>NC_069796.1:15471071-16717857 GCF_027406575.1 Nycticebus coucang
CTCTACCATCACACTTCTTCTAAGAGCGTTTACATGCAAATGAGTGCGGTGGTAACCCATACGGTCCCATTTCCAAGGCAAGGGACTGGGATACCTGCCATGCCCTGTCACCCCTCGGCCACTCAGGTCAGGATCGCAGTGGATGTGGATGTGGTAGGGGTAGGCTGTGTGCACATGACTGTAACCGGCAGAACAAACTATTCAGAACAAGGCTGCATGGTAAAGATACAGATGCCGCTTCAGACCGCCACGGGCTGGAAGTGACAGGGTGTGCTGCAGTTGCCTCGCAGCTGGGCAGATTTTTCCTGCCTGGCTTCTATGAACTGGTGGTGGGGAGAAATACCAGGAGTCTGCATCCCGGATTGAGGAGATGCATTTCCCTTCTAAGGAGCAGCAGCCTACTTGGTCTCTGAATGATGTGGCCCAGAGGCGAGCCAGGGGCTGCCAGCAGGTCCCCTGGCTCCTTGCAATGCAGCGCTGGAGAACGTTTCCACGTGGCACAGGGGCACACACGGAGCCAGCACTGAGCAGCAAGGCTGCGCGATGAGAGGCGGGAGGGATGAGGAAGAAACAGCCAAAGGCGAAGTAAAACATTCCACAATGTACATATTCATGTGAGGAAAACATGGGGACAGGGAGAAAGAAAAGGAATGGAAACAGTGAACCTCCCAAGATGCACTTTTATAGAGTGATAAAATGAAGCCTCAGAGTCTGTCACCATTCAAAGTGCCATAATTTTATCATCCTTCCCACGCAATGCTGTGCTATTTTGAGGTCTGTTATTTTTTTCTCGCTCTCTCACCTCGGTAAGCCCAAGATGTCTGACAAACGAACGTGTAAGAAACGGCTTTATTTTCCCCAGCGTGGATGGAGAATTTATTATGGATTCGTATCTCAGAGCGTGCTGCCTCCCCCGTGTCATCATACCCGGCCCTGCAATAGATTTCAGCTGAGAGCAAAAGGCCAATGGACTTGCCCTGGATGGTCTTGTGCCCAGGAATGGAAGCCCTGTGGCTCTTTGCTGTATGATTCCTTCCCTTCGTGCCGATCCAAACAGAACAGAGGAGAATGCCAGCTGCCCCTCTGCAAAGACAGCATACTCCCCTCCCTTACCCTCAGTGTGCCAAAGGCTTCTGTGTTCTGCTTTGTCTAGTTTCCTTTATCAAAAAACAAAAGCAAAACAAAACAAAAAAAACCTTGGAACTCTCTTGAGGACAAGGAAGGAGAAGCCAGAGGAGGCGGCATCATTTGATTTTTATCTTATTACCATCTGTTCCCCTAAGTTTGATATTCAATCAAATGAACAACTCAGAGGCTGTGTAAACCAGCGGTCTGAGGATCGTCCTTCTGTAGCCTGCTCCTCACTCTGCTTTCTGGCCAGGCCTCCTCTGTTTCAGGACCACTGAAAACTTCATCTGGTGTGACACGTCCCACTGTTGTCAAGGCCACAGCTGCAGGCTCGGTTCCGGCACCACCTCTCCACCTGTGTTGTCCAGGTTTGCAAGGTGCCAGCTCTTGGGCATCGCTCTGCTTGTAACCCAGGGGCTGGGACAGCCCTGAATGGAGCATCCAAGGCCACACAGTTGTAAGAATGGTATTTTCAGAAATGAGACAAGCCATTCAACTTGAGGAAAGAAGTTTCCAGCTGTCCCCATCAGGGCACACATTCACTGAGACTCAGGGCAAAATGATAGAGCAGAGCTCAGACTGTCCCAGTCAGCTTGAGTGGCCGTCTGCTAAGATCGAGTCATTTCTCTTTACAACTTGATGACACTTCACCTTTAAAAGGGAACTGAACCACTCAGAGTCATGGGCTTGAGTCTGTTCTGACTATGACAATAAAAACTTAGTTTTCCCTGGGAGAGCTTTGAAGCCACAGCAAAGGGGTGACTGCCAGAGTTTGTCATACTGTGGGCCACCCCCAGCTCCCACCCCACTTTTCCTAGCACCCCAGAGGTCCTTACAACCTGCCATCTCTGTGCTTCTCTGTGAGGGAGGCAGACCCAACCTATAATGCTTGGAAGATTAACTTTACAATATAAAACGTGCAAACTCCCCTCTCCATTCATTTTCAATCCTACCTCACAAGTTCCCTCAAACTCTTTCTGCTGGACATTTCACTGTTCCTATGCAAGCCCCATGCTTCTTTGTTGGTTTTGAGACCACATCGTCTTGACCTGGGAAGTTCTTCTGACAGTTCCAGTTTCCCAAACCTGCCTGTTCTCAAAGGTGAACACAAACACCTCATCCTCCATGAAGCCTTGGCTGAGACTGCACTGGCCGGTTCCCTACCCCAAAGCTGACCACCTTCTCCTCTGGATTCCCATAGCTATCCATTTGAGCCTAGCTGGAGGCGCTCATTCATTGCTGGATCATTGCAGTGGTTCTCAACCTGTGGCTCGCAACCCCTTTGGGGATCGAGCGACCCTTTCACAGGGGTCGCCTAATATCAGGTATTTACATTACAATTTATAACAGTAGCAAAAATTACAGTTATGAAGTAGCAACAACAATAATTTTATGGTTGGGGGTCACCACAACATGAGGAACTGTATTAAAGGGTCATGGCATTAGGAAGGTTGAGAACCACCTTAAAGTTTAAGGGACATAGACCTTTGCAAGATAGTGGTTAAGTATGTGGACTCTGGAGGCAGATTTTCTAGGTGCAAACCTTGGCTTACACTTTATTTATGTGACCTTGGGTAAATGATGTAGCTTCTCTGTGCATCAGTTTCCTCATCTGCAAGATGAAAAATAATGAGAAACTACCACATGGGACTTCTGTCCAAATCGAATAAGCAAATCCAGGCTGAGTGTGCAGAACAGTGACCAGCAATGCCCAGCGACGTTAGCTGCAGTTACTATTCTGCAATTATTATTACTGCTGTTGTTATAGCTGCTCCTTTAAGCTTTAAGATGTCAGGGGCTCATCTCGTCTATCTTTCCATTCCACCACATGGCACCTTGCAGACTGATACATGTTTATAAAACCAATAATTGAATGGCTGAAGAATAAATAAGATTTCTATTCTTTCCAAGTCAATCTAGTTTTCCTCCATTAGGAAACTGATTGAGATTTCGGGTAACACTATATACTTTTTTCTTTTTTTATTAATTTTAAATCATAGCTATGTACATTAATGCAATCATGGGGCACCATACATTGGTTTTATAAACAGTTTGACACATTTTCATCACACTGGTTAATATAGCCTTCCTGGCATTTCTTAGTTATTGTGTTAAGACAGTTATATTCTACATTTACTAAGTTTCACATGTACCCTTGTAAGATGCACTGCAGGTGTAATCCCACCTATCACTCTCCCTCCTCCCATCCTCCCCCCTACCTCCCCTTCCTCTCCCCATTCCCCAAATGCTTAGGTTATAACTGGGTTATAGCTTTCATATGAAAGCCAAAAATTAGTTTCATAGTAGGGCTGAGTACATTCAATACTTTTTCTTCCATTCTTGAGATACTTTACTAAGAAGAATATGTTCCAGCTCCATCCATGTAAGCATGAACGAGGTAAAGTCACCATCTTTCTTTAAGGCTGCATAATATTCCATCGTGTACATATACCACAATTTATTAATCCATTCGTGGATCGATGGGCACTTGGGCTTTTTCTATGACTTAGGAATTGTGAATTGGGCTGCAATAAACATTCTGGTGCAAATATCTTTGTTGTAATGTGATTTTTGGTCTTCTGGGTATATACCTAGTAGAGGAATTATAGAATTGAATGGCAGGTCTATTTTTAGATCTCTAAGTGTTCTCCAAACATCTTTCCAAAAGGAATGTATTAATTTGCATTCCCACCAGCAGTGTAGAAGTGTTCCCTTTTCTCCACATCCACGCCAACATCTCTGGTCTTGGGATTTTGTGATATGGGCTAATCTTACTGGAGTTAGATGGTATCTCAAGGTAGTTTTGATTTGCATTTCTCTGATGAGTAAAGATGATGAGCATTTTTTCATATGTCTGTAGGCTGTGTGCCTGTCTTCTTCAGAGAAGTTTCTCTTCAAGTCCCTTGCCCAGCCTGCGATGGGATCACTTGTTCTTCTCTTGCTTATACGTTTGAGTTCTCTGTGGATTCTGGTTATTAAACCTTTGTCGGAGACATAACCTGCAAATATCTTCTCCCATTCTGAGGGCTGTCTGCTTGCTTTACTTACTGTGTTCTTGGCTGTGCAGAAGCTTTTTAGTTTGATCAGGTCCCAGTAGTGTATTTTTGAAGCTGCTTCAATTGCCCGGGGGGGGGGGGGTTCCTCTTCATAAAATACTCACCCAGACCGATTTCTTCAAGGGTGGAAAATGTGTTAATAGTGTTACCTGACAATTGGGTTTTGTCAGGTAACACTATTAACACATTTTCCAAGATACAGAACATCAGATGATCATCCTTTCTTCCAAGCAAGTTCACTGTGCATTGGCTACCAACTCATCTGAGTCCAGTAAGACAAAACACTTCCCCACACAGCAAGTTTGATGACGTAGGTTTATTACTTACAGATAGCAAGGAACAATAAGAACAAGCTGAGATTCCCTGAGGGTCAGTTCCCAAGGCTCAGAAGTGCTGAGTGTCCCACTTGCATCACAGCTGGGGGACTTGGGAAAGCAGTCCACACTGGTGTTATGCTCTGGGTTAAAAAGTTAATGGTCAACCTGTTTCTAGGGGTGACTAGAATGGAGCACACGGGAATCTCTGGATTTTACATTCCCAGCACACTCTACAGTTATTCCTGAGAACTACAGGTGAGAAAGGGGAGAGAACTAAATTGTCCCAAGGTCGCCTGGAAAACTGTCCTGCACTCTGCATCTCAAAATGTCATCTCACACTATCACTGCCCAGAGGCAATATTAAGACCTTCTAGGTGGCACCATGAAGAGGTGACATAAAGCCTGTTCTGGCCTTCTGAGAGTCAGTAGCCCGAAACAGCCTTCTAACTGCAACCCAGTAAGAGGTAAATCACTGCCAGGCCCAGGCCTGTCTGGCAGTGCTCGGCACCTGGCAGTGTGGGTTGGCCAGTTAGGCCAGACAGCGGCAGACTGTGGAAATGGAAGTTCAAGATTCACGTGCCCCTCATACAATTAAGTTCATGAACTCATCCTAGACAAAGTGCTTCCTTCCTCATTGCTGAGTATCACTATGGTCATCTTGGAAACACTCCCCTTGGGAAGCTGTGCACCGATGCCAGCACCTAGTCCACCCTTCAGAGCACATTTTCTAGGATGGGTATCTAGGAATGGGCTTGAGGAGGCTGTGGAATTTTTTGTCATAGACAAAGTGTGACACTTCACGAGTATTGGGGGTGCCCCGCACAAGGACTAAGGGTCATTTTGAAAAAGAACCTGATTATTTCTCATTCGTTTTTTTTTTTTTTTTTTGGCCGGGGCTGGGTTTGAACCCACCACCTCCGGCATGTGGGACTGGCGCCCTACTCCTTGAGCCACAGGCGCCACCCCTGATTATTTCTCTTAAGCCTGGGATCCTGCTGGTTTCCGTCCCATCTGTCTTTGGAATTCCAGGGCAGGTGGGAGAAAATATGGTGATGAGAAAGAAAAAGGATAGTGAGGACAGGGAGAGAAAGCAGGGCAAGTACGAGCAGCTGTTAGAGTGCTGGAGAGTAACAACCACAGGGAGAAAAAGAAGATTTCAGTTTTGACATCTATTCCCACTGTTGCCACCGTGAGTGTCAGGACTATGGAACCTGCCTGAAATATTGATCAATGGCAGGAAGTGAAGACGGTGTGCACTCAGAGAAGACGAGCTGTGTGGGTGCTGGTCAGACAGGCGGTGTGCAGGGCAGAGCACCCGCTGGGTGGGTGTGGGTGACGGTGGTGTCACAGCAGCTGAGTTACACCAACCGACTCATCACTCTTTTTCTTTTCTTGATGACAAATTTGCAATTTTTTCACCGTGGCAGAGCAAATGGAACTATGACTTATGATTCGCAATTTATGTAGTCTGACACTTCTAGCATGTTTCTTGAGAGCACAGAGCTGTATTGCACTCTAAGAGGCTGCAGCGGCAAGGGGAGGAACCGTGCCATTTCTGAAATCGTGTTTATGGCAGATGTTTGTGTATTTAAATTCATTCATTCAACCAAAGAGCTTCCTTAGAGCAGGATAGGAGTCGAGAGTTGCTCACAGAACTAGGCAGGAAAGATGCAAATGCAGGTTGCTGAATGGAAGACACGAAAGGAGAGGCTGTCTTGAGTAAGTTCTGAGTCACAATCCTGCCCAGCAATAGCTTCAACATGATTGAAGTGCAGCATAAAATTTCTGTATTTTGTGATTTATTTGACCTCAGTTAAGAAGCACCAGGGAAAGGAAAATGAGCACCCTTCCTGCTGAGGTGACTGTCCGGGAGGAGGCGCAGAACCCCAAGCAGCCCCGTGCTAGCTCAGAGGTTTCATTTGGTCCCCTTTCAAACTTGTGACTACAGCAGATTTCTGTTGAAAACAAATGTCATTACATTGTTTTAAATAAATAAAGCACCAAATAAAACCTTTGCAGAGTCAGTTTAGGTGGTAAGCACAAATGTCTTGAGAGCTGGTAGTTAATTGTCACCCAGGTTGGGGGGGTTGCACCGAGGGCACCCACCTGCTGTGGCCCTGCCTCCCTGTGCCATCCAGTCCAGCAGGTTTCTGGGGAGGGTGAGGCTGCTGCAGACATGACTCCTTTCCTGCACAGCCGCAGCAGTGGGAGGCTAGTGAGAAGGAAATGGTGCCAGGAGTGGAGCTCTGTGGCAGCCTGAATATTCCATGTGGTAGTAACCTCCCTGGCCCAGCTCTCTGCTCCCAGGCCTCAGAAAGTCAAGGATGGGTTACATTCAGCTCCTCTAGAGGGCTGCTACCTCCAAAGTTGGAAGTTCCAGATTATGGGATGGCAGGCAAAGTCTCACACCATGGCCTGGGGTCTTCTCAAGTAATACCCTTTCTAATAGCCTGAAAGCTCCTCATCCAAGATGCAGGGTCCCCTTTCCTGCCAGAGGCACTGCCACAAAGGGTCCCCTCTCTGCTTAGCCAAGGGCCCACCTGCCCTTCTTCAGGGCCACAAAACCCCAGTCACAGCACAGGCCATAGAAGACCCCAGAAGCCCAGTGACCACCTTGCCCCTAGCCCAGCAATGACTAACATGGCCTTCAGGAAGACTCAGACAATGCCATTTTAAGAGGTGTCTGAGCTGTTTCTTATTTATTGGATGAGAGACAAAGGAGTGCAAAACAGAGGCAACTCTGGCAAGGTCTTTCTGCATTTTAGAGGAATTTGCCCTTGGACCTAGCAACCCCATTTCTGGGGATCTGTACGCAGGTACACCTGAGCATGTATTCAGTATATGTATAAGTCTATTCACTGTGATATTGTAATAGCCAAAGATTAGAATCAACACAAGTACTCACTAATAAGGAGCTGGTCAAATAAATAATGGTACATCTACAGAATGGAATACTTGTTATGCATGAGCTAAATCTGTATGAATTTATATGGAAAGATCTCTAGAATATACCTTAGATCCTCTGTAAGTTGACCACCCAAGGGACTGTAACAAACTGGTCAACTTACAGAGATGATCAACACAAGGAATTAGGCCCACCGTACTGATATGTACATGTGGTGCCTGTCTGGTCTATGAAAATCAGCTCAACATAAGGAGGTGGTTAATGCAGGGAGGTGGTCAGCTATGGAGGTTTTGCTGTATCGTAAAGTGAAAAAAGCAAGGTTCAAAACGGTGCATATAGTGTGCTACTTTTATAGCAATATTTCTCAACTTTTTTTTTTCATTATCACTTCCCTAAGAAGCCTTTTTAAGACATTTTTTCTTTATCTCCACCCTCCTATAAAATTTTAATACCATGCATATATGTTTATATACTATATATACAATGTATATCTGTGATTTATACAAAAAAAGGGTGAGAATTTTTCACATCCAAAAGCTAATTATCATCCCCTTGGGGGTGACATCACCCCTATTGAGATTGTCTATTCAAGAAGAAAAGGGGAAAATAAGTATATTACATAACAAAAATGGAATGCCACAAAAGAAACTAATAAAAATGGTTTCCTATAAGGAAGGGAGAGAATGCAAAGATGAGGGGATGGGTGCGAGAAAGATTCCTCCATGTTTTCATTTTTTATATTATTTTGGTTTTTAAGCTATGCAAAATGTATTACCTACTCAAAACATTATATTCGATTAAAAGACATAGAAACTCCACCCCCCCCCAAAAAAAAAACAAATAGGACATCTGAGGAACTGCCAAAAAAAAAAAAAAGAAAAAAGAAACAAGCAAGCAAATCCCAGCCTGTTAATGGTTTTCTTGAAACCAAGCAGGGCCCTCTCCAGCTTGGAGTCTTCCCTGTGCTCAAAGCAATGCATTATGCCCAACCACACCAGGGAACCTCCCTTCCCAAAAGACTCTTTTGTCCTCCCAAGTTTGTTTTTCAACATAAAAGGAAACTGGGAGTATATTCTGCACCCTTGGCAGGGCTATCCTGGTGTGGGCTCATTTTGAAGATCACAGCCTCAAGTTTCAAATCATCAGGGTGCTTCAAAGCAGGAGGAAGAGGCAGCAGAGGAGGCTGAGGAAGCCGGCCACACCCCTTCTGAGAGTGAACTAGGGAGGGAAGTTCCCAGCCTCTCTTCCTCTGGGGCACAGTTTCTCATCAGTGAGGGACTGGGATGGGGCAGTGCAGACCTAGTAGTGAGAGCAAGAAGAGCAGGGATCTTGGGTCTGCGCAGATGCCCCATCCCCCAGAGCTGGCCAGGTGGGCTTCCTCCAGCAGAGAGTGTTTCCTCCTTCCTGAGAGAGCCCTCGGGAAGAGGAAAGGCTGGGTTTAAGGTTGATTAGTAGACCAGAAACTCCATTGTGGGATTAACAAAACAACAAAACAAAACAAAACACTGGGTTTATACTTCAATGTATCAGCAACTTTAATTTGATTGTGTAATGAGGCAAAATAATAAGATATGCATGATCGAACTCTTTCTTTGCTTAAAGATTGAAAGCTTCAGTACATATTTGGAGTAAATGGCTGTCTTTGAAATGAGTTTTGTTTTTAAAATGGTCCAAAAAGTTACCTAGAGAGAAGAAAGTCAGTATGTTTAAGTAAAATCCTGATCATCTCCCTAAACTTCAATTCCCTCATTTGTAGAATGGGTATAAGATGACTCACTGTGATTATAGTAGATTTTCTATATCTGTGGGGTCTACATCCATCCGTAGGTTCATCCAGCTGCAAATCAAAAAGTATTTGGAAAAGAAAAAAGGGATGGTTGTGACTTTTTCCTTGTCATGATTCCCTAAACGATACAGTATAATAACTATTTACCTAGCATTCCCAATGTATTAGTATTAGCAGTAATCTACAGAGGATTTAAAGTTACAAGAGGCTGTCTGTAGGTTATATGCAAATACTATGTGGGACTTGAGTATCTGTGGACTTGGGGACCTGTACTCAGTCCCTCCCAGAAACCCAGGGATGACTGTACAGGATAATACTATTGTAAAGAGTGAATGATTTGATATAAAGAAACGTTTCATAGAGTTAGATATTGTCATCGTTTATATTTGTCATTTCTAGGAAAGGGTGGGTATCTTGCATTCTAGAACTCAGCAAACATATTGAGCTGAATTGAAATGTCTCTACTCCATTGGGGTAGATTCTAGAACAATCATACCTTCTTTAGTAACATGAATTTGTTTCTCAACTTTTCAGAAGGTGGAAGCCACTAGTTTAGATAGCCACAGATACATGGGTGTCCTTGTGGATGGTTTGCTATGCAGTGTATTGTGTGGAAAACAGCTTTGCTTTTAGTGCTGGATTTTATGCCTTGTTGCCACTATTCCCCTTGTTAGGTCCCTGGTTTGAAGCTTAAATGTTCTGTTTTCTCTTCTTTTCACCTCCCTAAGGGTTGCTTTTTGAAGTACACACTAGGAAATGCAACATGTCTAGGAAACAAAGTATCTTTTTCCTGCCAGGCCACACCAAGCCTGAGTTCCAGACTGTAAACACTGGGGTGCTCCTTTTAGAATTCCCTTGTCCTTTGATATTGGTAAATTATCATCAAACCTGCTCACCCTAATCCCAGGGGTTCCTAACAGAAACCCAAATTAAAGGAAAAAAGTCATATGCTCATTATAAAAAGAAGTTGTACAATTGATATAAAATAAATGTAAACAGAAGAAGGAAATAGGCATCACTCATAATCCTACTACTTGGAGACATACAACTTCCAAGTGTACAGGCATCTATGTGTAGTCATAAGCTGCATAATGACATTTAGGTCAGTGATGGCCACGAAGGCTCTGGTGGTCTCCTAAGATTATAATGCTGTGTTCTAACTGCCCCTTGTCTGTGTGTAAATCTGCTCAAACACACAGATACGGTTGCCTATGGTATTCAGTACAGTAACCTCCTGTGCAAGTTTGCAGCCCAGGAGCGGCAGGCTATACCATATGGCCTGGGTGTAGTAGGCTAAACCACCTGAATATGACCCGTGAACAAACTTGAGTTTGATGGATGTTTTTCAACAAATTTCTCCTGCCTCCCCTCCCACTTCAGCAAAACCAACCCTTCCCTTCTCTTTCTCCTCTTCAACCTACTCAATATGAGAAGGAAGGATGAAGATCTTCATGATGATACACTTTCATTTAATAGAATAAAAATATATTTTCTCTTCCTTATGATTTTCTGAATAATATTTCTTCTCTAGATTACCTTATTGTAACAACATAATATAACTTACAAAATATGCTGTTCATCTCCTGTTTATGTAATTAGTAAGACTTCTGGCCAACAGTAGTCTATTAGTAGTTAAGTTTTTTGGGGGGAAAATCAAAAGTTATTCATGAATTTTTGATTGCATGGGGGTCAGTACCCCTAACCTGAATTCCCTTGATCAAGGATCAACTGTACACTCTATGATGTTTGAACAACAACAACAAAAATACATTTCTCAGAGCATACCTCCTTCCTTAAGTGATGTATATAAATATTTATTTATATATGTGCATATATTATATGTATTTATATGCATACAGAGAGAGAAATACATATAGATATATATAATGTCTATATTTATGGTAGAATCTCCATAATTGACCAACTCCCTTCATTGACAACCTCCTTAAGTTGACCTAATTTTCATAGAATGGACATGCACCACATGTACATATCAGTACAGTAGGCCTAATTCCTTATGTTGACCGGTTTGTGACAGTCCCTTGGGTGGTCTACTCACAGAGGTTCTGCTGCATTTATTTATATGCATCTCTATTTATGTTGATATAGTTTTGTTTGTTCATTTCACTTTTATCAAATGGGATCATACTGCACATAGTGTTATGGTACCTGCTCTATGCCCTTTTCAAAACATCTTAAAATATTGCAAATAACCTTTTGTCAATAAACATATTTCTTATCCAGTGCTTTTGACCTCCAAATCTTAAAAGTTATTTTAGCGTTTGAACATCATAAGCCTAATATAATGAATATCCTTGCACAAAATCTTTGCACAGACTCTTAATTCTCTCTTTAGGATAAGTTCTGAAAGGTGGACTTACTTGCTGGGTTGAAGGTTTGCAGTTTATACCAAATACAGACCTATGCCAATTCATATACTTACCAGCAGTATATGAGGGTTCCTCTTTACAAATTAACATTGGCTTTTATCTTTTTATTTAATCTTGCCAACTTGTATTTTTAAATTGCATGTGTATATAAGATAAAGAGAAGTTGTATGCTTTCTCTTTTTTTCTTTTTGGCAACATGCTTAACATTATACTTTGCCAATTTTTTCAAGGAGGGTATTTGTTATTTTCTTGTTGATTTGTAGATTTCTTTATTCTTAACAGATATTAGTTAGTTGCTTTCTTAGTCTGTTCAGACTGTTGTAACAGAATACAGGCAATCCCTGAGTTACAAATATCTGGCTTACATATGACTTGCACTTATGAAAGGGTGTTATTGCAAGTAATAGGTAAATGTACCTATTCCAGCTTACACACAAATTTAACTTAAGAACAAACTTATAGAACATATCTCATTCATAACCCAGGACTGCCTGTACTATAGACTGGATGGCTTGTAAACCATAGAACATATATATTTTTCATAGTTCTGGAAAGTACAAGATCAAGACACTTGAAGATTTGGTGTCCAGTGAAGGCCCACTTTTTGGTTCATAGATAGCTATCTTCTCACTATGTCCACACATGGTAGAAAAGGTGAGGGAACTCTCTTGGGGCTGCTTTTATAAGGGCACTAATCTCATTCATGAGGACTCCACCTGCATGACCTAATTATCTTCTAATGGCCCCACTTCATAATATCATTACATTGGGAGTTATAATTTCAACATATGAAACTTAGGGGGACACCAGCATTCAGGTTACAGCAGTTGCCCAATCCAGGACTTACATGCATGATATTGGCTACCCTTTCAGGCCCCTGAGTGTTCAATGAACAACTGCCTAGTTGTTCTAGGTACAACTACCAGACTAATTTTCTTTAAACCTTATCAAAAAGATGCTGAATTTGAAAGCCTGCTGTTTCTCCATTGAACCACACATTGTTATTAACTATAGTCATTATGTTGTACAACAAATTTCAGGTTCCATATACATGTATTTCTAAAACTCCTTTTAAATATATTTTAGAGATTAGGGTAGAGATGATCAGTTACTAATTGATGGCTAAAAAAACTGATTGAGAAAGAAAGGCCATGAACAACATTTTTGTGCTCAAAAGTAAAGTTAGAATACATAAGAATATAGAAAGTAGGACGGCACCGAGGGGCGGAGCAAGATGGCAGCCGAGTAACAGCTTCCTTGCATCTGGGCACCGTGAGTCTGGGGAGATAGGACTCCAGGCATCTCTGGCTGGTGGGAACTGCCTATCATCACTCCTATGAGGATACAGGGAGTCAGCGAGAGACTTCTGGACCCCAAGAGGAGGACTAAAACAGTGGAAAACCGGCAAGTGGTCGCGTGTGTTCAACCCGTCTAAACCCGCCCACAACTGTAAGTTCAGTAGCAGCGAGACTGCAAACCAGAAAGGCCTTACCTGTGAACTCTTTTGATGTCCTTGGACTTGGCACTGAGTTGAACTGCCTTGGGGAAGGCCTGAGTGGGAGTGCGGAGAACTTTGGCCGTTGTCTAGGGCCCCAGTCTGAGCCGCTGAGCCAGACGGAGCTAATAGTGTTTGGTGGTGGGTCACACGGATCCATTGTCAGTGATCTGCCCCGGCAAGCTCCGCCCTCAGGGTCACAGAGCTAGAAACGGGTGGGAGCTGGTAACCCAGCAACCAAGTAGCCTAAGGGTGGGGTCTGAGCCGCCTTGCAGCCCTAACCCTCAGGGGCAGAGTGAGACTGGTTTTGGCACACTGAGTAAGTGGATAGCCACTTCAGCAGCGATTCCAGCGAGAAAGCTGGGAAAGCTTCTGCTCAGCAAGTTTACAAGTTCAAAGTGCCTTTTAAGTGGGCTGAAGAGAGATTTAGGGTGTCTACCTGCTGGGGTTTGAGAAATCAGCAGCCTCCAGTCGTATTGGAACTGTGACTAACATCCCATACCCCAAAAGACCACGTGTTGCCCAGACAATATTCAACAACATATACAAACTGCTTTGTTTTTGGTTGTGTATTTTTTTTCTTTTTTTTTTTTTTTTTGTTTGGTTGGGTTTTTTTGTTTGTTTATTTTGACGTTGTTGATGTTCTTTTGTTTCTTAATTTCAATCTTTTCCATACAGATCCCTTTTTCTTTCTCAATTTTTCTAGTTTAATTATAATTTCCCATTGCTGCCTTTTTTAATAACTACAACTTCATTTTTGCTAGTGTTTCTACCGCTATCACTTGGTTTTTCACCCAATTTTATCGCCATAAAGTTTTCTGTTTGCTTGTTTTGGTTTGAGTTATAGCATTTTTGTTTTTCCTCTCTACTTGGTGGAGGTGGGGTACTGTGTCTGACCAGGTTAGCAAAGAGCTGCTGACCTCAGGGGAACCACCCAACTGGGCACCCAACCCCCAGAAGGTGGGGTTTTTTAAGGTTGTGTCAAAGTACCCTACTGTACACCTATATTGCCCTGTCTCCCTCTTTCTGTGCCTCTCTTCTTTTTGTCAATATTCCTTGTCCCTACCCCCTCTCCTTTCTCTATCTTTCTTTTTTTTCTTATCACTCGGTCCTCCTTTCTTTCATCCCTTTTTTGCTCTTCAACCTTCTCACCTTTCTGGTCCTGTAACCCTTAGTCCACAGGCACGAGAACTTAAAGAGCAAGAGGAAGTGAAAGGAAAATTAGGGCAAGGAAACAGATAAAAGAAATCACTCATGAGGAAGAATCAGCAGAAAACTCCAGGCAACATGAAGAACCAGTCCAGAACAACCCCGCCAAGGGACCATGAGGTAGCTACTGCAGAGGATTCCACCTATACAGAAATGTTAGGAATGACAGAAAGGGAATTTAGAATACACATGTTGAAAACAATGAAAGAAATGATGGAAACAATGAAGGAAACTGCTAATAAAGTGGAAAATAACCAAAAGGAAATCCAAAAACAGAATCAAATCAGAGATGAACGATATGAAGAATATAAAAAGGATATAGCAGAGCTGAAGGAAATGAAACAGTCAATCAGGGAACTTAAAGATGCAATGGAAAGTATCAGCAACAGGTTAGACCATGCAGAAGAAAGAATTTCAGAGGTAGAAGACAAAGTTTTTGAGATAACTCAGATAGTAAAAGAGGCAGAAAAGAAGAGAGAGAAAGCAGAACGTTCACTGTCAGAATTATGGGACTTTATGAAACGTTCCAACATACGAGTTATAGGAATTCCAGAAGGGGAAGAAGAATGCCCCAGAGGAATGGAAGCCATACTAGAGAATATTATAAAAGAAAATTTCCCAAATATCACCAAAGATTCTGACACACTGCTTTCAGAGGGATATCGGACCCCAGGTCGCCTCAACTCTAACCGAGCTTCTCCAAGACACATTGTGATGAACCTGTCCAAAGTTAAGACAAAAGAAAAGATTCTGCAAGCTGCCAGGAGTAAGCGCCAGTTGACCTACAGGGGCAAATCCATCAGAGTGACCTCAGACTTCTCTAATGAAACTTTCCAAGCAAGAAGACAATGGTCATCTACCTTTAATCTACTTAAACAGAACAATTTTCAGCCCAGAATTCTGTACCCTGCTAAGCTAAGCTTCAAAATTGATGGAGAAATCAAATCATTTACGGATATACAAACATTGAGAAAATTCACCACAACAAGACCAGCTCTACAGGGAATACTTCAACCTGTTCTGCACACTGACCACCACAATGGATCAGCAGCAAAGTAAGAACTCAGAAATCAAAGGACAGAACCTAACCTCCACACTGATGCAAAAGATAAAACTAAGCAATGGACTCTCACCAAATAAGACGAATAGAATACTACCACACTTATCAATTATCTCCATAAATGTTAATGGTTTGAATTCCCCACTGAAGAGACATAGATTGGCTGACTGGATTAAAAAACACAAGCCATCCATTTGCTGTCTGCAGGAAACACACCTGGCTTCAAAAGACAAATTAAAGCTCCGAGTCAAGGGTTGGAAGACAATTTTTCAGGCAAATGGAATTCAGAAGAAAAGAGGAGTTGCAATCTTATTTTCAGATACATGTGGATTTAAAGCAACTAAAGTCAAAAAAGACAAAGATGGTCACTTTATATTGGTCAAGGGAAAACTACAACAAGAAGACATTTCAATTCTAAATATCTATGCACCAAATTTAAATGCTCCCAGATTCTTGAAACAGACCTTACTCAGTCTGAGCAATATGATATCTGATAATACCATCATAACAGGGGACTTTAACACACCTCTTACAGAGCTGGACAGATCCTCTAAACAGAAATTAAACAAAGATATAAGAGATTTAAATGAGACCCTAGAACAATTATGCTTGATAGACGCATATAGAACACTCCACCCCAAAGATAAAGAATATACATTCTTCTCATCACCCCATGGAACATTCTCCAAAATTGATCATATCCTGGGACACAAAACAAATATCAACAGAATCAAAAGAATTGAAATTTTACCTTGTATCTTTTCAGACCATAAGGCACTAAAGGTGGAACTCAACTCTAACAAAAATGCTCGACCCCATCCAAAGGCATGGAAATTAAACAATCTTCTGTTGAATAACAGATGGGTGCAGGAAGAAATCAAACAGGAAATCACTAACTTCCTTAAGCATAACAACAATGAAGACACAAGCTACCAAAACCTGTGGGATACTGCAAAAGCAGTTTTGAGAGGAAAATTCATCGCTTTAGATGCCTACATTCGAAAAACAGACAGAGAGCACATCAACAATCTCACAAGAGACCTTATGGAATTGGAAAAAGAAGAACAATCTAAGCCTAAACTCAGTAGAAGAAAAGAAATCTCCAAAATCAAATCAGAGATCAATGAAATTGAAAACAAAAGAATCATTCAGAAAATTAATGAAACAAGGAGTTGGTTTTTTGAAAAAATAAATAAAATAGATAAACCATTGGCCAGACTAACTAGAAATAGAAAAGTAAAATCTCTAGTAACCTCAATCAGAAATGATAAAGGGGAAATAACAACTGATCCCACAGAGATACAAGAGATCATCTCTGAATACTACCAGAAACTGTATGCCCAGAAATTTGACAATGTGAAGGAAATGGATCAATATTTGGAATCACACCCTCTCCCTAGACTTGGCCAGGAAGAAATAGACCTCCTGAACAGACCAATTTCAAGCACTGAGATCAAAGAAACAATAAAAAAGCTTCCAACTAAAAAATGCCCTGGTCCAGATGGCTTCACTCCAGAATTCTATCAAACCTTCAAGGAAGAGCTTATTCCTGTACTGCAGAAATTATTCCAAAAAATTGAGGAAGAAGGAATCTTCCCCAACACATTCTATGAAGCAAACATCACCCTGATACCAAAACCAGGAAAAGACCCAAACAAAAAGGAGAATTTCAGACCAATCTCACTCATGAATATAGATGGAAAAATTCTCAACAAAATCCTAGCCAATAGATTACAGCTTATCATCAAAAAAGTCATTCATCATGATCAAGCAGGCTTCATCCCAGGGATGCAAGGCTGGTTCAACATACGCAAGTCTATAAACGTTATCCACCATATTAACAGAGGCAAAAATAAAGATCACATGATCCTCTCAATAGATGCAGAAAAAGCATTTGATAAAATCCAGCATCCTTTTCTAATTAGAACACTGAAGAGTATAGGCATAGGTGGCACATTTCTAAAACTGATTGAAGCTATCTATGACAAACCCACAGCCAATATTTTACTGAATGGAGTAAAACTGAAAGCTTTTCCTCTTAGAACTGGAACCAGACAAGGTTGTCCTCTGTCACCTTTACTATTCAACATAGTGCTGGAAGTTCTAGCCAATACAATTAGGCAAGACAAGGAATAAAGGGAATCCAAATGGGAGCAGAGGAGGTCAAACTCTCCCTCTTTGCTGACGACATGATCTTATACTTAGAGAACCCCAAAGACTCAACCACAAGACTCCTAGAAGTCATCAAAAAATACAGTAATGTTTCAGGATATAAAATCAATGTCCACAAGTCAGTAGCCTTTGTATACACCAATAACAGTCAAGAGGAGAAGCTAATTAAGGACACAACTCCCTTCACCATAGTTTCAAAGAAAATGAAATACCTAGGAATATACCTAACGAAGGAGGTGAAGGACCTCTATAAAGAAAACTATGAACTCCTCAGAAAGGAAATAGCAGAGGATATTAACAAATGGAAGAACATACCATGCTCATGGCTTGGAAGAATCAACATTGTTAAAATGTCTATACTTCCCAAAGCAATCTACCTATTCAATGCCATTCCTATCAAAGTACCTACATCGTACTTTCAAGATTTGGAAAAAATGATTCTGCGTTTTGTATGGAACCGGAAAAAACCCCGTATAGCTAAGGCAGTTCTTAGTAACAAAAATAAAGCTGGGGGCATCAGCATACCAGATTTTAGTCTGTACTACAAAGCCATAGTGCTCAAGACAGCATGGTACTGGCACAAAAACAGAGACATAGACTCTTGGAATCGAATTGAACACCAAGAAATGAAACTAACATCTTACAACCACCTAATCTTCGATAAACCAAACAAGAACTTACCTTGGGGGAAAGACTCCCTATTCAATAAATGGTGTTGGGAGAACTGGATGTCTGCGTGTAAAAGACTGAAACTGGACCCACACCTTTCCCCACTCACAAAAATTGATTCAAGATGGATAAAGGACTTAAATTTAAGGCACGAAACAATAAAAATCCTCAAAGAAAGCATAGGAAAAACACTGGAAGATATTGGCCTGGGGGAAGACTTCATGAAGAAGACTGCCATGGCAATTGCAACAACAACAAAAATAAACAAATGGGACTTCATTAAACTGAAAAGCTTCTGTACAGCTAAGGTGACGATAACCAAAGCAAAGAGACAACCCACACAATGGGAAAGGATATTTGCATATTTTCAATCAGACAAAAGCTTGATAACCAGGATCTATAGAGAACTCAAATTAATCCACATGAAAAAAGCCAACAATCCCTTATATCAATGGGCAAGAGACATGAATAGAACTTTCTCTAAAGACGACAGACGAATGGCTAACAAACACATGAAAAAATGTTCATCATCTCTATATATTAGAGAAATGCAAATCAAAACATCCCTGAGATACCATCTAACCCCAGAGAGAATGGCCCACATCACAAAATCTCAAAACTGCAGATGCTGGCGTGGATGTGGAGAGAAGGGAACACTTTTACACTGCTGGTGGGACTGCAAACTAGTACAACCTTTCTGGAAGGAAGTATGGAGAAACCTCAAAGCACTCAACCTAGACCTCCCATTCGATCCTGCAATCCCATTACTGGGCATCTACCCAGAAGGAAAAAAATCCTTTTATCATAAGGACACTTGTACTAGACTGTTTATTGCAGCTCAATTTACAATCGCCAAAATGTGGAAACAGCCTAAATGCCCACCAACCCAGGAATGGATTAACAAGCTGTGGTATATGTATACCATGGAATACTATTCAGCCATTAAAAAAAAATGGAGACTTTACATCCTTCGTATTAACCTGGATGGAAGTGGAAGACATTATTCTTAGTAAAGCATCACAAGAATGGAGAAGCATGAATCCTATGTACTCAATCTTGATATGAGGACAATTAATGAGAATTAAGGTTATGGGGGGGTGCAGAAAGAGGGATGGAGGGAGGGGGGTGGGGCCTTAGTGTGTGTCACACTTTATGGGGGCAAGACATGATTGCAAGAGGGACTTTACCTAACAATTGCAATCAGTGTAACTGGCTTATTGTACCCTCAATGAATCCCCAACAATAAAAAAAAAAAAGAAAAAAAAAAAAAAAAAAAAAAAGAAAGTAGGACGGCACCTGTAACTCAGTGGGTAGGGGCCGGCCCCATATACAGAGGCTGGCAGGTTCAAACCCAGCCCTGGCCAAACTGTAACAACAACAACATAAAGTAGCCGGGCATTGTGGCCAGTGCCTGTAGTCCCAGCAACTTGGGAGGCTGAGGCAAGAGAATCGCCTAAGCCCAGAAGTTGAAGATTGCTGTGAGCTGGGTGATGCCACGGCACTCTACCAAGGGCGACAAAGTGAGACTCTTTCTCTACAAAAAAAAAAAAAAAAGAATATATAAAGTAATTATCAATGACTGATTTTTCCCATTTTTTCTTATGAAATAGAAATGTAGAGAGAAATGTATTTAAAAGGAAGTTGAAAGAACTCTCCTAGTTGTATCTGGTTCAGCTCTGTATTATAGATACTTCACAAAGAAACATATGAAAGTGGGTAACTCCTTGTTTTTGTTTGTAATACCTGGAAGGAGATGTAGATATTGTCAGTCTGTTGCTGGAAAGGAAGTCTATCCATTCAACAGTTATGAGTACTCATGGGGCCCAAAGGACTAGGGGCAGGAGGAGATTGAATATCCAAGAACCAGGTCAGTGAGGCCATAAGCATGTCGTTGGAGAAGGGAGTATCAGGCTCATCTTAGTCATAGTAAGTCATCTATTAGCTCAGAAATCCATACCCCAAAATATGTCACTTTGACTTACTGAACTGAAGAAGTCGTAAGGGCTCTCTGACCTTCTCCTTGCTTCTTCTATCTCTCAAAGTGCAGAATAAAGTTGTTCTCTAAAGTTTTTTTATCTGCCTGAGATCCAAACCTGTCAAAAAAAGAAACAATTACCTCTGGTGCCTTCTCTGAGTTTTTATTAACTGAACTTACATGCAAGAAGAAAGACGAAAGTCTGCCACAAACAGAGATATTTTGTCATAAACCATTGTCTGCTCTGTAAGCCCGATAGACTTTGTCTCAGGCCATTATATGATCATCAAGCCCATTAAATTCTCCTAAGATCATTTACTATACCCCTAAAATCATCCATATTTCTCCATCTCCCTTTCCTTTAAGAAGTGTATAAGCATCTATACCACATTGGGATATTGGGTAATCACTGTAATTCTCTTGATGTACACATTAATAAATTTGTATGCCATTTCTTTTATTAATCTGCCTTTGGTTGATTTTTCAGCAAACCTGCTGAGGGCAAAGGGAAAGTTTTTTTTCCTTGGCCGCTTTGTGAAGTCATCTTGCTAATTCGTATTGATCTCCTGTCAGGAGTAAAACTTTAATAGGTTATTCTGATGATGGAGCCTTTGAATATTTGCTCTAATTTCCTAAGAAGGGATGAATGGAGGAAGAAAGGAAGGGAAGGAGGGAGAAGGAAAGTCCTTTCCTGCCACAGAATGAAGAAGGAATGTCTGCAAGCTATGGGGGATTAGAAGAAATTTCATCTAGTGAAATTAAGAGGAGACCCTTAAGGTCGAAATCCTAAGCCTGACTGCAGGTGGGTGCTTCAAGCAGCCTTGACCTTTTCATTCCTTGATTTCAACCAGTACGATGAAATAGGGAAAACGGTGGATGTCTCTTGTACTTCACAAAGACATGGAGAGAGTATTAAGATTTTATGATTATACCAATAACTATTATTTTATTATGCTATGATGAAGCTATTGTAATTATTTATTTTTATAGCAACTTTGAACACCTAAAGACTATTATCCTTCCATCATGGCTGATGGAAGGCAAAAGTGGGAGTCATCCCATCATTTCTTGTCTCAGATTCTACAGCTGATGAGGATGTGGTACCTTGTTCCAGACCAGAAACAGTGATCATGGAGGGGCCAGAACTATTGCTGGGATCAGTGGATCTATGCCTCCGTGGATTCTGTGTATTAGAGGAAAAGGACTTGTTTTTTTTGGCCTCAAGAATTCCTAAAGCTAGTCCAAAAGCGATGGCTCCCTCCTGTAATCCTGATAGTCTGGAAGGCCAAGGTGGGTGGATTGCCTGAGCTCAGGAGTTTGAGACCAGCCTGAGCAAGAGAAAGACCCCATGTCTAAAAATAGCTTGGTGTTGTGGTGGGTGCCTGTAGTCCCAGCTACTTGGGAGGCCGAGGCAAGAGGATCACTTGAGTCCAAGAGTTTGGGGTTGCTGTGCGCTATAATGCCACAGTACTTTACCCAGGGTGACAAAGTGACGAAAAAACAAATATAAGCAAAAAAGAATTCCTAAAGCTAGCAGTTCTGCATAGTGGCAGAAGCTGTATCCTGTGAGGGCATGTTGCTCCCGTGGGCAAGGAGGGAAGGCAGCCGGCTGGGGGTGTGCAGCCAGGACCCCAGGGGGGGCTCCTCCCTGCAGGGCAGGGGAACAGAGAACGGAGCCCTGGCCAAGTCTGTCCTACAAGACAACTCTTTTAAAAAATTTGAACCAATCATTATAAATGACACATTCCACTTACAAACATGGATTTCCTGCTTCCCACGAAGGACTGGCCTGTCTAAAGACCCTGGGTGCACCCTCTGCCCTGGCACCAGGCCCCTGGGGCTGAGGTTGCTGCACGTTTGCTTCAGCCCCACTCGAGCTTGCTAAAGGCTGAAGAGGTGATAACAGTGGGTCTCCAAGATCAGGGGTGCCCACTGCTGCCCCGTCCCCACCCCGCTGAGAAACAGAGCTGGGAGCAGAGCACACTGCTAAAAAAGAGATAGGGGAGCTGTCGGGAAAAGTTGTTTTCCGCACCGTCCCCTCTCTCTCTGAAGAAGCAGGCGACAGCAGCGGAGATGCTCTGAGCTGCTCAGAGGAGTGGATCTGGAAGGTTTGGTGTTCTCTCTCACACACAAGCACCACGGGCACCCCATGGACACAAAGCTTTCCCAAATGGCACAGCAGTGCCAGGGCCGTGTTCCCACATTCAGCAGCAGCACAGCTTGGCTGCTGCAGACTTCCTGGGCTCTCACTGGCGCCAGGCATTCAGTCCCCCCCTGCCTCTCTAGGGTGCACTACCAGCTTTCAGGACCCCTAGGACACCTCTTCCAGAAGGAGACTGGAGGAGAGGCACTTCTATTGCCTGAATTCCCCTGGCTTCTGAAATTGGCTTTTTTTTTTTTTCTTTTTTGCGCTGGAAATATTTTGCATCTAGACACATCCTTGCATTGTTTTCAGCTGGCTCTTTATGGTTCTGCTGTTGTCACGTCTCCCTGGCTAGGGTGGCTGCTGTGCTCTGAGGCCTTCTGATAGCTCTTGTTTACCTCTAGGGGGTATTCTTTCTTTTAAGACAGGATTATGTAGCACCCTCAGCTCTGTGCAAGCTGTTACATTCTTTTCCTGAGGCTAGTCAGCGGCTCCTCCAATTTGCAAGGCCTCAGAAAGCAAAGAGCCTCCTGAGTCTCCTTGAAGATTGCACTCTGTCCCCAGAAGGCCCCTGCAGACATCTGGTTGGTGCTTACTCCAGGGGGTATCAGAGTGTCGTTTCCAGTCTTTTAGAACCCAGCTTTATAAGGAAGACTGGCCGGGAAGGGCGAGGCATAGTGTCCTTGCAAGAGTCAGGGAGAAAGTGCTGCCAATGTCTGAAAAGAGAAATACTGATTCCAGAACCAGGCTATAGAACTCATATGCAGCTATGAGTTCTATTAGCTATGAGCAGGTGAAAAGAGCTCATGGAAGTCTGTAAGCAAAGAGCCCCCCTTCTCAGAGAGGAAGAACAGAGTAGTTTATCTTAGAGCACAGCGCACAACTATTTTTAAATCACAGTTCCCTCAAGAAATAAGAAAGGTATGAACCTATAGGGTCTCAAAGGAAATCCTCATTGGTACACACAAGATGCAGACATGTCCCCGACAGTTGCAGAAAGTTCATGGACCAGCTCACATTCAGCCAAAGGCCTACTGGGAGTTTGGAGCCCAGGAAAAATTTCTGGTTGACCCAAAACCCCAAAGAACAATACTCCACCCACTAGGTTAAACAGGAAAGGCCTTATTCTCAGAAATTTAGGTAATTTCTTTCCTTCCCCTCTCCTTTCTTCCCTTCCTCTTTCCCCCCTGCCTCCAATATTTCTTCATACTAGAAATTCAAACCCAGAGTCTGTTGTTTGCTAGGTCAGTGGCACCTTCTTTGCTGGCCGCAGGATCTTGGGCTGGGTACAGGACGCAAAGGCTGAGAACCATGCCCGTGGCTTCTGGCTTCGAGCACTGCTCCTGCTATTAGGGCTCAGCAAAGCCCAAGGACGAGCTCCAATCAACCGAGATTTACGACCAGGAAAATAAATGCTGCAGCACTGACTTTGCGCTTGGCCTGTGATAATAAGGGCCCCTTATGGTCTCGAAGCTGGTGTCTTTGAACTGATTTATCGTGCAGCTGGTGGGGAGCCGCGGCCCCCTGTGCTAGTGGAGAAAGGAAGGCTTCCTGGCTACATTTGAATACATTTCTCTCTCAGTGGCAGGACAAGCTTCATGGACCCAGACCAAATCCCTTGACAGTCTTGCTGCTGGTGGCCTTGGCTCGGGCCTGTCTATCAGCACCAGCACCTGGCCAGGGGCTGGGGCCAGGCCAGCCAGGGGAGCACACTGTGGGGGACTGAGGGTTTCTGCAGCACAGCTCTTGCCTGCGGGGTTTATAGCTCAAAACCTCAAGGACAGAAGGAGGGGGTTCCATTGCCACTTAGCTGGGACCAGAGTTGGCCTTAGGCAAAGTTGGAGGGCCCAAGGAGTTTGTTCTTAACTCTTCCAGCTGCTCTCAGGGCCACTTCTTTTTTTTAAGTCATATATACATAGATCATGAATACATCTCGAGGCCACTTCTTTTGACCACCCCCTTAAACACATGTCCCTCCCTTGATGGCCCAGCTGTGCCAACTCTGCTGTTTTTTGGAAGAGTCTGTGCCTTGCACAGCCCCTGCAGTGCTGCATCCCCTGAACGAGAGTCAGGTTAGTCAACACCTCCACGTCTGAGCTTCAGAATGGCCCTGTTAAGTCAGCAGGCTTAGGACCTGCCAACCTTATTTCACAGATAAAAGGCAGGGAGTTGGAGTTTATTAGGCAAAGGTGTGACTTCTGTAGAGCCCTAGGTTTGGGGTCAAAGGGGGTTGTGTTCAAATTGCCCTTGGTTTATGAAGTTGTATCTTTTACTTTTTTTTTTTTTAACTATTCTGAACATAAGTTTCCTTATCTATATTATGGGAATAATATAATGCCCAGGCCTGATATAAAAATTAAATGAAAACACATGGTTGGGTTCTGATCCTGGTGGTCGTGGGGCTGTAATCTGTCAACAGCCCGAGCACTGTGTTGTTTTATTCTGCTCTTGCTCCTTTGCCATTCACATGTAGTGTCTTTTCAGAGCCATATGCCATTAATGGTGCCCCAGTGTGAGGCCGACGCGATATTGTCAAGACATTTCCCAGTGTCCTCACACTGAATGGCCGGCCTCATTCATTTTGTTCCTCACTATTTTAAATAGCATGACCCCAAAGGGCTCTGTCCATTCTCATTCATTCGGCAAATCACTTGGCACACATTGCGGGAACCCCCTTGGTCACCCTCAGATATGTATTGGTGGAATATGGTAATAGCAAGGCAGACAGACAGAGCCGAGCTGAGGACTTCATATTTTCAAAATATCTGGGTTTTTTTCTTTTAACACAGAACTCTCCATTAAAGCCTCTTATTATTATTTATTTTTAACAATTTTTTTTTTTTTTTGAGACAGAATCTCAAGCTCTCACCCTGGGTAGAATGGTGTGGCATCATAGCTCACAGCAACTTCCAACTCTTGGGCTCAATTGATCCTCTTGCCTCAGTTTTTCTATTTTTAGTAGAGACAGGCTCTCACTTTTGCTCAGGCTGGTCTCGAATTCCTGAGCTTAAGCAATCCACCCACTTTGGCCTCCCAGAGCACTAGGATTACAGGCGTGAGCCACCACACCTGGTCCATTAAAGCCTCTCATAACCCCCTGTTCTCTGAGTTTGCCATTGGCAGTTGCACCTCCCACACACCCACTGTCACAGTCCTTTATTGTACAGTTGGTGGCTCCTTGTCCCCTACAGAATCAAGTCCCAAACCATAACTTGGCTATTCAACTGGAGAAATATTGTGTTCAAGGGCCCAAACAGAAACCATGGTGCCCACTGAAGGACGCTCTTTCCTCCCACCCATCACGCCGCCTGCAAAGCCCTTCCTGGCCTGGCTCCCAGGTAGAACTCCCTTCCTGAAATCATCTCACACCGCACAGCTGGAAGCAGCCTTCCCCTCTCAGAAGCCTCTGGGACTTAGCTGTGTCTTTCAGATACCATTTAATCACTTTGGACTTCATAGAACATTCTTTCAGTCTACCCTACCTGGTTTGGCATCTCTTCTTCTGGAAATCTCGAGGCAAATTCCCTGCCTAATCCATCTGTGCAACCTCACGACACCAAGCACAGTATATCCTTCACGTAGTCTCAAATGAATTAGTGAATTAAAGGAATAGATTAAAATCTTTAATGTGCGGAATAAAATGGTGAAACTAGTTGGAATTATTGAGAAACTTGACTCTATCTGAAGCAAGGCGGTCACATTACTTTCAGATACTTCAATGAGGCTGATCTAGTCTTGCCTTGTTCATATCTTTAGGGAACCTAGTCTAATGAATAATTCATTTATTATTAATATTATATCAATTATTCATACATACTTGGTGCTCCTGAAATACTTCCCAGTTCTTTGGAAATAGTGCCCTTTCCCCTGCTAAGTATTTTAATATTAAAAAGTAGAAATCTATTTTACACTATTAGTTTCTTGTTCATAGACAGTGCATAGATATTTCAGACCAACTCTTGTCTGAATGACCAACATCCATTCTGGGGAACACCAGTCCAGGGAGAAGCTCCATAAAAACAACACATTTTATGGTTAAATAATTTTAAGAGATACTGTATTCTAGTCCCTTACTCTTGGAGATTGTAAGATACTGGTTTTTCCAGGAATGGTTGTATTATTGGATTGCACAGTAGAAGGTTTTCCTTTTTATCGACATTTTGTCAATAAAAACAGGCTTCTGCTTCAATTTAGTCACCATCTATGGAGCCTCTGCTGAGGGTGACGCATCTCAGGCCTGGTACTAGGGATATAAGACAAGGAGGCTCAGACATTGTCCTTGCCCCCAGAATATACCTGAAAACAAAGCATGACAAGGCAGGGTGACAGGGCCCCATTGGTGTGGAGGCAGCTCATGGGAATAATCCCCTCTGTCATACACTGGCACCACTCAGAGAGGTGGCTCCATTTCTGAAGCTCCCTCCCCACTGCCTTCCCACGGGGGACAGAGAGCCCAGTCCCTGCCCCTGGCTGAGCAGCTCCACTCACTGCCACCTCCCACCACAGACTAATTGCAGACCTTCCATCTTCTCTTTCAGGCCTTCCCACTGGGTAATTTTAGGTTAAACCACATGAAATTGCCAATAGTCAACCATTTTTCTCCAACAACAGCAATTTCAAAAAGTTCAGCTGAGAGCTTCTTCCTTGGCTTCGGTGATATTTCCCACGAGGTAAGGGCCCACGAGGAGTTTGCAGAGAGGGGATGAGAGACCCACCCTCCTTGGGCTCCGGCATTCTATCTCTGATAATCTTCCACAGTTCTTTGCAAGCTGCCCCGTCAGGTAGGAGAGTCCCCAAGGCTCCACCTCACTTGGTCCTTACCTGCTAATACTCAGAGCTCAGCCACCCATGGTTTCAACCTGCCACTTCACAGAGAGCCCAGAGCCGACCCGGCCTCTCTTCCAGGACATGGCCCCACATCTCCCTCTGCCAAGGAGGTCTTGCCATAGATCATGCAAAAGGGAAAAGAATGTGGATGTGCTCCACCCTATGATAGCCCCCATGCCCCAGGGCGAGGGCTGGATGAACCAGCAGCCTCTAAGCCCCATCTCCTCCGACCCCCTTCTGCTGCAGACATGGCTGAGGCCCCTGCCCCTCCTCTCTTCTGAAGGGCATCATGGTTCCAATGTCTCTGTGTTCTTCATGCAACTCCTTTCATCAGTGACTGTCAGGCAGAGAGCAAATCTCTTTGTACCGATGGGAAACTGAAGAACCAGTAAATCAAACACCTATTAAGCAGAGCAGACAAGAGCTCTATTCAATACCAGTGCTCGAAAAGTGTGGTCAGCCTGGATTAAGGCCACGTGTGATGGTTCACACCTATAATCCCAGCACTTTGTGAGGCCAGGACAGGAGAATCACTTGAGACTAGGAACTCAAGACCAGCCTGGACAACATAGGGAGACTCTATCTCTACAAAAAATGTTTAAAAATTATCTAGGTGTGGTGGTGCATGTCTGTCATCCCAGCTACTTGGAAGGATGAGGTGGGGGGATTGCTTGAGCCCAGGAGTTCCAGGCTGCAGTGAGTTATGACCGTGCTACTGTACTCCAGCCTGGGTGACAGAGCAAGACACTGTCTCTTAAAAAAAAAAAAAAAATTATCAGCTTGGATGAAAAAAGAAAAATGAGTTAACAGCCAGCTTTCTTGTTGGTAATGGCGTAATTGTCATGGAATTAGGGTGTCCACCGCATACAACATGATGTGTGGGGCCCTGGGAGACAAAGGAAGAATGCGAGGCCTTGCCCGGGGCGTGGGGGTGGGCTGGGGGTGGGGGATGGGTTCCATAACCAAGTGAAGAAGTCCCATTGGACACAGCAAGCTATATTTCTGGCTTCAGTTATGAGAAGAATAAAATATTCTCATAGATGTGGTGAACACATTTTATGCAACGGATGCTTTTCTGAAGATACTGCATAATTCAAGACTAATTTTTCCATAGCAATAAATGTGAAGTCGGATGTATTCCAGGAGAACGTAAATCTGTAAGTACTATGTGTTTTTTTGTTGTTGTTTTGCTTTAAAGCTGCTTTTTATTTTCTTCAGGTTATTTTTAATATTTTGCAGAGCCTTTCTCCACATTAACAGTACATCAGAGTGTGTGGACAGGCTTTGTTGGGGCATTTGGCACATCTCACTTCCCTAGCTAAGATTTTGATTTTGGGGAACTTTTAAACCAACCTTAGCATGAGCATTCCTGCTCGGGGGCTTTTTGGATGATGTTGCTCTCAGAGACTTTTGAAAGACAATAAATTATATCGGTAAGGGTTAAAATAACAACAATGTAGTCTCCCAGATACTAACAAACTCTTTGGTAGGTGTGAACAATAATAAGGTTCGCAGACTGCAGATCCTGAGAAAGGACGGCGGCGTTTCTGTGGCCTCATATGTGGAAAAAGGGCAAACCATTTCCAAAGATCTCTGCCAGTCTTGGAATTATGAGATTTTTTTGATGGATTTAAAAAAAAAAATTGGAGAACTGACATTAATTCCGGTTTTGTATATACACGAGACTTTACCAATACTATTTTATCTGGCATGGCTTCAGGTTTGCACAGTGAAGATTTTTCTGGTACGTGGCCATGCTGTGATAACTAACGGGGGTCCCACAGGCCTGATAACTGGCACTGGAGACTCTGCAGGGGGAGGAGGAGCAGGGGCAGGGCTGCAGGGGAGGTTGGAGCTAGGGAACCACTGGCGGGGGGTCTCCTCTGCCAGCAATGCAGTGAACCCACCAAACTGCCTCTTCAGCCCTAACCACCCCCCCACCCCCCCACCGGGAGGATGACTCTAGGCTGTGTATTCCCTGAATAGTGCTAGGGAAGGGGTGCGTGCTCAAAGTGTTCCCTGGCCAGCAAGGTCAGTACCCCTGTGGGTCTTGTTGCAGGCAGCTCCCATCCCCTACTGCTGCACGGGGTCCCGGGTTGCTGCCTTCCTGAAAAGCTCCCAGGGGCCACACACACCACCAGCCCAGGAGCCACACTTTGAGTAGCACGGCTGTGGGGTGCTTTGAGGGCCCATCTCATCCCCCCCACCTGCCACTGCCTCTTTACTTGCAAGTGTCTAAATCCACTTTATTGGACAATTAAATAAAAACTTTAACACAGACTAAGCAACAGTGTCAGTGCTGAATCTTTCCACAGGACAAAATGACGGATGAATTGCAAAGAACTCTCCCTTTTTGATGGTGGAGAACTCTCCCCTTTTGATGGATGAGGACCCTGACTTTGACGTGGGAGACAGGGCAGAAAAAGGAATCTGGGTAAGCCCGGATCACTCTGGAAGACTCAACCATTCTTTGCAGGGCCAGCCGAGCGACACTGCCGCTCAGAAGGTCTCGGGTTTCACGCTGCCTTCGTTATTCAATATGTCTGACTTCATATAAAGAAGCTTTGTTTAGGGGGGTGAGCTAATTGAGCATCAAGGTATATGATATAAACCTTGCCCTCAAGGAATGTAATGTAATTTTTAACTGTTTCCAGAACAAGACTCCAGCAACTCTGAACCCTGTTCAGAAACCACAGCAGTTAGTTTTCTGTTTTTAAGTACTTTTTTACTCTGGACAGAGAAGTTGAAAATCATGAGGGAGTAGGCTTTCTTTTCCAAAAACCACAGGTCCATTACCTGTCAGAATATCTTCAGCTTCTTGGGGAAATGAGATGACAACTAATTTTCGCCTCGAATTCATCCTGGTCTTCACATAAAGACCAGTGGGCAACATTCATTGACAAAGGAGCTGTGTGTGGGATTACCAAGATGGATTTTTCTTCTTTAAACATTCCTTTAACTGTGGTTTCAATGATGTTTATACAATAAAAACATTCATTTTAGAGGACCAAATAGTCCCTGAACGGTTCCTATTGTGCACTGTATTGGTGGGGTAGAATAAGCTCATTATTCCCGTACGGTCAGGAGAGAGGAAAGTGATTAAACCTTTTGATAAGAAGATAAATGATAGGAAATCCATCTGAAAGCCCGCAAGTCCCCAACTTAGAGTTTCCACACTGAGCTAGCACAAAGCCTTCCTTCTGTGCATGGCGCCCTGAGCAGCCTCATCCTTCCGGCTGTTGGCCCACGTTGGCTGTGACACTCTCAGAGATTCACACCTGGGGCAGTCATGTTTCCTGAAAGCGGGACCCCAGAGACTAGGTCAAGCCCTTGTGATGCACAAACAATACTCAGCGCTCTTGAAATGATTTGTCCCATGGATGCTTCCCGATGCTGTGTGCATCAACGTGTCAGAGATTGTGTCTCATTCGCACAGTGGGAGCTTGGAGGAATTTGTTGGGTGAATGGATGGATGGACAGACTGGTGGAAGGCTGGGTAGAAGGAAGTTTATCAGACTTGAAAGAGGCCTTCATTGAATGCTTGGTCCTAGGCCAGACCTCTAGAGCTAGCACTAGTAATTGGTAAACTTGGACCTAGTCCTAGCCCTATCATTAGACTAGTAACCCTGCCCAACTCAAGATGGCACAAATCGCCCTCAGCCAGTGTTTTCCGGGGCCTCCAGCTCCCAAGTCCCTCTCCCTCCCTCCCAGGGCCTGGCAAAGCAGCGTGTGGACGTCCAGTCCTGAGTTTCATACCACTACACAATCCCTCCATTTATGTCAGAGTCCACCTGCCTCCCCCGCTGTGCTTTTGCCCTTCAGGTAAGACAGTGATGAGGTGATTCCACCCGGGACTGGCCAACCTCCAGGATGAACCAACTCATGTGTCATTGAAGCTTCAAAGTTTTGTGGAGCAGGGTTACAGATTTTTAAAAGTCTTGTTGCCATTTCCCTGGGGGGGAAAAATAAATCTTTTCTTATGTATGAGTAAATAAACAAAAGAAAACCCTCAAACTTCACACTAGACATTCTATTAATGCTCTTGATCTCTTGTCTGACAAATTAATATCTTCGTCACTTCCACAAGCCATATTAAGCTCTTCACTTTTGGATTAATTGTGATAGGCTGTCAGAACTCCAGAGAGCATTGAAGAATACATTTGAGTCTGTTGCCAGCTTGTTCTAAATTTTGTCTCACTCATTTGAAAGCAACGTTACTTTGTAATCCTGAATCAGGAGTTTATCAAATTAGAGCTTTCTCTAGTGTCAGAGTAAATTAGAGCACACATGATTTTTTTGAATAATACTAATAAAATGAGGCTGATGGTTCCATTTGCTGTCTTGTGTATGAAATGATATTGTTTACACGAGTTTATTTTTAGCAAGCTCTTTATCTAGGAGTGCAAGATAAATTTAGTGTTTGAATCCCAAATTTATCATATTTATACTGGCTAATAAAAATTTTAAAAGGTATCTATGAATGAAATTACTTAAACTAAAAGTTGTAATTCCTAAACCCGGCTTTGCCATTTCCTTACTGGTCCTTTGTCCAGAATGGACATTTGTTGTTGCTATTCATCTGCCACCACCCTTCCTATCTTTAAGGAGCAACAGCTCTTTCCTGCTCACAATCTTCAATTCCCTTGAAGCTGATCTTTCCTCTAGCCCTGGGGACATTAGGAGTCATGGTGATTAGTTCAGCCCTGGACAATGCAACTTAAACTAGGCCAGTGAAATTCAGTCTGTGACTTCTTCGGGATTACTGAGAGGCGGCTCAGTCATTTTTTCTGGGGCTGCCCAGTGTCTGGACTATAAAGCTTCCGATGGCCATTTTTTGTCACCTATTAGAAAGGCAAATACGTCGCCAGGGAATGAAGAAAGACACTTTGGAGACATTAATTGAGCACCTGGATACAGTTGCCAGTTTTTCAAAGCTCTAATTTGAGCAACTCATGATTCAGGATTACAAAGAAATGTTGGTTTTGAATGAGTGAGACAAAATTTAGATTCTTGGACTTTTCAAACATATGAGTTAATCAATGTCCCCCCTCTTCACGTTTTTTCTTTTTTCTTCTCTCTGTCCCTCCCTTCATTCTGACCTTCCTATTTTCTGTTTCTGGCTTAGCTTTGTCATTTGCAACTCAAAGAACAGTGGACTTTGCAAATGCCTTAACCTCTCTGAGCTTTAGTATATAACTGATAAAAGGAAATAAATACACTTTTAGAAGTGTATTTGTTCTGGAACACCAACTCAGTGGTCAAGGACAGGGAAGAGACCACACTTCTCCAAACCTTTCTCATTGCCATCACGGGCTGTCTCAAGTGTTCAGCTGGATTAGTGAGTCGACTCACTGCTTTGGCCAAGTCAGACTTACTCCAGAGGGTATCTCAGTCATTGCTAACACACTGCAGTTCCTGAAGAGTCTGTAACTGGCACCTTGATTGGCCTGAACTTGGTGGAGCACAGGCAGAAAGCAGTTTTATTCTTTCTCATGTGGACCATTTTTCCTCACTCATGGGATGAATGATCAGGCAAATCCCAGGGCTTTTCTTGGCATTCTTAGATAATGAAAAGTTCTCTGGTCACTTTAAGTTATAAGAATAGTTTTATTTCAATAATGAAAATATCTAGTCTGCCCTAATAATTAAAACTTGAAACTTAATCCAAAAGTTAAGTCTTCTTCCTCCTCCCAGCTTGGGCCTGAGCAATAGGGTAGGAAGAATGGCTGGCTTCTTCCTGGTTCTCACCCTGCCTTGCCCTCCCCTCCTCCTCCCCCTTTATCAGGCTGCTGCTGGCTCCAGCAGGGCTTTGAGATGGTTGGGGAGTGGGGAAGGAGTAGGAAATGTTGCTGCATTTCATCGCTACCTATTTGGTTGGTCCCATTTCCAACAGAGACTTTATGGTTGGTCTCTATGGAGGACATTCTCTTCCTGAGGAACTTTCACTGTAATGGACATCACCTTCACCCCTCCAGTCGCTGAACACTCAGCAGTCCCCTTGGTCCTCCTGGGTCCCATTTCCCCTCCCAATGGTCCATGTGAGTCATGTTTAAGATTTTGCTGGCTTGGCACCTGTGGCTCAAGTGGCTAAGGAGCCAGCCACGTACACCTGAGCTGGCGGGTTCAAATCCAGCCCGGGCCAACACACAACAATGAAGGCTGCAACCAAAAAATAGTCAAGCATTGTGGCAGGCACCTGTAGTCTCAGCTACTTGGGAGGCGGAGGCAGGAGAATCATTTGAGCTCAGGAGTTGGAGGTTGCTGTGAGCTATGATGCCACAGCTCTCTACACAGGGCAACAGCTTGAGACTCTGTCTCAAAAAAAAAAAAAAAAAAGATTTTGCTAAGCCAGCTGGGCACAGTGGCTCACACCTGTAATCCTGGGAGGCCAAGACAAGTGGATTGCCTGAGCTCAGGAGTTTGAGACCAGCCTGAGCAATAGTGAGACCACCCACCACCCGACTCCCACTCCCCCGTCTCTAAAAATGGCCAGGCTTTGTGGTGGGCGCCTGTACTCCCAGCTACTAGGAGGCTGAGGCAAGAGAACCTCTTGAGCCCAGGAGTTTGAGGTTGCTGTGAGCTATGACACCACGGCATTATACCAAGGGTGAAAAAGTAAGACTCTGTCTCAAAACACCCCCCAAATGCCAAGATTTGGCTAAGCCAGATCCCTTCCCATGCCCCCACATCTACCGTTGTAGATGTGTAATGAGCCCTCAGCCTGCTCTCTTGACCCTGCCTCCCAGGCTGCTTCATAGGCCTGTGGCCTGTTCCCTCCTGCAGGTATGAGTTTGATCCCACGTATTCCAGGGCCACAGGTCCAACTTCAAGTGATTCCTTTGAAGCCCCTCTCAGCTGCATCAAATGGAGGGCAGTCACCCCTCCTTCCCAGCCCCAGTGCAGGGAGAGCGCACCTCAGAGCACATGCCCAACACTCTCCAAAGAAAGTCACGAGAGCCCTCAACCCTCATCCTTTTACACCCTCCAGGCAGACAGTGGCAGAGGACAAACCTTCACAGTGGCTGGCACAGTGCTCTAGCACTTCCCTTTGGATGGGGGCTTCCTTGGCTTCCTTGTTCACTGATACTTAATAATTCCCATTTAACATCCTAGTCCATGCCTTGTGGTCTATGTCAGAATTTTCTAGTTCTACTTCCATGGTAAGTGGAATGTTCTTGGTGGAGGCCTCTACCATCCACTGTGGGCTGGGAATAAAAGTCACTTGCCCTTCTACAAAAGTCTTCATTCACATGCCTTGCTCCTGTGTCCATTTGGTGGATTTCAAACACATCTGATGGGACTTCAAGCCACTCTTGCCGGGATCTTGAATGGTTGTTTATATTTTAACATAAATTATTGGTCCAAACACCTTTGAACTCAGGCTCACAGAAGGATCTCAGAAAGGTTAAGTAGCTCATCCAACGTCACACAGCAAAACCATGGCCAAAACTTGGAGTGTGGCCACCAGTCCATTGCTCTACACCTTGCAAGCTCCTTCCTCAGTTCATTATTATCTGTTAAAATGCATCCCATCTCTCATTTTGCACACAGCAGCCGAGATGTCTGTGGATTCATATTAAACAGAATGCAAACATTTCCCGAATTCATTTCCATTTCCATTTCCAGCTCTGAGGAGGTGTTAACTTCAGAGTACCTCACTGATCATTTTTCCTCCAGCGGCAATAATTGTTTTGAAGAACTTGACACACATTTCACCAGGGCTCAGTGCTACTGAGCAGGCAGGGAGCGGTAAGAACTGAATTGTATTCCAAGAGCCAAATTTGCATTGTGCAGCACCTCCCGAGCAAGCCAAACACTCCAGCCCCATTAACAGTAATGATAGGTGTGCACTGAGCTCTTCCTTGTTGCCAGAAATATATTTCATCCTTTGGGAATCTGTTCCAATCCTTAGCCCTTCTGTACACCCAACCTCCACAGCATTTGCTCTGTAATTTATAAGAGATGTGTGTTACACCTGGGTGCCTCCAAAAATTTAAAATAATTTAAAAGATTTCAACACCAGCCTTAAATTAAAGCTCCCCAAATCCCTTGCCTGACGAGTGTAATTAAACTCAGACTTACACAGGTGAGTCTTTTATTGCATGCTGGAGATCAGGAGGCCTGGGCTGGGTCTGAGGGAAAAGCAATTCCAGAGATTGGAGGGAGAGAATGATTCTTCTGCAGGCAGCCTAGCATACTAAGGGCGGACCAGAGAGTTTGTAGGTAAAGCTTGCGCTCCATCATTCCATGACGCTCTGTGTGAGTAACAGACATCGTCTTATTCATCTTTCTCCACCCACCAAAAGGACAGGTGTTTTTACTTTCTATTTAACACCATGGCTGGCAAGGTCCACATCAACTTGCCCTCCAGCTTCTTAGCAGAGCAGGATCCTGAAGGAAGCAGTCTCTTCCAGCGCAGGGCCTGTCTGCTTGCTCAGCCATGGGAGTCTTCATGTGCAAAGCCCTTGAGGCTGGGATCTGAATAATCTGCTAAAACATTTATAACAACACTTCCCACGTCACCTTAGGTTTTATTTTCTAGAGCAGTTATTTTTAAGCCTAAGTCCCTGGAACCTTAGGATGTTATGAAAACCACCGATTTTGGAGTTAGAAGGACCCAGATTTGAATCTTGGTTCTACCAGTTGCTGAGTGAATGGCCTCTGCAAGTTCCCTCACTTCCCAGTCTCAGCTTCCTCACCAGAAAGGTTCAGGTGGATAATGATGCCCCATCCTGCAGTAGCTGTCTTGACAGTTAAACATAATATTTGTGACTCTGCCTGGCACCAGGCTGGACACTTGTGAGCCTGGAGCGTTTCCCTACCTCCACAGCACAAGCTGGCCAGCTTCACAGGATGCTGCGTCACTTGGCTTACACTTTCCTAAGGTGGAAAATTATTCCATTTGTTCCCTTATTTCCAAATCCAAAAGGGAAGTTTGCTCTATAAGCTCCCAGGTAAATATATCCTTGTGCTTTGGACGATGAAAGTTGGGATTCTAGAGAAAGAAATCACTCTAGGCAATAAACAAAAAGATGAGCTTAGGACGTGAGTGATCTAGTTGATGATTTTAACTGTGTCCTTGTGTACCTGAAGGCTTCCCTCGGGAGAGACCCCGGAGTCATGCAGTCCCAAAGGGCAACTCCTGGGCTGTTGAGCGCTGGAAGTCTGGCCAGTCCAAACTGAGATGTCTGTAAGGGACACACACCAGATTTTGACGACTTCTACATAACTCATTGAACATTTTTATATCGATCATAGGTTAAAACAATAATATTGCAGACGTTGGGAAACATCAGAATGCCAACCTCAGGGTAGAGGCAGCTCAGGGTGACTGGACTTGGAAGGTGTTCCTGGGCCCATGGTGACTCAAAGACCTTGGGCAGGGGGCTCAGAAAGTCCTTTCCTGAGTCTTCTTCCTCTTGCCATGACCAGTGACCAGCCTCTCTCCTTGTTTCCTGTTTATATTGGGGGTGGGATCAGATTGTCATTTAGGAAAACTTTTCCACCAGTCAAAAAAATTGCCTGTCTCTGGTCAGGCAAATGGCTTTTAGCCAGTCAGCCATGCTTGTATGGGAAAATATCAGCTGTGAGATTCAGATCAGCCACCTGTGGTCAAAGAAGTGCCTGGGTACATTCCTCCTCAGTGACCGTGACAGGGACCAGCCCCTGATGCCTTGTCTAATACAGTCAGTGCTTTTAGAATACTTGTTAAATTAAACCCAGTTAATTGAGACCAGTTTCTAGGTCTGATAGTGAAAAGTGGCCTGGAGCATCATAAATAAGTCGTTTACATGTGGAGTGGGGATGAAGGAGGATAGAGCGATGCCTTGGAGATCATGTACTGAATCTAACCTCCCTCAGCTCTCTTCCCACTTGCATCCAACTGCTTTTGGATTCTGGACAAAGTGGTGCTGAGAGGAGCCTGGGTGAGACTTTTTCAGAATGAGTGAAAATTACACCGCTGCAGAGAGGGCCCTTGTTAGGGACTGAATTGTATCTTTTCTAAAATTTGAATGTTGAAGTTCTAAACACCAGTACTTTGGAATGTGACTATATTTGGAGATAGAGTCTTTAAAGAGGTCATTAAGTTAAAGTTAAGGTCCTAGGGTGGCTCCTAATGTAATGTGACTGGGGTCTTATAGGAAAGGGAGACTAGGACACTGAGACACGGGGGAGGCCGGGTACCACTCAGGGAGAAGACGGCCGCCCACAAGCCAAGGAGAAGGCCGGAGAAGAAACCAGCCCTGCTAAAGCCTTCATCTCAGACTTCCAGCCTCCAGAATTGTGAGAGAAAAGTGTTCTGTTGTGTAAGTCACCCCATCTGCGGCACTTCATTCTGACAGCCCTTGTAAATGAATACTACTCCCAAAGACGAACTTGCCCCAGGTCCAATTTTTCTGCCTGCTCAGCTGCCTGGGCTGCAAACTTGTGATTGATGAAGGCAGCCCATGAGCTTCCAAGACAGGAAGACAAGTGAACCTACTACCCAGGTGTTCAGTCTCCCTGAAGGCACAGGCTGTGCCGGGAGTTCTCCCATCACCTTGCTGTGGAGCAACTTCGGCGCGCTCCGTTAGCTCCTGGAGGATGCCTCCAGCCTTCACACCTGCTGTTTATTCCGTCTTTCCCTTCTGAGTTGGCAGCTAGAATACAAGGACTCCCCTGGCTTCTCAGTAACTGAGATGCAGCCTTCTTTGCTTTGAAAGTCAGAAACCCGGGAGTTGCAACAACTACCACCTTTTTGGTGGAATAGGCCCAAAAGAGCAGGTGGCAAGGAAGGAAGCCAAGTGCCAAGTTTAGTTGTCATCTGAGGCCTTGAAACTTTTAAAGTGACTCAGCAAAGCCATGTACACAAAACTTTATCAATTACGCATCATAAAGAAGTCATTTAAATGCACAATGTACTAATTGAATATCATTTTAATTCCTAGTAATATGGAGTAATTACAACCATCCCCACCCACCCCCTTTTGAAATGCAGAGATGAGCAGAATGATTTGCCCTTGAGAGGCCTTGCAGTCTGGGAAAATGCCCAGAGTACAGAGAAATGGCAGGCAGCTGAGAGGTGAGAAATACTTGAGCTTTTTAGTCCTTCTCTACACCTGTCTCTCTCTGCCTATCCTGTGGTTGCGGAAATCTGGATGCAGCAAACCCCATTTCTCCTCTCTGCTGAGTTTCTGAGTCCAAAGAAGGGCCAGCTGGTTTGGCTCCCAATAGCATGTGACTGCCCTCCCCAGCACTGGCCACTGAAGGGGACATCTGGGCATGTGACCTGTGTGGATGTGCCCAGCAGTCCTCGCCAGAGAGGCTCCACCTTCACCTCCGTAACCAGGGCTCATGCAGAACCTTGGATCGTCTCGGAACATTCCTTGTAGAAATCGCTCGCCAAAAGTCTTGTTGTATCAAAAGAAGCTGTTTAATAAGAAATGAGTGGCAGAGAAATTCCATTTTTAACAAGGGAGAAAGAAAATGTTTACAGATAAGACTCAGTTACAGCGATCGTCTCCAGGAGGCAAGATGATTGGTAACTTCTCTGTTTTCTACCCCTTTCTTAGTCTAGGCATAGATTCATTTTCTAATAATAATAGAAGACAAAGCATATCAATGTTTCCTTTCTTGCCCTGCGCGGTAGCTGTAGTCGACCATCGAGACGGCTTGGAGTCTGGGATGGCATCCAAGCCACACGACCTGCCAAAGCCCATCACTTGCAGTCCAGTTGCCAAACAGGCCTGTGAGTTGGAGAGAGCGTCCATAGGAGGGAAAATCTGAAATACATCCTCTGGCCAGGAAGCCTGTCTCAGCCCAACTTTCTCTGCCCTTGTCTGACCCAGTGTGTGTCTGGGAGGTCTATTCCTCCTGCCTGGCTGCCCTGAGAGCTCCACAAAGTGTTCCTGTCTCCAAGGCCTGGAGGGCAGAGGTGAAGAGCATGGCGGCCGCGCTCTGCCTGCAAAACCACAGCTAAGCCTCTGCCGGCCCCTTCCTGGCAGCCTCCTGCTGGCTGGTGCATTTGAAGGAGGAAGGAGAGGAAGCTAGGGAATGAACAGTCAGGATTTGTTAACTGCGAGCCAAATGCTCCACATACAGTAATCTGTCTGAAGCATCACAAGAACTCTAGCAGATTGATGTGACAATCTACTTTTGAAAATGAGGAAACAACGGCCAAAGACGTAAATAAGTAAACTCACATCACATCGTATAGCCAACAGGGAGACAGTGAAATTTGAATCCAGGTTCCTTGACTTTAAAGTACAGCCTGTGATGTTACTTCTGGTGTTACTTCAGGGTTACAACTGGTTCTAAGAGTCTAAGTATTATTTTTCTAAAATGTACTTCTATGTCTAAGAGTCCCTTTTGCCTGGCTTTGAGATTGATGTCTCACTTGGGGGTAGAGAGTCATTGTACAGGAGGAACTGAGGGTGTCCGGGCCAGGGCTAGAGAATGTGGCTGCAATGGGAGGTGTGGCTTGGACGTGGACTGACCCGTCTTGACCCTCCCCACCATGGCTCCTAGTTCTGCCATTCCTTTTAATAGAAGTGAAACACATCTTGGACTGTGGTCAAAATAAGGTTGTGAACAGAGTGACCTTTTAGTACATGCTCTACTGTGAAGTCTACACGTGAAGTGTGTATTAGAATCACATAACACTTACACAGCATTGTGGCACATTTATAAGATGACTAATTGTTCTTCTTAGCATAGTTTGGGAAGTTATCCCAAACCCAATGGCCTCATCACTATTTTTACAAAGCCAGCGGTGACATTCTGGGCTCAGCTAGCAGGTGGGTGTGAGGTGGGGTCAAAGAAGACACCTTCGAAGACCTAAGAGTGATAACTGGGGACAGAGTTAACCAAATTTCCCTTCTTTCCCTGTCATCTTTATGACTTTTTTGGTCATTACCATAGACAACCGAGCTATTATCTATTTAATATTTTCATTTAGATAGACTTGTTTGTAAAGCATTTTGGTCTCATGTAAGGCAATACCACCCATGAAATTACTTACTAATTTTATCTTTTTAAAGAAGTCCTTAAATTAGGACATGACAATTGAAATTTAACAAGTGTAGCACTGGAAAATCATCTGAAATGTCACACTTTGGTAATCAATGCCTGAGGGTCTATTGCCTGAGACCCCTGTGTCAGGGAGAACTGGAGGCCCGGCCCCAGCCCCGCCCGCAGCCCCGTGCTGGGAAAGGGCAGTGCAGACAGGCCCTGTGTACACCTGGGAGCTGAAGGCAGCCATCTTTTTAGAATCCCAAACCGGAATATATGCTGTGGTCACAGGATAGCATATTCGAAAATGAGACTGTTCAAAAAAACACAGGGAATGATGATTGTACTCAAATAGCTTCTGAGTGGAGGGTCTTCTCCTGCCCCTCATGGGCTGTGGTCTTAGGAGTAAAGTGAATCCACCTGGGGACAGATTGAGCCATTTGATGCTAGTTCTTGTGGGTTGGCTCTACGTTGTCCAAAATTTTAATTCCTTCTTTTGACTGATTGGCCTTGACGTCCTGAGCCTGTTTCACAAACTTGCACTAGTGTGGTGAAAACTAATCAGAGAAAGGAGAGATTGAGAGAGGGGCAGAGAGAGCGAGAGAGGAATTGATGCCTTGAGGCTCTGCAGAGAGAGGGATGGTCAGAAGGGTCAGGAGTTGTCTCCCAGTGTCCTTTTTTTGCCTGAAAGAAGGCTGCTGGGTGGCTGGAAGAGAAGACAAGAGCTCCCACGGGGATGGAGGTCTTTGTAATACTTATGCCAACAGTAGGAGCAATCACGTGCTTTTCCTGACTCGGCCACCTCAGGACATTTTCTCTACCTAGTATGGTCAAGTGAGACTCTTGGTTGCAAGTGACAAAAGAGCCAGCACAAATTGTCTCCAGATAAAGCAGAGTGTATTCATTCACAGCCACCACAGTGCCCAGGAGCAGGCCTGGCTTTAGCACCCCTGGATTTGGGGCTTGGATCATGTCCTTGGGACTCATTTTCTCTCTGATTTTTGGTGACTTGAAGTGTGTCTTGACTTTATACAGTGTTGATACGCTGACCGTATCACCAGCGCCTACACTGTCTTTAGTTTCCAAGACACATTCAGCTCCAGTGTGCCTCCCATCAGCTTTTTGGCAGATCCAGTGAAGCAGCAAGGTCAAAGCCAATTTCCACCAAGTTCAGAGCTAGCTCTGTGTTGCAGAGGAGGAAACTCCTGCAGGAGAACGACCAGGCATGGAACTTGGTTCAGAAAGATCCTTTGGTGGTGTTTGCATCCTGGTGTGCAAAGTAATTTGTGAATTTCCATCACCAAACTGGGCCTGGATCTGCCAGATTTCTACTCAGTTTATAAAACATGTATCAAAAAATGGGGAAAATATTTTTAAAATGACAACCAAGTTACAGCCCTTTGCAGTGATTGAGAATTTTGGAAACACTCCTGAGCCAGATGCATCTCGGCCAAGGGCGCACCGACAGGTGCCTGGTGGGTCCCCTGGCCCCGCCCTGGCTGTTGCCCCATTCTGCACTCCACAACTTTGTTTGGCAGCTCATTTCTACCCAACTCTCCTAAATTGTTTGATCTGTAGACTTTCTACTTTTGTCCCCTAATATATCTGACAGCATAACCTAAAGACACAGACCAAATAGGAAACCAGAGGGACTTGGTTTAGAATTTCCTGATAGAGAATATGGAATAATTCAAATTTACTGCTAGACACTGACATTTGTTTTCCCCTAGAACCTTTAAAATAAAATCAATAGTCTCCATGTATCTGTCTGGAGGAAGGGTCTCAGACAACCTCACCCGGTCACCTTTATCGTCCTCTTCTCCAATTGGGCTCCTCTGGGCTCTGCCTTTAGCAAGCACCTCCTCCCCCCTGAACGCAGGCCAGCTGCTGACTTGGCTGGGAGAACCATGGCTTTGCTGCCTGTTTACCCTGGAATAATACAAAATAAAGCTGTCGGGCTGTCTCTGGTTTACTGAGAACTTTCACTTTTCACGCCCTCTCTCTGATTTAGACAGCTGTAATACTTCCATGATGAAGGCCAAGAATATGAGTATTTCTGGTTGTTGTTGTGTGACACAGTACTTGAAAACGTAGACAATCATTTATTTACCTTGTGGGTTAGGAGTTTGCTAAGTGCTTCCTGAGAAGCTCATCTCTGCTTCATTAGGAGTAAGCTGAGGTCATTTGGGGGCTGAAAGATGACATTTGTCATTACGATAGACAACCAAGTTGCTATCCAAGATGGTTCACTCACCTGGCTGGCAAGTTGGTGCTGCTGTCCACTGGAGCTTCTCCCGGGGCCACTCGGGTCCTCACAGCATGGCGGCTGGCTCCCAAGAGTGAGCATTTCAAGGACGGTAAAGTAAAAATTTCGGAGTTCTTAAAGACCTGGGTCTGGACACTCGTGTAGCAGCGTCTGCGCCATATTCTACAGCTCATGCTGTCCCACAGCCCAGATTCAAGGGGAAGGCACAAAGACCTGTACTTCTCACTGAGAGATAAGTCAAAGAATCAGGGGCCAGGTTTTAAAACTAGCAAATTGAGCTGAGGGAGCTGAAAGTCCAAGAAGTTTCGTGACTTGCCTGTGATCGTGTCAGTAGACCCTTTTGAGACGCCTGCCCAGTTCCTTCCAACTTCTCTGAGATTTGCTGCCTGCCCATGGGGTGGTCTCTGAAGCCCTGTTCGTTCGCTGGGTCTTGGTGCCAGGGGATTTCTGTGTTCTGTGTGAATGGTGCCCCTGGGATTTAGAAATGCTGTCATCTCAGCTCGGTGCCCATAGCATAGTGGTTATGGCGTCAGCCATATACGTCCCGAGGGTGGCGCATTCAAACCAGGCTGGGGCCAACTAAACAACTGCAACCAAAAAATAGCCCAGCATTGTGGTGGGTGCCTGGAGTCCCAGCTACTCAGGAGGCTGAGGCAAGAGAATTGCTTAAGTCCAAGAGTTTGAGGTTGCTGTGAGCTATGATGCCACGGCACTATACCGAGGGCGACATAGTGAGACTCTGTCTCAAAATAGGAAGGAAGGAAGGAAGGAAGGAAGGAAGGAAGGAAGGAAGGAAGGAAGGAAGGAAGGAAGGAAGGGAGAAGGAAGGAAGGAAGGAAGGAAGGAAGGAAGGAAGGAAGGAAGGAAGGAAGGAAGGAAGGAAGGAAGGAAGGAAGGAAGGAAGGAAGGAAGGAAGGAAGGAAGGAAGGAAGGAAGGAAGGAAGGAAGGAAGGAAGGAAGGAAGGAAGGAAGGAAGGAAGGAAGGAAGGAAGGAAGGAAGGAAGGAAGGAAGGAAGGAAGGAAGGAAGGAAGGAAGGAAGGAAGGAAGGAAGGAAGGAAGGAAGGAAGGAAGGAAGGAAGGAAGGAAGGAAGGAAGGAAGGAGAAAAGAAATGCTGTCATCCTGAGAGCCTGACAGGGACTTGCTCCCAGAATTTGGGATTGGGAGGCAGACAGACTGGCACTTGGTTGGCTGGGGTCAGGAATCTTAGGGCCCAGAGCATGGGCCACCACTGACAGCTGCTCCATGTGCAGAAGTTATTTCTTTTCTCAGGGCCTTAGCTGCCTGTACATGAGGAGATAAATAACCCTCACAGTGGACGTTCTCGTGATTCAACGCAAATCAAAAATGCGTAAACTTGTTGCATTACGCCCCCTCCCAGACACAGCACAAACGCTAAAGCATTCTCAGAACCTTGTCTCCTGGTGTTTTGATTCCTGACTTGGCACTACCAGAGGGCTGAGGATGGGGGGGGGTCATTTTGTAACCGGTTCAACAACCTGAAGACACAGACGCTATACTTCAGAGTTGAAAAGCTGAGGCTGAGCTCCCAAGCACACTCAGTAATCAGACAGCACCAGTGGGGCCTGCCTCACCTCACAGGGCTGCCGTATGGGCTAAGGGAGGCCATGGCTGGAGAGGAACTCAGCGACAATGAGGCCCTTTAGGACACTGCTTTTGGTGTCCTTGCTATATCTCAGTGGTTCTCAACTGGGGTGAACTTTCCTGCTGGGGACATTTGGCAATGTCTGGAGACATTAGATGGTTATCACAAGGTGGGGGAGGGTGCGACTGGCATCCAGTTGGTGGACCTCAGGGATGTGGTGAACATCCTTCAACGCCCAGCACTGACACCCCCCAAATAAGGAATTATCCACCCGCAAATATTAGTACTGCCGAGAATGAAAATCCCTGCTACATCTTAACACACCAAGATCTTAATGTTGAACCTGGCGATCTATGTTAAATCGAATTTTAGATTATGGCTTGCGTTTTTAATACTGGGCTTTCCTTTCTGGGTTATCATTTTCTAATCCGGATGACAGCTGAAATCTTTCTGCATCCTGAATTAATCTCATGAGATTAATTCAAATTTCCAGATTCCTACCCCTTTTAAAATCTTGGATTTCCAAGGTTCTGGTCATTAAGGGATGCGCTGTTTTGTTCCACGTGAGCTTAGATGTAAAATCCCCCTTCTATCTCAATATCCATTCGTTCACCCACACCACCCATGTCAGACAGTGTGTGTGTGTGCTGCAAAGTATTGTGGGTGCATGTGTGTGTATCAGAGGGCCTGGGGTGAGGTCGGAGATTGGTAATGTGCCGATACCCATGTTCTTGAGGTTTCTACTGCTGTGCTGATGGGCCCACATGGAACCAAAAGAGCTATAACGTTGGGTGTGTGAAAAGTGGAGCATGAGCAGATGTACATGTTGGAAACATGGAACGTTCTGCACATGAAAAGTCAAGGGAAGTATTTTTCAAATTGTTTGACCTTAACTCTCTGGGAAAAAAAAAATCTGACACCCTAGCCTTGTATAGTTCTTGATACATACGTGTATAATTTAAACAATTATACACGTGAAAAAAACCCTCAATACGTGCAATGCTCTTGGATATTTACTTTTCTATTTTATTTTTTAAAAATGCCGCAACTAAGTTTTAATGCCATAGTCACCAGTGGCTCTGACCCACTATTTGAAAATAAGGCTCAAGGAGATATCTGAGGGCTACAGTCTACGCCACAGGGTGCGTGAGTGTGGTGCAGACCAAGCCTGCTGGTGCTGAGGGGGGGTGGGAACTGCAGGGCAGTATCCAGGGTCCCCAGGATGGGGCTGGGAGCAATATTATAATACATGAGTCCAAATCATCAGTGAATCTAGGGGAGTCATCAGGCAGCCACGAGACATCTAAAAGGAGAAGGGAGAGAGAGCAGGTAGGAATAAACCTCAGAGGTTGTGTTTTTCTCTGAACGGAGAAGTGTTAGTATTTAGAAGAATCCTAATCATCCTTCCAGGCCCGAGTGGACCACAAAGCCCATACACAGGACAGCTGCTCGGTGCAGGTGGAAAATCCGTGTTGATGAATTCATTCTTTCGACAAATATTTATTCAGCACCAACTAACCTAATGCCTGATTTATACAGCCTGGGTCCTGTTTTGTTCTTCCTCACAGCATCCCAGTCAGTCTAAACCTCAGTGCTAAGAGAGTCACACCATATCTGGGAAATTGCCTGACAACAATCTTTCTCCTACACGTGCATTCTACAATAACACATAATAAGTCAAATGCAGGAAAGTGGTTAAAAACGTAAAAACCCAAACTTGTTAGAGAGATCTTGAAAATGGCTCCCGATCCTCCCATTATAACGGGTGTCAGATCAGAACATAGTGACTCACACAGCCCAAGACTGGTTTAAATGCCTGAAAGAGCTTTGGGAATAAGTGAGCTGGGACCCCAGGGTGTAATGGTGATGAATGCAGGTCGCTGGACTCAGATCATTACTTCCAGCATATGTCCCTGCTTCAGGCCCATTGGAAGGGGACTACATTTGAAATTTCACAATTTACCTCTTTTCCGGCTCAGTATACATCTGTTGCTATGAAAGATCAAGAAACAGCTCCAGAGTTTCCCATCTTAGGCTGTAAATGTAGTGGCATGGCCTGGAGTCCATTAGACCCTTGCAGGCTCAGTTTGTCATCCGGATGTCAATTTCCATGTACAACACAGATCTGTGGGAGGATTAAATAAAATTTTGAGCCTGCATCACATTGAAGAGTATCTGGTACAAAGCAGGTTCCTAAAAATATTATTTCTTTTGCCACATTTTCCTTTCTCCTTCCTCCCTATGGTAGGTGGTTTTATTTATTTTTCATTTTTTTAGAGACAGAGTCTCACTTTGTCACCCTTGGTAGAGTGCCATGGTGTCACGGCTCACAGCAACCTCCAACTCTTGGGCTTAAGCAATTCTCCTGCCTCAGCCTCCTGAGTAGCTGGGACTACAGGCGCCCGCCACAACGCCTGGCTATGTTTTTGTTGCAGTTTGGCCGGGGCCGGGTTTGAACCCCCCACTGTCGGTATATGGGGCGGCGCCCTACTCACTGAGCCACAGGTGCTGCCCGGTAGGTGGTTTTATTATTCTCAGTTCTTTACTTCCCCCACCCCCACCCTGGCCCTATGTACCACTGGCCATGTAACTTGAAAGTTCCTTCTGTGAGAGGCAGAATATACAGAGGGTGCAAAAATATATATACACATTTTAATACTATGTTAAAATCGTAATACTCAATATGTATTGATCATGTTTGTTACCTTGTATATTATATCCCTTGCAATTGCAGGAGTCAAATGTGACTCAGTATTACAATTTTAATACCTTGTTTTGTTTTCCTTTCTTAAAATGCATATACATTTTTGGCACCTTCTGTATTTTTCTGCTCCATGGATACTGGGTTTGGTGACTTCATTTGCTTTGGGCTTGGTCACGTGACTTGCTCTGGTCATTGAGATATTAGCAGATATGACGGAAGTAGAGGCTTGAAAGGTGTTTTCTTGATTGAGCTTGTTTTCTTGTCCTCCCACTTCTTGCCGTGAGAACAACATGCCTCAGGAAGCCGCTGGTCCACAGAGGGGGAGCGGGATGTGGAGGAGACCTGGACCCCGCCTGAGTCCAACCTGGATCGGCTGAACCCCAGATGACCTGCAGGTGCATAAGGGGGAAATAAGTGCACGCAGCATGTGTCTGGGTTTATGTAGTGTCATTGTTGCAATAGCTAATGGATAACTGCCTTATTGCTTTCACACTCCATAATAAATACTGCACATATTAAATAGCAGGGAAAGTAACGGTTCCAGGGAAGCCATAGAACAAAGTGAATCGCGGTGCACAGAGGGGCTTATTCTTCTGACATTTGTGGTGTCATGTACTGAGACCTCGCCTCCATCTTTATTCAGCTGCAAGGGATTTCATATCAGAATGAATCTGTTTGGAGATGGGACTATTTCCTTTGAGATAATAATGCTGGGATTATTGTTTCTCTAAAAGCAGGGCCAAGCTATTGTTAATAGAAAAAATAAGCACACTTTGTGTGAAATCAGAGTGTAATGTCTCCAGAAGAAAAACGAGTTTTTACTGGATGAGATTGTTTGCTCTTAGGTAGAAGTGAGGGAGCCCAAGCCATCGGTGGAGAAACTAAAGTGAATCCCCACCATGCAAGGGACAGGGCCCGCCTCTCTCCACTTCGCAGCCAGCAAAAGCAAGCAGAGGACAAGGAAACCACCCTGCCTGCTTGTCTCCCATGGAAGGGTTATATCCAAACAGACTGGGGGCAAGAAGCTGGAGGAATCAGAGTGTAGAGAGGGGCTACAAGAGAAGGGGTGGAGCAGAGCCATGGAGGCGAGCTGGAGGTGGGCTCAGGGCCTTCTTGTCAGGCTGCACACGGGTGCAGACCAGAAGGGGGAGACAGAATAGAACCCAGGGCTAGAATCTAGCGTGCGCTCCACTTACCAAGGTGTCAGGCACGTAGAGCGCCATCTAGAGGGGGAGCTATTTTTCTCATTCTCATAGAGGCCCTGCCCAACCTAGCAGCTGTCTGGGTGAGAACAAAGCGTTGTGAGTGTGGGGCCTCCCCAGAAGGCCTGAACTCTAAGGCTTTGTTCTCGGACCCCAGCCTTGCATAGGGGAAGGAACAATGTCAGTTAAATAAAGCACTATCTTCTGGCTCATCTGCTGCGTCTGCCTCAGGATACCTTCTAGACTCCTCATAAAACCACCCGTTGAGTTCAGAGTGGGCTTCTTCTGGGGAAGATGAGGGCTGTGGTTTTTCCAAAGAGGAAGCACCTGTTTCCTGATCACCTTGCAGCAGCATCCGGCCCTTCCCCTTCAGACTGCTGAAAGGAGCCCATTCCAGACGGGAGACAATTCTCTACGCCCTGGGGACCATCAGGCCTATTTCTGTGTTCAACCTCGGCCCCCATTAGGTAGTGATGGACATCCCCTATGAGGCAGAAATAAGAGGTAGGGTCCCAACACACCCAGGTTATATTCATTCTATTTCAAAGGTAAAAGTCATTTTTAGTATTTAATTTTGTTTAGAGAACCCTGATCTCTGAGTTTCCTAATTTTGTCTCTTTTGTCTGTTTGTACTACGTTCAGGGAGAGATCCAAGTTATGTGGGCTCAATGCTTACATAATTTTGAGGGCTTGCTTTATGAAAAGTATATAAAATAACAGTAGAAATTAGGTATAATTTCTACATTTGGATACTGGAAGGGCCTAGTACAAGTGTGGGCTTTGAAATTTGAGCCTTATTAGCTTCACCATACTTTTGCCTCTGACCACATTTGATTTAATCTCCACCCCCACCCGCACCTGTCATCTCGGAGAGCAGTAGCCAGGAGCCAGAGCCTTCCTCTGGGGGGAGAAGGAGGAACCTTCCTTCTGGGCCTTCCAGGCAAGGCAAGGCACCCTGTTGCCATGGCAGCCAGCTCTGCCTGGCAATGTCACCTCTTGGAGGCTGCCGGGCAAGGCTGTGGCCAGACTGCTTGGTGAATGTCCCCTGCTGACTGTGAACGGAGTGGAATACTCACGCTGAGGTGTCAGCCCATGTCAAATGATTCCCTCAGCCCTCTGACGCCCCCTGATTGGAGAGCCTTGGTGGAACTAGGGGTGACCCTGGGATAGGCCAGAAGCATCTGCTAGCATTTTCTGCTTTCTCGAGGAGCTCACTTAACCCTCCCCAAAGACTACTTTGTCTAAAATAGTCTCTTCCAAGGCTTGCTTTTCTGAAGGCATTCTCAGTTTACCCTTCTCTTAGGTTAAGAAGTGGACTTAGGGTTTTTGCTCTGCTAGCTACTGTGAGGAAGAATGAAACGGAGAAGGCCCTTCACTGCGTGGCTATTCAGAAAGCGCAGGAAGGCGCCAGGCCAGGCAAGGAGCGCGGGATATCCAGAATTAGCACCTGGCTTTTCCAGAGCCCTCGTCTGATGTCCGCCAGTGCCAGCCATTGGTTATCCTTTGGTCACTCTCTCAGGAGAGCCCGCTGGACCAGCGTGGGCTCTGGCATCCACTCCTTGTTTGTACAGCCTGACTTACAGTCCTCCAAGGTGGCATGTAATGGTGGAGACAAAGCTGTGCCAAGGGAATACGAGTGCTGTCACAGAGATATGAAGAGGCCAGGGAGACGGGCCCACTACACGCCCACACTGGGGCAGAGGCGCCTTCTCATGCCATCCACCACCTGTAGCGCCTGTCTTCACAGCAGACCCACTGGGCCTCTTGATGGATCTACAGATTTCAGGGAGAAAGGAGATGGGACGCCAGGCAGGGGGGGAGGAGATGAGACACCCGGTAGCAGGGGAGGAGGTGGGACACGGGGCAGGGGGGGAGGAGGTGGGACACCGAGCAGGGGGGGGAGGAGATGGGACACTTGGCAGAGAGGGAGGAGGTGGGACACAAGGCAGGGAGGGAGGAGGTGGGACACCAGGTAGCAGGGGAGGAGGTGGGACACGGGGCAGGGGGGGAGGAGGTGGGACACCGAGCGGGGGGGGGGAGGAGATGGGACACTTGGCAGAGAGGGAGGAGGTGGGACACGAGGCAGGGAGGGAGGAGGTGGGACACCAGGTGGGGGGGAGGAGGTGGGACACCCGGTAGCAGGAGAGGAGGTGGGACACGGGGCGGGGGGGAGGAGGTGGGACACCGAGCAGGGGGGGGAGGAGATGGGACACCGGGCAGGGTGGGCGTCAAGAAAGGTCTGGAACATAGAAAATGATGAAGGACATCTGGGTGGAGGATCTAGGAGGAAGGGGTGCACCTGAACCCCAGAGAAGCGTGGCCTGTACAGGAAGTCTGTCCTGAATGAGAGGGGACAAAGGGAGGTGATAAATCCACCGGATCATCCATAAAATGTGCTGGTTTATCAGTGTGTCCAAGGAGAACCCTGCCTTTCAGACTGGGGGTTTTCTGTTAACAAAGCACTATCTTTTCAAGATAGCCATTTTCAAAACATTATCCGGGCACCCCAGTCCCAATGGGGTCAGAGGGTAACGCAGGCCACTCCAGGGAGAGAGCGCTGTTGTCGCCGCCTGCTGAGTTTAGCGCTCTGAGGAATATCGCCAAGGGTGCTGGGAGACCTGGGGTGTTGAACGGCCATAGGCGAAGCCGCCCTCAGAGGGGTTTGCAGAGAAGTCATAAAAGCCATGAGAGAAAATGAAAGATTGGTTCTCAGAAAGAGCAGGGGGAAAATAAATCACTTACGGCTTTAAAAAAGCAAACAAACTTATGACATCACACAGCCCTATGGGAAGAGTCAACTACATCAAATAGCAGTTTACACTTAATGCCGGGGGTCCGTGCCCTGGGGGCTTGATAGTTGTAAAATGAAAGTGTCAGGGCGGGATTGCAGCCCACGCCTACTTCAGAGTTTCTGGCATCATAAATCACTTGTATTTTCAAACTGAGATATTTCCTATCCTATTAGATCCTTTAGGCTTATAACACATGTGAGGAGCAAACTTTCACAGTGGCAGACCCAGTGAAGGACCAGGGGATCGGTCCCAGAGGCTGCCTGAGGCTGGATAGTGAGAAGGACGTTTGGTTACCATCAGAGGCTGAGCAGGGTCAGTGCTTCGTCTTTCTTCCTGAAGAGAGTGGGGAGCAGAGCGCCAGCTACCTGCACCGGCCTCCCTGGGTTCCTCCCCATGCTCCTCCCCTAGACTTAGACAAGGCATGTTTCCTGTCCACATCCCCAACAAGTCATTGGGCTCTGCCTGGAGCCACTGTCCTTGGTCCCCAATCCATTCCAGGCTCTGTCCCTCATTTAACTGTGCTGCCCTTGGCTTTTTATTCCCCTAGAAACCCACTTGGATCATTTGTACTAATGGAGCTGGCCACTTTTTATTCTTTAAACTACACAGAAAAGCAGAAAGTACCTGTGTGTCCTTAGCCGTGGAATGTATTTTTGGATGACTCACAAATATGTCTTTTCCTTTTTTCTCCCCAGACTTCTAGATTTATTCTTGGAAGCAGCCCCCTGCTGCTGACTTAACTTCTCTTCTTGGCTGTGTCTAAGTAGGATCGCTGAGACAGAGTCCCTTGTTATCTGTTTTAGGAGGAGAAAGGATATACAGTTCTGCTTTGCAAAAGAACACTGAGCTGGTACGAAATGCCCCTGTTTCAGCTCCGGGTCGCTCCAGGTGAGGAAGTGTCAACCAGTTCTAGCCTCTTCAGAAGCCTTTTGGGTATAAATGTGAGGATCTTAAGCAAATACATAAAACCCAGGATCTGAGTTCATCACTCCCTACTTAAAAGCCTTTGATGCCTTCCATGCCAAGGCCCACAATCTTCAGCCTTACGCAAGAGGTTTTTCACAATTTGACCACAGCCAAGTTTTCAAGTCTCCACTTGTTCTACCACGAACATGCTACACTTCACTCTCCCCACCTTGCTCCTTCCCCCCAAATGACTGCCCACTTTGGTGCGTCCTTTACACTTGGGGGGCTGTGTCTTCAGCTGGGACTGCTCATTTCCTGCATCCTGCTCTCCAGCACACAGCGTCCCTCCCAAGCCAACTTCCTGGCTCCACCTACCTCCAATGGCCCATGTTCATCCCTGCGCTGGAAGCTTATCAAGGTTCATTTTAATTATGTGCTTACGTCCACTTTCTTTGCTTGACTGTGGGTTCCCTGAAGGAAGATACTAAATTCTTATTCCCACTTGTAACCCATCAGCACCAAGTCTGGCCAGAGCCAGTGTCCAGGAAATATTTGATGAGTAAAATAAACAGTTCTGTAAGGGTGGCTTTCCCTCGGACACCAGAAAATTAGCAATTTTATAGTGGGCACAGGCTGCAGAGACTAAATGTTTGGGAAGGGACTCACGACTATTCTTTCCTTGCCTGGCTTTTTGCTGGCCAAAGGGGGCAGAGTTTCCCATAGATTTTTAAAACCATTCCTGATGACGCTGGGCACAGTGGCTCATGCCTGTAATCCTAGCACTCTGGGAGGCCAACGTGGGCAGATCACTTGAGCTCAAGAGTTCAAGACCAGCCTGAGCAAGAGCAAGACTCCACCTCTAAAAAATATCTGGTCATGGTTGCAGGTGACTGTAATCCCAGCTGCTTGGGAGGCTGAGGCGAGAGGATCACTTGAGCCCAAGAGTTTGAGGTTGCTGTGAGCTATGATGCCACGGTACTCAACCCCAGGGCAAATGAGTGAAACTCTATCCCAAAAAAGGAAAAAAAACACAAACTCTAGCATGGTGATCCTCTTCCTATTGATAGTTAAAGGCAACTATATACCATCATATGCCCTCCTTCCCTCCCTCCCCTTCCTTCATCCCTTCCCCTTCCCTTCCCTCCCTCCCTCCCTCCCTCCCTCCCTCCCTTCCTTCCTTCCTTCCTTCTTTCCTTTCTCCCTCCCTCCCTCCCGGAGAGCAGGAAGTTCAGAGCTCCGCCAGTGCTTTCTTGTATAATGATTCCACAGCCTCCCTCCCCTATTGCCTCTTCTCCTTGGCTGCTATAATTTGACATTAGATTTAGAGCTCAGAGCATTCTTTCCTGTCTGTGTTTGCGTTGAAAGCTATGTCCCATCCTTTAGGAAGCGGGTGGGGTATAAACAATAGATGAGAGATGAACATATGATCTGGTGCACTCATCATGCTTCCCTGCCTGCCAAAGCAAGAAGGTTCCCTGGCCGAGCGTGGGTGTGTGCTCCCAGCCCCAGAGACACACGGTCTGGGTTCTGGGTCACATTCGGGAAGCACTGATGGTTCTGTTGCTGTTTCTTTCAGCCCCAGTGGACCCAGGGAGAGAGTCCATTGCTCAGGCCCTGCTCCAGAGGGTCTTGCTCGAACTTCAGGGATATAGTTCCGTCCATACAATGAATTCATCTTTACTGTGGATGAGCCACCCTGATTTGTCTGGCAGGTGTGAGACCCTTAGGTAGGAGATTCTGAAAAGCCAGGGTGATTGGAAAGATGTTAAGACTCAGAACAACCCCGTTACGTACCGTTTCTGGACACACACAATTTTGCATAAACTTTCAAGGTGGTCAAGGACTGCAATTTAAACACCTGCTCTTTATAGAGTGGCTTAAATAAGATGTTATGTGCATGGATAAATATGTGATAACTGCCGGAGAACTGCTGACATGGAAAACGAGCATGATGGTTTTGCTTTCTCTGCTTGAAAACCGCTATGGTTTTTAAAGGCATAGTAGCAGCTGGGGGCAGGGGTGTGCACCTGCAGTCACAGCTACCCAGGAGGCTGACGTGAGAGGATTGCTTCAGCCCAGGAGTTTGGGACCAGCCTGGGCAATATAGTGAGATTTTGCCTTAAAAGAAAAACAGCACAGTACTGACAAATACATAAGTTGATCAATTGACTACAATAAGGAAAGGAATTCTACTAAATTTGGAAACAATACATGGCAAAGGTGAAGCTAACACTCGGAATTCAGTCACAGAAGCAGAATAGTCATCAGTAACACAAAGCGCAGAGCTCGAGGTAGATAATTTTGCACCTCACGGGACATTTGGAAATGTGTGGACACCTATTTTATAGCCCTGGGAGGTAGGTGCTGCTGACCCCTATTGGGTAGAGGCCAGGGATGGGGCTGAACACTCTGCAGGGCACTGGACAGCCTCTTTAACAAAGAATTGTCAAACTCAGAATGTCGGTAAGTAATGAAGTGGAGAAACCCTGATATAAGGGATTATAGAACTTGACCTCATGCAACAGTGGAAACTCATGGAGAAGTTGAGGCAAGGCTGTTGCCTGTGCCTTTGGGGTCTGGGTACTGCAGGTGGAGCTGGCTAGAAGCCAGGAAAGAAACCTGTACGTGTAGGTGGGGAGGTGGGGACAGAGTCCAGTGAAGGGGCAGGGACAAGCTGGAAGGCCGGGCAGCAAACTGGAACCTGCTTCTTTCTGACCGTCACCACCTCCAACCTCAATGCTGTGGGTGACCTAGAGGAGAAGCTGGTGTCCTGTGCTTCAGGGCTGCAAGGTACGCCGGGCCTAGGACTCGGAGAAGCGCAAGGAGGAGATGTGCTGGGAGGGGAAGGAGCTCTCGGCCTAGACGCTGCCCCAGACCAACAACGAGCAAGAGCCAGCAATGGCACCTCAAAGCCACTCTGCAGTGACTGTCAAGACACAATGGCTGCTGTGTCACTGTCATCCTCCCTCTGTTGCTTGTAGCCATAAACTGGAACCACATGGAAAAAAAAAATCCTAGAAAATAGAGTCACAGGTTAGCTGAGTGGACAAAATCACTGCACTGATATTACAAGACGGTGGGAAAGTAGGTCTGTCAATAAACAGGGTGAGAACTCCTTTTATCTATTTGGAAGACAAGATTAAAGTCTTGCTTTATACGCACATCAAAGTAAATGAAGAAAATGGACAAAGTCCATAAAAAAACAGAAGACCTTCTCTTTTCGTTTTCTGATGAGAATGAAAAGTTGCTTAACTTTACTAATATTCAGAAACACAGAATCCAAACCACCAATGATCCCTCCTGCCCACAGGTTTGGGGAATCTTTTTTTTTTTTTTTTTTTTGGTTTTTGGCCAGGGCTGGGTTTGAACCTGCCACCTCTGGCATATGGGACCGGCGCCCTACTCCTTGAGCCACAGGCGCCGCCTTGGTTTGGGGAATCTTAAAATGGTGGAATCCCCCAAGGGTACTCAGGCTGTGAGGAAAAGGTAATCTTATTTGTTACTGATATTACTGAGAATTATAGGAGCAATTTTATGTGAATTTCAGAAATAATTATTAATATTAAAATACTCATATCCTTTCTTGTAGTAATCCAATTTCTGATAATCTCATAAACAAAAATAACAACAGCTTTTAAAGGTATAGTTTCAAATTCACGTACTGAGGCCTTGACATGGGGACAACTGAACGCGTGCTGCTACCCGCTCACGACATTGGTAACAGCATGGAGTACGCGTTATTACTGGCCTGGCTATCTGGCCAATGCAAATGATGGGACTCACAATATACGCCGAGTGGGGGTATAGATAGATCGCCTATTTTAAAAATTCTGCAAAAGACAAAGAATGAGGTCAGGACACACGTCAGGTGTCCACAGTGTTCTTATTGTGTGTGTGTTGCGGGTGGGGGTGGCTGTCCGGGGGAACAACACTATCTGTATATTGATTATATGATGCGTGCTGCATTCAGACACCTAGACTTCTGGAGAAATGTGTCCACCTTAGGTTTGAAGACTTCAGGTGCTTGGATGTCGTAGGCTCCTATGGGAGCTGTACTCTGTGGGCCTTTATACATTTCCTTCCTTCCTTCCTTCCTTCCTTCCTTCCTTTCTCCCTTCCTCCCTTCCTCCCTTCCTTCTTCCCTCCCTTCCTCCCTTCCTTCCTTTCCTTCCCTCCCTCTCTCCTCCCTCCCTCCCCTCTTTTTTTTTTTTTGCAGTTTTTGGCTGGGGCTGGGTTTGAACCTGTCACCTCTGGCATATGGGGCCGGTGCCCTACTCCTTTGAGCCACAGGCACCGCCCAATATACATGCTCTCACGGAAAAGCCCACGAGGCCTCCCTGCCCCCAAACCCAGCCCTAATTCCTCTTCTGTAGCTAATTCCTACTCATCCTTTAAGATACAACTGGGGTAGGGGGTTACTTCCTCCTTCTCAAGGCCCCTCCAGCCCTGCAGTGGGGAGGACCCTCCTCTGGCTTCTCAGTAGGTGACACGGAACCTTCTCAGAGCTGCCTCCTGATCCTCTCTTGTGAGTTATTCCAGCCCCTGGAATAGCACACGAGATAGGATGTGCAAAGAAAGTTTGCTGACTAAACGAATCCATTTCAGACTTTCTCACAGACATTTTGAGAAATATGTTTGTTTTTTAATTTTTTTTTTTTTTTTTGTGGCCACTAGGAATATGCCACAATTCCTGTCAGCCAAACACCAAACAGGACCAGAGTGGATCTTTGCCAGGGGGAGAGAGCCTGACGCTGAAAACTCCAGCCCTGCCCACCACACACAAGACCCCACATCCCCCCAGCTCTGAATACAATTCACATATTGAACCAAGATTTCTTTTCTCCTTACTGACAGCTAGTGTTTTGATATTCTGGTGAAAATATTTAAAAATTTTATGTTAAAGAATAAAAATACCTCGAGCACTTACTGAGTCACATTAGCCCTGTAGAATGTCATGTTTGTTTAAACACAGGCAGGTCCCAGAGACTGCTTACAGCCCTGTCACTCAGCCTAATGGTCTCATGCTCAGAGTCTGAATGTTACAGAGAGCTCAGTAAATTTGTGTTTACAGAGAGAACGGGTCTTGGAAAAGCTAAGAAAAATCCATTGCTACTTGTATGTGTTTGAGTCCCCAAGATCATGCAACTGTCCTCCCATCCCCTGGTACCTCCTATGTGCCAAGGCAAGGCAGGGGAATGGCTTATAGAGAGCCAATGTGTGCTGGGCACTTTACTTAAACTATCTAATTAAATCCTGTAAAAGAAAGAAAGAAAGAAAAAAAGAAAGAAGCCCAATATTTTTTTAAATGAGGAAATTGAGTCTCAGAAAGTTTAAGTAATTTCTCTGTGCTGCTCAATTTATAAGTGCTAATTGCTGAAATCCAGAATCAGACTGTTCTCCCTCCTTCTGGCCTTAGATAACATTAGAGAAATTTTCTAGAGGGCAATATTGCCAAGGTCAAATGGAGGCTCCATGGAACATGGGTAAGCTGTGATCTGCTCGAGTGAGATGGATGGTCACCAGACCCCACTGATGTAGGCCACCATAGTCATAGACCTCATGCCCTGGGCTCCTATCCCACGTCCCAAGGCTGAGGAGGTGCAGGGAGGCTGCCAACCTCTGCCAGATGTTTGAACTGGGGAAGGATGGATTTGGAAGTTCAGGTCGCCTTTCTGGAGTGGCTGCTCTAGGCCATGTGCACAGAATGAGAGAGTAGCAGTCTCTGGGGCTGGCCTAGGATAGGACAGCAGAGGCCAAAGGGCCCCAGAAAGACACAGAAAGTACCTGCTTTTTGACTTTATAGTTCTGGGTTCCAGGTCCTCACAAGGCCTGGCAATCTTTTGCATCAGGTTCTTTGAGATGCAATCATTGCTCAGTATCCCTGAGGATTGGTTTCAGGACCCATACAAATATGAAAATCCACAGGTGCTCAAGTCTCTTATAGAAAATGGCGTATTTATTTGCGTAAAACATTTCTAGATTACTTACAATGTCTAATACAGTGGAAATGCTTTATGAATAGTTATAGTGTATTTTTTTGTATTTATATTACCTTTTATTATATTATCAAATCTGTAGATATGGAGAGTCAGCTACACCCCTATATTCTAACAAATTCCCATTTTACTGAATTAAACTGTGTTGGAGCCATGTGTGTTGGCACCACACACAGGAAACAACCAGTACACGGATTAAAAGTATAAGCTTGCAAGAGGGGAGGCTCCCCACAGGTGCAGGAGAGCCTCGAGTAACCTCTGCCGTGGCCTTTTATTGAAACGATGTACAACAGGTGTGGGGGCCCCCCACGTACAAGGACTATATGGTTAAGGATCCCTACGTTCTCTTTCCCCACGGGCTCGACTCCCACCCTGATGCACCACAAATGTTCAAAGTCCAACAGCTGCTTACTAATGAGCTACCGATCTTATCTCATTAGAGCACTAAGTCGCTTGAGGCTTGTCTCCAGGCTGCAAAACGTCTCCAAGCTGGCCAGGAGATGTCCCACCCCCAGAGCCTCCCCCAAGAACCAGTGACCGTTCCCATAACCGTGGTGCTCAGTCTCCTACGAAACTGGTCTGAGTAAGTTTCTGTGATTTGTCACCAAATGAATCTTGATTCTGTGTCATGTTGTATGCTTTGCCCACCTCCCTCAGACTGCACACACCCCCGTCCTTACTGGCTATGGCTTTTCACTGCCTCTCTACTCAGAGCAGCTTCCAGCTGTGGAATCTGAGTCTGAGTCTGGGCCTTCAAGGGCTCCGTGAGTGCTGGTGATCTGTTCAGGGACCAGCATCAACCATGAAGTATTTCCTTCTCCTAAAGGTTCTGGGAAAAAGACTTTGGTTGATCTTGCTCGCATCACCTGCCCACCTCTCGGTTAAGAGAGAGCAAGCAACTTTAATTTATGGTCCCATGAAAGTCATAACAAAAGGGGCATTGAGTCTCAAAAGAGAGATAAGACATTGTTATCTGCTATCAAAAACAGGAAGCTAGGAAATGTGGCGTCTAAAGGTCCAAGTTTCCTAGCAAACAAGTTCAGTTCAATTCTACCACTCCCGGAGGCTTTTGTATGTACTTATGTTCGGTGGCCTTCTTATTGTACCAAGGCAAAGGGGAAGGGGTGCCCTGTTCCTTCACATAGCCTACAGGCTGCTTTTAAAATTAGATTTCCCATCTCCAGATGGGGTCCCTTATACTCATTTAAACCCAGTTCACCTGCAGTAAGCAATGTGTAGGGCAGGGTTTTGAGGTCCCTCTAGGGCCTGCCATAGCCTTCAGGGTGAGCTGGATTCCATGATTTCCACCAAGCCTGAAGCATGACCTTGGTGTGTGTCAAGCTGCTCCTGCTAGTTTGGCATTTCTCAGTTCCTAGCTCAGCGAAAGGTTTCAAGTTCTGAGTCCCTCTCTCTTCCTAGAAACTCCTCCCAAGCGTCCTATCTAAAAAGGCAGGCATTAAATGTGCTTCAGTGGCCCTAAGGATTCTCACGTCAATTCTCTTCCTCAACCATTCCAAATGAGCAGCAATGATAACGTTTTCAGCCAGAAAGACACCTTTGCCCAGACTCAGTGGGGGGGACATCTTTAGCGCTGTCTCCTCAGCCCGCTGCCATCTCCTCAGGGGAGGTGGGATAGGAGTTACGTGGGAAGCTTTAGCCCTTTCTACCTCACCACCCACGAAAGACCCCAAACTTCTTTAAACCAACATTTTGCTTTTCATCCAAAATTTTGGAGTAAGTGAAACTTGAAGGCTTTGACACCTTATTTATTTTAAAATCAAATTTAACTTCTTCCCACACAACCCAGATATTCCTTCACTTTTCCTATTTTGATTTCCTCCTGACATGAGTAATGAATGGTGGAAGTTAGGGCCTGCAGAGAGGTTGTTGCAAACAGCTTCATGTTCTTTGAAATGCTTTTGACCCACAAATTGCCCCCACACCTGCGTCCTGAGCATCTCCGACCTGTCCGGACCTTGGTGGTCTTGTAAGCCTGCTAATTCAGGCACCAGTCTGTCGGCCCACGTACACCAGCACGTCAGAGAGACAGAGGAAAAGCCGAAGTAGAAATGAAGCTAAAGTAAGTGGCATTTGAAGACCTTGAAACAGATTAATTTAGATGTGGTTTGGGAAACAGTGAATTGACTTATTTTTTTCTTGGTAATTTCTTTGTTGGCATTTGAGCTTTTTTTTTAATGGTAGAACAAAATGTTCAAATTCTATTCCTTTAATTTCTTATTTCAAATTGCTCTAGAGAGTAATGAAGGCTCAACTTGGCTCAAATATTTTTCCTTTGTGTAAAGTGGGCACTCGATGAGCGAGAGGATACTCCGGCTACTGGGTACAAGAGAGCTTGCTCAATTTTCTAAGTTACCACCGCAGAGGGGGAAGAGGCAGATATTAAACACTATTTGAAAACAATTAAATAAGTAAAGAGGAGCCCTGGTCCTTGAACTACTGCTAAGAGATATCGTATTACATCTTTACAGTGTTTCCTAGGAAACTGGCTGAGGGTAAAAATGTATTCTTTGTCTTCTGCTCTTTGCGAAATTGTTTGAACCATCATATCTCATAAAAGGTTGCTTCACAGGCAATTTGAACAGCATTAAAAAAAAGCTTAATCTGCAGTTTGCTGCACAAATGAAGGCGATACACCTTTATCAGAGGTTGAATGCTTCAGATTATATTTGCTGGAAATGGATAAGATTGTGCCATTATTTCTGAAGCATCTGTGAAATCAAATCTTGTTGTCTTTTTCCCCCTCCAAATGAAGAGTCTTTCCCCCCAACACACTCAAGTTGCATTAAAAAAAATCCTCTAATTAGTTTTAGGAGATTCTTACCAGCACTTACACAGCAGAACATTAATGAAGAGAGAAATAAAACTTTCTCTCTCTCTCAATCTCCCTCTCTCTGTCCAGCTGTACTCATCCAAGATCTGTTTGCACGAGCTTGGTCTCCAGAGCCGATGTGTTTGTGGGACCCCATTGCTATCTCCCAGGTTCGAATCCTGCGATGTCCACTTTGCTGTACTGGGTCATCTCTAATTGATATCCAATGAGCATTGCGTGTTGAGTTTGTCATTGTGCTTTTGCAAATGTACCTGAGGTTCTTGACCGTGAGCTACAGAGTGGTCCTGGTGAGGATCAAGGGTTCAAGGTATTGGAATTTTTTTTGTCATGTTTTAAACACTTGAAATATCAGCTACTAACTTTATCTCCTACGTTTTAACTTTGGAAAACAGGACGAGCATCTCGGCAGTATCGACGTGGGTGTGCACATATGGAGTATCTGTGGGCTCGGCTGCACGTTGTTAGTGTGCATTGTTGGGAGCGTGTTGCTAAGAGATCAGTCTGACTCCCATCCCTCCTGTCATTAATCGCTTCAGCTCCTCCAGGGCAGGCTGTCTCTTGGTTTCCAATAGGCACTGTTTATCACGGTAAAAATGCGTCCCCTATCCCACCTGACCGACTAAGACAAGATGATTAAAAACAGTGGCTAGGGGGTCACCCGAATCTACACCCCAGCCCCACCAATTACTTGGTGAAAACGGTGAAGTTCTTTCATTTCTTTGTGCTTCAATTGCCTTATCTGTCAAAGGAAATGCAAAGGGTGCCTACCTGATAGGATTTGGGGGAGGATTAAATGCCCTAACACCCCAGAAACACAGCCCAGTGCCTGACACCTGTTGTAACCATTGTGTCATAAATTACACACTTGACCACTGTGGCAATCACCAGCAGTGACTTTTTTTCCGTGGGACATGATCATGTGTGATAACGGTAACTCCATTCAGCAACTCCATTCAGCCGTCAACTACCAGACTCATTGTAGACTATGGATTTACAAAATAAAGATGAAAAAGATATAGTTCCTGCCCTTGATATGCAGAAGGAAACCTTTCCAAACCATTTTGGTAGGTACTAGAAACTTCTGTGCACAGAGCGCTTTGAGAGGGAAGAAAAGAGCCCAGCGAAGGCTTGGTGGAGGCAGGATGCGAAGCCAGGCCTTGGCGTAGCACGCGCAGTAGTTGATTTCTCTGTATACAGAGGGTGCCAAAAAATGTATACACATTTTAGGAAAGGAAAAAACTATATCAAATTTGTAATACTCAAGTCACGATTCACTTCTGCAATTACAAAAGGTCCTCAATGTGACTTGTATTCATCTTTTGTCATCGGTACATATTGAGTATTACAATTTTACTATAGTTATTCCCTTTCTTAAAGTGTGTATAATTTTTTTGGCACCTTCTGTACATATATTCCCTTGTGCAATAAGATTGACATGTTCTCCTGTGTTGAGAATGCGGTCAACGCTGATTTCCTGCAGTAGCCATTCTCCCTTATTGTTTAAAATTAAAAAAAAAAATGCTTTAAATATTTGATTGAAAAATATTGAATATAATCGATGTATATAACGATTTGATTTGAATATAATCAAGGTGTATAATGTGATGATATACGTTGTGTAATGGTTACCATGCTCAAAATAATTAACACACCCGTCACCAGCCATGCTGTACCTTAGATCATGAGAACTTGTCCTTTATTTATTTTTTTGTAGAGACAGAGTCTCACTTTATCTCCCTTGGCAGAGTGCTGTGGCGTCACAGCTCACTGCAACCTCCAATTCCTGGGCTTAGGTGATTCTCCTTCCTCAGCCTCCGAGTAGCTGGGACTACAGGCGCCCACCACAACGCCTGGCTATTTTTTTTGTTGCAGTTTGGTCGGGGCTGGGTTTGAGCCCACCACCCTCAGTATATGGGGCGGGGGCCCTACTGACTGAGCCACAGGTGCCGCCCAGAACTTGTCCATTTTGTAACTGAACATTTATAGCCTTTGACCAGCATTCCCCATTTCCTCCACCCTCTCAGCCTCTGGCAACCAACCATTCTTCGCTCTGCCTCTACGAGTTTAAATATTTTAGGTTCTACATGTAAGTGAGATTACAGAGTTATGTCTGACCTGGTCCACCTAGCTTCATGTCCTCCAGGCTCTTGCCAGTAACAAGATTTCCTCCATTTTATGGCTGCATAATATTCCATTGCATATATGTACCACAATTTCTTTATTTGTCCCTTAATAACCACTTAGGTTATTCCCCCAACTTGGCTATTCTGAATAATGCTGCAATCAATGTGGGGGTGCAGACAGCTTTTCACCAAATTGATTTCACTGCATTTGAATATATGCCTAGAATAAAGATTTTGGGATGGTATGGTAGTTCTGTTTTTAAGTCTTTTGAGGAAGCTCCATTCCTTTTTCCATAATGGCTGTGACAATTTAAAATCCTACCCACAGTGTACGAGGGTTCCCTTCTCTCCACCCTCAGTCACACTTGTAGCTATTTTCTTTTCCATCGTAGCCGTCCCGACTGCTGTGAGGTGACACCCCATTGTGGTTCTGACTTGCATTTCTCTTATGATTCGTGATGTTAGCACCATCACGTGCACTTGTTGCCCATTTGTATGTCTTCTTTGAAAATGGCTTTTCAGGTCCTTTGCCCATTTTTTCATTAGGTTATTTGGGTTTTACTTGTTTCTTTGTTTTTTTGCTATTGAGTTTCGTGAATCTCTTGTGTATTTTAGATATTGACCCCATATCATAGTGGTTCTCAATCTTCCCAATGTCTCCTAATGCCATGACCCTTTAATATAGTTCCTCATTTGTGATGACTCCCAACCATAAAATTATTTTCGTTGCTATTTCATAACTGTAGTTTTGCTACTGTTATGAATTGTCATGTAAATATCTGATATGCAGGATGTATTTTTGTTGTTACAAAGGGGTTGCGACCCACAGGTTGAGAAGCACTGCTTATCAGGTATACGGTTTGCAAATATAGTAGAACCTCTGTAAGTTGACCACCCACAGGACTTAACAAACTACTCATTATACACAGGTGGTCAACATAAGGAACTAGGCCTGCTATGCTGAGATGCACATGTGGTGCACGTCCAGTCTGTGAAAGTTAGGTCAACTTGAGGAGGTGCTTGGTGTAGGGCAGTGGTCAGCTATGGAGGTTCTACTGAATTCTCTCCTATTCCATAGGCCGCCTATGGATTGCTTCCTGTGCTGTGCAAAGTCTATTAGTTGTAGTCCCATGTCCCTATTTCTGCTTTTGTCACCAGAGTGTTTAGTGTCCTATCAGAAGAATCATTATTCATTGAGGAGCTTTTTCCCTGTGTTTTCTTCTAGGAATGTTGTAGTTTCAGACCTTACATTTACGTCTTTAATCTCTCTCCTTTTTAAGAATAATACACACTCCTGAGTGTTAGGAGAGCTGAGGGCCTCGAAGTCCACGTTTCTCCTGTCTCTCTGCTGCTTGCTGTGGCCCTGGGTTGTCTTTCTGCCATGGGATGTGAGCTGGTGCTTACGCAACCAGTAAGGTTAGCCTTTAAAGGTGACAGTGCTGCCTGCAGTCCCAGCTACTCGGGAGGCTGAGGCAAGAGACTCGCCTAAGCCCAGGAGTTGGAGGTTGCTGTGAGCTGTGTGAGCCACGGCACTCTACTGAGGGTGATAAAGTGAGACTCTGTCTCTACGAAAAAAAAAAAGTGACAGGGCACACTCTTGCACCCTCTTCCTCTTTTGCCCTTCTTCCAACTAAGAAATTGGCAAAAATAGAAGAGCTTCCTGAATCTGAAGATGGGAGCCAGACACTGAAGAATAAAGAGAGATAACCCACCAATCTTGGACCATGTGCCTCTGGTCTGTGGCCTGAGAGTGAAATAATTTTTTTTTTTTTTTTAAGACAGAGTCTCATTTTGTTGCTCTCGTTTGAGTGCCATGGTGTCATAGCTCACAGCAACCTCAAACTCTTGGGCTCAAGCAATCCTCTTGCCTCAGACTCCTGAGTAGCTGGAACTACAGGTGCCTGCCACAGTGCCCAGCTATTTTTAGAGATAAGGTGTCACTCTTGCTCAGGCTGGTCTCAAACTCGTGTGCTGAGGTAATCCACCTGCCTCAGCCTCCCAGAGTGCTGAGATTATAGGCGTGAGCCACCCCACCTTGCCTTCTATTCTTTTTTTTTTTTGTAGCCATGTTCTGAGGGAAGTTAAGTTAGCACCTTACTAGAGTATACTCTCATGCAATGAATTAGAAATTGAAACACCTGCTTTTTGTCCCTAGATAATACCACAAATAAGTGGTTTGCATATCTTGATTTATTCTTCTCCAAAAGGAGGGTGTTGAACTAGATCTTTCAGCACCATGAGGCATATAATAATGATCATTAAATATCTGGTACAATGCTTTATAGTTGGAATAAAGGAGAGACTTTCCCTTGAAAGAAATGTCACAAACTCTTGAGACAGGAGGTAGGAATAGGCTTTGGAATGAGTAAGCAGTTCTTCTATCCAGGTCATCAGTAGCTAACAGTGGAAACTCTTTGGGCTCAGGCAGGGCAGCATTGCAGCTGTGCTTGGGGAAAATGGATGTGAGTGTATCAGCTCAAAGAGCACATCAGTGAGGCAGATAGGCAAGCCAAGGTCACCAGGTGTCAGGTGCTAGTGTCCATGAGTATCAGCCCACAGAGGAAGGGCAGGAAGTAAGTTCACACTATGTCCCCTGTGGTGCATGGTGGGCCTCATTCTTGGGGCCTGAAGGTCCTGCCCAGAGATAATAGTGGGGGCCAGGCAGACAGGAGCTCCAGGTGGCAGGCGAGGCAGAACCTGGCAAGGGGGAGCCCAGTTCTCCCCAGACCACCTCTCTAGAAATGGACAAGGGGCCAGCACTACCACGTCTGGAGACTCCTCTGGGTCTCATTGTGGGCACCGTGTGGCGGAGGTGGCCTCACCATGGAGGAGAGCCAGAACTCTCTCAGGACAGGGCTTTTGTTTAACACAGTCAGTATGTCTGCTTTTGTTGATTGATAAAGACTATTTAGGGAAGAGCAAAAAGAGATATTTTTATCATCAGCAGGATGGGACTCAAAAACTTTAATGTGAAGATTTAGAGGGTTGGGATCTCATTTTGTACTCCGTGTTGAACAGAAGGCTGTAGCAGGGCATTCAGCGGTGTTACAAGCCCTGGTGAAGCAATCTCCTCACTTGACTTTACACACTCCTACGAGGCAGGCAGGGCGGGTGTCAGTAAGTCCATTCGACAAATGGGGAGAATGAGCTACCAAGAGTTTGAACAACTGCCCTAAATGGTGACCCAGAAAAGGAGAGCTGGCTCAGGCTAGCACCCAGGCCCACAGACTAGAACCCTGGCCTGCAGATTCACTCCCAATGTGATGTGCTGCCTTCTAAGCTGTTGGGCCCGCAAGAAGGGGAAGCTCCAAGCTGCCAAATTAGGAATGACCTGATAGCCCTTAGGGGTCTTGGTGGGGCTGGTCTTGCAGCAGCACGTCCTCACACCAGCCCCCCACAGCCACACTCTGTCCGTGAGCCCAGATCTGTCTGCTGCTTTGGCCAAGTCATTAGAGAGGATCATTTTGGGTCACTCTTTCCTAAAGACAAAACACTCCCTTTGGTTTCTCGATTAGAAAGCCCAACAGATTGAGTGACAAGGAAAAGTTTTTGATCTTGCTATTATAGTCACCTAATTAAAATGAGATGCAGACGCTCCAACACCTAGTAATTTTCACCTCACTTACTTTGGCTCCAATTACAGCCCTTCCCCACTGACTTACACTGTTTAAATTACAAAGTCAGAAGGAAATATGACTATTTACCTGTTTCTATTCATACATATAAGTCTAACACATTATCTTTTCTCCCCAAGCATGAAATGTGATCACAGGCCTTCTCTTCACCCTGGAGACAGAGGAAAATAAATCTTTGGTTCTTAAATAAAATTAAACACCAGGAAGAATTCAAATCAGCCAATGCTTACGTCAATGTTTAACAGACAGTTTCTTGTCCCCAGGAAAGGAGAAGGGTCTTCAGAACTACTCTAGCATTTGGAATCCATCTTTAGGAATACATAACTTCCTTCCAAAGTTAGCTAAGGACTCTGACCCTTTAGATCAGAGAAAGTTAATTGTTTCCAAAGTTGTTACCTTTATTGAGTAGGTAATTATGCAAATAGCATCGCAAGGCAGTTGGAATTACATATATGTTTTATACCAGAGCTACCATAGTTGATAGCCACCACTCTTTCTTATGAACTAAAAAAATATTTCTGTACTAACAAAAGGCTTTGTGGACCGGGAACAGAGCTTCAAGTGTCTTCAAACAAGGAAAACAACAAACAAAAAGCCCAGGAACAACCAAACACAGAGAACAGTGGGGTTCTCAGGAAAGCATTTGCTTTCTTCTCTCTCTGAGTGGGATCTGTTTGAGGTCCTCTGCCAAGGGGTGAGTAGAAGACGTTGGCTTCTTCAGAGTGCCAGGTGAGCTCCGCCCAGTGACTGGCCCGGCCACGCTGCCCCCAGGGCAGGAGGGAGGCTGGGTGCCCCCTCCGGAGAAAATGGCACGTCCCCCCCGCCCACCACATGTGCTCCCAGCTCATTAACTCCAGGAGGGTGATCCTGGAGGAGGAGGACAGGTCCCTAGGTAGGGGTGATCTAGGTCTGTCTCCTGCCAGAAGAATTTTCTAGGTACTCAACTAAATCATTCCACCAGTGCCATCGGGGTGAAGATTGCTCAGTTGGTACTCACAGTGCCAACGTGGCCTTGGGCCGACATGAAAAGGTAACAGTGGGATTTCCTCACGCTCTCTTCCCTTCACACTGACTTTGTGTCTTCTGTGAAGAGAGGGCTAGGCAAATTCTTCCCCCTTGGAGGTATAAGGTGTTTCTTTTTTTGTGGTTTTTGGCCCGGGGCTGGGTTTGAACCCACCAGCTCCAGCATATGGGCCTGCGCCCTACTCCTTTGAGCCACAGGCGCTGCCTGAGGTATAGGGTATTTCTTCCTCTCTGCTCCCCATTCCTCCTAGGTTCTTGTCAGCTTCTTACGTTTCTTTTGTAATCTCTGTGACTCTGGGAGGAAGAAGCAGCTGCAAAAGCTGAGGCTTTTGTCCTTTCCCCCACTGAGGCAGCCTGTGTCATGGCCCTGAAGTGGCAGGGCGCTCCTTGAGAGCGAAGGTCACTGAATTTGGCTTTCGCTTCATCTTTCCCTGCTTTGTTGACAGCTCCTAATAACACCACTAGCAGCAGGGCTCGGCAGACGCAGGAAGGAAGAGATGTGCTCTTTAATGATGGAAAAATATTAGAGCACAATGAGCTGCAAATAGAACGAGTGCACCTCGCCTTTATTTTGGGGACTTTATTGTTGTAAGGATCTCTCCTGGGAAATGCTGTAGGAGGCTCTTCCCCTCCAGTGAAGCAGAGTAATTGTGCAACTTGAGGTGTCCCCAAGAGAGCTAAGGGAGTGATGTCAACACACAGGTTTTTGAAACAAGACTACATTGTTATGCTGACCAGGGCTCAATGGATCCCTTCTCTTCCAACTTTGATTTCTGTAAAAAGGGGATAATTATTATACAGATGCCTACCTCTCTGGGCTGTTAGGAGGATCCAGCAACATAACTGGCAAGGTAATTCCTGCCAATTACGAAAGGCAACCAACACAAAAACGATGCTGTTATTACTGACAGTCGGCAGCCCTGCCCCTCTCTGCGGGGTACCATTTCACTTTTCATTTTTAATTAAATAAACTTTAGCTGTATTATTGAAATCCACACTTTGGCATTGACACGGAACTAGATGTGCAAAGCGTTCAGTATTCACGCCAGAGAACTGATACAGAGTTTGGCGAGAACCGCCTACTTTTCCACCACCCATCACAGGGCAAGGGCAGTTGTCAAGATACACCAAGAGAAATTGAGGGATTGACTCTCTCATGGGTTTTTCATTGTCTCTCTCATCCTAGGAACCCCCTGGGAATGCTGCTTGAGTTTCTCTTGTGTTGGTGTTCTGGCATTTGATGTTTTGTCCAATGTCACCCACATTGGTTTCTTTTTCTTTTTGCTGAAAACCATTCATGAAAAATGCCTCTGATTTCACGGTTACCTACTTTTCCCCTTCATTTGCTTCCCCTTATTTGGAGCATTATTGCAGCCCTTTAGCAGAACTGATGACTTGCTCTGGAAATGATGTTAATGATTCTCAAGAGAGTCTTCTATCTGAAGGTGATTAGGAAGAATAAAAAAGTTGTTAGCCACCTAGCCAGTGTCATTAGGCTGTCAGGGACCTGCGTCCAGGCTTGCCCACAGCAAACACACTGGTTCCGATCTCTGAAACTGTACTTTATGGTAGCTCACTTTTGAACAGGGAGTGCTTAGGTGCAAGCCATGTTTTACCAAGGAACGGTGGCGCCTGTGGCTCAGTGAGTAAGGCGCCGGCCCCATATACCGAGAGTGGTGGGTTCAAACCTGCCCCTGACCAAACTGCAACAAAAAAATAGCTGGGCGTTGTGGCGGGTGCCTGTATTCCCAGCTACTCTGGAGGCTGAGGTAAGAGAATCGCCTAAGCCCAAGAGCTGGAGGTTGCTGTGAGCTGTGACGCCACGGCACTCTACCGAGGGCCACGAAGTGAAGACTCTGTCTCTAAAAAAAATAAAATAAGAAAGAAAAGGGCCGAAAGCCCTCTACAAGAGGCCTCCTCTAGCAGGCATGGGTTCCGACCTCTGTGACGTTTTTTGGTTATACTCACCAAGAGGAAAAAGCCCCATGCTAGCATTTGTGTGTGCACATGTGTGTGGATGTGTTTGCAGAGGAGGATGGGACCCCCCGCCCCCTGCCATTCAGCTGCCTCTCTTGATTTGCTCAAATTTCATTTCCATTTACTGGAGGGACATCTGCACATTTTCCTGCCCAACCTCATTTAATGCGCGTTGGTTCAGCCCTAACCCTCTGTTAAGGTTAACCACCCCCTACATCCAAGCATCCTGGGGGTGGGGGGTAGAGCTAAGGATATGCAATACTCTAAATGGAATATTGAAGATCCCCATCTGTCTGGCAGTCCCAATCAATAAATGTGAGCCCTTTCTTCCCACTTCTGTATAAGAGACACGTCACCTCTTGATTTTAAGACAAGCATGAGATGTGGGTTTCTAAGGGTTACTGAGTCTGAGCACCCAGCTGTCACAGTGCTGAGCCAGGAAAAGGATTATGTTCTTAATCACGTTATTTTGTTACCAAAGGGTTCTTTTAAATTCCCCTTACTCCATTCCCTCAAGCGAAATGCACCAGTGTCTGAAACTGGAGATGCCTTTCTGACACCTCCACTTGCTGAATGACTTTTGTTGAAAGAGCTTTTGTTCAGGTAGTAAAACCTAGGCCCTGTGGTTCAGGGGCATCTTGCTTGGCCTGTGCAGGAACAATGAGACCAGTTTGTGTTTATCTGACATAGCACTTAGGGAACTGGTCAGGTCCAAGATGGCCTCATGGAACACCTAGCCTAGTGGCTCTCCTGGGACGGCTGGCCCTTAAGGGATAACAGTCTAAGAACATTCTGTAGAAACCTCCAACCTTATAAAAATCAGCCAAGCAAATAAACATAAGAATTAAGAATATGGGTTGTCAGAGGCAATTTTTGTGTCTGAGCAGGGCCGTCCCTGGAGCCCCAGGTAAAATGCTGGCTACACCTAGTGAGCCTCTGTCACCTCTACCCCAGACTAGCACAAAGCTGACTGCCCCCAGACTCAGCTACGGCTTGCACTGCAGGGATTCTTTGCTTCAAACACGCACCATCCAAGCTTCTGCCCACCATTTGCCTTGGCACCAAATGAAGGAATCTGGGGTGCCCAGCTGGGGAAGGTGTGTATGAGTGAGGAGCTTCCTGGGAGGAAGGGGTAGAGAGAGAGACGAGATGCCGCCTGCTCTGGGGGTCAAGCCTTTCCAGATAGTACTGTCTCAATCATCTGCGTGAATGGGGGGGTAAGAGACAAAGGATTTGTCCTCAGAATGGCTGCTCTGACAGTAGCTTTGGGTCATGAGCAAATCCTTTCACTCAGTGGATCTCAGCTTGCCACATTTTTTAAACAAGAGTCGGACTAGCCACCAGCCATTCTCTCAGTTCTATGGTAAGAGATTTGGGGATCCTTGGGCAGGGCAGACCTGTCAATCACATAAGATGAAGCTCTTTTGGCAAAAGAGCAGCCAGTCATACAGCTGATTCCTAAAGAATCTGAAATGGGATGTGGGTTTTCCCTTGTATTACTCCTCCATATCTACCGTGCTGTTTGGCGCACTGCCTGGCTGGCCTGCAGCCTCTCCGGGACCAGTCTGATTCTCACGTCACCACCAGGTAACTTTCTAAAGCACACTTGCGTTTCTTGCTTCATATACTCCAAAGTGCCCATCACCAAAATCCTAGATCCTTCCAGGTCTGTCCCCGCCCCTTTCCCAGACTGGCCCTGCCAGGCTGTCACAGACCTTGCCCAAACAGCACATTTGGTGTCTTTGCACAAGTCGTCCCCTCTGCTGGGTTGATTGTCCAGAGTACCCATTCTGTACACACCAGCTCCAACTTTACCTTTAACCCCAAACTCTGGGAAGCTTCCTGAGGATTTTGCTGTCACTTCTGAATGGTAATTACAAAGGCCCCGCCGATCTCTTTGTAAACGTGGAGGCAGAAACGACATTCATAGTTAACTTTGTGCCTACCAGTGTCTGGCATAATGGATGTAATTCAGGAAACACAATTGGAAATGACTTAGGGAAAGGTAACTGGGCCAGGCCAAGAAACCACGATGGGTGTGAACTGAGGCATCAGCCAGCAGCTTCCCACACTCAGACTGACCTACAAAATATTAAAAAAATTATTGCAGAAGGTCAGAAGTAAAATGCCATAGCTGAGCACTTATTTAAATAACTGTTTTAAAAATACCCTGAAGGGGAAAACCTGATCTAGGCATTTTACAATGCTAGTTTGCAAAACAAAAATCAAGAGCTGCATCTCCAACCGTGTCTCTGGGTTACAGGAGATAAATGCTAACCCGGAATAAAAGTCGGCCCCCTGCACCTTATTAATATGTAAAAAGGCTGAAGTCACATCTGTGCACGGATCTATTTTTAGTGGACCCTACATACTAAAATCCTAGCCTTGATCTCTTAAACTATCAAGTCTACCATAAATGTTTGATGATGAACAAGCCCATAAAAGGAAAATGCATAAAATGAATAGAGGGAACTAATTCGTGCTCTGCCTTTTAATTACCAGTGGCTTTTGCTAAAATTCTGCTCTGGGCTGGGTGCAAGCATAGAAAGACATCAATAATTTGGGGAAGGGGTGGCAGGGTGTGGATGTTGCAAACAAATACATCTAACTACATATTTATGCTTTGGAAAAGCAGATCGAGGTAAACGAAGAGAGAATCGTACCCAACACGGTTAGGGGGAGGGTGGGCAGGGGAGCCCCTAAAAAAGGGAAAATTAAGAGCTAAATAAAAGTATTCAGGACACAAAAGATAACGTAGAACAGTCTGGTTTTATTACTTTTAAGTAATAAAGAGCCTTTTCCTTGCTTTTTTTCCTTTTTTAAAACATACATTAAGTGGTGAATCAGATGTTAGGGGATGTGGAAATGGAAGAAAAATCGGTGACATCACAATATTTTTACAGCTTTACAACAAATATAACTCTGAGTTTGTTGCATCTACCAGTGTCTAGCAAGGGTGGAAAGCAAAGGCACACTCGGGTTTATGGACCCTCCCCCCACACACGGGGGGGGAAACAAAAGGGGGGTACTTTAGTGCAGAAGGGCAGCTCAATACAAGTGGGCATTTCAGGGTTAACCCCGCAGGTGATGGGCTGTGGGGTGTGAGTTCTGACACAGGTCTTCTCCACACAGCAGAGGCAATGGTGCCCACAGACCCGGGACAAGAGAGTGGACACTGCACCATCAATAGTCCTGGGGGTCAGGCATGGAGAAGGGAACAGTGATATATGTGCCTATCGTCTTCCCAACTTCTGCATTTTTTCAGGAAAACGTTTCAGTTTCTAGAAAAGACTTCCAGGGTTTCAGAGGACAGAGTTCATAGGAAGTGAACATTGATTCCACTAAAAAAACAAAAGTGTAAAAAAACCTACCCTAAGCAATAGTAAAATTGCAATGGGTTTTGGGAAAGAGGGCTGCACGCTCACCTCGAGCTACACGCCCAGGTCTCACTGATGAAGGAGGCACCACCGTTTTGCTTCCAACTCAAAATTGTCCCCGTCAGTCTTTTTTCAACTTTTTTTTTTTAAATGACAAAACTAAATTTGAATTCCAGATCAAGCTGGAAATAAAGAGACAAAGAGATCACCAAAGAACTGTTTAAAAAAAAAAAACAAAAACAATAACAATGCTCACAGTTCATAGTATGTTGACAATTCTTTTGTTCCTGATAGAGTGAACAAAAGTCCCTCCTGTGGGCTTGAGCAGATGAAAACCAAGGGTCCTCCCCCACGACAAACCATAACAACAAAAGGGTAAAGAAATTTAAAAATAATAAAAAATCTTTTGCCCCATTACTGGTTGTTGCAGCATCCTTTGTGGTTGGCCTTGTACTTGGAGTTCCTCGTGTGTCACAGCAGGGACCAGCCTGCCTGCATCTATTTCCTCGCCTCTTTGCGTGCACTGCACGAGCGCTGGGCTTGGAGACTCCTCCCAGGTGCCTCTCAACCACACAGCGTGTTCTCCAGCCAGTGGACACAGTAGAAATGAGGACTGGGCCATGCCGGCTAATGAGGCTATCACCATACTGAGATGATCTAAGGCAGGCGGCCTCAAACTTTTTTAACGGGGGGCCGATTCACTGTCCCTCAGACCGTTCGTTGGAGGGCTGGACTATAGTTTAAACAAAAAAACTGTGAACAAATTCCTATGCACACTGCACATATCTTATTTTGAAGTAAAAAACAAAACGGGAACGAATACAATTCACACTGCTTCATGTGGCCCGCAGACTGCAGTTTGAGGATGCCTGATCTAAGGGAAGTGGGGAGCTCTGGAGGAAGAAGGGGGATTTTTCCACCCACAACACTGGGGTCCATGCTTGGCAGCACAGCCAAAGGTGGTCTGAGTTGGCACAACTAGAAGGCAGCATGAATTGGAGGGCAGGGGCTGCCTGGCTTTCCCAGGCTGTGGTGGGACAGCCATCACCACTGCATTCTTTTTCCATCTGCTTGACTCTGCTCTTCCAGAGGGCTGGATTGGGGGAAGGGGCGGGGGGCAGGCTAAATAAATATCTGCATTTATTTCAAAAGGGCGGAAGAGTTGATCATGACAGTTTACAAGTGTACACAACTCAAGGTGTAAGGCACAAATTTACATGTGGAAAACGGGCTATTCACAGATGTAACCCCACAAAAAACCCGTGTGATCAAACCATTAATTTATGCAAGGGAGCAGCCAGCATAGTAATTAGTTCACACCATTTGTGGATTTTGTTTGCTGTCTCACATGCAAGGTGAAATGAGATGGCGGATCGCAAGCTGGTGCCTTCACAGAGATAGTGGGAACCATGAACCAAGCCATCGCCGGCACCAGTGGGATCAGTGCCATTCTAGAAGTTTCGCTCCTGGTTGCTTCAGAAGTTAGACATCTGGAAGGACTTTAATTTTTTGCATGTTATAGGCCAGAAACCTGACCAGCAAAGTAACTGGTAGATTTAAATAAATATTTCCCTCTTAACGTTCTCCTTTAGCTACAGATCAAACAGTCCAAACACAAAGCTCAGAATTCCAGCTCCAAAGTATTTACTCAGTGAATTTATTGTAAAAATAAAGAAACTCAATTATTCCAGTTAATGGATTTCACGTTAAATAGTTTAACTTTCAATGGGCTTTCTGAAGAGCTGTTTGGAGGAGGACATGTGGAAGAGTCCTTAAGGAAAAAAAAAAAAGGGTGAACAATAAATAGTTACTTGCGTTAACGGTCACGTTATTTCATTAAAAGAGAGGAGGGGCAGAACCCATGACATAGTTGCCCTACACGTCTTCGTCGGCTAGAACAGAAAGCTATAACACTGGTGGGCGTTTCACAGTATCTGCGCATAGTAAACTTCTGCCATTGTTAAAAGTCTGAGTTAGAATGATCAATGAATTCTTTATTTTTTTTTTTTTGTCTTTTTAGATTTTCATGATTTTTTTTGTTTTTAACATGTATTTGTGTTTTGCAAGTCTGGGGCGCTAGCCCAGTTTGGTAACCCCCGTCCAGTCCTGGACATAACAAAAAATGTTACAGTTGCTGTTCACCTCTGTGTGTATGGTGTGTGTGTGTGGGGGTGTGTGTGTGTGTGCTTTTGGCTCATGTTTGTGATGATAACTGAAGTCTTTTGTGGGTCCCATCTGGTGTGGGGTGTGGGGAAGAGTGAAGGAAGAGGATGGAGGTTGAGTCCCCGTTGTCACAAACCTTCACCCAACCTTGTGGCCCAATTGTCGTGAGTCTCCCCGTGTCCCAGAGGGGAGGCCCCAGCGTCCTCGGCTCCACTGCGGGCCGTCTTGGTCTGGTGGCTACTCGAGGCAGTTGAGAGCCTGGCAGAGCTGGGCGGGCGCCTCGCTGGCCTCGCCTGCTGGTTCACACCTGAGCCCCTCCCCCGGGATTATGTACACGCGTCATTGGGCTTCATGGATGTGGAAAGGGGAGCAAAGGAAGGTTTGGGGGGAACGTCCGGCTTTAGGGAGGGTGTGCGCTTCAGCCCCGACCTGGTCAGTGAGTTGTAGGCGTTGAGGCTGGGCTGCCTCGAGACCGTCACGGCCTGGCCAGACGGCTGCGAGCTGTGCGCCTGGATGGAGTCCACCCTCTGCGGGGCGGGGGGTGGGTTGTCTCCCCGGCCAAAGCTCTGGTTTCTGGAGAGGTGCGAGGAGTTGGAGGAGTTAGTATTGTTTCTTTTGAGCGTGGTGGCCTGGTGGCTTCTCGTGAGCGAGTTCGTGGGGTAGCTCCTCTTATAGTCGACCCCGTAGGAGGAGGAGTGGTGCATGTCCAGCCGCTTGCTCAGGCCGTTCTGGGACAGGGAGGCTCCCGGGGGGCCCAGGGAGGCCTCCCGCTGGGGAACCTTGGGGGGCAGGCTGTCCAGGCTCTCCACGAGGTTCACCCCGTGGTTGGGGCTCTTGCTGCTGAGGTGCTCCCTGATGGTCTTATACTCGAGCGTGGCGGCCTGGTCCTCCAGCGCCATCTGGGCCGCCTCGCTCAGTTTGGGCTGGTCCACGTACTCGTGCGGGTAGCCCTGCTGCGTGATGGGAAGGACCACCACGCTGGGGATGTGGCTGGGGGAAGCCCGCAGCGGCAGGTCCGTGGGGATCACCGGGGAGCCCATGGGGGGCATGTCCTTGGTGCAGGCGTTGATGAGGTTCTGGTTCCGCTCCCACTCGCGGCTGCTGCGCTGCGGCTTCCGCTTCTGCTGCAGCGTCGGCGTGGACTCCGGGGTGGGCAAGGCCGTCAGGTCCAGGTGGTGCTGGTCGGCCTTGATGAGCATCTTGGCCGTGTTGCTGGGCGTGGCCAGCTTGCCGTTGTGCATGAGCGGTGTGAGGATGGCCTCCGGCTTGGGGTCCTTGGACTGGGGGTCCCCAAAGAGGCCGCTGAGCTTGGTGACGCTGCTCATGGAGCCCCGGCGCGAGTGGGTCAGCTCCTTGTCCTTCCGCTGCACCACGGCCACGTCTTTGCGCCGGTGGTCGCAGACACAGTACACGATGATGCCCGAGAAGACGGCCCCCATGACAAAAGCCAGAATGACAGCGATAGCCAGGAGGGTGACGGGAACCAGCTGGTCGTGGCCCTTGAGGTAACTCTCCCGAATCACTCCTGCAACAGACACGGCATATGGTGTTAAGAGAGGAAGGCACACCAGGGGCTTATTTTTGTTTGCATTCACCCTGTTAATTAATAACAGCAGTAAGTGACAATAGCACCTCTGCATAGCTTGTCTCCAAGGCTCAGCTTGCCAAACATGAGCTCATTAATCAGCCCCACCCCGCCCGGAGGTGTGCAAGCAGACTCCTTTGCCTTCTGAAAAAGTGCTTTGCACTCTCTGGTTCACCTCTATCTACTGGGCTTCCCTCCGTGGAATATGGCAGGATTCGGCTTTCCAAAGTCATTTATCTCACTTTCTCTCTTCGTCTTTCAATTTTCCCCTCACAGAATTGAGATAATCAAGATATTTTGAATTTGGAGGAAGAGGCAACAAATTATGCATGTTAAACGAACAAATCACACAGCCCTCCAGACTTCCAGTCAGGGTCTTTTCTGAAGACCTCCTTGTGGGCCCCAGGGTCTCTGTCTGGAAAAAATTATGTTTGCATTTCAAGCTACTAGAGGAAGGCGAAGAGAAGACAGGAAAGAGAGCCAAGAGAGTGTGCTGTTTTTTAAAGAAAACAGTTAAAATTTACACATTAGAAATGTTTATGCTGGGCGGGGCCTGTGGCTCAAGGAGTAGGGCACTGGCCCCATATACTGGAGGTGCCAGGTTCAACCCAGCCCTGGCCAGAACTGCAACAACAACAATAAAATGTTTATGTTGATTTTTTCATCGCTTTCTCAGAAAACAAACCCATGCATACTCAGTTTCAGGTGAATAGGCTGAATATTTGAATGAGTTTCTCTCCTTACTGGAACAGAAAGAATATTTAGAAAGAAGACCATTTGGGGCCCAGTAGTGGGTATGAGAAGCGTCAAATTCCATTACCGTGCCTAGAGTTTGTTGTCACAGTGAGCTTCTTCAGCAGAGCTAATCTCTTCAATTTAATAAAAATTATGTGACTACACCCGTCCGTAAACTTACACTCCATTAATCAAGATGCTGCTTCCGAAGAAGTAGCTCGCCTTGCTCCTGTTTAATCAGCCACCAAGCTGAGCGGCTCTAATCAGATGCAAACGCTGGAGCTGTTTTATTTTTTAATACCAAGTGAGAATACACATCACAATTGCCAGATCTTAAGTGCTTGATGCAGTAGCTAAAAAATAAAATCTCAAATACCTCAATTCCTGCCTCTGGAGAGTGCAAGAACACGAATCCATCAGAGCACTGCATGGGCTGAGGATATGTAAACATTGTTCCTATTATGGAAACCATAGCAAGACAGAAAATGTACCTTCTCTGGTCTCCAGAGACACATTTTTCATCTACTAAATCAACTCTTTCTGGAATATGTTTAATGTATTTTACTGGCAGATATCCGTGGCACAGAATTAAAATGAAATGAAATAAAATCTCTACCCTTTCTCAAACCCACAACACGCAACCCTGAAACTTCTGTTGAAATGTTTTTTTATGTCACAGCCGAGACCTTGAATAAATGCAGCTTTGTCACAGGGGTTCTTCTGCTAAAATATTTTGATTACTAAAGTGATGGCTTCAAAACCCAGAAACCTCAGACTGAAAAGCACATTCACTTTCTGTTTTTTTTGGGAACAGTCCTCCCCCCCTCAATTGTGACATCACAGTTGGTCGCTCTGGAAATGATCATCCTGCAACAAAGGATTGTGACTTCAGGTATGGTAATAAATAGAAGGAACAAGTATTGCTCAAGAAACAAAAGAGTCTGTGATTAAACAAAAGATACTTGGTAATGAAGGGCAGTTGAGGCAGTTCACCACGATGGTTAAGGCTGATTCCAAATGTGTATTTAAAAAATATTTCCGGATTTATCTTCATGGGCTTTTAAGCGGTAGAGACTAGAAGCAAAACACAGCAGAGAAATTTGGCTATAACTCATACTTTTTATGTGTGGTGCTCCCCAAACAGCGGGGTACCTTGCATTCAAATATGTCTTAATAGCTATTCACCAAGGAAATGTGCTAATGAAAATTTCTTCCTTAAATTTGCATTTCCTTGTTGTTATGCTAAATAGCAACTGATTTTCCTTCAATTTTGATCGTGCATGGGGACTACTGAATATCATTTTTAACCACCTACATATAATTGCACAAAAAATGTACACCTGTGAATAAAAAGGGTTTAATTTGCCTTATTGATTTCAGTTGGAGTCTAACCCAGGCTAGATAGACCCCACTGATAGGGGTACTAGGTAACTTTTTCATGGCAATAAGTATTTCATGGAGCCCTTCCAGGCAACCCTATTTAGGGGGGATAGTGTCTTCTTGGTAAATGTGTAATTATGGTAGAAAGGTAGTAACAGTTGACTGTGGCATTCAATTTAGATTGCCCTCTCAGTTTAAGAGAACATGCAAAGAGTAAAGCTAGAGAAATTCATTTATTTCATTGGGAAACTGCAAAATTTTCATATTTATGCATTGGTTCTTTACTTTTAGCTCCCAAATATCATTCTTCGTTCATGTCTGAAGGTCCTTAGTTACTGTAGACTCAAGGAAACCACTTGCTCTTTCACTGGGGAAAACTTTTTTAGTGAATGATATTTGAGTTCAAGTTTTTGGTTATTAACAAGTCAAGTAGGATCTGACTTTTGAGGGAAATAGGGTCTGGGACATTTCCCCCTCCCCATCTCCTTTTGTTAACAGTGCCTTTGAAAACATTTCTTCATCTCTTTATCCCTTAGACATCCTGGGGTAGGTAGGGGAGAGGGGCTCCCCTCATCTGCTTGTGCAAATTCCAAAGCATCCAGAGTTAGAAATAGATCAGAGGTTAAGGTAAAGAAGATAAGAAGGTCCAAGTTATTTTTATAAAGGCTTTCAAAACTTAAAGCCTTCTCCTTAGATCATGAAAAAAGTCAAAGGCACACTCGCGGAAATGATCAGATCAATTTGGGGGCATGGCCACTGTGAATTGAATTCACCAGACTTGTCAGAGAAAGAAACAAAGAAGAGCTTCAAAGGGCCTGGAGTCTGAGGCCCCCAGTTTATTGGCTGGGGACCTTATGGCAAGTGACTCAACATCTCTGGGGCCCAGTTTTTTCATCTGTAATGTGGTTTAACCAAACTCAAACAAAATGAAGAATAGGAAAGAGATTAAAATGCTGTGGTTTGTTGGGCCAATCAAAAGAAGATGCGGAGAAGTGGTGGGCTAGTGGCTCAGAAAGGGCTTCCAAGTGACAGTCATGGCTGCTCCACTTCATCTTGGTCTCCCAGAGGAGAGGGGGACATGTGCTTCCAGCTCCAAACCTTGTGCTGTCCAAGTGTGGCCAAAGAAGTGAGATGAGATGTTGAAGCAACACAAGAGAATATATATTTCTCTTTCAGGACTGCCTATACATCTTGAATTTTAAAATAATACAACAAAAAGTGGGAAATGAGCAAAATGCATCCATTATAGTTAGATTCCCAGTGGAGTAATATTCCTACAATGAACTCCTTGAGGGCAGGCACCATATTTCATTAGCATTTATACCCTGGCTATCCACAGGGCTCTTCACTGGGTAACTGTACAATGATGGTTGAGTGAACGAGTCTTCAATACACAGCAGAGACATACTTGAATGAATGTCTCTGGAGTGACTATCAACTTGCTTTTGAAGTCACAGAAATAAATTACATCTCCAAGTATGTAACCAGAGATAGCTTAGTAGCATCCTTCAGAGAAAGGAAACAAAATCTATGATATTCAGTATTTGCTCAAAAAATAAGATGTGAAACTTTTTCAAAAATGAAAAGAAATTGGTTCCGGGATAGTTTCAAATGAAACCGAAGCATCTGAAAAAATCCTTTGCATTGATTCATTAACCACCAGTTAGTTCTCACCAGTCATGAGGTGCTAAATGGTTATTCTTTCCACTTTCCTCTTACAGGCAAGGCACACAATGGCTTAGAGATTTTACTGAAATCATACCTTAAATTGGCAGAACTGAGAAAGAATAGAATGCTGTTTTTTTCTTCCCTCTGAGGTGAGAGAATTTTCAGATGCTGGAAGGAGGCCTCAAAGAGGCAGTTGGAAGATTATTGGAGGCCAAAGCAATGAAAAGATTATGAAAGAGCCTTCCCCTCCACCGGCAACGTGTAATTCAAAATAAAAGCAACTGTAAACTCTAAAAAAGAGGAAGTTCCATGTAGTTCTGACCTGTCTTATGAAGATCATGTGAATAATTCTGAAATTATCAAACACCAGGTTGTTTATTAAAAATATGGTTTTAATAGCCCTGCTTGTGAGCACTGGTCTGCACAGGGAGCCCAGCGCCAGGCCCCTAACTTAGGGTTAGATTGTGATCTTCTCCCTGTCTTTACTATCACCTTCCTGTATAACAGGTTTTTTTGGTTTGAGCATCTTTGTAACTGCTGTCAGTAAACATTTACTTGAGTGCACTAAAGCATTGAGCTAGGTGTTGGGGACACAGGGTCAATGGGAGATAAACCAGTAAGAGAGCAGACAGGTGCCTGTTACACAACTCCAGCCAAGAGTGGATGTGTCAGGAGGTACGTCACTTCTACTTTTGAGTTAGACCTTAAGAATGGCATTTAAGTTAGACCTTAAGACCTTAGGGATGCAGAAGATTTCACCCGGAGTTTGGAAAGCAATGAGGACCAAGGCTCGGAGAGCCGGAAGGTAAAGTCTGTATTCAGTAATGGTGAAGAGTCTAATTCTTTTCTCTTCTCTTACTACTTGTAGTAAGGTAGCTGGTAGGCATGAGCTACCCTGCCTTCTAACTTGCTTCCAGACTGTTACCTCTACGTGGAATATTACTGCCCTCTTGCCTGCTCATCAGATCCTGTCCCTAGGCCTCAGTTTAAACAGGGAAGCCTTCCACAACTCAGACCAGGCGATCTCCTCCTTCCCCAAGTGTCCCCAGAGCTCTTTGCTTCCTCTATCCTAAAACCATCACACGCCTGTTTTTCTCACCTAGAGAGCTCTACGAGTAAGGAATTTACCACTGAATCCCCAGGCAGAAAGGTGCTCAGTGTCCATCTGTTAAGCGAACAGCAAATGAACAAGAATGAATGAGTGAAGGAAAAATGAGGGTTAGAGCTGGCAACATCGTTTGGGAGCAGACTGGGAATAGCCTTGAATGACTGAAAAAGATGTTCAGAAAATCTGTCAGTTGGGAGGGAAAGTTCTTGGTTAATCTATCTTATGAGCACTGGCCTGAACAGGGAGCCCAGCGCCAGGCTCTGGGACAGTCAAGGGTCTTCTTGGGTCTTCTTGCTTGAGAAAGCTGACTTTCAGTTTGCTCAGGTCCAACCTTGAATTCATTACCAAAAAACTATGGGCTTCAAAGAGTCAGCATCTTTGCATCAAAAGCACAATTAGTCTACCTGCATCTATTATTACTGTTTTTAAAATTAAAATCCTCAGTCTTCAAGTATGCTTATCTTTTGCACCTTACCTATAGAGTTGGGAGATGTTATCTGTCCTATCAAAATAGCAAAACAAGAAAATACACAAATATGGAAAATCAATTGCACCTGTTAAGCTAAATAGCAAGAAGACCCCTACCGACCCTCACCGCTATTATCGTCCCAAGTGCCGGAGACCCATGCAGCCACTGGCTCAAAATGGTGAAGTGTGCATTTTTCCGGATCTCAGCCACTCACTGGGCTGCCTGTTTCTGAGCTGCTGTGATATGATGGATGTGTCTGTCTCCATAGCGAAGTGATTAATAGGCATCTGTGTAAAGCGAACCCAGTGACCACAAAGACAACAAAGCCTCTCTGTGTCTTTCAGAGAAACGTGCAAAAGCAAAAGGGAGGATGGACATTTCCTCCATCGCAGAGCCACAGAGAGTTTGTGTTGGGTCTGAGAGCTCAGAAAGATGGCAATGCACCAAGAAAGGCCCCAGAGCGGGAGCCCCTAAAAATAGACTCTTGATTCTGCTTTGGAGTAGGACAAGCCTGCAATTTCCTTGAAATCCTCATAACAACTTGGGTAAATGAAATCTAACAACTTAATTTTTCTTGTTTGAAAATCTTATTGTAACAAAATGCCAGCCAGGCTCATGGTCTGGCAAGGCAACACGAATGAATGAACTCGTCTCGAGCCAAGAGTCTCTGCCACTCACCATGCAGGGCCTGCCATCCTCCCGATGAAGCAAAGAAGAAAACAAATAGGGGAAAACCCCTAACTGAAGACAGTTTCTTCTCAAAGCCACACCCCAGCCAATCGAGATGACCACAGTGAAAGCGAAATGGGAATTCTCTGTGGTTATCTCGGTGGGAAGCAGCCTTCTTCTTGTCTTATGGCATAATGTGAACCAGATGGCTTAGGAATACACTGCCATGGAAATGGTCTCAGAGTTTATAACTCAAACTTTCCTTTTCCTTTAATTTTTCTTTTTTTCCTGGCAGGCTGAAGATTAGATGCTGGGAGGGCCATGGTCTTTAAGATGTATAAAGTTAAGACTGACTGCGCCAAGCAGAGGCAGCTTCCTGGCCTGGCTATTTAATATCCTCAGTTCAGGAGCTATTTTAAAACTCGCATACTGAAATAATGCTTACGGTGGTTGACGCCAGGTGAACCATCGCTTTGAAAGCAAAGTATTTTTTTTTTTTTTTTTTTGGTTAGGATGTCATCATAGGAACAGAGGGAGAGCATGAAACATTACATTTTTTGAAAAGAAACATCTTTCTTTTTCCCTCTGTGCCAACCTGAGTGCCCTGTTCCTCCCCTGCTCCACTGCCTTAGACTTGACCCTGGGAGTGCTGCCCCAGAGCACGGACTGATGTCTAGACTGAGAGGGATGATAAGATAATATTTAAAAGCCTTGCCCTGGAATGCTGGCTTGTGGTTTCGTATGTTAGAACTCTTACCATCCCTGTAAAAGTAAAAATTACTTTATTTTTTACTATTATTTTTTTCAATGATTATTTTAGATAGGCCAAGATTTAACAGGATTTGCAAGGTGTATTTTCCTGCCTTTGGAGGTTGTCTTTCTTAGTAAGTCTGGAAACCCAACAACTACGTGATCTCTGAAATCGGGCACAGCATTTCGATGTTCCACTTCCTGGTCTCAAAAGGCATCAAATCTACTCAATGGGGAAGTGGATCTCCTTTGGGGTGGCGCCTGTGGCTCAAGGAGTAGGGCGCCGGTCCCATATGCTGGAGGTGGCGGGTTCAAACCCAGCCCCGGCCAAAAAAAAAAAAAAAAAATTGTGAAATTTGGGTGATTCCCTTATTTGGGGTGCTTTGATTTTTCTTTACAAAGCAAAGATAAAGGGAATATGAGGAAAAGGTCTGTTTTCATATTCAGTTTTAGGGGTATTAAAACTGCCAACTGAAATGTGCTAGAAGTATTGCTTTTGGTTATATATGAGGCTGGGTTTTATTGGTTAAGAACATAAACTCTGAGAACATAAAGAATTGGGTTCGAGGCTTGTCTCTACAAATATAACTAGCTGTGTGAGTTTGGGCATGTTACTCAATCTCACTAAGCCCCAGTAGTGTCGGCTATAAGATGAGCATTATTGGAAGGATTAACTAGGTTAAACAAACGAATGTATGTAAACCAGTTGGCATTGTACAGGAGACATGTTAATGCTCAACTAATGATATTAAAAGCAGGGTTTCTAAAATTTCTGACAAGTTGCCTGCTTTGTACGGGGTCCAAGAGTGCCTGTTTTAAGGCCACATTTTGGTAGGTTTCGATTATGTTAGCCAAGGGAGGAAAAGTAAGGATTAAAAAATACAACAAAATCTTGAGTAGCAAATAAGACAGCACATCACCAACTTGGAAAGTATCCTAAATCAGTGCTACTCAGCACCAGCACCACCTGAACTTGTTAGACACATAAGTCCTCAGGTCCTACCCTGAACTTATGCGTCAGAATCTCTGGGTTGGGCCCAGAAACTTCTGTTTTAACAAGGCTTCCAGATCATTCTTATGTTCACTAAAGCTTGAGAAATTTTGTCCTACATTACATGAATAATATTCTAGAGAACTCATCTAGGTGCTTAGCTTTAAAATTCAGCCTTCGACATCACTGGGGCAAGGTACTACGAGACTTTCAAAATGATCTGTTATAATAACTAAATGTACAAAGTCTCCTTTGATGTTCTAAGCCTTTGGTCTCATGTGTAATTTCTTCACTACAGTTACCATTACTCTGACAAAGAATACAAAATCGATGTTATTTTTTTACAAAGACAAACAAATCCCTAACACTTTCCTTGGTACCTGACAGAAGTGTGTAATATGGCCTAAAATACTGTGCTACTTCCCTGGCACAGAATCAACCTAATTTGCTAGCACCAAGCCTGCCAGAAAAATGTTTGTGGTCTCTTCATTTACCCTGGCTTGGAGGGAGATTTTTGATTCTACCCATCTCTGTGACAGTGGCCTTCAGGTACTGATTGGTACCAGAGAGCACAGAATTGTCCTAGATGAGGATCAGCCCAGTAGTGATTGGGTCTCAAGGGCAGACACAGCAGAATATTCGGCGCTGCCCACTACTGGATAGAATAGCCTCCTTCAAAACGCTGCATCTAATAACACCTTGAAATCTCACAGCCACCGAGTGACATTTGAGAATGGTTCAAGGAATGCCAAAATCTTTTCCTTCCACCTCTGCACGATTAGACAAGAGCAAAGAAACTCGGGAAGCTTCTTTTCCTTTTATATTCCTGGATAGAAAAGACCTGATCTCATGTTTCATTTCCCAAATTAAGGTCCTGCTTTATAATAATGAAAATGGCTAGCACAACAGTACACTCAACAGAGCTCTGCCCTTACGGATCTGCTGAGTTGAATGGAATCTGCAAATCCATAGAATTACATAAGATATTTTAAGTTACACTAAATTTCTGCTGTGTGCTTTTAAATCATGGAGTGCAAGACCCATCAGCACGTAGGGTATATTTATTACCTTAGCAAATACCAGATGACTGTGTCCAGTGTTATCTATTATTTATGAATAACAAGAGGCTGGAAGACTGGAAATGACAAGCTTTAATATGTCCAAAAGGTTAGGCGTACTACAGTTTGCTGCCTTATAAATTTCTTGACACCATTTTCTCCCATAATAAAGCATGGTCAGTGGTTGACTATATACTGAACTTCCCTTATTTCTATATAGTTCATAATGACTACCTTGGACTTTAGTGAGGAAAACGTAATTGCAGATAATATAGGTTTGAAAGGGAATGCATCCTTTAACAAAATAGGAAATTTAAAAATAATTAGAGTGGAAAAGTTTTTATTACCCCATTAAAAATGAGTCTCTTTACAAAGATAGTTCCCAGGCTTGTAGACTTACAAGAGCTTAAGAAATAATTAATTAAATATGACAAACGTTCACAGTGCCTGTAATTGGCTTTTTGACATTGATTAAGATCCTGTCTTCTGTGCACCCAGCATATTTGAATATACCCAACTGCATTTCAGTCGTGGGCCTTTCTATGATTTAAGGTGCTTATATGTGAGGAGGTTCATGTGGTTCCTCGCAGTCCTCAGAGCAGCCCCTACACTTGGTAAAGCTCATCTCTTGCTTGCAGTCTGCATGTCCCTGGGACAGCAAGTGAAGGCAGCACTTTCCCCTTGCCTTCTCTCTATGACAAGGCCATATGCATTTTGTGTTCTGGGAAAGCCCAGCAGCATTTGAGGCCATCCTCATGTGTAATGTCAAGAAAGGAAAAGCTATCCCCAGGAAATTACCCGGTTTCCATTGTTTTGCTCTCTGTAGACTAGTTGATCTATGGAGCACTGAGGTTTGCAAAGAAAAACTCCTAACAATTCTTAAAAAAAAAAAAAAAAAAATTCATAAAAAAAGTTATCAGAAAAAAATTGAGACAAAGCTAATAATTATTTTCCCATAACTGCACACGATCCAAACAAGTCGACTCTTCACAATTTTTTTGTTAGGACAAAACAAAATCTAGATGAACACAGTACGGTTGAACCAATTAAGGAGCAAATCTGTAACTACTCCAGATGTTCCGTTAATAAGATCACGCCTAACCTAGTCCCTGTAGTCCTTGAAAGTTCCATTAAGCTGTCAGAAAACTTTGTCACTGTGTGTGTTTTTGTACAGAAGATGGGAAAGAATGGAAGAGATTTGAAGAAGAGGGTGGGGGGTGAAGTGTCATGTCAAGGATGATGTGGCTTGAAAAGTGGCTACAGATTAAAGGTAAGAAGCGCCTCTAGAAGGTAAATTGATTTCTTTAATACTCTAAGGTTTAAGCTGCTGTTTTAAAAGCAAAAGTTCAAGTTTCTATAATCATAATTTAAGTCCTTCGTTTTTTGAGAAGACAGATGTTAGGTGAGAAAGAGGTTCTGTGGGCATCTCTAGAAAAGAAAATTCAAATACTGGGGTACAGATTCAGACAGGCAGGGAGATGAAACAGCTTTCTACATGGCTGACATTTAGATTTTTTTCCCTTCTACCCTTTCCACAATAATCTCATCAAGACCTTAGACAAATTCAGCAAGTTGTCAAGAGGATACAAAATTAATTAGATCAAATCTACATCTATGGCCGCATGGCTGAAAGTACAATTATAGCCATGCACACTGCCCCCCCCCCCCCACCATGTGCACGCACGCCGAAACTGCCATGTCTTCCATCTGGGGGCCCAGCGCCTGACCTGCCGGCAACATCATTTTCCCCAGTCCCTCAAAGAACAATCAGAGACTACCAACAGATTCCTTTCCTGGCCAGTTTTACTATAGTAAAAACAAACAGTGGTATCATGGGTTATGTGTATTATCATTCCTTTCTCCTGGCCCCCCATGATTTCAAAATCTGTCCTGTTTGCCCAGTCAGTCACATGCCATGCACCACAGTGTTTTAACTAAAGTGACAGAGAAGCCTCGAGTTTGGAGTTCAGCTTGCCTGGGGTTTTGCCCAGGAAAATGCACCATCCAGGAAAATGCCAGTGACGTGTAGTGACAGATGCTTCAGATCCAAAACCGATACAAAAGTCCATTTCTCAAATGCTTTGTGTGTATTAACAATAACCTAGTGTGATAAAACCATGGACTCCCTACATTTCTATCATCCTGCAATCTCTGTCTCTGTCTCCCCCGCCCCCCATGCACCCTCTTTGGGTCCCTGTCTTCCCACCATCTGCCTTCCCATACTCCACTGTCTGCAGCTAGAACCAAGACGCCTTAGCATAGATGTAGGCTCCAGGCTACGGTTTCAACCTCCGCCCCCCTCCTGGCCCTACCTACAGTTGCCCGCCAGCCTCTGCCTCTTTCTCATCACACTCCGTACTTCCACAGTGTGGTGTCTCGGTCACGCGAGCTTGGGATGTCCTCCTTCCCCTTCTTTCCCTGAAATCCAATTTTTCCTTCAAGACTTTGCAAGGCCTTTCCCTGGCCTGCCACAGGGTTAGTTGATCCTTTATGCTGTGCCTAACCCTCTTTCTTCGAATTCTCTTACTCTCGGACTTCATTTTTTCCCGGCAGTTAGACAGGCGATCATCTCTGTGTACCCTCTGCTACACTGTAAGCTACTTGAACGCCAGCTTGTGTTGACTTCAAATCAGTAACTGCTGTAACACTCAGCATAGGATTTACACATGGCACACGTCTGCTAAACTTTGAACACGTGAAGAAAGAAACACAGGAAAGATTGCTGTTCTGCGTCTCTTTGCAATAGGGTTATTGTTATTTTTCTTAAACTATTATTTTCTAATGCTTTCTGAATTCTTGTTTGTTCCCTCCAAAGCCATGAAAATGAGAAATGAGAGGGGGAAAAAAAGGAAAAAGAAAAAAAAGGGCATCTATGTAATTTAAGAAGGAAAAAGTGCATTTAACATAACAGCTGATACAAACTAGAACTTGAACAAAAAGTGCCAATAATTTTACACTTGATCTTAGCCAAAAGGCCGAGAAGCGATAAGTGCCAATAATTTTAATCATGTTATGCTTCTATTTGACTTCTGAGCCTTACTCACTGAAAAGTGACACGTGAAAGTCTGCTTTCTGTGATAATCTTTTGAATTACTCTATATTACACTGATAACATATATATATAACTTTTAGTGATTTATTTATGAAATTATGTTTATAACAATATTTTTCACACAATAAGATGTTTACTTAACTCCTCTGATGGGAGTTTTTCTAGGTTTCCACAAGTTAGAGGGCTAATGTTACCTAGACACTAGATCTTATGCTCTAATAAGTTACTGGCAATCCCTTTAATAGGATTGCCAGGTAGCAAAAAATATACAGGACTCCCTTGTAAATTTGAACCTCAGATAAACAATACATTTTGGTTGAAAGTATATCCCATGAAATGTCTGGGATATACTTACGCTAAAAATTATTCAGTTTTATCTCAATTTTTAAAAATATTAGTCAGGTTTATCTGAAATTCAAATTTAACTGGGCATCCTATATTTTGCTTAGCAACCCTAGGCAAACAAGGTGGTTCTAATGACTTCCACTAACATTTTTTAAGCCCACTCTAAACTTCTAGAGATTAAAATAGTTTAACAGAGAGAAATAAAAATGATAGTAAATAAATCTGTTGGGGAAGGTGTAGCACAATTTATAAACACATACAGTACTAATGGACTGAATTTTAAGAACTGTATTTTATTTTACATAATCAATAAAGACAGTGGCTTAAACACTGCATTTCTCATGAACTTTGGAAGGATATCTTTCCTCTAAACCTTGAAAAGCAGGAATAAATAAACTCTGATTCAAAAGAGTTCTTGGAATCATCTCAATCAATCCCTCATCTCTTTCTTAGCTTTCCTGGTCTCTGATCTTGCACGTTTCTACCCGGGACACTTAATTTTTGGTTGTTAAGAGGCAGTGGAGAGCCTGTCCCACAGAGTGTGCTCCCTGAGACAGAACTCCTTTCTCTAAAGTCTCCTTGAGGACTTCCTTGCAGTGCCATCACATTTAAAAATGACTATGATACTGCAGGCTTTACTAATAAAAGCAATGCAGATTAATATGAGCAGATTTTTTTCAAAGCTCAATCTATTAAAAAAAAAAAAAAACAACAACCTGAGTTTGCCAATATTCCCACAAAAATTGTGAATCCTGTATCGACCAAGCCTCATTCTCCTTGTCTTCCCTGTCAAGGGATATATTACTGCTATAACATTGGTCCTGAAGGAAAGGACTAAAGAAAAAGGGGTGTGAAACTGTTTTAGAGTGCCATGTCTGGATGTTTTCAGCCACGTTGTCTTCAGTTGTGTAATGACATCTCCTGAAGTCTGCTGAGTATGATTTGTCTGTTCCCAAAGGCCGCGGTGGCCAGAAAGGCCTCTAGGGGTCCTTTCACGTCCGCCTGTGCTCCTTCTGTCTGGGGGTTTGGTGTTTCTTGGACAGGAACTCTATGTCTACCTCTAGCCTCTAACTCCTTACTGGTGTCCAAACTGTGCTACAGAGCCAGTGATGAATTTCTGCTTGAGCCATCTCCAAGAGTGTTTCTGTTATGGTAATGTGACCAAAGAAATGGCGGGGAAAATTCGGCCCACGTTTAGAAGTCAGGAAAAAAGAAGAGGCCCAATTTCCCTTCCTTTCTTACTGTCTATACAATCCCTTCATATGACTTGATAAGAATCAAAAAATTACCTTCCACACTGGGATGCTTTAAAATCCCCTATTTGTTAGACATTAAGCATTGAAGAATGTTAAGCTACAAGGGTAAGATCTTACTAGGGGTAGGATCTATTATTAACCATACTCACCTAACATGGGACTTCTCTGCTCACAAGACAAGTCTGTGAACAGACAAGTCTGTTCACAAAGAAAGCCTGGTTCTGGGGGTTTGGGATTTAGTACAAGTAAAGTTTCAATAGGAGAAAGGTCAGGCCAGGGGAACATTCCGTCATGCAAGAGCCCTTACGGATATCAGACAAGTAGCAGAGAAGTAAAGCGCTAAAGGTAAACTTTCCCTAGGCCATAATTTGGGTTCTAACTAACTGCGGTCCACACTGGGGTGCTTGCTGCCAGGGTGGGAAAGAATCTTGCCAGATGTTTAACAAGCCTAGAGTGGCTAATTCCTTTTTAGTCTAAATCCATTTTACTTTAAATTCCTACATAACCAAAGTCCCCATCCCCAATCACAAAACTCAGCAGTTGGGAAAGAAATCAGAAGAGAAATAGACATGTAATTGTAGGGCTCCCTTGGTTTTGCAGCACTTACTTGCCCCACCGACAGGGGGGGCCAGCAGTTACTGTGTCAGAAGCAAAGTCTCGGTAATGTTGAACTCTCACTAGACCAGTTACTGAACTTCAGTCATTCAGCTACCAATACTATAACTTTAGTTATCCCAGGGGGTCTCACCCACAATATTATTTACTTAGGATTTTAATATCCCAAATGGCTCCTGCATTCGTTTTTACTTATTATTTAAATTGCCTCAAAATGTATTTCAAATGGTAACTTTATGCTGTTATCATAAACAGAAAAATGCACACCACTTTTCATAGATCGATGATAACCATAAAAAAAAAATTGTCCGAGAGCAAAGCATTGTTCATTCCAGCTAGATTCAGCTGTAAGACAGAGCCCCAGACTGTCTCTTTGGTTAAAAGGGACAGTAGCAAGCTTAGGGAGTGGTTAATAATGACGCACCAAACTGAGACGTTTCCCTTGACATAATCAAGATGACTGAAAGAGCAATACAACGGGCATCAATTTCCACTATATGACTCAATATTCTTGAAGGCTACAGTGTCCCGAATCACCTCCATCATGCCAGGCAAAGTGGCTCCTCGGCTTTGGAGACAACACTGCTGAAGGCGACAGTGCATTGAAAGAACAAATAATGGACCGTGGAGAGGATTACTGGTAAACCGTGATTCCTAAAGTTCCCTTCAGGATTGTTCTACAGCACAGACAATACTCATCATCCTTCACAGACCTGAGGAATCCTGCTGGAATATTAATTCCCAAAACTAACAATGGCTTACACAAATAACTTGCATGTTGGCTAAAACATGTTCAACATTTACTATACAATGGAGTTTAAATTATTCATTTAATCTCTAATTTAAATTGTTTTACATCTTTTTCTTGCCTGTAATGAGCCTATGTTCTTGACTCAATGTAATAATGTGAAAACGTCTCACTTCACAGATTTCTCAAAGACAGACGCGAGCTATAGTTCTGAGTTTTCAATAGAATGGGGACATCTCCTGATATATTTGCTATCTCATGTACTCTCTCTATAAAATAAAGTCTGAAGGCAGGGCTTTTCCTCCTGTTCAGCATTTATTCCTGTGTCCTAATGGCAATGGTCAGTGTTTACATTTTATATTATACCGCACAGCTTTCTGGGAAGCTCTGTGCATGGTTAATTTCTAATATATCTTAAGTCTTCTTGGAAATCAGGTTTTAAGGTATTGTTACTTTTGGTAAGAGGCACAAGAGTGTCTATTCATTTTCATAGTGTTTAACCTAAAAGAGAAAGCTCTTTTTTTTCTTTTGCTGTGGGAAGGGGTGGCGGGGAATAAGCCTGATCTAAAAATAAACTTGATTTCTGTCTTCTTTATAGGTACTAGAGTGCCTCTGTAACTACCTATTACCACCTCAATAGTGACAGGGCGAATAAATAGTATGTATTTTCAAATGTGGCAAAACTAAAAAAGAAGTTGCCAGGACCACATCTCATCTATCAACTTGCCGATTAAAGGGCTGGCTCTGGAGGCTCCAGACATCTTGGGACCCAGAGATAAAACAGAGCAGTTGGCTGTGTTTTCACTAATGAATCTCGAGCTTGAAAGATATCAGGCAATTGTACAGAAAAGCAGCCAGGACAGGAGACATTAGACAAGGCCAGCAGGGTAATGAAGGGCAAGGCCAGTTACTGAGACAGAAAATTACTTCATTTTCTATGATAATGCTCCCGCGTCTCTGCAGGCTGCTTCTCACACTTTGTTAGTGCAACTATATCTACACATGGCACCAGAACGCTACTCACGGCGTAGAAGGGAAGAGCCTTGGAACATTCCAGAGGGGCAGAGGGCTGGGGTCTGTTATTCTGAAAGGGGGAGGCTGAGAACAATGGCAGCAGAAGGGGGCGAGCCTGGGAGGTGAGGAGCGGTGTTCTGACGGAATGTGAGGGACACATGGGATTAAATCAAGACGAAAGACATAGCAAGGAAAAGAAAGAAAAAGGCAGCCAACATACTCTGGAAATGCAGAATTGTTTGCAGGGTGGAGCGGTTCAAGAACAGGACCAGCTCACTGGCGCTCAGTGAGACTGCGGGGTAGAGCTGTAGGTGTGTTTTGATCATTGGCCTTTTTTTTTTTTTTTTTTTAGTTTTTGGCCGGGGCTGGGTTTGAACCCGCTACCTCCGGCATATGGGGCCGGCGCCCTACTCCTTTGAGCCACAGGCGCCGCCGATCACTGGCTTTTTTTTCAGTGGCCAAAATAAAAAGGGCACTGGACACTTGACTTCTCCTCAGCTAGCTGGTCAGCAGACACAATTTCTGCTTAGAGGGAAAACGTGAGGTATTTTAGAAACAATTCCAGAGTATATTTAGCTTCTAAAGCTGGGGCACACAAATGTCACAGTCTCATGAGACAATAGACCCAGTAAAAAGGGCACCGGTCAGAGGCCCTCAGAAAGCCCAGGGGATGCTGCATACACGGATGTGACATCATTAAGGCACCAACGCCGGGGAATGAGAAGAAGCGAGGGCGTCACAGATTGCTTCAAGTCAAAGGACATCATAGTGAGTCAGAAAAGGAACGAGACTTATCCAACAGAATAACGCCATCACCAGGTCAGGGCACACAGCGCTGGGCAAAACGAAACGAAAGCTTAAAACAAATCATGAACATTAAACAGAACAAATAATTGGGAAGAAAATGGACATTGAAATCATAAAAACTGTGATAAAAAGGAACAGTAAGCTACACCTTTTTGGAACAAATTTCTGCACAACAACTCATTGGCGTTGCCCCATCAAACGCATAACCGATTATCAGAAATCAAACTGCAATTTGACAGGACAAGGCAAGGAGTTAATGGCACAAGAACAGTGATCATGTTGAACACCCATGCAATCATCTCTGCCACCATTGTCTGACAATATGTAGACTGCTTCCAGCTTTGTCAATATTCATAACAAGACCCAAGAGAATGAGCAGTGCCGGATTTCGAAATGATCTGTCAAAGTGTTAATTGGACTCTTCGAGAACCTCCATTCCTTGGGGGAGTTAACGGCTGGTGAAAATTCACGCTACCCCTCTCCATGAAGTGAAAAGAAAATCACTACCGCCAGCAGCTAGCTATGGGGTTGGCATATTTTAAGGCTTTACTGGAAAGCTTGTTTGTTTTTTTAGAAAATCGCAGTGGGCAAAAACAAAGTGATTTCTACTAAGTTCTCTTTCTGAGAACATGGCCAAGACTAACCCATCTGAGGGCTGAGCCACACATAACAAATAATGGCGTGTGCAAGGGCTTGTTGGCAGCCCAGGCAGCTTTTGTCTGGGGCTTTCTTGGGAGTGTACGAGCTGAAATCCTTCAAACCGAAAGAGGCTGATAAGACAATACGTAAAAAAAAAAAAAAAAAAAAAAAAAGATTTGGGGCTGGGCTGTAATAAGAGGAAGTTTATAGAAGAATAATAAATCAGTTAAAGAGGCATGCTCAAGAGCAAGACCAAACCAGTCACATCTTTACATTCTGGCTCAGCAAGTAGAGCTGCAGAGCGCACAGCACTCTCAGGAGATGGGAAGTGAAAAAGAGGATGAAAATTTAACATGCGAGTTTGCCCCAGAAAACATTCCATAAAAGTAAAGATGGAAATATGTATGCAGAACCGTCTGGGGGAGGGTGCGTTAGGGACCGTCTTCTGACGGCCATGGTGGCTGCTCTGCCCTGGAAATGCGCACCCCTGCTTGGATGAAACTCTTGAAAACATATAGAAGTAAACAATTCTGAATGGGGGGAAACAGCTCAGCAACATAACTGGGCTTTTCAGTCTCTGATTTACAAGACTGTTTCTTGGACAAGTAAAGGCCTCTTCGGTTGCAGCTGCAACTAAAGTAGGATGTGTTACCAGAAGCAGCAAATGGCGAGAAAAGAGATGACATTTCCTGTCTGCAGTTAAGCAAAGAAAGCAAAGGAGAATTTAGGACAGTTCACAGTAGAGTCCCTTTCATTTAGCGAGGCTTCCTTTCCGTTTTAAATGCATAGCAATTCTACTTGATTAAATAACATATTTTTGTTTTAGCTGTTGTCCTCTGAGGGCGGTTACAGTACATCTGAGGACCTCAGCTCTATTCAAATTCAGCACCAGGCAAAAGTGAGAGATGTTACCAGCCAGAAAAGACTTTGTCTTGCTGTTTCTCAATTCACTGATTAACAGGGCTTTTACTTCAAGGACATCCACTTGCCAAAGCCGAATTGCGTTCCATCACATTATGATGGGAAAAGAGGGCCCAAAAATCACAGAGTGAGACTGAGAGGAGTTTAAATTAAGGGAACTCAGGAGCCAGCATCTGCTTTGGCCAAGCCACATCTCTTTTGGGTACAGGAAGCTCAGAGGATGTGTTCTTTTGTGTGGTTTCTCCATGGTCAGGGAGTAATTTAGGATCAATCCTCGAGCAGAGGATTGGGTTGCAGTCTTTTTTGAGAAGCTTTCAAGCATTGTGCATTGGAGGATTCAGCTGGAAGCAGTTACACAGTCCTCCCCACTTTTCCCCCCATCTCCCCCCAGAGGAAGAGGCATTTCCAAGGCCTTACCCTTCTTGTCTTGGTGATTATGGGAAGACACTGCCCCCAAAGGGTCTGTGTTGTCAGGTGAATCGAGCAGGTGCTTCCAGTCCAGCATTCCTCCCCTAGACTCATATCCCTCTCGAGCCGCGGAATCTGATGCGGTGGTGCTGGGCAAGAGGGAACTGGAGTGGCCTGTGTTTTCATCACAAATATAGTTAAGGAAAACGTCACTGGAGAGATCCAAATTCCCTTTGCTCAGAGGCCAGGAAGGAGGTGGGACGCCCAAGCTGGCTGTAAGACTGAGGCTTAGTGGTGGTGGGGTGGGGTGGGGTGTGTCCAGCAGAAGGCCCCTTGGAGTTAAAGGATGAGACCAGATCCTGTCCCTGCTGCTTTGCTGGGTGGGCCTTGGGGAATGACTGAACCTTTCCCTGTACACACAATGGGGGTAATGACAGACAACTCCTACTGTTGGGAGGATAAAAACGCAATGTTCTAGCACAGTGCCTGGCACATAGTAGGTGCTCTAGAAACACTACTGTCCTTTGATATGCCCATGGCCTCACTAGCGACAGAAAGTGTCGACTCCAGGGATCCCGCCTGTGATTAATGTGGGACAGGTTTATGGTAGTGGATGAATCTTGGCCCCTCACAAATAAGGCAGCGAGCCCCTGCCACAGAGGCACCCTGGTGTGTCTGGTCTTCAATCTCAGCATCAGGGGCATTCCTCTTTCTAGGAGCAGTTAATGCTTTGAAAAGGGATTAATGGGGGTAGGCTGGGGGGGGGGGTGGTGGCGCCTTGGCTCAAAGGAGTAGGACGCCAGCCCCATATGCCAGAGGTGGCGGGTTCAAACCCAGCCCCGGCCAAAAACAGCAAAAAAAAAAAGAGGGGGGGATTAGGTAATGGGGGTAATGAAATGGAATGGAGGTCTCAACTGCTACACGTTATTATGGTTATGCCTTTTGTGTCTTATTCCAATAAAAATTAGTTTCAATTTTTGAGGCCTCACTGACAGAAATGGTTCAAACTAGAAAAAAATAGATTTTTGAGATCCAGAGAGTAGCTACCAGAGGAGAAGGCCAGAAAAATGGCTAGGTTGAGAGTTAAGGCAGAAATGCTGGCCATTTCCTGTGAATTCATTCGTGACCTCTCCCTTCCTCATTCCACAGGGTTAAGTACAGAGCGCATCAGGCACTTTGATCTAAGCTGTCACAATGATTCAAAGAAGCAGGACTACCTGTTCTCTCTGGTGGGAATAAAATATAACCTTTCTGTGATTTTCAAGTGGAATCTTTGGCTTATTAAACCATCTTACCTACAGCAACCTCTTGAACAATTAAAAAAAAATCTGGGCAACTACTGTGCATATGTTGTGGGTGCCTTTTGTAGAAAGTAGGACAAGCTCATGAGAATTCAAAGCCTCCAGCCTCAGACCATGATCACTATGTATGTGATAAAGAAAATACCACTAGAAAGAAAGATTATCATCATAAAATATACTGCAGTTTTTTTTAATTATTATTGGAAGTTGGATTCCTCCCCAGGAGATTTAAGTATTACAAATTACAGGCAAAAAACAAAAGTGTGGGTATATAGAATATGTGTGTTCTACACACAGTAGAACCTTCATATACTTGAGACCTTCCTACACTGACCACCTCCAACTAGTTGACCTAATTTTCATAGACTGGTCATGCACCACATGTACGTTATCAGTACATGTTGACCCTTTGTCATACTCCTTTGGGTGGTCAACTTATAGACCATCTACAGTGTGTGGCTATTTATTTTCTTAAAATGTTGCTTAGCAGAAAAAAGCAAGCCAAGAGGCTCATCTAAACTACAGGGACTTGTATAGACCCCTCATAATGCCACGCAAAGCTTTGGTACAGTTAAGAGGTCCCTTTCTGCATGCAACTTGTCTGGGCTCCCACACAGTTCCAAACATCCACTTTGTTGAAAATAGTCTGCCTCATATCCAACTGCTAAAAGCATGTTCATTTAAATTCAAGGAATGCCTGACTCTAGACTTCTTGCTTTTACATTTCTGGGTTTCACAACTCATGAGACAGAGAACAGAGGCAGGAAAATCAGCCTGAAAAATGGAAATACAGAATTTCCTTTATTTCCTTTCTGCTTAACATTGAGATTTAAACCTAACCTCTATTTTTCTACTTCTGAATTCATTATTGCTCTAATAAAATACATGATTGGCCTACAAGAAGACAATTTAGCCCCCGGCATAAGCAAACAATTAGAAATAGCTTTGGAGGAAGTTAGAAAAAGAGAGGAAGAATAAAAAAATACCTCCCCTCCCAGTAGCAAGCTTTCTTTTACCTGAATTGATATGCATTTTTGAACGCTTTCAATTTAACTGTATTCAAGGGGCAATTTTATGGTAATACCGTAAGTATGGTTTAGGGAGAACATTTCTTAATATGGTAATCTAGGGGAAATATATGCCTAAGGGACACATTCTCTGTAGAAAGATTTCCTGGCCCATATGCTGCAAATACATGGAAAACTCATTGGTAATGGAAAGCTATGGCTACGAGAGGAAATTAACGTGGACCAGATGGCAGTTAGGTAGGAAAATGTTTTACACAAATGTGAGAAATCAGCATATTCCTCCTACCGCCAAAGTGTTAGTCTAATACCCACCACATCTTGATTTTCTGTAAATCTAGAGAAACCATGCATCTTATTTACTCAAAAAAAAAAAAAAAAAAAGAGCAGCATGAGGTTTGTAATCTTTTAAACATGGGTGAGGACAGGGAACACAAGCCAGCGGTAAATTCAACAGTCAGAACACTACCTGATTCTCAAAAATGTCAGAACTGCCACGTAAAACCACCATTAAGTAGCAGTCCTCAGTTTGAAATCAAAGATGTGTTATCATTACCTCTCCAGGCTTAACAGAAATGCTACCAGTAAACCATTTATATTATTTGCTATAATCTGACTTTAGAGGCTATATTAGTTTTATGCATTCCCTGAAGACTTTGCAGCCAAAATAATGCTGCAAAGATAGGCAATCATTTGTTTTATACGTGTACGGTATTACACGTCAATAGATTTGGACCCTATAATTTTGTCCAATAAGAAAGGTCACATTTTAATCAATGGAGTTTATGCTATGTTATTCTTATAAAATACAAAGAAAGAGATATATTTTAAAGGTTAACATCAATGCATCAAATTGTTTCTCTGTATCTACATGTCATTATGATTCCAGAGGTTAGAGACCCTTCAAATTATTCTAACCTATTAACAATGATTGTAGCCAATTAGACATGAAACAGAGACACTAAATCAATGCAAGAGAGGGAGAGAGAAGGAAAATAATCAGAGCCCAATTCACTAAAAGGGGTTCTTGCACATGTTAACTGGTGCTGCACAGAGCTTTTGCCAAGTGGAAAGTGTGCATGGTCTGTTGAAATGGTCCCTTTTCCAGAGTTGGGCAGGTTCTGGTTTTGACTCTGCACAGAAGGCAGGACATGCAAAACACACAGCTAGAAATAGTGTAGGTCCCCTGTGGACTTTGCGGTTGGCTTCCTTGTCGACATCCATGCTCATTAAAATAGCAATTTTGTTCTTCTGATGCTACAAAAATAGCACCTAGTCCAGTGCCTGAGCCATAGTAGGCACTCAACGAGTATTTGCTGAATGAATGAGTTAATTCTATTCTGGGCATTTTAATCCCCAAATAAGCATCCCTGGCAATAGTTTGTGGGGGTCGGGGGGATGGGCGGGGAGGAGTCTCCTATCTTTTTGTAAGTACTGTAGGGACCAGCCCTCGGTTTTGAGGGTCAGTTAATCAACTAACCACTTCACGGTGAATAGATTTAGCCTGAAATGGATCATTAACTGAAAGAAAAATTCCAGCTCGTCTCAGTGGCTTCTTCATCACAGAAACCAGGGATCAAGAGCTGAGAACAAAAGGGCATCGTCCTTTAAAGTGTTAATATGGAAGAACTGACAAGGGCCTCTCCTTCTGTAAAGGAAATAAGCGAGATCGTGGCTGGAGAGTGATTTTTTTTTTTTTTTTTCATAAAAAGCATCCCATGGTTTAATTATTCTAACAAATTACCTAGACGTTAAAATCGGTCTTACTATGACTGATGAATGGTGGGGAGGTTGCTGGTTCAGTTAGTTTCAAGGTCTGAGTTTTTCCATATCTGATAAAGATTATTCAATTATAGAAAATGATCGCAAAGTATGATCTTGGAAAAGAACGGATGCTAAATGGGTTAAGGTGGGCTAAGCTAGATCACATCTGCCTCCCACACAATTTTTCTTCCAGTCTCTGGTATACTTTTTGAAGCATAGTAAAATTTGGTGTTCAATATTCTGGTTTGAATCCTAGATGAGAGGACATTAAAAGTGGATGAATTCTGTTGGCCCATCGACATGCCTCACTTTGCGGGGTGGAGGGGAAGTCAGGGATACTAGGCCCGGCTTTCTGTATCTGCACAGCTCCAGCTTCTTAAGACTTTCAAAGAGGCTTTTTGCTTATGCTAATTAGACACAGGGCGTGAGCGTTTACATAGAGCTATTAAGCACGTTTGTTGCCATCTCGAACTATTTCTTTGGATCATGAACTTGCACTGCTTTCTGTCCCTTCCTCTGTTTCTTTTCCCTTTTGCTTTCCTCACCCTGCTCTGTATTTAGAAACTAGCCTGGAACTATTACTTTGTTACGTATCTTAAACACACAAACTATAAAATGGCTGTGCGTCATTGAAACTCCCAGCCGAGGGGCTTACATTAGCCATCATCATACAGATGTTTTTCATATTTTATTAAGAAAAAACACACGAATAGTTTACCCTAATAAACATTTGAGGATATTTTCAGAAATGTAAATGGAAGGCTACATGTCAACTTCTTGTATAAAGAGTTCAGAATATTCTGTTTATGGACTTGGTGGTTTTGTTTAGGATAGTGCTTGTGTATTTCAACCAAGAACAATGGGATAAATCCTGTTTGCACATCATTTCCACTGGGTCACTCTTCCTTGTATACGTTCTGAAGCAATCTCATTGAAAATATGCATAAATACTCACAGTCTTTGTGAGCTTGAAATTTCAATGGCCAATGTCATACTATAGTGGGAAGTTTTGCCTAATAAGAAACTGATGTCTGCACCCTGTATAGATTTTCCCCGGCAGAGCCAACATTTTGGGGGATGGTCCTCTGTATCAGCTGAAGAGTTATAGTCTATATGCTATGAGCACCATTCTTTTATCTTGAATATACTTACGTCCAAAAGCAATTTCTTCTCCCTTAAGAACTCATTAAATGTATTCACCAGATTCCCCAAGGCTGGCATATTTCATGCTATGTCGTGGATTAAAAATTTAGGACTCAAAAGTCTCCCATATCAATTGTCTTATGCAGGCAGAGTGCTTTTTGAAGCATACTAAAATTAATAAATAACTTTAGTGAATTGGGGCCCTGAAGTAACAAAGAATCTGGTCCATGATGTTTAGTAAATGAAAACTATATGCTACCACAGGATGGATGACTTAAAGAATTAAAAAAAAAAAAATCCATTCAACTGACCATACACTGTGTTGTAAGACATTTCATAATCTGGTAGAGGAGTTGAAATGTCTATAAAAAAATAATGAGGATAAAAAATTAATTAAAAAGAAACCTAAGGTTTGAAAATACTCAAGAGGATTAGTGAAATAGGATTTCTTAGATAGATTTCCAGCAATATTAAATTATGAGAGTAATATCTTCCTTACCATTCAGTGCCACAAAGGAATCTGAAAGACAAAAGGGGAGGGAAGATTACTTAATGGTTTACACTCTGCTTAGGGTGACTTATATAAAAAATGGGAACCAGCTAATACAGAACTCTGCCGTTACATGTGAGTCTCAAAACTAAGTGAGTGGTTTTTAATTCCTGCTCGTAATGGAAGGTGCTTCCTGATCGGTCAGGTTTCATACCTCCCTATCTCTTCTACCAAGGGAGTTTCCTCCCAGTCACTGCCTTTGTCAGAAGGCAGAGAAAAAGCAAAAGTTAGCAGAAGAAATGGGAGCTGTGATTTTGAGGGTTTAAGCCCTTCTTTACATGCAGTTTTTGGCCGGGGCTGGGTTTGAACCCGCCACCTCCAGCATATGGGGCCGATGCCCTACTCCTTTGAGCCACAGGCGCCTTCTTTATGTGGAGTGACGTGTATGCGGATAGAATTAAGTGGTATCTGGACCACAATTTAAAAAAAAGCACTTTTGTTTATATTCTATCTTATTTCATTCTCACAGCCATGCTATGAGGAAATGTCTAGTATCACAATCTTCTGATCTCACCAGGGGTTTTAGTTTGGAAATGAAAACAAAAACAAACCAAAACAACCCCCCACCCCCCAAAACTCATACCCGTATCAGGCAACATCGTGCATGTAGGTGTGTGTTCTGTGTGTGGAGGGGTCACTAAGCCTCTAAACTGGCTTTCTGTGGTTGCCTCATGTCTCCAATGACTGAAACCCTCACTGAGCACCTGTGTGTGAGCAGGTTGTTTAACAGCCACAGTTCACACTCTGGCAGGAGTGTGGGGTGAGGAGAAGCCTTGGGAAAGAAAGGCACAGTGGCAGCCTGCCCCCCTGCCCGGCCAGAGCATCTGAGGGCCTCAGCAAGAGCAGCAGGGTTCAAGGTTGGGGGAAACACAAAAGACAGGTCTAGGGGCGTGACTGCTGACAGTACCCTGGAAATCAAGAGTGAATCACTGGCCCTGAGCTCTCCCATGAGCGAGCTACCCAGGTCTCCTTGGGTTCCTGGGCCTGAGAACACGGATACGGTGCTAGCTTATTGGTACAGTGGATGCTTTGTAAAGCCAGTAACAGCCACCTTCACATTTTCCCCAGATTTCCTGATTCATCCAAATCTGTATTTTTCTACAGATGCCCATACTGCCAGATCATAGAAATATGATTAAAACGATTCACTTCTGTCAGCTAAGTAAGCATGTACACACAACTGTGTCCTAAACCTGTTTCCCTGAAAAATGAAGCTTTAAGGCACCAAGACGATGAAGGCTCACTGATCACCTGTTAAACCATTTCACTGATGCAGATGAACGCACACACTCGCGGTCACACTGATTTGGGGGCCAAGATGCTGTTTCCTAGGCTCATTTCTTCACTCATTAATGTTGCATTTTCATTGGTAAATGAAAAATAAAACATGGCAAAGAATTTGGAGGTAAGGCTGCTGATAGTCCTCATTATGTGATTATATCTAATCTCTTAAAAAGATAAGGTAGAGAACGGAATGACACCTTAGAGTTTGAACTTTCAGTATTCACAGCCGAAAGATTTAGAGTTATATCCATGATTTTCATTACAGAATCAAATATCAGAAGGAAAATGTTCATTTCCTTAGGAGTTATTATTTGGTGCCATTTTGAATGCAAGCTTCTTGATGTTCAGCGTATGTATCATTTAAAATAACATAAACTAAACATATTTCTGAGAGTATGGTATTATTCCTAATTTAGTATTAATAAAGATTTTTTTTAGGAGAATTTTGATATTAATGAGGTCACTGGACAACTGGGCAGAATTTGACCAGGATCCTTTATACACATAAGGTTCTAACTAAAATATTGTCACTTAATAACATTTAAACTCTAAAAATCCGCATAGCAAGCCCATTCCTACAAAAAGGCTATTTTGAATCACCTTGTACTTATGGGTTATTTCTGAAATTTTGTTCTGTCACAAGTGTAATAGGCATAAATCTAATTTAAAAAATAATTACTTTTGTTAGTCAATATGTTCAAGAAGGCTCAAACAGCCTTCCTCAATTAAAAAGCTGAGTACCATTTTTATTATTTCGCTAAAAACGACAGTGTAATAGCACATTTTGAAAAACAACAAAACTGTCATTTTGTAATGAAAATGCTGACATAACTTACTGCTTTGCAATAATTAATATCCTCTAGAGTGAATTTGCTCCCCAGAATTAGAATAATGAAATTGGTGCCAGCACTTCTAGTGACAACATTGAGAGCACTGGCTTTAGAACACACTGCTTGCTTTATTTGATATTTAGAAGATGATTTCTGTTATTTATGCGTTAGTGTCAGGCACGCTCAATTCCACATGTGGGGTGATGTTTCTAGGCCATTTGATGAAAGCATCTTTGCCCAAAGATAAAAATGGATAAAAGGCTGTACTTACTGTGACAGTCTCCCAGACCATCTGTGTTGCCACGCTCAATGTCCTGTTCAAAAGTCAGTCTTTAAGAACAGGAGGAAAAAGACAGACAGAAACAGATACACTCTGTGAGTCATTATTCAGGAATGAGTCTTAAGTTTCACTAAAGAAAGCAACACAGGCTTGGTGCCTGTGGCTCAAGTGGCTAAGGCGCTAGCCACATACACCTGAGCTGGCAGGTTCGAATCCAGCCTGGGCCTGCCAAACAACAATGACAGCTGCAACCAAAAAATAGCCAGGCGTTGTGGCGGGCACCTATAGTCCCAGCTACCTGGGAGGCGGAGGCAGGAGAATCGCTTGACCCCAGGAGCTGGAGGTTGCTGTGAGCTGTGATGCCACAGCACTCTACCTAGGGCGACAGCTTGAGGCTCTGTCTCAAAAAAAAAAAAAAGAAAGCGACACAGTTTGATAAACTGAGCGGCAGGTGCAAAAAAGAAATCGGTAACAGCATGAAAATTATCTCAGCCATTTATACTGGCTTGAGCCTCCAAAAAGAAGCCATGGTTTAAGCAGTGAATTCAGATAGTGTTCAAGGATTTAATAAGTTTGTGGATTACTTATGTCTTTCTTTTACTCTGATTTCCTATGCAATACTTCTCATGTAAAGATGTCTCAGAAGGAAGACTTTTCCTCTCTACTGTCTCACCTTTCTAGACCTTTATCTATTTCTTTGCTTAGAAAACGTGTCTGAGTGAAGTGTTCAAAGGTCCAAATGGCCACTGGTTATGTGAGGCCTATCAGGGACCTGACCTGGGGTGGTGGGGGTGGCATTTTGCTGAAGCTACCTGGGTATTTTACACACTGCCAACTTGCCCCAAACCTCAGGAGTGTTACTCCCACTCTCTGCCACATGCTCACGTTTCTTACGAGTCCACTGGGTCACCACTGGGCTATACAAGCCATGTCTCATTAACAAAACCAACATTGATAATAGTAATTTTGATTTTTAAAAGAAGCACACTAGAATCATTGAAAGGAGTATTGTCCTTACTTATTTGGGAGAACTTTGTGCTGATCTCCATTTGTAACTGCCTTCAGAATATATTTACAAGCCGCATAGGAAAACTATTTTCAAAGTCACATCTTGACCTAATAATCCACCATGTTTTGTTTCTGCTGTCCTGAAAAATCATGTTCGTCCTCAAAGAATAAAGGTTTCTAGTGGTAATGAGCGTCAGTGTTCATCATGCTCTGAAGCGTGCCCTCCAAGGGGAGTGCCACGTGTTTTGAGCAATGCCAGCAACTTTGAAATACGCAGGCAAGCCAGTATTCTGATGTTGACTTAAAAATCATTTTCGAAAAATTCAGTCTTACTACCTTTGGTTACATGTTGAATATAGAAAGGAGACAAGTCACATTTTAGTTAATCTCCCTGTGCTTTGGCCATCCTTTCTCCTCCACCTCAAAGGTTCCCATGACGATATACAGAGATCTAACATGAGACTACGTCAATATCCCTACTTGTAAAGCTGTTCTAATGATATATAGTAAAATCAACCCTCTGCAGGGAGTCAGACTTCCAGGTCAGATTTTACAGTTGTCATTAGCTCTGTTTATGAGAATACTTATCCTCAAATTAGGTGGCAGTCATCAGATAAGCCCTTCTGTCTGTCTGTCTAGCTATTCTAAAATAGGAAAGGCCTCTCAGAGGGATATAAAGATACTTCTGTTTCCCCTTTGGATCGGGGAGATTGAATAAATGGCTGTGATGAAGGAAAGACCTCTGCTGCCATAGGCACCTTCCTTGAGTTGCCACAACCTATCCCAAGACATGGCATGGGATATTTTTCCAAATGTTATTTTGGATTTCACATCTGCTGAGGTCAAAACATAAAAGAAACCTCTTAGCCAATGGCATCCAAGCATTTAAAGCCAGGGTAACAATTTTACACACCAAAATCACAGGCGTGGTGGTCAGGCTTGATCGGACTGATCTGTTGGCGAACTGCCAAGAATTGATTGACTGCCTAACGAGTAGCAGGGTCAACTGCTCTTCAGCTCAGGAGGAAGGTTTATTGGATGTACACACCATGCTTGCAGTACAAACGCACTGCTTAACAAATGCTCTGCAATTTCTTCTCTGCCCTGTGTAGTCAATTAGAAGAGCCAGTGTTGCTGTGGCTGGACAAAGCACTCGCTAATCTAATTGGTATCCGACTGCTCCTTTTCTCCGCTTTTCTCCCACCGTGATGATCAAGGCAGGCAGCTTCTGTCTCTCTCTTTAGGGAAGAGATGGTATTTCCCATGGTGTTTCCTTTCTCTGTGTTTTTAATCAGTCTGAGGATGATTAATCAATTGGAAATCTGCTACCTGTGATGCTGTGAGGCTCTACGGAACGGGAGAGGGAGGGAGAAGGGCTGACCGTCCCATGGCTGGGGTGTGTACACAGGGGCTGTGTTGTGTGTGCCAGCACGGTGAGGCAGGCACCTCGAACACTCAGCAGCTGGTGGCTACTTTCTCCTTTCCCTGCCTCGGGTCCTTACCTGCTGCTGGGGAACAGGTGGGCGCAGGCACCACTGTCCTTCACCCACCCACAGTATGGGTCTCTGGAGGCAATACAGGTTCTGCGGGAAGAGGATGACCATGAGCTCCCTGGGACTTTTTCAACATTGTAAACTTTGTAACTGTCAAATACGTACTTTTTACACTTCCCATGCCGCTCACAGCGGCCCAGGGGAACCTTTATCACACAGGTGGAGAAGGCAACGTACAGAGAGCTGCTTGCTCTGTCCAGCTGCATGCCCATGATCCTCTTGTCTTCCACGCCATCGTAGCTGCATCTAAGTTTGTGAAGCAGGGTAATTTCATTACTATGTTCTCTTGGGTCGGTTCTCTTTTTCCTACCACCACCCTCACATCCCAGTTCCCAGCCCACAAGCTGATCTCTTAATCTGAGCTAAATGGAGGTGAAACAGATCCTTATGCGCGCACGCACACACACACACAACTGGCAAGGATCTTTTATCTTTTTATCTGTTAAAATTTTTTTACAAACAGCATTACAAGTCATTTAAAAATGCACAAAACTGAAGCCTATGTGACTTCCTCTGAAAAGAAGGGATCTTAACAGCATAACAAATAATGAGTGACAAAGAACCGAACATTGTACTCACTTCTCAGGGTTGTAAACGCTCATCTCCTCCAGGAAAAGGCTGTCATTTAGAAAACCACTGTTTCCTATCCTGGCCAAGAACTTCAAGATGATTCCCTTCTCTGATCCGAGAAAAACCACAGTGTGATTCTGATACGGCCCAGCAGCGGTGTCCACTGCAATTTTGGTCAGGCGGTATCTGAAATGACAGGATCGCATTTTTTATTTCTTGTTGGTCTGTCATGAAAGCGTCTCCTCTACTTCATACGCTTGTGACATAGCTTTCTAGTAATAACCTCAAGAAAAATATATGCATATAAATGACATTCTCGTGTGGTTCTGGTCCTTTATTTCCACATGCAGAGCATTAGTGTGGCTCTGAAGGGAAGGTGGGAGGCTCGTGTGTGTGTGCAGGCGAAGTTCCATAACAAATAAGCAGTTATAACCATCTGACACCATTCAGTGATGATCTCTTCCAGGAGCAACAAACACTGATACCTTCTATAAACAGGTAAAAAAAAAATAAGTGAGCTCACTTAACATTTCATTTAACATTGAGAAGAAAAGCAACGACTAGCCTTTCTCCCTACTCTTCCTGGGAGGTGCGGTGCCTTCATGGACAACGTGTCAGACTAGAAAGCTTTCCGTTGGCCGTAGAGGGGCTGAGAAAGTTTTGCAGCATGGGGAGGTGGCATGCTAACGGCGCTCCTCATAAATATGAGGACACGCAAAACAATTGATGCCTGCTGAATGCCGAAGGCAAAGGCCATGCCTAGGATAAGTCAGCTGGCTGACCTCTTTCTCTGAAACCCCTCCCTCATTCAACATCCCTGGGATCTATTTGTCCTAAGCACCATAGCTGGAACCAAAAAATATGGCTCTTCCTGTGAGTTATACACCCTGGTGTCCATCCCGTGGGCAAGGGCTACCATAGTACTTTAACATCTTTCCATAAAGTCACAGTATAAAAATGGTGATAAAATGAACATTTGGTTTGATGACTGCCACAGTTGGATGGTACTTGAAAAAGCCTGGTGAATTGTTTGGAAATCAGTTCTACAGAGCTACAAAAAAGAGTACTTCATGTTGTCACAGATCTCTAACCAGCTATCCCTTCTGTGTTTCGCCACCACTTCAGATAATGAATAGTACATCACGAATCCTGCACTCTGGCTAATGGGGTGTCTGTGCTGGACTTCATGGCCAACGATCCGGGGGCTGCACCCAGGGGGACTCTGTGGCATATTTTGCAATCACACCCAACCAGACAGGTATCCACATCCAGTTGATGGTTCTCCTTCACTGCTCCTCTCTTTTTGCAGATTGGATTTTATACTAATCCCGTAGGAAATAACTTTCTTTCCTTTAATTGCCGGCATGTGTCCAAGTAGCCTGAAAATATTGGAACTCTTCTCACAGGGAATGTGGCTATGGGGGTTTTGTGGCACCCACCCAACTGGCCAACATTTCACAGCTGAATCGATGCCCGGGATAGCAAAAGATGTTTGTGGCATTTCAAAGTGTGACCCACCGATAGGTTCTACAAGCATGAGGTGAAGTCTTTAGGGCATGGTTTGCTGGACACCCACCTGACCATCGTTCTCAGGAACCACGGCCTGTTGAAGATGGAAGGAACGGCCTCATCCATGAGGGGGTGTGTCTTGATGAAGTTCAGGGTGTCATCAGGAAATTCATTGGAACTTGTATATTTTTCTAAGGTGGATGAGCCTGCACAGCACCCCGGCCTAAAATGAAACAAAGGGTCGGAGGGAGGGAGCTTATTTTGTGCTTTATGGCAAATTCTTTGAATGAACTGCTTCTCTAAGCATTTGGCAGGAAGGAGAAAGTGCTGCAGGCTCAGAAAAGGGAGTTGAACAGCAGAGAATGCCACCGAATAGAATATGCTGAGATTTCCTCTGAGGAATTTCCTCCACCTCCTCATTTTATAGAAGGGCCTCAGCCAGTACAGCTTGGCCTTGGCTAGGGCCAGCTTGGCTTCCTCTAAAAAGCTCAAATAAACCCCAGTCAACAGTGAGGGAGCTTGAAACGAGTGAGTTTGGTTTGCACATATCTCAGGGATGGCCTTAGTCATTCAGAAACTCTGCTAGAGGTTCTTGATGTATTTTGCTCTATACAGGGAATTAGAAAACAAAGACATTCAAAAAGCCACCAGGTACAATCAGCAAGACTCACTGCAACCATCTCCCATTGTCTGAGGCTCGCTCAGAGAACATTTGGGTTTTGTTTTTTATTGTTGTTTATATTTTTGTTTGATTTTGGAATGTATGAAAAGCCAATTGTCCAGACAATTTTTCTCTAAAAGGTCATTTCCTTATAACTGAGTCGTGATGGTGAATATTGTCTACTCCAAGAAGTTCTACAGTTTCAGGAGTCAAGAGACATTTCAGCAAAGTCAGATCAGGGAAACGCTGAAAACAAGCCTGTCCCCAGTGGTGCAGGAGAGGTGATCAGACCTCCACAATACCAGCATAAACTAGCCCAGTGTGGACACCGCTTCCAGGAACTATCCCAGCCTGCCCCATGAAAGCATCCTGATTCTGGGAAGTTTCTATAGAACTCAGATTGAAGATGCTATCTGGGGCGAGTGTGGTACCCAGAATGAGCACACTCTGACCTGTGCAGGTTAGAGAATGAGTCAGCTGGCTTAGCGTGCAAACCAAAAGAGATGACGTTGGACCAAAATGTGTCTGCACTGTCTCTGGACCATGGGTTCCCAAGGAAGGCAATTCCCGGGTGTGATTTGTGGGGATCATATTGTACTGCACCTGGACACCAACAGACCAGAACCTGTAGACCAATGTGGCCGGCTGTACCAAACAATTCCTATTATCCCAGCATCACACTGATAAATCGCATGTAGGGAGGTTAAGCCAAAGACTAGAGGGTTCTTGTTTTGAATGTACTGAAAGGTAACTCTTGAGCTTGGTTAATGGGATGAAGGCAAATGATGTAAGGGGTCTTTCTATTGTTCTGGCACCTCTATCTGCTTGGCTAGCGCAGAAGACACAGATATGAAGTTTACAGGATGTCCATTGTCGGAGAAGCAAGCATCACTATTTCTGAAAATTTAAAATAGCCAAACACACACACACACACACTATATATATATATATATATATATATATATATATATATATATATTTGCACATACCTGGGTTTAGGAACTCGTTCATCAGGAACTGGTGTCCAGGTGGAATCTGGAGACTTCTGTTCCTTGAATCGCCCAGTAAAGACATTGGCAATATCAAGCATGTCATAGGCACAGACTGCAGAGCCAGGGATGCTACAAAATGGTGTTTCATAAAAAGTATTACTTATGCAATGGTACACAGTTTGAAAAACATGCTCCAAAGAAACTTCCCTCTTGTAGGCAGTTAAAATTTAAATGAATGTAAGGGATCTATGTTCATATAAAGAACGTTTCTGTCAATCAAATTCGCATCAGTGGCCTTAAAGAACGGACTAGTTACAGCAGACTCACAGAGAGAAACAAACCCCTTCATGTCTACACTGCCTTTTGAACTGCTTTTATTTATAAAGGAAGAAATGCTGAGCTGGGGATAAGTTTCATCCATTTCTTAATATTAATTGTCAGTAACCCAAAGATAAAAATCTCTGGAGAACCGTTTGCATTTTTAATATTGGTGAAAATTTGAAACAGATGTGCCCCCAACTACACACAAATTGCTCCTTTGAATTTAGTTCTTCAAGCTAAGGACTCAGTGTGTGAGAACATGTCTCTGTACATTAAAATTTTTAATTTTAATTTCCTGATTACTTGCCTGAAACGAAACAATTTAAATCTTTAAAACACCAGCACTTTGCAAATAAAGTACTTTATATAATGCTAAATAATATAATGGTGGTAATTGCTACCTATATAACGTCCTTACTGGGCACTCTTGGACGGATTTAGGCTTTTTTTTTTTTATCAGTGGTGGGAAGAAATGAATTCTTGATTCATCTGGGTGCCCAGTTTACATTTGAACCCACATTTGTTTTTGAAAATGTCTCTCCTTAATTTCGATCAAATAAATTGTAGGCACCAGCTGGCCAACAGTTTTAATCAGGCATTGAGGTAGTGGGCCGTTTGTTACGCAGCAGGAGACCTGGGCAGCAGGCAGCATGGGGACATCGCCCAGGGCAGAGGAGACAATTTAGTCCTGAGTTTGCAAATGCTGAAAGGATATGGAAATCAATTCATCAACGAGTAGGAGCATTTTATGCCATCTTTAATTTCATAACACAATTACTGAAGTATTACTAATAAAGCAAGAAATAAGGAGAGGATTAGACAGCTTATTTAATACAAGATGGCTGGATCAATTTTAAAGTGTATATATGTAGACACTGTTCACAGGAGTGAGTATATAAGACAGTGATCCCCATCTGGTTTGGCATTCCAGTTAATTCTGTAAGACTCCCGATGTTTTCTTTTCCTAAAAGTAACAGGTTAACATACAGTGCCTTATATGTTAATAAAAATAGGATAAATATTACTTGAAGTATTTTATGATGCACCTTGTAATTAACTAAAGATGCCCTCGGGTTTTCTAACTTCCCCAAGGTTAGAATCACTTGTAAAAAATCCTTCCCTATTTGTCTTTCTCCCTCTTTCCCTTTCTTGTCATCTTTTCTTCATTTCTTTCTCCCACCTTCTGTTCGACAAAAACAGAGGGTGCCTAAAATATGTACACGCTTTTTAAGAAAGGAAAAAACTGCAGTAATTTGGTTAATACTCAAGTCATGTTTGATTTCCACCATTATAAGAGGTACTCGACATAATGTGTATTCACCTTTTCTTACTGGTATATATTATTACAATTTTAATACAGCTTTTTTCTCCATCTTAAATGCTTATACGTTTTTGGGCTTTCTCTGTATTTACGGAACCCCTAACGTAATGTAGTGCACAATCTATCAATAATGGAGTCCTGCCCTCAGGGGGCTCACAGTTCAGTGTGGAGGCAAGTGTAATAATGCTCTCAGTAAAATGACCGTAACTCCAGGACAGGATGGTCAGGGCAACATATCAAAGAAATATGCACACAATCCAAAGGGAGGTGACTGAGACATGAAGCACCAAGAGGTTTCAACGGGCAGATTCTAGTCCTGCCGGCAGATCTCACACAGCGAGGCAGACTCAAGAGGCAGATCTCAGCTCGGGTAGGCCTGTGGCGGGGGCTGCGCGGCAGAGAATGGCAGGAGGAAATGGGGCCAGACCCTGGGGAGACTTGCAGGCCCTGCCAGGAAGCTTGGGCTTCGTCCTCACAGCAAAGAGGCCCATAAAGGATTAGAAACGATCTGACATGACCAAGTTTCCAGGTATAAGGACAGAGAGGAGAGGGATGAAACCAGAAGGACTAAACCAGAGAGAGAATCTAATTTAGAGGTGAAAATGGGCATGCATAGTTCTAAACTATGAAGTTCCATTACCATTTTCTTTTCTTTCTTTCTTTTTTTTTTTTTCTGAGACAAGAGTTTCACTCTCGCACCCTGGGTAGAGTGCCATGGTGTCATCATAGCTCACAGCACAAACTTTTGGACTCCAGAGATTTTCTTGCTTCAGTCTCCCAAGTACCTGGGACTACAGGCGGCCACCACAATGCCTGGCTAGTTTTTTCTATTTTTAGTAGAGATGGGGTCTTGCTCTTGCTCAGGCTGGTCTTGATCTTCTAAGTTCAGGTGATCCACTGGTCTTGGCCTCCCAGAGTGCTGGGATCACAGGCATGAGCCACCACACCTGGCCATACATTACCATTTTTTTTTTTGTACCTAAATATACCTTTATTTATAAAATACTCATTTCAAAAGTTTACAAAGGGGTGCCCAACCTGTTGAGAATATTTTGTAAATATTTTGTAGTCACAGAAACCACGAATTATAGTTAAACAGTAATAGCCCAAAGCCAGGAGATGCGACACCACCGGTCATGTAGACCCAAGCCCCGTTGCTGGAAGCCCCCTTATAAAAAGCCTTGTTTTTCTGCTTAAGGACAGGAGGGCAGTCTTTGAGATAGTGGTTCCGCACTCTCCTCATTTGCCAGCAAATTAAACTTCTCTTTCCTTTTCCTCAAACCACTTGTCCTTGGTCTACACTCTCACTGATTCAGCCTCAGGGACAGGTACTGAACTCTCAGTAACATTATGGATACTCCACTCTGCTCAGATACGTGATTTGTAAACATTTTCTCACATTCTGTACATTGCTGTCTCATTTCTTTTTTTGTTTTTTGTTTTTCGATGCTTCCCCATTTATTCAAAGTATAATTTAGAGTTCAAAAATTACAATTTAACTTAATGTTACGAATAGAAAGTCAAGATTTCCCTAAGGCATTTTCTTCTAATTTCAAAATATGAAGGGGTACAAATATTTTGTTACACAGATTCCTTGTTTAATACTTAAGTCAGGGCTTTTGATGTACCCATCACCAGAATAATGTTCAGTGTACCAAATAGGTTTTATATCATTTTCTAATTTTACTGGACAAATATGGTTTCTGAGACTACATAAGCATATACTAAGGTGAATATGTCTCAGAAGCCATTTTAGAAAATACTTTAAATGTAATATATGTAATAGGTAGGGATCTACTACTAATATATTGTAACCACAAAGTAACCCACACCCTGAAAAGAAAACAAAAAAATTAAAAACTTGAAATGTACTCTTAAATTCCACTAACCCCATGTGCCAAGATAGTATACTGTTTCAAAATCCTACATAGATGGGTTCTGATGTACACGTATGAACAACCAAGCTCTACATTTTTTAAAATATACCTTCTATCCTCAAGTCTAAAGATCTCTATAGGTGGTTAAAGCTGGCTCAAACCTAACTAAATACTTCTTGCTGGAATATGGGATCATATTTCTTTCTGTCTTCAGAGGGGAGGTCTTGAGTCTTGCCTTCTGCATTACTGAATTCATCTCGCAGCTTGCTCTACCACCCCCCGAACATTTCTTTCCAGGCGCCATCTACCAGCCTCATCCTTTCTGTGCCTTTCATCTCTGTTCCAAGTTCTTACAGGTGTTTGTAAACAGTGAGCAAGGCATGGTATTGTTAGAGAAAGATGGTCTTTACAGAACATACAAAATTCTACGCAGAGATGAGAGCGCTCACGAACTCAGATTTCCTGGCCATGTCCAGAGTTACCATCATTTTCACACCACAGTGCGGGACTCTGAAATCTTGCTGGTTTGATAGAGTTGAGTAGCAGGGAGGGGTGCTAACGCTTACCTTCCTTCTGTTCTTTACTAGGAACAATTAGTATGTGTCATTTGATTGCTGAAAGTTTTAGTTTTAACTACATTTAAAAATAGGAATGCCAAGCTGACATTCACCATTTCTAGGAGACTTGTATATCCTCATCAGAGCAATCCAGAGTCAGACCATGGTGCTGTGGCTGGGATCTGGGCCTACGTCCAACTTGTGGAGTGAGGTCACCCTTGGGTGACTTCTCTGAACAGGGTAATAACCGGAGTCCCTGATGTTGGATTCATGATGGATATATCTGCGTCCTAAGTTCCACCCTAAGTACTTTAGTAAATTTCCAGTGTTTTTACTTCAAAAGGTATTGCTCTCATCATGGAATATTAAAAATCAAACATCATAGCAAGTTAGTTGTCCTAAAAGGGGGAGGAGGAAAATTCTTAAGTTCTAAAGCTGCCTCTTCCATCTACGGACTTAGTAGCATAATATTTTGAGCTCAGTTTCTTCTAATGGAAAAAGAGAACAATTTTATCTAGACTCGGCGGGCACTCCAAACATTTTTCTTCTCTGCTACCCGTTGGAAGAAGAGTTATCTCGGGCTACATATTAAATACACAAGTACGGGCCAGGCATAGCGGTTCAGGTCTGCAATCACTGCGCTCTGGAAGGCTGAGGCAGGGGGGATCCTGTAAGCTCAGGCGGTCTAGATAAGCCTGAGCAAGAGGGAGACCCCCATCTCTACTAAAAATAGAAAACATTAGTCAGGCGTGTGGCAGGCACTTGTAGTCCCAGCTACTCAGGAGGCTGAGGCAAAAGGGTTGCTTGAACCAAGGAGTCGGAGGTTGCTGTGCGTGAGGCTTACACCACAACACTCTAGCCTGGACAACAAAGTGAGACTCTGTCTCAAAAAAAAAAAAATACATAAACACGAATGAAAGCTGATGAGCAAAACAAATAAAAGATCCCCATACAATTTTCATAGCATCTGACACACAGATAAGCGTAAAAAGTCCTTCCACGATCCACATGCAGCTCCCCAGCTGCAGGTTGTACACCCTTGATAAAGTTTAGGGTTACTGGAGAGATTTAGAAATAACATATGGAAAGTGTTTATATGCTGGGTACATAAATAGGAGATAATTGTTATGATTTATCTAATTACTTTCCCTACAATCTCAGCCTCATAATGCTTATAAATTACTATTAATTTGTTGATGAAAACTAAGTGTTATGTGCTTCTTAGCTACAAACAATTTAGAAACAGTTGGTTGTGAATCTTGTGTATTGGAGGAGAGCCCCTTGGGAGAAGCAAGCCGGGGAGAGCCGATGAGGTCAACCCAGCCAGGCAGGTTCACCTGTTATAAGGTGTGGAAAAGGTTGCCAGGACAACATCACGGCCATTAATACGAATCACATCTGTGACTGCCTGGAGTATGTTGAAATAAAAATGAGAGTCCCCGGGCACTGAGCAGTTGAGGCGCGCCTTCAGGAAAGACGTCCACTGTTTCTCCAGGACCCGCTGAGACCCGCCCATGTCGTTCTTGCAAACCTGAGCCACCCTGGGGAATACGACCTGCAGAGGAAAAACACACAGAGAAAATGAAATGAAGTCATTTTGGGAGGAGATCTTGCTAGAATTTGCATTTCCTTGCAAACAGAGACAAAACAAGGTGTTTAATACTTTCTAAAATCAGTAGCAAAAAAAAAAAAAAAAAAGAGGAAAACTCAGCATTGGAACAGCATGTTTTAAAAGATAAGGCTGTGACATTTAATACAGAGCTATAAATCCTTTAGGGGATCAGCTCCCAGCCACATAAACTCATTTCCATACAGACTGCTTAGCTTTTTATTTCCTCAAACAAAAGCACACTCTGTATGCGTCATCTCTGCCATCCTCTGGGCCCTGAGTCTGTGCAAGCCACTCCAACATTTTATTTGGCCCTCCAACCGAGGGACCCCGATCTCTCTGGGAAGAATACCTGAAATGGACATCCCTTAAGGGTTCTATTGCTTTTTGCAATAAGGACAAAAAAAATCAAGACTCAGTTTACTCTCTCTGTGGAGCAACTCAATCAAAAAGAAAACACTGTGGCGTTTACCTGGAAACCAAACATCTCAATATACTTGAAACCTAGTATGAGATCAACCAAACATCTGTCAGTTAAATTTTCAAGTAAAATACCTAACAGGGTTTCTGTAAAAGCATATAGGGCATCCAGAAAGCACACTGTGTCACTACTGCCAATCTGGGGCTGCATATTCTTCAAATGATGACCTTGTAATTTGATTTGTGACTCTTGTTTCAAGGTCATTGGTAACAACACTGGTTCAAAAGTGGGTTTCTACAAATGTGCCAAAGGGAGTGAGGGCGGCCCTCTCCTCCTACCTTTCCCATGGTGTTGTACTCCACGGCTATTTCCCTGAAGAAGAAGTAGATATATTCTCCATAATCCACCGCTTGGACAAAGTACGGTTCTGTAGAAAATTGGACACTTTAATTGAGAACACGTCACACAGAGTTAAAAGAATTTCAGTCAAGTGTAACCAAGGGCATGTTATTAATTAAAAGTGGAGGGCCATTAGACATTTGGTTAACACTAACCATTTTTAATGACTTCACCCGTACAAGTGCCGGTGATTTTAGGAGGCATTCAAGCTTACAGATTGCAGCTTTCAGAAGCTTTGCAATTGACAATAAAGAACAAATGCATTTTGCATCTCTCTGTAGTTTTATTTTCCACAATGGCCTGCTCATATTACAGAGAGGCTTTTGAACACAGGGCCTGGTCACCCTGACTCACGCTGGGGTGTGGATAGCTTTTTTCCTCTTCCCCACCACCTCCAATTCCCTGGCTCCTTCCATGAATCAATTGTTCTCTTCTTTTCATGGGGGATGCTGAGATGAGAGTTTGAGGCAGGGAAAGATGAATGTAATGGATTATATTGTTGGTGGCATTGGTAAGTTTTCTAAATATTCCAGAAACTCATGGGAAGGGAAAAAGGAAGGTAAATAAATCAGCTCCTCATAAGAAGCAGCAGGCTTTGTCTGTTAAAAGCCATTTCAAAAATGAAGCTACTGGTGGCGCCCATAGCTCAGTGGGTAGGATGCCGGCCACATACACTGGGGCTGGCAGGTTCGAACCCAGGCTGGGCCTGCTAAAAACAACAATGTCAAGTGCAACCAAAAAATAGCCGGGTGTTGTGGTAGGTGTCTGTAGTCCCAGCTACTTGGGAGGCTGAGGCAAGAGAATTGCTTAAGCCCAAGAGTATGAGGGTGCTGTGAGCTGTGACACCTCTGTACTCTACCGAGGGTGACATGGTGAGACTCTGTCTCAAAAAAAAAAAAAAAATGAAGCTACAGACTGGTCCATCCAGACTCTAAATCTTCCACAGAACATGTATTCCCTCCCCCACTCCTTTCTTATTTTAATTGTTCGTTCACCTTTCAACCATTTGGAATCGTGCTTGACAGTCCGCAGGGTAGGGCTGTCTCCCAGGCTCCGGTAAATGACCGCATCAATGGCGAGGAAGTCAGTCACCGTGGCCGAGTACAGTTTGCCATCTTAGAAGAGAAAGAAAAGAGGGGCACAGAGTGGGAGCAAGACCGCGCGGGTGCAGGAGTAACAAAGACATCCCCCAGATTGCCTTCCTACACCAGGCAAATGAGAGAGGACGACTGGGAAAAATCCAAGAGCTGCTGGGAAAACACTTGGCCCACATTCTCCACCATTTTAAATTGGGATCGTGAGAGATGAAACATTTTTCATTTTTAAATTGCATGGCAATTTTGTAGAGCAGCAGCAGCTCAGGGACCAGAGTAAATGAAAAATGTTGTTTGCTTCACTTGATTAGCCGGCCCTTGATGGAAATCTCAAGGCCAAAGACCCTCAGACACTGCCCCTGCCACGCCACACCGTGCTGAACTGGGCCAGGTGGGAGCTCAGGGAGAGGCAGGCGCTGACTGTTATCACAGGGCCTTTTAAGGACATAGGCAAGTCAAGGCAGTCCTCAGCCTGAGCGGGGACAGGAACCAAAGAGAAAGGTTCATACACAGAAAAGTGGCTGATTCAATCACTATCATACTGATATCCTGAGGGTCACGGCTCCTCCTTACCTCTGTCATGCAAAGTCACTAAACCCTGACAATGTAGCTGCAGTGACAGGTATTTGCTTCAGAATTTCCAGAATCACAAATTGAAAACATTCTGATGTGTAAGATGCCAAGGCAAAGAAGAAAGGAGAAGGGGTGATGCCGAGTTCATACTAGCCTTTCCTTAACTTTAAGAACCCATGCTTTGGGGGAGAAAGAGAACAAAGTGAAGATTAGGGCTTGAAACTTTTGGTACTTTTCTGCCTTGGCAAACACGCTGGCTACAAATAATCATATGGGATAGTCTAGTAAAATTTAGGTAGATTGGATAAAAACAATAATTATGTCCAGAATAAAAAATCACATCCTTAATGACATTTGTAGCGGGTTACAGATCTTAACTAATTGTGCATTAACGTGAGTTCTATACATAGGTTAAACGCTTCTGTGCATTCCATGTACAGGATAAGCAGCATGGTCTTTCTGAAAGAAACCTTATCTAAATAGAAGCAAAAATCTTGGTGTCTACCTTTACTCTTAAAACAAGTGAAATTTTCCCAAGTTCAGGGTATAGCTGTCTTGACATCTGCATTATGAAAAGCTATATATCAATCAGTGTTGACTGTTTCGGTAGATTTGAACTACAGACAACGAACTTTTTTGTTGACAAAAAATATTATCTACACATCGTAACTTTTCTTACGGAATATAAGACCTAGATCATAAAAATATTCCTTATGTATTTATGACTATAGAATATGTATTCTATATCTTATGGCCCACGTCACACAGACACACCTGGGCAGTGCGGGCGGGTAGCAGTGATGGGTGTTCTTCCTAACCACTTTCTTTGTTTTATATTCATTTCAACACAGGGTATCCCCCCAGCACTTTTACTTGTAAAGCAGAACATTTTCTGCCACTTTTGGTTAGGAAACCATTCATTCTCAAAGCAGATCTTCTGTTCATAAGCACTGAGCTGAACTTTATGACATTTTAAACATTTCTATGAAAAATGACTCAAATATACCACTCAGGGTGGAGACGGTCATAGTATTCTCTCATGTGCCTCGCTCCAGCTCTTGGAAGCTTGGTGGCCTTAGTAAATATTCTGCAAATTCTGCCTTTCATACCTCAGGTTCCAACAGGTCTTCTTTTTAGTTTACAGCTAAGTTTAAATTCTTCCCTGCAACCCACTTCCTCCGAGGTCCCAACTAAAGCAGGTTCCAAGTGTCTGGGAGGTGCTCCAGCAGGTCACACCCTTGGGGACGTGCTCTAGCACTCTTGCCACGGGCCTGCCCCTGCCCACACTGACAAACAGGTCTAGGAGACGGTGTTCTTGACAGTGCTGCTTCCCAGTAACGCTGTGCTCTCACATGGGGGGAGAAATCCGAAACATTTCTGTCATTACTCTACAATCTGTCACTGTAGATTTAGGCCCACAAGGGGGTGACCCTGAGGAAGAGGTTCAAGGAGCCAGAAAATCACCTCCTTTCATAATCAAAACCCTCAAATCCTCATCCACTTAGGACGCGGCAGTTTTTAGCTGTTGGGATAGCTATCATAGCTAACTGCTTCATTACATGCTACGACAGTCACTATTATACCAACACTTCCCTCTGCACCCACCTCCACGTACACAGCTGGTAATGCATTTCTAACTAAATCCCTAATCAAAGCACACACACTCATACATGAAATCCTACTACACCTGAAAATAATGTCCTGTTTGCTACGTCTTTCTATCTTTTGCTGTGGAAGGAAGAGGTACGGTTGGGGGGTATGGGTCAACCCAAGCAGTCAGCATCACCCCCTCAGCCACCATCTCTAGGTCAGAAACAGGCGAGGTGTGACCTACTCAGGCCAATGGCATTTGAGGAGATGACTGTTGGATGCTTGTAGGTACGTGATTTCACCGTGTGGAGAGAGCTTCCAGAAGCTTCCCTTTGTTTCCTTCCCTTTCTCTTGGATATGTGGACAAGAAGATAAGCAGCCCCGATTGGGGCTGACAACCATCCCTGACCGTAAGAACAGCCAGCCTAATGATGAAGTTAATGAAGAGCAGAGAAATGGGAAGGAGTTGAATCCTGGGTAACACTGGGGGGCTGGTGAAGCAAACCAACCCCAAAGTCTACCCTGCCTCAAACCGTAAATCCACATTGGTGGGGTTTTCTCTTACTATTTAAACTTTATTTTTATCTTCCCACATCGGTGGTGTGAAGTGCGATTTTCTGTTATTTGAGCCCAAACATGTCCTAACTGATATACTGCCTGTCCAGTGCTACTCTGGTGTCCTTTCCTGAAGGCACAAAATCACGGGTAAGGGTGGCTAAGTCTTCTTTTGAGAAGCAAAAGTATAATTCTCATGCAAATTTCAAATGGAAAAGGCGTTCTTCATTGCAATATTCACCAGAGAATTAAAGTAGGACTGTGACTCCGTGAATCCTCCAGAGGATTCTCAGCGACAGGCTGAGACACGCGAAAGCAAATGCAACGACGAGCAATCGGGTGGTTTACCTGCAAACAGCGCGACGTTGGCGTGTTTGGCATCATAAGGGCATCTGGCCATCCCACTAAATTCATCCCCAAAAGGCTCCAAAGTATCCATCTAAATGAAATAATAGGACTTCATTACAAACAACAACCAACAGTAATAAAGCAACTGGTATTTAGGAGATTCCACGTGCTAAGTCAATCATACACCTGCTGGTAAAGAATCCTGATCAATACTTCCTGAGATAAATCGATTGGCTTTAAATAAAGAAACTGAGGCTTAGAGTTTAAGTCACTTGACCAAGGGTCTGTAGCTGGGCGAGTCTGAAATTCGGTCATATCTGTGTGACTCCTGACCATTAAAATAAATAGATTCCCATATCCTTATGGAATGCTCTAGAAATAAGCATTCTAAACCAAGGAGTTTCTGAGGCGATCGCTGAGAAAACCTACCCTCCTTCAACCCCAGTGATTTGTTGAGTCATGAACTCTAGAGAGAATGAGCTCAGATTCTGCTTTTGTTGTGCCTGAGGAGGGCGGCCTTTGTGGATTCAATCCCGGTAGAAGACACAGGAATTTCTCCTCAGGCTAGTTGGTGGAATCACAGGGCCTCAGCACAGTTGCAAAAAGCTCCCTGGCCCTTTGCACCTACTTCAGAATTGTGGAATGGTAGCTCTGGACGGGACTTTAGAAATGTGTCCTAACTTTAGATCCTGTAATGCAGCACGGGGGCCACTAGTGTTGGGCTCCCATCTCCCAGTCCCAGCCCAGGCCTTGTTCTTTTATGCTAGCAGTTATAACCGGCCTGCTAGTGAGTTTTGTTTGGCCATTTTAGCATGTTAAAAAAAAAGACAGAAAAAGAAAAACAAGAAAAGAAATTGAGCCCCAAATTTTTACATGAACACTTGGATTTTTTACACCTTATGAGCAAGTGGGAAAGTCAACTCAGACCCTTTTTAACTCAGTTGCAACAGCAAGCCGTGGCCGAGTTCCTGCCATGTTCTTCAGATAAGCATGTGGTCTCCAGTGCTGAGGCCCCTTCCCCCTCTGCATGCCTCTCCATCCTGCTTATTGAACTCCTATAAGCTACCTGCCTGGTCCCATGGGTATTTGTGGGGGTGACAATGCCTTGCTAGCTGTTTACCAAATTCCGTTTCTCTTTCCTCCACATCGCACTAAAGGCCATTTTCCATCTCCCTTGCAGTCAGGTGTGGCCACGTGCCTGAGCTTTGGCCAGTGAGTAGATGCTGCTGCAAGACATATGCCACCTCTAGGTCTTGACCCTGTGAACCTCCCAGGGTCCTTCACCTTTCTTGCTCCCTTTCCACACTGTCCTCCCTCACACAGAGGACTCCAAGACCCTAGGGATGGCAGAGACACGAGTGGGATGGAGCCTGGCCTTTTGATAACCCATGGGGTGGACTTCTCTCCCTGACCCACATTTGACTATAATGTGAGCAGGAAATAAACCTCTTTGTTCAACCACTACATTAATCAGAGGTTGTCCCACCTTGACAAATAAAACAGTGGTTCCTGCTTAATATCACACTGTCTTCTTGAGTAGGCCAGGGGATCTTCTAAGTATGCAAAATCTCAACACCACCGACTCCATTAAATGATCTCCATGTCATCAAGGTTTTTACACTCATTTGTGGTTCAATCCTCTTTATAGTTTTAGGGTGCCTTGTTTATCCTTTTAGAGCTGTATGGCTTGAGCACAGATTTAAAAATGGAAAGAAAATTGACCCAAGGCAGCCCTGGGGCCGAGGAAGGAGCCATGGATAGACCTTTAGCTGTAAATTGAGGTGCTTAGGGCACAGCCCAAGAGGAGAGGGTAAGGTTCCCACTGAGCAATCGCGTGTCGTCCAGTGAATTCTGCCTTTTGCCCTAAACCCTTTGAAACCATTTCAGGGATGTGACACACCTTTTCTATCTTCAACACTTTGAGATGGCCCCTATTAAAGCCATCCTATTTTTTTTTAAAAAAAACTGTTGCATAAAATAGTTGTGGCAAAAATATATATATTTTAGGGGAAAGATGGCCAAATCAGACAATCTTTACAGCAATGTACTCTTCCCCCAAAATATTTTTTATGAAAGCCTTTTTGAAGTATTTTATCCCAACAAGAGCTTTCTGTTGAACTGTGACAGACTTTGCAGTCTGTGGGTCTGGCAAGGACTCAAAAGTGATGCTTAGCACACACGATGCAACGGAAATGCCCTTATCCCAGGATGTGCAGCTCTGACCCTGGCAAGTGGGGAAATAAGAGACGAGGAGGATATATTTTTTTAAATGTACCTACTCCTAAAAATGTGGCCATGGCTGTTGCAAGTGAAAGAAAGAAAGCAGTGAAGAATTGATGTATTGGTTTGTGACCTTGGGGAAGTCCAAAGACAAAACAATGTCCCCGTGAAACTTTCTCTCCACCACAGGGTGCAGACAGTTCTATGAAGAGCTGGCCTGGTGTTTGCAGAAGTTCAAAAGGATAGGAAGGAAAATGTATAGGGTGTAGTTTTAGATTTATAGTGAGCAGCCTTCAAAATTCTTCCCCAGATAATCTTATTTGGAGCTATCATCTTTCTAACACACTCTGTTTATTCCATTATAGAAATTACATGGATCATGGTCGGGCACGGTGGCTCATGCCTGTAATCCCAGCACTCTGGGAGGCTGAGAAGGGTGGATCGCCTGAGCTCAAGAGTCCAAAACCAGCCTGAGAAAAGCAAGACCTGGTTCTACTAAAACTAAAAACCTTAGCCAGGTGCTATGGCGGGTGCTGGTAGTCCCAGGTACTTGGGAGGCTGAGACTCAAGCTTAAGAGTTTGAGGTTGCTGTGAGCTATGATGCTACAGCACTCAACCCCAGGGTAACTGAGTGAGACTTTAAAAAAAAAATTAATAAATAAATACATTAAAATATGGATATACGCATACATATAGATCAGGACATGGTGTAGAGGCAGGGCCTGGACATTTGTCACTCTCCTGCTTCACATGACTCTAATCAAATTGATGGCTGTGCACTATGATGAGACTTAGGTTTTTTAGTGGAAGACAGGCTATTGTTTTTGCTCTGAACCTCTGTGTCTTGACCAGTGGATAAAAAAAAAATAAATAAATAAAACACTTAAAAGAGAAACTGTCATTCTCCCTGCAGCCAAATATATCACCTACCAGATCATCACCAATGTCACACAGTGCCCTGAGTCTAAAGAACACTTTGCTGAGCAACATCAAGGCTTCCTACCACCCCTTCCTACCAGTGTGAGGCACAGCGACGGGGACTGGGCATGAGCAACGTCCCGTCTGTAGCTTCTGAGACGCTGGGGCTCCCGGAACAGGTCTCGGCAGAACAAGCTGGAGGTGGCAGCATGACTGTAGGTGCCACGTCGCGGGAGATGGGACATGTACAGGAAGAATGTGCTAGAAGACTCGCAGCCTGTGTATCACAATGCCAAGAAAACCTGTCCTTTGTCATAAAAGATAGCTTTCCAGCTCGGGAATTCCTTGGGATTTGTTAGAAGCATTAATCTTAATGAGTCCTAAACAACAACAGGCCAGGATGGAATATTAAGTGGTGTGACCCGAGCCGGAGCTCTGGCTGTATGCTGGCCAGAGTGAATGCTGGGCTGGGCTGCCTGCCTCTGTTAGGGATCCCGTCTTTACTTAAACACTTAACGTTTCGTTTATGGTAGATTTTTTTGGTACTGATTTTCATTTTTTTTAAAAGACTGCATTAAACATCTAATTTACCTTAATCACTAAAGTTTTGGGTGGCCCCTTATATTTTATCCCTGAGCCGAGCACACTTGCCATGCCCTAATCCTGGCCCTGTTGGTGCCCACTTCTAAGCAACATGTAACATGGAAGATGAGCATAGGGATAAAACAGGCCTTCCCTTCAATATCTATGCCAAGTAAGGCAGGGGATCTGGTTCTGATTCCAGCCCACCAGGGCTTTACTCTTCCTGCACACTCCTTGGGTTTCATTTAATGATGATGAAACTCAGATCTGCTCCCTACATGTCTCCCTAAGTCAAGGTTTCCCCATGCATGTTCTTGCTAGATGTCTCTCCTCACACTCCCGAGGCAGCGCCATCCACTCGGCACACACATGGTGTACAGAACAGAGCCCTACCCCCCTACCCCACCCAAGCTGACTGCCCTTCCTTAATTTCCTATCTAAATGCGTGCTAGCCCCAACCACGCAGCCACCAAAAGACAGCACGGTGGTCATTCTTCACACCTCTCTCTCTCTTTATCCTATACTTCTTATTTTTTGCAGTTTTTGGCCAGGGCTGGGTTTGAACCCACCACCTCCGGTATATGGGGCCGGTGCCCTACTCTTTTGAGCCACAGGCGCTGCCCTATACTTCTTAATTATTAAACCACACTGGATTTTGTCACTTAAGGGCTTCCTGAATCTCTTCCCTTCCTCTCATTCCCAGGGCCACCTCCCTCTCTCACCTCTTTCTATGGTCATTTATCACTTCACAGCTCAGCAATTCAGAACCAATCTCAAGAGGCCATTTCTTACTCTAAGCCTTCATTCATGCTGTTCCCCCTACCTGGAATGATCTTCCTCCTTCATTTAGTTAACAACTTCTTGTTCTTTTAAGACTTATTCCACAAAATCATCTGTTTACGAGGCACTGTGTTAAGTCCTGGAAAATCACAGGTGTGACCCCCCTACCCTTGTAAAGTCTGTTTCCTACAGGGGGTATTAATGTTCCAGGTATGAGAAAAACAGAAAAGTTTGAAGAGAGGGGCCATCGACCGTCTTCGTAAAGTTTTCCCTTACTCCTCATCTCAAGCCTGGTTAGAAACTTCTGTGTTGCTCTTCCACAATCCTCTGCATTATATCAGGGTGGCCGTGATCCCATGACCTTGTCATTTTCTTTTCCTGCCTGGCTTCCTCAGCGTGGGGTCCTCCCTTCGGTCTTTACAACCTTCTGACTGTGGCAGAAACTCAGTACACATCTGCCGAGTGAATGAGCGGCGTACAAGGAAAACTAACACAGGTGGACCAAGACCTCAGCTCACCGCCACCTCTGCTTCCACAGCTGGGGACCTCCTTGCTCCTTCTGCGGGAGCTCTAGTAGCCGCCTCGGAACAAACTGCACCTACTAACTCTTTCTGGTTTCTTTTTTTGTTTGTTTCCTTGCATAAAGGCCAAGGCAAGGCAGGCCACGGTCAAGGAAGCTGAGTGCTAATAGAATTAAATTCCTGTGTTCTTGAAAATCTTACCTAGAGGAAAGTCTACGGTTTCAAATGGCATGTTTTTGAGGAACCTTTCGGAATAGGAATCACTCACCATCTAAGTGTCCTTTTGTGCTTGGAGAGGAGATAGTGGGATGGGAGGGAGAAGGGGAGAGTGAGAGAGGAAACTCATGCCGTCTACATGGTAAGCACGTCCGCCTTCTGAACAATACAGAATCGGGCCTTACAGAAACTACCTTTGCTGGGTAGCTCTTTACAGATGTGTCAATCAACTCTGCACAAACAGGATGCTCAGAAGCCTGCTCAGGATCACTCCTGAGCGGCAGCACATTAAGTCAACAAGTCAGAGAAGCCCAGGTGGTGTTGAATTACCCCTCTTAGGTTGCTGAAGGTACAATCACAGTAAATTATGAAATAACTCCTGGCCGTGCGGCTCCAACAGACAAATAGCATTTACCTTGTAGTTTCTGCAGGAAGGGTTGAAGGCATTAGTCCCACAGACAAACAACATATCATCATTTTTCTTTAGAAGAACTTTAATAAAGTTGTGACACTCATCCTGGAAAAAAAAAAAATCAGACTGTATCGCGTCCATGCAACACAGAGACAGATTCTTCACCAGATAACAGGATCTGCCCACAGTCGGGGGAAGAGGATGGTGGCTAAGGAGTTCCCTTGTTGAAAATTCAAGTTCTCCCTGATGTTAATGGAAAGTCAGTGTCGCTGGCAACAGCTGGGGCCTCAACGGTAAATAAAAATGCGGCACAGGATGGAAGAGCCTGTGTTTATTTTATGTCACAAAAGGAACACAAGGCAGCAAATGTAACCTCCTATTATATTAATTTTAATGCCAGATGCTCCAGGGTTCCCTAATGTACAAAGCTTCTGGTTGAAGTATGTTTTTATGTTGTTATATGACCAAGGGCACAAAGCCCTGAATGTCTGTGACAGCCTCTGATGAGCTCTTCTGCAGACTCCCCGTGGGCCTTGGGCTGCGGGGTGGGCTGTCCTGGACTGTACTGGGAAGACTTCGGACAGCCAGCTTTGTGTTCGTAATCCCAAGTGTGCCTAAGTAGTCCATGATGCAGGCCTAGCAGCTGTTGTAATGTTTCATCACATTAAAAGCAAACTATTTTTGCAAATTAAAGCCTTCAATAAGTTGATGGAAAAAGCAATTACTAGGGGAAAAGGGAATGGCACACTCCATTCTCCATCACAATCTACGGTGGGAGATAACAGTCAAAAACTTAACCCAAAGTGGCAGCTGCAGGAGAAATGAAAATTGCCTACCTTATGTTTTCCCTTCATTCTGCACGTGTCTACATCGGCCTGTCTAGATTTCCATGTCAGTTTCTGCAGGGATCAAGAAAGAAATCAATTAGAGCCCAGAGGTTGTTGCATTTGATTTTAGAAGTAAGAGTTCCCTTGGGGAAACTGGAGGCTGAACATATATTTATTGAAAGCTTTCCCCACCCTTTCTCCATGATTAATTCACCATAACAACGAAAGATTAGAGATGGAAACATTCTTTTAATTTCATATTCCTGTCTATTCATTAAACCACAAAATGGTCTTCTCTTTGAAATAAAGATGAAGCGGGAAGGAAAGAAAAAGAAACAACAGTGTGGAAATTTTACACAAAATATCCAAGTGAATTTGCTAAATTATGCTCATTTTGATAAAGCCCTTACCCTTTCCTTTCAGTTAATAAATCAATTTTTATAAAGAAGGCTTTTTCCTTAAAATATGAAAGTCATTTTCTTAAACATAAAGAGGACATTCACTTTAGGTGGACAGAGATTTAATTCAGGTTCTGTTCCTTCACATAAATTCATGAACTGAAGGGATCATCTACTTCTATGGCACCAATTTTATTAACTAAAATATCCCCACGTGGAGGTACAAGGAAAGCTTAGATTATACTTTACGTCTGTCCGAAATGGATAATGATCAAATTCTTGAACCGCAATAATCAAATCAAAGATAACATTGCAAGACAAGGAAATATAACATTGAAATATGCTTCTGGAATAAAATTCTACTCGTAAAAACTGATATTTTCCTGGAGAAATGTGGCAATGTTTTATTAAAAGAATTTAGAAATCACCTAAAATTCCACAATGTATATGCATACATATATCTGATGAGTAAAATAGAAAGCACAAAACTGTTTCTGAGCAGGCGTTAGCTCCTAACCTACCCTCTAAGTAGGTGTTTACAAAACAGGTGTTGGCATTGACAAGTGATTCTTAGCCATATCATCTCACTCGGTACATTGAGAATGCAAACTTGCTTCAAGAACTATCCTCAGGCCCTTCATTTTAGAAAGATGGATTTGAAACAACTTACTTTGCTACAATAAATTTCTTCTGTGTGTGACGTGTCTATATCAACGGTATAAATATGGTCCCTATAAACAAAGAAAAATTAATACAAGGTCAAACATAAGCGTCAAGACTGTTCATTTTCCACGGAATGAGTTATATCTCATTCAGGACAGAAGTCCATACCCATATTTTTAGGAAATAAGACATTCATAGGCAAGAAAAAGAAACGATCTTAGCTCTCGACAGACCCCTCTGGGTCCTATTTAGCCCCTTTTGATAAATCATAGCATCTCGTGCTAAGGACACTTTTTTTTTTTTTTTAATAGAGACAGAGTCTCACTGTACCGCCCTGGGGTAGAGTGCCGTGGCGTCACACGGCTCACAGCAACCTCCAGCTCTTGGGCTTACGCGATTCTCTTGCCTCAGCCTCCCAAGCAGCTGGGACTACAGGCGCCCGCCACAACGCCTGGCTAAGGACACTTTTACAAAAGCTTTCCTGTAGTCCCTATTCTCTCTGACACCAGAATTGCAGCATCTGCATACACACAGCTAAGGAGGGAGGACTCTACAAGTTAAACTGGCCCAAAGACTGGAACACAGATGGTTCTCATGCCTCTCATTGTCGTCAAATCCACGTACCAAGCACTTGGTATTCAACATGCCACATTTTTTCATCAAGGAGAACTAACAAAAAACTAATCTCCCTCTCCATCTCTCTGTTAGAAAACATATTTTCAGTCTTAGCTTTGATGATTTGATTGACAAGACGGAAGATGATAAAGGTAAAATTGTTTCCAGAAGCCACTATTTTTTTCACCAGACGATGGTCAATTAAAAGCCTAAAACAACGTATTTGAGCTAACGTCTACATCTCTTGCTTCTGTTCACCTTACTGTGTTGCTGAGAATTTGGTTGTCTTTACGATTTGCTGCCAATCTCCCTTTGGAAGGAGAGAAACAGAATCGGCAGCTCAGGTGTGGGGCTATATTTAAACATCCCCTTCTGTGTGAGCTGAGTACAAGGGCGTTTTTGTCTGGAATTCAGAAGAAAGAAAAGAACTACACTCCATGGAGGAGATGGGGGGCTAGTGAGGGAAAGCAAAACAGCTCATTTTCCCTTGAAATAACATTGACTTTTTCTAAAATACAGGAAGTCCTGGGGTTGGAAAATTACCCACAGCTTTAAACCAGGACCTCAAGTCTCCCATGCAGACTTTCAAGCCCCCTCATTACTTAAAAGAAAGGGGCAAAGGGGAGAAGAAAGAAAAAAGGAAAGCAAGAAGAAGGAAAGAAAGGAACTATGTGCAGCATTCACTTCACTAAATATACAGTATGCATAGATATGTAATGTTTAGTTCTTGGGAAATCTGTTTGCTGCTGCTTTTAGGGAAAGTGCAACAGAAAAAAAAAAAAAGAACAGGCTCTCTCACGTGAAAATAAAAGGAGGGGCAGGCAGTTGGCTTACAAAATTCTCTTGCCTGCTACTGAACTGTGAGAGAGTGTGTGTGCATGTGTGTGAGTGTGTGGTGTGTGTGTGTGTGGCAAGGGGGAGAATGGAGAGCCTGTTCTGTAAATTGCTGAACTGGAAGTTTCTTCAAACTTCAGTATGTTGCCAGAATTGCCCTGCCCTTTTATTTCTAGGCAGTTTTACTGCATTTGTTTATTACTTGTTTGACTTTATTGGTGGTGCTGTGGTCAGGCTCGTTATGGGATGGGATTGCCTGTTACTCTGGTGTCTGTTTGAGATGACTCTAGGCTTTTCCTGTCCTGCCTCCGCTCAAAACGCTCAAAATGTAAGTAGGAGCTGAGTGTGTGAATTGTAAATTAACAGCTGATTAATATGCACTGGCAACTCCTCAGAAAGCTCTCAGATTGCCCACTTTTGGCTCGGCCTGTTTATGTTAATTAGCAGTTTAGAGATTAAAAAAGAAGAGGAATTTACAAAGTGGATAATAATAAAGCAGAATTGAAAGGGGTTCTCGCCACCAAGCCTCACTCCTCCCCGGGTTCTGGATGGGACTTGGCTTGTGACTGCCGACACCAATTGTCTGGAAGAACTGGGAAGCCTTTTCAAAATAGGATTCTGTGAATGAAATCTCGTGGACAATGGCAATCTTTTTCAAAATCCAGAAGATCATATGGCATTGGCAAACAGAAAAGGTGCTTTCTGGTAAACCACAGACTAGGTCTAGAGGTCATTCCCAACCGCTGGGTGCCACATCCTGGACTTCATACGCTGTTCTTGCTGAATTAAGTTATTTGAACATAAACTGACTTAATCCTAGGACTTCCTCTTACCCGTCCAGTGAGCACCACTGAATTGTGTTGCCATGGCTCGAGCCTAGGGCAAGGATTTAACTTGAAATCATGTTACTTGCTGCCTAGGAACCTGGATCTCTCAGAGCAAGGCTGGGAAATGTGAAATTAAAAGGAGAGGAGATTTCCTAAATGTGGTGGTCACCGGATTCTTTCAGGAATGTTTCTAATTGTGTGTGTGGAAGGGAAATGGCTGCGTATGTTGTGAAAAGCAACAAGCCAGTGCTAGACTTGTTATAAACTTGACCTGTAATGAAAGAAAGAAGAATCTATTAATGTTTTTTAAAAAACTGAATGTGTTTCTTCTTTTTTTTCCTTCTCTTTCTTCTTTTTCCTTTCTTTCGTTGGGGTGGGGAGTTAAAATGAAACTGTCTTGGTTTTAATGAGCTGGAGTTATGGTCATGTTTCAATTTGCATGCCTCGCTCCTAACACTCCTCTAGCCCCGGACCTGCAGTCCAGCCCCTGTGAAATGCCTGGTTTCGAGGGCAGCCTGTTAAAACATTTCCCCCCAGAGACTCACTTGCAAAGTGAACAGTTCCCAGGAGATTCTCGAGTCCAACTACTTCTCACAGATCCAATACTTAATCATTTGCTTTGATCAGCCCTTAGGTAACTGGGTGCAAATGGAATCTAGCTCTGCTGCATTTAGGAAATCAAAAAAGGTCTTTAAGAAGAAGCTAGTTTTCTACCAGAGAGGTGACCACTGAGACCTCCTTGTGATGCGTTATAATGAATACACATGACCGGTATGCTCTGGGGCAACAGCTATTAGAAAGTTATTACCAGGACAGGGAGCACCACCTCTACTCCCTAGTGGGCAGCATGGTGCAGGGAGCGGCGGCATGAAACCCAGAGCAAGACCTTCCCGGTTCAAATCCCGCCCCTGTCATCTGGCCTAGTCATTTTACCGCTCTGTCCCTTGCTTTCCTTCCCTAAGATACGAGGACAATGAGAGCTCCTTCTGATAAGATTGTTTCCAGGACCGAACGAAGTAACATTCCTAAAGAACTTACAACTGTATTTGTTAATGATATGAGCACATCATACTAGCTACAGGTGCTATATGTATTTGTGAATTTTTTTTTTTTTCTTTGTAGAGACAGAGTCTCACTGTACCGCCCTCGGGTAGAGTGCCGTGGCGTCACACGGCTCACAGCAACCTCTAACTCCTGGGCTTCCGCGATTCTCTTGCCTCAGCCTCCCGAGCAGCTGGGACTACAGGCGCCCGCCACAACGCCCGGCTATTTTTCTGTTGCAGTTTGGCCGGGGCGGGGTTTGAACCCACCACTCTCGGCATATGGGGCCGGCGCCCTACTCACTGAGCCACAGGTACCGCCCGTATTTGTGAATTTTTTAAAGGTGTTTTTGCTCTTGTTCCCTGTGACCAAGCATGGGGAACTCTCAGAATGATTTGCCAGTGTTTTTTTCTTTTTTTTCACTTTATGTTGCAAAAAGTCAACACCAGAACACTCAACACTGTTGTTACCCATAGGTTCTAACCTGTGGTCACAGCCAGATACAAACGCAAGCTCCGTTTCTGCTTCCCAGTGGGAAGTGATCCATCAGTCCGGGCCCAGGAAAGACGCAGGGGAGCACTGTAGGCCTGTGCTCCCTCCCACTGTTCATGTGTAATTATTCTGAATGAGCTACACTCCCCCCGCCCCGGTGGAGGATCCTCTATCGCTGGAATCCCATGGGACTTCATTAAGGTAATCAAATCCAACCTGTCATTCAGCAAGGACACTTGTGGTCAGAGAAGTTGTGGTGTAGCTACAGTAAGGGCAGAATGAGAACAAAGGCCTAAATCCGTGTGATCTGGTTTGAAGCAGTATTCTTACCAAGACATTGGTTCGTCTAAATAACATTTTCTTGATGGAGGAGTATTTTTTACAATAGCCAAACAAAACCTTCCAAAGTATATGCATGATGCTTTCTTTGATCGCCATTGCTATTGTTTCAAAGTCATAACACAGGTGTTATCACACCTTAGTGATGTGTATGTATACATATGCGTATATATACTGAGTGCAAATTACAAACATGTACTACACACACTCCTCTGTATACCATACATGTTCACACATTCACCTTAATTTAACAACGAAGTATCAAGGAGTGGAGCGCTGCACTGAGTGCCTCTACTTGAGTATAAGCTCCAAAGTATGCAATTATTTGAATCTAAATCCCATCAAGTTAAGCAGACATAGACAATCTTGAAAGAATGATGGCTTGAGAAATTAAAGCAGCCTTTAGTGTAAAGAACACTCAGGGCCGAAGCTCTTAAAAATGCCGTGTAGCTGGTAAATTCAGGACCTGGGCGCTCTGAAGGCGGCCGTGAGGAAAGGGCCACGTACCTAGCAGCAATGTAGAGGGTTCTATTCATGATCAGGATCATCTGGATGTCCAGTTTGTGCCTCTGCGTGGTGTTCCGTCCTGGCTTGTGGCCCACAAACACCGGATACTGTTTTGTATCTGTGAAAAGAGGAGAAGGGGCAAGAGGGGGGAAGAAGCAAATCAAGCCAAGAATCGACAGGGCACGGGGGAGGGAGGTGGGCCATGAAACAAAACCGTGTTTAAATCAGACTGTGCCACCATTTTCCATCTCCACATAAGTCTGTTATTTTGGGAGATACTCTCACGGAAGAGCGCTCTTTGAGGACGATCGAGTTCCAGTTTCATTTCCAGATGATGATAAGCCTAGACTTCTAAGTGTCACAATTCCTGACTTGTCCCTCTTTCTGGGGTTTAAACTTGCCCGTGAACCCTTTGCAGGAAGGTGCTCTTTTCTTCCACAGCGCTCTTTTCATCTTCTGTAGAGTGCTAAGCCCAAGGAGGCAGTCTGCCAAAGATCTTGTCTCGGGACAAAACTATTTCAAAGCAGCCTTCCCATCAATCACCACAAAGGCAATGTGGTCTGGAGGCGAGAGCCCTCGTCCAGGAGCCAGAAGAAAAATACAGTCTCCACAGGCGTCCAGTTGGAATAATCTGCTATTGAAGGCAGCCTGGAGAGGCTGGTTGGCGTTCTAGGAACTGTGGGAAGTTCACTCTTGAGTTAAGCAATTGGCTACTTTCACAGAACTGTGGGCTTTGACAGGACAGGGTCAAACTGAGTGTAGCCAGTCAGGTGATCTGGAATTTTCCCTGAGTTGGAGAGTCGTCAATGGACATATTTCTCCTTTCCTACAGTTCTCTTTGGCTGAGAGTAGGCAATTTGTAATGAGATCTGACCTTTAGAAATACCTACATCTCAACATCTTTCTGCCTTTACACCTACAATATCCAGAGCATTGGCTGTCGTCCAGAGAAGCTTAGAAGCAAAGAAAGATGAGTCACATTTAAAAAGCACTTGTTTTCCGGGGAAGTGGGGGTGTAAATAATGACTAGAAAACCATTCACAGATTTATGCCTAGACCTCTGCACTTTAAACCCTTGCAGATCTAAGCATTACTCACAGGGTGTATCGTATGAGCGCTTTCGTTTATTTGGTTGTTGTAGGATTATTTGTGTGCAGTTCCTTCTATGGCTCTGAAATTTCTTGTACTCAGTCATCAAAGAGGATCTGAGTGACCAGTGAGTTAGGACATTCACATCTGGGCTGGGGTCCCTTCCGTACTGGGCCACGAAAGATACAAAACTTATCTCAAATGAGGACAAAGAAATGTTTATTAAGTTTCAGTCCCTTGAGTTGATGAACTCAAGCAGTGATGACCTTGAACTACACAACTTGGTCTCAGTCACGTCCTTTGACCTTTTGTTCTGTAATTGTTTTATGTGTCAGTTTGGCAACTTTACCTTCATGTAAATTACCTCCTTTTTTCAACCCAGAGAGTCCATTGACAGATACCGTTAGTATCCTATATTAGCTGGGCTACACTTTGGTGTGTTTTATTCAGGTTATTTTTTGTTTGTTTTGTTTGAGAGGGAGATAAATACTGGGAAAATAGTTATGTGGAAAAAAATGCTCTCTTACACCTTAATGTGACAAACTGCTTAGCTTTTGAAGGGGGGGGGAACGTAGTAAATTGGATGTCCCATCTAATACAGAGGTAGGAAGACATTCCTCTTTGAAGGAGACAACTGAATTCTTAATCATCTCAGCAAGTACTCCTTACAGGGAAGCAGAGACCAACAGACAGTTATCCATGGTTAAAATAGACTCCGCGAATACAAAATCACCCTTGTCCAAGTCTAGCAATAATACAACTTCTAAAAAAAATACTAATTCTTTCTCTCTAACGTACTCCAAAGCAGTCGTTATTTTGTTCATATCTTGTAACAGTATGAATTATACCATATGAAGATGCATAATGCCAGCAAATGAGAGCAACATCCTCCCACACAGCTGGTTATAAGGTATGAACACAATGGCCTCCCTATAATAATCGAGACTTCATCAGGCTATTGGGGATTTTCAAATCCTCACCCACATGTTCCCACAACATTTGATTGAATTATGTAACAGTCATCCCACCAATTGCCTGGACCTGAATTATCTGCCTCTGCCATCTATATAGTATCATTTTCTATTTCATTTCAAATGGTTATTTTTTTTTGCTAGGCTAATTCAGGCGAACTTGTCTGAAAAAGGAGAAGGTGAGTGGGACTGTGGGTACTTACAGTTGCCATGCGAAATACTGATTGGCTCAGAATCTTCTGGGAAGCCAGCCCCAGTGAAGTGTAGCAGTGTGAAATATAGCAGCAAGGCTTCTGACCTCATAGTAGTTCAGCGGGGAGACTTTATTTTTCTACTTCACCCTGCCAAAGAGCAAAGAAGAGATTTTTTTTTTTTTTTGGCAAGTCAGCTTTATTCAATTCCATAAAATGAAATAGCCTTGAAGAGAGAAAGGCTTCAGCTCCACGTCTCCTCCCAGCAGATTCACTGGCGATTGTGTTTTGCCTGAAGCATCTGCACCCACAATCCCTGCTCTCTCCTTCCCCACCCACTGGAGCCCCTTTGCAAAGTTTCTCACCAACACAGGACACAGACTTCCTTTGTCCTGTGTCATCTTTAGGCCGTTATCGGCGGCTATTTTACAATTATGAAACTTTGCATCCCCCCAAAGTGTGATACCTAAGAAGCATTTTTTCTTCCTCTTAAGCTAAATATTTTTTTTTTTCTCAGCAGGTTATAGATAAAAGACTGCCACACACAGCCATGTTTGTTTGGTCAGTGCAGAACCTTTCAGAAAATTGAACTAGTTGTCAACACTGAAAAATTAGGAGATTTCAGATAATAATCTGGATTTTCAGTTTCTTTATAAAAATCAAGTCAGCCATAATGATCTAAATGTCAAGTCTCCCCAGGTGCCATGTCCCTCCCCCAACACACTCCTACGTGCAAAGAAGCATGTCCATGTGGACAGTACACACAGGTAACTCATGTACACATGGAGCACACACACGCGTACACACAGGTACACACAGGTGCACACACACATACACTCATATATGTGTAACTAGCCCCATTCACTCATCTCCACCACGAGCTTGACCCTTTAGTGGAGATTTTCTCCCCTGGTTTATGTTAATTCTACGGTGACCTTAGACATTAACAAAACCACATGATCTATGTTTAAAAAGAAATAAGTTGGTCTTTCAGACTCTGAGGAAGACTACACGAAGAATCTGAAACCACATCCTTAAACAGTATTGTTGATTAAAAAACTCTCAGATCCTACCTTGCTGTGGAACATCAGTGAATAAAATGCCAGATACACTGTCCTACACATGCGTATTTTCTCGAAGATGCTCTTTATGTGTAAAAAATTCTCCTCAGTCTTGGTAATAAAAACAATCCCATGTGGGGCTGCTGGATACAGTGATTTTCTTGGGCATATTTCAAAAAAGCATTGATCAGGGAAATTAATGTAAAATTAAGATGTCTTTTCATCTTTTCACATTAGTGCACCCTTTGAAGTAGCCTGCCAAAGACTATCTTTTTCGAACAAAGCTATTTTACGGTAGTCCATCAATCATTGAAGATTTGTGTGTAGAAATGTCAAACTCAGTAACCTAGATGTCTTTGAAAGTTAATTTGGCAAACAGCTAACTTACGCTTTTTGGAACACCATTTAATATTAGATACCTATGTCTCTTTTCTTCATGCCAAAAAAAGCATTAATAAGTCCCAATTGTTGCAACATAACTTAGAATTTTACAGACACAGCTGGGCCTTAATCATTCCTTCAATTGAAAAGTGCACGTTAATTAATTTGCTTTATCTTGAAAATCAAGGAGAGGTTGAAAGAAAAGCATAAACAATTCCATTTCTCCAACTCTGATGTGTAGATTAAAATTAAACCTTAAATGATTACTTGTTCACAAGGGCGATCCATTACCAAGAGACGTAAACAGGTATTTATAGACAGGTTAAATGCAACAGTTTACTCATTCATGTATCTGCCAGCTCTTCCTATTCTGGAGAATCTGAACCCCAAGGAAAGAAGCATTACTTCCTTTTCATGGCTCCTATGCGGGTTAACCGTAGAAGAAATCAATAGCAAAAGTAAAACATGAATGAACGAGACCCCAATCAGCTGTTACATTTTAGATGAGCTAGAATATGGGGGAGGAGGAAGAATGGGCAATGTTTACTAAGGGCTCAAGAGTGGTATTACAGTATTAGACAGAGGCATATTGGCTCAAGAGCTTGTCGCATGTAAAGGAAATAAAAGGGAAACTCCAAAGGCTGATTCTCATTACTTTAAAAATCTTTGGAAATATCTGTATGCTTTTAAGGATTAATTTTGCTTGACATGACAAATGAGTCTCTATCCTTCCTTAACTGTGTTCATCTTTGTATACATGTCCTACAAGCTCCCAAGACAAAATCCTGCCACTTTATTATATCCTGGGACTTGAATTCTTTCCATTGCATGGGTCAGACACAAAGTTCCCAACCCCAGAAGCTGGCAAGAAGAGCGATGGATGGAGGAGAAATCTGTTATGCAAGTTAATGGCTTCTTTTAATTCTTGCAGCCAGAATCATGGCTGAGCTAGGTCATTTAAATATCTCCAGGTTTATAGTAGGGCTCCCTGCCAGGAAACATAGCTGTTTTATGTGTCTGTCTAGCACCATCTCATCAGGTAGTTAACATGTACACCATATGGGTGAAAGGGTTCTGGCAGTCCTGGGTAATCTTGGCCAGTCCAAGTGAACACTTGGACATTTTCTTCAGCTGAAGTTTGATGTATCATTTCCTTCCTACTCAAATGGTTTCTTATGGAGGGATCCCAAGTCAGTAACAATGTCACTTCCTATCCTCCAGGACATGGGCTCAGGTCCCCCTCCTGAGATCACTGCAATGCAGACGGGTACCAGTCCAGTTGAACAAAAATAAATAAGAATTTTCTACAGGGTTTAAAAATCTTGAGCTGCTGGGCTGCTGCAATGTAAGAGATTGTTTAAGCAGTTTTCAAAACTTCGAGAAGTGCTACCCACATACAGCATATTTATAGGTCTCTGCAAACGTGTGTTGATTTCTTTGTCTGTGGCTACGCTCGTAGAGGCTAAATATGACTTGAGACTAAAGGAGCTATTCAGAAAATTAGGTAAGGGAAGACTGTCAAGATGAGGATTCTAAATAAAACATTTACTTTACAAGTAAGCTTATTATACCTGAATTTTCCATCTCATTGTCTCAGCGTTCTTCCATCCTCAGTCTGAAGAGAAATGGCCTCTGTAAAATATACCTTTACTATAAAATTATAATCCTAGTCTGCTTCAACTCACAAAATTGATAGAAAACTTTAATAACATTCTTCATTTCAGTAGGTGAAATCTGCTTGGTGAATTTATTAGGTCTTTTTAGGCCCATCTAAAATGATTTTGTATTGACTTTCTATATACTTTAAGCTCAGACAAAAATTCTTCTTATGGTCGTTTCCCCTCCACAATTTCAAAGACCAGCCGAATACCAGCACTGTGATGTACAAAGCGTAGAGTGGAGGACTGGAGAGCCAGGACAAGCCTACCCAGCCAAGTACCACTTAACTACTGCCCCAAATCCTGCTGGTGCTCACAGACTGGTAGTATTTGGCCAAAGCTGACTTGCAAGGAAGGAAAAAAAATGAATCAGCAACATTTAGGAAAAGAAAAATAGGAGACTTCACATAGCAATCCAGATTTCTAGTGTCTTAAAAGTCAAAATCAGAGATCTGGCTTTGCTGGCCCAGGTTCCCACATGGCAACACTTTGGAGCTGGGCAGTGGCTACACAGAATACAGTGGCTGTCCTACACTTGGAAACATTCACAACACTTCCCATGGTGTTGGGAGACCTGCCTTACCTATTAACCTTATGTGCGACCCCAGCAGATCTGAGGGTGACCTCTCTGATACTGGGTGAAGGACATCACGGTTGCTGCATGAGGCCTTCTATTCCCCTTTGCTAAGTGTCAGCGCTCAGGGTCCCCACTATCTATATACACAAATGGATGGACACTGATTTCTCTAAAGACCCAGATGGGCTGCTCCACCCACTCTCCACCTGTCCTGCTTCACCAACCAATGTGTCAACTGCATGGCGGACTTAGGTTTAAAGGCAACTTCAGTCTGATTCAGTACACGTGGCAATGTTTTCCAGAATGTTGGCGTGCAGTGACCATTTAATAACAAGTGATGAGGGGAAAAATAATATATCTGGAACTGGCAAATACAATATAATAACTCTGAGTGAAATCAAGAGGAATTGATGAAAATGGCACATTTTTTTATTGACCTTATAGAAGTTTTAAAGGTAGTCAATAATTCACATTATCATTAATAGGAGAAAGGGGGCTAGGCACGGTGGCTCATGCCTGTAATCCTAACATTCTAAGAGGCCAAGGCATGTGGATTGCTTGAGCTCAAGAGTTCAGGACCAGGGTGGCACCTGTGGCTCAGTGAGTAGGACGCCGGCCCCATATACTGAGGGTGGCAGGTTCAAACCCAGCCCCGGTTGAACTGCAACCAAAAAAAAAAAAAAAATAGCTGGGCATTGTGGTGGATGCCTGTAGTCCCAGCTGCTCGGGAGGCTGAGACAGGAGAATGGCTAAAGTCCAAGAGCTGGAGGTTGCTGTGAGTCCTGTGACATCATGGCACTCTACCGAGGGCGGTAAAGTGAGACTCTGTCTCTACAAAAAATAAATAAATAAAATAAATTAAAAAAAAAAAAGAATTCAGGACCAGCCTGAGCAAAATCGAGTCTCTTAAAAAAAAAGAAAAAATAGCCAGACATTGTGGCTGGCTCCTGTAGTCCCAGCTACTCAGGAGGCTGAGGCAAGAGGGTTGCTTGAGCCCAGGAGTTTGAAATTTCTCTACCCAGGGTGACAAAGGGGGGAGGGAGAGGAGGACGAGGAGGAGGAGGAGTAGGCGGCTAACAATGGGACCCTGGACAAGTCATCAGTCTCTCTGGCTCCCGGTTTCCTCATCTGTAAAATGAAAGAATATGAAATGTAATGATTTATAAAGTGTTTCTGGGCTATGAAATTGTACTATCCTAGGTGATTCTGCTCCAGTGAAGGAGGAAGGCTGTATGTAAGAGAGAGAGTGATTACCAGGGACAGTACAAGGAGTGACTCAGAGCCAGGCCACCTGATTACGACACATTCCAAGGCCAGTGATACCGTCTAGAGGGATGGTGTCAGGGCAGCAGGAGGAATATGGTGGCTGGGAAAGGCACTGGGCCTTCATGCCCTAGGAGGCCCTGGGAGATACAGTTGGGCTCTGGCTGGTGTGCAGGCACTCTGGGATTGTGACAGAAGGCAGGCAGCAAATGTTCTGTGCAAGGGCTCTTTCCAAAACAAACAGGAGAACATGGTTTATTTTTTTCTGCACTTTTTCCTGGTTGCCCCTAAACAGCATGTCGTTTGGAAACTTGGGGTAATCGGTGTGTCCATGTGTGGTATTATACGTGGCAAACACAGGGATGTAACAAACGCTGTCCAATGCAGCAATCCCTGGGAGGCACAGCATGAAAAAGTTGTGAAAAGTTCAAGCTAGAGCAAAGCAATCCCAGCATGTTATACTGTCCAGTCTCAACTTGGACAAAGTCCAAGTTCAATAACTTTGAACAGGACCAAAGAGAAGACTGTTGTTAACATTTAATCAGATTAAGCATTTGGTCGGGTTTTACACTAAGTCTAACATTTTCATTTTTATCACTCCAGATTTTAGACTTCATCATCTGCCTTTACTGTGAAACTGCCTCTAAAAACTCAGAATTGAAATTAGTTTAAAAGCTCCTACATGAAATCGAACTGTTGCTAATAATATAAGGGAGCAGAGAGTGAAATCTGGCCGCATGTCCCAAGGCCGGGCACTGTGGCTCAGGCCTGTAATCCCAGCACTCTGGGAGGCTGAGGTGGGGGGATTGCTTGTGTTCATGAGTTTGAGACCAGCATGAACAAGAGCAAGATCTCATCTCTAAAAATAGCCAAGTGCTGTGGCTGGCACCTGTAATCCCAGCCACTGGGGAGGCTGAGGCAAGAGGATCACTTGAGGCCAAGACTTTGAGATTGCTATGAGCTGTGACAGAACTCAATCCCAGGGTGACTGAGTGAGACTCTGTCTCAAAAACAAACAAACAACAACAACAAAAAACCCCCAAACCTCATGTCATCCTTACCAGCTTGGACCTTTGGCAAGAAGCTTAAGCTCTCTGAGCCTCGGTTTCCTCATGAGTAAACAGTGTCTCAGAGACACTGTGCAAAGTGCTCAGTACATCGTTGTTTATTCCTCAGTTCAGATACTAAAGCTTGCCTTTTCATGGTTTGCTTGGACTTCCTCAAGAAATTCTCGGGTGGACTCCAGAGAGTTCTGGTGTTCTACTGATTCAGTGGGAAGAGAAGTTTCCTTCCCTCCCTCCCACCCGCTCTCCAGGAAACTAGGCCTCTTAGCTCTGGAGGTGGGCACCTGGGAGAGGTAGGAGGGTCTGTTGAAGAATCACACTCACATTGTGTGATGGTTTAAAAGTGTAAAATAATGACGTGGAAAAGGAAGAGAGATGTGTGGAAGTGGAGGTTTACTGGGTACCTTCTGTGTACCAGTTCACGTGCACGCTATTTTATTTTAATATCACAGCAACCCAGAGAGACAAGCCGCCTTCTCTCCATTGTACACTCAAGAACACTGAGATTCAGGGAGGTTAAGTAACACGTCTTGGCAACACACAGTAAATACAGTCACAGTCGTCTCTTGCTATCTGTGGGGGACTGTTTCAGGCCCTCCCATAGATTCCAAAATCTGAGGATGCTCAACTATAAAGTGGTGCGGATAACCAATGCACATTCTTGTGTACACTTTAAATCATCTCAAGATTACTTATAATACGTAATAGAATGTAAATGCTATAGTTATTTTACTATATTATTTAGAATGACAAGAATTAAAGGTCTGTACATGTTCAGCACAGATGCAATTTTCTTTCAAATATTTTTGAGCAGCAATTGGTTGAGTCCACTGATGTGGAACCCATGGATACCTGTGTAAAAGGGTGATTGCATTTACAGCACGGGTCAAAGGGGAGGCCAGGACTCTAACCCAGGCTTATGTGATGTCAGAGTTTAGGCTCTTCTCAGGACATCAAAGGAAAGGAAACAGAAGGTAGGTCTGGGGAAAAAATGATGCTGGCATAATGAAAATGCACTTAGGATCATGGCTGGATATTGGTTGGCGCTTCTCTGCTTACGTGGACAGAGTGGCTGAAAGCCCCTAATGACTTCAGTAATAAAAATCTTTAAAAGGTGTACACAGTGGCTCTCAGATATGTAGGTGTTCAAAGGCTCATTCAACTTTATTGCCCTGTGCCCGCGGGTGTAAGGTGATACACAAAGGCAAATTTGTCTCAATAAGCATTAGGCAGACTTCATTATTTTATGAACACCGCTGTGTACGGTGGAACCATCAGCCTGCTTGCAGCCTCCCCAGTAGCCATGTTTTAACACAAGGTAACAGAACTGCGTCAGTCATGAAGAGCAAGGGCAAGGTTGCCGCTTCCGTAGCTGATACGTTAACCAGCTGCGGGCACCTCTTAGATCCGCGAGGAACCTCTGTCCAGAGAGAAGTGGAAAAGCAGGTGTTTGTGCTGAAAATCCAGCTGCCTGGATGCCAGAGACGCATCTCACAGAGATTGGAAATACTGATTGTTCTTGAACCAGAGGACAATTTAAAGAATTAATGAGGATTTAAATAGCAGTGACCTGGACAGCCAGTTTCAAGGACTATAGCATTAAGAGGGTGCTGCCGTCTACAGGATGCACAGCTGGGCCAAAGAAAATTTCCCATATGGAATTAGAAATGACTTGGGCCCATTAATTCTCTTTGAAACCTTTCTTCTACCCAGTCTTCAGGAACCACGACGGCCACCTGTTCAGTGATATTTGCCTTAAGATATAAGGTTCACGCCAATGAGAAAAATAGCTCGAGCCTCTTAATAAAGCATCTGGTCTTTCTTTCCTCCTCTCAGCCATTAACAGAGACATAAAAGCGCCCATTTCGGAGGAAAGGGAAATGCCACAGACTTAACTCCAACACATGCTGGAGAATGATGATGGCGTTCAATGGAGGAGAATAATAAATATCGACTGTGTATAATAGATGTTCCATTTTAGATCTGAAACCACTGTTACCAAGGCACAGAAAAATGGTTGTAAACTCAAAAGTACTTCTAGAAAGAAAAAAGTTCTTGTTGAAAAATAAAGGCTGGTTGTATGCCTGTTATTTTTTTGAGGAGAGAAGGCAAGTTTTGTCCTTCCGATGGTTCTTCACCATGACCGCTTCCCTTCTCCCCCATCCAAACACAGAGCTCCAAGCCCACCTCGTCAGTGGACTCTGCTGGGATGTCCCAGGTACAGTCTAATGGCTCATGGGGACTCCATTGCTAAAGTCATGATCTCGGCAGCCCTGAAGATACTGTTGCAAACTACGCTTACCCATAGCATGCCCGGCTCTTCGCCATCTCCAGCTTTTTACATCTCTTACCCTATAACTGAACTCCAGCATCTGCTCCAGATGCATAAACAAATACCCCTTTTATTTTACTGTTACAAAAACAGAGGCCCTGCAAGGCAAGGTCACCTGCCAAATGCTATGCGGCTCCAAAGTGACAGCGCTGAGGACTTCGGACTCTTGCCACCAAGCTCTTCCCCTACCTGACACTGCTTTCAGAAAGGACGTCAAAATTCATTCCTTTCTCCTTGGCATGTTGCCCGATATTACTTCCATCGCCTCCCTTTAACGATTCCCTGTTTTCTACTGGGAGGCTCTGTGCTAAGATGTTGCTCCAGACAGAAGGAAATGCCTCCATGTACCCAGGACCCACTGTTCCGTGGATAAACCTCACAGCGCCGGGCCATTGTTCAAAACAACACACAACAATAAATTTTCAAAAAGAGATTGAGATTCTGTTGGGAAGAATGTACATGGAGGGTGAAGGTATGGCAGAGGTACGCAAGGTGCCATGGTCAGCAAAGGCCTCGGGCGGAGACAGCCTGGAAGGTTGCGCAGTTGCTCCTCGTGGAGAGGCAGGTAGGAGCTCAGACACACCAGGCAGAAGCAGGGCCAGGTCAAGACAGCAGAGTGTTAAAGTGGACAGCCCAGGCTTCTTGGATTTTTGAACATGCATATTCAACTATTTCCCTCTTTGCTTAAAGAATTTCGAACATTTGTCTAAAGTAATGAGTGGACTTTTTAAAATTTAACCCAAAGTTCAGTTTAAAGTATTGTAACTGGGAGAGAATAAAGATTGTGCCTGATTACCGTTTTCTGCTAAGAAGAAAAAGGTGTGGGAGGAGCGCTGCGGTACCAGCTCAGGATAGGAGTATGTATTTGTTTGAGGTGTCAAGTATGTGGGTTATTTTCACATTACTCTAATTTTTTTGTGCATTTATAATTTCACTCAAAATAAAGCAAAGGGGAAAAAAATATGCCTAAATCCAAGGCATTTTTCCATAGTCTGTAGAAAGATATTTGCAGAGTGATCTTAAAGGCGTGAACTATAGATTTCTTAGTGACTGGACTTTTCCATGAGCCTTTATCAAAATCCTGAGTGGATTTAAACTAATATAAAGTGATTGCTCCCCTTTGATGGGATGACTCTCCCTAATAATTTCTTCTCTGTTTCCTCTCAGTGTAGTTAATGAAAACAAAATCTCCCTGCCACAGCTTTAACCTCCCTGATCCTCCCTCCACCTGGGACTGCTCAGGCCTCAGGCAGCTGTGGGGATGGGTTCTTTCCCCGGTTTTGGAGTTGAAATCCACTTCAAACATGGCTCCTGGAGAAAGAAAAAAACAAACTGCAGGCCTCTCCTTCTCTGGGCTCTGAATAACAGCCCCAAATAACAAGGTCACCAATAATCACAGATGACTTAAACTTTGACCAAATCCTACACATCCTTATTGTTTTCTTGTTGCTTGTAAACGTTTTCTTAACACAGCCTCAAGACCCGGAAGACAGTGGAAAACATTTTCCAGAATGCCGGAGCCAGGTCCTCTGGTGCTCGCTGCAAATGTCACCTTTTATTGTATGCCCTGTCTCTTCCAATGAGCTCTGAAGCCCAGCACCCGGAAAGCCAAAAATAGAGTTTGTATTGGATTATGAGCTTCTGATTATACAGAGGCTTAATATCATTTCAGGATCTGCCCTGTAGCAAAGCCCGGTCACGCGGACGAGTGTCTATCTTCAGTATCTACGGCGGATTCTCAGTCTGCCAATGTTCAGGCACATCCAGAAGAGAAATGATACGGAAGCATCACTTCTAGAATTTCCATAATGTCCCCACATCCTTTAGGAAATTCATTTCATCTATCTAAAAAAAAAACAAAGTCTGTTTTATGTCGCAATGAATGAGGTGAAAACGACAAACCCACACATTTAAACCTGTTACAAAATTTGGTAGATACTGCCAAATTTTTCTGAAATTAATGATATCTTTATTGGCTTTGCTCATGTTCTGAACGCATCAAAAGTGACTCTTCAGCCTGGCTTGATTTACTCAGTAAAATGACTTAGGTGTTTTTTAAAGACTATTTATCAATTTGAATTGTGATAGAGAATTATTCTTATTGCCTCTTCCCAAATCAGAGTCAAGTCTAGGGCTAACACCTGCTAACATGTTGGTTTGTTTACGATGTGAAACCTTCAAATGAACAACTATTCCCAAACATACTGGAAATATGCTTCCTTAAGGCCAATAAAAGTAAGTTCCAGGAAATTAGGGGTGTGCCTGAATATCTCCACCACTTAATGACTGGATTCTTTACACAGTGACTTATGGGTCACTGCACAGAGACAGAATGGTCCTGTTGACTGGAAGTGACTGGGCATGGTGAGGTGGTTAAGTGTCTGGAGAAACCATTGTGGTGATAGTTTTGAAGTCTGCCCTGATGCTAAAGTTTAAAGAAAAGTAAGATTTGCAATTTCTTGTTTTTCTAGATCTGGATGAAACAAGTTGCAATTACAAATAAAACAAAAACCCTGAAAATAAAAATTTTTCCTATCCATTTGGTAACAAATTTGACTTGAACTGGCATAAGATCAATTACAGTCTTTTTATCCCTCTTAATGTGAATATTCACATTTCACTGGAAAATATTAATGGGATCGATGACTGGATATCACCCCCAGACCCCACCAGGGTCCCATGTTACTTTTCCTTTCTGTTTGTTTTGAGACAAATTCACTCTGTTGCCCAGGCTAGAGTGCTGTGGCATCAGCCTACCTCACAGCAACCTCTTAACTCCTGGGCTCAAGCAATCCTCATGTCTCAGCTTCCCAAGTAGCTGGAAATGCAGGTATTCGCCACAACACCCAGCTAACTTTTCTAGTTTTAGTAGAGATGGGGTGTCTGTCTTGCTCAGGCTGATCTTGATCTCCAGAGTTCAAGGGATCCTCCTATCTAAGCCTCCCAGGGTGCTACAATTACAGGCGTGAGCTACAACGCCTGGCCTATGTTACTTTTCTAAAATAAGAAAAAAAAATTAAATTCTGAAACAGTTCCATTTCAAGGGCTTCAAAAAAAAAAAAAAAAGGAACCGTGGAATTACTGGCTTGTGCTCCTGAAGAGATTAAAACTTGGATAAAAAGTGACAGAGAAAGGGAATCCTTTAGAGTGGAATCCCAAACTCTGGTTTTGCTAAAATCAGGAGCTCTCTAATTATCCCACACTGTGTTGTAAAATTCTCATAGAATAGAAAATATTTCATCTGATTTCATTTATTTTTTAAAATGTATGTCATATTACATTTGCAAGAATAATTCAGAGATTAAGAATTGCTGACAGAGTTACTTATTTTTAATTACCCATGTTCTGTGCCTATATAATGACAGTTCTCCAGGCTACTCTATACAAGGGACCAACAAGAAGAGGCTTCTACTAAATAAGGAAGGCTCACAACACAGGGGTCGCCTTGTTGGAGAGGTCTCACAGCCCCTGGTGAGTAAGCAGTGACATTTGGCAAAGGCAGAAGGGCTCCACAATCCCCCTGCCCGAGTGGCCTTTGTTTTTGCTGTCTGACGGCCGCCGATGGCCTCCAAGCAGGGGTTCAGCACTCCTTCCTCCCTTATATTGACTGGGTCAATGTCACGAGCTTTTTGTGCAGTTGAAGGTGCATTTTCCAAACTATGTCCATCATGTCAGCACCCTATAATCTCCCTCTCCCCATGGAAGAATGCTGGTAATGGCCTCTTCTAATCCCTGTCATCAGAAGCCACTGTCAGTGAGAGGCGGTATCTGCTCCCTGCTTGGTTGTGTACAGCTGCCTTTAGTTTTCAAATACCTGCAACTTTCTTTTGATGACTAATATTAGAAGTTTAGGGCCAAGTTAATAGAATAAAAGATAGGGATTTCCAGAATATTTTTGGAGGACAACTGTTATTTTGCACAAGGGTTGGTATTGGTGCTCTGTCCTTTTCCCTCTGCTTCTCCCAGAGTGAACACAGGGCACCAGGTACAATGATAATCAATTTTAACTCTGAGATAAAATGGAGGCAAATGGTTAATATCAGATCACCTGGAGGCAAGGTTAATTACCGCCATGCAAATTATCTGGAGGGAAGACAGTACACGGGTATCACCAATTACCCCCACATTAAAAAAAAAATCACAATTCCCATAATTAATAGCACAGCAGACAATCACTATAATTATAATCTCTGCCAGAGAGACTAGAATCAGGAAGAAAAGTGAAATGATCCAATAAGCTTGGACGTGACAAGCAGAAACCAAATTAGTGTGGTGAGGGTCAGACAACAGTGAGGTGATAAATCGAGGGAGAGAGTGAGTGAGCCGTGCCCAGGCGCAACGCCCCTCCACTGAGCAAGCAGCCCCCCACTTCTCAGAGGAAGTCGAGGCATCGGAAATGGACAGTTCTGAGGGCCTCCACTTAAGCCCTGGTTCCTGGGGAGCACAGAGGTCCACCCAGATGAACGACAGGGGTGTGGAACACACAGAGAGGGAATAACACATGAACTTCTTTTAAGAAGATTCTCCAGGTTCACTATGAATAAAAGACTAACGCAGAATAATTTTTTCTCAAACAGCCACATTTTTCTTGTTCAGTTGACATAGTCTTTGTCTCTCCAAAGAGAGAGAGAGAGGGGGAAAAAAAGTCATTCTGAAGTGTTAGCCAAGAATAGGCAGGGGTGTTCATCCCGTATCTATTGAATCAGCTCTTTCCTGCATCACTAAGGCATGAAAGGAAGGCTGAGTGTCCTCCAGAATCTTTGATGAGAGCACAATGCTGTAGGGAGGTTGGGCAAGATTCCCAAACTGGGGCACTGCTCCCACATTTGAAAGAGAAGGCAGTAAGCAAGCCTAGTCCAGATTCACACAACAGGTACATTGGAAGAGAATCTTTCTCAGTAATGTCTCCATTTTTTGGATAAATTCCGGAGGAATATTGCTCTTGAACATCATAGATTACTTTTCAGTGTTTACCGGTGTGCAGGTGTTGAAAGAGGACGTTACTGTCAACGTTCAACCAAACACAGAAACTGTCTTCATTAGTGGTTCCCCTTCACTCATTCACCTCACCACTCAGTCACTCTACAAGTGGCTCAATTTCCAGTACACACAGGACAGGCACTGTTTCAAGATAGTTGAGGATACCAAGGTGCTTGGCTTGACCATAGATTCTGCCCTTATGGGGTCTCCAGATCACCATGAAGATAGTACACAAACTGCTAGAACAATGAAGAATGCAGCAGGACCTCAGTAAGCTGATCTCCCAAGGAACTATAACCAACGGGTCAACATACAAAGGTGGCAACAGAAGGAACGAGGCCCGTGTACTGATACGCACATGTGGTGCATGTCCAGTCTGTGGGAAATTAGGTCAGCTTAAGGAGGCGGTCACTGTAGGGAAGTGGGCCACTCTGGAAGTTCTACTGTATACAGACACACACATAATACGCATACACAGATATAAAATACAAGAATTAAAAGGACTGAGAGACAATATCCAGATATTGATTCTTTTTCCAAAGCCCATGGCAACTATGTCTACCTCCCTACGTTCTGCCTACAATCGTCTTCATCTACGCCAGCCTCAGCTCCTGCCGGATTACTGCCCTCGCTATCAATTAGCCTTCAATTTAATCTGTACCCAGCAACTGATGGTCTTTTAAAAACACAGATCTTATGATGTCCCTCTACATAAAACCCTTTTGCATTAACAACAAAATTTAGATCCCCTCTCTTGGGTGTGAACGGTGTACTTACCTCCCTGACCCCCTCACTTTCCGCTTCATAATTTCCCACACTGCTCCAACCCCTCTGCCTCACTTTTCTCAAAGGCACAAGCTCTCATTCTTGCCTCATGTACGTGCTGCTCCTGGGGCTTGGAATGATCTTTCTCACTCCAGTCTTCATATATAAGTAGCTCATTTTTGTCATTGAAGATTCAGCGAAAATGTCACTTTCTCAGGCAGGACTTCCTCGACCTCCCCAAAGAGCCCCATACCTTTTTTGCCCCCCATCATTTTATTCTAAAATTTCTGCAATGGATTTGTCCTTAGTTGATGTTTTTACATTTATATTCTTATTTTTTTTTCTTTTTGTCTATCTCTCCCCTCCAGTAGCACGTAATCTCCATGTGGGTAAATCTCTCTTGTAAATCATTGTGCCCCCACATTCCAGAACAAAGCCTAGGGCAGAGAAGTTGTAACAACTATTCAGTAAATGAGGGAAGACTATTATTCCAAGAAAGAGCCTTGGGACAATTTCTTAAAAATTAGTGTGGAAACAAGGAAAAGAGGGGATGCAAAGGGCAGAGACAGGCATTTCCAGATTATCTGCAGAGAAACCTAAAGAGAGATGTGAGCGGAGAACTAAGATCAGTAGGTAGAAACAATAAGGAGATGATTCCTGCTCAAAATAAGAAGTAACTGTCCAGCAGAGTCCATAATACAAACATGGACTGTGGACTGCCCCACCTATGGGGACAGGAAGGCTGGGTGCATGGTGGAAGACTGTTGAGGGTTGGGACCTGGGATGTGGGGCTGGACCAGACACTGTTTAGAGTCCCAGTGGACAGCCCGACTGCCTGTGATTCCTGGATCCTCTGACACTCTGACAAGTCCTTCCTCCCACATACTGAGGAAACTGATTAGAGCAGGAAGCCCCAGATGGTCCAGCAAAATCCTGCTGTGGACTCAAACTCTTGCTGGCAGCTCATAGAGCTCTGCGGATGAAATAATGTGCCTGGAACTGAAAAACTCAAAGAGAGCCCTTAGGCTTTGGCCAAGCCTCACTCATTCAGGCTCCTATACAGGGTATAGGTCTATCGCCGAAAAACATCTGCGAGGAGAGAGATGGTAATAACCTAATGACTACATGGACCATAACCAGAGGTCTTCTGGGGTGGGGACACACCACAGCCTTTCAGCCCCACCTCTTTTCATTCTACAAAGCCCTGAGGTCTTGAAATAAGGAACACAAGGTTAAGCTCTGGTTGTGTGGCCGTCTTGAGAATGGACTTGTTTTTGGCTTGTTACTAAGGCTCAACTGCCAAACAGACGCCAAGAGATGACTTTACTCTTGTCTCAAATCATCCCTTCCCAGTAACTCATAACTTTCTTCTGACACCAGGACAGCTGGGCCAGACAGCTGGAGAGAAGGCATGCATACAGATGTAGCTGGCTGGAGTTTTGGGGGGCACTTGGGCTCTCAATAATGCAACCTGCCTAGAATCCCTCCATGGGCTACAGAGTGTGGGTGTTCCCCCTCTGCAGACAAGACGTGGCAGGGGATCTGGGCTCTGTCATGACCATCTCTCATCCGTCAACACACGTGTGTTTAGAACAGAGTGTCCTGCAGCTCTCCTTCATCTGCAACTTGGGGAAGTTTTACTTCTTTGGGGAATATTAGATCCTTGAGCCAATCCATCTGGAGAAGGTATGAGAGCTCGTTCTCTGGCCAGAACATACCACCCACCCAGATGTCTGGGCTTAAAAAAGAGCTCAAATTAGAGAATGTGTGAAAAGCTGAGAAGATAAGGGAGGAGGGGCAAGAAAGAGATCATCTTCATTTCTGAGAAAATGATTTAAAACAAAGAATTACCGTCCTTCCGGTAATGTGAAGTTAGACTAACTGATGATTCACCAGAAGAAAAATATAAAATGTATCTGTGTAAAATCCTCATTTTACACATAAGAAATGGCTTGTTTAGACTACATCATGTACAATGAAGGAACTTGTTAAATATTTGTTGATTTTGTTTTAAATAGCTTTGAGTATTTTTAACTATCAGTGCGTTGAGTGCTGCAGTGATTGTAAAGGGGGCTATTTTCATTAATGAAAATTGAAATTTGTGTGTCCAGGCCAAGACTGATTTTTTTAAGTGTTGTAAATATTTCAGTTCCAATATATAAGCAGCTTGTAACAGCGTCTCTAAGGGAGGCGGACAGGGGGTCAGACGTGGGTAACGAGCTCACTCTTCTCTGCTACACTCTTTTATGTTTTTTCAAAAAATTTTTCTTATGCATGTGTTTCTTTTTTAGAACAAAACAAAACTAGTTATTATTTTCAAAACTCCCTCTCTCCAGAGGCAAATCTGGAACTTAGACCTACTGATACCTGCCAATTCCCACAATTTTTCCAAGGATCCCAACTTTTTCCAGTAGGTTCAGCCAATAGTAATGTTCTGGAATACGGGATGGGGGTGAGGGAAGTTTATAGGCATTCTGGCCTCTATACTGATAGCTCCAGTTTATCTGTGACACAGATGGATATATATGACAGCTGGTGGTTTACACGGCCCTATAAACCTGCCGCGTGCCATATAAATGGCTGCCTCATGGATGAACTTTCAAATAAAAATGCAGCAACCCTCAGAAAAACAGGGCACGATGAAGTCAAATACAAAGAATCAGATGAGCTCACAGCAAGTACCCTTCATGATTTTTATTTAATTTTCTACAAATGAGATTCCAGTACTGCATATGGGAACCTTTTTTTTTTCCTTCTGTATCTGCATGCTCACTTCTGACAGGCGCCTATCCCCATGTCATCGGGCGTCACCGTCCTTCCTGGTCACTCCCATGGCAAAGAAAGACCAAATACTGCTTCTCAGCATCCCAGAAGGATGTCTGGAATTTCAGAAGTGGAGCGACTGTCCTCTGGGATGGCCATCTGAGACTCTCCCAGAAGGGCTGCTCCCGGAGAAGACAGGGGATTGACTAGAGAGAAAAAAAAAAAAAGCCTTCAGAAGAGGGAACACTGCCGAGTGAGAGGGACCCAGTGTGTGGGAATGTGGCCAGGGAAAGCGTCCCTCCTGCTAACCCCACACCCCTTTCCAGGAGGCAGGCTCTGAGTGAGTGACGGCCTCCCTTTTTCGGTTTTCACTCAGTCATCCAATGAACCCTGACCTAAGTTCTAAGAAAGGAGTAAAAGCTTCTTTCTTCTCTCTCTCGTCCGCCTTCTCCTCAGAGCTCAGTCTGCTTCAGCCACTCTGAACTTGCCTTTCTCACCTGCTGGGTCCCATGATGGTCCCTCTCTGGAGGTTTTAGGTCTTTCACTAGGGGAAAGACAGCAGTTCCTGATTCCAAATTCAATTCCAATTTGAATCTTAGAGGCAAGTGGCATCCTAGGACGCTGGTTCTCTTTTCCTCACTTCACTGGCTCATGCGGCTCTGTTCACAACCAAATGCAGAACTATCCAATATTGTGAGTATAAGCCAGTGGTTTCCAAACTTGCCTGCACGTTGGAATTGCCCGGAGAGCTTCAAAAATGGCAGAAGCTTGAGTCCCACACGCAGAGATTGTGACTTAATTGGCCCCAGGGGTGTAAGCAGGGCTCTGAAAATTTTAGTGGATCCCCAGGTCATTCTAGTGAGCACACAAGTTTGGGAACTGCTGATCCAAACACAAATGGCATCCAAATTATAATCCTGATCCCTGCCATTTCAGTACCTTCAGCCAAAGCCAGGGATAATTGCCCATGTTTCAAAAACCTGCATTTGTGCTAGCTGCATGGAGTAGCTTTAAAAATATTTAAGTTTACTTCATGCCCACCTATGCTCATGCCAACCCATTTATGAAATATAATTTAATTGTTAAAAATGACAGGGAGCTATGCAGAAACCTCTTTTCCAGCACAGGGTTTGCAAAGAATTTCTCATGTAAACATAGACAATAGGTATGTTCTCTTTTATGACAGGGCTGAAATAAAGCAGACCTCATTAACCCCCCCAGATGCTGCGCGAGAGGCCATGTGAACGCTGCGTGTGGAACCCTATCTCCCAGCCTTATCAACGCTGCTTTTTTCTTCCACTGTGCCCTAGTAACCTGGGAAATATAAATTTTGATTACTGATTGGCGCATTGTTAGTAGCTGACTATATATCATCAGTAGCTGGTCACCAGTGTCAGCCCAGACTTAATTATCTCAGCTGAAGGAAAAGTAACCCCACGAAAAAACTGTCTTCCAATTAAAGCTGCAGAGAATATGCGACTTGTCTGTCTGACGACAGCCTATTCATACCCCTTTTCATGTTATTTGTATTGTCTCCTTTTCCTCATTACAAGCTCAGAGTTGTGAATCTTGGGCTCCCTCGCAAGAAACACATAAATATCAAGAGGGCAGCTGTCAGACCTCTAAAAAAAATCGTGAACAGTCACCACCAAACAGTAATTACAGAGTTTCCACCAGCAAATGCTACGGCTAAGGTTAAACACATCTTTTGGCATAACCATTTCTTTTCACAGGTTCCTAACCTATAGAATGTGTGTGTGATTACATGGGTATGCCCACATATGCACAATTTTTATTTTATGTTTTTAAATTTCTGATTCCTATGAGGGTACAAAGGATTCGGTTACGATGTTTGCATGGTTAGGTGAGGTCCCCACTGTAGTTGTGTCCCATCCCAGGAGCACACACAATTTTTAGATCCTATTCTACAGAGGTTAGGGGTCAGATGCTCTGTGCTTTGTCTCAGCTGTTGTTTCCACGACATGGGCAACATTTTTTGTACTAGTACAAGATAGGGATAAAGACCCAAATATCTCTTAACTCTTCATCTTGCGTATTTTGTTTTGCTTTTACTGTTAGATTGCCATAGATGCCAACCGCATGTCTGCCACATGCTGGACAATTCTTCATCCTGGCAGCAGACACAAAAGTTTTTCTTCTCTGTGACTCATTCACCCCCTGATCACTTTGTAAACACAGCCTTTGAAGTTCTGAGTTGCTTAAGAAAATACTTTTTGAACACCTACTGTGTGCTGGCCACGTTCTAGGCACTGAGGACTCCTCAATGATCAGAAGACATCTCTGCTTTCACAGAGCTCAGGCCTCAGGGGCTTTCTGCCCCATTCCTTCCATTAGGGGCCAAGCAGCCTTGGTTTAGTTATTTAATTCCAAGTTTCTTGGCTCTACACATGGGATAACAATGCCTTCATCTAGTTGTTCTTACAATGAAAAGGCTCAGGTCCACAAAGAGTCATTTGAGTAATGTAGGATTCCATTTTTTGTTTTCTGTTTACGAGTAGATCTAAGGTTTATTTCTATATTTGAAATGTAAAATAACTACCAAGAGATATAGCATTCAGAAAATTCAATGCAAATGCCCACCTTTATATCAATTTTCTAGCTGTTTTGGATAAAACGATAATTTTTTCTGTAATTGTTCAGTTCATTATGTCAGTTCTACAGTTCATTAGCCAGTGTGGACTCAGTTTCAAAAGTTTTAATACAGAGGCTGTCACTCACTTTCTCAATGACCTTGGGCAAGTCACTTAATTTCTCCATAGCTCAACTTCTTTGTCTGTAAAATTGGGACAAAGGCCTTATATCCCAATTCCCCTGTTTTACTGATATGGAGAAAATATTATAACTCAAAGAGTTATGAAGAGCGCTGCTCAAATTTGTTTGGATTCAGTTCCCTTCAGACTTGGGGTTGGCATTTGGAAACTCAAAGTATCCTCACCTTTAAGCATTTTGAATTTTATGTAATTGTTGCCTACACACTGTAGGAAACAAAGTGTCCTATACCCGTGTACTATCCCCTGTGTGCTAGAAACCCTTCCTCACTGTAGTTTCGAGTTTCTGTCCCCCAGACTTCCTGCCCACAGTCTGCTGTGCCTTGCGCTGGAGCTGCCCATATTTTGTTTGCTATTCTGAAAACACAGTAACTGTAATTTGTTGTCTAACCAAAATTTCACGAAAATTTAAACTATTTCTTTGAGCGAAGGAGGATTTTATATATATATATATATATTTTTTTGTAGAGACAGAGTCTCACTTTATGGCCCTCGGTAGAGTGCCGTGGCGTCACACAGCTCACAGCAACCTCCAACTCCTGGGCTTAGGCGATTATCCTGCCTCAGCCTCCCGAGTAGCTGGGACTACAGGCGCCCGCCACAACGCCCGGCTATTTTTTTGTTGCAGTTTGGCCGGGGCTGGGTTTGAACCCGCCACCCTCGGTATATGGGGCCGGCGCCCTGCTCACTGAGCCACAGGCGCCGCCCCGGAGGATTATATTTTTAATACTACTCCAATGTCAAAAACAGAATAGCCGCAGTCATTGGTTTTGAGTCATTTCTACTCGGCTTTTAGCTCTGTTCTTTGCTACATGACAAAACAGCTCAAGTGGAGGGGGTCTTTTACTTCTATTTATTAATAGCAATTTAAACTGAGTATTGATTGTTTATAGTAACGAGCAAGGAACTGTCTTAGGTGCTGTGGCCAGCACAGAGGTAAGGGCTGTCCGGAGGACAAGGACTTGGGAAGGAAGCAACACTTGCGAGCCTCTCTGGAGTCCTCGCACCTCGCAGGCAGGTGAGCTGCCCACCCTCGATCTTGGCTTTCCTGCCTACCTATTCCACGTTAAGAATATATAAGAGGATTTCAGTGAACTGCCCCTAACCACAGGGGTTTGAGAATTTCTCACACTCTGGTTGAATTGGGTAAGTGAGTGAGGGGTTTGAAAGGATGTATCAGATCCTCTTTTGGTTTCTTTTCTTCCCTCCTTGCCATCTTTGTATCTTGCACTCTTCCTGCCTTGGCGAGGGTGCCGGGGTTTTATCCCCAGTGATTTCTCTCCTGACATCCTCTCCCTGCCCCACTTCTCTATCCTGTTTCCTTGTCTGTGTTGTGAATTTCTACCTTTCCCTTAAGACACTCTTCACACATCACCTCTTCTGTGAAGTCTCCTCTGCCGCTCACCGACAATGAATCACTAATGCACCCCTTTGTTCCACGGTACCTGGGAGAGCTGTATCATAGCAATCAAATTGATACTAGCTGTTTACCAATGGGTTCACACCACTAGATGGTGAGTCTGGCAAGGGCCAAGGAATGTTTGATGGGTAAATAAATGGATCAATAAATGAATAATCTAATGTATAATCTCTGGCCTCAGAGGGTTTACAATTTATGGGAGAGACAGATTTCAATAATCCTGAAAATAAAGTACAAATACACATATATGATAACAAACAAAAATGCTATATAATTTTGAAGTTTTAATTTTTCCAGAAAGCCTTAGTTTTACTTACTTAGCTCACTTTATAATGGATTGGTGCCCTCGAAGCAATTACCATACTTTGCACCAGGCCTTAGTGCCGCTGGCCTCAGAAACCACGTATACATGCCCTGGTAACACACATCAGACTGACATACAGCTCTGCCTTTCTACTTGCAAATACAGGCTCTTGAAATATACATGAAATATAAGATACAGTAACACAACATCTCCACACTCTATGAAATCCCTGACCTAGTTACATTGTTGAGAGCTTAGTTTAAGTGCATATAATACCCAGCACAAGGAAGAATCTGTTATCTTGAGAAAAGTAAATTTTGCATCCCCCAAGTTCTGTATTATTAAATCTGTGACCTTAATATCACATTAGAGTAGATACTTTATTCAATTATATGAACAATGAAATAAGAACTGAGAAAGACATAGCTGGACCAGAATCCCTGGGGTGTGAAAAGATGATGATACTTATTTTATCTCCTCCTAACAATACAGTTAAACTGTTACCTAAAGCTCCACCAAAATATCAATTCAAACAGAGATTAATTCTTCGAAATCATACTTAACATTGAATATTTTTCATCTTAAAAAAAAAGAATCCATTGAATATTTCTGCCCTGAAAAGTGGCTAGAGATGGATTTTCCAAAATGTTGGATCAAGAAAAGACAAACATTGCCAAATTAAACAAATGGATTTAGGGCTTGCTAACTAAAATAAAATAAACTATTTCTAATTCTTCAATGCAAGTAAATACATGAGCTTTTTCCCTACACGTGCGAAGTATTTCTCACTTCATTACTTTCAGAAAGTGATCTTTTATACCCAACAGGCCATGGAAAAGTGAAAGTATAAATAAGGTTGGGGGGAAATTCTTATCCATCTTTTTCCAGCTAGCTGATGCTCCATGTACTAGGAGAAAGAGGTAGGAATTATGTATTCTTAACCAGAAATTTATACAAACGTTTTTCTTGCACATGCTTTCTGGTTCAGGAATTGTTTTATTTTTTTCTTGTCAAGCTAGTGGTGGGTTCTAATGAGTCTAATTATTATCCTTAGTTTGTCAGAGTTAACAGCATGATGTGACAGTTAGTAACAACTTTCAGGGAGAAATCATCCCTGTGAGGCACAAAGCCTTAGATAAGATTAAATGTTAACATACAAACAGCTTTCTAACCTATCAGGCAGAAATCCAACTCAGGTGTCATTAGACTCAAGTCTAAAAGCACAAGGCAAATTCTTATTAAAAGAGGAACAAAGATGCATCTTTGAGAACCAAACAAAGGAAGGGGAACAATACGGGTTTTTCTTTAATTAACAGCTTCTTAAAGGACATAAGTTGCAGATACAATTTCCTTTAGGTCCTATCATTTAAGTGAATCTAGTTGTAAAGCAATTTACAGCTCTCCTGGAACACCAGAGGTTAAACACCTAATCCACTAATGGGTAGTCTTTCTTTATTTCCTTAACTATTGCCTTGATAATAATCTGACATTATTAACATAACATATTTGCTTCTCCTTTCTCAACTTCATCCACTGAAACCAAAAAGCGAGTAAATAGTAAACTTCCAGCCATGCTTCTTGCCTGCAAATGTAATGTGAATTTCTGGAAGTGCCCAATTTAAGGGAAATGCAGTCACGGAGACCCCAGTCCTGTGGGGACCAGTGCCCCTTGCCCAACCCTAATCGCATTTGCCTTTACAATATCAAGCTGATCCTGCAGAAGCAGTTGATTACCAGGAGCGCCAGCTCAGGTAAATTAACTTAATGAAACAGATGACTTTGTATATATTGAAACTGTCCAGGCTCAAATATCCACTCAGCTAATGCGCCTGCGATAGGACCCTGGCAGAGGTGTCATCCTTCTGCCATTAAAAGCCCTTCTTCAGCCTGGAATCCTATCTGTCCCTCCAAACACCAGGCAGAAGCTTAACCGCCACCAAGCTTCCAAAATGCAAACAGCGGCTGTTGACTATCTAAGTTGTGATTGATGGTGCACAAAAATACACAGCTACTTCACAGATATTCCAGTCCGCACAAATGAAGGATCTAAGCCTTTGTGCTAGGCAGACAGCCAGTGTCTTGTGGGGGACTGCTGTGGCTTTATAATTATACCCTGCCTGATAATCATCCGTTCTACCGCTGTGAATGGCTGTGCCTGGGGACTTTAATTTCACTGTCCCCCTCCACCAGATAATGCCTGACCCTATGTCACGTTGACTGTGAAACACACTGAAGGAGACAAATGAGTTTTTCTGTGACTATGTTAAATTAACTAATGGATTCTAGTTGAGGAAACCAGCATAATAACAAGCCAAGGCTCTGCCAGGTCTGGGTGGACATTAAGTCTCGAAGGGTGTTATTAACCTACGGAATGAAAATAAAACAACAAGCAAAAACAGAAAAGAATCAGGACAGTGTGAGTAAAGAGTTGCTTTAGTATGAATAGCAGTTTACCAAATATTTTATATTTTATCCAGCTATGTTAAATATTGAGACAAGAACTCCAAGACAGCTGTTGGACCAGCAGAGTCAGGGAAAGACAGGTAGGCAGGCAGAATAGACAGAGGTTTGTTAGCAGACACAAAAGCACAGTTAAACAAGAGGAATAAGTGCTAGTGTTCTATAGCACTACAGAGTGACGCTAATTAACAACAATCTAATATTTTCAAACAGCTAGAAGAGCAGATTTTGAATGCTCCCAACAGCCAGAAATGATAAATGTTTGAGGTGATAGTTATGCTAATTACCCTGATTAGATCATTACACATTGCATAATGTATCAGAATATCACACTGTCCCTCACAAATATCAAGTAAGAATAATAATAAGAGAAAAATAGAATTTAGAGAGATTGGCCAAGACCTTGCAGCTAAATGTCAGAGCCAGGATTAAAACTCAGGTTTCAATCACTCCAAAATCCAGAGTAATTTCATAAATCCACCCAGTATAAAAAAAAAAAAAAAAAGCCATCATATGGTCTAAAACCAGGCATTAAGGCCTTAAGTAAGCACTATCATAATCAGCATTTCCACTTTTTCTTTGAGAGCTTTGTTTTGTTTTCCCAAATAAAAGGTGGCTATAATTCAATATGGCTGCAGATACCCCCATTTGTATGAAATGTTGCAAATCTTAAGTATCTTAAAAATGACCATTTACATTGCTTTCATTCTAATATAAAAGGCATTATTGCTTCCAGCAATTACTAAAAGACATTATAATCTGTACATTGGGTAGCTATGTAGACAGTCCCTGTTACAAATGGTTTTCATGCAGTTGAAAAGATAAATGTCCTTTCCCACGTTCCCTTCAGAAGTCTATGTGTTCTGGGAGGTTGAAAACTTATAACACAGCTGTTTCCATACTATATTAAGACTGAGATTTAGCATCCAGATGTGAATTTATTAATTTATTTCCAAAAAGAAACAGTATTTGGTAAGGTATTTTTTTCCTTAAATACAAAAAAGAAATATTTTACAAGCTTACTTTATTTTGTAAGAAGACTTATACTAGGTTTTTAAAAAGCTGTTGGATATCTGAGGGGTAAAAACCCATATTTATCAAAAAATTTTTACCTTTAAAAACATGCCACTGAAAACACACAGGTGGTATAACCTTACTTTTTTTAATTTTTACTTTTATTTGTTGAGACAGAGTCTCACTTGGTCATCCTTGGTAGTGTGCGGTGGCGTCTTAGCTCACAGCAAACTCTTGGGCTCAAGCGATCCTCTTGCCTCAGCCTCCCAAGCAGCTGTGACTACAGGCGCCCAGCACAACACCTGGCCTGTATTACCTTTCTTAATCAGTGACTAAAAGGACGTGCATGTCTTTATTTTAGGTGGTTTATTTTCAGAAGAGCTCTCTCCGACAGAAGGAATTCATTTTGTACAAAATAATATTTTATTGTGTGTTTACAATGCGTCAGACTCAATCTAGCTTTTGATGTGTAACGACCCATTTCATCCTCACACCACCTCGAGATACAGGCTATAATCACCCCTGTTTTACGAATGAGAACCCGTCCCAAGGTCACACACTAACCAGTAAGTCAGGGACCAGGGACTTGACTCCTGGGTAAGCTGACTCTGACGCCCACATTTTTAATAGCCAGGTGTACTGCTCCTGTAATCAGAGCTGTTCCCTACTCTTAACAATCTCTAACCATTTAATAAAAGCCAATTAGTCTGTGTGGGGGGCACTGTGCTGGAGGCTGGGGGTGGGGTGGGGTGAGGATGGAGAGAACCGAGAGAGGAGAAAGGGTGAACAAAGTTGAATAAAACAAAATCCCTACCTTAATTTTGTCAGTCAGACAAAAGGCAAGGCTCAGTGACTACAACATGACGTACAAAACGTTGCCCTTTTGTGATGGTTCTTCTACTTTGGTGAACTGTGGGACTCAAAGCTTGGGAGTTTCTGAAGCACTTGGGTTTCCTGGGGTGGTACAACCTGCACACCCAGTCCTGTATAAAGGCTCTCTTGATCTAATGGACGCAGGTCCAAGGTCCACCTTCCTAAAAATACCCAAAATCTAACAGTAAAAGTCCTTGCCTAAACTCCAGAGGCCATCGGTAACAATGCCTTTGGATGTGGTTGGTCTGAAAGCACCCGCTCTTAGCATGTTGTCACACCTACGCCAGTTATTAAGGTATCATTAGCAGGGACACAGTCAGAGATGACGGTTTGTAATTTACCAAGTGCAGGGTCAGATTTCTCCACGCCCTGTGCCAACAGCTCATAAACATCTTATCTTGGCCCCACATAAGCACCATGCAAGTTCTTACAGGATTATTTTACAATAAATTCTACAATGCACCTATCTGGTCAAGTACTGGCCTTTTGAGATCTTTTACTGTTAATCCAAACTATACGGGTTAATGTCTAAGTAAACTAAATAGTTTACTATTTATTAAATAGTAAATCCAGAATCCCCCGAATCCCCTGAATGAAGGACCCTGTGTTGATTTCTTTCTTTGTCTTTGCTTCCCTTCTCCAGCAGCGGTACATCTGATGGCGGGTTGGAAGCCGCTAGCCCGCTTATGCTTACTAGGAGATCTGGGCATTGCTCTTTGCGTGCACACATGGGGTTTCTTTGGCCTTTTTAGTCTGGCCTACTTAGCAGCCTTCTGCCTTTCCCAATACAACTTTGACTAACTGGAATACTTGGGGAAAAGAGGTTGCTGCTTGAATGATTTTCTGGTTAAATGGAAAGTTATTTAGAAAGTCCTTGTTAATGAATATCTTTCCAAAACATATCAGCATACTTTCCTTTGGAGTGAGGTGGCGCTGCTGGAGAAAAATTGTACAGTGCACAGGTGTTTACATAGGTTGGGAAAAAAAATCTAGCAAAATTGCCCGGGGCTCATCAGGCCTTTCTCTGGCTGGAAAGTAGTCCCCCTGGAGTTTCCTAAGACAGCTGGATTCCAACCTTCTTTCTTTCTAGGAAGCGGCCTGGCCTGGCTTTTTACCAGGGCACAAAGCAAAGGCCCCGAGCTTTCCGCTCAGCTCGCCTTCATCACACCTCCAGCCTCCACCTACAGGGTCCAGGTCCATCCCGGGCTGCCCCTTCCTGGCTGTGCCCAGGATCATCCCTCTCCTGGTCGTTTCATTGCCTCCGAGTTCACTGACATTCCCGTAAACACGCCATTCTCCCTACTCCAAACAAATCATCCTCTCCACGTTTCCTGCAAGGATGGGTCTCTTCCTTTATTGCCAATCACCTTGCAAGGGAGGGTATCATCTATACTCATTTCCTAACCTCCTGTCTGCCCTACAACTAGGTTTCCCTCCTCCTATAACTTCCTCAAAGCTACTCGTGAAAAGGCCATCAAAGACCAGCATCCAGATCCAATAGCTTTATCTCAGCAAGGCTTATTGATTCTTCCTAAATTAGCCAGAATTCCTCCCCTTCTCTCCATCATTGCTGGCGTCATCGTGTTTTGCTGAACTTCATATATGAGCAGCACAAATCAGACTCTGCCACAGCCTCCCATGCTTCCTGCTGCGCTTAGAACCCCACCCTCCCTGTGTGGCCCACAGCCCTGAGGCTTGGCCCCTGGGAGCCTGGCCTCCCCCTTCACCGATTCCAGCCAAACTCTGTTTTGAGTCCTCAGAAACCCCAGAGCTTCTTCTCATTTGAGGTTTTCCCAGCAGATGCCCCCTCCACCTAACCAGGTCTTCTCCCTTCTCTTGCTGGCCCCTCTGCCTCAGGTCTTCACTCAGCTCCCCGGAGAGAGCTTCTCTGACCAGTCCACCTGTCTGGGTTCCTGCCAGCCTCTCCTCACCACACTGCTCTTCTTAATGCACGCTGTTCTCTCCCTTCTGTGAGTGACCACAAGTCGTAATGGTGAATGCCCTCGTATGCTCACTGGGTGAATTGCCTCCTGCCCCCACTGGGCTGAGAGCCCGCGAGTCTCTGGATCCCGTCCTTTTGTTCACCACTGGACACAGTACTTAGGCGAATCTCAGGAGCATTGTTATTGAAGGAATGAATGAACAGATGAAGGCTTTATACTTTCACTACAGAAGGGCATTCTAGAAGAACTAAAGAAATCTGACCCGAGAAATAACTCAATAAGAGCAACTGAAGAAATTCAAATTCATTTGAAATGCCAGAAAGGATGCTTACTCATGCTTGGATATACTACTGTCTGTCAGGCCACTCCGCCCGGGGGAAAGAAGCATTTAGCATAATACAAATATCCATCCTTTTATTGGAAATGTACAGACACTGTGTTGGGGGTAGTGATGAGGGTGGCCTGAAGGAAGGAAGGAGGGAGGGCAGCCCAGAGACGGGCCTGCTGTTAGCCCAGTGGGAGGAGGATAAAGTCTGGAAGGAGAAGGAAGCTGGGTGACAGGGAGGGGTGTGTGTGTTACCCTGACAAGGCGGCTAAAGTTAGACCAACTAACAAGCTCACTGACCTGGTGGGTAAACAGGGAAGCTGGGGAGAAAGTGGGATGCAGGACTGTGAGTCCCACACAGATACAAGGTTGGCTTTGTAGGTGGTTAGGGGCAGAGAGCAGGTTAGGAGAGGGCAGAGGGATTTGGGTGGAGAGACTTAGAAAGGGCAGCAATGTGCAAAGTGCACAGTGCCCAAGGTGGGTCTGAGGAAGCAGCAGCAGGTTGTGATAGGCATGTGCTCTTTGGATTGTGAATGATTAAACTGTCATCAAGTTATATTGCAGTTACCCTGACTATGGTTCAGAAATACAGGGCAATTGGGTTTATAATGGTCAAATACTGCACAGGAATGTGAACTTCAGTAACGGCTGACTTAAACTTGTGGGAAATGATGAGTAACAACCCGCCTGCTGTTTCAGGGGAGCCATGAAGCATTCCCCCTTATCCTGATGTCTCGGTCATTAGCGCAGGGACAATTGGAATTACACAGCACCTTTCAGCAACTGTCCAGCTTCTAAATAGGTCATGTTATAACTGCGGGAACAGAGCTTCTGCTTACGACACTCCTCTGAATGACTCTGTAAAACAGGTCCCGGCTACTCCCCTCCATGTTTCATCAATCCAGATTTCTATATGCTGCCTGCTTAGAGTAGGGGTCTTTATGTCATTCTAAAGCAAAAAGATAGGCTCCTTTTAAGTAGCCTTTTAGGTTTTAGGCATCTTAAGAAAAACACCAAAAAATGTAAACATCACCCCCAAATAATTAGATCAACTCAATCTTATTTGTCCAAAAGGAAATGATTTCAGACAAAGATGCCCACTTGGCTTTTAGGAACATAATCTGCAAAGGAACATAATTTTTTTTTTTGGCACAGGAAAGTTCCCTAGAATCATCAGTTATGACGACAGATGTTAGGCATAGTGAAGTAGCAACCAGCACCAGAAACTCTGCCTATGACCCTCCTCCTCCCGTCCCCTGTTGAAAGCAGATTAGTCCTTCGGAATTATTTTAAGAGTGATTGGAATTTAATTTTAGTTAGGAAGAGCTGAATCCATTGTTTACTTACAAATAAACAAAAGAATCCTCTCCCATGCACTAGGATTCCTGCTTGGCTGGTTTTAAATAGATGAGGCTGACCAGATATTTACCATCAGCTTGGTGAAGAAAGAAACATTGTCCCTGGGAGCCAGAGTCCTGGGAACTTGGTCCACCCGGTGATGTATGGCTAACTGTGAGCAGGACTATGACCAATCAAAGTCTCACTGTACATTTCAGGGAGGTGGGACCAAAACAGGAAAAAAAATTCCCCAAGTGCCAGCATGTTGGGAAGTCATCATAGCAATAAAATTGTGAAACTAACGCTGGCAGGCAGACAGCAGAAATAACAACAGCCACAAACTGCAATGTGCTTATCAAGGTTTGACCAAGGAAAAAAGGCCCCCGGTCTTCCGCAGGACTCTGGCAACGCTCCCAGGCCCTGCAGCTCCCGAATGGCTCCCATCCTTCAGGTACCACATTGTCTGCAGAGATGTTCTCAGCAGTCACGGAACAGCTGCACAATGCCAGCTGCCTCTGAATGGTCGGGAGGCTTTTTATTCACGCCTCGTGTGATTTAAAGTAAACCAAAAACCAAAACTGGTGTTCTTTTATGCTTTACAAAGGCAGCACTTTGTGGGCTCCAAGTTCAAGACTCATGGGCTATTAGGAGAGGCAAGATGGACAATATATTAGCATGTGTGGAAAAAAAATAAGGATTCTGAGAATCAAGTCCACTGTAGAGACAGCCCAGTATTTGGAGCACCTACTAGCCAGAGGCAGCCCTAGCAGCAGTGAGAAGGTAAGTACTCACAGCAGCCACGCACCTACGAGCAGCACGTATGCAGAATAAATACACCTCGAGAGTCAGGTGGTAACAGAAAAGAGAACCACAGAAAAATGAGAGCTAGGAAGGGCCTGAGGACATCTAATCTTGCACCTCAGTCTGAAAGGCAGCCTGTTCTAGAGAAGTGAAGTGACTTGCCCAAGGACACAGGGATACTTCATACATAAACAGGCTCTTAACACTCTTTCAGGGAGGATGCCCTGGAACTTCCACGCATGCGAAACAGTGTTGAGGGGCCTGGGAGCATTATGCTAACCCTGGGGTGAACTGTGTGACTTGGGAAAAATTCTTTACTCTTTAGAATCTCAACTGATTTAACCCCCAAATGGGGATAACAGTAACTTGGGCCTGTAAGGTTGCTGCGAAGATGAAGAAAATAAGCAGCGAGCTTTAAACCCACACCCATGAGTTTGCTCGTTGCTGTTAGCAGTGGTAGTCATGTTTTCATCTTCTCAGGAATTTCAATAAGTTTAGAAGAAAAGAAAAAAAAAACTAACAGGAAATAGAATAACCCCAAAGGTATATGAGTAAGCACATGGGAAATAAATGTAGACGGGCCACACAAGCAACAACTTCAATAGCTTTACCTGCCCTTAAAAACCGGGTCCAAATAACAACGCCCAGCCTTCCACGTGAACATTACGTTTCTTAACCATCTATAAGGGCTCAATGGTTGGAGTTTGTTTTCTCTAACATTACTAATAGGTGTTGTTGATCCTTTAAAAGCATTTTGTCTTCCTCAAAGTAATTTATTACTGGACATTTTCATTTCTTTTTCCTGATGATCAGTGGGTATCCTGAACTTGGATGGCCAAATGCAATGTCACTTGCTGTCCTGAGAGGTCAAACTCATGTATGGGTCACCTCAGAGTGTTAGGACAATGAATCCCTTCCAGTCCCACGTTCCCAGCGCTCCTGCAGCGCTGTCATGCTACGTACTTTCCCAAGACAGTTCTGTTCAGCGGAACAGAATTTTAGTTAGTGTCACTGGATGTGTTTTTGCATCCAACAAAAGTTTGAAACAGTTTTATCTGCCATCTTAAAGTCATTATGTATCTGTTAGATCTGTTAGAATATACTTAATGGCTACTTTTCATGTACTTACATTAATTACATAAATAGGCCGGGTATGGTTGCTTAGACATGTAATCTTAGCACTTTGGGAGGCCGAGGCAGGAAAACTACTTGAGCTCAGGAGTTCAAGACCAGTCTAAACAATAGCAAGACCTTGTTTCTATTAAAAATACAAAAATTGGCTCGGTGCCCATGGCTCAGTGAGTAGGGAGCCAGCCCAAAACACTTGAGACTAGAGGGTTCGAGCCTGGCCCAGGCCTGCTAAACAACAATGAAAACTGCAACCAAAAACTAGCTGGGCGTTGTGGGGGTGGTGGTGTGTGTGTGTGCCTGTAGTCTCAGCTACTAGGAGGCTGAGGCAAGAGAATTGCTTAAGCCCAAGAGTTGGAGGTTGCTGTGAGCTGTGACACCACGTCACTCTACCCAGGGCAAGACTCTTGTCTCATAAAAGTAAAAAATAAAAAATAAATAAAAAAATTAGCTGGGCGTTGTTGCAGGTGCCTGTTGTCCCAGCTCCTGGGGAGGCTGAGGCAGGAGGATCACTTGAGCCCAGGAGTTCGAGGTTTCTGTGAGGTAGGCTGAGGCCACAGCACTCTAGCCTGGAGTGACAGAGTGAGACTCTGTCTAAAAAAAAAAAAATTAATACAATTAATACATAATGACCTTCTCATGGAAAAATGAATAAATAAAATAAACACTATGACAGACAAAGCTGAAGTCCTGTCTGACCACACACCCTCCATCCTACAATACTGCAGCCTATCCTTCAGCAGGGGCACTCCATTGCCATGCTGTTTCCTCTGTATTCTCCAGAGTTTTCATTCTTTGCCTTTGTATGTTTGCTCAACTAATATCTGTTTTGTTGTTGTTGTTAATGAATTCTTGGACTGGGCCATACTTTTCATGGGGAAGTCATTCATAGCAACTAAGAAACCATTTTCCATTGTGTCTTCTGCAATCAAGCTAATTTCTCTTCGGTATACGTAAGGTACAGTTTTAAACATTCACACCCCATCTTCCATGCTGCAACCCAACACCCCTGCTTCTGCAAGTTCTGATGAATAGTACTGCGTTCTTTACCACTAGACAACTGTTCACAGTGGGGTTCTGGCTGTGATGATCTAGGGCAAGCATCATGCTGTGGTTCTGCCTCCTAAAGCTGGGGCAATACTGGGTTGCTTTTGTAATAGTTTTTATTTTTGTTTCGTTTTGGTAATTTTCCTCCAGAAATGTATGTCACATACTCCTAATGCTAAGGTTGTTAAAGATGGGTAGATTACTGAGTATGTACACAATCTGACATGTTAAGGAAAGCATTTCACGTTTTGCAAACTGAGAACAAAGCAAATCATCGATAGTTCTAGTTTGTAAGAATTGTCCTGCCCTTGCAACTGTCCTCGGTGGTGTGCAGAGAGCTCCCATCCCTGCTCCTTGGGTCACACTCCAGAGAACGGGATCCCAGGATTCCAGTAGCGTTAACTTGCATCCTTCTTTGCAATACATTTTAATAATTCATCCAGTGTTGACATCTGTAGCCTTTAATTTGTATCTAATGAATTTCCTTCAAATCGCATAACAATACAAAATAACTAATGGGCTTCCTATAGCAACTTGACTCTTCACCGCTCACTTGAAAATGATGTTAACCATTATATTATTTTTCAGCATCTTTGAAGTCCAGATACTTTATATCTTGCCATTATTTTACTTCTGGCTCGGACTTATAAAAAATATTTTGGTTTCTATGTAAAATTTTAATTATTTAAGTCCTTCGTCTTGTTAGTTGTTCTTCCTGATGTATCTTCAACTCAAAATAGATGCAGAATGCATTATATTGCTTTCTCTGGTTAATTTTTAATTTGTCAAGGAAGTGTTCTTGAGAATTTTCTAATCCTACTATTTTTTCTGTTAGTCTTTCTTTCCATTACGAGTTCAATTTATTCATTTTCTTGTGTAAACCACATAATTTTTATTAAGACTCCTTTTCTTAATTTCGTGGTTACCTAAAAGATCCATCTTTATACGCTCTGATAATTTCTCCAAAAAATGGATAAGACTTCAATACTCATAATTTTCAAGGTATGCAGTTATTATAATACTAAGCTATAAAGATAGATGTAGGCGAATGTATATATCCACACATATACTAAAATTGGGAAAGTTATCTCTTACCAGGCTTTTGATTCACAATCATTTCAGATCCCATTTTAAAAGTGAGCTGGACTCTGCCATCACTACAGGACAGCACAGAGGCTGTTTTTTCTGCCCCACGCCTGTGTGTGGTCTCCACCATGTTGGACGTCCCTATCCCTAGATAAACCCCTTTTCAGGTGTTCACAAAAGATCCCCTGATTTTTGGCTATAGCTTCTCTCCTGAAGGGCCCAGCTCCTAGTCATACTCTGAAACCTAGGAGAAATGAACTTCCTCATCATTCTGACATGTCAAAACCATGCTATGGCAAGATAATGGGGTGAGCATGAAGTTGGCCAAAGAAGATGTGGGGCATAGTTTTGCACTGTTTTCCTGTTTGCTTGTAAATGGGCATCCCTCCTATTTCCTACAGACTGATGTTGTGTGTAAGCCTGCGTTAGATACCTAATTTCAAGAGCGAGAAAGACGAAAAAACTTGGCCCAAACAATCATTTTTCCCGGCTGCGTCTTCCTTGGCAGTTTATTCTCATCTGACTGGCACCAACACCTGCCAACAGCTTCTACTTCAAATCCGCATCTTTTGGCCCTGAGATGGCAGTGTATTTCTACATGGCTGAATGTAGACAGGAAAAAGTCTTGTGTAAATAATATTTTCCATTAGCAACACCGAACTGATGTCAGAGCTCTCGATCCATCCCAAGACAATAGAATTCACCATCATGATGACACTGAGATGACAACATAAATGGCTTACAGGGCAGATTGTTCTGCCCCACTTGATACTATTTGTAACAAACTACAGGAGTCAGATCTGGATCATGACTTTCGAAGGCTGTGAATGCTTGATAACATTCATGTGAATCAGCTTTGATGGGTCACGGGGGTGGAGGGGGAACATGACAACAGCTGAGTACGTGCTGGCCTGGCCACACGGAATGCTAATTGGTGATGATCAATGTATCCAGTACATTCTAAATACTCAAAAATCTGGCAGATTCAAATTAGCATCCCAGGTCACTATCTAAACCTATTGTGTTTTCAAAAGTCAGGGGCTAGGGAGCAGGAGTTATCAAAATTGTTATCATTTATTTTTTCTAATGCTCACGAGCATTCAATCACTTGAAAGCAATATTCTTTCAAATATAGGGCAGCAGCCACACAGTAAGATGAGGTTACAAAGGATTAAAGACTGTACGTGTCCCTATACCAAGGGGCCACCCACACAAGTTCATTCTGCCAGTACTAAGTTCATGCTATTGTCATTACAAGTTCAAATGCAAATTCATAGTGAACTTGGTAGTTATACATGAATAGGTATCTAAGGCAGAAAAAAAATCTTAAGTCCTCTAAGAAGCCTTATTCACCCGTTTAAGAAGTCTCAGGTGCAGAACAGGTGTCATAGCTTGGTCAATGCACTGGGACTTGCTCATTCATTGTCTTCTCTGAGTTCCCTGGGGATTCTGCCCCTGCTGCTGGGAGGGTACCCTGGGGAACCATAAGAGTTTGAGTCTGTATCTTCATCTGAGATAGAGGCATTGGTGTGGAACTGTTTTAAGACTTTGGATAGGGAGTCTGAGATAATCATTTCTTACATCCTTCACAGCTGTGACCTGCTAACCAAATCATGGGTCAGTCTAGGGACCAGGGGTCATTCTAGGGACCACGCACCAAGTGTGCTACCATCACCAACCAATGTTCTGCTGTTTCTGTAAGTCAGAAAACCAGGTACTTCTTTGGGAAATAAACTGTCCTCTAAAGGACACTTGGCATTACCTTTTTCCTCTTCGATGCTCTATTGTTCTTTATTTCTTCCCAGGAGACCCCTTCCCAACCTTTTACATATGTATATCTTATAAATAGTCTTTCTTAAAGGACCTTGACTGTCCCTTTATCTTTCATTAAAAGGGTCCAGAGCACATGAGTGTTCTCCCTTCTCTTTCACATCACACTGCAGGGAATTTCAAGCAATACAGGTGCATATACCCACTGCATCAAGCACAAAGCAACAAAACAAAAGAAAACAAAAAAGTTGCATAGCCTATTTTACTAGGATTCCAAGAGAATGTAGATTTTTTTCAAGGTAAAGTTTGGCCATGTGCAGAAAGCAGATTGGGGCAAAACTTGTGGGGTTTATCATGAACCCCGCACACAGCTGGCTCCAGCAGTGGTCTGGGGAAACAGGAAGGGCTGGGCTCCGTGGTCCCGGGAGCAGGAAGCCATGGATTGCTGGGTTTGCTGGCTGGGTTTCCCTGTCTTCACTTCCCTGGCCGGGCAACCCTTCCTTGCATTCCAGAGGCTGCTGCTCAGCACCACTTCCACTCTTTTCTTGTTGTTGTTGTTATTTTGGAGACAGCATCATTATCTTCCATTGGTAACACTGAAAGTATGTGAATGCAGGTGTATTCGGATACTCATGAAGCCCAAATGGCATTATCAGAAAGTTGAAGGCTTTATCCCCACAAGCGCAGAAAACACCAGCTTTTCTTTCTCTTTAAATTTCATCTTTCATCTACTATGGGAAGAGTGATTGATTTTTCTGTATTATGACTATCACTGGCTTCTTTTGAGACACAGAAGAGCTATCTCGCTATTTTATAACTAGCTGAATTTTACTCAACGTTTTAGAAAACTCATACAAGGCGCCTTGGTCCAGTAAGAACGCCTTCTCTGCTCTCTTACACAGCGTGTGAGCAAAACGACCCAGTTCAGAAAAGATTCCCTCCCACTTGAAACCTCTCTGTTCTCACCCTTTCTCAGCTACTCTTGAAAGCTGCAGACAGGTCTTAACTTTTTAAAAAATTGTTTTAGTATGCTGAAAAAACTTTTTTAACATAATTTTCATTACTCTTGAAATTTAGCTACAAAGTAATACTATGATAACACAATTTATCTTTAACATCTAGACTGGTTACCTTTGAAACTTTGGCCAAGAATTTCATTTTCTAATGCACTGAGAGGTCAGGACTGATTGACCCACGATGACTATTTAATCTTCTCCAAAGGTATATAATCTGACTAGTTTCATGAGCCCCAAGCGCTGTTTAACACAGATTAGTCGCTCCCACATGTTGACGTGAGTTTGTGCTGGCAGAAGAGAAAGAACAGTGAATGGAGTGCTATGATAAGGCAAGCAGACCTGTTGGGATAGTGTGGTCGAGCCGCAGGGCCCCGATCAGGTCTCCAGTGTGGTTAAATTCATGCTGGAACCAGCCCTTTCATTTTTACAGGAGACTGCAGAGTCGCTCTTCTCTTTTACTTCTCTATTAAATTCTTTAATCTCTTTGATTACATGGCAATCAATGTCCTCTGCTGTATTTCTCATGTAGACTAAATAAAAAGTATGTCACACACATACACACAATGCCCCTGGTAAAGACAGGATTGAAAAAAAAAATAGAGTTATCTTTGGCCTCTGATGGTTCCAAGAATCTGGGTATTAGAAAAGCTGGGAATAGACTCTAGTCCTTTTAACAATATGTGAGTTACACTCCGGTTTATTACTGTTTCAAGGAAGTTGAAGGCACTCCTGCCAACCTCTGCTTCTGTGGGTGGCCCTTCCTTGTTCAAGTTAGTAGCTGGGATCACTGAGGAATTTCCTTCCTCATCCCCTTTCCCAGGGCTGGAGTCTGGCATAGGGACTCCGGTCCGCGGCAGGGATGCAGGGACTGCTTCCTAGTGGACTTCTCAGGAGAGGTCTGCCGTGACTCTGAGACTGAATTCTGTCTGCCAAACAGGACTGAGATCATCACAGCAAAGAGTTGCTGGGACACAGACAGATTTGTAATTACTGTGATATCACCATTTCTAAGTCAATGTTTCTCTAGCTTGGTATTTACTGCCTTTAGACTTTGGCATAAAAGGTGAGGTGGCAGAGGATTTATCTGCAACTTTGGCCTCCACTGTTACAGGCAGCTCTGTAAGGGGAAAGCAGCTTATCCACATACCACCTAATGGGCTTGGTTGCTCTGGAAAAATGGCAGCCCCACATAGGAAAGTAGAGATAAGAACCAATCTAGCTTTCGATGTAAGCTTGGGCATACCATTTAGATAGGGCAATGACTTGCTCTGAAGAGGCGCATCTTTTTCCCCTGTCATCTTCATGGCCCGGTCCAGGTCTGCTGGGGTAATGGCATAAATCCTGCATTTACTTTTGAGAATCAGGGGAACACAGTACTGAGCTATCTCATGAGGCTAAAATTGTTTTTAAAGGGCTGCATTGTGGCAGCCAGAAGCTTTAATAAAATAATAAATCATTTCAATAATAAGTATGTACTGGGAACCAAAGACAATCTTGTTTTATAGGAGTAAAAATTCTAAAACCTGGTGAAACCATAATCTCAAAGGCCGCTGAGATTAAGATCACGCTACATACACCCCCGCTTTCCTACCTCAGCTCCATCTGCCCACGTGGCCTTGGGCTATTAGGTCAATGCGGGGCTGTCCATGACACAAAGGCACAAGCTTGCCGTGGTCCAGGTAAGTACTTTCCTGAGACAAGCTGACTGCTTTACATCTTGAAAGATAAACTACCAGCAACTATCTGCACATGCCTGGAATGTAGTTAGCTCGCTAGCTAAAAACAGTCTGCTCCTTCTTTTCCTCTGGGAACCCTACTTTTGTACCCCACACTCTGTGTTCTCATATCATATGTCCACGTGTCCCTTCAACCAATGCCTCCCAGACATTAACGTACATGCCGACCACCTGAGGATCTTGTTAAAAATGCAGATTCATGTCCAGGTGGTCTGGCATGGGGCCTGAGCATCTGCATTTCTAATATGCTCTAAGGTGATGCTGATACTGCTGGTCCAGGAGCAGGGCCTTTGTCAGCCCAACCACAGGGACTTCCTGGGCGCTCTTTTCCCAGAGCTAGCAGACCCTTGCCTGGAAAACCCCCAGGCTCCTTACCCAGAGACTCACTCTAATCCCTGTCCAATGAACACAACAGTACAATGGGGAATTACAGAGCTCGCAACACTGGGATCCTGCAAACTGTACTGAGCCCACCCATTTTCCCTGATTCCATCTCCTCCCACTTTAACCATTCCCACCTCTTTTTATTGCTCATTATCACTAGTCTGAGCAAACACAAGCTTCAGCCTGATAAGCAATCAACTGACTTTTCCATAAATACAGATTCTCATGAAAAACAAAAAGGAAAAGGAACAGAATGGAAAGGTGTTATATATTCGATTTATTTTAGGTTCCAAACCTATTTTTTTCCTTGGCCTTGTTGCCTCATTTCCATTCAGTCATCCTATTTGCTCTTTGCTTTTGAATCAGTTTTTCCTGATACTCTAAAAAGATGTTTAAAAATTTTTTTAACATCTATCCTTCTTATTCTAGTGGCATTAAAGAAATGGTAGGCCATACCCTGGGCGTATGTATTAAGTGTCCTGAAGAGGTGTAGGATTGATGTTACTAAAGAATCTCTTATTCAATTTCATGGAAATATTTGCTTTGATTCTTCCCTTCCAGGTCATCCTAACTGGACTGCCAGCCAAGGCATGTCCTAAGCCCTTTGAATGTATTCATACTACTTTTGTGTGTTTGTTTTGCAATATTCAAACCTATGAAATTAACTGCTAAGAATTTGAAATACCATAAATTTGAGGGGTTTATTATTAAAACTCATATTGTTTTACACATTAGAAAGGTGAAAAGTGTGGTATTTTAAAAGAATGTATCACTTTTTCCCCTACTACCATGTTTCCCCAAAAATAAGACAGTGTCTTATTTTAAGGTGTGCTCCCAAAGATGCGCTAGGTCTTATTTTCAGGTGACGTCTTATCTTTCCCGTAAGTAGGTCTTATTTTTGGGGAAACAGGGTAGTTAATTATAGCATGTCTCTAAAGTCAAGTATGGGGGAAAATGGGAAATTATAGCCAAATGTACATTTTTTTTTTTCTGAGACAAAGCCTCACTATGTCACCCTTGGTAGAGTGCTGTGGCGTCACAGCTCACAGCAACCTCAAACTCTTGGGCTTAAGAGATTCTCTTGCCTCAGCCTCCTAAGTAGCTGGGACTATAGGTGCCCACCACAACACCCAGCTACTTTTTTGTTGTTGTTGCAGTTGTCATTGTTGTTTAGCACTGTAACCACTGTGCTATGGGCACTAAGCCAGCAAATGTACATTTATTTACAAAAAACATTCATTACAAAATTTTACAAAGAGGTGACCAACACGTATGATTATAAATATATACTTTATAGTATTCTCTTAAGTAATAATATGCTGATTAAGAAAAGGCCATTGTTTTATCTACTAAGGAAGCCTCTACAACAGAAGGTTTTATCTCCTAACAGTATTGCTAACAAGCAAGCAGTAAGACTGGCTGATAATGTCTTTGGATCCAAACCAGAAAAGAAAATTCAGTGAGGTAAACTGCTATACATCTGATACTTAATAAAAGAAGCCAAATGATCCCGTGAGTCAACACTTGTGAATGTGAAGCATTCTGCAAATAAGGAGGGAACATGATCAGCAATATTAAATTAGACATATTATGCTCAGAACCTTACAATAGGTAAGCTAGTCTTTGAGAGAAGCTGAAGGGTTTTGAGGGGCTGCAAATTGATGCGATCTCCACAGGTGCTGAACCTTATCCCTGGTCACACCTTTAGTGCTGGAGTACTCTGGCCCCATGGCTACCATGGTCACTGTCTTAGACCATCTACCCAATCCTGTACATTCACACCTGCAGAAAGGAATGCCTGGCAGCCCTGGGACTTAACCATCCAGTTGGGGTTGGTGGTCTGGAAGTGACTCCAAAGCTCTGTGGGTATCAACACAGCTGGGCACGGCAGAACAGCCAGGGCCAGTTAGAATCTCTTTATCCTCCTTAACAACCTTCTGTTCTTGACTTGAGATTTGATTTATGAACCTTAATTCTTGCTTCCATGGAAGACGGGCATATTTCTGATATTGTACATTTAGCTTCCATGTCTAAGCTGGCCAAACAATGGTTCCCAAGGCTCATGGTGCATTTCATTAAATATGATATTTCTTCTCACACTGGAGCAGAAAACTTGCTTTGGGGTAGTACATAGAGGGAATTTCCAAGCTCCTGCTTAGGTTCTGGAGGGTCACGTATGGGCTGCTAACACATCTCAGGGTTGTTGGTAGACAGGAATTATAAGACAGGCCTGTTAGTATTTCTATTATATTCCAAGCTTTTCTCTGTGTATAGTGTATAATAAGTTGCATACCTTGCTGCAGTGATTGTTGTGCTTCAATAGTACGTTTTTCATTGATACAGCTTCTTTAGCTGAAGAATTTAAAGATATGTTTCCAAAAATCCCCTTTTCAATGAAAAAATTGAGGCCAAGAAACAACTGCCCACAGATTATACCAAGTCAACAGAAGAGAAAAAAATATGATCTTATGCTCTCTGCCTGGATGGCTTCAATTCACCCTAAAACAGTATTGCTCTGCACAATTCTGTAATCCATAATGGATAATCAAAAGAGTTTTATCATTACCCAAAAACATTTTAAAATCTATGCTTAAAAGAATGGTGCCTTGGAAACTAAAGGAATAATGGGACAGGCTTGGCCTTCTCTGCCAGCAATTTTTCCTTCTAGAAAGAAGCGTATGATAAGAGAAGTGTGATCTTGTGGACACAGTAGCCTAAACCATTCATTTAAAGCAGTGGTTCTCAACCTTCCTAAAGCCGCAATGTATTTTCATTGTTAAAAAGGGGTTGCGACCCACAGGTTGAGAACCGCTGAATTTTAAAGGTCCTTAGTGCTAGCTGATGGAAAGACCAAATAAGCACTTTTCAGGCTCTCTGATGAATCAACTAAAAATAAAAATAAAAATCATTATCAGCAAACAACAAAATGGACGTGATAAATCATCCCTTGGATATCTCTTAAAAACAAAAAGGAAAGAAAAATCACATACTAAATCCCTTAATATAGCCAACGGCTTACTAAAAGGGTACTTTACAAACCTAAGTCTCTACCATTTGAGGAACTGAATCCAGAAATAAAAATTTCTCTTGGAGTCTGAGAGGCTAGCTTTAATAATGGAATAAATTCTCCTGGTCTGCACCCTCCGGTAACATATGGAGAGCTCAGATAGCAGAACAGAAGTGCTGAGCCTGGAGAGATCAGAGGCGGGGGTCTTGCTCATACTTATCTTCGGGAGGACACCAAACTTTTATACAACCCTCATGACAGAGGGACTGGATGAGGTGGGAGTTGGTGTGGGGGCATAGGGAGGCCAATTCTCCTTTCACTTCTGTCAATATTGCCCAGAAAAAAAGATCAAAACAGAGGTGGAAAGTAGAGATGTGGAATAAAAATGATTTTATTCATACTACGTGGGAAATTATACTCTTCTGACAGGGCATTACTATCCAAATATTGTTAACAGAATGTGACTTATGAGAGTTTTGCTGGCAACAACATCATTGTAGTACACCACGTATGCAAATTTCACCAGGGGTTTCCCCCCATCTCATATATATGGTGTATAAGTTATGACACTTCTCAGAGCATTTAACAGTAATGCGCTACAAACAATACTCAGAATTCTCAACCAATGCTGATGCAGTAACACCCTCTATGTGTTTGGTCAATGCACACATGCAGTTCCACCAGCTGTGAGCCAGAAATCCTGGTTCCGCGGCACATGGGCCTTCTAAATGAGCACCTTAAGGTCAAGTTGAAGTCATCCTAACCTTGTACAAACAGAAACTAAGGAGCTGCAGCCCTTCAGAGCAGAGCATGAGTGGAAAAGGGTTGATGGGTAGAGAGTTTATTATTTTTTTTGAGGAAACGTCAAACCACTGTCATTGTCATTTAAAAAATATATATATATCTGCCTGTTACTTTAGGCCATTAATTTCCATAATGCTCCCTTTTATGACTATTGCTAAGCCTCCTTGGTTTTTATTCTAAAAGCAAAATAAACATACATATTGAAGGTTAGTTACAAATTTCACACTGTCAGCAGTGTCTGGATTATTTTATGAAAGGAGAGATTACTCAGGGAATGATCCTCTCTGAGGTTATCGGACACCATACCTCTACCTTTTAGTTCTTGAATTTGAAACCAGGTCTGAGAAATAATACTTCAAAACTGCTAATGTTAACAATATCTAATGATATAGAGAACCCCACGGCGGGCGTCGTGGGCTGGAAACTTTGCCTTTGACTGGCTCTACTGAACCACTGCAAAGGCAACAAAGATGATTTCCCCAGAAATGTTGATCTAGTATTCTTCTCCAAGGACTATCTGTGGAAGGACCTGTGAGCACGTGCTTGGCAGACATCTCTGTGCCCTGAACTCTGAGGACCTGCCACAGTCCCCACGTAGTCTGCATCCATCAGTAATAATGATGTCTTAGATTTACCTGGGACTTTTATTTAACTATAGCTTCATAAAAACAGGTAGAACAGCAACTGGTCTGCATCAAAATCCCGAGAGAAAAGCTTAGCTCTACAGTCACCTCATGCAAAAGGAACATTGTTCTCAGAATAATTAATTAAATCAGAGACTCCCAAAATTGACTTCTCATCACAATCGGGGAAATGGGCTCCTGTAGACTCCTAGGCTTCAACTGTGGAGTTTCTGATCATGTAGGTCTTTGGCAACCCAGTCCCCCAAGTACCCTCATGCCTAAAACTCTCACCCTTCAGGACAGGAATCCAACATTCTCATAAGAAATCCTGGGTTAGCTCCATTTTCAAACATTAGCATCCATTAATTTGCACATCCAACAAGTCACATGCACAGAGATGAGGGCGTAGCCTCTGTTTTGGGGGGGGCCTCAAAGAAGAATGGCCTTATGGAATTCATAAAGCATCACTTCAAGGTCAAGATCAAAGGAAACATAGGAGAAAGACTATGATGGGGGAAGGTGGAGGCGGGGAGTGACATGCAGGGGATGTGAGGGGAGGGAAGGAGTCAAAACAGACAAAGTGGGCAACAAAACCCAAACATGCCCATGTGACCGAGTGTGGACTCGATCCTGCATGGCATTCTCCAGCTTACAGGTACACCCCTGCAGGCTCACAGTCTCCGTGCAGCTTGCCTTTCCTTAAAGTGTGCAAATGAGCAGGAGATTGGGGGATGGAAATACAGGAAACACTTAGCTACCTCTTGCAATGCAATATGCATTTAGAGTGATTTAGGGTGGCGCCTGTGGCTCAGTGAGCAGGGTGCCGGCCCCATATGCCGAGGGTGGCGGGTTCAAACCCAGCCCCGGCCAAACTGCAACAGAAAAATAGCCGGGCGTTGTGGCGGGCGCCTGTGGTCCCAGCTGCTCAGGAGGCTGAGGCAAGAGAATCACGGAAGCCCAAGAGTTAGAGGTTGCTGTGAGCCGTGTGACGCCACGGCACTCTACCCGAGGGCGGTACAGTGAGACTCGGTCTCTACAAAAAAAAAAAAAAAAAAAAAAAAATAGAGTGATTTACACATACTGACTCATTTAATCCTCACAGTAACCCTAGGAGGCAGATGTACTATTGCATTTTATAGAGGCAGAAACAGAGGCACAGAGAGGTTAAGGAGTTTGCCTGACATCACACAGCTACGGGAAGGTGAAATTTGGATCTGAACACAGGCACTGGCTACTCTGCAGGTAACCACCGACAGAACACCTCTCTCCTCTCCTATGCATAATTTCATTTGTTGAAGTCCATTTCCTCCCATTCACCCCTAAGTTTGGAGCTGATTATTAAATTCAGATATAGTAGGTATCCCAGAGGTTATAATCACAACAAGCTTTCTCTTTCAGCTTCCTGTTTGCAATTAAACACAGACACGCTACACCAACAACAGCATCAAAAATCCCACAGAAGAATTAGTATGTCTGGACTGACAACTTAAAGTATCAGCAGCCGTCAGCCTTCTGACAGCGAGGCTGAAGCTTTAAAACATAGCTGCCTAATGTTTGTCACAAAGATCCTCCTGAGAGTCAGTCATAGGATCTTGTCTGTGGATTCTGACTACAGTTTTCTACATTAACCCGTGGAAATGGTGACAACAAAAAACATAAGCATGCCAATCACCACCCTCCCAATGTCACTGACAGGAGTACAGGAATCACTGATGAACCTGGAGAGGGCTGTGAGGGGAGCCAGGGGCTTTGTTCCTGCTTTTTAAAATGCCCCACAATGTGTAAAATAACATTACCTAAGGCCCCAGACTTCCTCTGATGTTCAAATTTCTTTTTTTAAAACGGATTTTCTAGCCAACCATCCTTTTTGATGGGTTTTAGTTTGCTAAGCTGAAAATTACAATGAGTACTATTTGGGCAAAATGATAAAAACACATAACTTTACAGTATCTTTTTTAGTCAAGAGGAAAATGTTTCTTCTATTTTTCCAAACCAGGCTCAAGGCAGGTGCCATAGACAACAACGAGAATGAAATGAGAGGCATAGAAAAGAGCTTTGAAAATCTTTGCACAATTTCTTGGTTGCTCTCTGGGTCAATTAATGACTTGGCACTAAATAAAATCCTCCAAGTTCAGGTTCATTAGGAGGATGCTCTTCCCCACCCCCAGCATGGTTGTGCAAGGCCAGGGAGTATGAAGGAGGGACATACTAGGGGTGGGGGGGCATCAGGCTGCCTCCTCTACCAGGAGGAAAGTTCAAAACCTTTTTAAATTGGTGGAGGGACAGCTGTGGGAAGGCTTATTTACACTTACAATTACTTTTACTTACACTTACTTATAGGAAGTATTACTAATGGAACAATTTTACAAGTCCAACAGAAAATTATTTCATAAGTGGTGCCAAATGTGACAAAAATGAATACATGTTCATTTAACCACTGCCAACATATACTGGAGAGTTTCAAAAAAAAAATTAAAATTTTATGTGACTTGGGTAGAGGGGTAAGTTAGTCATGATGGAGACCCTGGCTCAGGAGTTGCACAAAGAAGGGCGTAATAGGAGCTGGCTGTGCGCTAGAGAACGTTCGTTCATTCTCCAGAATCCTTGCAAGTAACCAAAGGACATGTCTCCATTTAGAAAACAGCTTTGAAAACTACGGGTGGAGGGGACAAGAGCACACAGGGCGCCTTTGCACAGTCCATCGTAGAACTTGGTATCAGACCTATTTTTTGTGACTGTGCTTGAAAAATGTTATTAATATATTCACTTCAAACAACAAATTCCTTGTTTACCTTTAAGCACTTGAAAATCCACCCAGTTTCATCTCAGCCAAATTTCTCATAAGCCTCGATGTAACCACGGTAGTGAAACCTCCCCTGAACTCCCCCGTGCAGTCCCTCGAAGGGATTAAACCTTAACTACTCCAGCTCCACCACCCTGGCTGCTCATGCTCCGTGTCATTAACGTCTATTTAACATGGCAGCTGATGCCTTGTGGTCCCTTGCAAATGGGGGAGAGTGAAGCCTTGGAGAGAAGCGAATTATAATTGCCTGCCGCAGGACTGTGTGGCGCTGCCTGTGACAGCAGCAAATGGGGAAAATAGGAAGGCATTAGAGAAGGGCTGTTGTACTGATGCAGTGAAATTCCTAGAACACACTGTGCTATAAAATGAGATTTGGCTCCGTGGTGCTGGGAACAAACAACGGCCTCAATAGCGCCCAGCCTTGGTTGCTGGGCATCTTCTAGCTCCTGTAGTCAGAGCAGCCTTTCATGTTAGAGAGCAGGAGCCATGCGAGAGAATGGAAAAGTGGGGGTGTGTTCCTAGTCCAGAGAAATCTTGAGGGTGAGGCGGGTACTGGGGGGAAAATCATGATAAGGCAGTTTCTCACACTCAATATATTAGCACTCCAACCAAGTCCCTAAATTTTGTGTTAGATAAACAACTATAGAAATGTCTAGTAGAATGCATTTGGCCTTACCTAGGTTAATACAGATTATGTTTTGGAAAGACGTGGGTTGGAGAATGCATCTTTCTTAGATCTTTATCCCTGGAAAGGGAGGAAGACTTTAGTGGGTGGCGATGGGAGGAGGGCTGCAGAGAGGCCTAGAGTTGGGCAGGGGAGAGGGGTGTGTTTCTATTCTGTATCTGTTTATGAACTGAGTCCATAAAAAATAAAAGCAATAAACACTAACATCAGTGAAAGTACTTTAAATCACATATTGTAAGACTGTACTTTGCTTTAGAAAGAATTATTATTTGTCAGTCCATAGATGGGTAACAGATTCTATTAGTAATAAGGCAAAGGGTAGAGTTTTTGTTCCCAACTTGCAAAACCGAGAGGAAAAAGAGGGAGAATTCCTACTCCGAAAGGGCCTCAGGCACTTGAAATACAGTTAATTGTACATGGAATAAGTAGGAGCCATCCCATGTCCTTATTTACGGGTCATTGTCAAACCAGTTTGCCCCTAAAATACCCACTTTAAACAACCTCAGTTTTTAAAAAATCCATGTTAATGAAACTAAATTGCAGCTATTACCCATCAGTTGTAAGTAAAGGTCTGAAATGAAGTATGCATGTTCCTGGGGAGGGCTTGGAGGGGTTCACGTGAAGGTAACAGGAAACAATGTGATAAGGTACTTATTAAAAAATACCACCCAGAAACCAAGTTTGTGAAGGAAATTCCACATTTTAAAACTTGCCTTGGTCGGAGGTGGGCAGTAAAGTCCAAATGACCCCTCGTTTGCCCTCGCTTTTGAAAAGTTTCAATTAAGTAGACACGTACAAGCACGCTTACATATAAAACCAACATTAAACACCTCCTTGGAGGTTTTATGTCAAGACGCTCTGGAGCCCAAAGTCTGACTATGGAGAAAGCTCGGTTTCCCTACAGGACGTCCTCCTGAAGCTGGGAGAGACAGGCTTGAGCCTTGAGATGGTCACCAGCAGATCCAGCCCATTCCTGGTCTTATTTGTTGAGATGGATAGGAGGGCGCCAGTTAGCTCCTATCTTGAGGAAGGTTTTCTGTGTTGTGAACATCTGTCCACTAGCATCTGGCCAGGGCCCAAGTCCATTTTCACAAGAAACGCCAAACAGCTGTCAGAGGGTCCTGACTTTGGGTGAATAGCAAACCAACACAATTCTCACTCCACTGGGAAGAGGGGGCCCCAGTTACTTTCATCCATCTCCAGAGACACCCAGTCTCCAAGCTCTTAACAACTTCCTTATTTTTTTGAATTAGGCTTTGCTCATTCGAGTAAGTAATTAGGATGCTAAAGCTAAAATTAACTCTTGTTTGCTTGAGAGATAATGATCAGTTTGGCCCTTGTTTTACTTTTTCAATCACCCAATTCTTTTTCTGTCCCTCGTTACACCTCTGTGAAGTAGGGGTGAAGACAGGGTCAGAATAGGAATTTACTTTTCAATCCACTCACTCTGCTGTTTAAGAATTCAGCGATTGGTTTTTGTGAAAAACAAGTGTAGAAAGCCCACGACTTCAATGGGTCTCAGACTTAGCCTCTAAGTAGTTAATGACACATGTAACAAAATTTTATTGTATGAAATAAAACTTGTTTGTATCTATACAATGGTTTTGAGTCAAACATTAAATTAAAAGAGCCTCTGAGTCTTCTTTGTTAGTGAAAATTCCCGAACATTGTGATCCAAATATAACATTATCTACAATCTGAACACTGCATTCAGAAAACTTGCCCAGTGAGGAAACCCTTGGTAATGACCCCAAAGTTTCTACATCCTCTGTACGGGAAGCCTAGAGCTCAGCCCATGTGGCATGAAGCATGGTCTCCTAACTGGGCATGGGACAGGACGAAGGCAAATAAACCTTGGCTCTCATGATTACTTAGTATTTTGTAAATACCTAGCGGAATCTAATTTAGCTCCTTGCACACAGTAACCATGTATCAAATATTTCCTACATAAAATGAAATCATGATTATTCATTTACTTTAAATCATGCCCTGAAACACAAAAGGAACAAACAGGAAGACACAGCAGGCAGAAAGATTCATCCAACACTCCCACCCTCTCATCATCTTGTCTTTTCAGTTTTAACTTACATGCCAAAGGCCCAGACCCTACTGGAGACACAAAACATTGACTGTGGCTAATGCTCTTAGGCGGTCTTGATGTCAAGTAATAACAGCTGATTTTGACTGGGTGCTTACTATGTTCCAGACATCATTCCAGTACATACTGTCTCATTCAATCATCAAAATCATTTTAGGAGGTGGCACTATTAGTATTTCCCTTTGAGGAAGATGAGCCTGGAGAGGTCAAGTAGCATTCCCAAGGTCTCACAGCCACCAGAAAGGCAACTTTTAATTCCTCCATCACGCCCCCTCTAGATGACGAGAAGCTGACTTCCAAGTGGCATTTGGACTTCCAGCTTCATTTTGTGTGTCTACCACTCATAGGGTCTTTGTTATTCTTCTTGATGTTAGTCTCAAAACTATGGCAAATCACCATCATCATTACCGTGACTGTTTTTATAAAATCCATACCAGTCACTCTCCTGCTATGAGCTGGGTGCACTTAGAACATTGTAACATTACCTTCCTAAGCCACTGAGAATGCCAACATTACACACGGCAAAAAATAGCTACTGAGTCTGAAATGACTCTCTCGCTGGAGTCTGATCGCGCTTCATCCAAGGCAAGGCAGCGCGGACACTGCGGTCAGGAAAGTGCTCAGCGCTGCCTTTCAGTCCGCAGGAAATGCTTTCTCTTCTTACTATCTTCAGAGAATAATCTTTAAAGTTCTTGAATACGCTCTTTGAAGGTTTGGAATAGGAAAAAAGGCCCAAGTTCAAGAACTCTTCTCAGCAGGTTAATTAGTCCATCAACTTTTAGGCTGTCTGTTTGGTCAAACATCTCCCACCAATGGTGGCCGAAATGCTTTTCTTGATACTTGTAATTTTTTAGTTGATGTTATTAAAGAAGTTCTTTGAGACTCATTTAGATAGAGCTTATGTTATCTCGTATCGCTCTTATGAACATACAAAATAGAAAATATAAGTAAAATTAGTTATGGTAGCCCTAAAGCTTCTTGTTTGGTGTTTGACTTTGTATTCGGAGTTTGACGTCAAATTCACAGTCATCGGGGTGTGTGTGTTTCCACTTGATGTTTTCTTCTAAGCCATCCAGAGCATTGATGGTGGGCACATTTTAATTTATTGAAAACCTTTCGAACCACGTATCATAACCTTCTTAACTGTACTTAGGGACAGTGTCTAGCTAGGCTGGGCTAGCTACTAACTAGATAGATCAGGGATTTTTGTTTATCTCACGGCACACTTGAACCTATCGTTAACCGTCCGTGCATATGTAAATTATGTTGATTAAAAAAAAAAGGTTAAAAAAAGAATATGCTTACTGTGCTTTGAACTTCTTTAGAAAATAACTTAATGACCTTTAAAATATTTCAGGGCACAACTGAGATCCCCTCACAGTACACGGGCTGAAAATTACTAAGATAGGCGGCAGCTTCCTCTGCAGGTTTTCTGTCCTTCTAATGGGATCTAAACAAAAGTGGTTGTGCTGAGATTCAGTAACGCTAGAGGGCAGCCTGTAAGTAAAGTTAGAAACAAGCAATTCCACATCTAAGTGATAAGCTGGCACACCCTCCATCAGTGATCCATAATTCAGTTTCTGGCCATGACACCAACTCAAACATGATGTCCCAACATTTTAAAAATTCAAACGATTCCTGAATGTTTAATTCTAATGTGCCTTTAAAATAAGGCAAACAGTTCATAGAGGTTCTTTAGAACCTTTCTAGAAACTCATTTAACTTATGAAAGACCCCTGAAAATTCTCCATGTTTCTAATCCTGTTCTGTTTTACTTTTGTTATCAAATTCCTTTTTAAAATAAAAAGTGAGAATAAAACTTCCACGTTACAAGTTTTATTTAGAAACTCCAGAAAGAAAAAATGCAATGTGAAGGGAAACTAAAGAATACTCATCTTTTCCAGATTCTTTTTCTCTGTAGTATAATATTAGTGATTTTGAACTAGTCGAGGCATTGAAGGATTCTTCCATATCAACACTTATCTAAAGGTTGAAACCATAAAGTTAAATTTGTGAGCCCTCAATCACCTGTGTGAAGATGACTTAGTTCTTCCTAAATAAAATATTACCTAACACCACATGTTCCCTTTTACTATATAAGCAGTGTTCAATTTTAGTGCAATGCAGGAAATAAAAAGAACTGGCTGTCTGATTAACACTGTCTTACTAAATAAACAACACAATTTAGGTGTTATTTGTGTTTCGTGAATTACATCATCGGTAGCATTTTGGTCGCACAAGGCAATTTAAGACATAAACACTCATATAAATATACCCCACATAGGGCGGGGGAGGGGGAGGAAAGACAAGTATATTTAATTTCAGAAATTAAAAAAAAAAAAAAACTTTCATGAAGTAAAATTGTTTGGAATGAAAAAAACAGGAGCCAGGTGGCTCCATAGATGCCCTGATTCTCCTAGGAGCAGATCATTTAGCCCTTGGTCCTTCTGTGGTTTTGGGAGCTGCACTGGATGGGTTCAGTCTTCCTCATATTACCCTGTGGACCTCTCTGATGTGGGAGAAAGTGGTCCCAGTGCCAGACCAAATGTGACCGTTTAAACATCTCAATTTGAAAGCCTTTGGTACTCTTTCTGCAGAGAACAATCAGACTAGGTCCCAGGCTGTGGTGTTGTCACTTAAATATAGCTTATGACAACTGTTAATTAAATATTTTGTCTATAAAACTGGGTTCTCATCCAGGCCAACACCACCACTATATACCCAGCTCCCTGGATTGACAATACGGAACCCTTTCTCACACTCTCCACTGTCTTAACCCACACATCCAACTGGCCCCCAAGTCCTGTCTGCTGTACTGTACCAATATACCCAGCAACTGTTTCCTTTTTCCCATAGTCCTAACAGATTTATACTTCTAAAACACATATTTGAGGACATCATCTCCTTGCTGAAAACTCCAGCCCCCAGCAGCAGCACTGACTCCCGTCATTAGCTAGGCAGAGCTGCTCTCGCCCCCCCAACCCCCCTGCTTTCCAAGCTTCTCACATCACCCTGTCCCTGTGCACCAGTCACAGGAAGGACCCTTGCTGGGGGGGTGGCGAGGGGCAAGTTCTCCATTCTCTACCTCTGGGTGCTTCCTCCTGCCTTTTCCCCCTTTCAAGTGCTCCTCCACCTGGCCTCACTCCTAGCTGATTGCTTAGACACAGCTCAAACGTGTCTAAGGAGGTGACACATTTGAAGCCTCCTCCTTCACCCACGGGTTCCTCCTTCCCCAGCTGGGCCCGACCTCCCAGCTGCACAGAGCCTCTTCACAGCATCCTTTCCACTCCACTTGCAGGCAGAGAATAATCAGACCTCACAGTACCGTGACTTTTCACATGTCCACATTCTCTAAAATATGGGTCCATGTCTGACTTAGAGTAGGTTCACGATTATTCTGTAAATTCTGAACTAGTTCTTTCTTGTTTCTCGGCAGTATCCAGAGCTTTTCCTCGCTTACAGTAGGTGATATATATATATATACTCCACCTACACTATGGAGTAAACTATCCTGCTCCTTTCACTAGACCTGCTAGTCTGAACTAGAGTCAGAGTCTGAACTTTGGGGGGAGGTGGACTTCCCTTGTGCCATAGGACCTACTTTCTTCCTGCTGAGAACATGTTTCTGTTATCTAGGTGTAAGTTGCAAGCCCCAGTAGGGTATTCCTTACAGAGTATCTGCTTCAACCTTCTGTCCCTCCAGGAGTGCTACCATGCGCCAGAGCCAAAACTGCCACCCTTATGTAACTATTTATTTTTATCCCCATCATAAACTAGGACTGGAACCCCAAATAAAAACATCCTGTGTTTGCCAACTCATGTCCTTTAGGATGATTTTGACTCATGAGGTTCATGTCTACGAACCTCCAAAGACAATGTCTCCTCCCAGAAGTATTCCACTGAGAAGCAGGAATGTAGGTCTCCACTGTACTACACACCCCTGGTGGGGTCCTTAGCTACTTCCAAACCTGCTCTGTGTCAGTACTCAGTCTGCTCCGAGAGTATCTGTCGGTGAAACACTGTCATCTTTTGAAAGATGTTTGAAGTATGGAGCAAACAACACGGTGACACTAAACAAAACTCAAACTCAGAAGGCTGAGGACCTTGTCCCAGGCCCTTCCCTCACCAGAGGTGAGCTCTTACGCAGAGAGGAGATAAGCTTTAAATTGGGTGTCATCATTCCTGCCCTCACCAAAACCAGAGGGTTGTAATAAGATTAAATAAGTCAGTGTTTATAAATGAACTTTGAAAATACATCAACACGATACAAATTAATACTGCTGGTGTTGATCAACCTCAGTAAGCCTAACTTCTATTTCTGACGTGGGACTGAGCAAGACTCCTCCAGAAAGGTCCCTGCCGCCTACAGAGAAGGCCTCATTGCTGGGCACCCCAGGCTACTCTCTTCCCAAAAGGTGCCACCCAGGAAGGTGTGTTGACATGGAAAGATGCAAATACATTATGATTACTTTTCACAGAACAAAGGAGTTAAGACTAGGAATGCTTGGCAACATGCAAGAAAATGCATTGTCCTAGTCCTACATTTAAAACCTTTTCAAGTTCTGCTCAGAATAATTTGCATTTCAATAACGATGTGATAATGTCAAGTTATTCACAACATTTCAAAGCCTTCTCCTGCACACCTGGCAAGTTGGGAGGATCTGCTGGAGGGCTGAATGGGCTGTTTTCTAACCGCACAGGCAATGATGGCATTCTTTTTATTCTTGGGAACGGATGTGTTTGGGCAATAGTCGCGGGTCTTGTGTTCGGGACATGACAAAATATGAAAACGAAAGCTCCGCCTTCTAAGATATCCCTGGAGAATTCATTAATCAGCATGTTCAACATGGTTTACTTCCCCTCACCCCAAAGAAATGGAAACATCTAGATAAAAGCTGACTTTTTAAAAACTTTTCCCTGTGTTCTGAACATCCCTTTGACAAGAAAAAAGTACCTAAATTATGTGTTACTTTTTCTTTGAGCGACATAGGAAACTACTTTGCTCTTTCTACTTTTGATACCTCTTTGCTGGGCAAAACGTGGGCTCATCCCACGGGGCAGACTTTATTTCCATTAAAAATAATACCATATGGGGCGGGGCCTGTGGCTCAGTTGAGTAGGGTGCTGGCCCCATATACCGAGGGTGGCGGGTTCGAACCCAACCCCAGACAAACTGCAACAAAAAATAGTCGGGTGTTGTGGCGGGCGCCTGTAGTCCAAGCTACTCAAGAGGCTGAGGCAAGAGAATCGCTTAAGCCCAAGAGCTTGAGGTTGCTGTGAGCTGTGATGCCACAGCACTCTACTGAGGGCGACAAAGTAAGACTGTATCTATAAACTACTAAATAAATAATAAAACCATATTGCATGCAATGGGACAGGCACTGAAAATTATTGCAGATAATCACTACTCTAGAACACACTACAGCAAATATTACAGATCAATTTAATTTCGGTAATTTCTCATTAACATGGCTACAGATTGGTAAGTCTAATTGTAAAACTAAATATTTATAATTCGTAAGTACAAATTATGCTAAACTAGATGGGTTATATGCTATTAGAGTTTCATATAGGCTACAAAATGATTATTCACACAAATTTAATTTCTAAGTTGGCATTGATATATCTAATTTTTATTAGACCCTCTAGGTAAAAGTTGAATGTAAATAGCTCATTAACATCATAATTCAGCTTCTTGATATCTGTTCTAAAACTAAAGACACAGGAAAAAGTATTTCACCAAAAGTAAGGCCCAATTCTCTCTGGTGTCAGCAATATTCCCTGATTGTTTTTATATGGTTAACACTCAGTAAAAGGTACTCTTGAGCAAAGGAAACACCACCTGGTCTACTGTCTCTGGACTGCAGTCTGTTTTTATGTTCTTAAAGAATCAGGGTGCTGCTGAACCTTTGGAAGGAATGGCTTTGATCCCAGTTGGAAGCCAGTACCTATCGGCAATTTTGATAGGTAAAGTCATTTAAAATTAAAAGTGCTTCCTCTAAAGATTCAAATACTTCACATCACATATAAATTTCAGTGGTACCCCAAGAAACATTTTCATTTATTATATGCCCATTCTGAAAATGATACAGAACCACATTTTCTGTGATAACAAGAACCTAGTGTGGTTTGCAGGGCAAGACAATGGAGGTACATTCATGTCATTGCTGTTTGAAAATGTTCCACCTAAATACAACCTCCAAGGCATTGGCACAAAAGAAAATCTGTAATCAGAAATCATTAATTAAGGTTAATTAAGGTCCACATTGTATTTGACTGGCATCTACACAAAAACCGACTGCTTACTTTTCTGAAGGGTACGTGTACAATATTGTGTCTAATAGGACACCCAAGAGCCCAAGAGTGGCTCACGGTCCTGTTATCATTTGAGAGGGCAAACTGAATTCACCAAAATTCTTCTTAAAACAAAAAAGAACAGTCCCACTGTTCTCCAGGCCGTGTCCTTCTGTTTTAACAGCTAACTTAGGAGAATACTGTAAAACAAGCAGGGCTTATTTTCTTACCCTGCCAAATAATCAGGGGTTCATAAAACTGAACGTAGAAATGCACGCTTTCCTTGCTTCTGAGGTCTATCTGAGGGGAGGTAGGAAGGCTTGCAGGATAATTGAAGCGTATGGGTGAGCCAGACCACATGATCAAAAACTGCTGTGACACTTGAAAGTGTTTCTCTACAAGGAATTCCGGTGCCCAGAAGCCCGGTGAAGCCAGTAGCAATTAAGGCCATGTTATCCTTTTAATTTCCTTCACATTATTGGCCTCTAAAATCAATCATTTAGTGTGGTTGGGTAAGGGAGGGGTCAACATAATAGGCACGTGCATTAAAAATGCTTGTTGATCTTAGGCAAAAATGTTGGCAGGCTAGATCTGGGGAAATTGAAGACGGCTGCTTTGAAGCTCACCCTGAAATAAAAACTAGTCATTTTCTAGTTAAAAAAAAAAAAAAATGACTAATTTTCTAGATGAGTTCACCATTTGTAAAAAATTCAGAGTTTCTTCTTCTGTAGCAGATTGGGTTTTCACTTGATGCTTTGCAGGTCTTGAATTCAGCACTATTTGCTTCAAAGGTGAGATTATTTTATTTTATGTTTTAATCTACAAAGGAATCAGGTTGCTTGGCTCAGACTAGTAGGAGTCCTTGAAAGTCCACTTGAGAAATGGGAACTAAAACATTGAGATGGGTACCAGTATCTGTTACACAGGCCAAATTTGCCTAACAAAAGCAAGCTGTGTCCTACATCACACAAGAGGTACCGTCTCTCCCTCCCTCCCACAGCAATTTACTCCCCAAATCTTTTCTTGACTGAGTTGCATAACGTATACATTACTGGAGAGCATTTTCTAACCAACCCCGAAGGCATAAACCTAAAAAAAAAAAAAAAAAAAGCTAGCAAAATATTAAAATTATTTTAAAAATGAAAAATGTTTATATACTCAAGAGCTGACAAAGCAGCAGACTTACGATCCAAAACATGTCATTCTTATTTTTTGGAAAATACACGAAAATGGTCTCTAACTCCTCAGTAATGAGTGTCAAACCTGAAAACTAAAGGTTAACCCTCAACGAAAGCTCTAACTGTTTCCATTACCCAAATAAAACACGACACAAAACACTCCTATGTCATTTTATTTATTTAGCAATCTGCAGAGCCAAGACCAAATTATGAAGCTGAAATTTCAAGCAAAGTCATGAACGACCCCATTTACCTCCATGTTCGTGAATAGCCTTAATGAAGAGTTCGCACCCCTTTGCTTTCTTGTCCAAAGATGAAAGTAACATCAGCCCCCTGTCATTTTTTCCTTTCTTTTTTTTCTTTTTTTTTTAAACAGCAAGACTGAGCAAGAGGCAAATCCTGGCGTAAATATCAGCTGGATGTGCACTTAACAAGGTCCAGGGAGACACTCTCAGAAGTTGCCTCTTTTAATCCGCTACTGAATTATATGAGAAGCGGTTTTCAGTTTTTCAGAACACAACTGCCAAAATAACTGCAAGGCTTGCAAGCCCTAGTATATCTCAAACCTCTCCCAAGACACCCCAACACTATCTGAGGCACTGAAACTATGGCAACCGAATAAGAAAGCAGCCTCCATGATTAATAGATGAAGATCCCAGCGACAGTGTCTAGCTAGGGCCATCATTCACGATGCAAGAAGAATTAGCACAGAATCCATCTCACAAACCATTAACAAGTATTCCTCTTATAAAAATCAACCCAACTGTCATTCTGCTACATATACTCGAGTTTAGAAAGCTGTAAACAATTTGGTTTCTATTTATCGTTCACTATGCAGGGACGAGAATGTTCTTAATAACTTAGATGCTCATGTTTTTAGAATAGTGAAAGGCTTCACAGAACGGTTTGCCACCTGGGTATCTGAGGCCTAAGAACAAAAGTATTCAAAAACCAAAATGTGTGAATGAACTCATGGGGCTCTCTGGGGGAGAAAGGAGGAGGGGCTGTTTTTAGATTGTTGGAGTGCTTTTTTGTGGAATGCAATTTTTCATAAAGCATTCCATTTTCAGGAAAGGCACATTTCCATTCACCAGCTCGATCAGTATTCTCTCAGTTTCCTCTTGCAAGAACAGTAGGAGTCTGGGGGAGGGGTGGGCAAGTGCCAGAGTCACTGCAATATTAATGAAAAGATCGAATACTCTCCTTATGAAAAGAATCAGAAATAGGAAAAAGAATGGGCCCATCACAGAAGGCTTGTCTATAATGAGTTCATGCAGCATTAAACCATAATTTATATTATTTCTTCCCAGTCCCTAAAATGTGTATTTTCCAATGCCAGGTTTTCATTGTATTTAATGCCAGACCCTATTTGGTTCTATAAATGCTTCAAATCAAATCATGGCCAAAGGCTGGCCTTAGAGGTATAGAAGGGCAGAAGGGCTAAGAGATGGTAAACAGCATTCATTTTTTAGAGATTCTTCTCCTAAATTTTTTTAGTTGGCGGGAATTCCTTGAATTCAATTTTTTAGAGACAGCAACTGTAGGTTAGTCAGAAATCACTAGAAAGCATCTAGGAATATTAAAGGAAAGCCTCAGGTCCAAAGCTGTAGGTGTAGAAATAGCAATCACTACTAACACTTTGAAAGCAGTGGTCCCCACTGGCTGCTGGAAAGATCCCGCCCTTCAGTCTTTGGAGCGTGTTCATTGCTGATTCACTCCCATCATCTCATGTCCCCTTTGAGACATGGGATTTGAGAAAAAAAAAAAAATTCCCAGATGAAAATAACTGTAATTCTAAGCCATAGAGCGATTCCTAGAGGACATAATGGCAGCTGGAGTCCAGGGATTTGCAGCGATGACACCAACTTATTTCCCCTTCTGCTGTGCCTTTTTGAAGTCAGATTTTTCTCTCTAATAAGAACTTGTATGACTATCATTTGAATCAAGTATTAGGTTTTGTAGCACTGTATCTGTCAGTAGAGTTAAGTGCTATCTCTATTGGGGTCAGCCAAGTATTTCATACCTTTCGTGGCGAAGGCAGTAGTTTGCTTTTGCTGGGAAATTCATGCTTTCCAAATTGACTTCTAGCTCAACCATGGAAGAGTGTCCTGGTGAGCGTCTGACCCCATGAAGACCCTCTTGGGGTCTTAGCCATAGCCTCCAGGAGGAGTGCCATCAGCAGCCCAATTTCTCTCCTAACACAGCTGCGGTCCTTGGAAATCCAATCCATCCTAAACAGTCATGATGGGCTGCTCTCAGATTCCAAAAGTGGGTGCAGACTGTGCATTGTATTTTAAAATGCTAAGTGACAGCTATTATTTTCTTAAAACAACTACTCTTTGGGCTCTTCTTTGATCCCTGTACTGCTTGTTATTGTTTTATTTACATGCTGTTTTTCTCCTTTGTGTTTTGGGTGTGATAGTTCAACTTGCAAAGGTAGGAAAAGAATCATCACTCCTGTTCCCTGGTAAGTGACCTGCTCACACGCTTCCCGGCTTAAAACCCATGACATTATGGCCAGTTTATGGTGTAAATGTTCATTTCTAGTCCAAAGGTTGTTTCCTTTGCATCTCTTCATGTTACAGATTTGTAGCCATTTCCTACAGGTACTCTCCTCCCAGAAAAACACTGTGTGCTTTTTAAAAATCCATTCCCAGGGCATTTTCCATGACTACGGTGGCCAAAATAAAAATAACACCTTCCCTCGAATGTGAGGATGTCGCTTGCTCAAGCATCAGGCTACGCGTTTTACAGATGTCATCACATTTACTCTGCTCAGTAACCATAACGTTACCATCATACTAGCAGTTTACAAATGGAAAGTGAAGCAGAGAAGTTAAGGAAATAGCTCAAAGTCACGCTGTTAGTAAGTGGCAAAAAAAAAAAAAAAAAAAAAAGATAGAAATCCAAGTGTGTTGTCTGCCAAAAAAGCATGACCTCTGCTCTGCCTCTGGAGCGGCTCACTGCATTACCTCTGACAGTTCCTCCACATTTATATACTTCACACCACAAAATATAATGAATTTGCCCTTGTTATGGGATAAGGTGGAAACATGGCACCTACCACTCCTGGGTCAACCTGACATGTCTGTTCTACATCAATGTTTACTTCGAGCTATTTTCAGAACTTAACTGAGCAAAAACAATTCTCTTACTTTTTAAATAATTCCTGGCAGAGTGCCACTCCCATGACTTTGCCCAATTTCATGATCATAGTGAAAGGCATCTCTACTTGAGGTGGTGGGTATTCTAAGTAATAAACTAGCTATCCGTGTTGTATGTGGAATGTGCATTTTCAATGAATTTGAACATGTTATTTAGTTTCATAATGTGATTTTGTGATTAAAGCTAAAACTATATCCACAGAGCATAATTGCATGTGTGTTTTATAAGATCATGAAATAGGGTCTTCACACTTTTCAAATTTCCAGAGCCTAGGTTATATTTTGCCAAACACATTCATATTCATGATTTCATATTATTCTCCCAGCAATCGTATAATATAGACAGGAAAAACGCGTACTATTCACAATTTTATTTAAAATGATGATGCCTTGGGGAGGTTAAGTGATCACTTCAACATAGTAAGAGTTTAGAACCCAAGTCTCCCAACTCCCAAGAGCGGGCTCTTCAATAGCAGTTATACTATATCTGGTACTGGGCAGAAACGCGGATTAATAAGCATACTCCATTCTCCAGACAGAAAGTTTCATTTTTAAAATTACTGTTGGCAAACTCCAAGAAAGCAAGGACAGTTCTGTGGCCTTCTGTTAGAAGAATGCAGACCAAATGAATGAGGCCAGGGTCAAAAGCTCAAGCCTCATAAATGCTGGCTGTCTTCTTAATTCTGTTTCCTGGCAAGTTGAATTTACCTAACTTAGACTCCCTCCAGCTACAACCAGGTGTCTCACAGATGTGCGCTCTTGGCCACAGAAGAAGACGGGGTTAGACCGTGGGAATGAAGACTGGGAGAGCAACACACAGTGAGCATGCCACCAGCGGTGCGTGAGGCATGTCGTCTGTGTTCATGGAAATGGCACGTGCACACACACATTCATGCCAACAGTGAAGTATCTCATTTGATAAGAACACCAGGGGCAAACAAAAGAGAGAAAATAAGGACTAGTTGTTTGCAAAAAGACCCACTGTTTATTCTTGCCAACAGACACTTGTTATGGAGGGTCTGTGGTGTGCCAGGCACAGTTTTAGGTGCTGGAAATACAGCAGTGAGTAACACATAAAATGCCTGTGCTCGTGGCATTATAATCTAGTGGAAGGCAGAAAATCAACATACAGTTTGTCAGACTGTACAAAGTGCCAAGGGAAAAATGAAGCATGCCAAGGGGTGGGAGTGCTAGTGGGGAAAAGGTAAAGTAAATTAGGGGATCAGAAAAGGCTTTGCAAGAAGATGACATTGGAGCAGAAACCTGAAGACCAGGAGGAGCAAACCATGCAGCTTACTGGGGAAAGAACCACCCAAGCCCAGAAAGAGCAAGTGCAAAGTCCCTGCGAAGGATCTCAAGAATACACCATGCCTGGCATCTTCAAGGAAGCCCAGGGAAGAGTGGAGGCCCCAGTGCTCATCATGAAGGGCTGCAAAGGCCCTAGTAAGGACTTTGGTTTTTATTGGAATAAGGCAGGAAAATATCCGAGCAGGCAAGTTAGCGGGCTTAGGAACACTGCTGTGTTGAAAAAAACACTGGAGGGGCCAACTGCAGAAGCAGGCGGACTAGCTTGGACACTGGCACACGCCCCTCAGGTGAGGACAGTGGCTTGGTCAATGTGCAGGGCGTGGTCAACGTGCAGGCCACAGAAGTAGAAGGCCTGGAGGAAGCCTGCACCTGCTCCCAACAGCACTGTAGTGCAATGGACATGGGTGTGAGGAAGAAGTGTCAAGGGGAGCTAGGTTTGGGGGCCAAACAACTTAAGGAATGGAATTACCATTTGCCATGATGGAGAAGATTATAAGAAAAGTAGGTTTGAGGGAGAAAGATCCAGGTTTCCTGAATGTTAAGTTTAAGATGCCAGTAGGCACTAGATATTTGGGAGGTCTGAGAGAGAGGTCTGGGCTGAAGAGGTTATTTGGAAATCACCAGTGTATTACAGTTTCATATGATACTCCCCATAAGTATAATTAGAATTATTTTAATAAGAAAGCTTTGCAAGAGGTCATCTGTTTCACAAAGCAAGACACCCTTGTGTATAGACAATATGTAATAGTCCCATGCTGAGAAGTTGCTGTTCCTCCTCCCCTTGAGGTTTGTGTGGTACAACATCTTATTTGCCCATTTCAAAGGAATTGAATGCCTCCCTTCTTTCCCTCCCTTACCATATCCCCAAGAGGCAACCATGTGGTTGCCAGCAGAGAATAGTTCAGTGGCTCTTGCAGCACATTTAAGGTAGAAGAGAAAAGCCTTCACTCTGAAATAGCTCAGAGAGGGCACCCCAAGAGAGTGGGGGGCATTGATCTGGGAGGGCCCAGCAGATTGATTCAAAGCTTCATCCTGCCCCGGCATGCACAGATGTATCTGCCACAACACAGAGTTCCTACTAATGATGCCAAGAACACCCACTCTGGGAGAAGGGCAGTCAATTGTCTAAACCCAGAGAAGGGCGTGGGGAGGAGCCAGTACAGAGGCTTTCCTAGGCTTTACACTGCACAAATGGCAGATGCCTAATTAAAGCATTTGCAATTAGTTTGGCTTGTTCTGTGATTCCTTCCTGCAAACAAATAAGATTGAGAGACTATATCAGTTCTTGGCAATCTAGTTCTAAAAAAAACTTTTTGTCCCATCATCACTCTTTTGTCCTGCCCTGAAAAGAGCTATACTACTATGTACACAGAGTAAACTATCTGACTTATCTCCTGGTTCAAAGCAGTATTTTTCCTTCCATTCATGTGGGAGTGCAATTACCTATCTACTTTGAAAGCATGAATATGTATTTCGAATTTAATACAAACTCTTAATTTGGATGTCTTATTTTTATTCAGGGAAGATAACAGTCTTCCTAAGTCTTGCTGTCTTCCTGATTTAACCAACACACTAGACTTCACTGGTGCAGTGTTACCCGCCTACTCTAACTCTAAATGCAAATGCTGAATGTTTTAAATGACGGAAAAGGCTAAACTTTGATAAAATTTGAGGGGGGTGTGTTTGTATGTAAATAGTTTTACTTAACGCCACTTTGTAATAACCACTTGACTAAAGGCATAGATTTTTTTTTTTTTTCACTGTAGGAAAATTAAACAGGTCCATTGTAAGGCGACACATGTGAACCATGTGTGACCATTCATTCATTCAACATTTACTTGAGTATTCTATACTAGTTCTTATAAAATTTTAACCTATTCAATCTTAGGTGTACTATCCAATAAGTACATTCTACAGATGGCTCCTGAGATACAATTTTAGGTGTCTACTTAACATTTACGTACGTTAATTATATGTATTATTGAGAATGTGGCACATCTCTAAAGGGTGACAGCTGTAAAGCCTAACACATGAGAAAGATTGTCACCCCACAAACACTGTAAATAACATACAGTAGGACGCTTCTTTAAATCAAGTTGGAAAAAGGACTCATAACGCACAGGTGAGGTTTTAAATCTGATCATTCTTTTCTGCTTTAGACTAGTTCACAAAGTTCCTCATTCAAGAATATCCTGAAACCAAAATAATAACTGGGAGTGGGTGTTACTCAAGATTCAAATAAAAGTTACCATATAAACAAGCCTGGGTAAACCAAACTCAAATAGCTAGTGCAATTATTTTTTAATAGATAGTTTAGGTTAATAGGTGGAGACATGATTCTGCCACTGTATTTAAGGTTAGGTTAATAATTAACTTTGGTGCCTGGAGTAGTTTAATCAAACCTTACTGTAAATCATAAAAAAACTGCTACATGCAAGCTAAACGCGGTATTAAAAAGTCATACAAAATGCTTGCAATCTTGACCTCCGGTAGCCACTTGGGTAAAGGGTAAAAAGTGTAGAGTATTTTCATTCAGAATCTAACACAGCCATCTTTAGCGGCAAAAATCTAAATCAAGGATTAATGTGTTCAGAACCAACGGTCTTCCCAGGCCATCTAAGTAACAGACCATGGACCTCATGCCCAAGATGTGTGTGTCTATCGGGGAACAGGAGACCAACAATTCGCAGGGTTAAAGGGAGACAGGGCAAGGCACCACCTCCCCAGGCCAGAAAGACTTAAAAACCAGCGCTGGGGGGCATTAAATAGCTTTCCTGAAACCTGCTGACAAAATACTGCTTAACCGGCTTCTCAGATGTGAGGCACAGAAAGTTGTGACTACAAGTGAGATAGCGTGTGCTTCTGCGACTGTGTGTGTGTGTGTGTGTGTGTGCGCTCGCGCGCGCGCGCGCGCGCCTCTGTTTTAAACCTTTCCGGGATCGGATTCAGTGACAACTCGATTTCCACTGGGTATATAAAGGAGCGATGCCACTGTGGCTGTGCCTGGCCACGTCACTCCCAAGGCAGGTACCTTTCTTTCAACGACCAGACGCGGAATGGCTGGCAGTCCTGACCACTGCCATACAGGCCGGAGGTCACCCCTGGAAGGCTTTCCGGGCTGTGAGGACAGCGCCTCCAGGCTCCGTTCCGCCCCCGCTCCACTCACACCTGGCTGGGCCTCGCCCCTCCCTGGACCGCAGGCAGCAGAAAAATCGCGCTCAAGGCGCTGAAGGCTCGGGATGCTGCCCTTAGAGCTTCAAGCCAGCGAGTGCCCACCAGTATCTACCCGCACCCTTGTGACCGCTTCTGACCAGAAGGGTCGCACCTGCGTCCTCAGTCCTACTTCAGCATCTCCCAACCCCCATCTGGTCCCCAACCCCCTTCCCAACTGGTCAAGCAAGTGCCGCGGGCCAGGAGGCGCCACTCTCCAGTGGGCTGGCACCTAGTCCTGGCTGCATCCCGGGCTGTGCACATGATTCCCTGGGGCTCCAGTCTCCCACAGACTGCACTGCTCCCCACTCCTGCCCGCTGCCCCAGCTTTCAGAGAAACTTTCCAGAAACGCCTGGTTCAGTAACCCCACGCTGTGCAGGGGGCGGAGGCGCTGGGCAGAGGGTCGGCGAGGGAGCGGGAAAGACGGCGGAATCCTGTTTCCTTTCCCGGCACCCACAAGTCCAGGATCGCTCCCTGGCTCCCCCTGTGTCTCTCGGCTCGAGCGAGAAAGGAGACCTCAGGATCTTGCTTTGCACGGTCTTCCATGGAGAGGAACTGAGAAGGACGCGGAGAACTGGGGGAAGAGACGTCTCTCACCCCAGCAGGGTCAGGCAGGGAGGGTGGGCATCGCTCAGCCCTGCTGCCCCTGTGGCATCGCTCTAGGACACAGAGAGGTGTTGGGACAGAGCCCACGTCTGAGTAGCAAACCCAGGGCCACCACTAGCCAAAGCTTCCCACCCTTCCCCCTCCTGGGCTGCCTCCTTTCCAGAGAGGGACCATGTAGACCGCGGAGGAGGGCGCAGCGTACGCCAGCCCCATAGTTGAGAGCTTGGTGCTGGAGAGGGACGCAGCCGCGACGGACCGTGCTCTCGTGGTTCGGGTTGGAGCTGTGGCTAGGGACAGAACTCAGGGCGGGGGCGCAGCTCCACACCGAGAGGCCGCTCCTGAACACTTACTCGAGCAAACAAAGCCCGGAACCTCTGGTGCCAGCGGCCACTGGAGCCGGGATCTCACCAAGAGGCAGGGCACGCGGGTGCCCAGGGCCATTACAAGTTTCCCGCACTCCACAGAGCCCAGCCCAAACCCCGCGCTGACAACAAAAGATTCCCTTTGCTTCCACACAGTCTCCACGGAACTCTTTTTCCCGACCCAGAATCCAAACCTGGCACTGGACGAAAGCAGCGCTGTTCTACCCAACCCCCTCCAGCCCTCGAGGGCAGAACCCCTTTTCCTGCCTTAGTCGCCGCGACTGGGAGCTTCTGAGACTCCCACCTTCTCCGGCCTGCTCTACTCTTTGCTGGCCCGAGAGTGAGGACGAGCCTTGGGTCCCGCACACACACACCCCGGGTCGGGGAGCCATCCGCGCCGTCGCGGTCCGGGGCGGCGCCGGGCGTGTGCGCGACGCGGGTGGGGAAGCTCTGGACGCCCAGCCAGGCGGCCTCTGGGGCGCAGGGCGAAGAGCAGCGGGCAGGGCTTGTTGCTGCTCCCCCAGGACTCGGCAACGCTCGGGAGACAGACACGAGACAAAATAAAACACAAACACCACAAAGGCGATTGTACGCGCTGGCCGCGGACCCCGAACCCTCAGGCTGCCCCGGATGAGGGGCGCGCCGGGGCGCTCGGGCCGTACCTTTTCGGTGCATCGACGGGCAGAAGGCTGGCTTGGAGCGGGCTGGTGCAGCGTGTATCCCATTTAGTAATCCATTATCGAGGGGATCTCTCTGGGCCGCGAGCTGCGCGCTCTCCTTCGCAAGCCTTTGTCATTCCTGCATGTGTGCTTGTTGTCTCTTTGGGGGTAACAGTCGCGGCGACTACTTTCTGGGATGCAAGCGCACTGTGTTCATCTCCAATGACGGTCGGACAGAGAAGAAGGAAAAAAGACGGCGCCCCAAAAAGAGAGAAAAAGAAAATGAAGAAGAAAAAGAAGGAAGAAAACCAACAAGGAAGAGGGTAAATGTTCAAGAAACTCTTCTCCAAATCCAAATTCCACTTGGATTCCACTCCGGTGAGTCCCCTTGGTGGTGTCTGCGCCGATTAACTAGTCATTTCAGGGCGGGGTAGGGGCTGGGGCAGGGGTGCACGGCTCTGGCCCGGCTCCTGTGCCCGGAGCGCGGTGCCGCGGGTGTGGTGATGCTGGCCGCGGCCGCACGCTCTTAAGCGGCCATCTCGGGCGATCCGCACCGCGGAGGAGCGCCGCTGCTGCGTCCCGTGCGCCTGGGCAGCCGAGTGCGCTGGGAGCGGAGTTGGCTGCAGCCTCACCCCGTGCCACTCACTACTCCTCTGTCACCGGAGAGGCCGCCGCTCCCGGGCGGAGCCAAGTCCCGGACTGGATTACGCAGAGCGGACTCTCCTCCTGCAACCCCGCCTCCTTTGGCTGGCGTCTCCTCCGACCCAAAGGAGAGCTGTAGGGTGTGTGTCAGTGCGAATGAGCGAGACCAAGAGGGAGACCCTACGCTATGTGGCTGCAGGTGGAGTCTTGGACCTACTGGCCAGCGCCGCTTCCTGCCACCAGAATTCCCGGTCCCTTGGCGCGCTCCGCCGAGGCCTGCAGGGGCGACTGGGTCTGGAGCCCAGCCCTCACCTCCCCATATCTGCTCCAGCTACTGGAGGTAAAAATCCCGGACAGCATTGCTGAGTCCTGCCAAATCAGAAAAATAAATAAAAATAGACGTAGTGCAAGAGCGAGTTTCAAGAAAGGTTTTGTTCATCGATTTTCTTAAATGGAAAAGTTTGAAAGGATGAGGGTAAGTGAATGGCGAGCCTTTCAAATTCTGATTACTGTTATCAAGAGGTAGATTCCAGAAGTGATGGACGCCCTACATACCCAGATGAATTGGATAGACGCCGATGCGGTTAAAAATATTCTTGGGAGATTGGAACACAGCTATTGGTTGCGCGCATACACCCGTTCATAAAGCATGTTAAGTAGGCAAATAAACCACAGTATAGAGAATGGTGTTATTAATATTAACCACAACGATCTGTTTTAAAACTTTCGTTTTTTAAAGTCCACAGTATGTGGACTGTTCCTAGAAATAAACTTCAGAAATAAGACGCAAACAATTCCAGGGAGAACCCAAGAGCTTCACGGAAGAGGAAAATCGCAACTACTTCCCAGGCACTATTGTTACCATCACACGAAGAATTGCAGGCACGGCCTTCCTCCACCACTTGAACTTTCAATAGCCAAGAAGTCTTGCAGTTACAGGCCTGTGCCAACTCGTCAGGCCCCGCCGCGCTCCCTTCCCCCGGCCTCTGCGCGCGCCCCGCAAGCGACTGCGCGTGCTGAGGCTGCTGCTCCCCAAGTGGGCATCGCAGATGGCAAAGACTGTAGTAGCAGCCTTTAAAGTAATGCGGGACGGCTATTCAGTTCTAGGAGAGAGAGTTACTAGTCACGAGGGGCGGGGGCCCAGTCCCTCGTATTAGAAGCTGTACCTGTTCCCTAATTGGGGGTAGGGTCCACCTCTATTATTTCCACCTTTATTTCCATTTATGCATATACAGACATCTGCTAAAGATGATTCAAGAAAAATGCACAGGCGACAACACCCTTTTATTTTTTCACAAACCACCTGGAAAAGGTGGGGAGAACGGTGAGAAAAAGTCAGTACCTCTGCTGTTCTCCAGAGGTGCCAGCAGGGGCCGCCATCTCCACCTTTCCCAGGCGAAAGCCACTGCGGCCCCGGGGTGGCGGGGGGCGCGGCCCTAGGTGCGCGCGCAGCCCCGCGGGAGCCGGTTCCCGGAGGGGGCAGTGGAACGCTGGGCGGCCGGCTGGGCTGCGCGCTCCCGCGGCTTGGGTGGGGATTGGCTCTTGGACCACCCCTTGGGATCCCACCGAGATCGCGGTAAAAGGTCTGTTGGCCAAGACGGCCCGATTCGCAGCCGCGCTCTTTTAACACCCAGATTTCGACTGATGGAGTGAGCCAAGTCCCCTAGCTCGCCGGTGCACCCCGGCGCGGTCCCGCGGTGCGGTGTCGGTCCGTACGGCGCCGGGGGTTCTCTGCCCAGCGCTCCACTCCACCCGGGTCGCCTAGGCGCCGCCTTTGCTCTCCGCTGCTGATTTACATGCTAATTGTGTCTGGGAAAAGTTCTTTAATTGGCAGAATTAGGCAGAGCAAACGAATTGTTTCACAGGCTGAACCAAATTAATTCCGGGTTTAGCTCCTTCCCTTGGAGAAACAAACAATTAAGTTGTCTTGTTTGCTTTATGGATATATTGGAAATGCCCCACATCGGGGTTCAGGATATTATTTAAAGGGAAATTATTTTCAGTATTAATATTTGCATGTTTAATTTGTAGTAATGCTGAGCTAAGAAGCAAGAGATTAAATTTACCTAATTTAAAATTATAGACTACAAGAGGAAAAGAATTTTAATTTACTTTTGCACGGTGAAGAAATACCACCCAGACTCTTCCTGGCAATTATTAGATCCTAAAATCTCACCATCCAATTAGGCGCCGGTTGTCCTGACCACATTATGTTACATTTCCACCTGCCAGAAGAGAGAGGCTCCAGGAGCTGGAAGGTAAATCAGCTAAGGTGAGGCTCCTGGAACCCTCAGGGGAGCACCTGTGGGGAAGCCAAGCCACGAAACCTCATGATGTCATTTCCCCCATGTGGCCTCAGACTCACTCCCAGAAGCCTGCCTTAACTTTTGGTAAAACCATATCCTCCAAAGCCTTTGAAATTTGCATTCCACCCTGTCCTTCAGGGAAAGAAAGCCAATGGAAGTTAAAGAATGAAGAGTGTTCTAACCAGGAGGAAACTTTAGCCAGTTTTATAATTAAGTACCGTGATTGAGGCCCTGGCCCCTGGAGACTGTCTGAGACGATGTAACTTAATAGCTGATGATGTTGGGTAAGTCACTTATCTCTCTGAAGTCCCAGTGGACTCACCTATAAATGGAATTCAAATGTTCTACTCACTTCCCTGGAATCCTGTGTATTAAACTAGATGGTGTTTGTAAATCTTGAGTCTAGGGTAAGCATTGCTCTGGGATGGTTACTAGCATCATGGTCCTCCACATCAATCGTGTTTTTACAGGGTTTGTAGATGAAAGCAGAGGAAAGAAGTGGCTTGACTTGTGTCAGTGATGGAATCTGGGCTGGCAGCCACTGGTAACAACTGCTCTTCAATAAATACTTATTTGACAACATCTGCTTTCCTCAAATCACCTGGAAAAAGTGTGGAGGAAGATTAAAATAAAAAAAGAAAATGTCAGGGTGGCACCTGTGGCTCAAAGGAGTAGGGTGCTGGCCCCATATACTGGAATTGGTGGGCTCAAACCCAGCCCTGGCCAAAAACTGCAAAAAAAGAAACCTCACCTAGGATCCCTTTACAAACCACATCTAGCTGTTTGATCAGAACCTCTGCTTTGAGACATTTAGAGGTAGGTGTAGTGAACTTGGGAGACAGAGGGACTGCTGGTGCTTACTGCTGAGTTCCCTTGTGGGTATAAGTTCGCAGGGGACATACATAGGACAGCACGGTTTGTATGTTCAGGACGCCAGGTGTTGTGGTGGGTACCTGTAGTGTGGGGAGGCTAAGGTAAGAGAATCATTTGAGCCCAGGAGTTTGAGGCTGCTGTGAGCTATGACGCCATGGCCCTCTACCAAGGGTGACAAAGTGAGACTCTGTCTCAAAACAAAAAAAAAGAAAGACAGAAAGAAAGAAATCTGTCTGTATCCTCCTCAGCCCCTTCTCCCAAGTTCCTTCATCACTTTTCCTTAAATCAGTAGTTTTAAAATCTATTTGCACATTAGAATTGCCAAGGGAGCTTTTAAATGACACAAATCCCCAGGCTTCAGAGATTCGGTGTTACCAGGTGAGGGGGAGATCTGGGCATGGGTACATTTTAAAATTCCCAGATGATTTTAATGTGAAGCCTGGAGGGGGACCCACTGTCACGGTGAATCCTGGCTGCGTTCTAGAACACGGTGTTTTCCAAGCCTTTTCTGGTGAGGGCTGTTTCTTCTCCTTCTAGCCCCCTTTATCCTAGGGTTGGGAAGAGAGGACAGTGTCCTTTTTGCTCCTTATGCTGCATTCAAGCCGTTTCTCCCCCTCTCAAAACCCCCTGTGCTCTGTGAATATGTCAGTGCTGTTACTTACATGCCTCATTTGACCCCATTCTTACTGTCCTCCTCCTGTCCCACTTCCTGTCATTGCTCCTGATGGTATTAGCATCCCCTGGCCCTCAGTTTCCTATCTTCATCATCTACAGCGCCTTTTTCTATTTCCCACCGACTCCACCACCCACTCCAGAGACTCACGCTGGGCTGTACTGTCAGAAAACACTCCATCTTCTAAATCTCTAATTCTGACACCCCACCCTCCAGTCCCAGCTTCCTCTCCCTCCAGCTTCCTGCTCACACACTCCCTGCCTTCTGACTTCCTGAAGACCTCCCGATTGTGGGTGTTGCCTCTACCTCAGTCCCTCCACTCCCTCCTTTCATTCCCTTCTCTACCAGCATAGCTTCATAATGTCTTCTCTTTGGTCTCTCTCTCTCTCTCCTTTCAAATACTTTGAATTTCTTTCCTCTCCTATCTTTTTGTCAGTACTGATTTTACTCAAAGTTAGGCCTTGTGTAGACCCCTGCCTTTGCTGCACTTGCCCTGAGCAGCTCAGTCCTGCTGGAAAGCCTCAGGCGAGCCGCGTTGTCCACATCAGTTGGATCCTCAACCCTGCCACACTGTTCTCTCCCCTCTATCTCAGCCGCTACCTTTCTCCCTCCATCAGGTGTTTCCCCCTTGGTGCCTCCTACTTCCCTGAAAAAAACACATAGTCTATCTACGGGAATGTTTTTACTTCTGTCCCCATTATGTCCTGAGTGTCCATCCTCCAATGTGAGACCAATTGCTTCCCACATTCCCAATAGTTCACACGTGCTAAGAAATTCTGACCTATTTTTCCAGCCCCTCTCCTGCGTCTCCCATCAACATGTACGCAAGCGTCAGTCCTTCTTACCTTCGAAACAGCTCTCCTTGAATCCTCTGCTTCTTTCAAGGTAACTCCTCTCTTCCAAAGCCAAACATCACCAGAGATGGTGATGTCTGGCTTCTGTTTCCAGCTCTCCACTGACAAGGCTCTTGTCTTCAGTGACATCCGTGATGGTCAGTCAAGGGGACATACTTCAGAGCTTTCATTGTACCTGAGTTCTCAGCAACAATGAACATGTCCCCTTTTCCCCCTCCCACTTCTCTTTTCCTTTTTAACTTCATTTTGCTTTTGAGGAAATCAAAAGATAACGAAATCTTTCGAAGAATACTATCATAAGCATCCTAATCCCCCTCACTCATTATTACATAGCAACTGTTAATATTTTTTGTGGTATTTGTTTTCTCTTTTTAAGAAATAAAACAGGTGGATATAGCTTAACTTCCTTGTAATTAACACCTCTTTCTCACTCCCATCCCGTCTTTTTCAGAGTTAGCACAATTTTGAGTCTTCTTTGCATCCTTCCAGTTTGTTTCTGTACTTTTACATAGACATCTATATCTAGACTGGATATATACCAAAGTTTGGGGTTGTCCGTCCCCCACCCCCTGCAAATTAACTTAAATATTATCCAATTCATTCTCCAAATGGTAGCCAAAGTGATCTTTGAAAGACGCATATCTGATCACATCCAGCCTCTGCTTGAAACACTTCAGAGGCACCCCAAGTCATTCTCATGCTCCTGAAGGCTGTGCATGATTGGTTTTTGGCCAACCTCTCCCGTCATTCTCCCATCACTGTCTCTCTTGCAGCATCACGGATTGTTTTCAGTTTATGGAAAGCTCTGTCTTTCTCCTTTGCAACTATAGCCTCTCCATGTACTTCTGCCCAAAACACTGCAACTTTTTCTTCCCCCTCTTTACCTGGCTACCTCCTACTCATCCTTCAAGCTTTAGCCTCAATGTTCCTGCTTCAAGAAAGACTTCCCTGAGACTCCAGAAAAGGTCATGCTCCCCATTATGTGTTCTCAAAGTACCCTGTGAATTTACCTGGTGGTCCATATTATGTATTACGGCTAGAATTATTATCTGATACAATTATTTGTTGAATGTTTCTCTTTCCTGTTAGATCAGAAGCTTCTCAAATCTTGGGAGAACATCTGTTTCTTTTCTCTTGTATCTTTAGCACCTAGCAGAGAGTGAGGGCTTGGTACATAAAAGAGAGGATGAGTCAGTGAGTTCCTTTTCAAGGATTCAGTAGGATAAGAAATAGATCACTGGATGAAATAGGATCATTTAAAAAGAGAACAAAAATTTTTAAAAACACTAAAAATATATTATACCCTTCTTATTTTGAAATTCCAATTCTAAAGATGAACAAAATTTAGACTTTCTCCCCATATAGAAAGAACTTCTACTATATGGTACCTAATTTGCTTTCTTGAAAAAGGAATTAAAGATTTATCCATGTGAGTGATGAATAAATTTAACAATTACAAAAACAAGATACTTGAAAATAAGATGCAATAAGAATATAAACATAACTCTAAAGACCCCTGGAAGGAGATAAAACTGCAATTTGAATTCACTGGAAACAATGGAAAAGCCTCTCTGGGACCAGCTCTACCAGCAGGCTGGAGTTTGCTAACAGTCATTTACTGTCTGCCCTTCATGAATAGCTTCAGGGTGGTGCCCACCCTGTGTGTGACAATCATTCCACTGTACCACAGTGAAGCCTTGGCTCTATTCACTTCTGATATCAAATTATTGTTTGGGAAATAAAGAGAATGGCCGATTAGAAATAAGGTAATAAATGAACAATAAATGTTAAGTAAACCCTAACTCCATTTTTCCCCCCACAAAAGCCCTTTACATTTACATTAGTTGAACTCTTCAGTTATATAATGACAGAGCAAAGACTGTTTGGGGCCTTATTTTCATCCTTCTGTTCCAACATAACTTTTAAATTGCCCCACCCCCACTAATCTTTAGACATAGAGGTATCTACTTGGATGTGAGTTTGTTTAAAAATACAGTTATCTAACTGTGATTTATGCTTTTCATCACCAGATAAACCAGTTGACTAAACACTACGTTGGAATTTGCTCTTTGGCCAAAAGAATGGTGAAAATTGAAATGTACTTGTGTTTGAGAGCTGCTTTCCAGGCCTTTGCTTCCAGCTAGTGGAAGGCCTGCTAGGAGAGGAGATGGCTGTAGCATGTGCTTAAATTTAACATTATGCTTCCATTTGTTCCAATTCTAGTTTTTAGATTATGTGGGAAAACTCTGTACTGATATCACCTGAAAGACTTTTTCCAAGCGGTTTATTATGATGAATGTGTATCTGAGTAATTTTATAACCAGATAAATGGAGACAACTAAGGGCGTTGTGTTTGTTTTAACATTGAAATCTTACGACAGAAGACAGCTGTTTTAACCATCCAAACAGGCTGGTTTAATTGCGGACAATGAATGAATGTACTTTTTAAAAAATGATACATTTGGTTCTAAAGTCGGTTTTTATTTATTTAATAATTATTATTATTATTAAATCATAGCTGTGTACATTAATGCGATCATGGGGCACCGTACACTGGTTTTATAGACCGTTTGACACATTCTCATCACACTGGTTAACATAGCCTTCCTGGCATTTTCCTAGTTATTGTGTTAAGACATTTATATTCTACATTTACTAAGTTTTACATGTACCCTTGTAAGATGCACCGCAGGTGTAATCCCACCAATCACCCTCCCTCTACCCATCCCCCCCTCCCTCCCCTCCCTCTCCCCCAATGTACTCAGCCCTACTATGAAACTAATTTATGGCTTTCACATGAAAGCTATGACCCAGTTATAACCTAAAGTAGGTTTTTAAATGAAGTATTAAAAAAATCATCGAATATAAAATTATCTTCTGAAAACTCCCCTATACATATAATTAGGAAATAAAAGGATGGTTTCCTAATGTCTTCGCTCACCTTTGGATTTTGTGCCTGGGAGAAGTCCCTCGTTAATCGCCCTATGAAAATACTGAAAACATTTAACTAGCTAGATTTAAAATTTTTTTGAGATGTAACTTTTAGGCTGAAAGGAGCTTAAATACTATATTTTAAGATAAATAACATATAATTTGTTACTTTCCCAAAGTTTCACTAGTTACCAGCGTCTGATTTGTGTATCACTATATACAAGACAAGTAGAACAATTGATGTCAGTTTCTTTGTGAAACCCTCTTAAATACACCTTTATTCATAACCAAGTACTTATTAATATAAACCAGAATGTTGCATTTTACATTCAAACTGAAAACCCACACACCTGTTTTCTTAAGAAATACTGTATTGTGCCATGAATTGTATTATTAAGACTCTTACAAAACGCACATTGGTTTCTTCATACTTCTTTGCCTTTCTTTCTAGACCTTGGAGCAGTTGAGTCATATCCTTTCTCCAAATAGCCTTTTAAAGCCTTTTCTTGGGTTGAAGCAAACTTTTGAAAGTTCCTAACCCTTGCCTCCTCCGCACTATTATTGTTCCTCTCTATTCTTTACCCTCTAAGCAAGATTACAGACGTAGAGTTTTAAATTATTATAGCTGTGTTTTCCTTTTTTTGCTAGACTCCTTTGCTTTAGGGAATTTCTCCCTTTTGCTTAATTCTTCAGTCAATGTATTCTTTACATTCTTTTTTTTTATTTACTTAGCTATCTTTCTTACAAAACACACCAAAGAAATGTTAATAAGAACATCGTCTGGCAGTATTAACCCACTCACTGTGGACCAAGAGTTAGCCTTATACTCTCAGGCTAAGTACAAGGTTGGGTGAAGGCCACTCAAGGTGCAGGGAGCCTTTGTTTAGCCACATTACTTCTCCTGATCCTATAGCAACCTTGTCCTTGCTGCTCAGACCTCACAACTTCCAGCCATCCTTGACCCCTCCCCCTTTCCCATTTGTCACACACACGTTATCAGCAAATCCTGTTGGCCTCCCTTCAAAATGTATCTAGAAGCTGCCCATGTCTCATTTCCATGGTCATTGCACTGGTCCAAGCCACCACCATTTTCATCTGGGGTTTCACAGTAGCCCCCCCAACTGGTCTCTCTTGCTTTTGAACTTGCTTCCCTACAGTCTATTCCCAAATAGCAGCCAGAATGACCCTTGAACTCATTCATTAAAGTCATGTCACTCTTCTGCTCAAAACTGTGTGGTGGTTTCTGTCCTACCTCCCTCAGAGTAACAGCCACCGTTGGCACCATCTGGCCTCTCCTCCAGCTCTCTGGATTGCTCTTCTCCTCTTCGGCCCTTCACTCCACTCTGGCCTCCCTGCCTCCTGCCCACTCCCACTTCAGACTCTTATTTCTCCCTCTTCCTGAAACACCCTTCCCTCAGATGTCCACAGGGCTCATTCCCTCATCCCCTACAGTCCTTGTTCAAATGTCAGTTCTCACTCAGCCCTTTGCTGACCACTCTGTAACCTAATAGCTTCTCCGACTTCTTCCTGCTCCCCTTCCCCATTCTATTCTTCCTCCTAGCCCTTATTGCAGCCTGACCTTGTATATATATTTACTTGTTTGTTTAATGTCCATCTCCTACCACTGGGTCATAAGCTTCCTCAGGGCAGGAACGGAGTCTTTCATTAGGCACCATGTCCCCAGCAATTAGAGTAGCACCTGGCACATCCTACACCTGCTATAAGTAGTTGTTGAGTGAGTGAGTAATCACACCTCACCACACGTAATGACACGCGAGGGCCACTGGGTGCACATCCTGTACCCTAGGTAACACTTAAAGCAAAGTGAGTAGCTGTCTCTCAATAAATGCTCCCAGACACACAGGTTTGAGCGGAGGAGGTTCCAAATGATAGAAAAGTGCCTGATAGGGATGGTGAGGACTTTTCTTACTATTGGCTGGTTACTTCATATGGTCACTTGCAAAGACCAAGAAGAATAGGAGAGCTAGACTTACAATTTCCTTCTCACATTGGTGTTGGTCAGCTAGGGGCTGGGGCAACAAAATACTGCAGGATGTGTGGCTTTCACAATAGGAATTTATTTTCTCAAGGTTCTGGGGACTAGAAGTCCGCTATGAAGGATCTGGTCTCTTGGGTTCTGGTAAACTGTCTCTCTTACTGGCTTACAGATCAGCACTCACTCATTGTGACCCCACATAGCTTTTCCTTGATGCCTGAGAGCAGAGAGAAAAAGAGAGGGGGCTGGGGAGATAGAGACAGACTGGTAGGATCTCTGGCGTTCTTCTTACAAGAACACTAACTGCAAGGAATCAAGGCCTTACAACATCATTACTTAACCGTTAATTACTTCCTTACTCCAAACACAGCATCTACTAAAGCTTTAATAGATGAAACTTGGGTGGACACAAACATTTAGTCCACAGCAGCCTCCAAAGGCCTGTCTGAACCTTGTGTAAACTCCTGCCAATGTCCTCCAGGCTGGTGGATGTAAAGTAGGCCCTGCATCTCACCTTTAGGAAAGTTCTCAAATGATCTGTAGTGACCTTTTTGTCAAATAATGTTCACATGTATATCATATACAGTAAAAATATTATATATATATTCACTTAAAACATACAGAATATATAAAAACATTGTTTTTTATTTTACCCATTAAATATTTGCACAGATGCTTGTAAGCCTATTTTAGTGCCCTTTTGTGGGGGAGGGAGACAGAGTCTCACTCTGTCGCCCTGAGTAGAATGCCATGGCATCATAGCTCACAGCAACCTCAAACTCTTGGGGTCAAGCGATTCTTCCCTCACTTTTTCTATTTTCTTTTTAATGGAGATGGGGTTTCTCTTTTGCTCAGGCTGGTCTCGAACTCCTGAGCTCAAACAATCCATCCTCTTCTGCCTCCCAGAGTGCTAGGATTACATGTGTGAGCCACCGTGCCTGGCCATTTTAGCACTTCTTACTTTTTTTGTGTAATGGAACATCTAGCCTCTGTTGACATCAGAGAGTCCCTCCCGCCTTTGAGATTTGGGCCCAGTGTCCACCATGCTGGCCGTCCCATTAATCCTGGTTTACCCCAACATGGGCTCTTCTGGTCAGTAATGTTTTTCTGTGCTTTACTGTCCATTCAGCTGTGCTTCCTTCCTCCCCAATTGGATCGCCGGCCTCTCTGCTCCCTTCCAAAGCTCCTTGTTCTGGTCTTGTTTCCTCTGAGACTCCTCCAGAATGAACGACATCTTCAATATGCTCTTGTGTTGTCACTGGCTAGTCTTTCCACCTCCAGGTTCACCCCTCCTGTGGTGACAAAAGGACCCCAGGCACTGTCCGGCCATTCTTGGATGATGAGAGCGTCATCAGGTGTCAGGGTGGATGCAGTAACGTGCAACCTGTTTCCCTGAGGAGCAGACAGATCTTGTTCTGTAAAATGTGGAGCTCTGTTGAGGTGTAGTTTGTTGCCTAGGAGGGCAGCATGTATGGTGAAAGAGCATGGGCTTGGAACCCAGAAAACTGAGGTGAGCCTGGGCATCCTAACCTTTTCTTCCCTGAGATTACATCCAAAATCTCCTTGCAAAGTGTTGCTCATAAAAAGTACTTCAGTCAATAAACTTGGCAAGTCTGCTCTTGAAGCTTCATGGCACAACACATAACTTTCCCATCAAGTGCCCCAGAGCCTTCCAGAGTAGCGTAGGCCTGGAGCCGACCTTACAGCTGACTGTGAAAGAGCCCGTGATTGAAGTTCACCTTCATTCCCTTGGATTCAAACTGAGGTGTGGGGATCTGGGTGCTGGCTGCAAAGACATCTTCCAACTTTCTTTGACAATGGTTTTGAGACTAAGACTCTATTATAGAACATATGTAAGAAAAGAGTAGTGATGATGGAAAAAGAAGATAAACTGAAAACATGCAAAGTTTTCAAAAGGACAAAAGTAGGAAAGCAGCCCCCTTCAGGGCTGAACTCATCCCTCAACACTGACAATAGGCTTGTGCTTTTCTAAGACCTTTGCAAGTATTATCCCATTTAGACTTTATAAGGTGACTATTTTTATTATCTTTTTTTTTTTTTTTAATTTTTAGTGGTGATGGAGTCTTGCTATTCCTCAAGCTGGTCTCAAACTCCTGAGCTCATCAGATCTCCCTGCCTCAGCTTCCCAGAGTGCTGGGATTATAGGCGTGAGTCACCGCACCAGGCCTAGTTTTACTATCTTCATTCAACAGTCAAGACAAATGGGCAAAGCAGATATCAAGGTGAGTTGGCGAAAGTTTCATAGTTGTGCAGTGGCTGAGTGGGCACCTACCCGCCTGCCGCCCAACACTCAGGCCAAAGGAGTGTGCCTGTTACACGCAGTTCCTTGTGTCAGCCCTTCTGGAAAACACCTGACAGTCCATTTTGGTTCAAAACGTGCATCCTATCATGGTAAATCTTTCTCCAACACAATTTCAAGAAATTGTTTACATTTAAATGTGTGCTCATTCAACCAAAAACCAAATTACAGTATAGGAAAATCTTAATTATAAAAGAGAGATAGCAGGGCTTGATAATTTGATTTATAGCAAAGATGATTTGCTTTTGAGAGGGCTCAATGTTGATGTGAGCTTTTGATGCAGGTCTCCATTGAATCTTGCTCATACTGTATTTCCAGCACGTAGACTGAGGGTGCCCCAGGTTCTGTGCTTCCAAGTGCAGTCCAGTTCTTCCAGACAGTGGTGGACATTGGTGGAGTTTTCTCTTAAGCCAAGTCCAGAAACAGTGAAATACAGGTGTTTTCTCTGCTTAGAGTATGAGCTTCTAACACAGATTCATCTCCCTGCATTGGGACGGCTGGCTATCCATCCAGAAAATAATAAAGCCAGTTCCTGCCTCACACCACTTTCAAAGATAAATTTCAGCTGGGTTAAATATCTAAAAGTAAAAGAAAAACAAAATGTGGGAGTTAAATGAGCATGTGGGAGAATACAATTATGGTCTTGGGGGCATGAAAAGGCCTTCCTCAAAACTAAAGAACAAAACCTTGGAAGTCAAAAAATTAGAAATTTTGACCATTTCCAAAATAGAAACTTTCTAAGACAAAAATTTTCATAAATAAAGTAAAACGGGTGATGGCAGAGAGGACAAAATAATTGCCATCTGATTAACAGAGGATTAGCATATAGAAACCGAAAGGAGTTCTATACATTTAATAAGACAATGAGAAACAACTTAATAGGGAAAAGTGGACAGAACACAGAAAGAGGCGATACTTAGGAGAAAATGCCATTGGCCAATAGATATCCCAAAAGACTTCCCACTTTACCATCAGTCAGGAAAATAAAAATTTAAACAGTAAGATAATTTTTTTTTATTTGTATGTATCCGACTGGCAAAGAATATTTAAGTTTGATAATACGGAATTTTGGCAAGGATCTTCACGCAGCCTCATAAATTACTAGTGAGAATATAAATTAGTAGAGCCGCCTCGGTGAATAGAATAATTTGACAGTATCTATTAAAATTCATAATGTGCATATTCTGTGACCCAGCAATTCAGCTTTAAGAAACATTCACTTTTGTAAACAAAGAGGCATTTATAAAGATTCTCATTGTAGAATCGTTCGTGATGAAAACAATTTTAAATGACAAATAGTTGCCAGTATGGTGGTAGTTATTGACAATAATAGGATGGGGAGAGATGAGTCGATCAGTACTTAGCCATAGTTAAATAGGAGGAAGAGGTTCTGGTGTTCTCTTGCACAGGATGACTAGAGTTCACAAAAATGTGTATTTCAAAATAGCTAGAAGAGAGTTTTTTTTGTGAATGTTCTCATCATGAAGAAATGATGATTAGGGTGATGGATAAGCTAATTATCCTGATTTGATCATTACGTGATGTCTACACATATTGAAATATCAGATTGTACCCCATTGTCCAATACATTAATCATAAAAACAGTTAATGGGATTTAAATCATATTTAAAGTATTATGCAGCAGTTAAAAAATAATATATACCCATATAGTACTATGGAAGCTCACCAAGACATATTTTACCAAGAAGCAAGTTAAAGAAATGTAGGCATAGGAGTATTTTTGAAGTTGCACAGAATAAAAATAACCTCATAAATCTGTACAAAAATGTGTACATTTTTGTCTTTTTTAGAAAAAAGTCTAAAAACGTCCTGTACCTTGAAATTGATAATAGGGATCAGAATTGGGGAAGAAGCATCTAGGCGGGAGGGGGCAGGGTATTGTTATGGACTGAATGGATGTGTGCCCCCCAAATTCATATGTTGATGCTTTAACATCCAGTGTGGCTGTATTTGGAAAATGGAAATAACTGGGATTAGATGAGGTCCTAAGGAATAGAGTGGGGCCCTGAACTGGAGACTGGAGGGATTAATGTTTATCTAAGAGGAGACACCAGGGAATGAGTTCTCTCTCTCTCTCTCTCTCTCTCTCTCTCTCTCTCTCTCTCTCTCTCTCTCCCCCCTTGATTGCACCTAGGAAAAGCCATGTGAGGATATAGTGAGAAGGCGGCTGTCTGCAGGCCAGGAAGAGAGGCCTCACCAGAAACCAAACCTTGAACTTGGGCTTTTCATTCTCCAGACCTATGAGAAAATAGGTTTCTGTTGTTGAAGCCACATAGTCTGTGATGTTTTGTTATGGCAGCCTGACTAGATTAAGACTGGTGTCAAAGAGGACTTTTGTCTTAGCTGACAAGTTAGCTGTGATGTTTTAACGTTTTAGAGTGAGAATGTGTTTATGCATTACTTACGTGATTAAAACATTAACTTTTGAAAGGCAGTTTTCTCTTCCTTCTTCCCCCACAATTGCCCTTCTATTCTGCTTGTCTTCCCTGAGCAATATTAATCACGACCTGAGGCAGACATTTGCATTCTAAGCCTCCTAGCTCTGTTTTTCAAGAGGACTTCCCTTCAGGTCAGGATCCCTGAAAATAAATCCCTTCCTTCCCTATGAACCTCTGAGGAAATACCAGCAGAGGCACTTGAGGTTAGATCAACAGCAGAACAGTGTGGTTTGGGAAGGGGATTTATGGTAAGGAGAAATCACTTTCTCTCAGTATTAGAGGAGAAGGCTCAAATTCTTTTATTTGTAATAGGACATAATGTGCACACAGTGTTTTAAATGTCTCACCTTATTATTGACGGCCAACATGAATTGCATCCTCAATATGCAGCAGGTACTCCCTAAACACTTTATTTCTTTTAATTTTTAAAAAAAATTTAAATTTCAGATTATGAGCCTTGCATCCAGAAGATGTGCCAAATATCCTTACATGGTGTCCGTAGGTGAGAGCGCGGCAATCCCCTCTGTTCTTCTCTCCCTTTCCTCCCTCCTTCCTCCCTAAACATTTTATAACCATTATCTCATTTCATCCTCTAGAAACTCCCTATAGGGAAATTGAGACCATCAATCATAAATCATAGAATTTTCTCATGAAATTTTGTTTATTTTCAAACAATATTAGACCAACATTGGCAGAAATTTAAAGACAATTTTCTCCTTACCCCTGCACTCTAAACACAGCCATGAGGTCCGTTTTTAGGTGTTGCTTCCTAGGCCATCTATATGCTTATGTATTTTTTGTTATCATCAAAGCATTTGCATACTTTTTGTACATTCTTTTCTCATTTAGTATGCTTCTTGTAGACCCTTTATAATTGTCATTTCAGTGGTTACTCAATATTTCATGCGGTTGTTATAATTTCTCTATTCCCCTGTGGTTGACAATCTAGGCCATTTCCAACTTGCTGTTATCATAGATATTGGTGAATAAACATTTTCACATACATGAATCTTTAAATTTCAGCTATTTTCCTATGGTACATTCTCAGGGGTATTACTAAGCCACATGATGTAAGCATAGTTTATGCCTATTGATCAAAATTGTTCAATAGATTTCCAAAGCTGTGTGCCAATTAATGATGTCACCAGCCGTGTGCACTTGTACCAGTTTTGCCATAGCACTGTCAGCATCGTCTACCATAATTCAAGGTTTTTGCTGATGTAAAAACTTCAGAGGGAGGTTCTTTAGATCTTCTAATGTTACTTGGTGAGCTGATTGAAAGCTGCAGAGCTACATAAAAGAGGAAAGAGTAAGAGGAAAAAGTAAGTCCTAGAGATGGTATTTGCGTCCCTTAACCCAGCTGGGTCTGAATCCAGAGTCAAATGCAATAGGGTTCCAAGCCAATGGGTAAAAGGGGGCTGAAATAAATCATGTGCACCTGGGAGCAAGGCTGTAGCTATCCAGAGGAAGGGGCATGGTTTTTTGATTTTTGGTTTTGGTTTTGGTTTGTTCACACAAAGATTCGGTTGCTTGCCCAGCCACATGCTCACCTGGGAGTCCCTCTTTCCATTTCTCAGATGGTGCCCTACAGGCTGCCATAGCTTTGTAGTTGTATGAACCATTAAATCTCTCCTCTTACTTAAGTCAGTTTGAGGTTGCTTTATATCAGTCAGAACTGATCTAATCCTGATTAATACATCAGAGGAAGGGATTTTTAAAGTGGGAGAGATCTTATAAATCTCTAGTGCCCAGTGAATACTCTACAGATGAAGAGCCTTGAGGACTTAAGTAACGTGCCAAATTCACACCTCCTTGTTAGTGGCAGGCCAGTTCCCAAATTAGTGTTCTTTGCAACAAAATATATTCCCTTACTTACTACCTGTGCTGCCTGTTTGTACACTTGAGTTTGAGAATCTCGCCTAGGACTGCAGGAGTGGTTTATCTCCGCTAAACTACTCTGCCAGCGTGGTCCTCTTAGCTATGGCTTTGTGACCCAACTACCTATACGTAAAGCTCCGAAAAATAAGACATAGGATGTGATGTGGTAATTTATGTGTAAGAAGTCAATTCGGAAAGTTCCAAAACATTAGTCTTAATTCATGAACACCTTGAATAGGAAAATTAAACATTTATGCTCTTTAGCCTAAGATTTAAAGATACGATTTTTAGGTATATTTTTATTTACCCTATTAGTTGTTTTTAAATATTGTTGAATTCGTGTGTGGCTGTTTCCCAGGCCTAAGCAGAAAATTCGTAGGACTTTGCAGACTCCCAGGTAAGATCTTGAGGGGTGTTAAGCCTGGCCAGTGACAACGAAATACTTGAAGGCCTGTCTTCTGGTTACTCCCCATTCGGTCGATGGGCCACTGCCACTTCTTCTGATATTCCTGAAGTTGACTGACCCTGGAGAATCTGTCTTTTGCTCTAAATGCCTGGTTAAGCTGAAAAAGGAGGGAGCTTTCAGCTTTTTGATAAATACAACAAAAGGCTGCACAATTTCTCTGGGTTTCTGTCAAAGCCAGTTATGGTCACTTCCCAGACTAGAAGGGAGTAATTTTCTTCTACCAGACAGCCATCTCCCAACCCAAAGTTTTCCTGCTCAGATTCTCTGCTCAGTTCTATATATATCTTTTTGTTTTAAGGCCTAGATAGTTTGACAGTGACCTTTGAACAAATTACTTTTCAGGGAGGTGGGTCCCTTTTCCTCCTGCTCATTATGAAACCTATTTGAAGAGAGTCCTGAGACCGGTCCCTCCTCTCTTCTCACTCACCAGTGGGGTGGCCTTCAAGGAAAGGGGTGGAACTCGTGTTATTGACCATGGGCTCACATCCCACCTCCTTCTGACTGTAAGGGATCTTCCACTACTATGTACCTTCGTATCATGTTTTAGTCATGCTCAAGTCTCACCTACCAAAACAAAATTATTTTCTTAATTTAAAATTCCCCTCCAGATGTTGCCCTGCTTTATTCTCTCCCCTTCACCCCAGGTTCACCAAAGATTTGCCTGCACGCACCACCTCTACCTCCTAATTTCCACTTGCTCTTTACACCATCCTACAGAGGCCTCCTTCCCTGTCTCTCCACAGAGCAGCTTTGGCCAAGGGTATGAGTTGGGGAAACAGAGAGATACCAGAAGGCTCACGCATAGTAGACCCCCCTGAGCTCTCCCTTGTAACTTCCCTGCAGACTCCCTCTCCATCCTGTCCCTAAGTGTTGAGCATCATTTGGGATCTGTAATGGGCACCCCTTTGCCTATTTCTACACTCTTGTTCATTTCCATGACTTCAAGACCATCCATATGTAATGGCTCCATTGCCTGTCGGGCACCTACATTTGATGCTTCATAGATGTCATGACCCAAAACGACTTTGCTCTTTCTTTCAACCTGACCCTTGTTCAATCTTCCCCATCTCAGTTTCTAGACACCCAGGGACACTTCCTGATTCTTCGTTGCCCCTCACAATTAATCTATCAGCAAATATTGTCTGTTCTGTCTCCAGAATATACCACCTCACTGTCTTGTTTCTTTTTTGTCCATTGCCACCACCCCCTACTGAAGCCACTATTATTTCTCAACTGTTTTATTGCAGCAGCCTCCTAGCTGGTTTTTCTGAGTCCAGATCTGCTCCTGTCTAATCCATTATTCATCCAGCACTGAGAATAAAGATATGAACTGTATCATATCACTGTTGCATATTTAACCATTTGCCATTGACCTTAAATCTCTAGAAGGCTGGGATAATTCTCGAGAATGTAAACTTCCTCTACCATAGTGCTTGCTCTCTGTGGTACCCCTAGTGCCTCATTTCATATTTAGCACATGGAAAGCATCTGATCAATATTTGTTGAAAAAATGAATGATAAACACTTGCCATGCTGTGTTCAGTTATTTATTTGATGTCTGTTTTCCCCACTAAACTGTAAGCTCTATGGAAAGAGAAACCATGAATTTTCTTGTTCAAACATTTCTACCTAATAGTTGGAAAAGGGTTTGCAATAATTATACAAGAGTTAGAAATAATGGGCTGACTGTATATATGGCAATATATTTGTATCTAAAAATAGAGTGCTGAGTGTAAGAGGCATGAAAAGAAAGTTAGATATAGAACACAATGTCATTTATAAAAATAAAACGTGTGCAGAATAGCAGGTATGCATTAAACACATCAGAACAGCTCCTTATAAAATGGAGGGGAAGGACAAGGGAAAATAAAATAAAATAGAACAATAACTAAAGTTATTTTTAAAAATAAAAATTAGTTAAAAATAACTAAGTTGGTTAGGAAAGTTAGTTAATTATTTTTCCTAAATTACTTTAGGAAAAACGTTTGCTAAATGGATAATAAATGGATTCTGCAGGTGATATGAAATTCCAAGGCATGTAAGTATGAATTTTTAAGGAATAGCAAAACAGAGAACTGACTTCATTTATAAAAATCCATTCATTAGCTGGGGATTGCCTTTGAGAGTTTTGAGAATAAAAATGGAAATGGGGTTGCAATAGCCTGGTCAAGTTGTAATATTCTTAGAAAAGTGATTTCCAGATCTTATTTTGCTGATATTCAGGAAAGCTTTGGGCATGGCACAGAATTCTTCAAAGAAAGTTTATTTTTAACTCACTTTAATTAGGACAAGTAAATATATGTCATGTAGCACTTTTAAGAGAAAAATGGATTATCACATCATGTTAACGAGGTGAGGCACTTGAAATGTAGAACTCTTGTCTTACAATCAAAACCTCAGGCTCTGTGCAACATAATTTAAAGACAAAAAATTTTTCCAGGGTCATCACGTGATATATTCATAGCTCATCCTAAGCTTCTAGAGTCTGTATGTTTGTGTTTGGGGATCCCAGGCTTATGACTTCAGCAGCTAAAGCCCTAGAGGGGAAAAGCAAAACTTGAAAATCTGAACAGACATTAATGAACAAAGACAGGGTAAGAAGACAAAATTGAAATAAATCTCATTATAATTCCCTTTAGTACTTTTTTCAAAGAAGGCCAACCTCACAATCTTGGACACACACACACACACAGAGCTTAAATTAGAGCTTAAATCTAATTCTGAAAACGTCACACAACTGCAACTTTTCTTATGAGGTTTCCTACTTCATAACTGCAGCTGTGTTACATAATTGATCCTGAAATATTTATAGATTGAGGGGCTTTGATTTCCAAACTTATCAATGAATCTCACATTTCAATTTCACTGCAATCATAAACTTGTCTTTAGCATCTGGACTGCCGCATCCTTTGTTTCTTGATCATCTTAACAGTTCCACCATCTTCATTTCCAAAGAGAAGGAAGGGGGTGCTAACTGAGGATCAGACTCCATTTAGAAAGTACAAACACATTTCGTAGTGAGGAATAGAAACCTGAGTGTTTTTACTTAGTTGCAACAACCGGTTTACCACAGGTAGTTCTACTAAATAGAAGTAACTACTGTTTCTTGAGTGCTTGTGTTGTGCTGGATTGGGTTAGTCGGGATGGTCTATGCCCATGATTCTCCAACTTGAGCACACATCAGAATTACCTGTAGGGACTGTGGTCCCATCTTCAGAATGTCTGAGTCAGCAGATCAGGGGTGGGGCCTGAAGATGTGCATTTCTAACCAGTCTCAGGTGGTGCTGATGCTGCTGATCCAAGGACCACAGTGAGAACCACTGGTTTATGCTGGGCTGCAGGAGGAACTCAACTGTAACATCTCAATAGCTTAACATCTCTTGCTTTGCCAAGCCCCATCATCTTCCAGCCGTGCCATCTGTATATACAACTTCCAAGGAAGCTGCAGCCCCACACAAGAGGGATGGAGGAAACCCTGAACTTCCTTTACCTACCTGGGAAATAGATCTCTTGGCTCCTATCCATTGACCAGAACTCATTCCACCAGCCCTTGGGGATTCCAGGAAGCTGTTTCTGCCACTCAGGTGCTTTGCATTCACACTCCTTGCTCTGTGCCACAAAACTGAAAGGCAATGTATGTATAGTGGACTCAGACATTTGGGATTTGAGGCTCAGAACAATTGCCTACTTCACAGATCATGCAGTTACTTGGTAAAGGGTGGAGCCAGGATTTAAACCTACAGCTGTCCAGCTCCACAGCTGGTGCTCTGTCCTCTTCAGAACACTCCTGGGCACATACTGAAGTGGCTAATTCAGCTTAAGGATTGGCATGGACTAGGTTGCCTAAGAAAGGCAGCCAATAGCAATAGAAAGGCAGGCTCCTGCCAAAACTCTCTTTGTAGGTAGAATGGGCAACCTATGAGTCCCCCAAAGCAGAATGAAATCATTTGTGTATTTTTTATAGTGGTCTATACCCATGTGGTGGCTAGATATTTTAAGGTAAGGAATCCTGAAGAGAAAGAAAGAAATATTTAGAGAAGAAACCACTAGCCAATGGCAGAAGAGAGGGAATCACATAAAAGGTCACTACAGACTAAGTTCTCAGTTGGAAATGCCCAGAAGTTGAGACTGCCCAGGTTTTGGTCTAGTCTGCCATTTTAAGAAGCTTCCAGCCATGTACCTCTTTTCCCTTTAGCCACAGGTTGACCTCGCCACAAATAATATCTATTTTATGTTTTAAATACAAATTCCAGCCGGGCGCAGTGACTCATGCCTGTAATCCCAGCACTCTGGGAGGCTAAGGGCTGTGGATTGCGTGAGGTCACAGGTTCGAGACCAGCCTGAGCCAGGGCAAGACCTCATCTCTAAAAATAGCCTGGCGTTGTGGTGGGTGCCTGTAGTCCCAGCTACTCGGGAGGCTGAGACAAGACAATCGCTTGAGCCCAGGAGTAATAAATACCAATTATAATTGAGTCAGACTACAGTGATGGCTGCATGTCCAAACTCTCTCGCACACGTTACTGACCAGTTCTTCAATCCTGGATATACGCTTGGTCTTTACTGCTCCTTCCATTGACCCTCAGAATTTGATAGTTGAGGAGCTAATTATCTGAGCTGTGGGTCATGCAATCTCTTTCACAGTTTACCCCTTTGTTTGGGGTGTTTTGCTCTTGAAAAGAACTTCTGAAAGAAGTTGGTATTTTAAGGAAAGCAAAACTAATTCCTTCTATCCACCTATCCATGAATGTTGGCATCTTTCTAATAGTTCTTTCCAGAGAACTAGTGGAGAAGAAGTCTAGAATAGTGACTGAAGTTTTTCTATGGGTTTGCTTCATCCTTGTACTGTGACTGAGAATTTATATCTAGTCATCAATGCAACCAATTTTGTAGTTGAAATTTCATGTGGATTAATTCTATATAATTTAAATTTAGTTTTCCTTCTTTGATTGAAGGTCTATAGTAATTCTCTTTTACGTAGTTTTTAAAAAGTATCCTTTAAACGTTTCTGGGGAATTTTAATGATAGATGTAATCTATAGTATCTTATTTCATCTTGTTTCATTTTGATAGTAAATTTGCTATCTTCAGTCTATATACTAGTTAAATATTAGTGAAATATGCCCAATCCTAATATATACCATTTATTGGACAAACAAGACACTAGTGTGGGGAGAGTGTGGATTGGTACAACCATTTTGGAAAACAGTCTGGAAATATCAAAGTTGAATTTTTACATACACTAAAACTCAACATTTCCACTTCTAGATATATTGCTCTGTAAAATTTCTCACACATGTACATAAGGAGGAGTGGTGAGAACATTTACTACTCATAGGTGGAAATAGCAATGTTGTTGTAATGGCAAAAACAAAACAAAGCGATTGAAGCAATTTCAATGTAAATAGGAAAAAGGGTAAATAAAATATGAGCAGTTGAGATGCTGAAGTACTAACACCACCAGGTAAATGCACTATACCTCTATATATTAATGCAGAAAGATCTTCAAAGAATACAACACAACCCCACATATCATAAATGGAGAAAAAAAATGAAAAGAGTAAGCTAAGGGTGATTGTTGTTGGGTGTCTCTCACAGTGCTTGGGTTTCTCAGGCATCCCAGCCTTCCCCAAATATCTCCCTACTGTGCCTCCTCTGTCCACCCATTTTCCTAGATAGCTTCTACTTCCTGTTTCTTCCAAAAAGCCTTGATCACTCACTACCCTTCTTCCCCTTCCCACCAACCCTGGCTGGGCAACACGTCCAGTTGATCTGTATCACATTGTATTGTATTAGTGGTGGTTTCACCTGTGAGATTCTTAAAGCAAGGTCCATGCTTTTTCCTTCTGAATCCGCAGAATTTAACGCATGGCACTAGGATTCATGTGAGGTGGCCAGAGCAGTGACATAATTTGCAGCGATCTGAAGGAAGTTACAGATTATCCTTTTATTCCTGTGAAGGGTCATTAGTATTTTGAAGAAAATTATTACTTTCCAAGTGCATAGAACCTCTGAAGGCAGTTAAATAAATACACCATTACACTAGAAACAGAAATGTCAGCTGAGATCCAATTTGCTAATTGGGCCTACAACTCTTTTAAGGTCTATTTCTGGTACCAATTAAATCCTCAGCTTTTAAATTTATTTTTCTTTATTCCTTTTTTTATAAGGGAATCTTTTTTTTTTTTGGTTTACAAATCTAGAGTTTAAATAGTGACCTAAATTTTTCTGGGAGTTAATTTTTCTTTACAGTTCTAATCACAACTAGATTGACTTCTTTAGTTGCGTAATTTGATGAAATTTGTCAATGTCTGTGATCCTTGTATAGACACTGAACTATTGATTATTGCCCTGTGGTAGAACCTTTCATTTGAGGATGTCAGTGATATGGTAGGAACAGCATTATCCTAAACCATTCCAAACTTCGATGTGGAGGATGTTTTCATGAGTCTAATCAAAAGCTTTCTTGAAATAATGACGTATCTTCATTATTACCAGTCAAGGTCATTGCTCCATCACAGACATAGATCAAGTTCCCCAGCTCTACCACTGCTGCTACTACTCCTCCCCACTACGACTCTCTACTGCTCCTTTCACTCTCCTCTGACTCAATAACTGTGCATGCACACACACACGTACACACGCACAACTCCACAAGCATCCAAATTATGTTGCATGTCATACTTTAAATGCGTCTGTGTCAAGTCACATACTCGTTCAGTGATTCATTCAACAAAAATCCACTGAGTGACTACCTTTTACTTATGAGAGATCTGGAGGTGGCCACAGTGAATTCTGTACCCTTATGAAGTTTACATTCTGCGACAAGAGATCAGTAAGCAGGTAAACAAGCAGATGAGACAGCAATGCAATTTTCTTTTTTCCTTTTAAGACAGAGTCTCACGCTGTCACCCTGGGGTTAAGTGTTGTGGTGTCATCACAGCTCACAGCAACAACAAACTCTTGGGCTCAAGCGATCTTCTTGACTCAGCTTCCCGAGTAGCTGGGACAACAGGTGCCTATCACAATGCCCAGCCAATGTCTCTATTTTCAGTATTTTCTCATCTCATTCTTGCTTAAGATGGTCTCGAACTCCTGAGCTCAGGCAATTCATCCGCCTCGGCCTCCCAGAGTGCTGGGATTACAGGCGTGAGCCACCACACCAGGTCATCAATACGATTTTCTATAATGGTAAATGCTATCAAGAAAAGTAAAGCATTTAAAGCAACCCAAATTTTATAAATTTGATAAACTGTTCTGTGAGTCAAAGGCCCAAAATGGATCTCACTGGGCTAAAAATCAAAATGTTGACAGGGCAACATTCTTTCTGGAGTCTATAGGGGAGAAACTTCCCTTGCTTTTTCCAGTTCCTATAAATTGCCTTCATTCTTTGGTTCATTGCCCTTTGCTCCACCTTCAAAGCCAGCAGCCCAGGCTCTTTGAATCTCTCTCTGACTCTTAGCAGCTCATGAAGACCCTTGTGGTTGGTTACACTGGGCCCAGTCCAATAATACAGGCTAATTTTCCCATCTCAATATTCTTAATCACACCAGCAAAGACTCTTTTGCCATGTCAGGAAACATGCTCGCAAGTTTCAAGGATTAGGACATGAGCATCTGTCAGGGGTACTATTCTGCCTCCTACAAGGTGGGGGTGGGTGGGGAGGCCTCTTTGGGGGGTTTAAGACAGAGTCTTAAAAAACCTTACAGAAGAGGCCTGAGTGTCCTGATGAACCATGGGAGGACATGGTGCAAGACTCCCTAGGAAAGAGGTTGTAGAAGCCAGGTGACGCAGGCTGAGCTCACCACATACACAGTAGCAGAGAAACAGCCTGAGTGGCTGGTACAGAGGGGATCAGGAGGTGAGAAGGGGCAGGCCCTGGAGGGAAGGTGGGACTGCACCTGTGTGATCTGCCTGGCTTCCTACAGCACAGTTTGGGACTTCATTCCGAGCAGGACCAGAAGCTTGTTGGAAGGTTCTTAGAGGGAATGGGTATGAGCTGATACAGTTCTAGAAATCAATGAACTTGTAGAAATTCCTTTCTCAGCAGAGGTTTTAGGAGCAATCAGAACTCCTTTCCAAGCTCTTTGGTGGGCCGGTCACCACAGACAGTGTCACGTCCTAAACCAGAGGTGAAGAGAGAGGGATGTCATGTGAGCTCCCCCCTCTGAGAGGGACTGAGTCCCATGTTGATGGGCGTGTCCAGGTGTCCGGAGTGTCAGGTGGGAAGGTGAGTGGAACGTGACACCTTAGTAGACACTCTAGTAGAAGAACCGAGATGATCTTGGCTCTTCATTTTTATTTCTGTCCAAAGTGGGTAAAGGACAAAAAGATTCTGACAGGGTCTGAGAGAGTATATAATCCATGAAATAGTTTGTTATATGGAATTAATCTTAATTTAATTAAAATTATTGTCATCCTAGCCTGCCCCCGAGATATTAAGGTAAGTTAGCTGTCCAGAAATACCTTGGTAGTATCTTTGCAATGGCATACTTTGTAATGTAATTTCACCTGCACGTTAAATTGGTTTGGCATGATTTTCTTGTCACACAACCATGTTGGTTGCTGTTTCATCATCTCTACTTACACCCTTCAAGGATTTTTGTATTACCTTTTTTTATGGTCTTGGCTGGCATTAAAATTAAGCTGACCAATCTAGTATTGTAAACATCATTTTTTCCTCTTTAATTAAAAAGAATTTTAGGAAAATGGTATTTTTTGTAGTGATCTTTATCTGAAAGGGAAACCGAATATTTGCACCAACAGAATGTAGCTCCAGAGATCATGCCATAATTATTTTTAAATCAAGATGCTTTCTCTCTTCTTTTTGAAGCTTTTACTTTTTTAATATGAAGTCAGCAGCTTAGGACCAAAGACAATAAAATTCACAGTTTTGCAGCTGTGATCCCTGTTTATAGAATCTGGGGCTACAGCTAAATCTACAGTGTTATTTGGAGAAGAAAAAGCCCTCCCTGGGAATGTGCAAAAGACATCCTGACAAGAGCGATGTGGACTAAATGCTGTGTTCACAGCAAGACTTCATAAAGGCAGAGCATCAATCAAGAATTTAGAGGAGCAGAGACAGGGGATTGCGTTTGTCTTGGCAAGGTCCGTGTTATTACAGCAAAAGACTATGGCCCAGTGTGGACCATAACCCTGCCTCCTTAAATAGCCCAAGTCAAGAAAAGGATATAACTGCCATAATTGTAAATAAGCGGCCCAGAGAAGTCTGCATTACATCATAAGGATTTTATATACAATTATGACATTGACCAGATTGTTAAAAATCAATTGAAAATAATAGAAAAAATATGAATAGATAAATCAAGAGCTGTCTCTTTGTGACCTTTCCCTGAAATTGTGCAGGGAACAAAGTCTGGTAAATTATACACACAGCAGGTTCCCAGCAATTGAGAAGCCATTTATATATTAGGTTTTAATTAAGAATTTCAATTATAAAACCAATCATTTTTCTTCTTTGGACAGAAGGGATTAGAAATAAGAGGGAAGTCTTAAAAAAGTTGATTGGGCTAGAGGAAGGAGTGAAAGCTAAACAGAAAGGAGGTGAGAAGAAGAGGAGGAAACAGTGATCGCAAATGCCCTAAACAGCAGAAGCAGAACCAGGAAGCTTGTCTGGGAAAGGAGGCAGGAAAGTGGTTTTCCCCCCATGTCGGTATTCAGAAAATGGCTAATATGGGGCTGTTCACGTTCGCTGAATTGGGCTGAATGCCAAATTGAGATGAAAAGTGAAAAGTGTCATCAATTATCCAGATGTTTCCAAATATATGGATTTTTTGGCATCAGATAAAACAACTCAGTGATCAACTGAATGTCTCGTTTTGCATTTATGTATGTTGACACCGTGTGACAGCCAAAGATGGCTGGCTCCTGTCCATATAAACCGTTTCCAGCTCTGAACCTGTGCAGCATATACTAATTGTCGCACTGAGGGCAGCCTTTCTAGGCCGTGTGCTGGGGCAGCGCTGTGCCACCACTACCCTTGTACACAAGACGGAGAATTAATGTGAGGCACGTTGTCGACACCCATGAAAAGAGATGACACTGTTTTGAAAGATATTGCAAAATACTTGGAAAGAATAAGAATGCCTCTCTTTCAACAGCCTGATGCTCACTGGTGCTCAAGAATTTCAAAAATCATTTTAATTTAATTCTCATCTTTGTAAAAGGTTGAAGAGCACATCCTGGAACGAGTGAAAGAAAAACAATAAAACGGCATTTGGCAAACTGTTTCTGTAAAGGACCAGGTAGGAAATACTTGGGGCTTTATGGACCATCTCTCGCCGACGCTGTTTCTCAGCCCTGCTGCCATATCATGGAAGAGGCCGTAGACAATACCTACACGGTTGAGCGCAGTGCTAGGCCAGTAAAACCTGACTTATGGACAATAAAGTTTGCATTCCATGGGACTTTCATGTGTCACAGAAGAGTCCACTTTTTACTTTTTTTCCAACCATTTAAAAATATAAAAATGATTCTTAGCTCTGGGGATGTGCAAAAACAGGCAGTGGGCTATGGGCTGTAGTTGGCCAACCTCTAAGCTAAGTAAGAGATTTAGATGGAAATAATAATGTAATAATAATAAACATATATTGCATGTTTGAAATGTGCCAAACACAATGCTAAACACTCCACATGGTCTATAGAAATTATACCCTAAAAATATTCCCTGTGACAGATCCTCTTGCTTTGTTCAATATACAAAGAAGAAATGAAAATGGTGATTACAAGTAACAGAGCTACTGTATACAGTAGTGGCATACTGCTTCCTGTGCGTGAGTGCCCAGTCAGGGACGTGAGCAGGAGCCTTCTTAGGACTTCATCTGCCCAGAGGGGCACCTGTTTCTAATTCATACTGAGGGCCTCAAAGCTAGTTTTTCAATGTGTCGAGGGACATGTGGTCATTAAGTGGCTGGGTTAGAATTTGAACTCAGGACTTTGAATCCAAAGACTCCGATATGCTGCTGGAGCAATTTCCTGCATGCCTTTTGGACGTATTTTATTTATCTGGGGTAGTTTTGGTACAGACCTGGCTAATTTCTTTATAAATTCTCTCTTACTTGTAAGGACTAACCGATTCGAGTGCTCTAAGGAGGCTTTGTTCTTGCAATTAGAGATGTTTGTCCTCATAGCTGCTCCGTGCAAAAATGTGTCAAAGTGTCAGAAGACGTTCAACAGCACCAGCATCAAACATTACCAGAAAGAAACCCTTGTGAGGATGGAAACTCGTGTTTTCTCTTCACTTCTGTGTTTCTTTCTCAACCTGGTCCAGACAACCTATTTACAAAGGAAATAAAGTGCAGGGAAGGTTAAGATAACACACTGAAATACCTTGTACCATTTTCGCCTGTACCGTTACTTAGATTAAATAAATAATCTAACGCTCAATGTGGTCATTTGTGAGCTCAGTGACACAGAATGCTCGTCACAGTTTCAACTTGCCAAAGTGAATTCCACTTGTCAACACGTTTTCTTCCGCTACTTCTCATACTCATTTCCTTTCTCATCCACATCTAAGGCCGGCCTCGTCCCTTTGTCCCCTAGATTCCTGACATGGCCTCCCATACATTTCTTCCTAGTTCTGGGTTCACTGGCTAATCAATAATCTGTCTTATCAGCTTCGTGTTAATCTTAAAAGGCTCGTTTTGAAAATAATTTCACAGTTCACTTTGAGGCTCTCTGTTGGTGTCCTGTTATTTATGGAATCCACGGACATCTGAGTAAGGCACTCAGGATCCTCCATTGTGGTCCCCATTCTTTTTTTTTTTTTCAGTTTTTGGCCAGCGCTGGGTTTGAACCCGCCACCTCCGACATATGGGGCCGGCGCCCTACTCCTTTGAGCAACAGGCGCCGCCCTGTGGCCCCCATTCTTTATCTAGCCGTCCACTCTTCCCTCGTTTCAGTCTCTTGTCATCGCTCTTGAGCAGCTAAGCTCACGCTCCATCTGAGTTCCTGCTCCTGCTGCCTAGGGTTGGACAGTTTTTCTTTGTCCCCGTCCTTACACACCCTACTGAGGTACCATGTCAAATTCCACCTTCCCCAGAGAGCTTCCCAGGGGCCCACAGCGCGCCACCATTTCTCCTTCTACCACGCTTTCAATCATTGGCCTCTTTCTGTTTCGGCCACTCCCAGCTCTGCTTTGTCTCAGTGGTCTGTGTCGCAGCCGATGATAAACCTTTATGGCAGGATCGCTATGTTTTCTGTAGCAACCCAAGTTTCACATGCCAAACTCTGGTCTGCAAACACCACTTCATCTTCCTGTTTTCTGTATCCCGACTCATCATCTCACAATCTGATTCTGATTTGCCCACTATGCTGGGCCTGTGCAAAACAAGCCAACAAGCAAAACATGACTGACTACATTCGAGTGTGTCTTGGGATAATGTACCCTCTTCCTGGGGCTGTGCCACGGCTCTGGCGTCTTCCACAGAGCCAAGTGGTGGGAGGACAGGAGACACTGCGTCCTCTGTTATGGCTCCAGACAGGGTAGGCCTGAGAGCTTGTCCCCTCTGTCCTCAGTGTTAATGGTCTTCTGCTGTTCCCATGTCATGCTGGGAGCCCAGGAATCTTTGTGAAGGCTGCTTATATTTCTGTCACTGTGTACAATGTAGCTGTCCCTCTCCTGCCTGGCAGCCTTCCTACTGGGCTGCTTAATGCAGGACACAATTCCTCTCCTGCTCTTGGGACTCGTCCCAGACTTCCGTCTCTTCCACCCTTCCCCAAGCTCAGGGAATTGGGGAAGTGTGGAAGAACTTCTCCATTCCTGTTGCTTCAGGATATGAATAGAGAATGTCTTTCCCCAAGGGTTTAGGCTTTTGTAAAACAAAGAGACAAAGACCCGTGGTTTGCCCTGCTTCCCACTCTGGGTCTGCCTCTTCTGAGTGAGTAGAGATCTGATCTTGTGCTGGAAGGGGGGTGGGGTGGGAGAGATTTATTGCCAAGAGAGGAACACACGAGAAATATAGAGAAGAGTAAAATCAGCAAGTATTTAAATAGTAGCCATCTATATGCTTTGGGGGTTATTTCCCTGTAGTGTCTTACACACACAGAGGTGAGAACACAGAAGGAGCTTCGCAAAGACGTTCTCAGTGAACTCACTGAGCTCATCCTTCACATTGGTCATTTCCACCATCAGTACCTTTTAATGCATTCTTTTTCGTTTTATTTACTTTTACAACTGGGTTGGGTTTTGGCAAAAAGGCCTCCTCTTCCAAATAAGTGCTTTTTCATCCTGATGTAATATCCTTCTCCTTGCAGAGGGTGAGAAAGAAATGTAGACTCTGTTTATAAACAAAAACTTTGGCTCTCAATGACATCACCAGGTTAGTAGGTGGCAATGAAGTCTGTGCAAGTAACTGGCTTGTGAACCTCCTCTCCTTACCTAGTTCCTTGGCGTAATTCATCCACAATGTACACTTGGGCTCTCCCAACGCCGTGCTCCATCCAGATGAATCTGAGGTGTTCCTGTTGGATTTCAAAGGGAGCCGCAAACAAAATGTACTCAGGAAAGGCCCGTGTTCATAGTGGGGTGTTTCTACGCTGGCCTTAAAGGACTTGTAGGGCCAAACCAGCAGAGGGTGGTACAGCCAATGGCACAAGGCCATGTGGCTGGAGTGGCAGCTCTTTACTAGCTATGGGCCTGGGGCCTGGCATCTCTGGTACCTCTAGTTATTTCCTAAGCAAATGGAGATAAATCCAGAGGGTTCCAGGAAAATGTATACACAATTTAAGACAGGGAAAAACTGTATCACATTTGTAATACTAAAGTCATGTTTGACTTCTGCCATGACAAGAGGGATTCAGCGTGACTTGTATTCATCTTTTGTTATTGCTGTATATCAATTGTAATAGTTTTACAATTGTAATAGTTTTTTTCCTTTCTTAAAATGTATATACATTTTTTGGCACCTTCTGTACAATATCGTAAGATCATTATGAAGAGTAAATGAGTAAATATATCCTCTGTCTTGAACACTTTTGGGTACATGGTCAGCTGTTATTATTACCAGATCTTTGTTCTCTTTTCTGTTTGGCATGCCTTTCCTGACCACACCTCTTTACCCAACAAAGCTACTAAAAAGGTCATATCCAATTTTTTTTTTTTTTTTACACAACTCTGAAGTTAAGCGTTATTGGAATCGCAAGTGACTCAGTGTGAACTGTCACTTGAGGATATTTAGAATCGTGCCCTGCTGAAGGCATTGCTTCGCACTGAGCAGCGGCTTTCTGGTTTTCATGTTCCATCCAGGACCTTGGATGATAGTCTGGCTGGGACTGTGTCAGTTTAAGTGTGGGATGGACAGAATTAAAAACCCAGCAACAAAAACAAAAAAACTGGTTTCCACAAGCACTAAGAGCACATGGATTGGTCTGTTAGAGCTGGCAGTCTGCAGGTGGGGCAGACCCGGGACTGGTTTAATTCAGTGTCACAGTCACTGTCATCAAGGTTCCTGCCTGTTTTTCTGCTTAGCCTGCCACAGGGGCAGATTCCCCTGGCAGTAACCTGGCTGCTGACAAGTTCTCAGGACACTTGATTTCACATGTGTCCCTGGAGAGAGCCAGAGAGATGGTCACTTCCAGCTGTCAGAAAAGAGCAAGGGTGTTTCTTTCTCAAAAGTTACCGAAAACTTGTTCTCCAGTCTTCTGGGCCCACATACTGTGTTACCCATGCTTGAAGCAGTCACTGTGGCTGGGGGCAGGGGATCACATGGATTGGTTTAGGCCTGAGCTATACGCCCACCCTTAGGAGGAATAGCAGATGTTCAGCCCCCTTTAAGTCCCTGGGGCTCATGAGAAATATGGCTACCTGGAAAAAAAAAAAAAATCAGAACAGGTACCTAAAGCAGGGGGAAGGGAAGCCAGCAGGGCCTTTTCAATGTCAAATACAAAGAGGCCGCCATCTGACCCAATGCTAGGTTTTAGCATGTCTAGAAGGCTTCTCTGCTCTTTGCTAAAAATTTCATTTCACTTCCTCATAGTCAACACAGGGATGACTGTTTCTGCTTTTGTTTGCTTGTTTTGTTTTGTATTAAAACCACCACTAATCATACCTGTCTTGACCACAAGGAATTGTAACTGGCCACAGCACCGAGTCAGAAGAATCTACCCTTGGAAAATGCATATTAGACACAATGATAAAGGTCTATTCCTGCATTTTAAAGGTAATTCTTTATGGTGCCCTGCCTTCAAAAGAGAATTTAGCAGAATTGGACTTTAACAGCGCAAATGTATGTTTAGAGACATTCAATGTAAGTTTCTGATTAATCTGACCAACTAGCAATAGATAATATGAAATCGTGAAGGTGGACGGGTGCCTCGGCCTCTGGCCTTACCAGCCCCAGTGTGGTGATCTGCTGTCCACAACCTTTTCCTGCAAAGTTGCTTCTGAAGGAAGATGTGCCCCCAAGGACAGGCTCCTCTGTGCCTTCTCAGTACACCCTTATTCCTGACCTGTTCCCTTCCACTGAAAAAAACACATCCGAGTGCAAGTATGTGAAAGGCATATTTGTGTAGGCATGGACTTGAATCAGTTTTAATTTATAAAAAGAGAAAAGTTATTCTCAAATGCTAATTTTTGCATTAGTCACTTTCAGCTTGTTCTGTTGCAATAAGGGACAACTCCTGGTGGCCGACCAACAATATTTTGTTTCTTACGCAATGTGAGCTGACAGTGGAAGGGGTGCTGTGCTCCTCATGGCCACCTAGGCAGGACCCCGCTAGCAGAGATGCCATCTCAGGGTGGTTCACGGTGTCACAAAGCTGGGCAATAGTGGCATCACCAATCACAAACTCATTCTCGATGTTTTTGATAACACATATCAATTTTGTTTCCATTTTGCCACTGAGAGAGGTCACATGGATGATGCTAGGTGAGCACAGGAGCTGGGGTGGTGACTCACACCTATTGTCCTGGCTATTCCAGAGGCTGAGATGGGAGGATCCCTTGAGCTCATGAGTTTATGATGAAACTGGACAACATGGGGAGACCCAATCTTCTGAAAAGCAAATAGATAGGTGAGGATAAGGAAAAGGAATCCTATCATATGCTTAGAGAAGGAAAAATGGAATATTTGTGAAAGTCCTAATTACCACTACGGACTTAAAATGAGAAAACTCATTAGTAATAATGAGTTATGATGTACCTCACTGCCCTCCTTGTTTAATCATCCAAAAACAGCTCAGTTGAGCCACCCCTTGAGCTAAGCTAACTCTTCCTGGACCAATTTCTTTACGTTTGCTACATGCAAAGAGGGATTTTTTGGCATATTCTGCTGATGTTTATATATTGTCAAGTTCTAGTTCAGCAGACTTGAATAGTGTATGTATATATGTACATATGCTAGTATATTCTAGAATATGTCCAGAACCAAAAGATGGAAATAGTTGTCTGGGAGCTGATGAAGAACCAGACTGAATACTCAATGTAAATAGTTACCAGCACTAGTCCTTAGAGTTCCATCTTCTTTCTACAAACACTCACATGTATATTTATATTGCTTAGGAAAAATCTGGAAGCAGATCCATGAAAATGCTAATTTTATCTGGTTGTAATAGTGAACGGCACATCCATTTTTATTTTACTTTTCTTTGGTCTATATGTTCTAAATTTTCTAATATAAATGTCTTAAATGGAGAAATTATTATGTCATTGCATTTGTGGTTAGACAAAATGACTGAGAAGCAATTGTGGTCAGCAGCATTCTAAGACAGCACCAAGATTCCTGAATCCAGTGTACCCAGGGCACGCAGGACACACCTTGTATAATCCTTTCCCCTTGTGTGGGGACTGTGAGCACCGTGAAATATTATTCCTGTCATTGTGTTCTGCTATATGGCAAAAGAGATTTTGCAGATGTGATTAGGATCCCAAATCAGTAGATTTTGAGTTAATCAAAAGGGAATTTATTGGGCTGTACCCATAGCTCAGTGGGTAGGGTGCCGGCCAAATACACTGAGCCTGGTGGGTTTGAACGCAGCCCGGGTCAGCTAAAACAACAATGACAACTGCAACAACAACAACAACAACAGCAACATAGCTGGGTATTATGATGGGTGCCTGTAGTCCAACTACTTGGGAGACTGAGGCAGGAGAAATGCTTAAGCCCAAGAGTTTGAGGTTGCTGTGAGCTGTGATGCCACGGCACTCTACCCAGGGTGACAGCTTGAGACTCTATCTCAAAAACAAAACAAAAACAAAAACAAAAAGGGAATTTATCCCAAGTAGGCCTGAGTTAATCAGGTGAGACCTTAAAAGAGATGAAAAGCAGCAGTCCCTTCTTCTGCTGACCTGGAGGAAATAAGCTCCTGCGTGGGGGCGGTGGTGAAGGGCATTGGGCCAGGAGTGGGGAGGGGCTCTAGAGGCCTGACTGACAGCTAGCAAGAAAACAGGGACCTCAGAGACACAGCTGCATGGGGAATGAATCCTGCCAACAACCAGGGAGATTGGAAGAGGGCTCTGCCTGAGAGATGGGCTAGGACCCTAACCTACTTGTAAGATCACGGGCAGAAAACCCAGCTAACCTTTGCCAGGACCGCTAGCCCATGTGGAGTGAGAGATAATAAATTTGTGGGTTGTCTTCTATTACTAAGCTTGTAGTAATTTGCTATGCAGTAATAATAATAATTAAAAAAAAACTAAGGTTAACAATTGCCAAAAGAGTCTTCTGCATAGGGAGGTGGGTAGAGGGAAGGGGATTGGTGGGATTACACCAGCGGTGCATCTTACAAGGGTATATGTGAAACTTGGTAAACGGTCTGTGAAGCTAGTGAATGATGCCCCATGATCATATCAATGTACACAGCTATGATTCAATAAAAAAAAGAAGAGTCTTCTGCATAAAATCAAGAAAAAGTGAGGACAAAAACGTATTTTTAAAGAAAAATCTTTTTTCATACAGCAACCAGGTTGCAGTTAGCTTTGTGGGGAATGTCATATATTTGGGGGAAGGTGGGGAGAACCTGCTGGAGTGTTGAATTTGATCTGGGCAGTGGTAGGTACAGATATTAAAATTTGTTGAGATAGACACTTAAGACCTTGTGTATGTAACTTGTATCTCAATAAAAAAAAAAAAATAACTAAACCCAGGATCTTTGATATCAACCATGACCAAAATTCTCTGAGGCAAGTCTGGGTGTCTTGGGTATGACAGGCATTCAAGAAACCGTCTTCTCTATGGTAGTAAAATATACATCACATAGAATTTGCCATTTTAATTATCATTAAGTGTACCACTCAGTGACATTAAGGCTACTCACATTGTCATGCAGCCAGCATCCCTCTCCACCCCCAGAATTTCTGCATGATTTCCAACTGAAAACTGCACTTTATTGCTGAGACACCTGGTGTTTCCTTTCTGCCACATAAATGAGGCAAGGAACAATTCAGGGTGACTATCAAAGCACCTCCCGGTTATGCTTATTGTTGTATGAAGTCGACATGTGCTCTGATATGTCCCAGGTTTCTGTGAAGAATTTTTGGAAGACTGCCACTTCTTTTACCCAGTTTTATTGACCAGGCTTCGTATACTACCTTTCAGCTCCCCTCAACCTCCGCCCCTTCCGTCACGTCCTTGTTCAAACCACATTCTCCAGTGTAAAAATTATTTGTGATTCTCAGAAGGCACCAAGACCCTTGGGGCCCTGCCTGTGGAACCCCCTGAAATGCTGTCACACCCTTTTATTCTGGGCAGACTCATTCAGTGTACTCAGAAGAGTATACTGGGCAATTGCTCTGGGCTGGATGCTAGGGACCCATTGGGGAATCTGCCTGAGGCCCAGGGCGGGGACACACTTGTCCTTACAGCTGTGTGCAGACTTCAGCGCCCCGTGATGTCTGCTCTGACTCTTGGCCCTGTCTGCCCTTCTCTCCCACGTGGCTTCCACTGAGGCTCTTTTTGAAATGTATACATATGGTCCCCTTCACAAACTCTCTCTGTTTCATGAGTATTATTCTTGCCTCCTTTACTTAATTGAAAGTTACTTGAAAATCGGGCTCTATCTGGTTCACCTTTGTGCCCTCTGCTCTTAGCGCCACCCTCATTTAATATTCACTGGATGACTGACTTGGGTGTTGGGTTCAGACGCACAGGTCATCAGTAAATTGCAGGCGCAACCTGAAGATCAGGACACTTTAACATCTGTTGGTTACCAAAAAGTTTAGTTGGTAGTCGTGACAGGTAAAAAAAAAATGGCAAGTGTACCCTTAAAACCTTCTCCTCATGAGGGATTTATATTATTAATTAAACGGAGGCATGTGGAAACCTGTGGACATTGTCTCCCTCCCCTAGAAAGGGGCTCCTTTTCTTATTAAGTTGGATATAGTACAGTATAAATCTCCCCATGTGCGTTCTGTTCATTTCATACATACTAATGAGGACGAACACACCGGTGTGGTGGTGGAAATCATTTATTCAGTGGTGGGAAAAACAACATCCGGACCGGGACCCCCTGCTGACTCTGCACACAGTTTTTCTAAAGATTTATATTGGCAGACTAATTAAGGAGCTGAGTGCATTAGATAAAGAGTATGTCATTGCAAAGGTTACAAGAGCCTCCTGGAGTTTCTCTACTTAGCATCACACAGGTAAGGGAGTACGGACCCAGTCTCTACAGCTCTCTCCCCTACATGCTAGCTGGCATGTTGGAGTTCTCTGCTTCTATCAAAAATGATTACAGAATGTTAGAGAATTTTCTGAGTTCCCAGTTACTAGAGAAAGACACATTTTGATACAAGATGACACAGTTACTCCCGTCTCCTCCACACTGTGTGTATTTAACCTTAAAAAACGTGGGTTATAGTCTCGTGAGCTAAGATAGAATGTATTCTGAAAACATAACCTCAGAGTTTGACTGTGCCGACATTATTTACTAACTTCTAGAAAGAGGGAAAAAATGGTAAGTCCTCCAGTCATTGTTTCTTCTGCAGGAAGTGATTGGAGCTCCTCCTAGAAGTGAAATACACGTTGTTTTCTGCAAGCCGGTACGTAGCTCTATTCGCGTACGCTCTCAGACTACAGGTGAATGATGGCAATACCAAAACAGGGCAACATAACCTCTCAGTATATAGCCCCTTACTGCTTTCTTTTCTGAATATCAGTCCAAACAAAATTTTTTAAAAGGCACAAGAGAATGCATTTGGGTGTGTGAATGTGGAAAGATGACTCTTAAATTATTGCATAAGGATATTGCAATGAAACAATTTTCTTATAAGAAAGCAAGTGACTTAAGCATCATGTTTTTCTTCCTTCCCTTCTGCTTTTGTTTATGTTATGGGCATAAAGGTGCAGGAACAATTCACAACAGGCCAGTGCCAGTGATTGGTTAATTGGTTGAATGTGTTTATTTTGCTCGTGGCAATGGGGTGGAAAACAGGCAGTGCCTTGGCCGTTATCCCACAGCCAGTGAGAGGCACAGCCAAGGCCAGCCCCTTGGCACGCTGGACCTCCGGTGGGTTGTCTTTCCATTAGGGAAAAGAGTACATTTACAGAATTTTTCCCTCTTTCCCTGCTTTTCTTATTTATTTTTTTCCCCCATATGGTTTCCTCCATCTGTATCTTGATACTGTACCAGTTAGCAGCAATAGAATAACTCACTTTTGTTTTCATTTTTAATTTCTCGTGTTGTAGCCAATTCCCCCCTGCCCCCCCCCACTGGGCTCCCAGCTAACTCTGAACCATCCTTCCTGTCGGTACTATTCCCTGGTGTCTGGGTCTATGTCTGTATTTTCCTGGCTGCATTGAGATAGGAAGAATTGGAGTGTTTTGTCCTGTGCCTTAATGTACCGCAAAAGTAGAGGGAAGGGGGTGGTGCCTGTGGCTCAAAGGACCACCATATGCTGGAGGTGGTGGGTTCAAACCCAGCCCCGGCCCAAAACTGCAAAAAAAAAAAAAAAAAAGTAGAGGGAAGGAGGGTGGTGGGAAGGGAAATCTTAGCTAAGGGTGAGAAACCACTGGCTTCCTTTATAAGCGGGCTCTCCCATCTCACCAGCTTCTCTGTAGAACTAATTCACGGCACAGCTTGGATCACATTTCTTTCCACTGCCTTGCCCGGTGACACCCTCAGCGAGACTGGACCTCTGCGGGAGATGAGCAAGGGGAATCACGGCAAGGTGAGGGGAATGCATCCGGCAAATCTCGGGAGAAATGAAATACGTGGTACGTGAGGTAAGAGCCAGCTGTCGAGTTCTCGTCTCCGGCTCCTGTTTCTGGTGTGGGCCCTTGGGTAAGTCATGACCACATCGGACCTCCTTTTCTCATCTGCAAACAGGGACAAGAATACCTCCCTCACGGGGTAGATGTGAGGATTACCTAAAGGGTTTACCATGAAAACTAGCCTTGAGTTATTTTTAATTTTTATTAAGTGGCATCAACAGGTCGGACATACTTTCCTGTGAACACTCACAAACTCTCTCAACCAGGAAGTCATGCAGCAGAGATCTGGTGCCCACCACCCTTCCATCCACCCTCCATATGCAAGTTTTCTTTCTTAGGAATGGGAGTGGAGAAAGAGTTCAGGCTTCTGGGAAGGTGGAGGAGGAAGATGGTGAAATTCAGATGAGACATCAGGGCCTCAGCCAAGTATCTGCTTTCCAGCTGTGTTCCAGTCCTAGGAAAGAGCTGCAGGGCCAGGCTTGACACTGAGGCAAGGCCAATTCTGCTCCCCTGGTCTGAACTGGCTTCTGCTAAGGGCTGGCTGAGCTGGGGAGAGCAGAGGTGAGCCTGTGGGGAAATGGCATCACCTAATCCTGCCAGGCTAGCTTCTTCTCTCGAGTTCCTTCACCACCTGGGGTGCAGAGAGGTGCAGCTGTGCCTGCCTGGCACTCAGAGCTGCTGCAGTGCTCCCAGGCGATCCCAGGCACTCCCAGTTCCCACCTCGGAGCCCACAGAAGGCTTTCCTGCTAAAACAGTGTCTTTCTTCATTCTTAGACTGTAACATGGGCCTTTCTAAAGCCACCCCTGGATATGCAATTTGAAAAGGTCAACACTGGCCATTCTGCCCCCTGTTTAGCTGCCTTACAGCTGGGTGGCCTCACACAGGCTGCAGGCTTCCATGGTCCTCAGCTGGCCTGGGATCTCTTGTCTGAGAGGGACTTCACAGGAAGCCTTGTTAGGCACCTCCACATCGCCCTGGGCCCAGACCCCAGCCCTAAGCAGGGACTTCAAGTCTTGGTCAACCACCTCAGCACAGCCTGTGGTGCTGGGAAAGCTGCGGGAGAAGCTGGGGGTCACTCTGCTGTTTCTGCTGCAGGTCCGCAAGGCCCGTTGGATGTGAACCAAGGCTGCTGCCCTTCCCCAGCTCCTCCCACCGGGTGGAGGCCGAGTGGAGATCACCATGATATAGAATGAAATAGAGAAGAGGTGGCAGAGCCCGGGGTGAAATCCGTTTTTCTTGTCGCCATACTTCTTTGCTTGTTACAGTTTCCTTGCACCCCAGAGCTCTTGTCAGTGACCCATTTTGTCACTGGGGACATTTCTGCTTTGAAGTCATAATTTATCCTGCAAGAGCTGCTAAAAGAAGCACTTTCAAACTCAGATCTGAGTGAAGGCTGGGAATTGTAAGTCACCTCCAAGCACTTGGGTAAATTGCAAAGAGTAGTCTTTATTACCTCAAGGGGGTTAATTTTAACTTACTGCTTTTTACTCTGAAGAGGGTTTTCTCAAACATTTCTCCCTCTTGCTCTCGTTACAGATTCTTTCTTAGGTGGTGCAAATTAGCCATTTGTGATTTATTTATGACATTTCGTTCACCGTAAGTGAACTTGTGACTACCTCATCATTAACCATCTAGCTAAACAAGAGTTTTAAAAATAAGCCTGTGGAAAGCCTGGGGAAACATTACATTTTTCTAACCTTCTCAAAGACAACTACAATTACTACCAGCCATCTCTCTTCCTGAACCTTAGAGAGAGGATATGGCAGCAAAGTCCAGGGTGTGGACGCACCACTGTCGGGCTGGATTCAGTCACGCCTTTACCCAGCTCTGTGACCTTGGGCAGGTTACTTAACTTCTGTGGGCCTCAGTGTCCTCAACTGTGAATAGAAATAAAGCCCATACCTTCCTCACAGGATCGCTGCAAATAGCAAGTGAATTAAGATATGCAAAGACGTGAGAGGGGTGCCTGATACACAGAAAGCCAAATTTAAGCATGTTTTCTTCTTCTTAAACTCTCTTCTAAATGTGCTTGCAGCATTTAAATACCCAGAAAAGAAACATGCGCAGGTGGAAGAGGAAAGCATCTATTTGTACAAACATATTATCTTTTGCTTTTATGGTTTGATTAATTATTAAATGGCTATTAGGAGCAGATTAGATTTAACACAAAGGTGTTTATAGTTTTAGTCACTGGAGGTGTTTTGTTTTTTGGTAAGTAAAGTCAGGTGCATTATCTATTTCAATCTTCTGGGTATTAGGAGAATACCATTCTGAATCTCTTGCTTTTAAGGTTGAAGAGAAATGTCTTCAATGTGTGCGTTTGCGTAATGAAACCCATCTGGCCGATGACTCGGGCTGTGTTGTGTGGCCAGTGTCTCTGGTGTCTCCTGCCCGCCAGCCTCTCCTCCCTTCCCACACACTCTCCAGAGACACACATAGCACACTCTGTGCCATCCACAGGAAAGAAAAACAATAAAAACACATCTCTGTCTCCATATGCTATTGGTTTCTTACACACTGAGTTTTCAGGATTACTATCTTGTTGTTAAATGTGCCTATTGCTGACAAAGCTATTCAGGAATAAACAATACCCTCTGTCATTTGATAGGCAGCCAAATTTCCCAGGGAAGATTCTTTTGGAACCCTCTAAAACACCCCTTTGTTGCAACCCACAGAAAGTCACAAGAGAGCTGTTGAACTGTGTAACTGATTTTTATTAAGAACCCATGGGGACAGGGATAATGCCATTTTCTCCCTTCACTCCCTTATATTTTATCTGGGATTTATTTGCAAAGAAATTTGGGGCTAAATTTCTGCTGATTTGAGACCATTTGATAAAGTATTTGAACTAGCTTCCCAGGGGTTCCAATGCATTATATAATTCTTTAATCTTTACAGTGTAAGTTTAGCAGGCCTCTCGTATCATACCCATTTTCTTACCAAAAAGTACAAGGAGAATTCAGGCAATGGGGCCAGGCTTGGTATAAACTCCATTAATCACCTGGCAGTCCAGGTGAGAAGGGAGCCCCTGCCTGAACTGGAGTCTGAGAGAGGAGGAGATCAAGGTCAGATGAAGGGGAACCCTGAGAGGTGGTGAGAGGTTTGGGTTCCGCCCTTGGACCCAGCCTGGCCAGCCTGGACTGTGGTGCTGAGGATGGCAGAGACAGTAGTTTGTGCATTAAGGGAAGAGCTGGGCCCAGAGCTTCCAGGCCATGCTCTCTTCTTGGTTTCCATTTCACTCCAAATAGCACTCAATTTTTTGACTTCAAAATCCCCCATTGAAGAAGCAGCCTAATCTTTCCACAAGGCGGTGGTCTCAAGCAGGGGCTTACATTAGCATCTGGCAGGGATCTCACTTTAAATGCTGATTCTTGGAACCCACCTCCTACCCCACACCCAAGTTCTGATTCAGTAGAGTAGGATTGCAGCCTCCAGGAAAAGGCTGCAGCTTTTTTCCCAAGGTGGTCCTTAGATCATGCTTCATGAATATGGCCCTAAGAAGTAAGCAGCTTAAGAAAGGAGCAGTAACAATCTCAGAATATGGGTAGCCAAAGAAAGACATGATCGAAGCAAACTGCCCGTTAGCCACTATGACACTGATTTCTCCTGAAATTTAAAAGTGCCACCTAGAATAATTGTTATCTTTCCCATCATCGGGGGGCTTGTCCTGATCTGATGAGTAGGGGGATGTGTATGAGAGGCATAGAAATGATCCAATTTCCAGCAGCCCAGGTAGTGAGAAAACGAACGCTCACCTTAATCCAAGGACATCCTAAGAGCAGCCACTTGAATTTATGCTCCGCTATCAGCTGGGCCCAGAGTAGCTCATTTTATACTACAATTAGTAGCAAATTACAGTCAGACTGACTTTCAAAAGATCTAGTTACATTCTGCTAGGAAACAATTTAAAGGATCAGATTGGTGCTGACACTAAATCAAACCAGCTCCTCTAGCTCCAGAGACTTGGGCCTCCCAACCCTGTAAAGTCTGCAAGTCGGCTTTTCTTTTAGCAAAAAGCTTAGCTCTGGGCTTTGGTATTCCACTAACTCATTCTAACAATGGCCTGATGGCGAGGAGGGTGGTGCGAACTCACGTGCAAAATTATAGAATGGTAAAATGTGGATCCCTGCTCCACCTCCAGAGGGGAAAACATGGCCGGACCTTGACAGTTGCTGTCCTGGTTTCTCTGATCGTGCAGGGTAGGGTCTCTGCAAACTCCCTGGGACCTCAGCCAGGACACAAACTCTCCTCTGTCAACTGTTCCTTTATTCAATACACAGTGAAGAAAGTGAGACAGGGAAGAGCGACATTGCGGGAGACCTTGCTCTCCCCAAGGTCACAGGGTTGTGAGTGTGGGACTGTCGGACGTGGTGGGGACAGAGCTGGAAGCTGGGGTTGTGGAGTAGAGTATGGGGTTGAATGGGTTGAATGAACTTCCTCAGAGCTGGGATTGGGGGAGCTTGTAAAAAGTACTTTGTTTCGGGAGGTGCCTGTGGCTCAAAGGAGTAGGGCGCCGGCCCCATATGCCAGAGGTGGCAGGTTCAAACCCAGCCCCTGCCAAAAATTGCAAAAAAAAAAAAAAAGTACTTTGTTTCTTGAAGTACAGCTACAGGAGGGAAAGGCCTCCTCCGTAATACCTATTTCATCAGAAATTTTCATTTTCTTTGTGTTTCCCACTGTCCTACAGCTTTCTAATGAGAGTACAGCCATGTCACCCAAGAGAGCAGCCAAGGCAAGGACCCTACCAGGACAGGAATGTGCCTCAGGGTTAATTCTGCTCCCATTTTTTTTTTTTTTTTAACCTGTGAGCCAAAAAAAAGACTTGTTTTTATTTTATGTGACACTGGCTGGATCGAGTGCCAAGTGTCCATTAGGGAACGCACAGATCCTCCCATCTTCAGAAGAAATGAATGCCAGGCAGCCTCTTTGGCTTCTCCGTTATGAAGCACAAATGCCTATAATGCCTGGGGTTGGGGCAACAAAATGTCCCACTTCTCTGAATCACAACCAAAGGCACCAAAGTCACCCTGACACGACAGGGGAAGGTATGTTGTTGAATTAATCTGAACATGAAAGCCAACACCCTTTTTAAAAATGCAAGAAATTTTGTTTGCTTATATATCTATCTGCTTGGCACTGGAATTATCTCCAGGACCACCCAGTTTCTAAGAACCACCCAGGGATCTCCCCGTCTTCAGTCCAAGATAACACCTATCCCAAAAAGACACCTTGAGCATCCCAGCCAAGGCCTTTTTCTTCACTCCCTCTTATGCCTCATCATCAAAGCTCCTGGCCAACTGTTTACGCCTTTCCCCAGTGTCAGCTGTGAAAGGGGGGAATGCCTAAGGACTGCAGAGGTGGGGGTGGGCAGGGGAGAATCTGCCCCTCACTCAACATGTGCTCAACATCCTTTGGGAATCTGTATTTTGACACCGATGCTCCTTCGTCAGTGTCACAGTCCACACTTGGATATGCTTCCCCAAATTCCAACAGCCTGGCTTCTTCAGGACACCTGGGCTTTGGAGCAAGCATGCAAGAAGGTGTCTGTGACGGAACCCACTCCAGCTGCACGCCACGCCCCTGTCCCGCCTGTCCACCTCTCTTCAGCTGGCTCAACAGCAAGCCTGACCAAACCCAAAGGGAAGAAGCATTTTCAGTTTCTCTGCATGACTGTGTTATCTACCTGCCTCTTGTCCAGTGGGGTTTTGCTGGCTGAATGCTGTGTCTTCTTGTGTCCACTGGCATTGGGGTCTTGGAAGGAATCAGAAGGCCAGGGCAGCCTTCTCAGTCTCAGGAGGATTCTGCAGACTGGGCCCTACCTCCTCCCATCCTGCTTAGAAGGCTGTCGTTCCCTTGTTCGTTTACTTCTTCTCTCCTCCACAGTCATGGATCGGTTGAGTTTCTCCATTAGATCTTCAGAATGGTACGACCTGACCTCTGTGTTTAATAGACAGACTCCTTGGTCTCGGCGTCTCGAGGGACTTGAACCTGGTGTGCTCCACCAGCTGCGCTGCTCTCATTGACTGTGCTGTTTCTCTCACCTTGTTTTTCCTTAAAGGGTTGGGGGTGGGGGAAGAGACCTATTTATTCATTCAGAGACTCATTGACTATTCTATGTAAGAGAAAGAGAGAAAGGAAGAGAAAGCATTGCTGCTATTGGTTGAGCACCTGCTGGGTGCCAGTCTAGCAGCTTTAGAAGCTTTCCGTGCACTATCATCTCATCCGAACCTCATTTCAGCTCTGTGAACTAGGTGTTACTGTCCACGTGTCCCACGTGAGGAAACGAAGGCTGGCAGAGGTTAAGCAATTTGCAGGAGATGGCACTTCTGGGAGGAGCTGGGCTTGGCCCAGGACTGTTCCATTTATAGCACCGTCTCTGGAGCGCACCCTGGGCCCTCGGGACAGGAGCTGCCCATGGAGGGTGGAGGGGGCTGAGGGGCAGCCTGATGCTTGTTCAAGGAAAGGGGCTGTAGGTAGTGGGGTTCCTGAAGGACAGCCACACAGGTGAGAGGGGACATTCCGCTGCCCAGCAGGGCATTGCTCCTAAGCCACCTGCCCGACTTCTCTTCTTCCACTTTGAGGGTTTCTTTTTTTCCCCATCTGAAGTGACAACGGGAGGAAAATGGCTCCGGCTGAGGTGTTCAGAATGACGACATTTAAGTGTCACTGTGCTGCCTGTGCTGTCTGACGGGAGAGCTGCTTCCAGGGATGGGGAGGGACTGTGGGGTTGGGAAAGGAACCAGCAGCCATCTTCCCCATCTCTCTGGGGGGGACGAGACGCTCAGATCACCTGCCTGTTGGGAAACACTGAACTAGAGGACGTTGTTTCCCTGTGCCCTTGGCAGAGGAGGTCCTCTTGGGGATGCCTTTTCATTTTCTTTTTCCTGGGCATCTCTCTAGGAGCGCTTTCCTCCCCAGGGGGCCCCTGAGTAGGGGTGGGGAAGAAGATAAGGACATGGGAATTTACAATCACTGACCAGGGCAGCAGGCCAGGCGCAGGACCCACTGGTTTACCTGCACATTTGCAAAACGAGACAGTGCAGGGGTCACTGCCTCTCTGCCCCCAAGAGCTGACCTGGACCCTCCACGTTGGTCTGCTGAGACTGCAGTTCCATGAGATAAACATTTGTTTTGTGGACTTTTCTTGAAGAAAAACCTCTGAAGAGAAAACCCCTAATCTAGTTAGAACACAATTTTTTCTTTTTTCTTCTTCTTCTTTCTTTTCTTTTCTTTCTTTTTTTTTTTTTTTTACCTGCTCTGTGTCTTTATTCATTACATTTGCCTTTGAAGACCTGGGAGCTGTAATTATCCCCCTTTTCCTTTCTCTCTGGCCATTTGACTTTAGCTCATTTCAAGATGGCAGGTTGCCAACACTGCCCCCTCCCATCTTTCCAAAAACGTTTGCACACAGGTAGAGCCATTTAAATGCAGGTAATCTGAAGAAATGCTGGTGTATTCTATTTAAGCACAGATTTTGTTTTTTTTTTCTCAAAAGAGTACAAAGTGAGTACAAAGAGAAAACTGAAGTTAAAAACAAAATACCAAGCAAAGTGGTAAAAAGTGACGTAAAAGGAACATTAGATGGGGGAGAGAAGTTTCTGTGGGTTCCCAGCATTTTTAATTGTCACGAAGACACGTGGTCCTTTTCCACATAAATTTGCAGGAAGGATGACTTATTACTGCTGCCCGACAGAGGCTGAAAGAGTCATTTCACTGGTATGAGTTGATTTGCTGGATTCTTGCTAAAAACAAACTGTGAAGCCTGCTTTTACGATGGGCAGGACAAGTTTTCACATTTCTTTGGTAGTTCCTTCACTGCATTCTCTTGTGGTACAGCAGGGACTGACCTATTTTGTTCCTTCCTAACTGTGCTTTGCACAGGTAATAATAAATAACAAGGTGAGGAGGCCCTGATGTTAAAACTCGCCCCTGAAACTCAGCAAGCTTTCTCCATTTCAAATCCCCACAGCCAGGTTCATAAACTTTATTAATGGTATTCCATTTGTTTGCATCTGGTGCTGAGACTCAGATAAAAAAAATTAAAACATAAATTCATTAGAGGGATCCAGAATGGAGCTAGGTTAAAATTTGAACCTCCCAACTTCCCAATACCTCCTACCATGGAAATAACGAGATCATTACCAAGCTTTACAAACAAAGGCAGCCCTCTCTTCTCCCCCACCCACCGGCAAAAAAGGCAGACTGGAGAATACTCACACAGCTCAAAACACTCCCAACCTCCCAAACCAAAACAAAAGCAACTCGCCAAACAGCCAAAGCGATGGGGAGGAGAAGTCAGCCTTCAGCAAGCCCTGGTGAGTTGCCAAATTTGGTTTCTGGCTGATCGCCCGCAGGGAATTACGTAATTCCCAGACAAGGGCCCTATACTGAGAATTTCAGCCTCTCATCTTAGACTTTTACTCCTAGGAACTGGCAGCAAAAATAGGTGAGAATCTCACTCCCACTGATGCAATGAGGCTGCGGATTTTATTAGGTCATTTTGTTATTAGGGTAAAGTAGGAGCGATGGGGAAGGAAACGCCATGTTTGTGAGATTATAGAATAAATTCCACACTTCCCCTGCACCATCAAGGAACTAAAGTACCATTAAATTTTTTAAGTTACTGCTTTTTATTTATTTTTCACTTTTTTGAGGCACAGAGTCTCATCACTTTGTCAACCTCAGTAGAGTGCCGTGGCTGTGGCTTCACAGCTCACAGCAACCTCAAACTCTTGGGCTCAGGTGATTCTCTCCCCTCAGCCTCCCAAATAGCTAAGACTACAGGTGCCTGCCACAAGGCCGGCTATTTTTAGAGACAGGGTCTCGCTCTTGCTCAGGCTGGTCTCGAACCTGTGCGCTCAGGCTATTCATCTGCCTCAGCCTCCCAGAGTGCTGGGATTAGAGGCGTAAGCCCTCGTGCCCAGCTAAAGTACCCTTAATTTCATACTCCAAATTATCAAGTTCTCTAAGGTCAATACATGCAAAGCAGCCAGCCCAGGATAGCAAGCTCTGACGAGAGAGCTGATCTGATGTCTATCCTAGGGATTAGCTAAGGAAAAGCGGGAGTAGAAGGGACTTGAGGCTGGATGCTGATATCAGAGGAAGTATTAATGAAATGACCTCTATAGACCAGGCACCTAACAGATGGCTCTTCATTAATATCCACAAAAACCTTATAGGGGAAATACTATTCTCATTTCACAGGTAAGAAAATTGAATCTCAGAGAGTAAAGCAGCGTACTTGAAATCCCATAGCTGGTAAGCAGTGGCTCCGGGGCCTGGATGACTCCAAAGCCTGTTCCACACCACAGGCCAGGAGCTCTGCTGATCAAGCTCCAGGGATTTACGGGAAAGGGCCCTGTGCCTTCATAGCTCGGTGGGAACTGGGGTGACAGAACCTCTAAAGGGATTTATCTATAGAGTCAGTGCCTGCACTTTCCCAGTCTCTGCTGTCCCATGCAGCAGCTACTAGCCACAGGTGGCTTTTTACATCTAAATTAATTAAAATTAAATAAAATAAATTGCTTAGTTTCCTTGTCGCAGTAGCCACAAATAGAGTGCTCTGTAACCACATGTGGCCAGGGGCTCTCTGGACAGCACAAACTTTTAGAACATTTTTAATTTCACAGAACGTTTTGTTGGACAACACAGTATCATTCTAGCTGTTAATGGGACTTCCGTCTATCAGGCCGAGCTTAGTCCTTCTGGGCCTGGAGGCTTCAACTCATCTTGCTTATTAGAGCAGAAATGTGTGGTTCCATTCTGGGTTCCCACAAAGAGGCATTTTCCCTGAGCACATTTCTGACTTCTGTCTGCCCCTTTACTTGTTTTGCTCCTAGCAGGTGAAGATCATTCAGTGACTGGTTCATCTGGAGAGAATAATTGGGAATGAGCTCTTTCCTGGGAGCACAAGTTCTACTCTTCCTCCAGGCCCCTGACCCTGTGGTGAGGAGGGTTTGACAGTGTCCTGAAAACCTTCTGTTTGCCTTTAAATCCACCCTCCATCTTTCTCCACTCTCCTTTGGGCCCCAAAAGGCTGGCCTGTATGACCTTCATAAATGGACTTCTTTGACCTCTGTCAGACTGACCAGATGACGAGCTCGTACACTCAGCAGGTCACGGTAAGATGAAGGACAACGACGGGGACTGGGTGTGTGCAGAGTCAAAGGTACAGGAAGCCACTCGAGCAGGAGGTGCAGCCTGGTCACCTGCCACTCTTGCACTCTCTGTCACTAGTACGTACGGCTGTGTGGGGGTGGGAGGCCCTGAGGACCAGCTGATGGAGGAGGTGAAAGGCCAGACTTCTGTGTTCACAAAGGGGTTGGCTCTTCCTATGGCTGGAAGCTGCAAATGGCCTGCTTGACCACTGCTCCATATGGTACTCCCCAGTAAACTTCCTGCCACAAATCTCCGCCAACTTAAGACATGTGCCGTTCTTTACCCCAGATAGAAAGAAGGGAGAGAAATCCTCCCACACAGCAGAGATCTGGCAGGTGTGCATGGTTACTTTGTGTGCAAAGAGAAGTGACCCACAGTAAGAACGCGTGTGGGCTCCTGGTCAGGAATCAACGGCTTGTTTGGTTGGCCAGGGCTGCAAGGAGACGGGTTGGAGGATTCTGAGGAGGGGGCATATGGAAGCTTCTTTGAGAGGGAGCATGATGTCAAGCTTTGTGTAAATATCAATGCTTGACAGAGAGCATCCTCCCTGCAAGGGGTACTAAACAGTTAAGTAGGCACAATGGCTCAGCCAGTTGACTGGACATTCCCACACTGGCAGAATGGACTTCACACCTTGGTGGCAGAGACAGAAGCTGTGTATATTCCCAACAGCGTGGGCTCTCTCTCACTAAGGCTGATCAGCCACTGCTAAATGTCTAGCCTTCTAGGAACAAATACTGAGCCACTGATTTGCCACCATCCTTTGTGGAGAACAATCAGCCAGTTGGAGGCAAGTGATTGCCTTGGTCCCCTCTTATCTGAGAAGGAGCAGGGGGCTCATGGTAATTGCATTGGCACGTGCAGTGATATGAGAGAGATGCCTTTTCTGCCTGAAAGCGTCTGCCAGCATGATTCTCAAAGGGTTTGTGCTTGGGTCTCTCTGGCGCAGGCTCATGTGTAGCATCTGCACCGAGGAGCCAGTTAAAGTCAAGGAGGTGCGGCAGTGGGCCCAGGACTGTGTACCCACTGGGGCATCATGTACTGCATCACCCAGAGGGTGCGGTCTTGTGGGGTAATCAAACAGCTTCTTAATAGCCATCCATGACCCAGATTAAAGAGAATAAACCGTTAGGGTGGGCAGCATCCTCCAGGACACAGTGTACACGCTAAACCAACGACTATTACATGGTCTGTGTCCTCAGGAGGTAATGATTGTGAGTCTGGAAACCAAGGAATAGAAACAGGCATGGCCCAGCTTGTCCCACCCCAGGTGACCTACCTCGGAGATTTGTGCTTCCTCTACTGTACTTCTAGGCTTTGGGGGTGTGGGGGTCTCAGTTTCCAGAGACAGAGCATTTCCATCAGGAAGCTCAGCAAGGGTCCCATTAAGCTTTAGGCTACACCTGCTGACTGAACAATAGGCCAGCGTCTCCAGGTGAGGGGACTGGTCCTCATCCCAGCAGGAGTAATGGACTCCTGGTGATCAGGAGGACTGCAGGGCTGCTGTTACTGACTGAGGTTCTCTTGGAACTCCCTCGCCTGTTTTCAATAATAAATGGACAAATACAGTGGCTATGGCTTGAGAAGGGCTCTGATCTTATTCATGAAGGTCCAGGTGACCTCACCCATATGCCATTTGGACCAGCAGAGGTGCTGGCCGAGGGTGAGGGCAATGTGGACTGAGGGAGGAGGGATGATGTGAGAAGTAACCAGGAGACGAGCTGCAGCATGGAGAGGTCAGTCAGGTCTCTAACTTCTCCCTTGCGAGTTTACCTAGGAAAGTAGGTCAGCCAGTCTTGGAGGAGCAATTCCCAAGTTTTACTGTATAAGGAAAATGAACCCAAGTGGCCTGGGGGCTGATCCCTGGAGAATGCTGTGGGGTGCTGCCCAGATCCCCCATCAGAACTGAGGAGTCGTTCTCCTAGCTACTGAGGGTGTGGGTGACCTGTGATGCTCAGCTGAGTCCCTCTTAGGGAATGACCTTCAGGAAAGGCAGCCACCTCTTTTCATCCAGGTCACACTCTGTTCCTCAGGGAACAACATACAGTCCAGTCCAGCATGTGGCCGATGCAGGTACATCAACTTCTCTGCATCTAGCAAGGCACCTGGGAGGGTTCGCGAAGTCCCTGTGGGACCAACTGAGGCCTCTGTCACACTGCGTTGCAGGTCGTCCCTCTCTTGGCCCAGCCCTGTTTCATATCCCCGCAGGAGTAGATCCTAGGATGCTCCCCAGTGAACTTCCTGAGGAAAAACTCCTTCTAGAGCCTGGTGCCTGGGGGTTGATTTTAAGACACGGGCTGTTCTTCACCTCAGAGTACTTTTCCTGCTTGAACTTTTGATGGAGTCTCCTTGAATCATCCTAATTTGAGAGCGACCTTGACTAACGGGGACAGGGTATAGGGCTGATCCTGCTCTAGGCCATCATCTTGTGACTGGTGGGCCACCCTGCCCCATTCTGAGGCTCAGTATTACTAGGAGGGATCTTGGCAGATAGAATCTGAATTCTCACATTTGCCAAAATCAGCTTAATAAAGACATGTTGACCTCTGATTTATTCATTTAAATTATTCAAAACCTGAATGGGAAGCTACTCATTGATGGCTCCCTCAGAAACTCCCAGCCTATCCAGAGCACATGACCAGATTCAGATGGAATGGCCTGTTCAAAGGTGCCCTGTAGACAGTCACATACATGCGTGTGTGTGTATGTGTGTGGCGGGGGCATCTAACCAGCTCAGCCTTCTCTTACTAACACAGCTATTTTGCCCTGATGGGATTGGCAAGTTGAATGGCTTCAGATCAATTTAAGGGTTACCAGGTAAACATAGGATAGCCAGTTAAATTTGAATTTCAGTTAAATTTGATACTCAGTTTTTTAAGCCATTGATGTCTTCTGTCTAAAATTTCATTCTTTTGTTAAAAAATTTTAATTACATAATTAATAAGTTAATTTATTCTCTTTGTTTAAAAAGGTAGTGAAAACATTATCGATAAGGATAAAATCCCTTTTGGCTGCTACCCAGTCCCCTCCCCAAAACATAAACACGTCCAGACCTTTTCCAAATTGGCAGCATCTGCTTAAAGTGCTACATTTTCTTTGACCAGGAAATTCTATTTTTCAGGAGTTACACTTAAGCAAAACTCCTGAATGTGCGTAAGAAAGAATGAACAAGGTTATTTATGGCTGCCTTGTTTATAATAGCAATAAAGGTAAACAACTTGATAGGGGACTCAATAAATGGCGGTGCATTTTTACAATGATATTGTATGCGGTAGTAAAAACAGTGAGAGGGAAATCTGGAAATGCTAGCTTGGAAAAATCTACAGGAAATATTGTTGAGTGAAAAAGGAGGTTGCAGAATGATACATGTACTAAGGGTCTATTTTACTGCTGTTGAGGAAAATGATGGCCTCGTGGAAATGACCTAGGTGGGGTGAGAGGCACAAGAATGGGGAGAGTGATAACTGCCCTGCCTCCTTCAGACATTTCTCCCAATTTTGCTCTATCATTTCCGTCTCCCCTTTCATCCCACACCCTGCCCTTTCTTAATCACATCTTTTCATGGTTAACATTGAAGCCAAATCTACCTTCTAGGAACGGTCTGTGTTTACTCTCACTAACAACTAGCTGAACTCAGCAGATTAGCCGCATGGCCAATCCAAATTGGTGGTTGAAGTGTCAAAATAAACAGTTCCACTACCTATGTCCTGGCTTACATGATCCTGTTGATGAATAATTAATTGAGCAGCAATATGATGTATTTTATGGAACCTGCCTGCCTTGGCTATTATACAAATTTAAAGATAAACCAACAATTTGACAAAGCTATACAAAAAAAAAATTTTAAAGGCCTTTAAAGTGTGGGTTGAATAATAAATGTATAATGTTTGTATTTAAGAAAGTACCAGTAGCATTGCACTTTGTGTTATTATCAGAGCAGGTAGAAGATTTAAATTGAAGAGAATTCTAGACTCATGATTTCCTTTTGTAGCAGAGGGAACAGTGACTCAAGAAATTGAGGTAGCAAAGCAGGACTGCTGAGGAGTTTTCTGGTGACATATTTTATAAATAATAGAGATCTTCATTCTCCTTTCCTTTGTATAGTAGGAGCCAAATGTGTCAATCTTCTTTTACTCATAGGTCTGTGTTTGGGGCACAGTCTTTACGGGTTGGATAGCATTGTGTCAGCCATTTCTGAGTGGAGGTCATGAAGGTAGCACCTACTCCTCTGGCGCTCTGGGTCATGGTTTCTTGATGACCCCAAAGCTAGAGCACCTGGGAATAAAATAATATGAGAAATGGTCACACAAAATGGTCATTTTTAGTTAGAAGGATAAACCCAGGAGTAGGGTTACCAGATAAATATGGAATATCCAGTTACATTTGATTTTCATATAAATACTAATTATTTTTTAAAGTATAACTATGCCTTCGAAAATGTATGGGATAAACTTATACTAAAAAATTATTCATTACTTATCTAAATTCAAATGTAATTGAGTCCCCTGTATTTTTTTATTTGTCAACTCCATCAAGCCTACTAGGACACATGATGAAATTCACATTTCACAAGCATGCTACACTTTTACTAAAAAAAAGTAAGAGTAGCATGCATGTGAAATGTCTCACAAACCGGAGAATACATTTTTCTACATGTTTCTTTGTTTCTGATCCCAAAATTATAAATTATGATGAATATTTTGAACTCCAATGGTGCTGAATAATGGATCAATACAAGGACAAATTTTCTAAAAACTGGAATGGCCTGCATTGGAACAGATTGCTTTAAAAAAAAATACTGCATCCCTGCACTAAGGATGTTCTATCAACATTTGTACTAGCAAAACATGGGGGAAACACAAAAGGTCATGAATAAGAGATTGTTTAAAAAAAAATTCTATGCAATGGAATTTTCCACAGGATTTTCTTCTGGCCGCAGCTACTTTTATGACAAGACTGTCACTGCTCTTATGACCTGACCAACCAACTCATTTCTCAACAGACAAACTGGTCTTTCTGACTCCTAGGCCCAGTCCTTGTCATTCTGGGATGCTTTCCTGTTTGTACATAAAGGGAAGATTTCCAAATAGATCTTTAGATTAAAAAAAAGAAAAAGTAGCATGCACGTTAAGTTCCCATTTGTGTAAATTTTAGCATCACTTTTTTTTCTGCTTAAATACCTGAGAAATTCTTAACAATGTTTGATTTAGGGAAAGCAATTAGTTATTAAGGATAGGTGAGGATGACTTAATTTTATGGATACATTTTTAAAAACTGGCTGGATGTCTCCTTGTTTGGAACATGGCAAAGGGACTCGCTGAGACAGGTGGGCTGTGTGCTGGGAGAAGGCCATCTTATGTTTCTTTCAGTTTACAGATTGTATATATTTAAACTTTTAATACTTTAAGAAAAAGCCCCTGGGATTGGGGGCAGAGACAAGATGGCTGGCAGAAGCCAGCTTTCCACAGAAGCTCCCATCTAGAAGGAGAGTCAAAGGACAAAAATTTAGCAAGTAACCTGATGGATTAGAGCTGCACCAAGAGAGAAGGTTGAAGAACGCACATCAACCCTGCTGAGGCGAGCTGTGACCCCAAAGATACAAGCAAAGGGTACAAAATCCATCACCAAGAGGATGGGAGTCTCCTCCCCCATGAGAATGGCTTGGAGTGCCCCAAAAACAAACAAGCAGAGTTCAAAGGTCCTCCCACTACACTCCATGGGAGAGACCCTCTAAAAACTGGACCTACTTCCCCTACTAGGGTGCCATGGCACTTTCCTATCAGGCATAAAACTGTGCAAAACTGTGTATATTCTTTACCTGCAATTCTGAGCTCCCAGCACTCCCCTCCACTCTCACTCTGAGGTCTGGAGTCCTGTCGGCCCAGGAGTCCAGATTCTTGGATGATTTCTCAAGGGGTGCAGACAGGGCCTGGACTAAAGCAGGTCAGTGCTGATTCTGCAGCATGGGAGTGAGGATAGGACGGTCAGCTGAGAGGGAATCACACTGGAGCGGCGATGCACCGAGGCACAGAGCAGCAGCCAATTTTGGCAACAATAGGGCTCACCCCCGGATATTCTGAAGCCACACCCTCTGTCTTTCTGGGCAACCAGAGGCCAGGCATCTTCTCAGGTGGCAACTACCACAGAACAAATCTGGGACGGAAACACAGGTCCCGTGAGTAAAAGGTTTGCCTGAGGCGGTACAGGCCTGGGTGGAGCACGGGGACTAGAAAACACACTCCGGGAGATTCCCAGGATGGGGCTGACCCAGAGGACCGCTTTACTGAGCCTAAGACACACCCAACCCTCAGGGGATTGTCAGCCTATAGACAAAGGAGGGCAGGAGGCTAGCTAACCGAGCTGCGAATACAAACCTGCAGGAGCAAAGACAGGGACTGAGGCGCAGGTTCTGGGAACTCAAAACAGCTTCTCTTCTGCAGGGGAATTTAGCAGGGACAAAAACAAATTCCCACAAAATTGTTCTGTTCTGTCAGTAATATCAACATGGGTGGGGCAGGAACTGAGTGAACACTCCCCAGCCTTCATCAAGTGCTGAGGTTGTCAGGCTTCACATCCCCCTGCTGGATAGAGGTAGAGAGCAGTGGCCTGGCTGAGTAGATATAGACTTTCTGGTGATTCAGGCAGGTGCAAATCCCTATAGTATCTGCTCCTTGGAGGCAACTAGGTTACAGCCCTGTGGGGCTATCAGTGACCGGTTGTGACAGAGGTGCAAGGTGGGGAAAGTGGCATCAACCTTCCCAGACTGATCTATTTGCTAGGTGGGCCCTCCTGACCTCACGGAGCACTGGAACAAGTCAGATTTGAGTTGTCAACAGACCCCTGCAATCTAATTGCCAGAGACCTTTTAAACTCTCCCACCTTAGACAGGTTCTGACTGAGACAATTGATTTGGACCTTTTGAACTGAGCCAATCACCTGAGGACTATCCAAGTGGTGTCCTGGGTGTGTGGTTGTAGGAAGTTTTGATTCATATTTTCCAATTGTTACCTGTGGGGGGCGGGGTGACTTAATTGCTGGTATTTCTCCACAGCTGAGACTTCAACCCAGAGGAACTGTTTCACTAGGGTTGGACAGAGACCAGCTGAAAACAAGACAGAACCACTTAGCCCCACCACACCAAACAGGTCCCCAGTTTCTCAGGCTGTAGCACTGTACAGGTCCTCGACATACCTCCAGGGGAAAAGTCAAAAGGTATAAAATAATCATGGGGCAGAATCAGTGGAAAAACTCTGGTAACATGAATAACCAGAATAGATAACCTCCCCCGCACCCCCAAGGAAAGATACGGCAAATGTAACTGAAGATCCCATTCATAAACAGCTCGCCGAGATGTCAGAAATCAAATTTAGAATTTGGATCGCAAACAAGATTAATAGAATGGAGGAAAATTTGGAATTAGAAATTCAAGGAGAAATTCAAAAGTTGTCTCTAGAATTTAACGAATTTAAAGACAAAAACACCAAAGATTTTGACACACTAAGGCAAGAATTTGCAGCCCTCAAAGATCTGAAAAGTACAGGAGGATCCCTCAGTATCAGAGTGGAGCAAGCAGAAGAATGGATTTCTGACACTGAAGACAAAGCTTTTGAATGCTCCCAAACTCTCAAAGAGCAAGAGAAATGGAGAGCAAAAACGGATCATTCTCTCAGAGAGCTCTGGGATAATTCGAAGAAGGCTAATATCTGCCTCATTGGAATCCATGAAAGTGATGTAGTGGCCTCACAAGGCAGAGAGGCCCTTCTCCATGAAATTATGAAAGAGAATGTTCCAGACATGCCAAGAGATTCTGAAATTCAGATGGCAGTTTCAGAACCCAGCACAATTCAGTCCTAATAAGACATACCCCAGGCATATCATAATTAACTTTACTAAAGTGAATATGGAGGAGAAAATTCTGAAAGCAGCCAGACGTAATAAATCTACAAAGGGAGGAATATTAGAATGACTGCAGATCTCTCTGCTGAAAACTTTCAAGCCAGAAGAGGGTGGTCATCAACTTTTAATCTCCTAAAACAAAATAACATTCAACGCTGGATCCTGTATCCAGCTAAACTGAGTTTCATTTAGGATGGAGAAATTAAATACTTTAATGACATTCATATGTTGAAGAAATTTGCCATAACCAAACCAGCTCTTCAGGATATTCTCAGACCTATCCTCCATAATGACCAGCCCAATCTTCTACCACAAAAGTAAACTCACTGAGAAACATTTGATCAAACTCCAACTTCCACAGTGGCAAAAGGATTAAAAATGTCCACTGGACTTTGGAAAATCTCGTTACCCAAAATTTTACCAGACTTATCAATATTCTCCATTAATGTGAATGGCTTAAACTGTCCTCTAAAGAGGCACAGATTAGCTGACTGGATACAAGAACTCAGGCTAGATATTTGCTGCATACAAGAGTCACAAGTAACCTTAAAAGATAAATATAGATTCAGGATGAAAGGATGGTTGTCCATCTTTCAGGCAAATGGTAATCAGAAAAAAGCAGTGGTTGCAATTCTATTTGCAGACACAATAGGCTTTAAACCAACAAAAGTAAAGAAGGATAAGAATGGTCACTTCATATTTGTTAAGGGTAATACTCAATATGATGAGATTTCAATTATTAATATTTATGCACTCAACCAGAATGTGCCTCAATTTATATGAGAACCTCTAACAGACATGAGCAACTTGATTTCCTCCAGCTCCATAAGTCGAAGATTTGAACACTCCTTTGGTAGTGTTGGATGGATCCTCCAATAAGAAGCTGAGCAAAGAAATTTAGATTTAAACCTAACTATCCAACATTTGGATTTAGCAGACATCTACGGAACATTTCATCCCAACAAAACTGAATACACATACTTCTCATCAACCCATGGAACATATTCCAAAAATCGATCACATCTTAGGTCACAAGTCTAACCTCAGTAAATTTAAAGGAATAGAAATTATTCCTTGCATATTCTCGGACCACCATGGAATAAAAGTTGAACTCAGTAACAACAGGAATCTGCATACTCATACAAAAACATGGAAGTTAAATGATCTTATGCTGAATGACAACTGGGTCAGAGATGAGATTAAGAAGGAAATTGCCAAATTTTGGGGACAAAATGACAATGAAGACACAAATTAGCAGAACCTTTGGGATACTGCAAAGGCATTCCTAAGAGGGACATTTATAGCACTGCAAGCCTTCTTCAAAAGAACAGAAAGAGAGGAAGTTAACAACTTAATGGGACATCTCAAGCAACTGGGAAAGGAAGAACATTCCAACCACAAACCCCGTAGAGGAAAAGAAATAACCAAAATTAGAGCAGAATTAAATGAAATTGAAAACAAAATAATTATACAACAGAGCAATAAATCAAAAAGTTGGTTTTCTGAAAAGGTCCAATAAAATAGATAAACCTTTGGCTACCCTAACCAGGAAAAAAAGAGTAAAATTTCTAATTTCATCAATCTGAAATGAAAAAGACGAAATAACAACAGACTCCTCAGAAATTCAAAAAATCCTTAATGAATATTTCAAGAAATTTTATTCTCAGAAATATGAAAATCTGAAGGAAATTGACCAATACTTGGAAGCACGACACCTTCCAAGACTTAGCCAGAATCAAGTGGAAATGTTGAATAGGCCAATATCAAGTTCTGAAATAGCATTAACCATAAGAAATCTCCCTAAAAAGAAAAGCCTGGGACCAGATGGCTTCATGTCAGAATTCTATCAAACCTTTAAATAGGAACTAGTACCTATATTACTCAACCTGTTCCAAAATATAGAAAAAGAAGGAAGACTACCCAACACGTTCTATGAAACAAACATCACCCTGATCCCCAAATCAGGAAAAGACCCAACAAGAAAAGAAAATTATAGAACAATATCACTAATGAATATAGATGCAAAAATATTCAACAAGATCCTAACAAATAGAATCCAGCAACATATCAAAGAAATTATACATCATGACCAAGTCGGTTTAATCCCAGGGTCTCAAGGCTGGTTCAATATCCATAAATCCATAAGTATAATTCAGCACATAAACAAATTAAAAAACAAAGACCGTATGATTCTCTCAATTGATGCAGAAAAGCTTTTGATAATATTCAGCATCCCTTGATGATAGGAACACTTAAGAAAATTGGTATAGGAGGGACATTTCTTAAACTGATAGAGGCCGTCTACAGCAAACCCACAGCCAATATCGTATTGAATGGAGTTCAATTGAAATCATTTCTACTCAGATCAGGAACTAGACAAGTTTGCCCATTGTCTCCACTGTTCTTTAACATTGTAATGGAAGTTTTAGCCATCGCAATTAGGGAAGAAAAGGCAATCAAGGGTATCCATATAGGATCAGAAGAGAACAAACTTTTGCTCTTCACAGATGATATGATTGTGTATCTGGATAACACCAGGGATCCTACTACAAAACTCTTAGAAGTGATCAAAGAATACAGCAGCGTCTCAGGTTACAATATCAACATTCATAAATCAGTAGCCTTTATATATACCAACAATAGTCAAGCTGAAAAAACACAGAGATAGATGTATGGAACAGAATAGAGAACCAAGAGATGAATCCAGCTACTTACCGTTATTTAATCTTTGACAAGCCAATTAAAAACATTCAGTGGGGAAAAGATTCCCTATTTAACAAATGGTGCTGGGTGAACTGGCTGGCAACCTGTAGAAGACTGAAACTGGACCCACACCTTTCACCATTAACTAAGATAGATTCTCACTGGATTAAAGATTTAAACTTAATACATGAAAGTATAAAAATACTAGAAGAGAGTTCAGGGAAAACCCTTGAAGAAATCAGTCTGGGCGAATATTTTATGAGGAGGACCCCCCGGGCAGTTGAAGCAGCTTCAAAAATGTACTACTGGGACCTGATCAAACTAAAAAGCTTCTGCACAGCCAAGAACACAGTATATAAAGCAAGCAAATAGACCTCAGAATGGGAGAAGATATTTACAGGTTACGTCTCCGACAAAGGTTTAATAACCAGAATCCCCAGAGAACTCAAAGGTATAAGCAAGAAACGGACAAGTGATCCCATCACAGGCTGGGCAAGGGACTTGAAGAGAAACTTGTCCAAAGAAGACAGACGCATGGCCTACAGACATATGAAAAAATGCTCATCGTCCTTAATCATCAGGGAAATGCAAATCAAAACTACCTTGAGATATCATCTAACTCCAGTAAGATTTGCCCATATCACAAAATCCCAAGACCAGAGATGTTGGCGTGGATGTGGAGAAAAGGGAACACTCCTACACTGCTGGTGGGAATGCAAATTAATACATTTCTTTTGGAAAGATGTCTGGAGAATACTTAGAGATCTAAAAATAGATCTGCCATTCAATCCTATAATTCCTCTACTAGGTATATACCCAGAAGACCAAAAATCACATTATAACAAAGATATTTGTACCAGAATGTTTATTGCAGCCCAATTCATAATTGCTAAGTCATGGCAGAAGCCCAAGTGCCCATCGATTTACGAATGGATTAACAAATTGTGGTATATGTACACCATGGAATATTATGCAGCCTTAAAGAAAGATGGAGACTTTACCTCTTTCATGTTTACATGGTTGGAGCTGGAACATATTCTTCTTAGCAAAGTATCTCAAGAATGAAAGAAAAAGTATCCAATGTACTCAGCCCTACTATGAAACTAATGTATGGCTTTCATATGAAAGCTGTAACCCAGTAATAACCTAAGAATATGGGGAAGGGAGAGAGAGGGAAAGGAGGGGGAAGGATGGGCAGAGGGAGGGAGATTGGTGGGATCACACCTGCAGTGCATCTTACAACTTAGTAAATGTAGAATATAAATGTCTTAACACAATAACTAAGAAAATGCCAGAAGGCTATGTTAACCAGTGTGATGAAAATGTGTCAAATGATCTATAAAACCAGTGTATGGTGCCCCATGATCGCATTAATGTACACAGCTATGATTTAATAATTAAAAAAAAAAACAGTGTATGGTGCCTCATGATCGCATTAATGTACACAGCTATGATTAAAAAAAAAAAAAGAAAAGAAAAAGCTCCAGGTTCATTTGAGCATTGATGCTCCAGGGCATTCCTAGTGCCCCTTGCTGACTTCAAAGTTCAGGTTAGAGGAAAACAGTCAACAGTCCATGTGTTCAGCAATGAGTGTCTGTGGACCCCGTGAGAGAAAAGCATTACTTGATGGAGGAGTCCAGTAGCCACACATCCACATGCAATTCTTGCTCCGAGGTTGAAGACCGGCCATGACAGTTCAACGACCAGGAAATACAGACTTTTTGAGGCCCCTTTTAATAACAGCTTGAAGGCCTACAAGTTAAAGTTCAACAGTTCCACATCGAACTGCTATTTCATAGGCAAAAGAAACGGCTGAATAGCAGCAATGTGATAAGGTTCAACGAATGCTACTCTGGATATCCTTTTTTACTTTCTCCCTCGGTCAATTAGAGAAGCGAATCAAAGCCATCACAATACGTATGTTTCCAGGCTTCTAAGTTTGCCTTACCATTTATGTTACACATATATGGCCTGTTGTCCTAGTGAGGGCTGCTAGAACAAATATCGTACATGTGGTGGCTTATACACAACAGAAATGTATTGCTCACAGTTCTGGGGGCTGGAAATCTGAGGTCAGGTGTCAGCACAGTAGGGCTCTGTTGAGGACCTTTTCTGGGTCCTGGAAGGCTGACTTCCGTTCGTATCTTCTCACAGTGGAGAACAGAGAGTGAGTTAGTGCTCTGTCCTTTTCTTATGAGGATGCTAATTCTGCTCATGAGGGCTCCATGATGATGACCTCGCTGCGCACAGGCTGATACCATTGCCCAGGGGATCGGATTTCTACATGTGTGATTAGGCGGGGCACACACAGTCCATAACATCTATGAATTATGAAACTTGTTTTAATAATGACTAAAACTTATATAACATTCGTATCTACCAGTTGTCCTAAGTGCTTTAAATATATATACTCATTTATACTTTACGATAACCCTTTGAGATAGTTTTCTTTATTTCATTTTGCAAATTGAGGCGCCTAAGATGTGGAGTTTTAGCACCTTGCTTGGATTTGTGCAGCTGTGAGTCCCAGAGCACAGGTGGCTTCCTGCTGGTAACCCCGACATCACACTGCCGCTCGTGGTAGGCCTGTCACTTCTCCCTTAGAACCTGCCCAGTTAACTCTGTCCCCAGCAGGCGAGTGGGTTTTCTTTTTTCTTTTTTTTCTGTCATTGAAGCCCGTTTTGAGCACAGGACCAAAGCAACCAAACTAACATGTTAGATCTGTGCAACCGATCTAACCAAAAAAAAAAAAAAAGATGTGTTCCCAGGGGGGCACATCTAATGTACTCCAGGACGGTCCCCTTAAGCAGCACAGTTTTTCCAACTGTGGTCAAGCGGATGGGTCCTCACATCCAGGTTTTTGGAATGTCGGCCCTCAGGCAAGCAGCCTGATCCTATTCAGTCTGGTGCCAACCTCATTACAAGAAGCATGCATGGATAAGAATCATCAGTGTGCTCTTTTGCTGGTGCACCTGAGGGCTGGTTGCCATGGCACTGAGGCATCCTGTTTTTACCGTTCTGTTTTTACCATCTCTACCCGAGGCTGAACTCACCTTTGTGCCTCTGTTTATCTCCTATCTCCTAAAACAGTGGCGCTGAGGTAGCAGCCAGGCAGAGTGTGTAAGATGCTGTAAGTAGGGGGGCTCTACCACTTAGCACCTTATTACACTTTTGGCAATTCTCTTTCTATAGAAAGAGAAGAATGATACCAATATCCTGTGCTGGTGGTGTGACTTAACCAGCTCTAATATACTAATCAAGGCAGCTTTCTCACTTCTCTGAAAGGCACCTGTTAACTTATTAAATAAATCTTGGTGTTTGCCAATGGGGCTAGGGAACCCCAGACCCCATTCCTGATGTTTTCTTCCATGAAGATGGAACTCCACCAGTTTTGACATCTTGGTGCTCATAGGAGGGTGTGAAATTACCTATTTGGTATATTTGTCTTTTCTCTTAGGGCTTGTCACCTCCAATGGTCTCTTCTGTACCACAGGGGCCTCCCCCCATAATGCATAGGTTCAGAATCTAGGCAGGGGTGACAGGTTCTACTTTACAATTATGTTGATGTCTTATAGTATAGGCTTTTTCTGAGCAAGATCTATCAGAATTCAATTTCCCCTTTGCTCTCAGACCATGCTTTGGAATGGCCAAAAATTTCAAGTGCTAATTAAATACACATGCTGCATATATTCAGTATTTTAGCAGGCATTATCTACCATATTAATGTGAATATTTGAGATTTGATATTTAAGATAGTTGAATAATTTGGTGCTAGAAGCTTATTGGCATTCATACTGATTTTTAAAAATGTGATGTGTAATAGAGTTTTCATTTATTTTTGTTGATTTTTTTTTCTTTAGGCTACAGACTCAATTTTGGAATGGAACTAGCACAATATTCATTTTGGTGTGATTGAACTTCTAGCTTACTGATGAAATGAAGAAATCTGTTCCCTTAAAATCACCTCACAGTTTATTTTTAAAATGAAGTAAGACAAACACATAGCAAAGAGATTATAAGTAAAACTGGCACCCAGATAAAGAGGTACCACACTCCTAGCAGTCTGGAGCTTCTCAGTACCCAATCCTTACCCCCCAAGAATTAACCACGACCTTGATCTCTCACATAGGATATTAACTTGGCTCATTTTAAAACTTCACAGAAATGCAGTCATACCTTATGCATTTTGGGGTGCCTGGCTTCTTTTAATGAGCACCAATATAGTTTCTTGATTCTGCAAATGATGTTGTGATGGTTTCTAACCAATCTAGACCAATTCTTAGAAAGGAAAGGAGGGAGGAGAGAAGGAAGGAAGAGGGTGAGGAAAAAAATGAGAGAGAGAGAGGGAGAGTGTGTGTTTATGGATTCCATTTGTGGCTATTCTGAAAGTGATACAGACTGAAAAATTTGGGGGAATATAAATAAATAGTATTAGCCAGTGACTACCTTAGTCCTTATTTACAGAGAATTTAATTAGGTTTGAATGAAAACCTTGTTGGACTGACTTGCTTTGGCTGGGCACTGGGGATGTGGACTCCTGATTCCTTTGCCTGTGGACCGTCAGAGGACCCCGGGGAATTGGCCTGGGCAGATTTTACAATCATACCCTTGAATCTCCTTTGCCTTAAAATTACGGTCTTATAGTCCAGTCATCTGCCCAGGGTCTAAAGACAATTCCTCCGGGGACACAGAGTTTCCTTCTAGATTTTCATCTTGGTAGCAGATAATAGATAAGGATAACAGCTTCTCAGTTCCTTTATGACACATCCTCTTTGGAACACTAAGACTTTTACAAAATGAGGGGGTTTCTGTTTGTCCTGACCATGTTCCTCTCACAGAGACGGGCTTAGCAACTAAGGCCGCAGTGTTTTCCTTCAGCGCCTCCTCAGTCCTTCAACTTCTGTCTTTAAGGACTCGCCCTGAGTGTTCTCTTTCAGGCACGGGGGCCCCTCATGCTGCCACCATTCACGGTGGCGGGAGAAGTGAGGCCATTTCCTCAAGCTACTGAGTGAGAAGGATAGAGTTGGAATCTAGCTGTCTGATTTCCAGACGATTGTTCACTATACTTCACTTTGCAGTTGGAAAGCTGCAATCATCATTCCCCCCTTCAATTTTTCAGACGAGGAAATGGAGCTTATGAGACTCTTCCAAGGGCCCAGGCCCTCTCTGCTTCAACACTCTGTCTCTTCCCTCTCCCACCTCTTCAAATCCCAAACCAACTTTTCTCTGAGCTCCTACCAACATCTCAGCATAAGTGTTTCCCTTAACTATTTGACACCCCTATTCTGGACTAATAATCACTAAGTCAAAAGGTGGAACTTGTGGGCCCGAGAAGAGGGGAGAATGCCGGCTTGGTGTTACAGCAGGAAAGCTATCTTGGGACAAAAGAACCCCTCTGACATCACTCAAGTCAGACCATGTAAGTTAGACTCTATTCGGTTTCTGCACGGCTCTTGTTCTTACCATATTTTGTTTATCAAAAATGATTTGCTCGGTGCCTACTGTGTAGCAGGCAGTGTTGCAGGGCTTAGGAGGCTTACATTCTAGGGGAGGGGATAGAGAACAAAGAATATATATTACAGATAATACGTGGGTATGCTAGGGTTCTCCAGGGAAGCCGAAAACAACAGACCAGGATTCGGAACAACAACAACGATTAGGAATGTTGGGGGTCAGAGGTCACTGAAGGTTTACTAGAGTGCTCAGGGTGGGCTCCCTGGGAAAGTAGTGACTGAATAAGACGTGTAGGTAACAAGCTGTTCAGACATTTGGAGGAAGAGCAGGCCACAAGAGGGTGAGTCAAGGCAGAGGCCTCAACGTGAGTGCACGCTGGGAATGTAGGAAGTAGAGCAGAGGCCGGGGAAGGAGGAGAACCATCTAAGGTGAAGTCAGAGAAGTCCCCAGGAGACGAATCCTGCAATGACTATTTATTACAGCTCAGTTTACAATCACCAAAACGTGGGAAGAACCTAAATGCCCACTAGCCCAGGAATGGGGTGATATGCCTTATTTTAAAAATCGTCTTCATACCTGCAGTTGGAAAAGTGTTATTATTTTTAAAAACAACCTTATAATCATTGATTCCTTCTGTACTAAACTTTTGATGAGGTGGATGGAACCGGAATAACATATCCTCTTCTCAGGTGAAAATTGGGGGTACTGGATTTTTCAGGCACTTGCCTAGGTCTTCCTGATGGCTTACAGCTATTAATATCACTCAGGCTCCAACCGAGTTTCTTTATGTAGTTTCTGCACTTTCCGCCCCTGTCCCCAAGAGTCTCAACATTTATTGGAAAGATGCATGACAGAAACAAAACTACTCTGCAAAGGCAAGGTGCAGGAATTGGAATCATTATCCCGAGCTGGATGGTCTGCTTAGTTGAGCCCTCTTGGCCGCTTCCCTCCCGGGGCTGATAAAAGAATATGATGGTATAATAAACATGACAAGGCTTTATGAAAGAAAGTGTCATGCGATTGTGAAGTGCTGCGATTTTACTTATTAACACTCTAAATTCTGCTTATGTGTGGCCTTTAGTGACGTTACCATTGACTGTTCATCATGCGCTGTTGAGCATGTGAGTCATAGTGGTGGAAGGTGTATTCCCTATGCCTAGTCAATGCGGATGGAAACGGTAAGTTCAGTACTTTGGATCTGAATCCCAGTTTCTCCAATCTGTGTCTTTGCTACCTGCTAAGCATGCAGTAGTAAAGATGTTCAATTTCTGAAGCATAATTAAGCGAAGGACATCATGTCCCCTCTTTGATGAAATGCAGATTTTACATTAAAATCAGATTTTTCATTTTTAAAGGTTGAATAGAACAGCATCTAAAAGAAGAATTCCAGCTCGTTAAATTTAGGCTGTTGAAAGAAAAGAAGTTTAATGTAAGATTATTCTTGGTACAGAAACATTTTCACTTGGCTGTGAATTGGATACATTTGAAAATCATTCTAAGCTCTTGCCTTCGGAATTGTGTGATCAGGGAGGTCATCAAACAAATGTCAACAGGCATGGAAGACTCGGGAACATAGCTTCCCTCGTTCCAGGGAGCTACTTTATGAGAAAGAAGTTAAAGTGGTTTTGTGGTTAGGAAAAGGGAATCTCCTGCTTATAGGTACATTCATAGTGACTGGCAAAAAAGGCTGATGGTGCAGGTGGTGCCTGTTGCTCAAAGGAGTAGGGCACAGGTCCCATATGCCGGAGGTGGCGGGTTTAAACCCAGGCCCAGCCAAAAACTGCAAAACAAAAAGGCTGATGGTATTATTGTAGGGGCTGGCCTTTCCACTCCAGCTTGGGTCACTCCAGATCCCAGAACAGACGCCTGTCTGGTATATTGAAACTATTAGCTGCCTCTACCTTCACCTACGGATTTGAAGTACATGTGGCAGATGTCGCTATTTCAGCAGACCTGCCGATGGATTGATTTCTCTGTGGCAGATCTTATGCATATCATTATAACAATAGATGGCATTTATTGAAGTTATACTATGTACAAGGTACTTGAGGGATCAAGTTACATGTTTATTTTAACTTGGTGCCATCAATATAGAAATCATTGAAAAGGATGAAATGACTCAGCTGGTCATAAAATATCCAGCCATTTAGTACATACAATCTTGGCCATCACTGGCTTGGGGGGGGGAGGGAAGAAAGAATATTATGCACCTTTTCTTGAAATGTAGATAGACATTTTTGTTTTCTTACTGCTTCTCCAAAGAAAGAGCTCTAAGCAAAAATTAGGGGTATTTCTTTTTCCATCTTATTCTGTTGCATTATCATCTCCCAGATGGAGAGAGGAAAGTAAAGACCCATGTCAGCCCCTCTAAGGCCTTAATCCCTGTGTGGCCTGACAGACTCAAAGGAAGAAAGGTTATTCTACAGGAGAACTGTTCTCATTCCTAGCCTGCCCCGCTCCTGCCAGACGGAGCTGCTGGGCTGGCACATGGTCTTCTGACCAGGCTGCCCTTTCTTATGGTCTCTTTCCTTCAGCCATGTGCAAGCCTTGTCACACCAGCAGCCTCAGAGGACCTTTCTGTAAAGACCATCACTGGTGGCCTTCTCTGCTAGTGGCCCCAGGGCTTCTGTCATGGCTGTTTTGACAGGGAAGTAGTTGCATTCTAATAACGTAATAACGTTCTAATAATCTCGTACTAACAACTCCCAGTGGGGTTGTTAGTACGAGATGATACAATCAATGTGAAAGTTCTTTGAAAAGTATAAAAACCTAAGTCAAAATAACAAGAGAGCAAAGAGCATTATAATTATGATGACGTCAGAGTGCTGGACCCTGATACTGAGAGCAGTCGATGGCAGGGTCAAATTGTCTCTGTAGGTGTCAGAGCTTCTACCCAAGATTTTAGAAAATTTGCTTAAAACTAACCACTGTCTTAGGGAAATGGAAGACTAGAAAAAGAGCAGTGAGCTCTTATTTGGGGTAAGATACTTACCCAAATGTTCTCTCTCTCTCTCTCTCTCTCACACACACACACACACCCACATGTACACAGGTCATACACATAAGGAGTGCATCAGTGTTGTGTAAATGTCCACAGAGGGGGGAAAAAGATCATCTTGATGTAGCTGGAACCTCTCTGCTTTGATAGATCTGGATCAGAATGTCTAGCCCCGCAACTCCCTCACAGGGATAGCACCTTGCACCCTAAATCTTTGCAAGATTTCTGCAAGTTCCCCAGGCTTCTTATGATTATGCAAATTCTTATGTTTTCTGTCCTTGGGTTTCTATTTCTTATAAGCAGACTTTTCCCTGCATAACAGCCCAGAAAAATGCAGTCTCTCTCTGGTTTCAACAATCAGCATTACTGATTCAAAATATATGGATAGATTTTGCTGGAATGGTTGAGAGTACAGTGGGCACGTGGGTGGGACTGAGTTTATAAGGCGGCAGTGAAGCTGGCGCTGATCAGGCTCAGGAAGTTTGATCTGTACTGAAAATGTTGGCTGGCCACCCCTTTGGGAGTGGGTATTGAGAGCAATTCTTTCCAGCCCGTTCTCCTGTCCCTCCTCACTCTGTCACACCTCCCCACAGCTCTAACTCTGTTTAGAAGCCAAATAACAGATTTCCTTTCCCTGTCTCAGCAGAGCAATTCTCATTCACCTCTCAGACCCTGAGTGGTGGATGCAGTCCCCCCTTCCACGGGGTGCTCTTTCAAATCATGAAGGAGGCATCCCAAATGAATCTAGATAGCAAATTGTCTTCACCCCCTTCCGAAAGTTTGAAATATTTACATATTACCTAAATCTTGTGACCCATGGGGGCTGAACACAGATAACAAAATCATATTCAATACTTTTTAACTATAACACCAAATAAGTCATTTAGTGAAATCTTAACATTCGCCACAATCATCTTGAGAATCCAGCTGAGCTCTGACATTCTGTGTTGCTCTGTGATTCTGTTGAAAGAAGGGGGGAGGGTATATATTTCTGTCAGTAAGAAAATTGATGAGCTGTCTAAAAATAATGTAAGGGGAATACCCAGTATCCTGTTTCTTCTCAAATGTCACATCACATTGATCTTGGTGAACCAGAACATCACTTGGTGCATTCTTTAAAAAGTCAAACTGTCCAGGGAAAGGAGGACACCTTCTTGCTCTTCCAGTCACCCAACCCATCACTCCTTTTCTTCATGTGGAAGTTTGTGGAGTAACTTAAAAGGCATGAGTCATGTTCTGAAAATCAAACACGCACATGCAGAGCTTATAAAGTGAACCACGAAGAAAGTAGGAATTAGAGGTACAATGTGGTCTTTGTGAAACATGACAACATCCCTGGGGGCCGAGGTTTCTGAGTGTTGTTAAACAAAGAAGAGTAATGACAGGGTGCAGGGTCTGCCAGAGAGGGTGTCCTAGCATGGCGATTTTAGGAAAAGTGTGGACTGCCTTTAATCAGGTCTGGGAGGACCTAGCTAATCATGCCCTGCTTGTCAGTTGTTTACGTGCTGGGTGGGTTGAAAGCAGAACTTGACCATTTTTTGTTATAATAATTTATGGTGTGTTTTTTTTCTTTTACAAAGTAACATTTGCAAAATGTTAATTATAAAGATGTTTACGTTTCCTGAAAGATTAACTCTGAAACATTACATATACTTGAGGTGACCTCTCTTACATAGGGGACTTAGTTTCCATGACGGCATGTCACCCTGAGCAGATAGTTGTGCTCCAAAGGGATCCCTTGGGAACCTACCACTCATCTGGGGGTGGATTCTGTGGATTCTGGCTGCTGGACAATACCCTGGGAAGATTCCCAACCACACATGAAGGTAGAAATTTTTCCTTGTTAAGCCCTTCTGTTTGCCAAGGTAGTTATTGCATTATTTCTGATAGATGTTTGTTCAATCTTTGAGCAGTATGTTTGAGTCTTTGATCTCATCTCCTAAAGTTAATTGTGAAATTTTTGTATGGGCACCTGTATTCCCCGGGTTACAAAATGATATCATTAGGCATTTCTTATTGTCATGGGTAATTGCCATCAAGAGGGGAGGTGGATAGAGGACTAGAATAAAGAATGAAAGTAAACACTTATGGGGAACATTATCCTTTAGAAAAAAGTATTGCTGTGGAATAGCAATGATTTTGATCCCAGATTCATCATGATTTAATGAAATAAACAGCATCCATAGGTTGGAAACATCTGTTTCCAGAGGCAGATTGAATATCGGATCTTTCTATTGTAAAGAAGTGATTTTGGTGTCCAAAAAGCCATTATCTTCAAAAAACAGATAGTCCTTTGAGGTCTGAAAATACTGATAGTTTTAATGCTGTTTGGGTTTAGCACTAATTGTTTCATCTTAGAAGTCACTGGCTATTTCCAGGCAGAGGCATTGTAATAGGGTTTGCATTTCAGCAGGCACAGTCCCTAAGACTGAGAGAGAGACTCGGGAGGAATGAGAAGATTTCTTATTCTGACTGTTAGAGAGGGTGACTGGGTTTATAAGAAACTTCAGATTAATGACAGGGAGAATTCATAACTCAGTGCTTTCAAGTCAATTTCATGTTCTGCCTTTAATTACAATCAGCCCCCTTCTCTCTTTCTCATTTGCCAAATAACATACCTTTCTTTAATTTCCGAGAAGAAAAACCCTGCCAAAACCAAGATGCAAAAAAGCCATTGATTTGGAATCATGTTATAAAATAAAACTAAAGGGAAAGGGTGAGTTGGCTGCTCAGACTGAAACGGAGCCCTCTCCAGGGCTGGTCTCACCGATTGTACTGTAGATAGCAGAGACAGGCAAGAGAAACACAAAATGGTTTGTGTAGCAATAAATGTGATCATAATTCTAAATACTCGCCAAAGCTGGGCTGCAGAATTTCAATTCATCCCCCTTGTCTTTTGTCCCGCTGACATAATTTAAAATGTAGGGCCCTTTTCGGCACAGGCCCGGGAAACTCTCCTCTGTGTGGTTTTCAGTATAATGGTCGCCTCCTTGTGTATTGATCTGCCGATTTTTTCCAACCACATCTTTGGACCACAGCCTTTGTCTACAACGGTTTCACACATGTCAGGGCATTCACTGTTTACACCTGTTCCTCTCAAGTTTCTTTGAGTGCACCTGAGAAACTATTACTGAATCAAACCACTCAGCAGGTCCAATTTAACATTGTCAGGGCTTGAATTCTGTTCCCTGCAGCCTTCGTTCACTGCCAGGCTAGAACACAAGGCTTCAGATGCCATCTTCCCCGTGAAATTCTTCATGTCTTCTGTCTTAAAGAAAAGCTCTCCCTTTTCTGTAAACATTCTATCCAATTTGATGAAGGGAGTTAGAAAATTCAGATTTATTTTAAATGGATGTTTTTTAAAAAGCCAGACTATCCAAAACTAAGGTAATACAGAACTGAATTTAAAAAAGGTTCCAGTTTGAAAAACTAAAATTCACCCGATTTTTTTCTTAGATAGCAGCCTTTCATGATTTTGATTTATTAAAAAGCCTGGTTACTGAAAAGCTGTGTTCATTTTTTTTTAAGTCATAGTGACATAGATAGATATTGCTAATTGCGATTATTCACCTTAGACAAGAACCAAAAAAAAAAAAAAGAGTTTTTTGTTTTCCAATTTGTTAGCTTATGTGAAAAGTTGCCATTCCAGATGGGGCCCATTATGTGATGTCGTATTTCAAAGGAAACATTTCTTAAAGTCATTGAAAAAATGTCTATTAAGGAAATAGGAGCTGCTGAAGGAAAGACACGTATTATCTATTTCTTCAATTAGGGGCAAAATCCTGGTAGTATTCCTAAAGAGCTGTGGGGGCTCTAATTGAAATATTTTGATCCTTCTCTTTCCCAACCCATCCAATGCTATTGTGGAAAGCGGGGAAAAGAATCATAGAATTAAATTCTGGGTAAAAACCATTTCTGATTTTGTAGCTAGGAGAACAGAGTGGCACTATTTACTTAATGAGTCATTTATTAAAAAGTTTTTCTCAGTAGGACAGCAAGCAATTATTTGAAGCAGCTGGGTTACAAGAAGGACTGATCACATGTTATTACACGCAGAGGAATTATGGATTATGGAAAGATGAACAACGTAATTATGCTCATGGAGTGTCACTTATTAATTTTTAAGGTGAGATTTCTAACAATTTCATAATAGCTGCAAGAATCAGAGCACGTGTTGGATTTGTAAGGGTTTCCAAGGTTTCAACTTGGTACTTGGATTTCATTTTGTTAAAATGTGGTATACTTTACCTGAAAATGTTCAGTGTTTGAAGGACAATGAAATCCTGCAGGTGCTGAAGACAAAAATCTAAAACTTAATTTAAAATTCTCTTTGCATCAACTTCCATTTATCACAACTCTATTCCTTTCTTGGGTTGGTGTAGAGATGGCCTCGTGATAGGATAGCCCATAGCTGGGTCATGTGTCTACGAGTAATTATGCTAAGGTAACTGATGACGTAATCATGGCAAGTAACATCTTTCCTGGCTCGATAGTGGTAATTATTGAAGAACCATCACCTTTGAGAAGGCTGATAATCCCTCAGAAATCAGGGCTACCTTTGCTTTTCCACAGCCCCTGCCCCAAACTGTTTACAATAGATTCTGTTATGCTTTTATTATCTCTTCCGCCCTCTTCATCCTAGCTTTTTATTAGCATTATTACTAATTAAGAATTGAAAGTAGGTGTGTTTTCCTAACAGCACTGAGACAGGTAAGTAGTAAGCCAGGTAAGTGGGTGGTATTTGCAGCAAGCAATTAAAATGTGTTTTCCAAATTAAAAAAAAAAAGACTAATGATAACAATAATAAAAGAACAACAACAACAACAAATGAGACTGAAAAACTGAAGTGACTTAGAAATGAAGGTACATCAGTGAGCTGGGATGTGACCTGGAAATCCTGCAGTTGCAGATAACTAAGTTGTCTGGGCAGTGGCTCTCTGGCCATTGGACATAAAATAAACAATACAAGAAAATGGAATCAGGATTCTCTCCAAGTCTGATATATTTTAAAATTTCCCGGCTATTAGATATTTATTGGTCTTTAATTTTTACTTTTGAGCATTTTTTTCAAATGGAAATACATTTATTTTTTTAACCTGTCAGTATAACACATGCTCACTTATAAAATTCAAAGAAAGTAAAAATCCACCAACATCCCCAGGGAAAAAGTGCTAAAATTTAGTGTCTACCTTTCCAGCACTTTTCAAAAATTTTAAGTGAATTTTCTTTTTGTAACTCAAGTAATTAATGTGCATATTCGTGGGGTACATAGCAGTGTTTCAATACATACAGTGCCTGTGATCGGATCAGAGTGATCAGCACATCCATCATCCTAAACGTTTATTATTTCTTTGTGTTGGGGGCATTCCGTGTCCTTGTTCTAGCCATTTGAAACCATTCAATGTATTACTGTTAACTATAGTCATTCTGCAGTGTGAAACACTGGGTCCCCCGTTCCTCCCGTGGAGCTATCATTTTGTATCCTTCAACATACGTCTTCTTATGCCTCCTTCCTGCTACCCTTCCCATCCTCTAGTCTCCTCTGTTCTACCTTTCACTTTTCTGAGATCTTTTCATTTTCCATAGGTGAGTGAGAACGTGCTGGGTTTACCTGTCTGCTCCTCATTTATTTCACTTAACATCAAGTCCTCCAGTTCCATCCCTGTTGCCATGAATGACAGGATTTCATTCTTTTTTCTGGCTGAATAATATTCCATAGTGTACACATACTACACATTCTTTATCCATTCATCTGTTTTTAGAGACTTACATTGATTCCATACCCTGGCTACTGAGAATAGTGCTGTAATAACCATGGGAATGCATAGTCTCTTCTCTATAATGATTTCCTTTTGTTTGGATAAATTCCTACTAGTGGAATTGCTACGTGACACATATAAATATCAGACACAAATGTATGTACATACATTTTATTTTTACATACATTTTTAAATAATACTTGTTCATTCGACATTATTTACTGAGTACCTACTATGGTCATGCAATAGGACATCATACTGAACAAAAGCAGACATGGTTCCTTTCCTCGCAGTGCTTGCCTGTTACTCTAGGACAGAGATGTTCATTAAAGAATCATGAAACTGAATATAGTATTACAAATGTGGCAAGTGCTGTGAAGGAATAGTGCATAGCGTAAGACCTTGTATTAGGGGAAAGGGACTTAATTGGGGATGTCAGGGAGGATTTCCCTAAAGAAGTTATAATATTGAGTATAGATCTCAAGAAGGGTCAGGGGACAGATGGTGTCTAGAAAAAGATGGGGGCAAGGCAGAGCTTTCCTGGCAGAGGAAACTGCTTGATTAAAGGCCTTGTGGGAGGAGGAAATTGAAGAAGGCTAATGTTTGAGGAATAAGTTTATCACAGTGGAAGACAAGCCCAGAATGGTAGGAGTCAGACCTTATAAGGCCTGGTACACTCTGTTAGGGACTTGGTTCTCAAACTTAGGAGTTGTGGAAAATAATGATTGGAGGTAACATGTGATTCATCAACCTTAACTTGGCTTCAACATGGAAGACTGATAAAAAGGGGCAAAATAGATAAAGGGAATTAAGTGGGAGGCTGTCATGGTAGAAGGGAGAGAGAGATCACAGCAGCATGAATAGGGCAGTGGTGATGACTGTACATGTGGCGTTAAGTGAGAGAGAAGGGCCCAGGGAGACTCAGCTTGCATAGCTTCCTCTGTGATTGCCTCTAAAACCTTTGGCCCATTTGACTATAGTGCCCTCTTTTTCTTATTGATTTGTAGATTCTAGTTATATATTGTGGCTATTATTCCTTTTTTCTTTACTTATGTCACATCTTGGCTTTCTTTGGCCTATTTCTACCTTTTCATTTTATTGACAGTATTTTTTTTGACAATCAAGAGTTTGTTTTGCACAGTTACATTTGTCAACCCGTTCCTCTCTCCTAAATTTTGTCTCTTGTTCTAATGCTTTTATGATAATATTTAGTTGGTTATTTTTATTCATTTGAAATCTGTTTAGGGGTTTGTTACATGTATAAGGTAGAGACTGACCTTCTGTTTTCTAGATGGATAAAAAAATTGTATTCACACATCTATTACCCACTACTCATTGATTTGAAATAAATTCCCATACATACATACACCTACACATACACACACATATGTGAGAATTCAGTACATTATTCCAGTCCCTGATTCTAGTTGACTTTCCTGCACTAATCATGCACTATTTTAATCAGTATAGCTTTATAGTTTATATTTAAAATATTTGTTTTATTTTTGTATGTTTTCTTTTTCACAGAAATTCAGAAATTCAGCTTGTCAGTTCCATAAAAGGAACTGTTAAGATTTTACTCCAGATTGCACTGGATTTATAGATTAATTTGGAAAGATTCAACATTTTTTATGAAACTGGGTCTTCCTAGCTAGAGATGTGGTATGTCTCTTCATTCATCAAAGTCTTCTTTTATATCCTTCAGTAAAGTTTTATGATTTTATTCACATAGGTCTTAAGGCAAAGGTATTTTATTTGCTTTGAATTATCTTCCAGTTTCCTACTTCTTGACTTCAGTCAAGTTTGTATAAATTAACACATCTTCTCTGTTGAAAGTAATAGGATGATAATTTTGAGAGGTTTGTACATAGCAGATAATTAAGATGTGTCCTCTCTATCTTTAAAACGTTTATTTGTTCCCGGTATAAATATTTGAGGAAGGACTTTTTTTTCTTTCTTTGGAATAAATGCCTTTATGAGGAATTTCAAATCAACTTCTCTTTGCAAGTGAAGGCTTGCCTTCTCCAGTACAAGTTTTAATGTGGGCAGGGAATAGGAATCTACGGCTGCCTATCTACAGCTTTAGAAACACACTCTGTAATGATCTGGCCATATTCCAGTGTGATTCTTCTGCTGGTACACGCTCAAGGCCCAGCTGAAGAGTTACTCATTCCTACACCTGCATGTTTATCTGCTTCCTGGCCTTTCTCTTGCCTACTCCCTCTCTGATTCATTGAAGGATGGAAAGAGTGTAGCACTAGCCCTTAAGGACTGCCTCTAAAGTTCATTGTCGATGTTTTTGAAAGACCTCCTCTTCTTGCCCCCTCCTGCCTAGATAAAGAAGGAAGTTACCATTAGATGTTAGAGTTGATAATGCCTACATGCTAAAATAAAAAACTCTAAACATACCCTGTTTCCCCGAAAATAAGACATCCTCCGAAAATAAGACCTACTTACAGGAAAGATAAGACGTCCCCTGAAAATAAGACCTAGCGCATCTTTGGGAGCACACCTTAAAATAAGACACTGTCTTATTTTTGGGGAAACAGGGTAGGTATGTGGTTGGTGGGTCCAGTGTTCTTTGTTTAAAACACAACTAAGCTTGTGTCTGTAGCCATGAATTGATTTAAATGAGAGAAGTGTGGTGAATTCCCTAGGAGAACTGGCGGGAATAAAACTGGGTTTCCTCGACCTCTTTATCTCCTCTGAGTTTGTCCTCAGCCTCCATAGTCCTGCGTGCCTGTGACGCTCCATCAGTGGTCCTCCTATCACATTTTCTAACCACAGCCTGGGCCCTGCAATGGTGATGGCTTGCAGGTTGCTGTCTGTTTCGCTTGGAATCAATACTTTCCTTATTATAACTGTCATCCTGCCCCACTCTTCTGCCTGGTACTGTAATACACTGCTTTCAGTATTCTAATGGGATCGCATAAGTCTGCTATCAGTAGCTTGATTTTTAATAGAAAACTAGGACAATAGGAGCCTTGAGAAAGCGAATGTGAGAAATGGATGCTTCTGTCTAGGGACGTTACTGCTAAATGAGAACGACATTGTCTTCTGTTGCTTGCTTCTGCCCCCCCATTTTCACCAGCAAATAACTAGAGCCCTTCCCTGCACTGTGGGCGAGAACAACCACAACAACAAAAAAATGACTTTAGCAATCAGGGACTACCCTTTGACATGTAAAGTGTCGCTTTTCCTTGTAAACGTGGAATTGTTACCTGCCGTCTGCTTTATTTCTTCCTCAACTCTCAGCAAATTCTTTTTTGGTTCAAAAAGCACATTTTGATTAATAATAATAATAATCTATAGCATTTTAAGCCATTCAACAGACTGAATGGCAGGTAGCTATTAGCTTCGTGCATTAATTGAAGCTCCGTGGGTAACACAGGTTGGCTTCGTGGGCACTGGCTCCGGGTAGGGCCGGCCTTTAGTTACTTCTGGTTCTTTACAGACTTAGTTAATGACGCTCTAGGAAAAAAATGACCAGTTATTGGGACTTTTAATAGGATTTTGGGGCTCCTAGGGAAGAAGAACATTCAAGAAAGAATCATACGTTTTCACTATTCTAAAGGGAGAAAACACGGAAAGCCAGAGGTGATCTCTACTCGGCAGGGAGCTGCCGCCCGGCGCCTGGTTCCCGGCCCTCTCTGCAGCCCTCTCATGCTGGTCCACCGCACTTCTTCTTGCTGACCCCCCTTTCCTTCCTTTGGGTCTCGGCTCGTACCGTCCCTGCTCTCGAATTCCTTCTCTTCCCATCTCCTATTGAAGGGGATGGACATTTAGTTCTTTCAAATATTCTATGCTTTTCTTTCACAACCTTATAATAGAGTTTTGGCGAGGCACATGGTCGTCAACCAAGAATTGATGTTTCCCAGGCTCCCTTAAAGGTAAGAATCTGGGTATAAATTAGATTCCATCAATAATGGTTCTCAAAGGAGATTTCGAAGAAGAGAGACAGAACTCCTTTGATATTCTGGCTATCTTCACTGGCCAGCAGGATCTGGGCTCCTGAGCCGGCTGTCAGTAGTCTGCTTTCCTGGCTGCCAAGAAGCTGTCCAGAAGCACGGGCAGCGTGCGTGGTGATCTGGTCTCTGATCTCTGGACAAACTTCTCGTGTCCATTCTCTTGCTTTGGCTGCAGCAGGGAACTCAGACTAGATTGCCGTGGTTCTGCTTGTGACTGAGCTAGCAGCTCCTCTCGTAGGCTAGTTCTGGGTTGTTCTGAGAGTCATTCCGAGAGACTCATCTCTTACCCTTTCCAGTGATACTGTAATCCCCTCAATCCTGGAATTAAATCCGTTTTGTTTAAGATACCTAGGAGTAAGTTCTGGTTTCTGCACTCACTCTACGGCAAATAACATTAATTAAGTGCAGCTTCATAGAACTTGAGGGCAGGGCCTTGTCCAGCTGTGAATGAGAATACTGGCATAGAACGGGCCCTCTCGGGAATGAATGAGTTTCAAGCACCAGGCATCGAACGAGGTACTTTACATACATATTATTTCATGGACTCATCCAAATAACTCTTGGAGGGAGGCATCACTCTCACTTTATTGAGGCCCCCAATAAGCAAAGTGAAGGTAAGGAAGGTCACAAACTTCCCTAAGTCCAAAGAACTAGGGAATGAAGTGTTGTTCTTCCTTTAAACCTCTGTCCCGGGCGGCGCCTGTGGCTCAGTGAGTAGGGCGCCGGCCCCATATGCCGAGGGTGGTGGGTTCAAACCCAGCCCCGGCCAAACTGCAACAACAAAAAAATAGCCGGGCGTTGTGGGGGGCGCCTGTAGTCCCAGCTGCTCGGGAGGCTGAGGCAAGAGAATCACGTAAGCCCAAGAGCTGGAGGTTGCTGTGAGCCGTGTGACGCCATGGCACTCTACCGAGGGCAGTAAAGTGAGACTCTGTCTCCACAAAAAAAAAAAAACCTCTTTCCCGCCAGCTATGAGCTAAAAATGGCTAGAATGTCAGAACCTAATGCTGTCTACTAAGATTTCAAGATAATTTCCTTCATATTCCTATGAGGAAACTGAGGCTGAAAGAGGGAAATACATTTCTTTTCTTTTTTTTTTTTTTAATTTCAGATTACTGTGAGGGTGTAATTAGGTTAGAATATTTGCATTTGTTAGGTACAGTCCCTGTCCTGCACCTAGGAGGTGTGCCACACACCCTTACATGGTGCCCATTGAGCAGGAGCACACCCATCCCCCCTCTTCTCCTCTCCCCCTCCCTTTCCTCTCCCCCGTCTTGAATTGAGTTTTTCTCTCGAGGGGGCGTGTATGAGATCGTCTACTTGCTTCATGTGAGTATTGAGTAAACTGGATACTTGCTTTTCCATTCTTGTGATACTTTACTAAGGGGAATGTGTTTCAGCCCCATTCAGGATAATACAAAAGATGTAAAGTTTCCATCTTTTTTATGCTGAATAATATTCTACGGTATACATATATTACAGTTTGTTAATCCATTTGACCCTTCATGGTCATTCATTCCCCAGTGCTGAATTAGGCTACAGGCCTAATCAGTTCCTATGAATCAATTCCTTACAAGGACACCAGTGCGTGTATTGTGAACATTTCAAAGGCTCTCAGGGGAGGAGTGGGAATGAGAGCAACCCAGATGTGTCTCTGGTGTTCTCCTCTCTTTCTCTTTCACTCCTGGCCTGTGCCCTTGGGAGATGCCAGGCTCCCAGACTGCAGGCCTTCCTCACTATGCCAGTGATTGCCTCCTGTCTGTCTAGCTCAGTGATTCTCAACCTTCCTAATGCCACAGCCCTTTAATACAGTTCTTGTGGGTCGTGACCCACAGGTTGAGAACTGCTGGTCTAGCTGGTTGTTTGTCCTCTTGCTCCATCCTCTAGATTGGCTTTCCTTCCATCAGAGGGGTGAGACATATACTTTGGATTTGGGTTTCGGGTGAAATAGAGCAAGCTTTCTAAGCTGATGGGATTCTAGGACATTTCAAGTTTCTTAACTTATGTAAAGTCATTCTCTATGGATCTTGCCAAGCTTCTCAGAGTTTACACTAGGGTTTGGATACAAGGGTCAATTGAAATTTTTGAACAAATAAAGGACTGTAAGACAGTCATCATGTGCAAGCCAAGGACTCTCATGTAGGAAACTGCTGTTTAGGGCACAGAGCTGGATTCATAAGGAAGATGAATTCCAGCTTGGGTAAGAGAAGGAAGTGGAAGGTAAAAAGAAAATATTAGCTGACTTTGCTTTACACTTTGTGTGTATGTATACTCCTCAGGGACCGTTGAGGAAAAGGACTGGAGAAGCCACAGCAGAATGTAGGTGCCATTATAGTGACATTTTATTACCACCCATTAGTTGCCTACATAACCATCTTCTTGCAAGTCCACCCTCCCCTGGCCTGAGTAAGGCCTGTCTGCTGACAAGGCTCGGCTCAGTTGTTACCAGCTCTGTGAAGCCTCCTTAAACCTGGCAGACAGAATTAATCCCTCTGTCTTTAGCAGCCCACGAGCTTTGTTGACACAATAGAAATAGTACTATAGCCCTTCCCACAGTGTACTGTAACGAGCTGTTTGCTTATGTGTGTTTCCCACTCCATACTGACCTCCTTAAGAAGCTTGACTGAATTTTATTTTTCTCTTAAGCCTCCACAGTTAAATGAATATTTGCTAAGTCAAATTGAATTCCCACCCCCAATTTAATGCAATCCCTCAGGTACAGAGTCACCATACAGAGTTCCTTGACTTTAAGGAGCCCTTTCTTGTCAAATGCACCTTTGATTTACAGACGTTTTGGAAGGCGCATGTTACCTTGAATTTACTGATGATCCACATGGGTTCTGGAGCCCAGAATTGAACTCGGTTTGAACTCTGCCTCAATCACTGGTGGTGGGCAAGTGCCTTCACTTCTCCATACTTTGGGTTCCTCATCTGTTAAATGGAGCTGATGACAATGTCTACCTCACAGGACAGTTAAATGAGTTACCCTATGTGGGCACGTCAAGTGTATCCTGGCACACAGAAAGTACTATTTAAGTATTTGTTATTATTATTAACCTGATGTCAGATACCCTAAAATGTAAAATAAAAATATATACCTTAAACTCATAAGATTTAATATTCTAAAACCAGTCTTTCAGAACAATTTCCACAATAGTAGGTACCTTCCAAACTGGCTCTTCTTTATCTGGACACTGCCACAAGGACCTGGCCTACTTTTCTTGCATTATCATTATTTTTCCTTCTCTTTCATCAGTCTTAATTTCACCTGAAGAGCTGGACCAATTTCTTGTGGGCTTTATCATCACCTGGCAAAGAATCTAACAAATAGTAAGTCTGCCATAAAATAGTACTTGAACAAATGAATCACCAGTGGAACCCACACGTAACACCTGGAATCAGTGAGTAACTCTATACACAGATACTTAGAGTTATAACCGACGAATTAACAAACAAGTCCCGCCCCCCTTCTTGCTTTACCTCCAAAAGGCACATACTCATATTTTGGGAACAGATTTTTTTTTTTTTTTAACTTTAAACAATAATTTTATTTTGTAAAATCTCATGGATTGGGAATAACAGGAGTGCCTAGCAGGGTGGTTTGTTTCGGGTCCACATGTTGTGGTGGGATCCCCACCTGGAGTCACTTCTTCACTCACACATGGAGCCCCAGTGCTCCTCAACCTCTGTCCTCCTCTAGGGCCTCTCCACATGCCTTGGGCTTCACAGAGTGCTGGTCTCAGGATCGGCTGAAGTCATACAGAGCAGCTGACTTCCAGGAGTGTTCCAAGGAAAAGGAAGTGGGAACCCATGCTGTCTTCAGGCCTGGGCTTAAATCTTGAATCACATAATTTCTGCTGTACTCCTTAGTCAGAACAGTCATGGAGCCTGTCCAGACCCAAGGTAGGAAGAAATAGACCTCTCCCCTCAAAGGGAGGAACATCAAAAATTTATACTCTTTGAAAAATCTGTCACATGAGTTTACCATTTTCTTATTAATCTAGGCTTCTGCATGAAAACTGTCACCTTTGTTTACATTGAACACATGGTCTTTTGAGCTTCTGTTCAAATGAACACTTGTACTCATCCTGAGGCAGGATGATTGCTTGAACCCAGGAGTTTGAGGTTGCTATGAGGTATGACTCTACAGCACTCTAACAAATTCCCTGGGCTAAAATATAAAAATTTCTAGCACTGCTTTGGAGTAGGTCAACCCAAGAGGCACCTCTTCCACGCTGTCCCAACCTACTCTGAACATGTCAGCCTTTCCCGTGTAATTCTTTTTTTTTTAATTTCTTTTTTTTTTTTTATTAAATCATAACTGTATACAATGATATGATTATGGGGCATCATACACTCACTTCATAAACCATTTGACACATTTTTATCACAGTGGTTAACATAGCTTTTCCGGCGTTATCTCAGTTACTGTGCCAAAACATTTACATTCTACATTTACCAAGTTTCACAAATACCCCTGTAATATGCACCACAGGTGTAATCCCACCAATTCCCCTCCCTCTACCCACCCCCCACCTTTCCCACTTCCCCCTATTGTTAAGTTGTAGCTGGGTTGTAGCTTTCAAGTGAGAGTCCCAAATTAGTTTCATAGTAGGGCTGTGTACGTTGGGTATTTTTTCTTCCATTCTTGGGATACTTTACTAAGAAGAATATGTTCCAGCTCCATCCATGTAAACATGAAAGAGGTAAAGTCTCCATCTTTCTTTAAGGCTGCATAGTATTCCATGGTATACATATACCACAATTTATTAATCCATTCGTGGATCGATGGGCACTTGGGCTTTTTCCATGACTTAGCTATTATGAATTGGGCTGCAATAAACATTCTGGTACAAATATCTTTGTTATGTTGTGATTTTTGGTCTTCTGGGTATATGCCCAGTAGAGGAATTACAGGATTGAATGGCAGATCTATTTTTAGATCTCTGAGTGTTCTCCATATATCTTTCCAAAAGGAATGTATTAATTTGCATTCCCACCAGCAGTGCAGAAGTGTTCCCTTTTCTCCGCATCCACGCCAACATCTCTGGTCTTGAGATTTTGTGATATAGGCTAGTCTCATTGGAGTTAGATGATATCTCAAAGTAGTTTTGATTTGCATTTCCCTGATGATTAAAGATGATGAGCATTTTTTCATATGTCTGAAGGCCTTGCGCCTGTCTTCTTCAGAGAAGTTTCTGTTCAAATCCCTTGCCCAGCCTGCGATGGGATCCCTTGTTTTTTTCTTGCTGATGCGTTTGAGTTCTCTGTGGATTCTGGTTATTAAACCTTTGTCAGAGTTATACCCTGCAAATATCTTCTCCCATTCTGAGGGCTGTCTGCTTGCTCTGCTTACTGTGTTCTTAGCTGTGCAGAAGCTTTTTAGTTTGATCAAGTCCCAGTAGTGTATTTTTGAAGCTGCTTCAATTGCCCGGGGGGTTCTCCTCATGAAATACTCACCCAGACCAATTTCTTCAAGGGTTTTCCCTGCATTCTCCTCTAGTATTTTTATAGTTTCATGTCTTAAGTTTAAATCTTTAATCCAATGAGAGTCTATCTTAGTTAATGGTGAAAGGTGTGGGTCCAATTTCAGTCTTCTGCAGGTTGCCAGCCAGTTCACCCAGCACCACTTGTTAAATAGGGAATCTTTTCTCCACTCAATGTTTTTAATTGGCTTGTCAAAAATCAAATAGCGGTAAGTAGCTGGATTCATCTCTTGGTTCTCTATTCTGTTCCAGATATCTACTTCTCTGTTTTTGTGCCAATACCATGCTGTTTTGATCACTATCGATTTGTAGTAAAGTCTGAGGTCTGGTAGTGTGATTCCTCCTGTTTTGTTTTTATTTCTGAGTAATGTCTTGGCTATTCGAGGTTTTTTCTGATTCCATATTAAACGAAGTAATGTTTTTTCAAGATCTTTAAAATATGACAGTGGAGCTTTAATAGGGAGTGCGTTGAAATTATATATTGCTTTGGGTAGTATGGACATTTTGATAATGTTGATTCTTCCTAGCCATGAGCATGGTATGTTTTTCCATTTGTTAACATTTTCAGCTATTTCTTTTCTTAGAGTTTCATAGTTCTCTTTATAGAGATCTTTCACATCTTTTGTTAGGTAAATTCCCAAATATTTCATCTTCTTTGGCACTACTGTGAATGGGATAGAGTCCTTAACTGCTTTTTCAATTTGACTGTTGTTGGTGTATATAAAGGCTACCGATTTATGAATGTTGATTTTGTAACCTGAGACGCTGCTGTATTCCTTGATCACTTCTAGGAGTTTTGTAGTAGAGTCCCTAGTGTTTTCCAGATACACAATCATATCATCTGCGAAGAGCGAGAGTTTGATCTCTTCTGACCCTATACGGATACCCTTGATCGCCTTTTCTTCCCTAATTGCGGTGGCTAAACTTCCATTACAATGTTGAAAAGCAATGGAGACAATGGGCAGCCTTGTCTGGTTCCTGATCTGAGTGGAAATGATTCCAATTTAACTCCATTCAATATGATATTGGCTGTGGGTTTGCTGTAGATAGCCTCTATCAGTTTAAGAAAAGTCCCTTCTAGACCAATTTTCTTGAGTGTTCTGATCATGAAGGGATGCTGGATATTATCAAAAGCTTTTTCTGCATCAATTGAGAGAATCATATGGTCTTTGTTTTTTAATTTGTTTATGTGCTAAATTACATTTATAGATTTACGTATATTGAACCAGCCTTGAGACCCTGGGATAAAACCAACTTGGTCATGATGTATAATTTGTTTGATGTGTTGTTGGATTCTGTTTGTTAGGATCTTGTTGAATATTTTTGCATCTATATTCATTAGTGATATTGGTCTATAATTTTCTTTTCTTGTTGGGTCTTTTCCTGGTTTGGGGATCAGGGTGATGTTTGCTTCATAGAACGTGTTGGGTAGTCTTCCTTCTTTTTCTACATTTTGGAACAGGTTGAGTAATATAGGTACTAATTCCTCTTTAAAGGTTTGGTAGAATTCTGACGTGAAACCATCTGGTCCCGGGCTTTTCTTTTTAGGGAGGTTTTGTATAGTTGATGCTATTTCTGAACTTGATATGGGTCTGTTCAACATTTCCACTTGATTCTGGTTAAGTCTTGGAAGGTGGCGTGCTTCCAAGTATCGGTCTATTTCCTTCAGATTTTCATATTGCTGAGAATAAAGTTTCTTGTAATATTCATTAAGGATTTTTTGGATTTCTGATGAGTCTGTGGTTATTTCGTCTTTGTTGTTTCTGATTGATGATATTAGAGATTTTACTCTTTTTTTCCTGATTAGGTTGGCCAGAGGTTTATCTATTTTATTGACCTTTTCAAAAAACCAGCTTTTTGATTTATTGATCTGTTGTATTATTCTTTTGTTTTCAATTTCATTTAATTCTGCTCTAATTTTGGTTATTTCTTTTCTTCTACTGGGTTTGGGGTTGGAACGTTCTTCCTTTTCCAGTTGCGTGAGATGTCCCATTAAGTTGTTAACTTCCTCTCTTTCCGTTCTCTTGAGGAAGGCTTGCAGTGCTATAAATTTCCCTCTTAGAACTGCCTTTGCAGTGTCCCAGAGGTTCTGATAGTTTGTGTCTTCATTGTCATTTTGTTCCAAAAAATTGGTGATTTCTTTCTTAATCTCATCTCTGACCCAGCTATCATTCAGCATAAGGTTATTTAACTTCCATGTTTTTGTATGGGTATGCAGATTCCTGTTGTTACTCAATTCAAGTTTTATTCCATGATGGTCCGAGAAGATGCATGGAATAATTTCTATTCCTTTAAATTTACTGAGGTTAGACTTGTGACCTAAAATGTGATCAATTTTGGAGTAAGTTCCATGGGCTGATGAGAAGTATGTGTATTCAGTTTTGTTGGGATGAAATGTTCTGTAGATGTCTGCTAAATCTAAATATTGGATGGTTAGGTTTAAATCTAAGATTTCTTTGCTCAGCTTCTTTCTGGAGGATCGATCCAACACTGCCAAGGGAGTGTTGAAATCTCCAACGATTATGGAGCTGGAGGAAATCAAGTTACTCATGTCTGTTAGAGTTTCTCTTATAAATTGAGGTGCATTCTGGTTGGGTGCATAGATATTAATAATTGAGATCTCGTCATATTGAGTATTACCCTTAACAAATATAAAGTGACCATTCTTGTCCTTCCTTACTTTTGATGGTTTAAAGCCTACTGTATCTGCAAATAAAATTGCAACACCTGCTTTTTTCTGATTACCATTTGCCTGAAATATGGATGACCATCCTTTCACCCTGAGTCTGTATTTGTCTTTTAAGTTGAGATGTGACTCTTGTATGCAACAAATATCTGGCTTGAGTTTTTGTATCCAGTCAGCTAACCTATGCCTTTTTAGAGGACAGTTTAAGCCATTCACATTGATGGAGAGTATTGATAAGTCTGGTGGAATTTTGGGTATCGAGTTTTTCAAAGGTCCAGTGGACATTTTTAATCCTTTCGCCAGTGTGGAAGTTGGAGTTTGATCCGAAGTTTCTGAGTGAGTTTACTTTTGTGGTATAGGATTGGGTTGGTCATTGTGGAGGATAGGTCTGAGAACATCCTGAAGAGCTGGTTTACTTATGGCAAATTTTTTCAACATATGAATGTCATTGAAGTATTTAATTTCTCCATCATAGACGAAACTCAGTTTAGCTGGATACAAGATCCTGGGTTGAAAGTTTTTTTGCTTTAGGAGATTAAAAGTTGATGACCAGCCTCTTCTGGCTTGAAAAGTTTCAGCAGAGAGATCTGCAGTTATTCTAATATTCTTACCTTTGTACGTTATAGTTTTCTTTCGCCGGGCTGCTTTGAGAATCTTCTCTTTCATGTTAACTTTAGTGAAGCTAATTATGATATGTCTGGGAGATGGCTTATTGGGGTTGAATCGTGCTGGGGTTCTGAAGCTGTCTGCTACCTGAATTTCAGATTCTCTAGGCATGTCTGGAAAATTTTCTTTCATAATTTCATGTAGAAGGGCCTCTGTGCCCTGGGCAGCTACTTCATCGTTCTCCGAAATTCCTATAACCCTTATGTTGTTTTTTTTCGAATTATCTGAGAGTTCTCTGAGTGAGTGATCCGTTTTTGCTCTCCATTTCTCTTCCTCTTTGAGAGATTGGGAGCGTTCGAAGACTTTATCTTCAATGTCAGAAATCCTTTCTTCTGCTTGCTCCATTCTGTTACTGAGGGATTCTACTGTATTTTTCATATCTTTGAGGGCTGTAAGTTCTTGTTTCAGTGTGTCTAAGTCTTTGGTGGTTTTGTCTTTAAATTCGTTAAATTCTTGAGACAATTTTTGAATTTCTCCTCGAATTCCTAATTCCATTTTATTAATCTTGTCTGCAAACCAAATTCTGAATTCGACTTCTGACATCTCAGCCAGTTGTTTCTGAATGGGATCTTCAATCACATCTGCCATATCTTTTCTTGGGGGGGTTGATCTATTCTGGTTATTCATGTTACCAGAGTTTTTCCGCTGATTCCGCCCCATGGTTTACTCCCTTTGGTTTTTCCCCTGAGGTTTTATCGAGGGCCCGTACAGTGTTGTGGCCTGAGAAACTGGGGCCCTGTCTGGTGTGGTGGAGCAAAGTGGTTCTGTCTTGTTTTCAGCTGGTTTCTGTTCGATCCTATTGCAACTTCTACTCTGGCTTGAAGTCTCAGCTGTGTGGAAAAATCAGCAATTAAGTCACCCCGCCTGCCCACCTCTGGCCCCAGTTGGAAAAGGAGAATCAAACCTTCCTACAATCGCACACCCAGGGCACCGCCTGAAAAGTCCTCAATCTATTAGCCCAGTTCAAAAGGTCCGAATCAACTGTCTCAATCGGCACTTGTCTCAGGTGGAAGGGTTCAAGAGGTCTCTGGGAACTGGATCACAGGGGCCTGGTGACTCCTCTGACACAGCTCACCCCAGTGCAGCGTGGAGTCAGGAGGAGCCACCCAGCAAACAGAGCAGTCTGGGAAGGTTGACGTCTCCTTCCCCACTTTGCCCCTCCGTCGGACCCAGTCACTGGTATCTCTGCAGATGGCTAACCCAGTTGCCTGCAGTGAACAGACACTCCAGGGGTTTGCACCTGCCTGAATCGCGAGGAAGTCTGCCAGGCCCCCGCAGACTGCCGCTATCTAGCAGGAGGAGATGGGGCCTGACATCTTTGAGTGTTTGATGCAGGTGATGGGAAGGGGGTGTTCACTCAGGCTTAGCCCCGTCCCTGATGGATGCTGCTAACAGAACAGAACAGAACAGACAACTTTGTGAGGTTCTGTCTCTGTTCCTGTCGTCGCCTACAGAAGACGGGCTGTTTTGAGTTCAAACGTCTTCGCTGCTGGAGAATTGCGTCTGAACACCTCTCTGGGTCATCCCCGCCCTGGAAACTTCCGGGTTTGTGAGCCGTGTCACCTCTGGTTGCCCAGGGAGACAGGGGGTGTGGCCTCAGAATATCCAGAAGTGAGCGTTCTGCCGTTAAAGAAAAAATGGCTGTTGATCTACCTCCAGGGAACAGCTGCTCTGGTGTGGGCACTCAGGCGACCCTTTTCTCCTCTGTCCCGCGCCCCAGAGTCAGCACTGAGCGGCCGCAGTTTGTGCTGGGTCCACACCCCTTAAGAGATCCCCCAAGAATCAGAACTCTTGGGGGATGGGCCCCCAGACCCCGATTGGGAGTGGGGCGGGGGGAAGCTAGAGTTTCATTCAGTTTCACGCAATACTACGGTCCGGGGAGGGCTCCTGCACTGCACCGCAGGGAAGTGCCGCCAAGGCTTGATTTCCCCTCAGCGGAGTGCCCTCTCCTCGCTCACGTGTCCCAGAGTCAGCGCTGACCTGACGCAGCTCAGGCACTGTGCACTCCCCTCGAGAAATCACCCAAGGAGCCGAACTCCTGGGGGATAGGCCCTCAGACCCCGAGTGAGAGTAGGGGCTCTCAGTTCTCAGCGGGGAAGCCAGAGTCTTATTCAGTCTTGGGCCCCGTATGCCCGGGGAGGGTTGGTGCACTGCACCGCAGGGAAGTGCCGCGAGGCGTGACTCCTCCTCAGCCCGGTGCCCTCTCCTCACTTGCGCGCCTCAGAGTCAATGCTGACCAGTCGCAACTCGGGGACTGTCCACTCCCCTTGAGAAATCACCCAAGGATCCGAAGTCCTGGGGGACAGGCCTCCAGACCTCAGTGGGCGGGAGGGGAGCGCCGGGGATTCAGAGTTGCCGGCAAAGGATTCCCAAAGTTTTATTCAGCCCTATGTCCGGCAGGAGAACGCCACGGCACCCCAGTAGGGGAGGTAGGTCCAGTTTTTAGAAGGTCTCTCCCGTGGAGTGTAGTGGGAGGGCCTTTAATTTCTGCCCTCTTGTTCAATTGTGGGGCTCATGAGCCGGTCTCATGGGGGAGGGGGACTCCCGTCCGCTTGGTGGTGGATTTTGTACCTTTTGTTTGCGTCCTTGTGATCACAACTTGCCTCAGCGGTGTTGATGTGCGTTCTTCAGCCTTCTCTCTTGGTGAGGCTCAAGTCCACCAGGATACTTACTAAATTCCTGTCCCTTAACTCTCCTTCTGGACGGGAGCCTTTGTTGAAAGCTGGCTTCAGTCCGCCATCTTGTCTCCCCTCCTTTGGGAACAGATTTAAATGAGTACCATATTTGCTGTAAATTTTGTGCTCATTTTCTCTATTATTAGTCTTTTCTTTTCTTACCTAAGCTGGAATTGGACATTTTTTTTCATGCTCATCTTTGTTATTAATCCAATTATGCATCCAGCTCTCTGCCCTAGATGGCGTTTTTCTACGTGAGTCCTGAGCCTATACATGATGACCGTCTTGTCATCTTTAATTTATTCAAAAATTTCAATTGACCATTTATACTTTTGGTGCTGTCTTTTTTATTTCTAGATCCTGCTCTGTGAAGGTACAGATGATAATTGCCTACAGTGTCATCATGACGGGGCTGCTTTAGAGGCTAAAACTGAAAATTATTTAATAAATGCTTTTGGATAAAATACTGACACTGGCTTGGGTGACTTTTTTATATGAGCGATAAGAATATAAATGATATGGCCAGTGCAACCATTCACTCTTTCATTTAGTAAAAACCTGTAGGGCCTATGTGACTGGTACAGTGTCAGGTTCCAACAGTCTCACTGGGGAGATGAGATTAAAAGATGCTAAAAAACAGTATATTGTTACTTGTGATAGTATCTGACCCACACTGCAGGCGTTCAGCAAATAGTCCATTCATTGGGAAGGGCCAGAGTGTTCACAGTCAATTTTTGTGCAGAGAGTAGAACTTGACTGTCCTTGAAGGATTGAAAGCTTCAAGCTGGTGATGGGGAGAAAGTCACTGGTATGGGGCCTCAGAAGCCTGACATGCTCATCCCGGGCATGTGATGTAGACGGAGGCAGGTTTCTGCAGGGGGAGCAATGTCATGGAAGCAGTGAGGAAGAGGGATCTGATCACCTCTTTTTTTTTTTTTTTTTTTAATTAAATCATAGCTGTGTACATTAATGCAACCATGGGGCACCATACACTGGTTTTATAGACCATTAGACACATTTTCTTTTTTTTTTTTTTTTGTAGAGACAGAGTCTCACTGTACCGCCCTCGGGTAGAGTGCCGTGGCGTCACATGGCTCACAGCAACCTCTTAACTCTTGGGCTTACGCGATTCTCCTGCCTCAGCCTCCCCAGCAGCTGGGACTACAGGCGCCCGCCACAACGCCCGGCTATTTTTTGGTTGCAGTTTGGCCGGGGCTGGGTTTGAACCCGCCACCCTCGGCATATGGGGCTGGCGCCCTACTCACTGAGCCACAGGCGCCGCCCCCATTAGACACATTTTCATCACACTGGTTAACATAGCCTTCCTGGCGTTTTCTTAGTTACCGTGTTAAGACATTTATATTCTACATTTACTAAGTTTCACATCTGATCACCTCTTGCAACCAGCCCTGAAGGGAGCTCATATTGGGACAGCCAGCTGGAGACCTCACTGTGACTGAGTCAGGACAGCAGCTCACTAATGGAGAGAAGGCACAGACTTCTCTCGCAGAAGATGTTAGGAAAGGTCTGCAGAGCCCCACGGAGTCCCCTTCTTGAGATTTGGCTATCTTCACGCATGTTTTCTTGCCTGTGGGAGTCCTAATACTTGCTTTTCTCCAGGTTTTTTTGTTATCCTAGCCAGCATCTCCCCTGGTGAACTATTCATTCATGTAGGTATAGCCACCCTGCAAGGTGATAACCAGGGACCAACAATACAATCATGTCACATGCACATTTGTGCCATTGCACTGGGTGGTGGTAGTGATGGTCACAGTGTCCATGAAGTCACAGACTCTGCGAGGCTGGCTGAGGGCCTGGAACTCAAGTGCATCTTTCCTGCTCTGGCTGCAGTTGGTGTAGTGAATGTTGGATGTCTGACACCCATGTCCTCTCTGCCACTCCCTTCCCCAAGGCAAGTAAAAACCAGAGGATGGAAACCAATCCATCATCAACCTCCCCCTCCCAATTCCCTTCATGTTCAACTTCCCCACACACATTGATGACATTAAGTCTCCAGAAGATTGATAATGAAGCTGCTCTGGTGAGGACTCAGCTTCCTTAGTCACATTAAGGAACTTGACAAACGTCATTGCTTATCTTTCTTCCCTTTCCTCTGAACCTTGAAGGTGCTTTCAGCCTAGTCGTAATGGTGAGTCCCTCATAGAAGCTCCTAGTATGCTGGTTCACGGTCATCCACTTCCTCTCCCGACTCAGGTCAGGTTTTGAGGACTGGCCATATCTTTTACTTTTCCTTATGCCTGACAGAGTTGCTCTCTAAGCAGTGGTCGAAAGAATGACTGACTAAATGATTTCCGTGGAGTACTATTTGCAGTGAGGAATTCATAAAAACAGCACACATTTTAATTGATTACAATGTTTGAAGAACTAAAAACAAGCATTATTCACAAGTATGCAGATAAAATGATTTGTATTACAAGTTGAATATCCCTTATCTGTAATGCTTTGGAACAGAAGTGTTTCAGATTTGGGACTTTTTTTTTTTTTTTTTGCAGATTTTTGAATATTGCATATACATAATGAGATATCTTGGGAATGGGACCCCAGTCTAAATACAAAATTCATTTGTGTTTTGTATACATCTTATACTCATAACTTGAAGGTAATTTCATGCAATATGTTAAATAATTTTGTGCATAGAACGAAGTTTGTGTTAAGTACTTCCGTGGGTCATTTACTACTAGTGGTGTCGTGTCAGCACTCAAAAAGTTTTGGGTTTTGGAACATTTTGGATTTCAGATTTCTGGATCAGTGATACTCAGCCCATGTGAGGTGAAGGGTAGCTTAAGCATCCAGTATAGTTATGCAAACTTCAAGTTACAATAAACAGAGGGATGGTGGCCTGGGTCTTGTGTCCTGGTCATAGAACTGTGTGCTTCAGGGGTCTTCCAATGAGTCTGTCTTACTTTTAAAATGAGATTCAGAGGAAAGAAGTTACTTGTCCAAGATCCCATATTTGGTGGAGGAGACTGAAATAAAATCAAGAGTTTTATCAAGAGAGGGCTGCCCCTAAGTTTGCCATTGGGCTGCCATTTACGGAGCTGCTCCCGTGGGGTCCCCTCCAGAAGATCAGCCTTTAGTGGCAAAATTACTGTCCCTCCAAACTCTTTGGGAGGTTTGGGAATGGAAGAAAGGGAGGACCAGCAAAGATAGGACAAAGGCTCCCAGGGGACACCGATGATGGTGGTGGGGTGGGCCTGAGAATCAGGGCAGGGCAGACTCAGGTCAGTGATCTGATGGTTTGGAGAGCAATTTTCTGCTGCTGGAACAGAAAAAAGATGTACATTTCCAGTGTACTAGATAGTCCAAAGAATATCTGATAACCTATTTTTTTTTTCTGAAATGTATTTGAACTGGGATGTAATATAAACAGCATTTTCTGCACTGCGTGTGGAGAGTGAGAGAAAATTATCCTCAGAGAGAGAAGAAAGAAGTGACCTCGCAGAGCAAAGGCAGAAAGAGGAACTTCAGAGCTGGGGCATAAAATATCAACTCCTGCTAGCATTCTCATTCCAGCTCCAGGCCCCCTGTTCCTCCTTTTTTAAACTCAAACTAACGTAAACGCGTTTTTGTTCCTTGCAACCAAATGGTCTCTGGCTAATATCTGGAGTCCTAAATTGTAATTCTTCACCTGTCTTCCCCTACCATCCCAAACACCTAATTCAAGATAATAAAGGAAAGCAAAATAACCAAAAATTATGCAAAATAACTAAGCACTTTTGTAACATTCTGCTTTATTACTCATTTATAAGCTAGTCTGCAAATCCAACCACCATTTATTACATTATTTCTATATCAAAATGCATTTTGAGCTCCAAGGTCCAAATTAATAGTTTTGAAAACTTGCTAAAAAGTTAAGTTCTGTGTGAGTGTGTGTGCTGGTATGTATGTGTACGTGTGAAATAACTTTGTCCATTGGTAGGTTAATGGTGTAGGGCAAAGGACAGGCTGGGTTTTGGACTCTGGTGGCAGAATCACTAGTGACAGTAGAATTCTGGGCAAGTCAGTTGTGCCTTTTCAATATCAGTTTCTTTCATCACTTCTAAAATGGGACAGAAACAAAAATACTGTCACCATTGGATTGTTAGAGTATTAGATGCTTTTGTCCACATAAATCATCAGTACTTGACCCAGCAGGCCATCTACAAATCGTAATTCTTTCCTTCTTTTTTTTTTTAATTGTGGTTAGATGAGTCTTACCCATTGATAAAGTCCTCCCATTAGGTAAGAGGTTCAAACACACTAATTTTTTGGTTTCTTTTTGCTACGTTTAAAATAGATGAAAGTTGACTTATTGCATTATTGACAACCCTCTTTGAAAGTATGTTATTATTTCAAAAAAGTCCTGGATTATTTACTGACCTTGGAAGAGAAGAGAATTTTTTTGTCCTAAAAGCAATGGACTAAATGTGAATACCAATTCAAAGAGTGATTAGTGTTGATGGGTGGCTCATGCCTGTAATCCTAGCATTCTGGGAGGCCAAGGTGGGTGGATTGTCTGAGTTCAGGAGTTCTAGGCCAGTCTAAGCAAGAGCAAGAGCAGGTCTCTAAAAATAGCTGGGCATTGTGGTGGGTGCCTGTAGTCCTAGCTACTTGGGAGGCTCAGGTAAGAGAATTGCTTGAGCCCAAGAGTTTGAGGTTGCTGTGAGCTATGATGCCACAGCACTCTACCGAGTGACAAAAAAGTATTTTTTTAAAAAACAGTGATTAGTAAATACTTTCTGTATTTTATTAAATGATAGACTGTAGCATGTAGGCATAAGATCTTTAGAAAAGCAACAGCGATGGCATTCTTTTAGATTCTTTTTGCAGTCAGCTAGAGAAATCCTGATTTGATTTAGGTGTAATTTAGTTTATAACTGGATTAAACTTTGCACCCCGTTAAAAACCAATCAGCTGCCTTCCCCTGCAGGAACTTTGGTTTTATGAGCAAGACTCTATTTCAGAGCCTCCCCTTTTTTGCTTCTGGAAAAGTTATTCAGCCAACAGTTTTCCTGGGTTACCCTGAGTGATGTCTTCGTTTTTTTTTCTTTTTTGACAGAGTCTCACTTTTTTGCTGCTGGTAGAGTGCCATGGTATCAGAGCTTACAGCAACCTCAAACTCTTGGGGTCAAGCAATCCCCTTGGCTCAGCCTCCAGAGTAGCTGGGACTACAGGTGCCTGCCACAATGGCTATCTAGATGTCTTCGTATCTTAATTTGAATAAGGATGTAAATAAATTTTAGAATCCTCCTGGTTGACAGTGGCTTTGCTTTTTGGAGTTCATGTAAATTCTATCACTGGGGAAGTTGAGAATTACTTTCCAGAGTATAAGAGTCTGAATATAAGAAGAGATTGGAGTATGTTTTAACAGCAGGTGTGAAATAATCATTACATAGAGTATACCGGAAGAAACAGCTGGGTGACTGAAATGGGACAAGGGAGTACATATGACTGATTATTCAAAGCTGAGCCCAGACCCTGGCTCCTCTGTACTTGCATGTATGGGCTTCTACATGTGTATTGGTTTGATAAATGTGCTTTTGAATAATGTAACCTTTTATGCATGAACAATTTACATTGTTTTCCAGGTGACTCTGCCAATGGGCATTCATTTTAACAAATCAGACCTCATAGTTTTTCAATAGGAAGAATACGTGTATTAACAACAGAAATAAAATGGAAAAAACAAAAAACAACCAACTCGAATAGTAAAGACTGAAACTTACTGAGCACTTACTTTGTGCCAGGCACTGTGCCAAGTGTATTAAATGCTCATTACCTCTTTTAATTCTCAGAGCCACCTGATGAAATAGATTCTATTATCTCCTTGGTACCACTGCTGAAACTCGATTAAGTTATTTGCCTGGGGACATGTAGCTGGTGCACGGTACAGTGAGGTTCAAGCCCAAGCAGCTCATTCTATTGGGCAATATGTACTTTGTGTCTGATTCCACAGAAGAGTTTTATTTTAGCAAAGTCCGATTGAACTTATTAGTAACGTGGGAACTATTTAGCAGATAGGAACTTCAGAGCAATTGGAAATATCTCAGTTAGTGACAGATGTTGTTGAGCACAAAACTTCTTCTAGACTGCTTGCTTCATTGGTCAAACTTAATTTTAGAAAGGTGCTGATTCACTGACACAGTTGTTTTGTATTGTGACCAGATGCTTATTCAATTCTTGAGCATGTTTTCTCTTAGTCTAATGGGAAATTAACCAGTAACTTGTGGGGAAAGCATAAAAATGAAAGGGCTGGGGTAGGATACAATACAGATAATAATCTTGTTCATAAAGGGGTTGCCAATATTCCCCCACCCTCTGCTGAAGACATCCCAGGGACTGCCAGTTGCTTTGTCTTGCTAGACACAAAACTCTGTTGTTTGTCCAACTGTTGCCAAGTAACACTTTGACATTTGCATAGCCAGGAAGTGCTGGAAAATAGAGCTCCAACATTTCCCTGTATTATTTTTATAGTAGTGAGGAGTAAAAATTATTTTTAGATTTCTGGAAGTAATTATTTATTATAGTTCCTATTTTAACTTGGTAAATAAAATTCTATTTCCTGATTGCCTGGAATGAGAGGTTTATGACATACCAGCTCCTGGAAGACTGAGTGAATTTCTGTGTGTTTTTTATGAGATAAATTCCAGGATTCTTGGGTAGCAATTAATTCTTCATGGAAGGACATTTTCAGGAGCATCATAATAGGGGAGAATTACTCACTGTTATCCATCGTTATGTACAAAAGTATGTTTTATTTGTTTTACTTTTCTTTTTCTTTGTTTAAAATGTACAAAGATGTGTAACTTACATGGAATCAGTAAAATCCCTACTTTGTTCTGGCGGATAAGTAGTATGAAAGAATCTATATGTTGTTTCAGATCTAAATCTTACTGAGTTATACATCAGCTATTGTTCTGCTTGGGTTTACTGAATATATTTCATCTTTGAATCAAGCAAGATTGCAATGTACCTATGCACTATTTCTCTAGTGTTCTTAAGTGTTAGGCATATTTTATTTTACTATCTATTGTTCCCTTTCATAGGATCTCATTAAATTTTTGCCTGGAAAGAAAGGGATTAGTTAAAATCCAGCTATGTGGTGTGTCTGGCGTACACCTACATTGTAATAATGTGGTGTGCACACTTCATTGTAATGGCTGTGTGAGGGATTCAGAAATGAACTAGGCAGTCTCTTTTCTCCAGAAAAGGGTAGCAGGAAAGTCCCAAATGAGAGAGTCTTGCCTGGGAAGGAGGAAGAAATATAGAAAAAGAAAAGGTCATCATAAAATATGCAGTCACTTGGAAATCTATTCTGCTTCTCTTCAAAGTTTTGGATTTGAAGGATTGACTTTTTGTCTATAGAATCAGCAGCACAAATATCGGTGAATTAGCAGCTATTGACCTCTGCCTTAGGAACTTCCAGAATTGAATGTTTCATATTCTATTCCCTTGGCAGGTTAAAAAAAGCTTTTTCTTACTTGATATATTGCATAAGTTAACAGTTTCGGAAAAAGCACTAATTGGCTTATCAAAAACATTCTGTAAATGCCCAGCAAATGCAAAGTCACACTCAAATCATTCTGCTGCAGGAATTCAGTTCATGTGATTTAGACGTGCCTCTAACATGAGGGGCTTGAGTTTGTGGTTTCCTCCGGGATTAAGGAGATACAGAAGCTGGAACAGAACAAAACCACTGGTAGTTTTGTTTGTACTCTGCCCCCTTCTCATGGCTTCTAAGCGCCCCTGTTTGTGTCTTGGTTGAACAAGGGAGGTGATTATTTCTTCAGACCTTCTCTGTTTCAGGCACGCATAAAGCTCCTCTCATCCCTGTGAGGTCATAGAGATATGCCCCACACGCAATAGGTTACTGGAATCTGGAATTGGTTTTGTGGGGGCGTACTGGTCAAATCTCTTTTGCTACTTCCAAACCCACTTAAGTGGGTGTTGGTTTCAGTTCCTCCAATGGCTGTTGGGCTGGAGGCTTCAGTTTCGGTTTTTCAAACACATGTATCTCTCCATACAGCTGCTCACAATATGACAGCTTGCTTCCCCCCAGGGCAAATGAGAGAGAGTGTCAGACATGGGGCAAACAAGCAAGAGAGTGCCAAGGCAGGATTCTCAGTGTTTTACAATCTAATCTCAATGGTTACATATCATCACTTATGCCACCTGCTATTGGGCCTGTAGCCCAAATCTGATGTGAAGTGGGAGGAGCCTCCACAGGGCGTGGCTGCCAGGATCAGCGGCGGCAGTCTTGAAGACTGGCTACCTCAGGATGCTGTTTATGGTTTGGGCAACTTTCTTGTAAAATTTCCCTGCTTATGTTGTGTTGGTAAAGGACAGATTAAGAACAGGGTGTTCCATGGTGTTTATGTTTACTCTTGTCTTCTGGACCTTTGGAATAACGAAACTATTTTTATAAGACTTGTAGTCTGATGGTTTTGAATTCAGGATTAGATTTGACTAAGGGCTGACAATGAGTCTCAGAGAATATGGATTTATGACTCATCCCTGTAGCAGCAGTGGTAGGAAGTAGCTATAGGATGTATGTATGTTTAAAAGTAGCTTTATATACCCAGAAACTTTTTTGTCCGTTTTAGCACATGGGATTTAGATTTACCTCATCTCTTTACTCTTTCAAAGTTATTAGATTTTTCTTTTGAATTGTCTTTAGTTTGCTGTAATTTTGTGCAAGCCCAAATATGCAAATAGCCTGCCTTACTGAAAGTACCTTCCTTTATTTTATTTTATTCGTTTATTTATTTTTGAAGCAGAGTCTCATTTTGTCGTACTCAATAGAGTACCATGGTGTCATAGCTCACAGCAACCTCAAACCCTTGGGCTCAAGTGATTCTCTTGTCTCAGCCTCCTGAGTAGCTGGGACTACAGGCACCTGACACAATGCCCGGCTATTTTTTAGAGACGGGGTCTTGTACTTGCTTGGGCTGGTCTCAAACCTGTGAGCTCAGGCAATCCACCCGCCTCAGCCTCCAGACTGCTAGGATTACAGGTGTGAGCCACCACACCTGGACCTAAAGTACTCTACTTTAACTCATTTGATAGATTTAAGCTCCTTGGAACTCTGGTGTCTCAATGACACTTTGTAAAGCAGGAGAATGTGTATGTTAAGATAGTTCCTGACACCACACCTCATTCTATTAGCCACTTTCTTTTATTAATTAACATCCTTTGGAGTATGATGTTTAGACAGTGAAAGAAGTAGGGAGTATGAGAAATACTAAATTCTAACTAATTTGGACACTATAAAAGCCTTATGTTTATGCAAGAGCATATCCAAGAACCTCAAGGAACAGAAGGAATGTGTTCTAGTGATGAAGTAGATCAGATTGAGGGTGGCTTTTCTTTCCTTTGTCTGTCTTTGAAGGTGCCAGGAGATTGGCATCTTAGGGGAGCACAAAGGGGGATTTGAGATGACAGGAAGGGGCTCCTGGATTTTATACCTCATATGTGATGTGAAGTGAAGCGTCTAACCAGGTGTATCTGAGAGATTATCACAGTTTCTTCAAGGAAGTGGCCCTTGGAAGAGGAGAGCAGTGGCGGGAAAATACTTAGGGCATGATTTTCAACTCTAGCAGGAATTCAGCTGTCTTTTAAAGGGACTCTGTCCTCATGTACTTACAGTGAAAGGTTTTGCTCAGAATCCGCCTAGGGACTGACCAGGCAGCAATGGTCAGCGTAGAGCTATCTGGAGGCTCCATCGGAATCTCTAGCAATGTTGATCTCATCTCTCTCTCTCAGCCTCTGGAGTCCCAGTTCCAGCAGGTTTACCATCCAGCCTTTTACCTGTAGTCTCTGATGCTATCTGGTTGACTTCCTGGACAGCAACTTGCATCATTAGCAAGGATACATCCAGGCGTTTGGACCTCTTCAGGAAAAATAATACACAATTACAAACATAAATAAGGTATGAAGATACACATTCATTTAGAACAAGAAATCACAAGAAATTTGAAAAGTCTGTCAAATACCACAAACCGTAGATCCCGAAGAAAAGCCAAGATGTCTTCCAGCTCCATGCATTTAAACATTACTTTTGTCTTTTACTAACCACAAGCTTTTGGTACTGGGCACCGTGGGACAAATGCCATGTCATAGTATTACTCTGGGCCTCGTCCTCTCATATTGCAGCACTGGGTGAATGGTAGGACTGGACTGCAGTCCTCGTTGTTCTGGGATGACTAGCAGTGCCCGAGTCACTGCAGATACATGAGTACACTGTGCATCAGACTGACCCTGAGCCGAGGGGTCCCCAGCTCAACTTCCCCTTAGCCGATATTGAGAACTCATGTGGCCACTCTGGGTGCTCCCAGTGTGAGCAAAGTGTGACAAAAGTCATGTCAGAGTGGAATGAGACGACCGCCTCTAACCAGAGCAATAAAAACACTTTACTTGTGTTATAACAACACATACCTACTTAGAGCTTATCTGTGTCTGCAAAGTGAGGGTCCCTGAGACTTCAGTCTCATTAGTTCACTGGAAACCTATCCCTGATCCTCAGCCTTACAACCATTATGGCTGGGTGCTGTTGTTCCTGCCTGTAATCCCACTGCTTTGGGAGGCCAAGCCGGAGGATCACTTAAGGCCAGGGCTTCAAGACCAACTTGCTCAGCATGGTGAGACCCTGTCCCTACAAAGAAAAATAAATAAATAAAAATTAGATGGCCTGGTAGCATGTGCCTGTATTCCAGCTTCTTGGGAGGCTGAGGAGGGAGGATTGCTTGAGCCTGGGAGTTCAAGGCTACCATGAGCTGTGCATTGCATTCCATCTGGGACAACACAGTAGGACCCTGTCTCAAAAACAAAAACCGACTGTTCTAAGACATGCTGACTAGCTGGGACCAGCTGATCACATTTTCCCTTGAACTTAGGTGTTAACCCTTTTCCATCTGAACTGGCAACCTCAGAACTGTGAAAAGCTTAGCTGTCCTTGTCTCCTTGTTTAGATGAACCAGATTCAATATACGTTTCTCTATTGAATTCAGAATTGAGGTCCTGTGTTTTGGAAAACCAAATTATGGTATTGATAGAACATGGCCAGGATCAGCTATAATAGTGTTTTCTTTCTGCCTCTTCTCCAATAGATATTGAACCCTGAAAGAAGGGGAGGGAGGCTAATCCAAGGCTTGTTTGTTACCACTGTACACCGTGGAGATGACTTTTAAGTGTATTTTTATTCTCAGGAGTCAGGATTGAAACAACTGACTTCTCTCCAATGTAGACAAGAACCAAGCCTGATCGGAAAGTGAAATCATTAGCTCTGTAGACCTTGGATAACAAAAGCATTAACCTGATGAATTTGAAAAAGCTGGCTTGACTCATCTCTGCCTCACGTCATAAACATTTTCTACCAAGTCCCCATGTATTAAGCACGCATCTTTCAATGTAATGGATATCCCAGTTTAGATTTTAGTTTAATCCATCAAATGTGTCCATAAGCATAAGGAATTTTGTGTTACATCCCCCCCAGGGAGAAGTGTGCAAGAATCAGCCAGTCACAGCAGGGTAAGGAGACTGTGGGGACTCTGGTTTTTCAGGGTATCACATTCCTAGCTTGCTTTCCATTTTGCTAATTTCAACTAATTATCAGACTCCCGAATCTAACACATAGCAGGAAAGCTTCGCCCTTCACTTAGGCCTGTGGTTCAGGTTCCCCCTGGTTTTAATTTCAGTTTTCTCCTCCTTCCTTTTATTAATCAATTCCTGCGTGAAAAAAAAAGCTAATCTTTCTCCTTCAGTTCTCAATTTTCACTTTATCTTGGCAGAGTTTTCTTGTCTGTCTTGGTGGGAGATTTGGGCAAACAGTCAGAGGTTCTGCTGCATTGGAGCACCTGACTGAACTTGGAAGACGTGGCTGATTGAACCGGTGGGCTGGGAGGTGTTTTTGGTCTCCTTTTTTCCTTTCTTCTTTCAAGCTTGTAGGTGCCGTGTAACCCCAAATAAAACAACGCACAACTTATGTATATGTTTAATTCAAAGGCGTTCTGTGTAAAGATAAAACTGAAATCGCATCTTAAATAGATCTATTCATTCAGTGCTTTGGAGGCCGGCCAGGAATGAACTCTGCATGTGAGACCCCAGTAACGGCGACTGGAAACACGTGGTCCATGTGACTTACTCCTGTGTTTTCAAATGGCCGACAGGACAAGTTTCAAATGCTCTCAAGCTGCGACAAGGCTCATATGGAGAGATAAACAGAGGCCCCAGACGGTGCACTGAATATATAAGTCATCGAAGCAATTTTAAAATCAATTCAACATTTGACAAGGAGCCAATACGGTTCCCTTGTGATTAGAGTGACATGCTCAGGCTACTCCTACGGGTAAAATTCTGACAGCAGTGTTTTGTACACGTTGGAACCTAGGAAAGCCGTTTCTCTCCCCCTCCCTGCTCTGAGAAAAGCCACAACGAAGGGTTACAATGGTGTATCTGTGAATCACTAGCACTTGGGCGCCACTCCCTGTGAGGGCATTGATGAAATTCTGGTGACTGGGCGAAAGAGCCCAAGACCCGAGATTATGGTTAGTCCTCAACCACATTTATAATAAGCAAAAAGAACAATCGTCTCTGAATCTAGAGGTAATTGAAAACAAGCTTCTCCTAAGCATGGAGGATTTTTTTGTTGTTGTTTTTAGGGGAAAGAGTTGGGACATGAGGAGAATGGAAGTGACTGAGTGAAACATTTACGAGAGAAAATTTTAAAAACTCATTAAGTAGAGGTCTATTTGCCAATGATACTTTCCTTCTTTATATTAATATATGTTCCAATTTTAAGTCTTTTTTTGTTTTTATTCTAATAAGTTCTCTTGGGACTTCCAGGTCCACAGAACCTGGAGTTTCTGTGTGGAATGCAAGAAAAGATGAATTCTTCACAGCTGTGTGTTTTACTTTTTTTTTTCTCAAAGACTAGATCTCTCCCTGGCTCCAGGCTAGAGTGCAGTGGCACAATCTTAGCTCATAGCAGCCTCAGACTCCTACTGCAGACACTACCACACCCAGATAATTAAAAAATAATTTCTTTTTATTTTATTAAATCATAGCTGTGTACATTAATGTGATCATGGGGGACCATACACTAGTTTCATAGACCGTTTGATACATTTTCATCACACTGGTTAACATAGCTTTCCTGGCATTTTCTTAGTTATTGTGCTAAGACATTTACATTCCACATTTACTAAGTTTCACATATACCCTTGTAAGATGCACCGCAGGTGTAATCCCACCAATCACCCTCCCTCCGCCCATCTTCCCCCCTCCCTCCCCTCCCTTTCCCCCTTCCCCCTATTCTTAGGTTGTAACTGGGTTATAGCTTTCATGTGAAAGCCATAAATTAGTTTCATAATGGGGCTGAGTACATTGGATACTTTTTCTTCCATTCTTGAGATACTTTACTAAGAAGAATATGTTCCAGCTCTATCCATGTAAACATGAAAGAGGTAAAAGTCTCCATCTTTCTTTAAGGCCGCATAATATTCCATGGTGTACATATACCACAGTTTATTGATCCATTCGTGGATCAATGGGCACTTGGGTTTTTTCCATGACTTAGCAATTATGAATTGGGCTGCAATAAACATTCTGGTACAAATATCTTTGTTGTGATGTGATTTTTGGTCTTCTGGATATATGCCTAGTAGAGGAATTATAGGATTGAATGGCAGATCTATGTTTAGATCTCTAAGTGTTCTCCATACCTCTTTCCAAAAATGCTCAGCATCTTTAATCATCAGAGAAATGCAAATCAAAACTACTTTGAGATATCATCTAACTCCAATGAGACTAGCCTATATCACAAAATCCCAAGACCAGAGATGTTGGCGTGGATGTGGAGAAAAGGGAACACTTCTACACTGCTGGTGGGAATGCAAATTAATACATTCTTTTTTTTTTGGTAAAGATAGAGTCTTACTTTGTTGCCCAGGCTGGTCTGCAATTCCTGGCCTTAAGCAATCCTGCTGCCTCAGCCTCCCAAAGTGCTACTATGACAGGTATGTGCTAAGATGCTATCTTGCTATAATAGGCTCAAGGCCCAAGTTTTTCCTTGGCCTTCATTTCCCCATTCTTTCAACCTCAGACTCATCACCTTTCTGCACTTTGGCCACTCACAGGCTTTGTTGCTTGTGTCCTGGTCCACCCCACGTCCGGGTCCTCATGCTCCATGGAGAGGCAGGTCACAGAGGGAAAATCCCCTCACACAATAGGACCTTTGTTCTTTGGCTCAGCTTTCGCTGTTGGATCAAGTGCAGTGTGCATCCCTATAGCTGGATAAATACAGAATAATATTGCTAAAGGTGCTGGAACCAAGCCCAGGCGACATTGTACTGAATGAAGGTCACAATCATGGTTTGGCTGCTCCCTGTGGAACAGTCAGGAAAGGTGAAGGCATGGACAACTCTCTACTTTCTTCAAGAATATGAGGTATAGACTACGACAATTGTTTTCCCTTCTAAAGCCATTCACATGACCCATCATCAAGTCAGGTCAATCTCCAGTGAAATCCCCAACTCTTTCTCAGGGCCCTAAGTGAGCTACCCAGATTTCTGAACCCATCCCTGGCCCATTCTTCCCCTGATCTTTGAAGTTCTGGACACATGCTTGGCTGTTCCTTCTGCCCTGAATGCTCTTCCCACACATCTTCGCCTCCTTCCTGTCATCCAGTTTTTACCTTCATTATTACCTTCTTGGTTGCTTTTTTTTTTTTTTTATTCTTTCTCCATTTTTCCCCTTTGTAATTAAAGCTATTTGAAATTACATTTTTATTTTGTTTACTTAACAATGTTCATCTTCCCTTGGTAGAATGAACTCTGCTAGGGCAGGAAGCTTATGGACTGACTTACCACTGAATCCCCAATATTTAAAACAATGCTTGGGGGCAGCGCCTGTGGCTCAAAGGAGTAGGGCACCAGCCCCATATGCCGGAGGTGACGGCTTCAAACCCAGCCGTGGCCAAAAACTGCAAAAAAATAAAATAATAATAATAATAATAAAACAGTGCCTGGTATGTGGGAACCACTCCTTAAATAGTGTGGGATAGGCTCGGCGCCCATAGCACAGTGGTTAAGGTGCCAGCCACGTACACCGAGGCTGGTGGGTTGGAGGCCTGGGACAGCTAAACAACAATGACAACTGCAACAAAAAATAGCCAGGCGTTGTGGTGGGCTCCTGTAGTTCCAGCTGCTGGGAGGCTGAGGCAAGAGAAGTGCTTAAGCCCAGGAGGTTGCTGTGAGCTGTGATGCCACAGCACGCTACCAAGGGTAACATTGTGAGACTCTGTCTCAAAAAAAAAAAGTTGTGGGATAAAAAAATGTGTGGGTGATCATGGAATGACTCAACTGCAGGCCTTTCTCAAAGGGATCTTCCCACAGAAGTATTCTTTTCAAATAGACAAGGCTTCTCCGAAATGATAGATTAACGTTGCCTACGAAGTTAAGGATTTTAGCCAACTTGGCAAAGGCTTATTAAGAACCCGCTCGAGCAAGACACCACTGAAGGTGACCCGGAGAGTCAATAGCTGATTGAGGGTTTGTGCCTGTTATCAGGGACTTGATGCTTTGTTGAGAGTAGTTCTACCTCTTTGGGGGCAATTTTTATAAAATGAGACAAAGTGAAGTGAGAGCTAAATAGAGCCTCGGAAACTTAGCATTTATCCTTCGTTCCCTCTGTTCACATTCAAGTTTGCCAAGTTTGAGGTTTCTACTTCCTTAGTATTTTTGAGTCTGACAACCAATCTTTGCATCCAGTGCCGTATCTGCAGTTTGGTTCCAGCCCCGTAACGTATCTCCCTGTTTGCAACCTGATCTGGCTCTCGGCTCTTCCCCACACTGTTGCTGCAGTGGTATTTCTAAGCTCAGAATCTCAGCATGTCATGTTACGGCATGTCATTCCCCTGCTTCAGCCCTTCAAGGGCTCCCCACGATCCTCACATAAGGGCCACATTCCAAAGCACACCCTGCAAAGTCCCCCCTGACCTGACTTGGCTACTCTCTTCAGCTATACCCTCAGCACATTCCACCTTTCATGTACGAGGCAGCCACTAAGCTGCATATTCACTTCTCTAAATGGGCCTTGATCTCACTTGTTATATGCGGCTGATTAACAGGTAGGTCCCTCTGCCGGGAGCCCCCAGTCACGATGGGACTCAACTTTAATGCCTGTTCTCTGCCGGAGCTTCCTAAGCCCAAACACTGTTTGGTTAAACCTCTCCTCTCACACCTCAGCCTTCCAGAGTCAGCCCCTTTGAGAGCATTTGTGACTCTGATTGCTCTTTTCTTGTCTGTTTCTCTCATTAGGTTGAAACTTCCTTGAGTGTAGGAACAGAATCTGGTTGAAAGAGATGAGAGAGAGAGAGAGAGAGGGAGAGAGAGGAATTATAAATGAATGGTTCAATAAGGAAACGCAACTATTATGCTATAGGATTTCCATGGAGGGGATCATCAAGGCATCCTGGAGAAAGGAAGTTTTACCTGGGGTTTGAAGTGTGACAAAAGTCTTTCTCCAGCCAAAGAGTAAAAGTGAAGTATTTGGGGTAGAGGATGGGTAGGGGTCAGCATGGCTGGGAGGATGTCGAGGACAAGGAGGCTGGGAAAACAGCTGGCAGCTCAATCCCTGAGAGCCTCAGAGCTACCATTCAGCTGAGACATATTCTGCAGGCGATAGGGAATCAGGATTGTTTCTGTACAAAGGTGTGACATGAACTGATTTGTGGATCAGAAAGACAACCTCGCAACAGGGTACAAGAAGGATGCAGAGGTGAGGACTGGCGGAAGCAAGTTCAGTTGGAGACCATGTCCACCATCCCAGTGCGTGATGAGGAGGCCCTGTTGGGAGGCAGGCTGGGGGTGGGGCTTGGGTGGGCTAGGGGAGGACGAGAGGACGTGAGGACCTCGTGGAGAGAGAACAGATGGTGCTGACTGTGGGAGAAGAAGGGGGAGGGCGGGTTGATCAGCTGGGAAGGTGTGCTATGGGGCTGCCATGCTGAGTGTCCCCAACAAGAGTCCACTGTCCTGGACAGTGCTCAGCGGGCATGGGGAGGAGTCTGTCCCACATCAAATTATAAAAGGACAGTCGAAAAATGTAGCAAACTCAGTGAAGGGCAAAGAAAGGGTCTGGAAACCTTGACTGATAAGAAGTGGATTAAAGAAGACAAAGTTGTTTAGTTTGGCACACACCCAAGTAAGGAAGGGATAGGCCCCAGCTGCCTTCACGTATTTGAAGATTGTCTTATAGAAGAGTGATTAGACGTGGTCAGAGGGAAACTAAGGCTAAGAGTGAGGTGGAACTGAGACCGAAAGTGCATTTGGGTTCCCCCGGGGGTCACTCTAACATGCAGAGCTGTGGGCTGCCTTGTTACCCAAGAGCTCGCCAGGACAAATGCCCACATGGGAGAGTAAATGACTCCCTCAGAAAGGGGCTTATGGGGTTAGATGGGAGGTTGAACTAAGGTCTGACAACCTCAGAGATTTTATGCTTACATCAGTGGCCTTGCCATCTTTTTGTCACAAACATAATATTGAGAACAAATACTATGACCAGGAAATCCCAACAGGGACAGGGGACATTTGATGATGAGGCCAACTCTACTCCTGGGGAGAAAGGGTTTGAGTTATGAAGTACCCTGGGCACCTGGGTCTCTCTGCTCTCCTGCTCATCTTCCTCCTTTTCTTTCCCACCAAGCATGGCCATGAACCCTGGGATAATATGGCCATTCTGGTCTCTATGACCAGCCATGTGGAGGTCAAGAAGTACCCCTACCTCTTATTAAATGCTGAATTCTTCCTTTCTTCAGTGTTTTAAGATAGGAAGCAATGTAAATTCCGTGTCTGGGTCTCTGTCTCTGGAGACTCCTGTTTCCCTACGCTGCTCATCATTTACCACTATTGCTCATCTCCGCCTTCCCAAAGTAACGAGCTGGCCGGCCAGCTCCCTCTCTCTCTGATCCAAGGGCTTTGTCAGTCAATAATAAATTAGAAATCTTCCTTTTTGAGGAGCTAGAACTTAAAGATTTATGCCAAATTCCTTAATAACTAGACCAATGGTGAAGATTTCATAGTTTATGTCATTAGACGTAGTATTTTTCTATCGATTCTTTGGCCAGCCCTCAAACCAAACCTATGAGGTGAAGAATCTAAAGCTCAGGCAAGTGAAGCAAAGGGCTTGAAGTCCCACAGCTAGTGAGAAGGGTCTGAGGGCTGCCTTCAGACGGCTGCCGGCTCTGAGCTGTGCTACCTCATCTGTCTGGTAAGGGCCTTCAGACAACACTGGGCCTTCCAACTACTCCGTCTCTACAGACTGAAAACTCCCTGGGGGCAAGGATTGGTCTCACTAAGAGGCTAAGACTGAAATCATTACATTGTTCAATACCACAGAATGAAAATTTTAATACTTTTTAATATTGCTTATATATTGAAATGATGATTTTTAGACATACCGGGTTAAATGGTTTTAAATATAATTTTACTTTTTTTTTTTTACTTTAAAAAATGTGTGGTTATTATCAGACTAGATAGCAAATTATGTAGCCTTCATAGCTCACTCCAACCTTCAACTCCTGGGTTCAGGTGATCCTCTTGCCTCAGCCTCTTGAGTAGCTAGGACTACAGGTGGCTGCCACCGTGCCTGGGTAGTTTTTCTCTTTTTAGCAGAGACGGGGTCTTACTCTTGCTCAGGCTGGTCTTGAACTCCTGAGCTCAAGCAATCTACCCGCCTCAGCCTCCCAGATTGTTGGTATTACAGGTGTGAGCCACCGCACTCAGCCTCGTTCTTGGTTTTTTTCATTGTCCAGAGTCTTGGAGAATTTTTTTGGTGGTTGTTTGTGTTTCAGAAAATGTCCTCCTGGCCTCTGGCCTGCAACAGAAAGCCTTCCCTGAGGTGAGAGTTCAGTCCCCAGTATGTCCCCTGAGCCTTATTTCTGTGTTCTTCCCATTCTGTCCTGCCCTGGGCTGGAAGCTGCCTGGGATGCTGATATATCAAAGGCATGAAAGCATCCCTGGAAATCCAATAATGAGATGGAGACATTTATATCGACCAGAATTCCTCTCTGCACAGAATTATTTTCTTTGAAATGTGGAAATAAGATACAGTTCTTTGTGTGAAAGGATCCAAGGACCAAAACAGCCTCACGTAGGTCCTATGGTTCCCAAAGTACCTTCAAGAGAATGGAGATTTGGTCAATTGCAGGGGTTTTCATCTGTTGAGTTGGCTGTGCAAGTTTGAGGCAAGAGAGGGGCTGCACTGGGATTCTCCTCTCCTAATTCATCCAGCACTGGTCCTTGTGTCGCTATCTCAATGAATATTGATTAAATGAGAAAGCAAATGATTAGACTCCGGGACACTCACATATCTAGACTGGTGTTGGTCCACTCCGGTGGAAAGCATTTTCCTTAGAGTTGCTTTGACTGTCTCACCTGGTGTAGGCAGGATCGTGTCTGTGATGATGCCGAAGGAATGCAGAGCTACGTGTGTGCACCAGGCACATCTATTCCCCAGGAAGCAAAGCCACTTCTTTGCAGTAGACTGTCGATCTCTCAGATTTAGTAAATAGGCCTATTGAACTAAGGAGAGACGCCAACATATCCTGAAAGGAGCCTGTGAGGCTGGCTACCCCGATGATGGCGGCGATGCGGAAGGCCGAGGGAATATTTGCTCAGATTGTAATTCATCTAGTCCATGTGAAAAGGAATTTAAAAAGAAGAACGTTTCATCAGTCTGCCCTCTGTATCACACTACACCTCAAGAACCACGAGCAGGTCCTGTTCTTTTCTTTATAACCAAGAGCAGCACCATTTTTAACTTCTTTCTAAGGGGCGCTCCCCACCCTGGGTGGGTTCTGCACACAGCAGATACTGCTTAGATAGATGTAAGGTCCTGAAAGGAGACCCCTCGGCAGAGCCTGGCTGTGTGTCCCTCTGTGACCAGTCCTCTCCCGCCTGGAACCCCAGGACCTGTGAAGAGGCGCTTTCTGTCTGATGCTGAGTGTGGCTTGAACAGGCCAATGGCCATTTGTGGTTTTCAGAACCTGAAACTGTAGCAGGGGATCCCGCACGGGGGCCAGGCAGGGCCAGGCTGTCCCAGCAGTGGACCTGGTTCCCTGAGTTGTGACTGGGGTGTGAATTTACAAGCCACTTGGTTCCCAAAGCAGATGGGGGTTGATGAGCTTGCCGAGCTGCAGGGAGTTGTCCTGGAATTTCCTAAGGGATATAAAAGACACAGTCACTCTTCTCTTTGGGGTGGCTGGCGGCAGCCCAGAAGTCTCACAGTGACTTGTCACCTCCACACACTGTGTGTGGTCTGCTCTGTGGAGATGCCCCTTCCCATGTTCTCTAAGTCGGAAGTCAGAAAAATGCCAAGATAGATGCGCTTCTTCCTAAAACAGAGTCACTGATTGGTCTGCTCTCCTGCGGGCACCGCAGGAATGCTAGTGGTAGGAAAAGCCATTTTAGCAAATGCTTGGGTCCCTCCACACACTTCGCACACCTCATAACAACTCTTCATAACAATTCTCGGAAGTAGGTGACATTACTGTTCCCATTTTATAGGTGTAAAAACTGAGACACAGAGAGGTTAAGTGTTTGTCTGAGATCACACATTTGATAAATAGAAGAATCTGAATTTAACCAGAGTTTGGGTTCTTTCTTTTTTTTTTTTTTTGGAGACAGAGTCTCAAGCTGTCGCTCTGGGCAGAGTGCCATGACGTCATAGCTCACAGCAACCTCCAACTTTCCGGCTCAAGGGATCCTCTTGCCTCAGTTTTTCTATTTTTAGTAGAGATGGGGTCTCACTTTTGCTCAGGCTAGGCTCGAACTTGTGAGCTCCAGCAATCCCCCTGCCTCGGCCTCCTAGAGTGCTAGGATTACAGGCGTGAGCCACTGCGCCAGTTCTTGATAACTGCTAGATCGCCCTTCACTTGCTGATGTATTTGCTTGCTCATACTCCGGGGGAGAGTACATGAGGTAGAATTTAGCAGTCACAAGCAAATTTATCTTAGAGAGCTTCAGCCCTAGCCATAGGCATCTTCCTCTTTGCTCGGAGCTCAGCCAGCCGGGATGCTCCTTCCACGTGTTCCCTGGAAGGCTGGCTGGTGTGAGGTGCGCCCACCTGTGTCGCCATGTGTGCGTGCTGGTAAATTGAGCTGACCATAATTTTATCGTCTGGTCTATCTGGCTCTGGGCATGGTGTTGTGGCCTCTGACACAGGGTCTATATAATTTGATCTACATGCAAATTCCAAAGTTTGGGTTTTGAGAAAAGAAAGGAGCCTTCAAACATATGGAACTCAAAATCCCACTATGGCCGTACAGGGGGTGGGGTGGGGTTGGGGATGGGCTGAAGGAGGGGGAAGGAAGGGAGAGAAGAGCAGAGGCAACGACACGTAAAAAGCAGCAAAGGGACAGAAAACCAGCAAGCCGCAACTCCTTGTCACGTAATTGAGGCAAGTTTCTAAAAAATGTTCCTAATAAGGCGGCGCTTGTGGCTCAAGGAGTATGGTGTCGGCCCCATATACCAGAGGTGGTGGGTTCAAACCCAGCCCTGGCTAAAAACTGCACAAAAAAGTTCCTTTATTTATAAAAATAAATTCAGGGAACTATTTCTTAGGTAGAAAGATTGTTAAGAAGTGTGAAATCCAAGAAAGTCATGTAAATGGTTGTGATTTTACTATTTGAGACAGTAAGTAATGCAAATATAATTACTTCATTTAGATTTAATGTTAAATATGGATATTGTGTGTGTGAGCATATGTGTGCGTGGCTATGCATGAGTGTAACTTAAAAAAAAATGTTATTAAGGCTAGGAATTAGGCCAAACGGTGAGCTGAACTGAACAGATTCTCAAGCTCTCTTTCTTGCCCCTTCCTTATTACAAACATGAACAAAATTTAATTTGAGCTATTTTTTGTAAATACTCATATTAAAGAAAAATAGAACTTAAGCTGAACTAACCAGAAAAAAAAACAGCCAACAAACTTAAAATTATAAACCTAGAGACTTTTCAAATAGACCAAATAAGGCAACTGTCTAACTGTAACCAATCAGATATTTTCTTTGTGATGTTTCTGTGTTTGTCCTGTGAAAGCTTCCCCCTGCCATCCCCTTAGCACATCTGCCAAACCATTTCTGGTGTGGAGCTGCCCAGTTGTGGCTTGCTCAGATAACTGATTTAAAATTTTATTGTACTTCTTAACATATGTAAAAAGAAAGGATAGCCTTCAGATCAGAAATTAGGAGGAATCTCTGAAACCTGGTATTTATTTTTGTTTATTGTTTCTTTGGAGACAGAGTCTCATGGCATTGCCCTGGATAGAGTGCTGTGGCATCACAGCTCACAGCAACCTCAAGCTCTTTGGTTCAAGTGATCCTCTTGGCTCAGCCTCCCAAGTAGCTGGGACAACAGGTGTGCACTACCATACCCAGCTAGTTTTTCTATTTTTAATAGAAATGGGGTCCTACTCTTGAGCAGGCAGGCCTTGAACTCCTGAGCTCTTGACCTGTCGAGTGTTAGGATTATAGGCATGAGCCACCATGCCTGGCCTTGAAAGCTGGTGTTTGGATGACATCATGTTAAAGAAGGGTTCTGTACCCCAAAACAGATGCAGGAGGGAGGGATGGCCCATGAGGATCCTGAACTGAAGGCAATGGGGTGGGACCCAGGAGATGTCCTAAAGGCATCCTGGAGGTGATTCAACATCCTGAAAGCACCCTTGCCTCTTCTAGGAGTTTGCTGCTGACCTGCAGACAGTGCAGTGTTCTGGGCAGCTGGTGAAGCCCATGAGGTCAGATGTGCCCAGGACTCAAGTTTCGTCCCTGTCTGGAAGCAGGCTGTGATCCTAGACAGGCTACCAGGAAATGGCCAGTCAAATGATGACCTCACCACCAAAAGTCATGATACTTTAGAAGACAGTCACCATCAAGGCAGATAGGCATCAGACCCAGATAGGGATGTCTGAAGAGATGTGATTAGTAACGCAACCAGGAGGCGACCTCGGAATATGTATAGTTAGCTTCTCAGAGTGCTGGGAGAGAGTAGTGTCTTCTACCACGTCACCCTATTGTTCAAGTAGAAAGGTTAAATGGGGCATTTTTAAACAAGAGTGGTTAAAAACACATAATTTGTAAACCTGACATAATTAATAGAGAATGTAGTTCAGCAATATTAAAAATGAAATTAAAAGGAAGATATGAAAAAGAGAAGCAGCACTAAGCCAAAAATAAGCATAACTGTTTTTCGTATATTTTTATTTGTTATTTCATAAAGCATAATTTATAATTGAGTATTAATCATTTAAAATGTAAAATTAAGAACTGAAATCTCACAGGATTTCAACATTGGGAGAGAATAGGAGGTTATAAGTACTTAATAGAGTGAAGCTGCAAAAATAAAAATAACTTCTACATAAACTACACATATATTTAAATACAAATGTTAAAATTTTTAGTAAAACTACTGGAGTAGCAGAAACAGGAGGAATAACTGCCATCTAGTTAAAGGGAAAACATGGTATAAAAATACGTTAAACTAACATAATCAACCCCATACATGTATCAAAGGGTAAAAGAAGAATGAACAATAATACCCAGTAAACACATGTATAATACACACAAAAGTGATGAGTGGGGCAAGTCCAAGGGATAAGAAATAAATGTAAGTGGTTTACATGGCCCTGTTTAAAAAATTGCTGAATCATAGGTTGGAAAAATGGACATCCCACTGTACTATTTTTTATATGTCCAGAGACATATAAGTGAAATGACTCAAGAAAGGTTAAAATATATGGATGAGCAAAGTTATTCTAAGCAAATACTAATAACAATAATGATGACAGAAACCATTGTAACATGTTAATACTAGATAAAATAGAATTCATGGCTAAAATTATTTAAAGAGTAATAGCAATGTATTTCATGTTGATAAGAGGTTCAGTTCAACAGGAAGCGTGTCTATAATGAACCTTGATCTGTCAGGAGCCATAGTTTCAAATAAGAAAGGCATAAATCAATAAAAATATGAGAAAACATTCATTGACATGTAAGGGTGAGCTTATGCATGTGTTTTAGAAACGGGCAGTTTAAGCAAAATTTAGAATAAAACTGTAGACTGTAGTGAATATGCATTAAAATGATCAAACTTGTACCTGAGAGCTATTATGCTTAGGAGTTAGTTATGTGGGGCCACATACAGGATGAAAACTACATTTTGTTTGGTAATTCTTACCTCCTTCCCTCTCCCTCCCTCCCTCCATCTCTCCCTTGGTCCTTCTCTCCTTCCCTCCCTCTCTCTCGTCCTTTCTCCTTCTCTCCCTTTCTTACTTTCTTTTATCTATTTAGATACCTACTATTATCATCTATTTATTTTGTATCCATCCCTATTTTCTTTATCGCAAATTATTCAAACATATTCAAAGGATGGTAGAGGACAAAGTCTCCTCCCTGTGACCTCATCCCCCAGTTCTTCACTGAAAATGCAGCTACATTTTCAGTTTCTGCATCATTCCAAGCCATGTATGCAAATACAAGTTTATACCAGTATGTAAATGTCTATATCTAGGAATCTATTTCTGCTTCTTCTTTTTTTTTTTTTTGTTCCAGTTTTTGGCCAGGGCTGGGTTTGAACCTGCCACCTCCAGCATATGGGGCCGGCGTCCTACCCCTCTGAGCCACAGGCGCCGCCCCTATTTCTGCTTCTTAAAAACACCTGTATGTGGATAGATGTGTTTCTCCATGTTAATAAATGTTTTCCACAGCATTATTTTATAGTTATAGATAGTTAGAGATGTTTTATAAACATGTCATTTTGTAGCTATTTATGAGTAATGTGTCTGTGACCAGTCTTACAAATATTTTGGTGATCAATTCCTGCAAGTAGAACCAAATGTGGATCAATGGAAAGGAACATTTTTAAGATTTTTGAATCTGTGTCACCAAGTTGTTTTCTAGAATGTTTTCCTTGTGTTTTTATTGTGAATTATGTTCAACAAATGAGTAAAGTCTTAGCTAAGACATTTGCTAATGATGAACTGAGATTCGAGAATACTAAACCAGTTTCAAGTTGAAGGTCCAGGTGGGTTTTTTGTGTATTTAAATGTAACAGCCCAAATTTGCTATTGCCAAGAATAAGTTTTATTTGTGCATATTTCTTGCCAGAAGATGGCTGAACATGAGGGTAAAGAGTGTCAGAAAATGAATAGAGAACCCAGCATATTGTGGCTGCTTCTGAAGTTTAGCTTAAAGTACATTCCATCACTTTCTAATATGATGAAGATAGAGAAATATTCTTTAAAGGGAGTGACAGCAGGATAAAGTTTTGTTTTAGAGAGTTGTACAACTTTAAAAAAAATGAATAAGGCAAGAAAGTAACCACAACTTGTTGAATAACATAAAATACCAAATTTGGGATGGGCTATGGCACTATGTCAGTGGTTCCAAAAGAATAATAGTCCTCTAATATATTAACAGGGAAAGGGTTTCACAGAAAAATTAATTTGCAATTTGGAAACACTACTTACAGTATCAACACAATTGAAAATTCACAATTCATATTAGTGTATTAGTGGCTCTGAGAAGTTCAGTTTTCTAAAAAACTTCCTTAAATTCGTTTTACTCGGTATTTTTGAGATTTATTTAACTAGTATCCTACCCCTCTTTTAAAAAGACATGGCACCTCTTAAATAGCCTCAGAATTAGTGTTTTAGAGAATGTTCTTAATGATACTGGTCTACACTATGGTGGCTTCATTTAAATAATACCAAAATATTTTGTTGGTACAAATTCCTAGGAGCTATGTTAAAATTATTGAGTGACGAGACTGGTATTTTGGGACCTGTCATTCAGCTGAGTCATAGAAATGAATCACGCTGAATTAGACGGCTTTACCTTCTCATGTCTACGTTGACAACATGTTAGTACTGTATCATAATCAGCCAATCCCTGTAATTACAAGAGGTGTTAAAAAAGTTCCACGATTTTCTTCTGACGCCTGTGGACAGATAGGGATGCATGACTTAGCAACCCCGTTGTGTAGACTTGCCATTTCTACAACCACTCTGATCAAAGTATGTCAATGTCCATTTATTTTCAAATGGACAGGTTGAAGCAGGTAGGATTGCTAAGAAAAGGAAGAGGAAGCTGTTGTAGACTGTAGAATAAAGCAAAAAAAAAAACAGTTCATTGCCCCACCCCGCTAGATCATCTGTTAGTCTAACATCAGGTTATATTACCTGATCAATAGTGGCTGGCAGAGATCTCTTAATTCTACCCACCAGTAATTAATAGGAACGATCTTAATTATACATCATTATTTTAAAAATTATAAATAGCATATATCAATCTTCTTTCACTTCACGCCTGGCTTGTTTTACTTCAAGTTCTTCCTTATGATAGAAATTATTCTTCTTTAAAAGATTTAAAGTGAAGCTTGTATTTTATTTTTTTAATTTTTATATCTGTATCACTTGCTTTGATTACAAATTTATGCATGCTGGTTCTGAAGAATTCAAACAGTCAGATACATCTGAAGTAAAGAGTAAATACTCCTCCCTCCCCTAACCCTACTATCCAAGAAGTAATCAATGTTAGCAGTTTGATGTAAATAACGTCAAAGCTGAAAAAACAAACATTTATAATTTTTATTTATTTACAAATGTATACTTTTTACTTTTGCAAAATCTTATCACATTAATTGTACATTCCTGGAACTTACTTTTTCACCCTTTAACAATATTTTAATACCATTTCATTTCAGTATCTATGGATCTACACTGTTTATTTTTGGCTGCTTAATAATCCAATATATGTGTATATCAAAATTTGTTTTACTAATTTCCAGTTTATCAGTGATTATATGATTGTATATGTTTTTTCTTTTCTTTATAAACAATGCACAGTGTTTTGCACCAGGTAATTGTGCAACTGCATCTTAATCAATTCTGAAATCAACATGGGAGGCAACAATTCCTAGAAATTAACTCATAAATTAATTAAATGACAGTACTTAGTTTAATATGTATAATACAAACCTGCATAATCATACATACACATGTATAATATATACAAGAATGTACACTATACGATGAATTCATACACCAACTGCATTTTATAGTGTTGTAATCATACTAAAAAGACAATGCATGTTTCAACTTCTTTACAGGTGGAGATTTTATGGTAATAGATCTTTTTGTACTCATGCAATCATTCTAGACTGTACATGATTTTGTAGACAAGATGATTTTTATTAATATATAAATGTGATCCTGTCATTTCCCTGCCTAAAACTTTTCACTGACTTTCAGCAGAATTCAGATGACATCTCAGATCTTTACCATGGCCCACGTGGTTCTGCCCAGCTCACTCCCTGTCTCTTCAGGTTCATCTTGAGACACTCTCCCGATCTCTCACTGGTCTTGGGCCACCCTGGTCTTTAGTTTATTAAATGTGCCTTCTCCTATGGTCTTAATTTTGCTTGGAAATTTCTTCTTTCTGCTGATCCTTAGATAATCCTTCATGAGACCCCAACTACTCATGTATGCTTTTATTAGTCTCATTTCAATCACCGTTTTAAAACTAGGATATTTATCATAATTTTAATTATATGTATATTTGTTCTTGTTATTGGTTTATTCAACAATCTGTATCATCTCTTTTATGAGAATACAGGCTTCCTAAAATTTTCACCACTATATCCTCAGCTCCTAGCACATAATAATCACCCACTAAATAGTGAAAACGATAGTGAAACCATTGCAGAGCAATTCACAACACTGCTGTAAGTGGTGGATCTACAAACACATCTATTCTTCACTGCAGTCTTATAAATTGGCATGACAATAACTCCCATTTTGCAGATGAGAAAAGGAGATTGTTAAGCCACCTGGTTAAGACCATACAGGTGTAAGTGGCAGAGCTGGGATGTGAACATATGTAATCTGGCTCTGACATTGGTGCTCTTGACCACTGTGGCAGTGTCTCAATATTTTCAACAAGAGAACTAATACACACCAGTAAAAACACCCCAGGACAAAAAGGCAGCAACTACCCACAATTTTAACTTCATCCAGAATATTATTTATTAGGTTAAGATGTTTTTCTCTGTTTGGTCTTATTTTTGAGATGTTTTTATCACTAATTATTATCTTCATCATGTTTAATAAGTGAAAAACAAATGAAGATGTAAAAAAACTCTATGGGTCTATTTGTTATGGGGGAAAGGGTTGAGTTTAAAAAATTAAAAGATCTAAGAAAAAGAGGATTGTGTTTACTGTCACTTCAGACTGCCAAATTTTTCTCTCCAAAAGGTTGTATTGATTTTCTATGAGTCCAGTTCCTGAAAGTGCCCTTTCCTCCCAAACATCGAATGCGATTTGTCTTTTCCATTTTTGTCACTTTGATGTGTGTTTCAAACAAAGATGTCAGGCTTTGGTTAAATAAATATTGAGCCCGTCATAAGTGCTGGATGTCAAAGCCCTTGGTGAGTGCCTTTTTGCTAAGAGCTTTCTGGTTAACAACATTTGCACAAATCAGAAGGGTAGTTATTGGCATTGCATTTTAAAGGTGAAGAAACAGGTGCAGAAATTTAGTGGCTTTCGCAGTTACACAGAGGTCTCTGACTCTCTAGTTCTTTCTGCTTGTATGAGAATAATGCATATCACATTTCTAAAATTTTCAGGCTTTAGGATTCAACCAAAGCACTTACTATATCCTTAGTTCTAATTTTACTTATATGTATATTTGTTGTGGTTATTATATATATATATTTGTTGTTAGGTGTGGTATTTAATAGAACACAAGAAGCATCATACTTGTTTTCTACCCTTAACGAACATGCACTTCAATTATATAAGCCACACTACCATTTATGACTTAGAGACACACCGTATAAAACAACAAATGATTAAGTAATAAGCTGTATAGTAGAGACTACAAATAACCTATTATCAGCAATATGTTTTGAGTGTCATTATATGCTGGACACTGAGGGAGGAGAGGTAAGACGTGCGTAGTCAAGAAAGCTGTGGGCAGATAGGTAGAGGTCAGTGACAGAGACTACGTCTGATCAGATCCTGAAGAATGATTAGGATTTAAATAGTTCAGGATGTGGCTCTTCCAACAAGGGCCACAGGATGACAGAAGGTTGAGGGTTCAGAATGAATGCAACCCATGTAAGAGACATTTTCTTTCATTGTGAAAAACGATCCCACAAATAAAATCACTTGCTCTATCAGAAAATTTAATAGATAGCTGAAAGTACTTAATGAAACACCCTGTAATCACTGTGTGGTAGAGCAATCAGGAATCATATAGCAGGATTCACTAATAAGGTCATTTAAACTCATTGCTGAGGATGAGAAGAACTGAACTCTGAAGGACATCTTGATAGGATTCCACTTGGCCTTGACACTATGTGTTCTGCTACCCTGAGGCATATGGTGCATGTTTGTAGGGTTCTATGTGAAAACTTACATAAATTAAGCCTCTGCATTTGCCCTTAAGAAAGAAAAATAAGCAAGTTGCGCTGAAACCTGAAAGCAATTGTCTAAACCCCAACTCTGTGTGTCTAGTTATTTACTTATGAACACAGACTCCTGAAAGATGAGTTCTATAAACAGGAAAAGCCAATCACTCTTCTTTTTTTTTTTTTTTAATTAAATCATAGCTGTGTACATTAATGTGATCACAGGGCACCATACACTGGTTTTATAGACCATTTGACACATTTTCATCACACTGGTTAACATAGCCTTCCTGGCATTTTCTTAGTTATTGTGTTAAGACATTTACATTCTACATTTACTAAGTTTCACATATACCCTTGTAAGATGCACCACAGGTGTAATCACACCAATCACCCTCCTTCCGCCCACCTCTCCTCCCCACTCCCGTTCCCTCCTCCCTTTCCTCCTTCCCCGTATTCTTGGGTTATAGCTTTCATGTGAAAGCCATAAATTAGTTTCATAGTAGTATCCATACATTGGATACTTTTTCTTCCATTCCTGAGATACTTTACTAAGAAGAATACGTTCCAGCTCCATCCATGTAAACCACTCTTCTTAACATGTTGATTATTTTAAGACCTGGATAAAACATGTGAAAGAGCCCGCAGTATAGAACCACCAATCGTTAGTCTTACAGATTCATTACAATGTGTCACAAGAAATTTCTGGATACTTCCTTTTGACCAGCTTGGGTGAGAAGGTGATCTACCTTTTTAAGCTGCTATCTGAATTGTGGATCATTTTCATAACCTTACAGGTGAACGGAGGATAATTATAAGATCTACTCCATAGAGTTGCACAAATTAGGGAGTGTTTAATGTATATGATTTCCACAATGACCACATAAACTAGACACCAACTAAGTGTCTCAAAGATAACGTCTCCCTTTTTGGCAAAGGCTGGGCTGTTGTGTACTACTTACATAATCTAAAGAATTTTTAGCAAAACAAGGAGACATCTTGTTGACATTAAAATGTGCACATCAATTCCTGCTATCGTTCCAACCCTAATTCGAAATAACAGATGTCGACCTAATGTACAGCTTTGAGAGTAATAGAAAACTCCAGGCTTTTTAAATTTCCTAGGCTGGCAACAAACTGTGAGATTAAGTTGTTATTACGACCTTCGTGTGTGTAAATTTAGCCAAGTTATTTTGCAAGTCTCTAAAATGGTATTATGTCAGCAAGTCTTTAGGATGTGGCCCTTGAGGAAAAGATTAGCTTTTTGCTTGTGTTAGAAATTGCAGTCCTCTGATGGCTTTCTGTGATTAGCACTTGTTGAACACTTACAGAATTTCTTATCGGGAAGATATAATTGGATCTCCTACATTTTTGCATCTTCAAATGTATCTCTGCTTGGCCACCTGAGAAAGCATTTCAGCAGAAACACTTGTTAATGGATTTTCCCTTATCCTTGGTTTACTTCTAATGCAACAATAATCACATATATTTCCAGAGTGCTTTTTATCCTCAAATACAGCAGAGTTCTTTAGAAACTATACATAATTCTGAAATCTCCTGTCCCATCTCAGCACGGGCTCTCTCTCTGGGGTAGGATGCGGGCCTAGCAGCAGAGAAAAGGAGGAATACAGTGAGGAGGGCTCCAGGATGAGGGGAGACTGGGAGGGGGCAGAATTGTTTTGTGTTGGAAATGCCAACCTCCCGGGCCTTCAAGCTGAATGCAAATAAGTCCTCCTGGAACGGGCCATTCTGCTCAGGGCCACCGTTCATGCTTTGCTCCCACTGTTTTTGTTCCAAACACTCCTGAGGATCTTCTTGCCATCAAAGCCAGGAGACAGATAGCTTTAGTTGCAGAGAGTAAAAATTCCTCTGAAAAAAAAAAAAAATCAGTGAAATTAGCAGCTTTGGTGTAAAAATATAAATATGACTTTGTTATTTTCTCTGTTTTAATGGATGCATAGGCCTCTTTCCCAATTTCCAGAAAAATAAATTATTAATTTGTCCCATTTTATAAATTATGTAAAAATGGAATTATGGACTATGGACTATATTATGTCAGCTTCTTTTGCTTAAAACTACGTTTGAGATTCACCCAGGTGTGGGATATAGTCGTGTGCGTATATTTACACTGTGAAAAGTACTATATTTATATTCCACAATTTATTTTACTTTTTTTTTCCACATATGGGTATGTGTAAATTATGTGACATTTACTTGAATACATAAAACAATTTTCATAGCAATCAAAATGGTAAGGTCAACTCTGTGTCAGTTGGTCGTGTATGCGTGTGGGTGTGTGTGTAGGTGTGTGTACATGTGGATACGTAGATGTGTATGTATGTGTAAATGTGTATGTGTTTATATGTTGAGAAATCTCTGCAATCCCAGGTACCTTACAATTCTGCCAAAAGGAGTTTTTCTTTTTAGGTTTAACTTAATAATGGAGGAAAAAAACAGAAGGGTTAGGCTATCAACAGGTAAATATCCAATTATACATCCGTCTTTTGGTGACTAGTTCACATAAGTTTGTGTTCCGTTTTTAAGCCCCTCATTTTTTCCAATACACCTTTACCCATATGAGAAAGGTGGGTACCATGTCTAAGATATGTTACAAATAGCACAGACACATAAAGAGCAAAATGGAACCTCAAGCAACGATTCGCCTGTGAACCAACCAGTAAGCAAGATACTAACTTAGCACAGATATGGTTCAAAAAACACTGAAACTACTAACTAAATAGTGACAGTATTTTATTGAGAAAAGTCAGCATAGATAAAATCTACTTACTTTAACTTGATAAGTAGTTAAGGTCCGTATTTCATTTAGAAACACTTTTTCACACGCAGGGCGACTCTCTGTAGGTATAGATTCGGGATACTTGATTATGTTTCATACACTGCTAACCTGATGTAATCTGTAAATTCGCCTCTATGGTTGTCTTTGGAATGCTCATTTGGATTCACTCCACGCTTAGTCAAGAAAATGGGATGCTTTGCTTTGTACAGCTAATAAAATGACAAGATGAACCAGCTGTATAGCCATTTTTGAACAAAAGCTGTGATGCGAATAAAGACATCAAAAGTACACAGATCACAAGCACACAGCCCAATGGCTCATTACTATGAGTACCTGTGCGTGTAACTACAAACAAGGTTAAGAAGAGGAATCTTACCGGAATCCCAGCACCCTCTCTCATGCCCACCCATCACTCCCTTTTCTCTTCCTCTTCTGATTTCCAACAACCTACATTAGCTTTGATGGTTTTTAAGATTTCATAAAAATGGGATGATGTTTTATTTTTGAGTCAGCTTCCAAGTTTTGAGAGAGCCGTAGTTCTTTTGTTTGCACTGCTGAATAGTATTACATTATGTAAATATACCACTGTTTATTTTCCTCCTCTCTTGATAGCTATTTTGGTTGCTTGAATTTTTGGTTATTAGGAAAATTGTTACTCTGAATATTTCATGTTCCTGTCTTTTGGTATACACATATCTCCGTTTCTCTTGATATACAACTTGGTGTAGATTTGTTGAACTGAGGATATATGCCATTTTTATTTTAGTAGATGCTGCCAAGCAGTGTCCCATATAACTTTTACCAATTTCCAATCCCACCAGCTGTGTACAGGAGTTCCTATTGTTCTCCATATACTTGGTACTGCAAGTCTTTTTAATTTTAGCCATTTTGGCTGAGTAGTCATATCTTAGGACACTTTTTATTTGCATTTTCCAAATTACAAATGAGGTTGCATCTTTTCATATGTTTATGGGTCGTACAGATATTGAGAACGATAAATTTTTACCTATTTAGCTTTCGGTTATTGAAGTCACTTTCATTGCATGCATTACTCAACTCTCCGCTGTAGCTCTGTCTATGCAAACATAGACACACACTAGAACATCGCTAATTCTGACTTTCCTTTCACCATCTCACAGTGTGTGAGACACACACTAGAACATCACTAATTCTGACTTTCCTTTCACCATCTCACAGTGTGTGAGGAAGAGACAGCCGGAAGCACAGTGTCACTGACCTTAGCAAGTGGCGAACCCACGACCCGTGTTCTCAAATTGCTACTTGGCCAACTATTCCAGGCTCCCTTTGTGGTCTTTTCTTTCTGTAAAGAAAAAAGAAAAATACATTTTCTGATGACGAAGATAAAAACTTATGAGGTGGGGAGGACGATTTTACACAGATTTGCAGGAAAGGCCTCTTTGAGAAGTTATCACTTGCCCACAGATTTGAACATGGCGAAGAAATTAACGAAGTAAAAGTGGGTTAATTTGGATGGTGTTGGTTTAGCTGGTCTGCGTCCTGTGATAGGGTGAAGTTGGAGAGTTATGATTAGGAAAGTGATGTGATGACTCTGGTTTCTGTGTGGGAAGGATAGAGCTTAGGTAAGGAGGCTGAAAGCGAGGAGACTACTTAGGCAGAGACGGCAGGTGGGTGATGATGGGGGCTGGTTGAGGGGAGCCCTGGATATATCCCGAAGATAAACTCCAAACACCTGCTGAGGGATGGCGGGCAGGATTTTAGGGAAAGGGAGGATCAAAGATGATGCTCATTTTTTTTTTTTTTTTTTGCCAGGGCAAGTGTGTAACAAACTTTCTTTTACAAATGTAGAGAAACCTGGGGGAACAGGAGTTCTGCAGTAGGGGGTAGAGAAAAAGCTTTCTTTGGCAAAAGTTAAGTTTGAGATACTTATTAGACATCTAAGTGAGGATGTTGAATAGGTTGTTAGTTACACATCTGAGTCCAGAGTATAAGAGAGAGGGCAGGTCTACAGTATACAAGTGGGGCTCATTTAAATTTTAATTAAAGTCAGAGAATTGGATAAAAAGACTTACAGGTGAGTAAATGTAGAAACGAGAGGAAGAGGGAGATCTAAGGACTGCATCTTGAGACATTGTAATATTTAGATGCTTAGAGGACAAGGGAACACCAACAAATGTTCTCAAACATTTTCCTCACCCAACTTTTGGGAAAAGATTAAAAGATAAAAAGGAGTCTTTTCCCGAAAGTTGGGTGAGGAAAATGTTTGATAAAGAAGGGACCAGGCAGCTGTATCAGACATAGATGAAAAGTCGACTAAAGTGAGGGCTGAAAAGTGAACATTGTCTTCAGAAAGACAGAGGTTGGTGGTGGGATCCAGCAGCGTGATTTCAGAGCAGCCGTGAGGGCCAAGCTGTTATTGGAGAGGATAGAGGAGAGGACGTGGGATAAAGAACTTCAGACTGGGAGCACAATCTTCCTCCACGTTTCAACATAAAGAGAGGCAGAGAAATGGGATAATAGCTGGGAAGGCTCATGGGCATCTTTGCATTTTTTGTTTTAATAGGAAAAATAACAAAATGTTTGCATTCTTATGGAAGCTATACAGCAGAGAAGGAGAAAATGATAATTCCTGGAAAGATAATGAAGGAAAACAAAATACAAATTTGGTGGAGAAACAGCATTAAGAAAGTGCTATCAACTACAATAGGTACTAGCCACATGGCAATGATACATAAAGCTCTTATTGTTTACAATTAAGACAATAATCCCTCCTGAAACATTATTTTCCCAAACATAAATCATGCATCTTGTGTTTTCTCCTTTTTTCCTTTTTTTTAAATCAAATCATAGCCGTGTACATTAATGTGATCATGGGGCACCATACACTGGTTTTATAGACTGTTTGACATATTTTCATCACACTGCTTAACATAGCCATCCTGGCATTTTCTTAGTTATTGTGTTAAGACATTTATATTCTACATTTACTAAGTTTCACATGTACTCTTGTAAGATGCACCGTAGGTGTAATCCCACCAATCACCCTGCCTCTGCCCATCCTCCCTCCCCTCCCTCTCCCCCTTCCCCATATTCTTAGGTTATAACTGGGTTATAGCTTTCATGTGAGAGCCATAAATTAGTTTCATAGTAGGACTGAGTACATTGGATACTTTTTCTTCCTTTCTTGAGATACTTTACTAAGAAGAATATGTTCCAGCTCCATCCATGTAAACATGAAAGAGGTAAAGTCTCCATCTTTCTTTAAGGCTGCATAATATTCCATGGTGTACATATACCACAATTTATTAATCCATTCGTGGATCGATGGGCACTTGGGCTTTTTCTATGACTTAGCAATTATGAATTGGGCTGCAATAAACATTCTGGTACAAATACCTTTGCTATAATATGATTTTTGGTCTTCTGGGTATATACCTAGTAGAGGAATGATAGGGTTGAATGGCAGGTCTATTTTTAGATCTCTAAGTGTTCTCCAGACATCTTTCCAAAAGGAATGTATTAATTTGCATTCCCATCAGCACTGTAGAAGTGTTCCTTTTTCTCCACATCCACACCAACATCTCTGGTCTTGGATTTTGTGATATGGGCTAATCTTACTACAGTTAGATGATATTTCAAAGTAGTTTTGATTTGCATTTCTCTGATGATTAAGAATGATGAACATTTTTTCATATATCTGTAGGCTATGCACCTGTCTTCTTCAGAGAAGTTTGTCTTTAAGTCCCTTGTCCACCCTGAAATGGGATCCCTTGTTCTTTTCTTGCTAATGCGTTTGAGTTCTCTATGGATTCTGGTTATTAAACCGTTGTTGGATACATAACCTGCAAATATCTTCTCCCATTCTGAGGGCTGTCTGCTTGTTATACTTACAGTGTTCTTGGCCGTGCAGAAGCTTTTTAGTTTGATCAGGTCCCAGTAGGGTATTTTTGAAACTGCTTCAATTGCCCAGGGGGTCCTCCTCTTAAAATATTCGCCCAGACCGATTTCTTCAAGAGTTTTCCTTGCATTTTCTTCTAGTATTTTTACTAGAAGTTTCATTTCTTAAGTTTAAATCTTTAATCCAGTGAGAGTCTATCATAGTTAATGGTGAAAGTTGTGGGTCCAGTTTCAGTCTTCTACAGGTTGGCAGCCAGTTCACCCAGCACCATTTGTTAAATAGGGAATCTTTTCCCCATTGAAAGTTTTTAATTGGCTTGTCAAAGATCAAATAATGGTAAGTAGCTGGATTCATCTCTTGGTTCTCTATTCTGTTCCATACATCTACCTCTGTGTTTTTGTGCCAGTACCATGCTGTTTTGATCACTATCGATTTATAGTACAGTCTCAGGTCTGGTAGCGTGATTCTTCCTGCATTGTTTGCATTTATGAGTAATGTCTTGGCTATTCGAGGTTTTTTCTGATTCCATGTAAAATGAAGTATTATTTTTTTCAAGATCTTTGAGGTATGACAGTGGAGCTTTAATAGGGATTACATTAAAATTGTATTTTGCTTTGGGTAGTATGGACATTTTAACAATGTTGATTCTTCCCAGCCATGAGCATGGTATGTTTTTCCATTTGTTAACATTTTCAGCTATTTCTTTTCTTAAAGTTTCATAGTTCTCTTTATAGAGATCTTTCACGTCCTTTGTTAGATAAACTCCCAAATATTTGATCTTCTTTGGCACTACTGTGAAAGGAAAAGAGTCTTTAACTGTTTTTTCAGCTTGACTATTGTTGGTATATATAATGGCTACTGATTTATGAATGTTGATATTGTAACCTGAGATGCTGCTGTATTCTTTGATCACTTCTAAGAGTTTTGTAGTAGGATCCCTGGTGTTATCCAGATATACAATCATATCATCTGCGAAGAGTGAAAGTTTGATTTCTTCTGACCCTATTTGGATACCCTTGATCGCCTTTTCTTCCCTAATTGCAGTGGCTAAAACTTCCATTACAATGTTAAAGAGCAGTAGAGACAATGGGCAGCCTTGTCTGGTTCCTGATCTGAGTGGAAATGATTTCAATTTAACTCCATTCAATACGATATTGGCTGTAGGTTTGCTGTAGATGACCTCTATCATTTTAACAATTGTCCCTTCTATACCAATTATTTTAAGTATTCTGATCATGAAGCGATGCTGGATATTATCAAAAGTATTTTCTGCATCAAGTGAGAGAATCATATGGTCTTTGTTTGTTAATCTGTTTATGTGCTGAATTATATTTATAGATTTACATATATTGAACCAGCCTTCAGACCCTGGGATAAAACTGATTTAGTCATGATGTATAATTTGTTTGATGTGTTGCTGGATTCTGTTTGTTAAGATCTTGTTGAATATTTTTGCATCTATATTCATTAGTGATATTGTTCTCTAATTTTCTTTTCTTGTTGAATCTTTTCCTGGTTTGGGGATCAGGGTGATGTTTGCTTCATAGAACCTGTTGGGTAGTCTTCCTCCTTTTTCTATATTTTGGAACAGGTTGAATATTATAGGTACTAGTTCCTCCTTAAAGGTTTGGTAGAATTCTGACATGAAGCCATCTGGTCCCGGGCTTTTCTTTTTAGGGAGATTTTGTATGATTGATGCTATTTCAGAACTTGATAGGGGCCTGTTCAACATTTCCACTTGATTCTGGCTAAGTCTTGGAACGTGACGTGCTTCCAAGTATTGGTCAATTTCCTTCAGATTTTCTGAGAATAAAGTTTCTTGTAATATTCATTAAAGATTTTTTGAATTTCTGAGGAGTCCGTTGTTATTTCATCTTTGTCATTTCTGATTTATGAAATTAGAGACTTTACTCCTTTTTTCCTGGTTAGGTTAGCCAAACCTGGTTAGGTTATCTATTTTATTGACCTTTTAAAAAAACCAACTTTTTGATTTATTGATCTTTTGTATAATTCTTTTGTTTTCAATTTCATTTAATTCTGCTCTAATTTTGTTTATTTCTTTTCTTCTAGTGGGTTTGGGGTTGAAATATTCTTCCTTTTCCACTTGCTTGAGATGTCCCATTAAGTTGTTAACTTTCTCTCTTTCCGTTCTCTTGTGGAAGTCTTGCAGTGCTATAAATTTCCCTCTTAGGACTGCCTTTGTGGTGTCCCAGAGGTTCTGATAATTTGTGTCTTCATTGTCATTTTGTTCCCCAAATTTGGCAATTTCCTTCTTAATCTCATCTATAACCCAGCTATCATTCAGCATAAGGTTATTTAACTTCCAGGTTTTCGTATGAGTATGCAGATGCCTGTTGTTACTGAGTTCAACTTTTATTCCATGGTAGTCCAAGAAGATGCAAGGAATAATTTCTATTCCTTTAAATTTACTGAGGTTAGACTTGTGACCTAAGTTGTGATCAATTTTGGAGTATGTTCCGTGAGCTGATGAGAAGTATGTGTATTCAGTTTTGTTGGGATGAAATGTTCTGTAGATGTCTGTTAAATCCAAATGTTGGATGGTTAGGTTTAAATCTAAAATTTCTTCGCTCAGCTTCTTATTGGAGGATCTATCCAACACTGCCAAAGGAGTGTTAAAATCTCCAACTATATGGAGCTGGAGGAAATCAAGTTGCTCATCTCTGTTAGTGTTTCTCTTATAGTGCACCTTCTCTTGAGGTGCACTCTGGTTGGGTGCATAGATATTAGTAATTGAAATCACATCATATTGAGTATTACCCTTAACAAATATGAAGTGGCCATTCTTATCCTTCCTTACTTTTGTTGGTTTAAAGCCTATTGTATCTGCAAATAAAATTGCAACACCTGCTTTTTTTCTGATTACCATTTGCCTGAAAGATGGACAACCATCCTTTCACCCTGAGTCTATATTTATCTTTTAAGGTAAGATGTGATTCTTGTATGCAGCAAATATCTGGCCTGAGTTTTTGTATCCAGTTGGCTAACCTGTGCCTCTTTAGAGGACAGTTTAAGCCATTCACATTAATGGAGAATATTCGTAAGTCTGGTAAAATTTTGGGTATTAGTTTTTTGGAAGTCCAGTGGACATTTTTAATCCTTTCGCCACTGTAGAAGTTGGAATTTGATCAAAAGTTTCTGAGTGAGTTTACTTTTGTGGTAGAGGATTGGGCTGGTCATTATGGAGGATAGGTCTGAGAATATCCTGAAGAGCTGGTTTGGTTATGGCAAATTTCTTCAACATTTATGAATGTCATTAAAGTATTTAATTTCTCCATCATAAATGAAACTCAGTTTAGCTGGATACAGGATGCAGCATTGAATGTTATTTTGTTTTAGGAGATTAAAAATCGATGACCACCCTCTTCTGGCTTAAAAATGTTTCAGCAGAGAGATTTGCAGTCATTCTAATATACTTCCTTTTATACTTTATGGTTTTCTTACATCTGGCTGCTTTCAGAATTTTCTCCTTCATATTAACTTTAGTGAAATTAATCATGGTGTGCCTGGGGGATGTCTTATTCGGGTTGAGTCATGCTGGGTTTCTGAAACTGCTATCTGAATTTCAGAAATTCTTGGCATGTCTGGAACATACTCTTTCATAATTTCATGGAGAAGAACCTCTATGCCTTGTGAAGCCACTTCATCGCTTTCAGGGATTCCTATGAGGCTGATTTTAGCCTTCTTTGAATTATCCCAGAGCTCTCTGAGAGAATAATATGTTTTTGCTCTCCATTTCTCTTCCTCTTTGAGAGTTTGGGAGCGTTTAAAAGCTTTGTCTTCAATGTCATAAATCCTTTTTTCTGCTTGCTCCCCTCTGTTACTGAGGGATTCTACTGTATTTTTCAGATCTTTGAGGGCTGGAAATTCTTACTTCAATGTGTCAAAATCTTTGGTGGTTTTGTGTTTAAATTTGTGGAATTCTTGAGATAACATTTGAATTTCTCCTCGAATTTCTAATTCCAACTTTTGAATTGCTCCTCGAATTTCTAATTCCAGCTTTTGAATTGCTCCTTGAATTTCTAATTCCAACTTTTCCTCCATTCTATTAATCTTGTTCGCAATCCAAATTCTGAATTGAATTTCCGACATCTTGGCCAGCTGTTTATGAATGGGTACTTCAGTTACATCTGCCATATCTTTCCTTGGGGGGTGGGAGGGTTGATCTACTCTGGTTATTCATGTTACCCTAATTTTTCTGCTGATTCCACCCCATGATTATTTTACCCTATTTGACTAGATGAGTGGATAAAAAAAGTTGGGTTCAGGGCTCCAGGAGTAGTGATTAACCATCCCTTTGTCCAAAAGCTTGGACTAGTGTCTGTACCTTTTCCCCTGGAGCTTTGCTGAGGACCTGTACAGTGCTATGGCCTGAGAAACTGGGTACCCGCTTGGTGTGGTGGGGCTAAGTGGCTCTGTCTTGTTTTCAGCTGGTCTCTGTCCAAACCTAGTGAAACAGTTACTGTGGGTTGAAGTCTCAGCTGTGGAGAAATACCAGCAATTAAGTCACCCCACCCCTCACAGGCAACAATTGGAGATGGAAAATCCAACCTTTGTAGAACCACACACCCAGGGCACCACTTGGATAGTCTTTGGGCGATTCGCTCAGTTCAAAAGGTCCAAGTCAGTTGTCTCAGTCAGCACCTGTCTCAGGTGGGAGAGTGTAAAAGGTCTCTGGCAACTAGATCACAGGGGTCTGCTGGCAACTCAAATATGACTTGCTGCAGTGCTCCATGAGGTCAGGAGGACCCACCCAGCAAATAGATTAGTCTGGGAAGGTTGATGCCTCCTTCCCCTCCTTGCCCCTCTGTCACACCCAGTCACTGATAGCCCCTCAGGGCTGTGACCCAGTTGCCTCCAATGAGCAGATACTCCAGGGGTTTGCACCTTCCTGAATCACAAGGAGATCTATGTTTCCTCAGCCAGGCCGCTGCTATCTGCCACCATCTGGCAGGGGGAGGTGAGGCCTGACAACCTTGGGTGCTTGATGGAGGCTGGGGCTGTTCACTCAGGTACAGCCCTGTCCCTCATTGATGTTACTGACAGAACAGAACAACTTTGCAAAATTTATTTCTGTCCCAGCTAAATTTCCATGCAGAATAGAAGCTGTTTTGAGTTCACAGAACCTACGCCTCAGGGCCCATCTTACTGCTGTCAGGTAGTTTGTATTCGCAGCTCGGTTAGCTGTCAGTTCTAGCCTCCTGCCCTCCTTTGTCTAGGCTGATGATCCCCTGAGGGCCAGGTGTGTCTTAGGCTCAGTAAAGCAGTCCTCTGGGTCAGCCCTGTCCTGGGAATCTCCTGGTGCACATGCGTTTTCTAGTCCTCGTGCTCCACCCAGACGAGTACCGCCTCAGGCAAACCCTTTACTCATGGGGCCTGTGTTTCCATCCCAGATCTGTTCTGCTGGTGGTTGCCACATGAGAAGATGCCCAGCCTCCTCTGCTTGCCCAGAGAGACGGGGGTGTGACTCTGGAATATCCAGGGGTGAGCCCTATTGTTGCCAAAAATGGCTGCTACTCTGTGCCTTGAGGCACCACCACTCCTTGTGTGCTTCCCTCACAGCCGACTGTCCTCTCCTCACTCCTGTGCTGCAGAATCAGCACTGACCAGCAGCAGTCCAGATCCTGTCCACACCTCTTGAGAAAACACCCAGGAATCTGTACTCCTCGGGGACAGGCCTCCAGACCTCACAGTGAGAGTGGAGGGGAGTGCTGGGAGCTCAGAATTGCAGGTAGAGAATATATACAGTTTTACACAGTTTTATGCCTGGCAGGAGAGCCCCATGGCACCCTAGTATGGGAAGTAGGTCCAGTTTTTAGAGGGCTCTCTCATGCAGTATGATGGGGGGACTTTTGAACTCTGCTCTTTTGTTTATGGGGTACTCTGAGCTGTGTTCATGGGGGAGGGGCCTCCCATCCACTTGGTGATGGATTTTTTACCTTTTGTTTGTATCTTTGGGGTCGCAGCTTGCCTCAGCAGGGTTGATGTGTGTTATTCAACCTTCTCTCTTGGCGCAGCTCTAATCCACCAGGTTACTTGCTAAATTTTTGTCCTTTAACTCTCTTTCTGGATGGGAGCCTCTGTGGAAAGCTGGCTTCAGTCAGCCATCTTGTCTCTGACCCCTCCCCCCCCATGTTGTGTTTTCTTAATGCCCATGTTTGTACATGTATATAAAAGTAGAAACATTCATCAATTCATGACCAAGAGATCATATACCCTAGTCTAAACATTTGCTCACATTTCCTGTGTCTTATTTTCACAATAACGACCTGTAAAACAAAAGATTTTCTAAGTAGCAGGATCATTATAACCAACATTGCATCAAATCAACCAGGGAAACAAAGCATGTTCAACTAGCATCTCCGTATTATCCTAACTTTTTATAAAGCAATTGTGTCATCGTCTAATGATCTCAGCATTTTAAACAAATGTGAGTTTACAAAAATTCTTTCCTGTTTGCTTTTTCAGAGATATGCCAGGAGGAATTCGTGTGTTTATGGGCACACACATGCTTTCCTCTTTTTCTTTCTCTTCACTTCTGCAATCTCTTATGTTTATACACAGAACAGTAGAGGCATTTTCTGAGATGTTTAACTTCTTCCATCAGCATATTTCATACATTTTCTGACAAAATAGGATAAGGAACAATGTAAGTAGCAGAAGCTATTTCTTGTTCTATAAACAAATAGAACTAATAGTTTAATTTTATATAAAAATGAAGAAGAAAAAGTATGGAAAGCAGAATGGTTTTTCCCAGCAAGGACAGCGTGTATTATTAGATGTCATTTTAAACATTACACAATAGACGTTGGCTACCTGGACACACTTTGGGGATTTCTTCCTTTAAGAAAATAGTTTTGTTAAACATTTATAATTCTTGCAATTTTTCTACTTATGACTAAATTTTTTCCTTATGTGATTGTTGTAACAAATATAGGTCTCGTATTTTACATTTTTGAACAGTAATTTGAACTATGTGGAGATTTTTAGGTTTTAATGCTTTGTCTCATTTGAGCTTTTCTGGGACATGGTCAATGGCCACTGATACTTTACAAAGTAGACTGAGGCTTAGAGAGAGCAGATGAATTGTCCAGCAGCTCAGCTGGGTCTGAATCCCAAGTGTTCTGACTTCCAACCTTGTAAGCTTTTCCTTATGCCAAATTGCCTTTGCAGGCTCATTTGCTTCCATCTGAAACCCATGACAATTTCTGAAAATCAAACCGGATGTTCCCCCTTTGTATCTGTGAAGGTGGCTTTGGTTAAGTTTATCTTAAAATTTTTATTTCTTTATAAACTTTGAATTTTACTATTCATTCCCTTTTCAATAATTTGTTTAAAAATATTTGTTAAATATTTAACGTGAGCTAGGTATTGTTCTAGCTTCTGGATACAACATGGGAAAAAAGGACAATATCTTGATTCTCAAGGAAGCTGTAATCTGACTGCACAGCTTTTTTGGTGTAGGATGGGTTACCAAATATCATCTTTCTTGGCTTAGCAGAAGGGAAATTTTTGCACAACAGCATTTTTGGGGATTTGTAATTTATATATCTGAGGTTGTTGAGTTGACTTGTTCAATGGTTCAGGTCAGTGGTTCAGGTCAGATCAACCTCTGGGTCGCGTCTCCTTTGTAGCAATGAAAACACATCCTGCATATCAGATATTTACATTATGATTCATAACAGTGGCAAAAATTACAGTTATGAAGTAGCAACAAAAATAATTTTATGATTGAGGGTCATACCACAACATGAGGAACTGTATTAAAGGGTCATGGCATTTTGATAACCACTGGTTCAGCTTATGCTCCCTTACCAGTTTTCTAAAATGACATACAATTTCAATAGTTGGGACATGGTACCAGTGATCATGTTTATAATTTATTTTCAACAATTGCCAGGTGTGAACAACATGATGGCATTGCATTTGAAAAACTCCAGGAGCAGGTGTGGAAGGTCTTTTTAAAGAAACCACATGAAAACCATTTCTATTTTCTGCTAAATCAAGGAGTTACACTCACAAAATATCATCTAACAATAGGTAATATTTATTGAGCATCTAGTTTGGGGAGAATTTTTTGCAAGCACTATTTCCTATAATTCCTACTGGAAGGCATTATCATCATCATTCCTATTTTTAAATCGAGGAACGGAGCCTTAGAGTGAAAGTTTAAATAATTTATCTAGGAAATGTCAAAGATGTAATATGAGGATAGGATATCTAATTCCTTAGTTTTTGTTTTAACCATTTTGTGGTACTCTTCATCCTGAAAGATACCTGCAACCTAGTTTCATCAACTAGATAAAGGTTAGCCGTGTGTGGTAACTCTGATTTTCCCAAGAAACTTGGAAAAGGGAAGAGAGAACAAGCAATGTCGATGCATGGCCGAGAATTCCCTCCTTTTCTTGTTTTTACAATTGTAATATCTTTCTATGGCCTCCCATTTCAGGAAGTTTTCCAAAAGATGGGAGAGATGCATTGAAAAATTCTGCAAACTGAAAACAAATGCATATTTTGTAATTTCCATCTATTTATTGCAGAAGAACTGTGACTGATATGGTACAAGAGAAAACGACTGCATTTGTAAGTTTTCATACTTACACATGGCTAATACTTCTTTTCTTTTTTTGATGACTAGTTTTTTTTTTTTAGAGAGAGTCTCACTTTACTGCCACTGGTAGAGTGCCATGATGTCACAGGACTCACTGCAACCTCCAGCTCTTGGGCTTACACGATTCTCCTGCCTCAGCCTCCAGAGCAGCTGAGACTACAGGCACTTGCCATAACGCCCGGCTATTTTTTTGTTGCAGTTTGGCCGGGGCTGGGTTCGAACCCACCAGCCTTGGTATATGGGGCTGGCGCCCTACTCACTGAGCCACAGGTGCCGCCCGAAGACTAGTTTTTATTAGTCAAATCCAACCTCCAGATTCTTTCCTCCTAATGTATTAAGGGAAAGTAAAATTATAATTTTCCCAGACTATCACTTTGGAAGCTAAGTTAAAATGTTGCAAAACCTCTCTGCCCCTTCTCTATGCCCTTCAAGCAGTCCCAGGTGAAAACAAGGAGTTGCTTGTTTTTCGTGTGGAACAGCGGGAGAGGGCGGCTTTGGTGGATGGTGGGAGGGACTTTATTTACATAATCTCAGTCATGTTTTTGGCTTTTAATATCTTCTGAACAGGGGGATAATTGGCCTTCAATGATACATTATCTAATAAATCCCTGTGAAAGGACACTTTTTCATAGAAATTCAGCTGTGTTTAACAGCGCTCCATAAATCAAGGAGGGCAAAGCTGATGCATCTGCAGCTCTTGGACGGAAGTTCACTGTGATTTTTATTTGTCAGCATCTCGTTCAAGGTGAAGTGGGCCAAAAACGAGTTAAGAATTTGAGACATTTAAATATCACAACTAACCAACTTTAATATATTTCTCTGCTCAACCTCAATACACAGAAAATACATTTTTGCCTTATGCATAAAGAGCAGGTACAAAATTTAATTATATACTTAGTCTATAGAAAGCGTGAATTTTTCCCCCCAAACTAGAAAACTTATAGGACACAGCCTCTGACCAGAAGCCCAAAATATTGAATTTCCATGGTAAAACAAAATAATGAAAACCCTCTTCAAAGGAAAAAAAAAGTCTCTTCTAAATGACTCTTGAATCAAGTGGGAACAAAAAACTGAGATTAAAAACGCTTTAGCAATTTATGCAAATGAACTCTCTTCATGAAAGATTCTTCATGATGTGAATAGAGCCACACTCAGCAAATTTCATAACTTTAAACTTTTATTTTAAAACAAATGAATCAGACATTTAAGTTAGAGAACCCTTAACCTAAGAAACTTAGGAAAAAGAAAAAATAATCTGCAGGTAAAAGCAAGGAAGCAAGAAATTATTAAATACAAGGCTAAAAAACATGTATATAATATATAAACATATATAAGGGTTAGGGTTATATACAAGGTGTCCATAAAGTTTGTGTGTAATTTAAAATAGACAACTATTTTGAATTGCACATGAAATTTATGGACCCCCTATATATTATGTATGTAATATATAAATATATAATATTAATATATATGAAGATATATATCTACCTTTATCTACCTATATATGTAGATATATACATATCTACCTTTTATCTATATTTATATCTACATATATTTAGATATCTGTAGATATATATATGCTTTTTGTATGTACATATATCTAGTTATATGTAGGTATATATATATATATCTTTTTGTAGATATCTACCTAGGAAAACTATAAAAGCCCTAGACTTAATTAGTAAAATCAAAACATTAAAAAACAAATTTTACAAAAATATTTCATAGATAAACTTGCCAAATATAAAACTATATGCCTATTTAAATTTTAACTTCAATTTCAGTTTCAGGTAAACAATAAGTAACTTTTTTGTGTACATGTGTTCTATATTTAGGATATACTAAAAATTATTATTCATTATTTATTTACCTGCAGTTTGAGTTTAGTTGTGTGCCCTACATTGTTAATTGCTAGATCTGGTAATGTTGTTCATGGAGGAGGATTGTTTAAAAGTTGGAAAATTGAGATAATTGAATCTAGATGAATTTTGTAAGAAAGTCAAAATTACACAAATTGCTTTACGAGAATATGACAAAAATAATATCCATTAGTAGAAAGGTGCTGGGCCTTCCGCTTTCAAGAACCAGATTTCACTTTCGGCAGTAAAACTGGACAAAATATGTAGAGTAACTATTTTTAGTTATTGGACAACAGTCAGTGCACACCATGATTCCTGTGAGAAGGGAAGAGACAAAGTGATTGCCGAGACCTTCTTGACTTAATGCTTACAGGCAATTTTCAGACATTGGCACATGGAGAGGAAACCTACACAAAGCCTTGAGGAATGCTGGGGATGTAGATTGGAGTCTGGAGAGGCAAAAATGGCTGGAAATTGTAGTACATAGTTCCAGAAATGAAGGACCTGCAGAGAAATGAAAGTTCAAAACCTATACAGGGTCTCCTTGAGGCTTTGCTGAGTGTGTGTAGAGTGAAACAATTGGGGAGTTTATAAACTGAACAGTTCCCACAGTGTATGCAGGATGGGAGACACGAGCTCAGCAAAAGCAGCAGGAACTATGACTAGACTTACCTATGACTGTAGGTGCAGACATCTGAAAGGTATCTTAAAAGTTAACAACAAAAATGCCTCATGCTCAAGTGGGATTTCTTCTAGGAGTCCGAGGATACTTTACCAAATAGTTTAATCAAATGGAATGTACTCAAGACATGGAAGGATAGTACATTAGCAAATCTATCAATTTAGCAGTTATTCTTGATGGATTTAAAAAAAAAAAAATAGGAAGAGATGGGAAATACCTAAACGTGAAAAACAGTTTTATTACACATAAACAACTGTCACATTAAATACTAAATATATTCACATTAACTCCTGGAAAAAAGGTAAGATGCTGTTTTTTTTTTTTCATTATTATGAAGATTCTTTTTAGTTAACACAATCAGAGAATAAATAAGTGGCATCTATGTTGGAAAAGACACAATTATTATGAATGAAGATCACATACCAAGAAAACCAAATGGCTCTAAATGAAATAGTATTCAGAATAAAAATAGAATATACAAAGTGTCTGGAGGCAAGATGAGTATGTAGAAGTCATTTATTTAACGCTGCAGTAGATGGTTATTAATTAACTCTTTTTCATTTGTTGAAACACGGTCTTGCTCTGTTGCTCAGCCTAGAGTGCAGAGTCATGATCTTAGAATAAATCAGGTGTCCTCAAACTGTGGCCCGCGGGCCACATGAAGTGGTGTGAATTGTATTTGTTCCCATTTTGTTTTTTACTTCAAAATAAGATATGTGCAGTGTGCACAGGAATTTGTTCATAGTTTTTTTTTTTTTTTTTTTAAACTATAGTCCGGCCCTGCAACCATCTGAGGGACAGTGAATTGGCCCCCTGTTTAAGAAGTTTGAAGATGCCTGGAATAAATCATTGCAACCTCCTGCCTCAGCCTTCTGAGTAGCTGGGACTACAGGTGCCCACTATGATGCCTGGGTAATTTTTCTATTTTTAATAGAGACAGGGGTCTCACTCATGCTCAGGCTGGTCTCCAACTTCTGAGCTCAAGTGATCCTCTGGCCTTGGCCTTCCAGAGTGCTAGGATGACAGGTGTGAGCCACCATTCCCGGCTAATACTTATTAATTTTTTAAATCTCAATGACATCAACAATTTTGAAAAATCTCAGACTAAATGTAATAAGAAATATATAAGTCTTCATAAAGTCAGCAATGACATCTTTACCTGAAAACATACAGGCTTGAATAAATGTAGTGGTGAGGATATAATCTTTCTTAAATTTATATGTAAATCTCCCGGAACTCTCATTGTAACTCCAATGGTATTTTGGTGAGAAGTCAGTGGAAGAAAACTTGCAGGTTTGTTTGTTTTAAGATTATCTGAAAGTATATACGTACAAGGTTACTCAAAAATTGTCTTGAAATGCATTTTATGAAGTAGAGACTTAATTTGTCATATATTAAGAAATTATATAACATAATTTAAACATTATGCCATTAGCACATAAGGAACAAATAAATCAATGAAACAGTAAAGACTGCCCATTAAGACACGAAAAGAAAGATTGCCTTGGAAATCTATGGAGCAGGAATGTATTTTACAATGAATGATTTAGGACAAATACTTTTTTCTTTGAAAATAAAAAGTTAAATATCTATATTGTATCAAATACAAAAATAGATTCAACTGCATTAAAAATCTGAAGGTAAAAAATTAAAATACTAAAGGCAATGCTTTATTATCTTTGGGTAACGGAACTTTGTTAAGTAAGATATAGAAATTAGAAAACATAAGGAAAAAGATTAACATATGTTATTATATAAAACTTTAAACCCTTGATATGGTGAAAAACACTGCAAATAACATTGAAAAATAAACACCAGATCAAGGGAAAACTGTGATATTTTCTGTCTGTTAATCTGACCATGTCAGTGACATATAAAGAGTTTTTATAGATCAATGAAGTAAAGATGATAACCAATAGAAAACTGCGAAAAAACCTATGAAAAGCTGATTTGGAAGAGTAAATTCAGATAATCAAAAAATAAATAAGAACATTCTAAGCTTTGTTAATACGATTAAAATTTTAATTGAAAAGAGATATAATGTTCTCATTCAATGTATTTTATCTGTAATCATGTAATAACCAGTAATGCCCCAAGTTGCTGCAGTTATGGGGAAATAAGACTTTTTACGCACTTTATAGCTTATAAACAATGACATTTGGAAGGGAATTTGACAGCATTCATCACTGTTTTAAAGTATTTTTACTATTCGATAGAAAAATATCACTGAAGCTTGTCTAATGAATTAGGTTAGTAGGAAGGTACCCAGATGATGCAAGAATCAATTTACTAGTGGACTCCCCTTCCAGTATTTGGCTTCTGAAGGTCAGATCACTACCTCTTTTACATGAACCGAGCCCCTTGGGTTCATGTAAAAAAATGAAAAACCCAGCCTCTTGGGTTCATGTAAAAAAACAAAAGTCTTTTGTTTGCCTCTCCTTGAGAGTCTAGAAACTCCATGGTTTTTAGAATATTTTGCATTAATAGAGTTTTTTCCCTGTTATTACCTTCCTTGTATATGATTTCTCAGAACAAGCCCCTCTGCCTTCTACCTCTAACAATGCCATTTCTAAGATCAAACTTATCCCCAGACTGTGGCATTCTCACTACAGTACAGGGGGTCTTCTTTTCGTGTAAAATCCAGTTCGTGAGAGATCACTGTGGACTCAAGGGGAACATGTCACCTCCGGGCCTCCAGTTATTATTAAACCTCTGTTGCAGGGTATGTAACCACTGTATTTCATCCATTCTAAAATGCAGACGTTAGCCGGGCGTTGTGGCGGGCGCCTGTAATTCCAGCTGCTTGGGAGGCTGAGGCAAGAGAATCATGTAAGCCCAAGAGTTAGAGGTTGCTGTGAGCCGTGTGACGCCATGGCACTCTACCCGAGGGCGGTACAGTGAGACTCTGTCTCTACAAAAAAAAAATAAAAAAAAAAAATAAATAAAATGCAGACGTTTTTCCTCCTTTTAGTACCCCTGAAATCACTCCCTGTCTTAACATCAATGGCCTATTACAGTTTAGTTCACTGGTAGGATTTTTTTTCTCTCTTAGTAGGACATAAGGTAGTCATCCATCAGATAACCCATGGTATTTTAGTTTCAATCAAATTCAGTTGTTATACATAGTTTAATGAAGTTTTTCGTTTCATAATAAAGTTGTTTTATATTGCTGATGGGAACTACATCAGAGCTCTAACCATTATGCTTAATAAAAGTCTTTTCTTGGCCTCTCCTCAATGCATTATCACTGCAGTGTTCTAGGAGATTGTCCTTAGCTTGAAGGTTATTTACTAAAGATAGGTATTTGCAGATTTACAATCTGCTTTGGTATTATTCATGACCCTGATAATGCGGCCAAGTTCTAGTTTCTGGATATCATTCTATTTAGCATCATTTTGTTTTGACTGTTGATTTCTTTTTGTCTCTTTCCCTTACACTTAAACTATTATTTCCTCACTTTGGAAAGACAGTTTGGACTAAGAGTTAGATAAAGTGTTTCTGTAGTGAAGCTAAACCCAGGTTGTGTCACGTAGTAGTTAACACAGACCGAGGCAGGTCCCTGCAGTTCCCCAGCCTCAGAGTGCTCATTTGTAAAAGCCTCGTTCCCCTCAGTGTTTTTTAGAAGACAGCTAAGGTAATGCACACGGATGTACTTTCTAAATGCTAAAGCAATGACATTTCTGGAGATTATTAATAGTCTCAGAGGGCACCTTCAATAATAGCTAGTTTTAACTAATTTCCTGGGCAATGACGCAAGGCGCCCCTCCATACTGAGTGAGTCTAGATGAGTTCCTTTATTTCTACTATAGCTCGTTACTGTGTTTTCTCATCCCTGATGGTGCTAGTGTTCAGATAACCTTAACCAAAATGGGGTTTCATCAAGGTCAGAGAACAAGCCTATGAGAAAGGAAAGGGGAAACACACCTATCTCATAAGCCAAGTTACTTCATCTTCCCCAGATGACTTCCCATGCACATAGCGTTCATTCTGTGCATAATTCTATAGTGAACTTTCTGCTGCTGTAATCGTGTAATCAATCTGCAACCAGAGGATCAAGTACAAATTGCTAACCAATGCAGAACTCTGTTCACTACAATATTCTGTGAACAAGGGAACTGGAAATCTGGGAGAGACTCAGAGTCAATCCCCTAACCTTAGTGAACAATCACATCTGAAGCATCTAAGACAAATAATAATTTAGTCTATTCTTAAAGACCTCCTGAGGTTATTTTCCATCTTCTCTCAGGAACATATTATAATATTTAGCAAATGTCGCTGTCAGTGGATACGTCTTTGTATTTCAGTGAAGTTTCTCATACTACGAAGTAATGAATTTTGTCATTGCTGTTTTTGCCTTGGTGAAATGAAGGCACACCAACAACATACCATCTATTTGAGCTTATCACTGACTTTAATAACACGCTCCTGCTTGTTTATAAGGTAACATTCATATTTCTTAGCATGCCTTAGAAAGCTTATCAGAGTCTACCACTGGGTATATTTCTATGATCTATTCCTGACATATCCCTACACGCATTTAGTTTCTGAACACCCCAACTACCATGTTCTTTAATACATCTTATTTTTGCACCTCCTATTCCCTCTACTTGAAAAGTCTTCTCCCTTTACCTTTACAATGAACTCTTACCTTTATTTCAATATTCAGCTCAACTATCACCCCTTCCGGGAAGACTTCCCTCAGCCTCCTTAGCTGATGGTCACTTCCCACTCTCTCTAAGCTTTCACTAAGTATTTGATCAGTTAGGACAATGGTGCTTGTTAATTGTTTACATGTTCTTCCTCACCCTTCACCAGACTGTGAGGACTGAAGTCTGAGATGAGTTTTATTCATCTGCCTCTGTGTACACAACTGACACAAAACAGGGGATCAATACATGAGCTGAAAGAATGAATGAAGGTGACCATACTCTCCTATTATTCAGAGACCCAGCAGGCTCTCTTTGTGATAGGAAGAATGTGAACACAAAAACACGAAGGATCTGCCAAAGCATCAACGTGCTAAGTTTCTAGAAAGTTACCCTAACTTAAGTTAGTATTATCAGAAATTGTTGAAGGACAAGTGTGTATATATATGTGTGTATATGTATGTATTTGTATATATACGTATATATCTTTTTGAGAGACAATACATCAGGTTTCCATTTGCCCTCTCTAATGTGAAAGAACTTATTTACTAAGCCAGAAAGTCAAACATGGATGTTTTATTATCAAAGAGTGATTTTTCCATTAGCTTTTCAGTACCTGTCATCGGACATTTTGAAAAAGCACATTTTGAAAAGCATGTTGGCAACCGGTGATGTGTTAGCTGCACACCATTAAAAACGCTCCAGCAGTCTATCAATGCCATTAGAAGCTCCGATGGACAGAGAGGAAAGACTCAAGATCTGCTTGTTCAGAATGCACTGACATGATAGCATGAGGTTTTCCTGATTTTATTAACAAATTAAGGTATAACTCCCAGTAAGCGTGTCCTAGGAAAGGCAAAGTAATTCAGAACTGGGAGGGAATCTGGGATGGGTTAAGCATTTCTGTTCTCACCATAGAAGACAATTCTTATTTTATTTTTGAAGGAAGTTCTGTAAACAACCCTTTGGCAATTTTGTTTTCTCAACACAATCTTTTTCTCATCATATACTAATTGCTACTGATTCTAAATGGTTTGTTAATTTCCTTGTATCTTCTCTGCTTCCAAGGATTGTGTGTTCCTTCGTTCTGAATTTCCTCTGATGAAGGGGTTAATGAGTACTACCCTGTTTCCCTGAAAATAAAACACCCTCCAAAAATAAGACCTACTTACAGGAAAGATAAGACGTCCCCTGAAAATAAGACCTAGCGCATCTTTGGGAGCACACCTTAAAATAAGACACTGTCTTATTTTCGGGGGAACGGGTTAAATTCATTAAGATTTATTTTTGGTGTTGTCTAGTTGGAGCTGGTGGGGGCAAGAGGAAAAACAAAGGCCTTGTGTAGTTTACAAACTGGAAAATCTACTCCCTGTTCCCATTACGATAGCTGTTGATGACGTGGATTAGACACTGTAGGATACCTCCCTCCAAGCCCATACATTAGCATTTGGGACAATGGCAGGAATTTAAAATTTGTGGGAAATAGAAATTTTAAGGTTAACTTAATAATCTAAAAAAGTCTTATCTTGGCTCTTTGAAATAGCTATTTTCTGTCTTTAAACAAGGAAAGGAATAAGGGTTCCATGCATCTGTTGGGATTTGGATTAACTATTGAAGGATGAGGTGAGATATAGATCTTTTTAATAATGGAGGATATAGGGTCTCTTGTATGTAAACCTTTTAAATAAATAGCTTCTTCCTTTGTTTGTTTCCTTATCCTCCTCCTCTCTCCCTCCCTCCATCTCTTCTTTCCGTGTCTTCCTGCCTTCTTAGAAATGGCTTCTGAGGGTTGAATGAAGACTCTTATAGCTCTCTACAACACAAGTTTTTTTTTTTTTCTTTTTTAATGAATGTTGTTTCCATTGCTTATTTTCCCTTGTGGGTATGAGTCTAACTAATTCTCTATCAGCAAAGTTAATTGATTTTGTACCTCAAACATGACACTGGACAGATGTCATATCTGCATTTGGAAATAGGTTAAAGACCGAGAGTTTGGGGTCTGGAATCGTGGGTTTGCCCTGTCATTCGACGTTAAGAAAGGCTCTCAAATTCTTTAAACCTTATATTTTTAATCCATAAATGCAAACAACGATTGTTACGTGCTCCATCGCCTAACATGATATGTTTTGTATGCTTATTGTGAATCTTTAATGAGATAATGGCACAAATAAGGAACATGTGTAGAGAGTTTAGGAAATATGCTTTACTGTTATCATTGATTTTGGTTCCTGGAACTAGAAGGCAGCTTGTACCAGCTGGTATAGGGTAGGACCTGAAAGACTATGTATATATTATGTCTCCAGATCATTCTGACACATAATCATATTTGAGAACCATTGGCATGGAATATTTTCTTGTATTAAAATAGTAAGAATTTCCATCCTATATTTACAATCTCTAAGAGAAGTGGATTCTGAAAAATTTCCCGGGAATTTATTCCAAATGCTTCGCATTGTCACTAAGTCTTTTAAAAATTTCCTAAATCATCCTAGCTAGAGGTGAGTACAGAGCCCTTCACTATAGCCTGTGTGAAGATGAGGCCACCAGATGTGGAATTCTACCGTACGTGGATTTTGTGTATCTATTTGTATTTCTTTCCTAACTTTGTGGGTCTCAACTCGAGACACAGAGAATGCCCTCGTGTGTATACAGAGAATGCCCTCATGTGTATACGATCTACTTTAAAGTAAAATAAATGAACAGGCATCTCATTGAAATTTCCAGATAGGAAAAGCCAGAAAAGGTTTCTGGAGAGATGGACCAAAATAAAACCCATAATAGTTTACTCATTATTGCTAAATTAATTTCCATACAAACATCGCAGATATTCTGAGGCTTAATATATTGTCTTGATTGACTGATATGAGAACATATTTATGAAGTCTTTCATAGCTTCACTTGTGAAGAAAGTTTCCCTCACCCAATCTTTCCTGTGTTAGCCAGACTCCATCAGTGGTGACTGACTAAACTCAACTCAGATGTGCATAAAAGGGTGGGTGTGTTCCTTGTATGATCAAAATAAGGAAGCGATCAGAGTATAATTTCACAAATCACATGGTTTATTGTGATTTAAAGAGTTTTTATTCCTCCACAATTTTCCAAGAGGGGAAAATAGTGAGAATAAATCTCATAGAAATACACTCAGGACATAAGTATCAGATAGGGAGTGAGTTGCTGTTTTGTTTAGAGTCCAATTATCAAAGTCTAGGTGCACGATTAGGTGGGAAGCAGGCCTCTGTGTCCATAAAGTCTAATCAAAGTTTGAGCCGTACCTTCCTATAAGAAGTTCTGGGGAGAGATGGTTTGACCTGCCCAGCAGAGAGCAGAAATGACATAGAAGGCCTCGCATTGAGGGGCTTCGGAGAACAGCTTGGAGGTCACAGCCTGAACTCTCAGTCTGTCAAAATCTTGGTTTTATATGCATTTTTGCATCCTGTAGTTGAAGGCAAATAACTCACATATGTGTTCTAATAAAGTGTGGTGTAACGTTCTCATGGGGCGGGGGGATAACACTCCGGTTCTTATCACAGCAAAACATATGTCTCTCAGCAGCAAATTATGGGTTTGGAATCATTTCAAAGCTACATAACACATTTCTTTCTTCTGGCATTGCTAGATCTGGGGGTTCACATCACATCTTTAGGACTCAATAACTTCTACGTATCACTCAACCTTGTTTCTCTCTCAATTGGTTTCTTAAGCAGATCCTTGGCTATCCCAGCAGAAAGAAAACTTCTATTTCCCCTCAATAGTTCCATCAAGGGTTCCAGGAATGAGACTCATCAAATGTGATTTGGATCACATATTGGGTCCTGACCTTCAAACACAGCTCAGGAATGAAATATGGTGATTTACTAGACCCACATAACATCCCATTCCCTTTATGGATGGGCTCAACCACACCCTAAAAACACACAGAAATTTGAGACAGGTGTCTTAAGGAATATTGAGGGGCTGATATCAGAAGAGGTGGAAACACATTGAGAGACAAAAGACAACAAATGTCCACCTCTCAGAAGGCCCCACCGATGAGATTTCACTGCTGTAGGTCTCAGGAAAGGAAGACTAAGCTAGGATCGATTCTTTGGAAAAAACTTACTGATTTCAGAAAGGTTTAAATAATATTTTTACCCAGTCTTTCCTTTTACCAAGTCATACAATTCTTGTTCGGCGGTGTGATAGGACAAAGAGCTGAATTCTTCAGAAGGCTTTTGAGTCTGTTGAGTGTCATAATTAATTATATATTTAATTCTCTTTTTAAAAAACCCACCAGAGTCAATTGAACTTGCACATAAGACCCTGGAGGGGAGGCCGCAGGAGAGGATTTGTTCTCTGGGAGCCGCTCTGTGACAGCAGGTTCATACTCAACGTGCTATGCAACCCATGTCTAGTTTCCCTAGGATGCCAAAGTACAGATCCTATTTGTGTGTTAAACATGTTTTCCGGAAAACAGTGGTCTCTCTCTTCATTTTGCCTATTTTTCCTAAGAATCTAGCCTTCAGGAATTAATGCAGCTCCTTGGGTGTTCTAACTTACAGCATTCTTGATTTTTGTGGAGTAGACCTAATTTTGTGAATTCATAGCTCCTCAATCAAGGACATTTGTGATATTCAATTTGAAGTGCTTTTACTAGTATGTTTTGCAAATATTTATAGACAAATAAATGAACAAATCCCAAGATAATTAGACTACATTTCCTAAATTGTACTTTAAAAATTGTGCTCTCAGACACCCAGTGACCTATTTCTCAGCACTTCTTGCTTTGGATGTGGTGGTGAGCAAAGAGGTGACAGGCTGTCCCTTTGTGGGTGGAAATTATTCAAGTTAAAGAAGAAAAAGGAAAAGAACAAGCCTATGCACACGACTGTTCTCTGTGTGCCTAGCCCTGTGCTTTGTACCATGACTTGGGATATATTCAAGAGGAGACAGAGCTTTTCCTTGCAGAGAAGCTAAGATTTAGGAAGGATGGATAATTCATAAGAGATAAGAGGCAAACACACGAAAGAGTCAACATACACTGTCCCTGGAAGTAGAGGCTGCCATAATCTCTTTGTAGTATAATTTTGCAATATGTATAAAAATTTAAAATGTAAAATCTATAAAAATAAAACAATACCAGAAAAAGATATGAAAATATTAAACAACAAGTCTCCAATAAAGGAAGGTGTTTCTAAGGTACGATGTAAACCCTAATGGCAGAGATTGATAATTAGACTAAGAAGAATCAGTATTTCTGTATTACAAAGCAAATAATCAAGTCAAAAGACAAATGTCAAGGTCTGATTTATAATCCATACAAAGAGCTAATTTCCTTAATATATAAAATCTGAAAATCAATAAGAATAAGAATAGCAACCCCATTATAAAAAATAGACAAAGGGGCGGCGCCTGTGGCTCAGCGGGTAGGGCGCCGGTCCCATATGCCGGAGGTGGCGGGTTCAAACCCAGCCCCGGCCAAATTAAAAAAAAAAAAAAATAGACAAAGAATATGAATAGCTAGATCACAGGAAAGGAAGAATAAATGTCTTTTAAACACGTGAGAAGATGCTTGCTTACACGAAGAGATACTCAGATTAAATACCATTTAACCTCTGAGTTTGGCAAAGAGCAAAAAAGTTTCTTCATACATGATGTGTGTTTTAGTAGGTGAGAATATGGAGAAGTAGCCACTCCTATGAGTTTCTTTTGGAATATAAATGAGCCCAATCTTTGTAAAGGACAATTTTGTAATCTTCATCATATTTTATGATATAGCTACCCTCTGACTCAGTTGTTTTATTTCTAGGAATGTATCTTCCTTTGAACATATTTATCCTTTTGTCAAATAACGTGTATAAAAGGTTATATGTTGCGGAATTGCTTAAACTAGCAAAAACAAACAAACAAAAAAACAACCCTGGAAATAACCTAAATATTCATCATAAAGAGACTGGGTAAATTAAAGTCTGGTTCATCCCTCCCTAGAATGCTATTCAGGTGTATGAAAGGAGGAGAACCTCTTTACATGCTGGTACACAGCCAGGATATATGATTAAGGAGAAAAAGGAAGGTATAGAACATTGCGTTTTTCAGGGTATATAAAAGAAGCTGGTAGCAGAAGTTGTCCCACGAATGGGAACTGAATGGCTTTCAAGGGGTAGTGTTCAGTATTTTAAAGTATCTCTTTATAACTCTTATTATTGTATCATGTGAACATACTCAATCTTCAGAAATCAATGGAATTTTAAAATATGCCTATGAATTGCTCTAGCCTGTATACCCCTAGAAATTCACCTAACGGCGTAGTTCAAAATGGTACAGGAACGCTCATCACGAGGAACTGTAGAAGGGAATCCCACGCGTGGTGGTGTGAAATGTTCCCCAAGACAAAGGGTGCAATGAAAAGCAAAAGCAAGTTGTAGAAAAATATATATGGTGCAACTATGAAAGTTGCAGAAAAATAAAGCGCCATATATATAATATATGTCACTTTGCAATTGATATTAGAAATTTCATGTCTATATAATGTTTGCATGGGCATGGAACATCCACCTGCATGGAAAGACAGACACAGATTTCTAGGGTGGGAGGCCTGGGGGTCATGGGTAGGACTAAGACTTGCATTGACATGTGTCAGGATTTTTTTTTTTTTACATTTTATATGACCCCAAAATGTAAATTCCTGTGTCCAGATAATAATTAAGGAAACAAAAGGAAAGCATGATGACAAGGACAAACATGTAGGGTTATTGGTCTGTGCCCAGCTGAGTTGACCTTCAAGGTGAATCGGCGCGGAATGAGAGCCCAGCTCGCACTGGGCAGAGTCCTAGGAATGCGTTGGTGTCTTCTTGAACTCCAAAATCACCAGATACAACAATGATAGGCTTATTTTAAAAGGCATTCGGTTATAACAATTTTCTTTTCACAGAAAATGCTGGACTTTTTAATAGCCTCCCTTGGAATTTGGCAAATACGAAAAGATAAATGTTGACTTTTCCATGTTGCCCATTATGCAAAATTTTGAAATAGTCAGAACACAAGAGACACATGCAATGAGAACAATGACCTTGAACGATCCTCAGGCAGATGTACCAGAGTCCATCTCCCATCGCTGGTGTCCCTGGCTAAATGCCTCCCCCACAGCAGCCGGCTGGGATGCCCGTTGGCTTTGGACTTAAAGCGGAAAGATTGTGGAGAGGGAGGCATGTTATTCAGGCACGGGAGGCAAGCTGGGGAAGGTCTAAACAGCAAGTGTGATGATGCTCGCTGCAGGAGCAATTCATCTGGGGAGAAATACTCAGAGAGGGGGTCCTGCTGCCAGATGTGAAAGCAAAGTGCAGGTAACCTGTAGCTGCACATCAGGAGTCATTTTGTCATTCTGGTAAGATTTCTGTCAATCAATCAGCAGTTATTTTCTCTGCCTCTTCTGTAAGGGAACTGTCCAGTTCCAGAGTCCCAAGGCTGCGTGACGTGAGTATACGTCTTCTCTCAGCCGTTCCTCATGTTATTGGCTACTTTGCATCGAGAGTCTGTCCAGCTGTGTCTGTTTCATCCTTAGCTGGGCCTCTCCACTTCCGCCTGTCTGCTTACTTTTTGTTCCAGGATGGAGTCCAACCACAAGTCCTTGACTTCCGAAGTGCATGTCTGCGACCATTCGGCCCAGCCTCTGCTCTTTCTTCTCAGTGTCCCCACCATCCCTTCCTTGCTTGGCCCACATGGCTGGTGAGGATGGCAGTGCCTTTTGGTCCAGGCTGAGGCTGGAATCAGTGCCAGTGGGCTCTCCGGGCCCGTCAGCCCTGGCAATTGGCTTATGGATGTGCATGTGACTCCATGAAAGCAGACAGAGGCCTGGGATTGCAGTGAGAGGTTCTAAGACCCGCTCTTCTTCTGTGGCGGTGACATGGAGAGTATATCAGCCTAGACCAGGCACGCAGCACCACACAGGCAGCCTGAGAGTGCAGGGCACACACTCAGCCGATGGCAGAACCCAGAGACACAGAGAAGCCGAGTCTAAGGACATGCGTGACCCTGAACGTGCTGGGCCTACAGCTGCATCTATGCTGAATATATTGGCTCTAAGAGTCCTCCAAACCCTCTCCCCTCCCTCCCCCATCTCCTTAGTCTCAGGTAGAGTTTCAGTTATCTGCAAGAGAGAGGCCCTGACTAAAATACCTCTGACAATGATGCTTTTAGCAATCACCCTGCACAGGTCTTCACTCTTCCTGACATCTTCATCTAAAAGAGCTAATTGGTTCTCCCAACAACACTACACAATAGGCAGAAGGACAATTTATACTAATCTCCTTTTATATTTGGGAGAAATGAGGCTCATAAAGGTCAAATGACTTGCTCGGGGTCATAGCTGGTAAGAAGCAGAGCCCATTCTGAAACTCAGGACTGGATTTTATGTCCTGGGAGGCACCTCTACAGCAGGGCAGAGCATGCGGCTTTGGGTCACTTGGCCTCTCTCTGTCATACCTCGCTGGCTCTGATCTAGAGGACCTACCCCTCTTCTCTAGGAAACTTGCCCTTGGGCCCTGCAGACCCAGCCAGGAGAATGTTGGGACCCAGGGAACAGCAGAAAAAGAAGTCTTTTCCCTTGAGTTAATACAAAATAACCAGATCTTTCATCCCAAAAGAAAGCGAGTGCGACGCTTGTTAACAATCGGAAATAAGTCAGACCTGGGCAGGGATGGCACCCAGAAACAAGGGCAAACTGAGGGGGGCCTCAGAGTCAGGTGAGAGGATGGAGACGAGGGGAAGCACAGGCGGTGCGTTTGTCTTTCTGTGCTGCCCCATTTACTGCGAGCATCTTAGAGATTGAAGCCCCACACCCCAGGGCTGCTGCGCAGCCTCCCAACCCGGCTCCTTGACACCCTGCTCTCCCCTCATCTTTCCCAACTGCCACTTACGCTAAAGAACGGTGCAGTATTAACCTGCCCCTTGGTGGCGAAAGAATAGCCATTACAGAAAAACAAAATTCCTGGGTGAGCTTTGAAATATTCTCTCTCCGTTTATCACTGTCTTTGAGGCAGGGCGACTCCACACCAACCTAATTAAAACAGCTGGGTTAGAAAGTGAAGTGGAAGCCGCATCAGGAACATGTCCTGTAATGAAGGAAATTTTTTCTGTTGTTCTAAAGGATCACCTTCACAGCCCACAAAAGGGATGGCTGGTGCTTCAGCATGTCACATGTTCCTGGGGAGTGGCGGGTCACTGGTGAGCTCCTGCTCCCACCTCCACTCCTGTGCCTAACCTCCACCCACCCCTCCACCACTCACAGCTTTTTCTTCCTCGGGTCTTGGCAGGTAGTTTGTCAAGCTGATCTTAATCAGATCACTGTGTAATTACAGAGGGACTGTCAGGATATTTTTGGTTGTCATCTTCTAACAGAATGCAGATTGCATGGCGTGTACACATAGAATTACTCTGTAATTCAAAGTAAATTGACATTTAATTTCACTTTAATTACACAGGAATTACAGACATGACAGATACAGCCTAATTAGGGAGCAAAGTATAAGAATCTGTTTATGGAATGAAAATCCATATAATGTCACGTTTTAACAGAATCAAAATAATTTCTCTGAATTTTTGCAGAACATGTGTAGTGATAGCAGTAATGATTAAAATTGCTCTTCTTGGCCATCCACCTTGTGCACCTATATTATCTCGTTTGGTATCAGCCATAACTTAGTGAAGCTGGCCTGGTTATTCCCATGATACAGTAATGTGCCCAGTGTCACACAGCTAAGAGGTGGTGAACTGAACTTTAAATTTGGTTCTCCTGGACTCAAGGCCCATGCTTGGGAGCACTGGTGCCATCTCCTTGATTTCACTGCTAGGGAGAGATGGAGACACGGGATAAAATTCCAGGCCTTTAGATGCGGAGCTCTTGGGGGCTCTGGCCTAGAAAATTGAGCCATTTTCCTCCCATCGCTTCCCTCTTTCTGTCTCCCTCCCTCCCTTTCTTCTTTTTTCACTCACTTAAAAAATATTAACTCATCGGGAGGCTGAGGGCAAGAGAATCGCTTAAGCCCAGGAGTTGGAGGTTGCTGTGAGCTGTGTGAGGCCACGGCACTCTACCGAGGGGCCATAAAGTGGGACTCTGTCTCTACAAAAAAAAAATAAATAAATAAAAAATAAAAAAAAAATATTAACTCAAAGGGATGACCACTCTGTCAGGCATTGTACTGGATGCCGGGTGTTAAGTGCCAAGGGAAACTGGTGGTGTTGTGGCCTTGTGGGGTGTCCTATGCCTGTCCTTGTTCCCTTCCACACAGGGCATCTGGAGTACCTCGCTCTGCAGCTGGCGTGTGTAAGGGACCCCAACTATTTAACAGCATGAGTGTCAGGAGCTATTGATTCAGCACACCGGGCAGACACATGCCATGGGAAGTGGACGCCCGGAGCCCGTCCAGTGGAGCTTCATTCCCAGGATGGTTTCACCCAGATGCAGAGTTTATGGAGCTCTCACGTTTCCCCTAGTTGGGTTTCCATTTAAAACATATTTTTTTTTTTCTCTACACACTCTCCACCCATTTTTGTTCTTTATTCCTCCATTCCCCACCCTACTGCAAAACAAATCACACCCTGGGCTGCTCCCTGCCTTTCCAAGCATCTGGGCCTATCTAGCTTCCATGACTACAGAGTCTTCTTTCTAGCTAATTAGCTAATTTCTTTCAATTTAGCTTCCTTTTCCTTCCATTCTCTTAACCCTCCCCATCTCTCCTTTAGTTATAATCCTGCCATAGTGATAATACTTTGCATTTGGCAAAAGGCTTTCCCTTATAATATCCTGTTTGAACCTTAAGCACAAATCTGTGAAGAAGTCAGTATTTTTATCAGATCCGTCTTATAGACGGGGAAACCAGTAAGCAGAAACATTCAGGATGTTCACCACCTCCCTCAGCTTGTCGGCAGGGATGCTGGCTGCAGACACAGCCCCTCTGGGGCCAGTCCCGGTGTCTTCTGTCCCAAGACACGACCTGCTTGTCTTTCACTAAGCCCTTGCCTCCTTCCTCTTGTTCTCTCAAATTTTAGCCTTTACGTAACAACCATATAATTTATTTAATTTTTCGTTCAAATTGATTTACAAAATAGTTAAATAAATTTCTTTTAAAAGATAGTTTTCTGTGACTACTTCAAATGGCCAAACTAGCTCAGAAAGAGGGAAAACATGAATCTAAACATAACGAACTGGGGCAGCGTCACTAGATGGGAGCTAGTCACTGTCGCCTGTCCCAGGGCCTCATCCAGAAGCCAGCTCTTTGTTGACAACTGAGCTTTATGGGAGTGAGAGGACTGGTCAGCATCTCTGGACACCAGAGCCTCATGCCTTAATGTGACTGGCAGCCCTGGAAAGTGGGGAGCAGAAGACCGTCTTCTTGCTCTGCAGTCAAGGGCTTTCAGATCATCTCAGATCAGACCATGGTAAGCACTGCTATGGCCTAACCACTCTACTTCACCTAAACTTGACCTCATTTGCTCCTACAAAGAGTGCTTAAGTCACACCCAGACTTTGAGGTTTGGCAGAAAGCCACTGAGCTGAGGCAGAGAGGGCCCAGTGCCCCCAGAGCAGTTCAGGTCCTTGTTCAACTGGCCAGGGATAGGTGAGTTAGATTTATTACAGGAATTTTATGGGTTCACATCTCTTACAGAGAAATGTATCTTACAGGACAAAAAGAAAAATAATAAAACAGAAGCATAAGAAAAAGTGAGCTTTTCTTGGGTCTAGGAAACCTTGGTGAGGATTATCTACCTCTTCACTCTGAGATTTCAGCTTCCCATCAATCAGACTTCCAAGATTTTGTTTGCTTATGGAAAATAAAAGTTCCCCATGCTGAGAAACGGAGAAATTTGAGAAGGACATCAAGTGTCTCCTTGAAAATATGTCCTGATGACATGCAAATGAATCAAACCCGATGGATTAATCAAATCATTAACATATCAATCATTAGCAAGCAGATTTTATTTTTAAAAAATCAAATGAAACTGCTCCTGAAGGTAGATCAGAAACTCATAGATGATGTGGCCTTAACTCTATTTTGGAACAAAGCAGAACAGAAATAAATAAACATAAATTAACAATGCAATACTAACAATTCGCCCCTCGCAATTTCAGATTTTAAAGTGAAGAGACACATAAAAAAAAAGGTACTTCTGTCTGTGTGGTACACTCAGCCCGAATACAAGCAGAAAGCTGCACACATCTAATATAGGGCTGCAATTGTAGCTCCCGGAATCCTCGCTCCCTGCTCAATTGCTTTCCTAGCCTCACGAAAATGAAATCCAGGATGGAGCAAGTCACTTTTGAGAACACACTTAGAATTCATCTTCTATCTACAGGAGATATAAATCCAAAAATGCATTGCTTTCCCTTTGCCTTTCCATCAGTCTAAAAAGATTGTACACAAACAACAAATCTGCACATGCAAAGGGGTTACTTAATCAAAAAAAAAAAAATCAAAAGCAGTGAGAGACTCTCCACATGGACAACAGGGCAGCACAGGGATGGGGCTGTCTAAAGAGACAGCTCGACGGGTGGCAGTGAGGACAGAGCGAACAAGCAAACAGGAGGGCATTTCCACGGGGTGGGGAGCCATTCACGAGTTCACGAAAGGCCTGCACTGGGGTTAGGAGAGAAACCCACCGTTCTGCCTGGGGTAGAATGAGACGGGAAAGCTCCTGCTGCCAGCCCCACCCTGCTTTTGTGCGGGGCACAGGGGAGGGGGTGGAGTGAGGGCATATCCCTCCTCTTCCTGAAGATGCTGAAGGCTCAGGCTGTGCAAAGCTCACTGTGCTGGTTTGATTACAAGCAAAAAGAGTCAAGTTGATTTGAATTGTATCTCAGTAACCCCTGTCCCTTGAGAGCCCCGCCTCTTTAATCCTGCTCTGGGTCATCCAGGACGTGTACATGTATGATCTCATTTACGCGTCCCTTCCACATCCCCAGAGCTGCCCCCCCACTCTCTGGATCTCTGCCTCTGGCCTCCCTGTCTGACTCCAGGCCATGTCCTAGGCCTGTGGCCCACACGGGTCAGGGGTGCTCTGATGCCTGCACGGATGAGCTGGTGCACTGTGCGGGTCAGGTGGCAGGAACCAGGGGGGCTTACAGGGGTCAGGGCAGCGCAGACTCTGTGAACAGTCATGTGGGAGAAATTACTAATCCCAGAACTTGTCCAATAAAACACGCCCATGGGAGGCTTCCCTGAGCTGGAATGGCTCCCAGTTTGAAACCCTGGCCAGGTCTGATAAAGAATTCGGTAAAGGCAATAGACTTAAGGTTTGGGTTTTTTGGGGGTGGGGAGGGGGGTTGTCCATGTGGTATTTTATTTATTTTTTAATTTATTTTTTATTTCAAATTAATATGAGGGTACAAATTTTTAGATTACGTTGTTCTCACTTCCAGGGTAAAGTTCCATTTGTAAAAGCACCCCTCACCCAGGGGGCGTCTTACATACCCCCACAATGTGCACATCAGGGGAGAGCCCACCTCATTCCTCCCCCTCCTTGCGTCAGTCGTCCTCCCCCTCCCACCTCTCTCTACCCCTGTACTAGACTATATTTGTATTTTATTGTTCATATAAGTATGTAATTATTTATATATTGTTTTCATATTAGTATAGAGTACATTGGATATTTATTTTTCTATCTTGCGATGCTCTACATCCATGCCAGCATCTGGTGTTTTGTGACTTGTGATGTGGGCTAATCTTGCTGGGGTTAGGTGATATCTTAGAGTGGTTTTGATTTGCATTTCTCTGACAATTAAAGATGAGGAGCATTTTCAAGTGTTTGTTGGCCATTCGTCTGTCGTCGTTGGAGAAGTTTCTGTTCAAATCTCTTGCCCACTTATCGAGGGGGTTGTTTGCACTCTTCTTATTGTTTAATTTGAGTTCTTTGTAGATTCTAGTTATTGAGTCTTTGTCAGATTCATACCTTTGTCAGAGATAAGGTTTGGGTATGATTTACACAGTGTGCTACCTCTCCTCTTGAACCAATTACTCCCCAAAAAGAAAATGAAAAGGATTTGTATTCTGAAGGGAATCCTAATGGTCTGTGGTCAAAATAATGTACAGAATAGTATTTAGGATAGGAAGGCAGATGAATAAGAAAGTGTGTATAGGGTGGCACCTGTGGCTCAGTCGGTAAGGTGCCGGCCCCATATACCGAGGGTGGCGGGTTCAAACCCGGCCCCAGCCGAACTGCAACAAAAAAATAGCCGGGTGTTGTGGCGGGCGCCTGTAGTCCCAGCTACTTGGGAGGCTGAGGCAAGAGAATCGCTTAAGCCCAGGAGTTGGAGGTTGCTGTGAGCTGTGTGAGACCACGGCACTCTACTGAGGGCCATAAAGTGAAACTCTGTCTCTACAAAAAAAAGAAAAAAAAAAGAAAGTGTGTATATTTAGGTCACATGCAAGACATGTAAAGCAGAGCCATGGGATGGACACTCAGGTCACACGCCCATTTCCTACACTTGTACACTGGCTCGTCCTCACAGCACCTTTGCTCACCGACCCTAGAAGAGTCAGGCGAAGACTCCTCCACAACCTGGCACTCCTGGCAGTCCCTGTCTCTCAGCTGGAAGTAGCACGGGGACTAAAGACTAAAGGCTATCTGGCTCTACTCAGGGTTGGTGCTGTTTGAGGCTGGACGAGGCAGGAGCTCAGGAGTACACTCTGAAGTCTTTGGAAGGCCTTGTTAACTGTCTAGCACCCATGACAGTCCCTTTGTTAGGAAATCTCTTTACTCACATAGGCACCAGACCTCAATGGGAAATTGAGTCAGATGATAACTGTGGTCAAAAAGGATAGATCTGGGAATCTGCAAGTCTGGATTCTAGTTCTGCTCTTTCATTTATTAGCGATGACTTCTTGGTCAAATTAGTTAACTTCTCTCGACCTTAATAAATGATCTTTCTAACTCCATCATTGCAGTGGGGTCAGAAAGGACAGTAACTAGGCCCATATCACAGGGTCACGTGAGGGCCAAAATGAGAAGCTGTGCGTGCCGTGCGCTCCTCTGGGGCAAGCTCAGCATCACTTCACACACATGTGATCATTTCATTCTGGCCGTTTCCAGATGTGAAGTCTGATGCTAGGGGAAACTGGGGAAGCCTGTTTTTGTGAATTTCTAATATCCTCCTAAATCCAATGGAAAAAAAATCAGGCCAATTGTAAACCTGTATATCTCATATGATTGGTTTTCTTTCTTTCCTTCCTTCTTTCTTTCTTTCTTTCTTTCTCTCTCTCTTTCTTTTTCCCTTCTCCTTCCCTCCCTTCCTCTTTCCTTTCTTTTGTGCCCAAATAAAAATTTTCTTACTGCAGCACTTGATGGAAATAAAATGTGTTCTAAACATTTAGATCACTAAATGTTTAACCTATCATTTTCTCACTCTTGGGAAACATTAAGACAAAATGAAGCATTGTATTCTAAGAACCTATGTCTATGCATAATTAGAGATATCTTTTTACCATCCAAGATAATTTAAAGTTGAATTAGGAATAATATTAGGAATAAATATTACCACCCTGTTGCAAATATGCTAAATTTATGTTTTAATAAACTGAACTTATGCTGCCCGATTCTTGCAAAATCAGGAATTATTAAACATAGACTTTCCAGGGAAAGTAGCCACTTTGCTCACTTTTATCTGAACTAAAATTTGCTTGTTTCCCCAGAAAAGAGAAGAATTTGAGAAGGGCTGGTCTATATTTAGCACAGCTTGATGACCCAAAGGCCAGATGGCAACAAAGGAAGAAGAAGAGGTTTGGATGCTGGGGATGGAGGTGGCCTCAGACCGGACTCTTAGGGAAGAACGCTGGGGCTCCCGGCCTTTGGAGATCTGGGGACTACAACTATTTTTCATCCTTGAGTTTGCCTTTAGGATTTCTGCATGTCTTCTAAAGAAACTTTCCTTTTTCTATTTTTAAGCAGTCAATTCCACCAAACACATTTTAACTTTTGATTTGAAATCAAGAGTTTCTTTCCTCATAATTTTTGTTTATTCAGAAGAACCATAAGTTTTGATTATCTCTGAGTTCAGTAGTGATTATTCTCTAGGACCCTATGTGGTAAGGGTGATCCTGAGAAGCCAAGCAGATAGTTAAATCTTATCAGCGAAGTCATGTTTTGAATGTGCTAAAAGCCTTCTTTCAAAGCATGGAAAATCCTTTCTAAAGAAAACTGTCACTTCCAAGTAATAATTATTCTTGATTTTCATAATTATATATCTAGAAACATGTCTGAACGAGGTTGTCAATGGATAAAAAAGTGTTGCTCAACAAATAAAAATTCTGTTTACAATGTGAAGTCACATCCCTGTCATTATTGGAAAGTGAGCGTAGTTCTTGTTTGAATAAAAAACACCAGGTAAATCCCTGAGACTGGCTTCCAGCAAAGAGGGTGTGTATTGAAGAGAGGGTATAGGCGGTTTCTCATAACAGAATCCCATGTGCATGAATCAATTGCTTTCTAAGAATCTCTTCACCTGGTCAATGAGCCCCAGGAGTGAGAAAAATTTTATGTGCACGTGTGTGTGTGTGTGTGTTGGGGCCCATGCATGCATGTGTGTGTGTGTGTGTGGGGCCCATGCATGCATGTGTGTTGATCCATGTAGGTGTGTATAATTTGGGGGCTTTCCTGTGTGATTATGGGCATTTCTTGATGAGTGTGTGTTGTGTGCACCCAGGTATTTACATCTGCATGAAGAGTTGTCCTAGTGGACAGTGGGGGACGGAAGGTCTCATTTCACACTTTCTGTCACTGCAGAGCAGTTTCTACAACTGCAAAGTTATTGCCATTTGGCACAATCCTTTTCCTAAAGTACGACACAGTTCCCTGATTCACAGAATTAAAGGCAAGGCAAAGGAAGGAGAAAATTAGAAGGTTTGGTGGAAGGTAAGTTGCTATTACTGTATTCTATAAACATGAAATTGTCCCATTAAAATGATTCTAAATCAGTGCGGTACAGTCCTAAGAAAAAAGGTTTATAAGAACCTCCTCCTCAGGGGCAGGAAACCTCAAGACATAGCTAGTGTTGGTTAGGAAGCTATGGCCTGGAGGTTGGGGGCTACAGCACACACTGAGAGATGAGATGGTAAACAGCCCCATGGGTGACGGTTGACCTGTGCTGGCGTCAGGATGCAGCGTTTGGGGAGCTTGCACAGTGCTTGCTTCAGATAATGCATTTGATTCCGGCAGTCTGGGCTTTGAATCTCTGGCCTCATCATTTACTTGCAGTGAGACTTTGGGCAAGTTACTAAAGTTACTGAACCTCAGTGTCCCTACCTACAGGGCAGAGGTAATGATACCTTCTCTTCAGGAGTGCAGAAAGAATTAAATGGGCTCTCCTGGGGCTCAGGGAATATCTTCTCCATTCCCTCATGGGTTTGGAGGGCAAGGCAAGATGGCTGACTGGAGACATGGTTAGATGGATCGTCTCAGAAAGAAGGGAAAGTTTTGGAAGAAAATAAAACATAGCGTATTTGTAATTCTGAGGGAAAACTGCCTCAGAGAGTCCATGGGAAGAAGTTGCAGAGCAGAATACGAAGGAACAAGATTTCAGCAGAGATCTATCTTGGAGAAACTTTGAGTCCCATAGAAAAGGCAGGTGGCAGTTTTGTTTTTCCTCCCCTCACTCCTCTGGAAGTCAGCAGACTCTCGGGCTGCTGAAGAGCTTCTCCACCCTTCTCAGTCCCAAAGCTGCTGCCGCCAGGGAATTGAGAGCCTCTTGAAAGCAAACGCCAGCCCCTGTGGGTTGCTCCCTGTTACCACAGGCCCGAGTGGAGATGGTGAGACCACACTGCTTCTCCGGCATCGTGCATTGTGGTCCTCCCCAGGACCTGTAGCCTTTCAGGTTTCTTGTCACTGGTCCCTACGCAAATATTTCCCAGCTCTGCCCAGACTGAAGTGGTCACAGTGGCTGGTGGGTCCTGGGGGAACTGTGTGATCCTAGAGCTTGGACATTCAGGGTAGGCTGCTTTCTGAGGAGAAGGGGACCAGAGTACCAGCTCTCATCCCTTCAGACTCTTTTTTTTTTTTTTAGACAGAGTCTGACTCTGTCACCCTGGCTAGAGTAGAGTACCCTGGCATCATCTTAGCTCACAGCAATCTCAAACTCTTGGGCTCAAGCAATCTTCTTGCCTCAGCCTCCCAAGTAGCTGGGACTACAAGTGCCTGCCCCAATGCCCAGCTGGTTTTTCTACTTATTTTTTAGTAGAGATGGGGTCTCACACTTGCTCAGGCTGGCCCCCAACCCTCAGACTCTTCTTCTCCTGCTCCCCTTCCTCACCCACTGCTGCTGAAGGCACAGGTATCCCCAGGGACAATGGAGCTGGGGCTCTTGGGAGAGGCTGCTTCCCCTCCATTGCATCAATGCTTCTACAGAGAGTGGGGTTCACAGCTTTCCTCTGAAAGCCTGTAGTGGGCCACAGGAAGCCTGGACTATGGGCCTCCTGCCTGGTGCCCTCCCCGGTGCTGCTTGTCTGGCTGCTGCAGCAGAGCAGGGCACACCCTGAAGTGGGGAGATACTGGGACCAGCACACTTTAGGATTGAGCTTAGGAGACCAGGGGACAGGCCTGGGGGCTAGATCCTACACACTCAGGCCTTGATCCAATTGTCTTGTTGGATGAGTGGTGTTACAAGAAATAACTGTCAAAAACTAGGTTCCTTTAGGTTACCCAGTTATCACTCCTCTGCAGGAATAGTCAGAAAATTCAGGAGGATTAGAGTCTTGAGTTATGGACAGCTCCACTCTAATTGTGATCAATAAAGAACATTTAGCCCCTGCTGCTGGCTATGCTGTGTCCCCAGGGGTCTCTTCCCAGCCAACACACATTTAGTCAGTGGTAGGTAAAAAAGGGAATGTCAGGAAAGAAAGAGCATTGTGATTCCAGGCGCAGAAGTCCCCACTGGCCTTTCCACTTGTTTTTTTTGTTTTGGAAACAGAGTCTTACTGTGACCCTGGGTAGAGTGCCATGGTGTCCTAGCCCACAGCAATCTCAAACTCCTGGGCTCAAGCTATCCTCCTGCCCCAGCCTCCTGTATTGCTGGGACTACAGGCACCCACATAATGCCTGGCTAGTTTTTCTATTTTTAGTAGAGACAAGGTCTCACTCTTGCTCAGGCTGGTCTTCTGAGCAGAAGCAATCCACTGGTCTCACCCTCCGAGTGTTAGGGTTATAGCTGTGAACCGCTGCACCCAGCTCACAGCCCTTGATTGTTAATCCCTTCAGACCCCTGTCAGTGGGACAGCGCCTTGGATGGAAGACACCAGCTTTCAGATCGTGTGCAGGTTAGGGAAATGGCTTTTTGCCTCAACTTGTCTTCATTCAAATCCTGTCTCTAGAGTTACAGTATAATGATCTTACCGCAATATCTAGTCTTTCAGTTTTCTCATCTGTAAAATTACAATAATAATGCTTGCACTATATGGCTGTTTAAATAAATACATTATGTATGTAAAATATGAATGCTGGCTAGCAGCAATTAATAAACATTGGCTATGACTATTAGAGGATGATGGTTATTGTAAAAAATTCCCTGGTGCTGGACTCTGCGTCTATGCTCAGTCTGCTGAAAGCATTTGAAAAGATACAGAGCTGTGATGGCCTGGAACATTTTTTGGATAATGTATCCCACAGTCCTAGCATCAAAAGTGCTCACAGCTACCCATGCCAACAACCTTGAAAATAATGAATAGGAAAAAATTACAGGAGATTCTTGTTTCTTTATGGCACTCTGGCAAGATCGGTTTATATTCTCCTGTGTACCCAGTCGGGGGCAGAGAGGAAGAATGTTTTTCTCTTACTTTTTTACTTCTAACTAGTTTACATCTTCAAATTCACAATCAGTCAACACATCAGTCAAGAATCTTACAGCCAGTGAAATGGAGAACGTATTTGCCTTTTATAATCAAGTTGTATGGTCCCATGGTTAAAACTACATGTTTTGGAGTTTACTGCATCTGAGTTTGATTTGAGACAAATTACTTGAACTCTCTGCAAGTCCACTTCCTCGACGTTAAAATAGGGTAATGATGGTGCCTCTGTTGCAATGTAGGTTTGAGAATTACATGATAAAATGTGCAGAAGGCTCTCAGAACAGGGTCTAGAATTTACTAATCATTTAGCAATGATTAATTTCCTCAATGTTGGAAAAATATTGCCTAGAGGGGCTTGGGAGCTGGAAGCTCACAGTGAAGAAAGGCAGCAAGTGAGGTTGTGAAAACCCAGCCAGGGACCAGATTGGAAAGCCCACCACACTCATTTCAGAAGACTAAACCCACGCAGAGGTCTCTCCCCAGCAGGTCTTTTTTGGGGTCAGAATCTGTAAAGCCAGGAGCAGGATCAGCTATGTAATTTTCAGAGTCCAGTGCGAAATGAAAAAGCAAGACTCTCCATTGAAAAATCAGAGGATTTCAAGGTGGCAGCAGCAAAGTTTTAAACCAAGCGTGGGGTCAGTCCTGCTGAGCCTTGGACCCTGTAAGACTTCTCAGTTTGCATGTCCCTGCAGCTGGCTCTGCCAAGGGACAGGAGGGACAGTATGGAGAAGAATGGGACAGAAGATCAGTGCTACCCTTAAGAAAGTCACCCTGGTTCTTAGAGCACAGGGCCATGTTCAAGCACACCCAGGCTGTAGCCCACGTTGGGACACCCATTTCATAAACCTGCTCCTTGAGAGATGTCTGTGTGGAGGACAGACAGGCAAGTGGCCAGTCATTTGTTTAGTTCTGTGGCTGCCAAAAATAAGGCCAGCATTTTAGGGCCACAGCACAAGATAAAATTTACAGGCTCTTCCCAGCAGCATGCGCCTTACTCAGGGTTAATCTTGTTTATTACAGGAGTAGCAAGGACGTGTGAAAGACGCCTTGGAAAGGTTCCACGTTGCAGTCTTGACTCCTAATAAAATGGGCTGTCCCCACCAGCTCCTGGCACAACTTCCCACAATACACCAGCCCAAGGAGGCAGAGGCAGGCTCCGGGCCAGCGTCTCACCACTCACCTCGTTTGCTCTGGCTGAAGCACCAGTACTCACTTCCCTTAGGACTTCCAGGCCTTGCAGCAAATTCTAAGCCTGAGATTGAAGGGAGCAAGGGCTTTGTGGGATCATGTGCTGGGAGAAGAGGGAGGCCAGGCTTCTGGGGTTGGGGTGCTGCAGGGGAAGGTGCTGGAGGGAAGAGATGTTGATGGGGCAGAACAAGTTATTAATCAACACACGGCCAAGTCTCCTTGCCAAGAACACTCTCTCCCTCCTGGCTGCTGAGAGACCTGACAGAGAGGTTGCTATCTGAACTCCAAGCAAGTATTCACTGATGTGGTTAGTTAGAACAATTAAAAGCAATATGTAGGTTACAGTAGAGAAGAATGCATCATGGGATCCCCAAACCTTTCAAATACCAGTGATGGAGGATGCATTCGTTCATTTGTGTGAGGGATGCTACTTCACTCTCCAGAGCCTGGAGCTCCTCCTTCCATCTTATCTCAAGAGCTGTACCAAGAAAGAACTATCCCCCCTGCCTGATGTCATGGTGACATCCAAAATGAATCCACAAGGTCAGTGTGACTTAGCTCTTCTTCAGTCCTTTGTTGAAACATCCGGTGGATTCAAGTGTGCAGCTGAGTCAGTGCATGGTGTAAGCTGATCTAGGTTTACTGAGACCTGAAGTCCAGGTCTGTGCTTCTGAGTTTATATGCCTTAGACAAACTTGACTGTAAATGGCACCTGCTATGACAGACACTCAGGTCTTTTGTGGAAAGGGTGGCCCGTTAGTGGATAGACAGTGGAGAGGGGACTGCTGGGACTGTGCTTACCTCTTCTTTATACTGTTGTAATTTTGTTTCTGAAGAATATCAGGGGCCTTTTGAAGAATTTTAACTCCTGCTCAGAAGAAGGTGAACATTTTTGAGGCTTTGGAGTTTGCAAGTTCTGGTTTGTTTCTCTGTTAATTTTTCAGAAATGAGTATCTTGAAAATATTTTTAAATGGTTTTGCTCCAAAGATTCTTGCTCCCTTTACACAGAAATTATGGCCAACCTGGATTATATAAAATCCTTAGAACTCTTCTGAATGAAACCACTAGAGACTGTAACAAATAGGATGAACCTACAAAAGATTTGATTCGAATCACTCTGTGAAGCAAAGCCATTTAATAAACTCTCTGCCAAAATATTACCAGAAAAAATTTCTTTGCATGGGTTTGAACGTCCAAAATGAAATATAATTTCTACTTACATTAGAAACATTTATTTTTGTAAAATGAGAGACTAATATTAAGTCAGAACAACTAACTGCATAATCTGTAAAAATACAAAAGATGATAAAGTGTGTGTTTACATCCACTGTTTATCATAGGGAACACGATGAATTACAAAGGTTATGAAATCCAAGGCTGTTGCCCAGAGTAATGGTGACGTTGACCAAACCCAGGAAGGAAGTTGGGCATACGGGAAAACGAAGTCAGGCGCTGCCTGCCTAGTGAGTCTTGACAGCCAGCTCTGTTGACCTTGGGAGCTTTTGGGCCCTGGAACTGATCCTTCCTAGGGCGAACCGGGGAGAGTCAGGCTGAAGAATATTGTTTTGATGGATTCACTATAAATTTACTCAATCTGGTAATCATGGATATTTTGACGGTTTCTCGTCTTTTGTTACCATAAACGAGGCTAACATGAATAACCTCATATGTATGCCTTTGCACATTTTTTAGATTTATAAATCCTTAGAAGAGCCAAATGCTTGTTGAGTCAATGTGTATGTGCGTTTAAAACTGCCAATTTGCCTTCTAAGGAGGTTGTATCGATTTATACACCTGCCAGCATTTTATGGGAGTATCTATTACTCCACACACAGACCGACACAACGTGCTACTCAGCTTGGGGATTTTCCTTCATCTACTAGGTGAAAATGACATCTCAGGCTACTTTCATTTGTGTTTATTTTCTTATGAGTAAAGCTGAATATCTTTTTGTAGGTGAAAAGGCTACTTCGCAATTTGTTTTTCCACAAATTCGCTTGTACTCTTTGTTGTTTTTTTTGTTTGCTGGTCTTTATTGTATTAATTTCTAAGGGTTCTTCGTGTTTTAATAAAATTATCCTTTTGTCTATCATATATGCTGCAGCAGTTTTCCTTCATTTCTCACTTGTTACCTTTGTTACGGTACCAGTTCCTTATTGTAGACCCTTGATGTTTTTAGGCAGTGACATTTTCAAGCATACTGAATGTGCTAATTTTTCAGAATGGCATGAGGATGCTGTGGGATGCTTTCCTGGCCTTAGCACCTTTTCCTCAACACAGTCCTTCCCAGGAGGGCTGGGTGGATGTCACCATGCCTGTCATTTCATATGTCATCCCTGGCAGCTATGGGTTGGGCTCTCCCTGAGGCAGCACCCTGCATGTAGGACGTGCTCTTAGGAACAGCACTGGTGACAGGAAAGCAGAGGAGGCCCCAGCTGATCCTACAGGGAGCTCTGGAGCTGGGAGGCTCTGCAGAGATGTCTCATCTTGAGCCAGGTAGAAGGGGCTTATACCCTCCACAGATCTATTTTTGGAGGAGGACTGCCCTTAGGGAGCAGAGACCCTTTGGGCATGATGGTTGTTCCCTTCAGCTGAGGACAATAACAGAAGAGTGACCAGGTTATAAGACCAGCAACTTGGATGGCACACCAAGAAACCTGGCCACCTCCTTTGGCTGCCCCACCTTCACTTAGATCCACTTCCATGAACCCTTAGGTCTCAGTGCTTTGCCGATGTAAGGTCCCTTCAGTTTTAAGAGGTTTAACATCTTAGTGGCATAGAGGAAGGGCCAGTCACGTGGCCATCGGCCTAAGGATTTTTTTCCTCCTTTCTGCCCCTGAGCCTTACGAGTCTTTGACACTTTGCACAGAAATGTCCGGAAACCACTAGGATAGCTAGCCTTTAGAAAAGCAGAAAATGAAAGGAAATGATGAGAATATGGAGAAATTCGGGCTCTCCTATATCACTGGTGGGAATGTAAAAAGGTGTAGCCCCTGTGGAAAACAGTTTGGTGGTTGCTAACAAAAGTTATCTGTAGAACTGCCATCTGACCCAGCGATTCTATTGCTAGGTACATACCCAGAGGAATTGAAAATAGGTGTCTAAACAAATGCTCATGCACAAATGTTCATAGCAGCACTGTTCTCAAAAGCCAAGGCAGGGAAACAACCCAAATGCCTATCAACAAATGAATGGATAGTAAGGCTGAGTACATTGGGTACTTTTTTTTTCCATTCTTGAGATACTTTACTAAGAAGAATATGTTCCAGCTCCATCCATGTAAACATGAAAGAGGTAAAGTCTCCATCTTTCTTTAAGGCTGCATAATATTCCATGGTGTACATATACCACAATTTATTAATCCATTCGTGGATCGATGGGCACTTGGGCTTTTTCCATGACTTAGCTATTATGAATTGGGCTGCAATAAACATTCTGGTACAAATATCTTTGTTACGTTGTGATTTTTGGTCTTCTGGGTATATGCCCAGCAGAGGAATTACAGGATTGAATGGCAGATCTATTTTTAGATCTCTGAGTGTTCTCCATATATCTTTCCAAAAGGAATGTATTAATTTGCATTCCCACCAGCAGTGCAGAAGTGTTCCCTTTTCTCCGCATCCACGCCAACATCTCTGGTCTTGAGATTTTGTGATATAGGCTAGTCTCATTGGAGTTAGATGATATCTCAAAGTAGTTTTGATTTGCATTTCTCTGATGATTAAAGATGATGAGCATTTTTTCATATGTCTGAAGGCCGTGTGCCTGTCTTCTTCAGAGAAGTTTCTCTTCAAATCCCTTGCCCAGCCTGCGATGGGATCCCTTGTTTTTTTCTTGCTGATGTGTTTGAGTTCTCTGTGGATTCTGGTTATTAAACCTTTGTCAGTGATGTACCCTGCAAATATCTTCTCCCATTCTGAGGGCTGTCTGCTTGCTTTGCTTACTGTGTTCTTAGCTGTGCAGAAGCTAATTTGGGGCTCTCACATGAAAGCTATAACCCAGTTACAACTTAACAATAGGGGGAAGTGGGAAAGGGGGGGGTGGGTAGAGGGTGGGGGATCGGTGGGATCACACCTGTGGTGCATCTTACAGGGGTATTTGTGAAACTTGGTAGATGTAGAATGTAAAGGTTTTGGCACAGTAACTGAGATAACGCCGGAAAGGCTATGTTAACCACTGTGATAAAAATGTGTCAAATGGTCTATGAAGCGGGTGTATGATGCCCCATGATCATATCAATGTATACAGTTATGATTTAATAAAAAAATAATAATAAAAAAATAAAAATAAAAATAAAATGAAAAAAAACCTAAAAAAAAAAAGAAATGATGAATGTTTAAAGTGTATCCTAAATACACTGATCATTATGCATTGCATGCATGTCTCAAAATATCACATGTACCTCATAAACATGTGCAATTATCAAAAAAAAAAAATGAATGGATAAACAGGTTGTAGAATACATGTGTCATGGGGTATTATTCGGCCCTAGAAAGGAGTGAAGTGCTGATGTGTGCAACCACATGGAGGAACCTTGAAAACATCATGCCAAGTGAAGGAAGCCAGACACGTAAGGTCACGTGTTGTGTGGTTCATACAAAATATCCAGAATAGGAAAATGTATAGAGATAAAGCAGATAAGTGGTTGTGAGGGGCCCGGGATGGGCGGGGGATGGGGATTACCGCTTAATGAGCACAGGGTTGCACTGGGGGGGGGCATTCAAATATTTTGGAACTAAATAGAGGTAGTAGTTGGGCCACATTGGAAATGTACTAAACACTGCTGAGTTGTTCACTTCAATGGCCAATTTTATGTTATGTGAATTTCACATCAAAAATAAATAGTCAGTGTATGGTGCCCCATGATCGCATTAATGTACACAGCTATGATTTAATAATAAAAAAATAGTTATTGATAGTAAGGGGGGAAAAGCCCCCTGCTTGCAAATAATGTGAACCATGCACAGTAATTAAAGAAATGAAGACAGCTGTTAATTTAGAGCTTTTTGGAGATTTTGGCTTATGTGTTTCAGCAGTGGCAGAAGGAGAAACAGGATTGCACTTAATTAGCCCCAAATCCCAGGTGGCCTTCACTTCTCCGTGCCTGTGACCCACTGAACACCATCACACCACTGAGCTGGAAGGGCCTTTCTGGATGGGCTGAGAGGCGTTGCAAATCCTATCAGAGGACTCTTTTCAGAAGCGACAATATAGCACCTGGCTAAACATCACCGCATGTTCCTAGTAGGGCTGCCGGCGCTTACTGGAATCAAATTTTCCTGGTGCTTGTTTTGGCTCCTGGCCACCAGCTGCTCCTGTGCCTGGAACAGGGCATACAGTGGAGAGGGGAGTTCTCAGCAGATGCCATTGGGGGGGGTGCTGCTCTGCAGACCTGGCATCTAGAGACCCTGGGAGCAGCCCCCCACTCAGGAACTGGGAGTAAACACCCCAGCTTCCTTGCCCCCCGGGGCATCGTAGGGATCTGAATCTAGGGCTTGCTACGTACCCCGTTGCCCAGGGAAAAACCTGCTCATTACTACACTGTTTCCTGGCCTCCTTCCTTCCTCCATCTCACTCCCCTGCCCCACTACCGCTATTTCCTGGGATCATTTCCCAACTCAACTACCAGCGCTCAATCCTTATCTGCCAGAACGAGAGATGCAGCAAAGTGTTAAAGTTGCCAGGCAAGGGGTTCCATCTGGGAAATCATGTTCCAAAGTGTCTGTCCTCCCTTCTCTGTCCAAAGGAACAACAAACCACCAGCCCCAAACAAGCAAACAAGAACCATACACAATAAAAACCTAGCGACATCTGCTATGTTGTCCACAGAGGACTTGTCCTAATTGTCTGAATCGGTCTGTGCAAATGTATTAGTTTTTACATAGCTGGCTTCAAAACTACTTTCCAGGCAGAATTCCAGCCACCCTTCTTCCTGATTCTTAACTTGCTGTTTGCATAAACTAATCTTCCTGATTCTTGACATCATACCCAGCACCTTGTCTATACTTAACTGGGATTGAAGGGAAAGGAGGTCTTTCGTGAGGGGCCCAGAATTACTTCCATCCACCCACAGTCTGGTTCTGACGAACGACATCAAATTTTGGATGTGCAATTATTTCCTCTACGTCCACGTCAACACTCCGAGCTGATAAAGATTAAGAGGGGGCAACAGAGCTCGAGAGTTTTACAACTCCTTCTGGACTTGCAATGTGTGTTCCTATCTGTCTGTCTGATTGGAAATTTAAATCATCTCACATTTCAGGCAATTGGTGGCCTCATCAGATACGGAATCTGACAGTTTATGGCTCAATCTGTGTCTTGCTGTTTTTAAAGGAAAGGTAGTAAAAATTGAAATTAAGGAAAACAGATAAATGCTGAAGTCCTGGGATGGTGCATTTTATAATGATTACATCTGCTGCAAAGTGCCTAAAAAAAAAAAAAATGGCTCTGGAAAGCTGCCGGGGCTCAGAGCAGCTCCCACGGTGAAGAGGAGCCGGCGGGAGAGGAAGGACTTGCCTGTGAGTTGCGCAGACTTTAATCTTGCCTCCATGAGTGTGACTGCTCCTTTCTCCCTTTGGTTTTTGTCGCAGCTGTTCTGCATCTTTCAAAGCATGTGAGATTCCCGTCCATCCACGCCCTCCCCCCGGGGTTGCCGTGTCATAGCTCAGGAAGGAAAAGGAAATGGCCGGGGACAGCAGTCAGCAGAGCTGGTGTGGCCTGTGAAGGAGAGGGGTGGGGAGGAGGGACGGGCAGCCTCAGCGCTGACTTTTGTGGTTACCATTTGCTTTGATAGTGTATCCTCATGGCAAGTTTGAGGGCTTGGCAGGTTAGGAGGACAAACTAAAAACCCAAGGTTTAATTGTATGATTTGAAATGATAATGAAGCTGGTCCCATGGTATAATGATTAGCACTTTGGACTTCGAAATGATGATGATAAACAAGAGAATGAATTAATTAATCCATTAAATATCAGACTAATGTTAATATGTGCCGGGTACTATGAATAGTGCTTTCTGTTGACTATTTCATTCGATTCCAACAACTGTCAGAGGTAGGAAGGATTAGGAGTAGTCTTCCCATTTTAAAGATGAGGAAATCAAGGTTTAGAATGAGCACAGATTTGCTCAAATGGAGTTGACGGCCTGGACTTCATCGGCAGTGCTTCTGATTTGAGTTTCAGCTGTGTGCGCTCCAGCGCCACTCTTTCCCAGTCAAGGGAGAAGATGGAAGGATAAGCATCCTCTTCCCTCCTTCCTGGGGGTGCCCTCTTCTACCACACAGACGGAGCCTCCTCTTGCTCATTCCACCTGCTTAGCTTGCCTTCAGATCCTTTCTGCTCATTAAGCTATACAGAGCTTGCAGTGCTTGACTGGAAGGTTTTTTTCTGGGGTTTTGCATTTTCACCTGGGCCACACACTAAAGCCAGTGAACAGCTCATGGTGATGGGGAGTGGGATGGGGCAGTGTCTTGGGGGAAGGTGGGTGGTTGGAAGGCTGAGCCTTGAATTAGTTTGGGTTCCTCCATGAGCCAACTCTCGGTCAAGAATGTACATAGCGGGCAGCGCCTGTGGCTCAGTGGGTAGAGTGCCGGCCACGTATACGATGGTGGTGGGTTCAAACCCAGCCCCAGCTAAACCTCAGGCCAGTTGTGGCAGGCGCCTGTAGTCCCAGCTGCTTGGGAGGCTGAGGCAAGAGAATCACTTAAGCCCAAAAGTTTGAGGTTTGAGGTTGCTGTGAGCTGTGATGCCACAGCACTCTACCCAGAGCAACAAAGTGAGCCTCTGTCTCTACACACACACACACACACCCACAAAGAATGTACTTGGGAAGGAAACAGCCAGGGAGATGAGACAGGAAAGGGAAGGCAGGCACTACAATCTGTGTTATCAACCAGGCGCCTCTGTGGGCTTCTACTGGAGTTTAATCCCCACTGTGGAAATCTGGTAGACGCCTGTTCTTGGGGAGAACACATGTGTCAGATTATCCTGTTCAAGGGACAAGGAAACGTGTGTGTTCGTGCTCTGCTCCCCTGGTCATGGGCGAGGGCTGCTGGGCTGGGGACTGTCCATTCCCTGCAGCTCCTGGCCGGCCACGCAGGCAGCAGGTAGCCGGCAGCCCTTGGTGACGGGAGCAGGCCTCAGGTGCAGGGAAATCCGGCTGGAAGTTACTGGTGCAGAAAGGGCATGGGGATATGGGCAGGGCCCCGGGCTGCTGCTTGACCTGCTACAAGCTCCTCAGAGTCCCTGACGGGAGTTTCATCCTGAGTGAGCATCTCACTTAGCTTCCAGAGACATCATCAAGCTTTTTCCTTCTGGACCCAGATAGTTAAAGGAACAAAAGGAAACATTGGATCCAACGCGGCACTGTTCCTTGTGTGTGTGGTTCTATAACTGTCTTCTAAACATTGGAGGGGATAATGCAAAAGAATACCAGATTTGTGTGGTTTAGGTATTTTCTATAGCTTCTCTTTTCTTCTTTAAGAATCTTTGATTGAAGGGTCACAAAATCCTATTCTTGCCTCTAAGTCTTTGTATAATACAGTTGAAATTGTCTACTGCTATGCACGACAGAAACCAGTTCTCAGTCCTTTGCTGTTTAATGCCCATATTTATTTAAGAGACAGCAATACAAGGCCTTTGTGCATTATTCTATATCACTAATTTAAATGATACTTAACAGCACTTTTTTTAATCCATTGATTTTATTGGTCTCTTTGTGGGATAAATGGGTAGCAAGCATTCTGGATGGAAAACGTTGCAGCCTCTATATGGAATCAAAGTGATTTTTTTTTAAAGAAGTAAAATAATTCAATCACTGAACAGCTGTTTTTGGAAAAAATAGTTATTTGGCTGAATTTAAGTGCTATCGTTTTTTGTAAATTATGTATGTGTACGTGAGTGTGCATATGGACATTAACCATTGTTGTCCATTAACAAAAATTGGCTGTTCAGATAGTTTCTGAATATCACTTATGTACTTTATGTCGGTGGGGATTTTGAGGAGATGGATCCCCTCAGCACCCGTCTGTTTTATTTTGTGGGACTGCTCCCAGTGTGTGTGTGCCTGATCTTTCCTCTGCACCTTCTAAAAGCCAGGGAAGTTGTGGGACGCAGGATGGAGCGCTCAGAAGCTCCAAGCAGGATTTCGCAGCTTGAGCCAGCAGTGCACTCCCCTGTGGGAGCCTCTGGCTGGGGGTGGTGGCAGTCACAGCAGTAGTGTTCAGCCATGACAGGGTTCTAGCAGATTTGGTTTCCTGTTCTCTCTGGAGTTACCTCTACATATGCATTCAAAAACCATTATGAGCCTGCTCTGAGTCAGCCATTATTTCTGATGCTGGGGTTACAGAAGTAAACAAGAATGATATAAGGATCATTCCTAAAAATAACCAAAAATTCTTTTCCCAGCATCTAGGACCTTGTGGGGTGATATTACAAGTCTTGCCAACAGGAGGAAGAATCTGTTTTCTTATCCCTTCGATATAGGTTAGCTAATGGAGCTGTCACAAGTCTGATTCACTCAGAAGTATGGATGGTACGTGTGCGCTGGAGCCCTGTTGTACCCAGAACCTTGAGCACCGTATGAACAAGTCTGAATTAGCTGGCTGGGGGAGAAGAGGTCACAGGGAGAAGTCAGCCTGCTCTCTGCTGACCTGGTTAGTAAATGCAGATGTGTGAATAAACTTCAGTCAAGATCAGCCTAGCCTGCCCTAGACAAGAGGGACTACTCAGTTGAGCTCAGCCCAGATTACTAAACTGTAGAATTGTGAACTAATATGTGGTTGCTGTTTTTAGACACTAGGTTTTGGGTAGGTTGATTACCCAGCGAGAGTCTAATGGGAAGTAGTCATATATATATACATTATATATGTATTATAATTTGCACATATATTGTGTATACACAAAATCTAAGCTGGCAAAAACTGCTATAAAAATTTAAGAAGAGAAAGGCAAGAGAGCCGTCAGGGAAGACTTGTCTGAGAAACATACTTGACCGAGGTGAGGAACTAAACCCATGCGTGCCGGGAAAACAGCTATTTCAGGATCAGGAGATGGTAAATGCAAAGGCTGTGGGGCAGGTGTATGCTTGGGGCATTCAGGGACGATGAGAAGCCAACTGTGACTTGAGAGAGACAGAGAGAAGGTGGGAAATGAAGTGTGCGAGGCAGCCAGGGGCAAACAATCCCCGCAGAAGGGAGAATGAGGAATGCATGTGTCAGAATGAGAGGATGGGCTGAGACACCCAGGTGCTGGGGACCACCTGTCCTTGGCCAGACAGGAGAAAATGAGCAGGGAAGGAGAGGAGCAGGTCCTGACGCCTGGAGGGATGTGAAAATGGTACAAGGAGGGTGGCGCCTGTGGCTCAAGGGAGTAGGGCACCAGCCCATTATGCCGGAGGTGGCAGGTTCAAACCTAGCCCCAGCCAAAAAACTGCAAAAAAAAAAAAAAAAAAGAAAGAAAGAAAAAAAATGGTACAAGGAGGGGATGGGAGGCAATAAAATGATCGAGCAAACACAGCATATTTACGATACACAAAATATAATAGCCAAATAAAATTTTTTTCTATACCACTAGCACATTAGTCCGCTTGTACAATTAACCAACTGAGTGGAATTTTTCTTCCTGGAGATTTTTTAAATCACATGCTAACTTTCCCTTGCTGACATCCTCACGCACTTGAGCATTCATACCCTCTTGCCTCTTATGTAGAGACTGGTGCATAATGAGGGATATTATTTTTAATTTTAGACCAGACATAAAGTAATTAGGAAGATAAATCTGTTGCATAAAAGAATCAATCCTTTTACTCATTGCAAAGTCAAATGGAATTTTTTTCATCCAAGTCATTGAACTCTCTGAGAGATGACACTGACTTTTCTGCATTGTTTTTCGAGTTGAAAACTATAAACAGGAAATGTCAGTGTAGTGCACACAGTAGTGAGCTCACACCCGGCAGAAGCTCAGGTCTGCGTCGTTACCCTTGTTCATCAAAGGACACCGCAAGCGTGACTCCAGACGTATAGTTTGTGACAGTAATTTACAGAAGAATATCCTGGCTTGCTTTTTTTTTTGAGACAGAGTCTCACTAGGTCACCCTTGGTAGAGGGCCTTGGTGTTATAGCTTTACCTCAGCCTCACAAGTATATGGGACCACAGGTGCTCACCACAATGCCCAGCTATTGTTTTTTTGTTGCAGTTGTCGTTGTTTAGCAGGCCCGGGCTGGGTTTGAACCCGCCAGACTCGGTGTACGTGGCCAGTGCCTTAACTACTGAGCACGGGCGCCAAGCCCCTGGCTCGTTTAAAGGGTTTATGCACCTTGATCGTTCACCGTTGGTATGAGACATTCAACACCAAGTGACATGTGAGGGGCCTGGGCTGTGTACAAAGGGCTTTCTGAGGGAGGGTCATATCTGGCAATGTGTGTCCAAGCACAGGGGCAAAGCAGAAAAGACCCCAGCACAGTTATCTGAAATTAAATGTGAGAACCACAGATGGGGTCTCCCTGAAAAAGCCCAAACAGGGACCCCTCAGTGGTTGAAGGAAGTGTGAGGTTAATGGGGTCAGTAATAGGTCCTTCCGTGATCTTTACTTGGTGTCCAGGCAGATGAAATCTGAAGAAGGACCAGAGGGGCTGGAGGGGACCAGGGATGCCTTTCTTGGGGAGAAAATGTAAATGTGAGTATAGATGGGCCAGGGCTTCTACTACTGCCTGGGACTGTTTAGTGAGGAGAGCTAAGGTAGACAGTGAGCCGGGCCAGCCAGCCTTGTGTCCCCCGTGGAGAGCAGGTCTGGGACAGCTTCTGGCACAGTGGATAGCTGCGGACACAGGGTGATTGTGCCCCAGACGCTTTGCTCCTGTGGCTTCAGCTGCAGAGGCCCTAGAGACAGAGCTGGATGATGGACGTGTTCTGTGTCTGTGTTGTCCATTAGGGCATCCACATGAGGCCACCGAGTCTTTGAAATGTGCCTAATGTGACTGCAGAGCTGAATTTTAATTAAAACTCAGATTTGAATAGCCACGTGCAGTTACTGGTTACCAGCCTGTTGACAGGCACCACTCTTGAACATTGGTTCTAGGGTCTCTGGCTCTATCTCTTCTGGGGCTGGGGATGTTATGGGAGGCCAGAGCCTCCATGAAGGCAGAGACTTCGTCTGTTTTATTGTAAGACCCGGAACAAAGCCTGAGACAGGGTAGTTGCTCAACAAACATTGTTGCATTAATTAATAAGAGAGAACAACCACCAGTCACATGTAACACTCTGAGATCAATATTTATTTTCAAAGTTTTACCAAGTTAACATTATGGTTGTTCCCCTTCTGGAGATGGCTTCTTGCTCAGGGCTTCTCTGTATCAAAGCTTCCTTGGAAACCTTCCCCAAGCTAAGGCCAGAACCAAGAGCGTGAGTCTCCATCCTACCTGGCTTCAAACAATTCTCCCAGCTCACTCTTAGTTGTTACATAATTTGTAGAGTGTATTATTGTTTGTAATTCTTACAGTATTATTTGTAGAAAACAATATTGATAAACTAAGCAAATGCATTGTAAATTCTCTGACACCTCCTAGGACCACAATCTACTTTTTTGTCACGTGAATAGATCCACAGTAACTGTAGTTGATCATGTGCCAGATACAACACGAGGTACTTTGGAAATAGCATTTTTAATCCTTATGAGAATCCTGTAAATAGAAATTTCTATCTCTATGTTACTGGTGAGGAAACAGGCTCTGAGACATTTAATTTACTTGTCCAAGGTCACACAAGCTTCAAATAGTTGATTCTGTGTGTTTCTCCAAAGTCCATGCACTTTCCAGGGTCCCACTTTGACCCAAAACACTGTAGCTGTATCCTTCAAGAGTCTCGAGAGCTTAGGAAGATAGAAAATAAATAAATTTCACTGTGAATTGCTTGTTTCATGAATACGTACCTAAAGAAACCAAATTTCCTAACAGGATCCTTCTTCTCCCAACCCCACATTTAATCATGCATATCATATAGAAAAGTTAGCCACCTAAAGCACAAGGCTGCCCAGTGGAAGAAGGTGGTATTTTATCCTAGACGATGAATTGCCCCCATAGATAATAAATCTGAGAGAGCTTTGTGAAGGATGATTGCCAAGAAGCAAGGTAAGGGCTTTCACTGGGAAGCTGGAGAGCTGGGTAGATAATGATGGTGGTAAGTTTATTTATGTTACCACTTGGGGTTTTATGAGAAATCCTGAAAGACACATTTCTGGAGCTGAAAACTTGGCACCAAGCCAAGGGGAAAAGGTCCCATTTGTATCCAAGGGGTTACTAACACGATGGCCCAGGAGTCATTGTCTTTCCAGAAATGATTGAACCTAGTATGTTGTGCTCAGAAGGGGGAAATGAACCTGGAATCCAACCAAGACAATTCTTTTACCTTCTGCCATCTCACAGCCCCTTCCAGGAAGGGCAATGCTTGGCCTCCTGTTCATCGGGATTTAGCTTATAGATCAGCAAGCTGTACAAAGTCAGGCTTTAAATGGCTGTATTCAAGAAGAATTAAAGATAAGAAAGAAGAGAAGTTCAGGTCACAGGTCCGGTTCTTCCTTTTGTGTGAATCAGAAGGCAAGTCCGGAGAGGCAGGATGGTTTGTCAGAGGACACCAAGTCCAGTTTCTGAACACCTCTCTTCAGAACCCCTCTGACTGGGCTTCTGGCTCCCCACTGCCCCAGCCCCCTCTCTCTGACCATCATTTGCCTGGTACTCTTTATTTTTCTCAGTATTTTTCTGGAGACATGATTATCCACAGATGTAAGCCCAGAAAGTTCTTGCATTCTGTTTTTCGTCATCATCACTGTCATCTTTGTAATCACTGCCACCCCCTAGCACCCAGCACATCCCAGCTATTTAGAGACTGTGCCTGCCTGCAACCCTGCTGAGATATATCAATAACCCATTTTGGAGTAAGCTTGTGCCGTAGAAGGCTAAGAAGCTTCTGGCAGAGAAGAGTAGGGACTTTGCATCAGCAGGTGCAGTGACGTAGTCATAATAGCTGTCTTATCTAATATTTATTGAGCACTTACCGGCTCCATACCTAATGCTGAACATTTTACATGCATCATCTCCCTGAATTCTGAGATTATACCTACGGTGTGGCTATTGGTATGTATTAACTACCTTGTCTATAAAAGGAAGCTACAAGTGAGAGATCTTAATAATTTGTCCAAAGTCATGCTCTGCTGACTCTTGCTTAAGTCTTAAGTTTTTCCATTACTGCATGTGGGGAGTTATGGGCCAAGCACAGGAATTCTTTTGCACTTGAAGGTCTCCAGTAATGTGAGACTCCCTGTCCTCCCCCCAAATCTCTCCTGTTCCTGCTGGAACTGGGTGCTACAGTGAGAAATCCAGAGTCCCTGTTCCTGCCTGGGCTTGCTAGAGTCACTCTCCCTTGACTCCAAGGGAGCCTGTTAATGCTTGACTATAGTACAGACTAACACATAGGCAGGATGGCTATTGCTTACCTGGAATGCCAGGGGCTCCCGGGAAGGCCCCCTGATCAAAATGATCGGCTTTAGCCTCCCCAGGTCTGCAGCTGTGCCTTAAAGCCTACCGTTAGATTTACATCGCAAGTGAAGCTCTGCTGCTTCTAAATGCCTTGTTTTAAATGCCAGGATAAATTCTTAACTCAGAAACCAGCGGGGTCTTGAAAAATCATTTATTATTTGGCATTTGAAGTGCACTTTTCCACCAAAGCCATGCTATAAACATTGGTTAGGTTTCTACGCTGGCCCACAAATCTTTCCCTTTTTAGCCCTAATGTACCTGTCATTTGGTACGAGTATTACTGTGGTGCTATTTCAACTCCATCTGGCTACTGTCTAAAAATCATTTCAATGGGAAAATGCAACAAGTTTCAATGGTGGACAACAGACACACATTCTGTCCTTCTAACAGTGGGACTGGGAATGGATCGCTTGGTCTTCCATGAGAGTGACAATAGCAATCGATCCCTTGCCATGGCCCAATAGGCCATGGGGTGTCCAGCCTTGGCACAGGTACGGGACAGAACCTGCTGCAGGAGCTTTGGGACTATTCAGAGAGGCAGTGTCAGGGAGCAAACCAACCCTAAAGCCAAGCACAGTTTATAATTGATAAGCCTTACCTACTCGGGTAATTATGTCATCTGGACAACCTTAATAAAATTAAGTAACAAATGCATAAGCCTTTTGACCTAGTAGTGCCTAAAGAAACTTAGCCTCAGAAATAATTTGTATCTCTCTCTCTCTCTCTCTCACACACACACACACACATAGACACACACACACTGAGGCTGTTTGGTAATAGCAAACTCTAGAAAGGAATGTAATTGTCCATCAAGAAGTAAAGGAATTGTGGTACATGTTGGATATGGAATATTATGTATCTATTTTGAATTCTAGTTAGAAGTGTATCTATTAGCTTTGAGGGGATGCCCAGGAGGTACTATTTAAAGGGGAAGACAGTCTACAGGGTTCTGTGTATCTTACAAGATGGGGTTTGGAAAATGACATCAGCAGCAGCTGAAAGTAAGTAAGCACAAGCCAGCTGCCCTCCCTGTGTGTGGTGTAGACATGGTGTGAGAGCAGAAACAGGTGGGAGGACATACCAGGCCTCAGCAGTGGTAGCCTCAAGAAGATAGAGACAGAGGGGGTTATGTATTTTACGCTGTGCCTTTTTTTTTTTCACTTGTTTTGAAAAGCATGTGTTGCTTTTTTGCAAGTCTTAACATTTTTTCGTAAAAATTTGAAATTCAAAAACACAAAATGGAAGGTGGAAGAAAGTCCTGAAAATATTCCACCCGTGGCTGTTGGTGCCTTATGGGGATGCTGTGCCCTGGGCATGGTTAGGAGGAGCGGTGGTGGTCCTGGGGCCGGTGTGATGGAGATAGTGGTAGTTCTTAGAATAGCAGGCGCTCTGAACATACTCCTAAGAGCAGGGTATGTAGAAATGAAATAGGGGAAACTGAGGCATTCCTGAGGAACAGTAACATCACTATATATATTCCTATTGGCAGAAAAATAATCTTATTTTGTGCCCATAGCTCTAGCATCACACCTACATCAGATATTGAGACGTTGCCAGGGTGCTCTGATCTGGGAAAAAAAATCACCTCCAGCTGTACCCCAACACACAGACACACACAATAGGGAGGTAGCAGGTGTCTGAGACCTCTGAAGGATTTTATTTCTATATCTATCTTATCCAAAGCTGACTCCTTGGAAGAGGGAGCCCGTTAAGCCATTTATCCCCTAAATGAGAACGAGCTCATCAGGACATTCTTTTGTATTCATCGTCCATGATTTGGCAGCGTGAGCCAAAAAACATGCCAAATAGACAGTGAAAAATATTTCAGTTTAGATGGTTTGTACCTTGTTGAACAAACATTTCCCAGATCTGTTAGAGTATTGAAGAGTCATCAGCTCTGTTTGGCATTTTGGTAACAAAAGAATCACCCTCATCATCAATAGCAGCGTCATCACTGTTGTCACAGCCACGGAGGCACATTGAGTGCTTGTGTTACAGGCACTCTGCTGGAAGCTTTATACCCATTACCTCATTTTATTTGTATAACAACCCTATAAGGTGGATTCTATTATAATCTTTATTTTATAGACAGGGAAACTGAGCCAGGATTCAAACATACTCTATATGATGCCACAACCCATGCTTTTAATAAATGTGAGAGGCCAGTTGTTGCCCTATTTGTCAGGGCTCCAACCAACCATCTGAAATCGAACACTGAAGAGTGTAAGGTCACATTTGGGTTCCTCCAAAATCACTTTCAGTGCTTTAGGATGAGGCATGCCTAGATTGGAAACAGGCCACATGAAAAGCTGCTGATGGTTTCAGCTGATCACCCGCTAACCTGAGTCAACAGTGTGACACAGCTATTAAAACAACAGTCGGACACTGATATAATAGAATCCACGGTTGTAATGTTATTAAGTAACGCATCTGTCCTACCTTGTTTAAAAAACAAAAAATCAGAATTTGGTTTCCTTTGGACAATACATTTTTAAAATAAACATATGCCAACATGAAAAGCATGACGACCAATTTCCGAGCCACTCTTCCCCACATTGTCGTATTTCATTCTCAGAATGGCTTTACGAGGTGTGCACACCGCTTCTCACAAAACAGAACACGAGGCTTAGCGCGCTCAAGACACTTGACCTGGGTTGCACAAACTAATAAACGGAGGAGCAGGGATTTCATACCAGGATGGCCTGAAACCAAAGCCTAGGACACCGCCTCGAGGCAGGACCCCCCAACCTGGCCTGCTGGCCATTGTAAAGCAAGTTTAGGATGACACCAAAGAAAATGAGACTTTGGGGGGAAATCCAAAAATTGTCTTCTGCTATCTGGATAAGCATTATATAGATATGTTTAATTTAGTCCACGTAGTTGTTATTTTTCTTGTTTTTTTCTTTTTAAAGAGAATTTTATGCAATGATTCTTATTACCTCCTTCTCTTGGAAACTGCAAGTAACACTAGACCTTCCTTTTCCGTCTTGGAGCTGCCGAGCACGTTGTCCTCTGATCAAAAGGCATGGACGTGTCCGTTTATTACAGTTTCCCTGGTGCCTTACAGAATCCTCTGCCTCTTTGATTCTTCTAAGTTACTCACCTGTCTCCACAGAAAAAGGATGGAACACTGTGTTCTGTCCAGCTCCAGAGCACAGTAAGATCCGAGGGAGGCCAGTTCCTTCCCCACAGCCCTTTCTGCCCCGGAGTGCAAGCTGAGCACTTAGACCAAGAACCGCAGCAGGCAGCGAGGTTTCCATCTGTGCAAGTAATCAGGCGGAGTTTCAATCCATCAGAGAGTCCGTGTCAGGTTAAGAGACTGCAGGAGATGACCTCTGTGAACCCACCATTTTGGCTCTGACTTAATAGGTCCTTAATATCTGTCTTTAGGTTTCAAAGTCCCAGCTGGAACATTTTCTAGCAGGTCTATTTTCTTTCGAGAAAATAATACCTACCAAATGGGAACAAAAATGGTGCTGTGTTTGCATGTCCCCCACCATGCAGGTATTATTGTCTTCATGATAAAATATAAGCTAGAGACAGCAGACGACTGTAGCCAGAGATTTTACTCAGTCACGATTTTCTTGGCCCACAAATAGTTGGATGTTGTTTTCTGCCCCTTAATTTTCCTCTAAGCTATTGCAAGATTCTTGCAGGTGGGCCTTGCAATAACGTTTGAATTCCTAAGAAAAAGGGGCTTTCTATAACAGTCCTAAGGGGCATTTTGGAAGGGTTTAGGAAGATACGTATTAAAGAAGAAACAAAGACTATTGTCAGAATAATGGATGGATTTTCCTGTTTATAAAATTTTAATAAATGTGATGACGGTTTGAAAATAGTGACATGTAATTAAATTAAAAATTTTAAGTTATCGTTGGAGTTACATATGTGGACATACATGCCACAATATGTCTCTAATAAAAACAATAATACTTTGTATTTTTATTGTGCTTTCCAGAGCCCTATCCCACGACTGCATTTAACTTGAGTCACCTCTTTGCGTGACAATCGCTCAGTTAACACATGTGATATTTCAGAGTTCTGACATGTAGTGGAGTGATCTGTGTTCCCATCACATCCCACAGACTAGGAGGGCAGTTATTTCGTGCGAAAGACGGCATCTTCATTTTTCTCCCCTGTAGCCCTTAGCTGAGCATTTTAAGCATAGTAAATTGTGTTTAATTGAATGTACAATATTATCATGAAAACTTTCATTGCTCCCAAACTTTCCTACCAGCTTGTATGAAACATCTTCTAAATTGTCTTGAGGCCTTTCAGCCTACATGAGCAAGGCAGATAATGGACTGAGCAAAGCAGAGATGCAGTCAAGAAAACAGTGTGAGCGTGGGAGAAATGACAGTTCCCTGTGGCCTCCGCACTGGGGAGAGGAGCAAGTGTGTTGGGCTGGTCTGTGCTCAATGTGGGCGCTTGGTACTCGGCATGCATTTCCAGCTTCTTCTTGTGTGCCTTTGCAGCTAGGATCCTAGAGGTAAGTTAGACTCTGCTAATTAGAGGGACTTGTGTGCAATTTGGAGGCAGGATTGGAGGCTTCCTTCTCCTCCTGTTTTGCTCGGCAAATAAGGTTGCAGTTGTAGAGGGGCAGCTGTAGCAGAGGCATTGGCCTTCTGACCTCTGAGTTGCTGAGGCAACACTGTGTCCTTGAAGAGCTAGGAATCAAGATTTTAATGTGAAATAAGTTGATTTTTAAGGTGTACTTTCTAGGGAGCTGGGCAGGGTGGGTCACACCTGTAATCCCTGCACTTGGGAGGCCAGGGCAGGTGGATTGCCTGAACTCACAGGTTCGAGACCAGGCTAAGCAAGAGCGAGACTCCCATCTCTAAAACTAGCCAGGTCTTGTGGCAGGCACCTGTAGTCCCAGCTACTTGGGAGGTTGAGGCAAGAGCATCGCTTGAGCCCAAGAGTTTGAGCTTGCTGTGAGCTATGACACCACAGCACTCTACTGAGGGTGACAATAGTGAGATTCTATCTAAAAAATCAAAATCAAAAATAAATTATACTTCTTAGGAATACTTATAGATTTACATAACGGTTATGAAGATAGTCCACAGAGTTCTCTTTCACACCACATTAATTGTCGCTATTATTAAAATCTTATCTTAGGTTGGGTGTGGTGGCTCACGCTTGTAATCCTCACACCCCAGGAGGCTAAGGTGGATGGATTGCTTGAGCTCAGGAGTTCAAGACCAGCCTGAGCAAGAGTGAGACCCCATCTCTGCTAAAAATAGAAAAACTAGCTGCTTTGTGGCAGGTACCTATAGTCCCAGCTACTCAGGAGGCTGGGGCAAGAAGATCATTTAAGCCCAAGAGTTTGAGGTTGCTGTGAACTATGATGATGCCACAGCACTCTACTGAGGGCAACAGAGTAAAATTCTGTCTTTATTTTTATTTGTTAAAAAAATACATATATATAATCTTATTTTAGTATGACATAGGTCATATATCTCATATCTGAAATGTTTAAAATCAGAAGGGTTTCAGATATCAAAAATTTTCAGATTTTGGAATATTTACATTTTATTACTGGTTGAACATCTCCAATTTGAAAATCCAAAATACCAAATATTCCAATGAGTGTTTTCTTTGAGCATAATGTCATTACTCAAAAATTTGGGATTTGGGGGCATTCTGAATTTTAAAATTAAGATGCTCATTATTAAAATTATTGAACTAAGCCAGGCGCGGTGGTTCACCTGAAGTTCCAGCTACTCAAGAAACTGAGGGAGGAAGATCACTCCTGAGCCCAGGAGTTCCAGGCTGCACTGAGTTGTCAACAAGCCCTGCCCTCCATCCTGGGCAACCAAGCAAGACTTAGTCTCTAAAATAATAATAATAATAATAATTGAACTAATACTGATGCATTATTATCTAATCTCTATGCTTTATTCAGAGTTTTTTGTTTTTGTCTTTTTGTATCCTTTTTCTGACTCAGGATCCCATCCAAGGCACCATATCGCATTTATTTTTCATGTTTCCATAGCTTCTTCTTGAGTGTGTAAGTTTCTCAGACTTTCCTGGACAGTTTTACAAATTACTGGTCAGATATTTTGTATTAATAGAAAGGTTTCCTTAATTGGAGTCTGTGTAATGTTTCTCTCATAATTGGACTGGGATTCTGGGTTTCTCTACCCATCCTATCAAGGGGACCTGTTCTCAAGATAACTGATGATATTAACCTTGATCACCTGGCTAAGGTCATGTTTGTCAGGGTTCTCCAGTGGAAAGTTACTGCCCCCCACCAATACCGTACGCTGAAAAGTCACGATGCAGAGTCCACACTGTGGGATGGAAAATTACACACGTGCTTCACCTTCTGAGGCCGCCGTAGTTCTATAATCTACGTGGGATTCTTCTTCAGGAGACAGGAATTGTGTCCCCTCTCTCCTTACTTGATTCAGTGATTTCTTTATATCACTATGAACTCGTGGATATTTATTTCATATTTTGAGCTCACATTCGATACTGTTATTAATTTTGTTTGTATTGTCTCAATATTGGACATTGGGACCTCTGGCAGATTTTCGGTTTTTGAGTTTTGGGGGAGCATGGTCTTACTTTCTGGTCCTATGAGATGCTTTCGACTCATCGTGGGTATTTCCTGCCTCAGGCCTAGAGCAGCCATTGATCAAAAGATCTTTAAATCTTGCCTCAAAAAACATTTCTTTTGGAGAGGAAACAATGGGTAAAACAAACAAACAAAAAATGTGTCTATGACATAGATCAAAGCTGTAGACCACGAGTTTTTTTGTTTGTTTGTTTTTATGGAGTCTGAGTCTCTCTCTCTTGCCCAGGCTAGAGTGCCATGCCATCAGCCTAGCTAATAGCAACCTCAAATTATTAGGCTCAAGCCATCCTTCTGCCTTAGCCTCCCAAGCAGCTGGGACTCCAGGCACCCGCCACAATGCCCAGCTAATTATTTTATTTTTAGTAGAAATGCTGTTCTCAAACTCCTTGAGCTCCAGGAATTTCCCCACCTCAGCCTCCCAGAGTGCTAGGATAACAGGAATGAGCCACCTTGCTCAGCCAGGACCAAGAGTTTGTGACTATGTTGGCAGATGCCCTTTCCAAACTCTGCCATCTTTCAGCTCTATCATTACCTTCTGAGCTCTCTCTTCACATCTCAATTCAAACCTATTCCATTCTCTTTGTACTAGTAGAGATGAATGTCCATGGTTCTTTCATTTTTTTTAAATGGTCAAATATCAAGAGGAAGTAATCACTAAGAAGGCATGGGAGTGGATTAAGACTAAATACAGTGATCCTCAATTCTCTCCCCCCCCCCCAAGAGAGGAATGTGTTTGAAAACAGAAAAAATAGGTAAGAATCTACTCGCAACAAAACTGGAATGTAGTGATTCATGTGTTGGAAATGTACATTCATGAAGTTGGGACAATGCAGGATAAGCACAAGCTATGGAGACTGTGAAGTCCCCCGAGGGACCACTGATAGCTTCTGGGGAGCAAGGGGACACCGGCATCATCTGGGTGGGCTGATCGCTACTCAACTCTGCAAATTTTCGCCCCACAGAAAGGGGGCTTCAATGTTTTCTAAAATCTCCCCATTTTTGTTTACATATATTTTTTGCAATCATGGGGCACCATACACTGGTTTTATAGACCATTTGACACATTTTCATCACACTGGTTAACATAGCCTTCCTGGTGTTGTCTTAGTTATTGTATTAAGACATTTACATTCTACATTTACTCAGTTTCACATGTACCCTTGTAAGATGCACCATAGGTGTGGTCCCACCAATCACCCTCCCTCCGCCCATCCTCCCCCTCCCTCCCCTCCCTCTCCCTCTTCTCCATATTCTTAGGTTATAACTGGGTTATAGCTTTCATGTGAAAGCCATAAATTAGTTTCATAATAGGGCTGAGTACATTGGATACATTTTCCTCCATTCTTGAGATACTTTACTAAGAAGAATATGTTCCAGCTCCATCCATGTAAACATGAAAGAGGTAGAGTCTCCATCTTTCTTTAAGGCTGCATAATATTCCATGGTGTACATATACCACAATTTATTAATTTATTTGTGGATTGATGGGCACTTGGGCTTTTTCTATGACTTAGCATTATGAATTGGGCTGCAATGAACATTCTGGTACAAATATCTTTGTTATAATGTGATTTTTGGTTTTCTTGGTATATACCTAGTAGAGGAATAAAAATCTCCCCATTTTTAAATGCTGACAGCATATTCCTTATGAAACTTAAACACCCTTTGGCGACCAGTTTGAGACCTCTGCAGCGGAGGATGTTGTGATGTGTTCACAGTAGAGTTTGGGGTACTAGGCATGCTCTGGAAGTCTTTCTCAGACCCAGGGTCCTTGGAAGAGGCTCTGGGTCATGCTGGGTAGGCACCTGCCACTCACCTGAATGGAAGGCTGACTTCTAATGCCTCCTTCTAATGCCTCAACGACAGGACTTAAACAAGAACTTGGGCAGCCGATGTTGTGCTGACTTACTCTATTTCCTGCATTTTTTAAATTTGCTGAAAACATTCTCAGCTGTCACAGGCTGGTTGAGGTGCTGTGGGACGAATCAGGGTTGCAGTGATAAGCAGTCATTACTAATGGGGCAAAGCGAGCACTTGGAGAGCAGTTGGTTTAGAATAGAGCCTTGGGGTGTAGAAGCAAATTCTCCTCTGTTGAGGATCCAGGGCCTGGGAACCAGTTCCCAGACTTGCATTCCAGGGAGCCTCAGCCTGGGCCTCCTCCCCAGGAAGTCAGGACTGTGGAGTCTCCTACTGGCACAAAGGAAGCCGTGGCAGAGGCTCCGCCAGCTGAGTGAATGTGCTTCCCTCCGCCCCCTTGCCTGTGTTTCAAGAGCCTAATGAGCACCCTGGTTGGAGGGAGCCCCCCGAAGCCACCTGCCCTCCTGTCTCAAAATTAATGGAATCAAGTGATGCAGCAAAAATGCCATGACGGGACCTTATGCTGCCAATCCTCTCCATGTCATTTAGCTAAAGAAACCGTAAACAAAAAGGAAGAGAAGAAAACAGCTGGTGGTATAATCCTGCTCTGTTCTTCATGAGAAAGAATGGGAAGGGGAGTCTTTATTTTCACATCTGAGAGGACTCCGTTGGCTGGAATTTCTAGGGAAATGTCTGCGTGCACATAGTTGTAACTCCAACTTCACTGTGAAATGTTAGAGCTGGGATTCAGCTGAAGCCCCTCCTTTTCCAGGGTGGCCCTTGGTGACCTCCAGAGCGCTACTTCAAACAACTCAATTTCAGGGATTTCATAGCTCTTTACAAACCCAGCCACGAGGAGTACATTCTATTGGATTGAAGAGAAGAGAAACCAAGGCACCGAATAAACACGGTGTCTGCTGTGGTCCAGGACCAACAGTACAAAAGCGGAGTCTGACATTTGAGTCATATCCACGGGCACACAATACTCACTACTTCTTGACAAATTTCAAGTTCTGCTCTTGAGGGAGGAACTGTAGTTGTGACTCTGTTTTTTCGAAGACGTAGAATCAGATGCGCCCTCCATTGTGCTCGGGTTATGCTGGGGTTTGCAGAAGGAGACGTGAAATGTGAAAGTCAAGAATGTTAATGGCTAAGGCAGATGAACAGGTTATTCACTTTCTTTTTGAACTCTGTGCCTACCCGTCTTCTGGGGATTATATTCTCCATTTTGAGAAAGCAAATTGGCCGTGGTTTACGGCCCACATGCTGGTTGGAAGTCTCATTCCAAGAGTGTGTTTGTCTTGCTGTCAAGATTGCGTTCAGAGCAAAATGGGCCCGGAATGGTGAAAGATCCTGAAAAATGGAGGGTTCAACCCATGGTGGAATTACTACAATGTAAAATAGCCTTTTTAAGAAAGCCTCAAATTCTTAAAGTTCAGTTCTAGATTTTTGGGATTACAGATTTCATGATAAACAGCCATTGAGTCACAACATACCAAGTTAATACCCAGCTTCTCCCCATAAATGCTATCTTTGTCTTTTATTTACATTAAAAATGTAGCTCTCGCTTTTTCCTCCCTAGAAGTAAGACTTACCCACCATAAAATCATACCAGAACTTTCATAGCTTAATGCCAACTATTACATTTGGCTAATAAAAACTAACATTTGTAACATGTTTACTATGTGCTGGGTACTACATTGAATCTGCATTTTATATAAATTATCTGATTTAATCTTCATGATGTTATGAAAAAAATTATACCTATTTTACAGATGAAGAAAAATAAAGCATGAAGAGGATCAAGAAGGTGCCTACGGTGAGGTAGCTAAGGAGTGGCTGAGCTGAGACTCAAACCCAGGGCTCTGGGCCAAAGGCACAGGTTTTGACTTCTTAGTGTCTTAAGAACTCCCTGATTAGAATGTAGACTCCTGAGTGGTGCCTGTGGCTCAGAGGAGTAGGGTGCTGGCCCCATATACCAGAGGTGGTGGGTTCAAACCCAGCCCTGGCCAAAAACTGCAAAAAAAAAACAAAAAAAAATGTAGACTCCTTAGTGAGATTCTATTACTCCACACCTCACCCCTCCTCTAAACCTTTTCCCAGAGACTTATTTAGGTGTGCTCAGAGATCAGGCCATTTGAATGTGACTGAGTACGTCCTCCATCCTCCTACAGTGAGAACATCCAAGGTACTACACACCAGGACCATGAACTTGACTTTGCACTTTCTGTGCCTCCTACAAATTTTTGTTCCACTGCAGCCCAACACCAGTTAACTGAATTAATTAAGTTTAACACAAAATAGGCAAGCTGAAGCTCAGAGTGAGTTAATGAAGGGCCTATTCTATCAATCTATGTGAATATTGGAAAAGTACTTAGGGCATTGTTCTCTCAAATGAGAAATGAGGATAAGTGCTAAAACAAAGCCCAGGTCCCATAAAATCCCAAAGTGTAACTTTTTCCATTAGTATTCTTACTGACTTAGAATGATTGTTATTCCAGCCTCTCCCCCGTCTCTTTTCCCCAGACCGTAGCAATTTATTTTCCCTTTAAGGATTTTCTTTTTACAATCTCCACATTAGCTTTGAACAGAAAATGAAAGGAGAATACTTTCTTGGAACTTTCTTTGTTGCTTTTTCTAAATACAACCCCCCCCAAATCTGATAATCTAATCCTGTGTTTCTGATATTTTAATTAGATTTTTTCCTGTCGGGCATAGTGGCTCATGCACCTGTAATCCGAGCAACTCCAGAGGCTGAGGCAAGATGGTCACTTGAGCCTCCAAGTTGAGGTCAGGGCAACATAGTGAGACCCCCCCATCTCTCTAAAAAATGAAAAAAATTAGCTGGGCAAGGTGATGCACACCACCTGCCATGCACCATTTCAAGAGATTGTGACAGGGGATCACTTGAGCCCAGGAGTTCAAGGCTGCAGTGAGCTATCATGGTGTCACTGCACTCCAGCCTGGGTGACAGAGTCAGATCCCATCTCTTTAAAACAAACAAAAAAAAGGATTCTTCCTTCCTATGCCATAATATTCCACTCAGGCCCATCCATAGGAGAATGACTAGACAAAGTTTAATTTATGGATACTGCAAACATGATAGCATAGTTCAGAATAATGAAGTACAAAGCGAGTTCTAACATGGTACAGCAAAAAGACACAGTGTAAACAAATAAAAGTGTTCTCCATTTCATTTATGTAAAGGACAGTCACCAAGCCCTTCTATATCTCTTCCCTGGGGGTACACATACATGGATGCCAATGCTTGTAACCAGCTTTGAAAGAGACATTCACAAGTATAACAGTGCTCTGAGGGTGGGATGAACACCAGGGTACCAGGAACGCACAGGAGTGAGCCGCAGGGGGATCTTAGCTTTCTATATTGTTTTAATGTAAATAGAAAAATATATTCATGTATTTCTCATATAATTAAAAATCTACTTTAAAAAAGTAAAATAATAATTTCAGCTTTAGGCAAGACCACAGTAGCCCCCAAATAGGAGGCTTCTACTTATTTCTTGGTACAAAATAAAATTGCTGACTCCTTTTATTCAAAACTGGAGTCAGAATTAAAAAATTCCCTTGGGGGCGGCGCCTGTAGCTCAGTGAGCAGAGCGCCAGCCCCATATACCGAGGGTGGCGGGTTCAAACCCAGCCCCGGCCAAACTGCAACAAAAATATAGCTGGGCGTTGTGGCGGGCACCTGTAGTCCCAGCTACTCGGGAGGCTGAGGCAGGAGAATCGCCTAAGCCCAGGAGTTGGAGGTTGCTGTGAGCTGTGTGATGCCATAGCATTCTACCGAGGGCAATAAAGTGAAACTCTGTCTCTACAAAAAAAAAAAAAAAAAAAAAAATTCCCTTGGATTGGGTAACAAGGACATTTCACTTTCCAATGGAATGTGAATGAGTGAGAGTGTTTTCTTGAGATGAGTTTTGTTTGGGCAATTTCAGGGCTGCTGGCTTGGAGCTGGGGGAGCCGCGGTTGTGAGGGGGGTGTGACACTCCAGGCAACTTGTCTGAGTCTATCTGGGGGTTACCCCAGCTGAGGATTCGATGTTTGAGGGAATTTTTTCTGATTTTCAAATTTTTTTGCTGGAGTCTGCACCCACAGCCCAGTCCATGCAGCTGACCAATTTGGTACCTTTTTAGAGATCAGACACTTCCTGGGAAACCAAAGCAAAACAAAACAGCAGAGAAACAACCCTACCGCGGCAGTGACAGCCTGTCTCTTTATCAAAGACTTTAACAATTTGTGAATTCTTAGGAGCAAGAGCGTAAGTCCTCATAGTTGAAAATCGAATCCTGCTGTTGGCTTGCATGTGGTGCCCAGGCTGTGGGCCGGCCTGCAGGGACTTCCCATGAACTGGCCGTGGCCTTGAGTGTGCAACCCGCTGGTTCCACTACAACGTGCCCCTGGGCTGACCCTCCATGGTCATGTATCCTCTAGAGGATTTCCTGGTAAACCTCTGAGCTTGGTGGAGTGAAGGAATGGGGAAAGTGGGTCAAAATCTGGGCTGGGGAAAAATAAGAAAAAGCAGAGGCTAGAGATAGGCTGGACAGTAAGAGAAGGTGGCCAGGGAAGACGGGCGGGGAGGGCAGGCGAAGGACGCAGGGACCAGCGGCGCTGCCACAGTGGGAAACATCATGAATGTGCAAGTAGCGCTCTTCTCTTGGAACAGGCTGGGATTCTGACTTTTGCAGGGGGTGGGGGGAACTAGGGAGTTGGCCTTTGGGAGTCCCTTCTCCATGAGATAGTATTAAAAGTGGCTCAGTGAGTAGGGCGCCCACCCCATATGCGGAGGGTGGCGGGTTCAAACCCAGCCCCGGCCAAACTGCAACAAAAAAATAGCCGGGCGTTGTGGCGGGCGCCTGTAGTCCCAGCTGCTCGGGAGGCTGAGGCAGGAGAATCGCGTAAGCCCATGAGTTAGAGGTTGCTGTGAGCTGTGTGACATCACGGCACTCTACCCAGGGCGGTACAGTGAGACTCTGTCTCTACAAAGAAAAAAAAAAAAGTTAAATTTCATGATCACGCTGTTATAAAAGCATACAATATTATATACTAAATTTTTTTGACCTAAAAGTTCATGTTTTTCTTACCATAAAAAAAAAATTAGAACATTTTTGTTGACTCCCCCTACACACACACAAAATGTTGGGGCCCAAGTGCTGGGGTACTGTGTCTAATGGCGACCTCTGCTGTGACCCCAAATGAGTGACAGCTCATTTGTTTTTTCCTACAGATAAATTTAGCTCAGATTTATACACTTTTAGGGAACTCTTAATCTGGATCATCTCCATTTCATAATTCCTGCTGTTCTTTTTTGCAGCCTTTTTCTCAGTAAAAAAAAAAAATATATATATATGTGTATATATAGTATATTAAGGCATAGACAATTTTTAAAATCAGAATTTATTGGCCTTTGAATCTCAAATGGTTTATCAAGATAAGATAGCAAGTTTACCTTGAATGAGTAATTACTATGTGCCATTTTCTTTTAATTTGTATCAGTTCCTGTGAGTTAGATACTTTGCAGCCTTTGTTAAAGGATGACCTTGAACAAGGGCCCAGATGTCTGAAGTAGCATCCCTGAGGTCCCACAGCCCCACAGAGGTGGAGCTGAGGCTGGAATTAGTTCAGCCTGTCTGCTCCCTGGGCTGCAGCTGGTGTTTCTTCTGCTCAGAACGTTCTTCCCTTCCAATTCTGACTCTCCCGGGCTCCTGCTTTCCTGCAGGGCTCAGTCTGTGGAGCACCCTCTCAGAGGGCAATCACCGGGTCATTCTCCATCCTGTCATATGGCACTGCTGCCCTGCATCGCCTTTACTGCTCTCTGGCATTCTGTGTTTTTGAGACAGAGTCTCTCTATGTCACCCTCCATTGAGCGCTGTGGCATCACAGCTCACAGCAAACTCAAACTCTTGGGCTCAAGCGATTTTCCTGCCTCAGCCTCCAGAGTAGTTGGGGACTACAGGCACCCGCCAGAACGCCTGGCTAATTTTTGTTGTAGTTGTCATTGTTGTTTAGCAGGCCTGGGCCAGATTTAACCCACCCGCCCTGGTGCATGTGGCCGGCACCCTAACCACTGAGCTCTGGGCATGAGCCAGCTCTCTGGCCTTCTTCCCCATTCTTTCTCTCATCTATCTGTTTAGACTGTGTGTCAGTCTGTCTCTCTCTACATCTCCCTCCACCCAAAGATATGAACTCCATGATGGCAAGAACCTTACCTCTCTTGTCTTCTATCCCTGGCACGCAGCATGTGGCAAGTACGCATTTGTTGATGCAATGATTAGAATCCCAAGTCTGTATGCACTACGGGGGAAGAAAAATATCTTTCCTCACCCATCACTAGGTTCATGGCTGCAGCACCTATGACAAAAGACAAGTTAATGGAAACACACAGAGTTCTGTAATAGTTAATGTCAGTTGTACATGACACGGGAGCCTTCATAAGGAAATGAAGACCTGGAGAAATGGGTAAACCTGGGTGCTTTCTGTGTTGGGTGTGATGGGCAGTGGGAGAGGAATGACTGGACACAAAGGAATGATGCAATGTGATAAACCATGTGGCGGGGGAAGCTTAGCAAGTTCTGTTTGTCCAGATTCTTCTTGGTGACCCTTTATCTTCAGAGATAACATTGTTCCTGTCCTCCTAGTAGTAGGAGGGCACCTCTTGAATGACCTGCTTCAGGGGAGAAGGGCGGGGGAGGGGAGAGTGTCCTTCCTGCCTCTGTGGGTCTCTCCACGCCCTGGCGCCATGCTTTGGGCTAGCACGCCCTGAACCACAGCAGCGCACCGCAGTCACTGTCTTCCACTGCACGCTACCTCTCTGAAAGGCTTGCTTTCTTCCTTTTTTTTTTTTTTTGGAGACAGAGTTTTACTATGTCCCCCTTGGTAGAGTGCCATGGTGTCACAGTTCATAGGAACCTTTAACTTTTGGTCTTAAGTGATTCTCTTACCTCAGCTTCCCAAGTAGCTGGGACAACAGGGGCCCACCACAAAGCCCAGCAATTTTTTTTTGGTTGTAGTTGTTATTGTTGTTTGGCAGGCCCGGGCTGGGTTCGAACCCCCCAGCTCTGGTGTATGTGGCTGGTGCCCTAGCTGCTGAGCTACAGGCGCTGAGCCAACTTTCTTCCTTTTCTTTTTAACTTAAAATTTTCTTTACTTAAAACACAGCAAATTTTAAATTGAGATCATGTGACCCGATGAATAGGAAGCACAGGCTCAACGTTCACATGAAATTTGAGTAATTGCTTAACCTCTTTATGGCTTGATTTTTTAAAAGAGAACAAGAATGGCCCAACATTACCTCTTGGTGTAAATATAAGAAATGATGTGCAGATGATAACATTGCTCAGCAGGAATGCAGCAGGAAGTGCTGTTGTCATGGAATACTGCAGGGCAGGGCATTGTCCCATAGGATGCAGTACAGTGAGCCGGGGGCTTTGAGGCTGTCAACCACGAGGCACTTTCTGGAAAGAGCACTGACAAGGCAGAAAGGAACCATGACTCAGCACCATTGCTCACCTCCAGTGCAAGGAACTGTGGGCTCTGAGTGTTGATTTCAGGTCCAACGCTGACATCACTAGATGCTGTAAGAGGACGCTGTGACCGAAGAGTACTGTCCATGTGGGAGAAAAGACTTTCCAAAGAATTGGATAAAATAAAAACTTTGTTGAATTTGTAGCGTTTCTCTAGTTCTGCTATATAATTTAACCAAATCTGATAACCAGACACCAGAATTTCTCCTACACAAATTTCTTCTGTGCCAAATGTATAAGGTCAGAATGGGGGAGTCTGGCAGGCTTTTCTGTTCACTTACTGGTGTGCAGGTAAGAGCTCTGCTCTGCATGGCTGGGGACGTCCTGGTGACGATCCTCATGGAGGTGAGAGCTCTGTTCTGCACGGCTGGGGATGTCCCAGCGATGATCCTCAGGATAGGAACCAGGGTGCAAGGCTGTGTGTGCTAGCACTGAGCGCCTACTGGGTTCTGAAGTTTTACTCCCACAGTGTTCTCTGAAGGTCCAACTCATTACTTTGTAGAGCACTTTGGAACAAATAGATATAATTCTGCTCCAGTGTAACACTGAGTAATAAATATTTTAAGCTATCATTTCATCTTGTTTCATGGGGATTTACACATACAACTCTTCTGCAATCCTATCAGAATATTCAGAGCAGGCATTTTCCAACAAAATACATGTATTTATGTATATGTAACTCTCTAAAAGTAACATTTTGTAATTGCTGTCTTTAAGGAAGTGGTCCAGTGCTAACCAGGCTGCACTGTTGGCCTTGGATAGCCTGCAGAACGTGACTGGGGAGGGAGAGTGACTCATCTTCACTGTCAGATTGGGCACCCTCCTGGAGTGGTCTGGCCATGCTCTGCTTACCTGGCTGACAGTGTAGCCCACACTTCTGATTCTGTAACGCAGGCCTGGGGAAACTGCCAGCTTCGGCAGGAATCCCAGCACTCACGACTATATCATCCTGAAGCCTCAGTTTCTTTATGCATAACACTCAGAGCATCTACACATTTGGGAATGTCCAGCATATATTTTGCATAAGGAACCTCATATTTTATTAATTCATCAGAGGAAAATGTGCTCTGTTGACTGATTTTTAGGGGAAGAAATTCAGTGTCTCATTAGAGATCATCATTGTAGCTTAATTCAGTTATGTATGTCAAACCTAATGACATTTGACATCACGGTGTGAGAGGTACTCTCTAAATGGGATGTGATTTAGAAAGATGACAAACTCAAGGCCTGCTTTCCTTCCTTCCTTCCTTCCTTCCTTCCTTCCTTCCTTCCTTCCTTCCTTCCTTCCTTCCTTCCTTCCTTCCTTCCTTCCTTCCTTCCTTCCTTCCCTTTCTTTCTTTCTTTCCTTCTTCTCCTCCCTTCCCTTTTTTTTCTCTCTCTTTTCTTCCCTTCTCTTCCCCCCCCTTCTTTCTTTCCTCAAACAGAAATGCAAATTGTTTAGGAAAGTGAGAAATAAGAAACTTTGGAACTTGCTGACACTCATGGGTAGCTGACCCAAGTTCACAGTTCATTGAGTTCTTTGAGGTTATAACCTAGGATTAAAAAGAAAAGTTAGTTCAAAATCATATTTTTCTCTATTTAGTTGCCCAAGAGTCTTAGGAAAATAATACCTGAAGCAAAACTATATGTCACACAAAGTTTGACCTAAAAATCAGACCAGTTCTAGTCAACAGGCTAAAACCAACTGGCTCATATAAACATGGAAAGGACAAAGAAGGGACTGTGCTCCATCTGAGGCGTATCGTTATTTATAAGTTCCACATTCATTCAAAAGAGACCTTACAAATTGTTTCATAGTTTCACTGAATTTTTATGAATCTCTTCGTTTCATCAATGTCTTTACTTCATCTCTTACCAGACATAGAGACTTCTTCTTTTTCACCTTTCCTGTGGTCATGACAGGAGTCTAAACTATAGCTTCGTATGGCTAAGAAGAGTGATGACAAAATTCAAAGAGTGTTTGAGACGTGTTGTGGTACAGTGACTTTGATTTAAAGCCAGCCTGTAATTGGTTTGCTCCATGATCTTGGGAAAAATCATTAACTCAGTATCTTTAGGATTATCGTCTGTCAAGTGGCTGTGAATTACACTTGCGCCCCCTTTCTCATGGTACAAGGCCCTGAGTCAAATAAGGGTCTGATCACATGTAACTGAGAACCTAATCCTTAAAAATAAGTCGTATTCTGTGCTTCAGGCATTCATTTAGTTTTATTTCTTAGCACTAATAAAAGTAAACATGTTTCTCTAGATAGATCTAGGTTAGCACACTAGATAGATTTTAAAAATGTGGGCAACTTTGGCTAATCTCATCAAATTTTAAATATTAATATAATGAGAATGGCTGCACCTTTGACTTTTATAAATGTGGCTGTCATTTCATCTTGTTTCAAAGCAGTCAATATTCATTCACAAATGAATTCATCCCATTTTTTTCATGTCTGTGCAGGTTTTTATTATATTTCCTTAAAGGAAGGTATGCCCATGTAAACCAACATCTTACAGTCACCCCTTTAAAATTCACCCAGAGGTGTCTACTAGACATGGAGGAAAAAAATAAAAACGCAAGATGTATCTGGTATAGAAGTGCACTTCCCTCAGATGCCAGGAAAGAGACCACACTACTTGCTGCCCTTCCTAATTTGCACCCCCTTTTTCTCATAGCAGATCAGGCTTTCCTTAGAGGGAGCTCTTGATGGTGACAGAGCAGAGGCTATGATGTTCCTGACAAATGCTGGACTATACACAGGGTGGCTGTGAAGGAGTTTAAAACCTGTGGTGCACTAACACTTTTAGCCCTCCAGGGACTTTTTAGTTATCCCTGAGACAGTCAGGGACCCTAGTTCCCATGCTGGCTGTCTGCCCTAGTGTAAAGCCAGACTCCTTTGTTGAGGCTCAGAATACAGAATGAGGGCGTCAGGCACAGCTTCAGAGGCAAAAAGTTTTCTCTACCTTCTCCTGTCCTCCTGTCCCTCCGTCCCCATCACCAGTCATAAAAGCCAGAGCCCCCCTTTCCAAAATCCAGACAGAAAACCTAAAATTATTCTGTGTAAAAACTGGCCATAAAGAAAATATTTGACCTCTCTTGTTGGACTGTAGGTCATGAGACCCCCATTCCAGAGAGGGCCCTGCCCCACACCCAGGAGGCAACGCTGCTCAGAGAGGCCCAGAGGAATCTGGACAAATGGGCCATGCAGGGCTTCCCCACTCACCTATTAGCGCTGGATCCTACCCTTTCTGCGCAATCGTATGTGCACGTGGCTGCCCATACTTTGTTGAACGGAAGCGTGAAGACAGGCGGATTCCCCTGTACGTTCGGTTCTTCCTACTGAATGCTTCTACATATACTTGTTAAATAAATCCCTATGCCCTTTTTCTCATATTAATCAATTTGTCTTATGTCAATGATTTTTTTTTTTTTTTTTTTGTAGAGACAGAGTCTCACTTTATGGCCCTTGGTAGAGTGCTGTGGCCTCACACAGCTCACAGCAACCTCCAGCTCCTGGGCTTAGCGATTCTCTTGCCTCAGCCTCCCAAGTAGCTGGGACTACAGGCGCCCGCCACAACACCCGGCTATTTTTTTGTTGCAGTTTGTCCGGGGCTGGGTTTGAACCCGCCACCTTCGGCATAAGGGGCCGGCGCCCTACTCACTAAGCCACAGGCGCCGCCCTATGTCAATGATTTTTCAGGGAACCTGCATGGGGTCAAGGGCCTTGGTCCCTGCATGACACAAGAAAGTCAGGGATCTGTGGCTCCTCTGGTGACTCTGCCCTACCTTCAGGAGAGACTCCCTCTGCAGGTAAGAGGGGCTACAGACAGTGGCATTTCTGAAAACACACCTGGCCCCTGTGGGTTTATCTCTGAACACGTGAGTTCTCCTACTGAATTCTCTGGAACAAGCGAGAGAGAGTTTTTTGGTCTTTTTTATTTTTTTTTTCCTTTTTCTTTTTTCCTTTTTTTGCTACAAGCTATCATTATTTCAACAAAAACAACATTAGGGCTTGCCTAGACTGAAAACCTCTGTGAGAATCTAACTTTTAAGTAAATATCATAAAACATTTTTTAATGCCACTTTAGCGCAAGAGGGTCCTTTTCAATGTGTGTGGCCAAACCCTGCTTGCCGCCCTTTTCCTCCTCACTCTGAACCAGGGCATATGGAAGTGATTGTCAGCAGAAGGCGGCAGCTGCAGACACAGGGTGAAGACTCCACAGCAACACCCAGAGCCGGTTCTGGAAACCGGGGAACAATGTCATTTCTGTTGTCCAGGAGTGCGCTCTCTGCACGGTGGTTTCCTGAATACCCCAAGAGACTGAGGCAGTAAAAGCCTGAAGGCCAGACAACAGGGGGACCTTCCCTGTTCCGTGCAGACAAGATTCATTGCTCCCTAGTGATGCTCTAAGTGAACGTGCAGCATTCCCTCCTGGAGAGTGTCTGGTTAGATTACGTTAGCAAGAGGGGAGATTCTACACGGGAAGGGACATACGACTTTGAATAATCAACATATGGTCCCTAGAAACCATGTTAATTTTGTAAATACAAAACAGAGACATCAACTGGGTAAACTTGTGATTCGTCATTATGAAACCCTGGAATTTTCACTTAAAATGCATAATGCAGTTCTGTTATTATAGACAAATGAGATCAAGCTCCTCCTACATCAAAATCATTCTCAAATGTTCGAAATCTGAGTAAGTAGTAACAGGATAAAGATGGCCAACTAGACTCCCTGGGGAAAAGGACAGAGTTGCCAACTCACCCTCCTATTCTTTCTTTCTTTTTTAGAGTGTTTTGGGTGCTGGGCAGACATGTCTGAACTCTGATCGTACACTCCTTTATGTTCATGTTTATTTCTTTTTCTCTAAATCATCCCTCCAACTACAACTGCGCTGGGTCTTAGATAGGGAAGTATGGCTTCTCCTGAGACCTCTCTGGAAAACCGAATTTGCAGATGGGATCTATTAGTTGCATTTCTAAGCTTGAGAGATCATCTTCCTTTTACCTTGAAGGTAAAACTTTCTTCCCTAATAACCCAGAGTGATTTTCTTATCTGCAATTTAGATGACTAAGGCCATCTGGGGACATTTGCAAAGCCTGCTGTGTTATTTTGAAAATAGGTGTCTGGCTATATAACTGAATACTTCTTCTCTTTTCCTCACTTTATGGACCATATTTTCCAAGTCCAATTTTAAAACCTGGAGTGGGTTGACCCCAGCATAAATCAGAGACAGACAATTGCTAAAACGATGCTTTCACTTAGCCACTGATTTTAGTATCAAACTTCATGGGAAGGTCTTTAGAAGTATTTTAGGTTGAAGAATAAAAACAGACACACCAAAGGGAGATTTGCCAACCGTATAAATACATAGGTGTTAAGCCCCCTAGCCATAAACCAAATCTAAATGGAAAGACAATAAGTAAACTGCACACATCAACAGTCGAAACCCCAGTGGGTCAGCCATAAAGATCTGACAGTCAGGAATATGTCTTTAAAACTCTCAGCTTTCCCGCTCAAGTGATGTGTGATCTGTTCCAGGCTGGAAGGTCACTCACTCTCCTGGGCATCCTCCTCGGTGCTTTTGGGTCATCTGCTATCTACAGGTTGGGGCTCTTGGCAAATGCAGATGCTCTCAACAAGAACAGCTTTTGAGTGTTGTTCAGACCCCAGATGGGCCTCAGATGGAATAAAACAAGGATTTGTAGCTCATTAGGGATGGAGCTCTGTTTGAAGCAAAATATCTTCTCACCTCTTTCCAGTCCTTGCATGTGGGGAGCTAATCCCAGAGCAGGGGGGAGGTGAGCACTTTCTTTCTTATAGCACCTGCGGACTAGCAAGCGGTTCCCGCAGAGGGTTGGGGAGTAGTGAGCAAAGGGGAGACAGCCGATGGGTGGTCTCTGACCTGCTTGAGCAAAGTGCGGGCTATGTTTTTCCAATGTAAAATAGTGTCAAATAAATACAAGTTAGGGATGGTACACACCATTTCTTTAGGATCAAATGCAATGACATAGGTGAGAGTATCCTCAAGTGGTAAATCATTGTAGGAGACTGTTATTGTTAGGGGACGGAGGGACATCCCAGCTGAACGGAGGAACCACTATTTCAGGTGACCACAAGTTAGAAACCCCTTAGGCTCTCTGAAGACGTGTTTGCATAACACCAAACAAATCTTTTGTTTTCACTTAGTGGGCTAGTCACGAATGCCTGAATTTATTCAATTTTGGTTAATAGATATTAAAATAGCATTCCACTACAATAATCTTCTCAGTTTTTATCGCCCACCTCCACCCCACTTCCCCATGCCAGAAGGCAATGCTACTTGAACAGTCCTCATACCTGGAGCTCCCCCCTCAGTTTCTCCCACTTCCTTGTCATGCCAGACCCCATGCTGTGACAAGTGTGTGATTGGTTTGCACGGAAGGACTGGGAGCCCAGCAGGGGTCTGCGGACAGAAAGGCCAGTGAGTGTTATGGCAACTCCCAGTTCAGCGGGCCATCCGGTGTGGCCTTGTTATGAGTGATCTCCAGACAAGCCTTCTAAAGTGGTAGCTATTGACAAGAAGATGATGGAATATTCTGCCTTAGCAAAAACAAGCAGCAGCACAATACTTTACAAAAGGGCCGATGAAGGCCGATGCTTCACCTAGTGGTGGGATTATTCAAGGGGCTCAGGAAGTTTGCATAGCAACAGAGGCTTATTGACAGGAGTTAACGGGTGGGGAAGAGGGAGACTATTCTCTGGGACAGGCACCATACACAAGTCATTAACCCCCTGCAGGAAAGTGTGAAATTATCCTGTATTGGGGGCTGGGTTAACTTGTGTGGCCCTATTGTGGCCATTTTGCCCCCTGGCCATTAGAGAATCTCTTTCCTCTTTTTCCCCACTTAATTAGTGGGTTTGGGGGCCCAATCTTCAAAACAGTTGAGGTCCCTGCGGTTCTTCATTGCCTGTGGGCCTCTCCTTCCCCTCCCCGCATAGCTGCAGTCATCAGTGCCCGGAGAACAGTGTCCCTGCCCCACTGTGGAGGGAGCCCCCCAATCTTCTCATCTTATGTTAAGGTGTGAGAGGAAATGCTGGCCCCTCAGTCCTCTCCACTCTTCCTTGCCCTCATAGAAGAGTAGAAATCATATTTCTCCTTTGCCCCAAGAAAGAAACTCTTGTATCCAGGAGGGTCAATTTTAATTTAGTACAGAGAAACATGGGAGTCTTCCTAAATAACTTATTTCTCACCACTTATGGTATCATAACACGGAGTCACTTTCTGTGGACTCAGTTAAAAAAAAAACAACATTTCTGTGAGGAAATGATGAAATAACCGAAGATTCTACTGTCTCACTGGCAGATCTAGTGCATAGGACGGTCTGGGTGAAACAGTCATTGTAAAGGGGAAGCAGGAAGTGAGACACAAACATGAAGTCAGGTGCTTGCCCGGTGCTTTCTTATCAAGCAATTATTTTTCTTATCCTTTTGATCACTAGTTGCTCTACTTGTAAAATGGGATGAGTGATGCTTACTTAATAGAAAAAAAACAAACACCTGGAAACACCTAGAAACAGCCTAAGTACTAGGAATATGAGAAGAGTTCAATTAATCCAAGTTTATCTGCAGTACGGTGTATTACACGAACTTTAAAAATACATACAGGCATATGTGCTGATGCAGAAAAATGTCTAAAAATAGTGTATAAAAGCAAAAAGTAGAATGATGTACAGGTAAGATTTCCTTTTGTATAAACACGTAAAGAGATTTTATATGGAGTGATACGCATCCCAGCAGGTGTGTGACCATCATGGGTGACAGGAATCATAAAAGTTAGATTTGAGGAGAGGAAGGAAAAGCTGGGGGGGAGGAGGAGGGTGTACATTTTTTATTTATATTTTTCTCTGTTCCTTGGGTTGTCTAGCCAGGTCCGTGTATTAATTTTATCTTTTAAATGTCAATAAGGTTTATTTGCATAATTAGATTATGGATTTTTTCTTTCTATATTTTTCTTTCTTGCTTTTTTTTTTTTGACAGAATCTCATTACATTGCTCTCAGTAGAGTGCCGTAGAGTCATAGCTCACAGCAGATAAACTCTGATTAATTTAACTCTTCTCTTTTTCTTTTTTTTTAAATCTTCTAATTTAACTCTTGGGCTTAAGCGATTCTCTTGCCTCAGCCTCCCAAGTAGCTGGACTACAGGTGCCCGCCACAACTCCCAGCTATTTTTTTTGTTGCACTTGTCATTGTTGTTTAGCTGGCCCAGGCTGGGTTCGAACCTGCCACCCTCGGTGTATGTGGCTGGAGCCATAACCGCTGTGCTACAGGCGCTGAGCCCTATATTTTTCTGGGTTAGAAAAGTAAACATGTTTGTGATTGGTGTGGGAATTAAATTAACTACTATGTGTGAAGTATTTAGAACATAGAATGGGCTTGGCCAACGTTAGTGTAAATTAAACAGAGAGAAAGCCCTGATTTTCTTTTTTTCTTTTTTTTTTTTTGTGATTTTTGGCCAGGGCTGGGTTTGAACCTGCCACCTCCGGCATATGGGACCGGCGCCCTACTCCTTTGAGCCACAGGTGCCACCCAGCCCTGATTTTCTTTTATACTTCCCTTTTCTTTTTTGATGCTATTTTTTCGGTGGTGATAATTATTATCTATTAGATGCTGTTTGTTTTCCTTGTTAGTATTTTTTCAGGGAGTGTTTGCTGTCTATATTTCTCTGTTGTTTTTGGTTTACGGACCATGACTGTACCAGATGCAGTGAAAACTCACAAGACTGGTAGTGGAACAGAATTTGCCAATGGTTATTTTAATGTGTGGTGGGCAGATCATTTGATCTTTCAGAGCTTCAGTTTGCCCAACTGTTAGCCAGAAATCTACAGGATTCCTCTTGTCTAAGTTTTAAATTTGCATATCTATTTGCTAATGAATTTGGTATAGCTCAAAAGCAGGAGTGTGAAGTGGTAGGCTGTCAGAGAGTTCAAAGACAAAGAAAGAAGAAATGTCATAAAGAGAATTCAAGGTCAGGGAATAGTTATTGAAAATAAACCCAATCTGTTACAACCCACATAAACACTAATTCACTCATTCTACTTTGCAATGGGTAGTTTAAAGCTATTTCTGCCAAAGAATCCATAGAATCAGAGCTCTACCACTATGTAAAAAGCTGCTAAGGTTAAGTTTTATATTTCTATCCCAGGGATAAATATAAACAGATTTTTTTTTTTAATCTAAAAGGCAAGGTGAGTGCGTTGGAATCCATATTTATTTACTTCTGTAAGGACAAAAAGGTGTTACCTTTTCCTCACCCATCATCTGAGTCTTGATAGAATCAGGTGTACCTGTGCAAATAGACCTGCCGTGAGCAGGCAGGGTCAGATTCACGCCAATTGCTGCCCTCCCTGACCCTTTAAATCTCCATCTGCCATAACCCACGTGTGGAATTCCTTTCTTGATTTCACCCCACCTGCGTGCAGGTGGAAATTAAGACCCCATGATTTCTACAGAATGCGGATTCCAGTTTCCTTTGTTTCACACCTTGGAATAATCTTTTTTCCTTGGGTCCAGAAACTTTCAGGTCTCAGCCTATATTCTAATAACAAAAGGCAGGTCAACAGCAGAAATGCCTAACAAGTTTATTTTAGCAAAGTCGCATGTGGCACAGCAGGCTTCAGCAGTGAAGAGTCAAAGCTTAGAGACACCTGTTCGTTTTTATGCTTAGTTAGATGTAAGCAGTCCCACAGAAACACGATTAGAGAAAGGAGGAAGGAAACCCAACAAGCCTGTCTGTCTACCAGGCATCCTCAAACTTTTTAAACAGGGGGCCAATTTGCTGTCCCTCAGACCATTGGAGGGACGGACTATAGTTTAAAAAAAAAAACTATGAACAAATTCCTATGCACACTGCACATATCTTATTTTGAAGTAAAAAACAAAACGGGAACAAATACAATTTACACCGCTTCATGTGGCCCGCGGGCCACAGTTTGAGGACGCCTGGTCTAGACTCTTCTTGGGCTCTGTGCGGCATTCTTTTCCTCAGGTACAGGACAGAACTCTGTCCTCACAGGAGGATCTTCAAGGGAGAAGGCAGATGGTCAGAGAGGGAAGTGTCTAGCCTTCATGGCTTGCTTTGGGAAAGAGGAGTTCTAGTCTCCTCGACCTGCTTTGGGGGAGAGGAATTCTGGTTTCCTTAAATTCCTTGGTGGTGGGGGTGGGGAGAGGGGCTGGTGAGAGATGGGGTACAAGAAGGTCGGAAAGATCTTGGTTCTGGGGCCTTGCAGCCTCTCTCCGTTCAAAGTACTCAGGAGTGGCCTGTCCTGAGCCCTGACACTACTTCTTATTTGTTGGAGTTGTAGAGGAAGAAACATTTCTTTTATTACCCATTGTTAGATTCACAGCTGAAGCACTTCTAACAAAAGACAGGTTTCTTTTGTTTGTTTTGTTTTTGGAGACGGTCTTACTGCTCTACCCTGCGTGGAGTGCCATGGCATCATCAGACCTCACAGCAACCTCCGTCTTGTAGGTTCAAGGGATTTATTTATTTTTTTTTGTTTGTTTTTTTAGTAGAGATAGGCGTTCTTGCTCCTTCTCAGGCTGCTCTCAAACTCCTGAGCTCAAGCTATCCACCAGCCTTGGCATCCCAGACTGCTAGGATTCCAGGCATGAGCCACCTTGCTGGCTAAAAGACAGTTTTTACAAAGAAAAACATAAATTTATTTAATATAAATTTTATGTGATGCAGGGGGCTTTGGAAATAAAGACCCAAAGACAGAGGGAAATCAGCATTTTTTTTTTTGTAGAGACAGAGTCTCACTTTATGGCCCTCAGTAGAGTGCCGTGGCCTCACACAGCTCACAGCAACCTCCAGCTCTTGGGCTTAAGTGATTCTCCTGCCTCAGCCTCCCGAGCAGCTGGGACTACAGGCGCCCGCCACAGCACCTGGCTATTTTTTTGTTGCAGTTTGGCCGGGGCTGGGTTTGAACCCACCACCCTCGGCATATGGGGCTGGCGCCCTGCTCACTGAGCCACAGGCGCCGCCCGAAATCAGCATTTTTTTATACAGGTTTGATGAAGAGTGGACAGAAGTATAACTGGACAGAGGAGGTATGATCTAAGGGTAATGAACCGCAGAGGAACCTAGCGAGGTTTGTTTGCTGGGATTCCGTCTCCCTGTGTTTTCAGAGTTAAGACATTCCTTCCTTTCACGTACAGGGAGGGCACCTTAGAATGGTGCTCTTACACTGTACTTCAGGGAACGTGCTTTGTATAGGTGTGTTCCAGGGAAGCAGGGTAAAGGGAAGGCATGCGTGTCTGTGTTTCTGCTGCTTTCTCAAATGCCCAGGATATCATACTTGGAGGTAGCAGGTCCTGAACCCCCTCAGAGCATAGGGATCCTGGGGAAACTCACCCTTTCCCCTTGGTTGGTTCACTAAAGGATCAACTCACAATTTCAGCACATTAATAAGAGAAAGGTTTATTTCCAAATACCATGTGCATGGGGGGAACCCCAAGAATGATTATCCATGGTCTCCGTGATGGTCAGAGAACTTCATAGTTGCCTTTTAGAAGGGAGGGGGAGAATGTGGAAAGTACAGGTGTGGCGAGTGGGTGGACGCGTAGATGGAGGGGAAACAGATGGACCCGTAAATTAAGCCGAGAGACAGGTGTTGTGTTTTAAATGATTTGAGGCCAGGTCTCTTTGCATTCAGAAAGAGAAGTCAGCAGCCCCTTTGATCCCCAGTCCGGTTAGGTGGGTTTTATGCAGATAAAGGAAAGGCTTCTTCTGATGCTTCCTGATCCTGAATGGCCTTTAATTCAAAATAGTCTTTATACCCAGGATTCATATTTTGGGGTGAAATTTCCTTAGCTCCTTCCAGAGTATATAAACTCCATACCCTTATCCACAGCAGCGCGTACAGGGAGAAGACCTATATGGCTCAAGCAGTGGAGGAGGGGTTGAGTTGGAGGAAGTCAAAATATCCTTCTCTATTTTGAGATGGGTTTTCAGTAAGCCTGCAAACAGAGGGAGCCCTGCTGAGCTGACTGCTGTGGGGAACACTTACTTTGGTAGGGACTCTGCATTGATGCAGCCAGGCCTGCTTCCCTTGTCTGAATCTAGGAAAAATTAACTGGGAGTTGACACCTTTAAAGGTTTGAAGGAAACATGCACCATCCTTTCTCTCTGAGGGCGGCTACACAACAAGACCACCTTTGCTAGCCAGGCCTTCTCTTTGCTCCTGTGATAGCCCGTAACCTGTTTTGCCATGATCTAAGCCCACATCTCTCTGTAACTTCAAGATGGTACTGTAGGGACCAAGACTGAAAAATCACTGACAGAAGGCAGGTTTTGATTAATAGGGAAAAGGTCAAATAATTATTTACCAGGTATACTGGGAGCCTTTGGAATGAAGATCCAAGGATTCAGAGGAAATTATCCATTTTTATGCTTAGATTCAATGATGTATGGGTAGCTGTGTAGAAATAGGATTGGACAACAAGGGTCTGATGGGGACAACAAGGGTCTGATGGATGCTGACAGACAGAGTGGGAAACCTGCAAGGGCTCTGTAGATACTACTGTTGGCCTCTCTGAGCACTCACATTCCTTTCTGGGCCTGGAGGGGGTGGGGGTGGGGGTCAGGCAGGGCTCTCTAGACCGGAGGTTTCATGACCTACACTCAAACAAGCTAGGTCAGATAATTTCTTTATGACCAGTTTTTACAAAGAATAATTTTAGGTTTTATGGTGGCTTTTGGGTAAAAGGATTCAGACTTTTATGACTGGCCTTGGGGAAGAAGGATTCTAGTTTCGAAGAATCTAGAACAATAGTGGAGGGAGAAAGACAGAAAAAGGTCAGAGAAAAACTGTTTCTGAGGCCTTCACCTTGGGGAACTGTTTTCTGAGCCCTGACAGTATATGAGCACCTGAACCTTATTGAGAGGTCGAGATAATCATTCCTCAGTTCCTCCCATGCACTTTAATACATTGCTGTTTCTCCTATCAATCTGCCTTCTGCTGTTGTTTTTTTATCGGACCTTCAGAGGGTGCAGGCGACATTTTCCCTTGGCTCCTATGGTGTATGTGTATATAGCTATCCATTTACAATAAAACAAACGTCATAGTCCAGGGCACTGTGGAGCCTCCACCAAAGGCAGGGTACAAACAACTGTCCTAGTCACCCCATCCAAGGAATGGCAGCCCTCGTCCTGTTCCCCAGCAATCAAGCAACCCACCAGTGAATTACCTGACATGCTTTTGTAAATCTCCTAACGTGTGGATGTTACTGAGTCCTTATGCCCAGGAGATCCCCAGAGACCACACAGCCAGACAAGTCGAATTTGCAGGGAAATCCTTTATTGGAGAGATGGCCGGTGACTGCCTCGGTGTCCCAACATGGGGTTTCTGAGAGCAGCCCCGAGTTGTCTGTGGCTCTGGTTTTTATAGGGCAAAACTTTTCCGGGGGGCAAGGAAGCGTTATTATAGAAGCAAAAATAGCAGTTAAAGAGGTAGGCAGAATAAAGGCAGTTAGTTATTTTATGCAATGCTATGATCACGAGAGCAGTTAGGGATTTTTCTTCCTTATGAAGGGGGAAGTGCAGGGAGGGGAACTTATAGGCAGGGGTCATAAAGCTGTAATCACTAGGGCCACAGTCACAAGCAAATGCATTTACAGCTACACATTCGGAGGGCAAACAAGAAGTAGTAGTTTTGAAGGTAAAAGTTGAATAAATAGTAAAATGGAGTCAAGCTATTTCAATATCATATACAGTTGCTATGAAGACCACCTTAACATAATCGTGAAATCATGAGGGTTGTTGTCACGAGGGTAGTTAGTGACTTTTTACACAATACTAATAATTCTAACAGTTCTAACCAGGTACACCTAAAATACCATGCAATGGGTGGGGAGGCAAGTGGAACAGGTTTTTTTTTTTTTTTTTAAAGCAATAAAATGTAACAAAACAACAAATGGAGTCAGGCCTGTTTTGCCTCCCCACTGATTCTCAGGAATGAGTTACAACAAAATGGAGTTAGGCTGGCTTCTCTTTTACCCTAACACTTATATTGTTGCTGGCAGTCAGATGAACTTGTGCGTACAGCTGCTGGAAGCTGAGAAAGACTTTTTCTCCTCCCTGACCCTGGTTTCTCTGAGAACAATGGTGTGTAACAGTGTAAGTGGGCTCTGCTGCTGTAGTCTCTTCCCAGCACCCCCAAGGACAAGTCCCTGTATCCACTGTGAGACCTCATTAGAGACAGAACAGTGTGTGACCTCACACCGGTCAGTATGGGCCCTGGCGCCTATCTTACAGGTAGTTTTGTGCTAGGCATGGAGCAAAGTTAATCTAGGGCCAACGGACTAATGTATTCTTTTTTTTGTAGAGACAGAGTCTTACTTCATTGCCCTCGGTAGAGTGCCATGGCATCACACAGCTCATGGTAACCTCCAACTCCTGGACTTAGGCGAGTCTCTTGCCTCAGTCTCCTGAGTAGCTGGTACTACAGGTACCCAACACAACGCCCGGCTATTTTTTTGTTGCAGTTTGACCGGGGCTGGGTTCAAACCTGCCACCCTCAGTATATGGGGCTGGCGCCCTGCCCACTGAGCCACAGGCACCGCCCTAATGTGTTCTTAAGAGTGAGAGATAATACTTGGGAGGCTGAGGCAGGAGAATCGCCTAAGCCCAGGAGTTGGAGGTTGCTGTGAGCTGTGTGAGGCCACAGCACTCTATCGAGGGCCATAAAGTGAAACTCTGTCTCTACAAAAAAAAAAAAAAAAAAGAGTGAGAGATAAACACTCTAACACTTAAGACACTATTAATAGCACTGATAAACAAAATTGCAACAATGCTAAGGGAACCAGTAACTACTGTTTCAAACAGAAACAATAATATGAACTAATCATTCACACCATTTTATATAATTGCAATCATGGTACAGCTAGAATTTCGGTTATTTTTCTTTTTCATGCCACAAGACTTTGTGAACATTTTTACACATTACTTTGTGAGCTTCATAATTAAATTACACGAAGATTTAAAGGAAAATAAACATGGTTGTCTTGAGGCCCCCCAGAAAATAGTATCCGAAAACTACTACGGAACAGTAGCGTAAGGGTAATGGGGTCGTGTCAAATGTCTCCGAATTGGATCGCTGATCATAGTTTTGTTACGGTAGTTTGCGGTGATGCGGAAGCCCCTCCGGCGTTTATTTTCTTTTCCTTCCACACACATCTATGAATTCTTTGCCTCTTTCTAAGCCATGTGCCCTTGAATTGGACAACTGTTTGTCTCTTTGTCTTGTCAGCCAAGGGATTTTTTTTTCTTATTAATAGGAATTCATAGCCCACCACCTGTTTCACCAGGCATGGGATAAAGGGCTTTGGGTAGAACTTTCCCTTCACTTTCCAAAATCATTTTAAGAGCTCCTGTCTAAGAGAACATGACCATTCTTTTTCATGTGAAGAGTTTTCATCAAGTATGCAGAAACCAGAAAATGTGCCCAGAATTCAGACTGATTAATAACTTGTTTCTGATTGTAGACAATTTCAATACCATTGATTCTTACTCCATTTCTAGTGGTTCCGGATGAAAGGGAACTAGGGCTGCTGAACAGAGACAGGAAATCCCCATTTCCATGCCCTCCGCCAGGCTCGCAGTGGCTGACCAGCTTTAACTGTGTGAGGTCCAGGCCCTGGGGGGAAGAGACGTGCATCTGGGTAGAAGCTGTGCCCCAGGGCAGAACTCCCACAGCCAGCCTGGGCCCTCCTCCCTCCCTCCGGGATGTTCCCACCGGCTCCTGTGATCTCAAAGGCATTGCCTGCCAGGACCAGGACCCTCCTCAGTGACTGCCGGGCACAGCAGTGCAGTCTGTCTGTGTAGCCCTTGCTAGCTATACACAGCAGGCCACCGGTCAGGGCTGGGAGCCCACCTGCTGCTGGCAGGGGGGCTCTCTCAGCACAGAGTAGTCTGTGTGGCACATTGGGCTGGGGCTGAGGGCATAGATTGCCACGGTGGGGGGAGGGGGGTGTCCATACATCAAAAGGGAGAGGCGATCCTTAGAATCCTCCGAACCCAGCAAGGAAAAATCTTCCCGTGACAAAGTACACCTGAGAAAACTGGGAGCCCCATGTGGCTGGTAAACATGTCATCATCACCGGACAGAGAGGGAGGCTGGGATTGTTAAAAACATCCACAAAACTTTCAAGTTCAATGGCCCTGGGTCACATCAGAGCAGAGCAAATGGTAATAGTTAACACAGGTTCTAATTAAGAATTCACATTTTTTATTTGAGTCAGCTTGGTGAGAAGGAAGAAGGCTTTCTTGACTTTTTTTGGTTTGATTGTTTTCAGCTTATAAAACGAATTTTATTTTCCCCTACAATTATGTTAAATTACTGTCTCCAAAGAAACATTTTGCATATGGGTGCCCTCTGATCTATTTTCCCCTGGTGTGTCTTTCATGCAGTCTGAGAGGGTCATGTGCAGGATAGCAAGGGGTTGTTTGGCCCTGGAATACAGACCACTAGAGGGTTTAAAGAGTATAATCTGACTGTACCCTGTAAGTAGTTACTTTGATCTCTTACACCAATAATCATGGTTGTCAGAAAGTAGAGGAGAAATCACTGCAAGTCAAAACTTTTGCTGAAAGATAAGATGTTATGATTTTCTGTTAATTATCTTAGTGCAATTAAGAAGTTGGGGCTGATGGCTCAGAGCTTCCAGTACGTAAAATCAGCAGCCATTTTAGTTGAAATGTTACATACTGTGACCTGTTTTTAATTGACTTCCCTCCTCTTCACCCTTCAAAGCAGGGCTCTGCCAAAGCCACCAGATTCTGACTTTGAAGCTCTCCTGAAAGAGAGAAAAAACAAAGGCCAAAAGTCAAGGGCTTTCAACATATGTTTTAGGCCAAATTTACAAATGGCATTTTTTAGAATTTCTCAAAGGCTACTTTCAGTAAACTGTTTGATTTGAAAAAATTAAAACAGAAACCAAAACACCCCATCGTTAGTCCCATTTTTTAAAACAATATCTTAACAATGGTCTTGTAAGAAATGTCTCCTTTTCTAATATTTTCTGAAGCTTGAAGTTTAATATTTCTAATATATACAAAATAGCAGATAAACTTTATTTTTTTTGCTTTGAAATACCTCTTTTATAACATAGTTATCATGTAACAGCCCATGGCTGGTTCTGTGACCCTGGGTGCACAGATGTCACGGACAAAACCTCTGCTGAGTCCTGTGGACAGTGGCCCTGGCTCAGCTATGGGGTTCATGGCTGTGCTCAGGAAGCATGTCCTATAACCATCTGAAGTTACAATGTTTATTTTGCAGAAATAAAATTCTAATAATTTGATATTGAACTTGATTCTTGCCAAGTCCGGACACAAGTGAAGAATGTTTATGAACGTATGGAAGAGAACGAGGTATTCCAGGGACTTTCATAAAGAACATTTTAATGAAAGATGCGGATAAATGCAATCTTTAAAAAAAATGCTCCTTGAAAATGCCAAAAAGAAATGCAAAGTGTTCATTTCTTTAAGGCTCAAATACAATGCAGCCCATTTAGTCTGGCGCCCATTCATGAGTCTTCAAGTTAAAGCTGACATGCGTTTCTATCTTGGCCTGACCTTTGCATTGGGACAGCGTAGAATGTCTTAGGCCCTATATAGAGCAACCACTCACATTTGGATTGTAAAGGAGGCTAAAATTTTTTTTCTTTTACCCATCATTGGCTGGGGCCCTGTAAAGTAGACCAACAAAATAAGATTAACAAGGGAAAATAAATAGAAGTTTATAAACGCACACGTCACACATACGCATGGAGAACTCAGTAATGGTTATGTCAAGGGGGGTAGAACTGAGGTTTATATAGCATCTTCACACACACACAAACTCATGCACATTTTTAGAGAAGTTACTAGGCAAAGGAAAAGGACTTTGAGCTTCTAGGGAGGCAAATTGTAGGAAGCCAGATATGTAGAGAAACACCGGTAGATGTGAGCTAACTAGTAAGGTTTGTTGTGTGGATACTACTAGCGCCATCTCCAGGCTAAGGGTCTAGAGTTGTCTCTGATGACCAGTCTCTGCTCCTGTTGGTAGAGGGAGGGGGAGGGACACCCTCATATTGTAGACATAGAGTTCTTATGCTTGCTTCTTCTTAATTGCCTGCAGCTCAAAATAATCCTCATGCCAAAGTGGCATATTTTTTGGAGGGGGGTATACTCTGCTATCCTTTGGATAATGCTTTTTATTTAGAAACCTCCTCATCCCCCTTTTAAAAATAATTTAATCTTCACTATAATCCTGTGATATAAGTACCATTATTATGTCTATTTTATTGATGTAGATACTGAGGTTCACAGAGTTTTAGTAAGTTCAGTTAGTAGGTGAGTCAGGATGAATTCTACTGATTCTGTGAGTATCTCTCCTCTAAATGCATCCAGGCTTAATGCCTGTAGGAGCAGTGTAGGGCACTGTCCATCCTGCATCTGTATTCTAACACTCTTGTCAACATTCTTCTTTTTATTTTCTTAGACAGTGTTTCACTTAGTTGCCCTCCGAGTGCTGTGGCATCATAGTTCGCAGCAACCTTAAACTCTTGGATTCAGGTGATGCTCTTTAGCCTCCCAAGTAGCTAGGAGTACAGGTGCCTGCCACAATGTCTGACTATTTTTAGAGATGGGGTTTTGCTCTTGCTTGGGCTGGTGTTGAACTTGTGAGCTCAGGCAATCCATCTGCCTCGGCTTCCCAAAGTGCTAGGATTACAGGCGTGAGCCACTGCACCCCATCTACTCTAGTCAAAATTCTGGGATCTTGGGCGGCACCTGTGGCTCAAGGAGTAGGGCGCCGGTCCCATATGCCAGAGGTGGCAGGTTCAAACCTAGCCCCGGCCAAAATAAAAAAATAAAAAAATAAATAAATAATTTAAAAAAACTAAAAAAAAAAAAAATTCTGGGATCTTTGTAAGCTTCATATCCCTGACTAAGGATACCATGGCGTTCAAGTTCATTCCCTCAATATTTTTGAGCACCACTGTGTATCAGACTCTTTTCTAGACACTGGGGCTACACCTGTAAACAAGATAGAAAAGGTCAGTCTCTTCCCTCAGGTGGGGAGATAGAGGCAGTAGATGCTTTCTTATAGTTATAAGCATTATAGAAAAAGCAGAGCAAGGGGATGGGATATGTTGGGTCTGGTGGTTGGGGTGGGCGGGAGGAGAGTGAGTGGGGAGAAGATGGTGATTTGGGTGGTGTGGAAGTCTTTGGGGTAGAAAGCCATTACCAGCCTATCTAAAAATATTCAAATTCATAGTAAGCTTTATAGGTTCTGTGCTAGCCATCATGTAGGTTCAGCCTACCTATCTCATGAGATTTTTCTTTTCTTTTTTTTTTTTTTTTTTTTGTAGAGACAGACCCTCACTTTATGGCCCTTGGTAGAGTGCCGTGGCCTCACACAGCTCACAGCAACCTCCAACTCCTGGGCCTAAGCGATTCTCTTGCCTCAGCCTCCCAAGTAGCTGGGACTACAGGCGCCCGCCACAACGCCCGGCTACTTAGGAGATTTTTCATGGGGAATGTTTTTCACTTTACAGATTAAAAAAAACAACACTGAAGACAGATTGAGGTCATGGGCCTAGGTCAGCTGATCTTTACAAGACTGGGGTCAGGATCTTGGTGTCCTGATTTCTAGAACTGAGCTCCTTCCATCGCACTGTGCGGCGTCTACTGCCATGAGCCAGGCTCCCTCAATGCAGCAGCATGGCCGGTTCTCCCCACCTTATGCCAAAGGCCAGGGAACCCATGTTCTCCAGAGCTCAGAGCCACATTCCCTGATAGCTCTGTCACCCTGGCAAGCAAGTAAGGATGCAGCTTGTTTTCTTTCTTTCTTTTTTTTAGAGACTTTGTTGCCCTCACTTTGTTGCCCTCGGTAGAGTGCCGTAACATCACAGCTCACAGCAACCTCCAGCTCTTGGGCTTAGGTGATTCTTTTGCCTCTGCCTCCTGAGTAGCTGGGACTACAGGTGCCCACCACAACGCCCAACTAATTTTTTTGTTGTGGTTTGGCTGGGGCTGGGTTTGAACCCGCCACCCTCGGTATATGGGGCCGGCACCCTACTCACTGAGTCACAGGCGCTGCCCACAAACTTCTAGATTATTTAGAAGGATTCAAGCATATTTCAGCCATTGCTGTAAAATCAGCATGTGTGCCTGGCAACTGGAGATGGATTTTCCAGCACTCTGAGGCTCTCTATGTTGTGGTGATAAATTTGTAGAGAATTAGAGACAAAAGGTTTGGCAAGGCTAGTGGTTCTCAGGCCACGTGTGCCATGGAAACCCAGCCAGGTCACTTTAATCCAAAACATTTCTTTGGGCCAATTCTCAAGAGTTCACCTCTTGGTCTCTATGACAGAGACCTGAAAACACAAACTGGCTTCAAACCAAACCTCTGACCATGGGTGCGAGACCCAGGCCACTCTCACAAGTTGGTATGCAGCTGGCTTCCTTGTCTTTGGCTCTTGCCTTGGAAAAATACTTTCATATAATTAAAAAATAAAAGATTTCATTTCTTTAACTGTATGAAAATGCATGTTCATTGCAGAAAATTTAGAAATTATTCAAGAACACAAAGATGAAATTTAAATCACTCTCATCTGATCACCTAAAAATAATCATTAGTACATGGTTTACAGAACTCAATTTATTTTTTTTATTCCTGACAAAACTTTTTAAAAAATAAAAAATTTGGATCATACTTAAATTTGGATCATTCTTTGGCTTATTTTTATTTTTTCTTAATAATATAATAATAATATGATCTGAATTTTTATTGCCTGTCTACCTCATCTCAGTTACAAAAATCTGTGAAACAGCTACTGCAATGGCTACTTTGCAGCCAAACAGAGGTTCCGAGATGTTTATTCTTTTTCTTTCCTCTCCTATTAGATAAACTCATTCTGGACCATGTCTCACAGTTTATTTGTAAGCGCTAGTTCAAAATTTTACTGTCAGTTCTGACCTCTCCTATCAGCTTTAGATTTTTATACCCAAGTGACTACTTGATATCTTAATTTGGATCTCAAAGATACCTAGGACTCAACTGTCCACAATTGTGCTTAAGGGTCCTGTTGACCAACACAATGACCTGCCCTCTGCCATCAAGGCCTTGGACTAAGCTCCATCCTAGCTGGTCTCTTGCAATTCACCCTTGACCTTCTTGAATTTATTCTATGCACAGCAGCCAAAGGATCTGTTCAAAATTCAAATTTGATTATGCTACCAACAATTTATAAGTCACTTGAGTGACTTTTGTTTGCTCTTCAGAGTTATAAATAAGAATCCTTACCATGAGCCCAGTGTGATTCTTTTTTTTTTTTTTATTGTTGGGGATTCATTGAGGGTACAATAAGCCAGTTACACTGATTGCAATTGTTAGGTAAAGTCCCTCTTGCAATCATGTCTTGCCCCCATAAAGTGTGATACACACTAAGGCCCCACCCCCCTCCCTCCGTCCCTCTTCCTGCTTCCCCCCCCATAACCGTAATTGTCATTAATTGTCCTCATATCAAGATTGAGTACATAGGATTCATGCTCCCAGTGTGATTCTAACACTCTGAGAGGCCGAGGCGGGCAGATTGCCTGAGCTCAGAAGTTAAAGACAAGCCTGAGCAAAAGTGAGACTGACCCCGTCTGGGCTAAAAAAACAGACAAGTAAAGGAAAAAAAAACCAACTGACCAGGCGTAGCAGGCACCTATAGCCCCAGCTACTTGGGAGGCTGAAGCAAGGAGATCACTTGAGCCCAAGAGTTTGAGGTTGCTGTGAGCTGTGATGCCACAGCGCTCCACCAGGGCAACAGAGTGAGACGCTATCGCAATAAGTAAATAAATAAGTAAAAATAAAATAAAATAAATTTGTATGGTGACGTGGTTAAAATGGTAAATTAAAAAAAAAAAAAGAAGAAGAAAGAGCCCTTGACATGGTCCTCCAAGCCGGGCATGACGTGCTGCCTCCCGAGCCTGAGCCCTGCTACCTCCGGTCTCGCTGACCGTGAGTTCATCTAACCCAGCACTTGCTGGGATTTCTACTTGCTGTCCCTTCTGGCTGGGGCGCCATTCCCACCACCATGTTTATTCTTTGCCTGCATGATTCCTGCTTTCTCTTTAGATGTCAGTCGAGTCACCGTATCATAAATATGTCTTCCCCCAAACCTCTATACCAGGCCAGTTTTCTGCCTGTCCTGGGACCATGCTGCTCTTTTCTGTAGCAGTTATCACGGTTGTAAATGCTTATCTATTTGTATTCTCTGATGAAAGACTGTAATTCCATTTGGGCTGTAAACTCTATGGGAACAGGGACCACATGTGTTTGTGTCTACCCTATGTTTTCACGGCCCGGAGCGCTGGCTGCTGTGTACTTATTAATAACTGTGTGTTGGCTGAGGGGCTCCGTGAGTGTAGTGACTTGTTGAGGTTTTCCCAGCTAAAATGGCTGAGCCAAAGTGGAATCCGATGTTCTTTTTATTCTATGATAATATATTAGGAAGGCGTAAAGCAATACATACAGTTATATGAGATAGTTTATTTATTTAAGACAAGAGTCTCACGATGTCGCCCTTGGTAGAGTGCCATGGTGTCACAGCTCACAGTAACCTCAGACTCTTGGGCTTAAGCAATTCTTTTGCCTTAGCCTCCCAAGTAGCTGGGACTACAGGCACCTGCCACAATGCCTAGCTTTTTTTTTTTTTAAGCTGGCCTGGGTCGGGTTCGAACCTGCCACCCTCGGTGTATGTGGCTGGTGCCGTAACTACTCTGCTACGGGAGCCGAGCCTGAGACATTTATTTAATAATATACTCCAGCATTCCTATTCCAAATCTCTGAACAGACCTCTGTGTATTACAACATTATCTATACCACAAAGTATTTTTGTTGCTTGCTGAGTTGATTTCTATTTGTTTATTTTGATTCATATATATTTTTTTTTTTGAGACAGATTCTCACTTTGTCACCCTGAGTAGAGTGCTGTGGCATCATAGCTCAGGGCAACCTCAAACTCTTAGGCTCAAGTAATCCTCTTGCCATAGCCTCCCCAGTTGCTGGGACTACAGGTGCCCGACACACTCCTGGCATGTTTTTTTTTCTTCCTATCTTTAGTAGAGATAGGAGTCTCACTCTTGCCGCATCCGGCTTGATGATTCATACTTCTTGAAGTTAATGTATCCTTTGATTAATATCTAAGCTTTGGGTCTGACATTGGGGAGAAAAGTGAAGAAGAAAGCATGGTTTGGGCTGGGCATGGCGGCTCAGACCTCTAATCCTAGCACTCTGGGAGGCCGAAGCAAGTACCCATCAGCAAGTACTAAATGAATGTCTCCTATATAGTCCCCAAATATGTAATATAGGAAATAAAGGAAAAGTAATTTAAAAGCTGGTGAATCTGAGGCCTGGCACAGTGACTTACACCTGTAATCCTAGCACTCTGAGAGGCCAAGGTAGGAGGACCATTTGAGCTCAGGAGTTTGAGGCCAGCCTGAGCAAGAGCAAGACCCCATCTCTACAAAAATAGAAAACTTAGCTGGGCGTGGCACCTACAGTCCCAGCTAATTGGGAGGCTGAGGCAGGAGGATCGCTTGCACTCAGGAGTTTGAGGTTGCTGCGAGCTAAACTGATGCCATAGCAATCTAGCCTGGATAACAGAGTGAGACTCTGTCTCTGCCAAAAAAAAAAAAAAAAAGCTAGTGGCTTTGTAACAATGGTAACATCAGCAGCATTTTGTGTTCATATACTGCTTTGCTTTTCTTTGTACTTCCTGTCATGCAAACCTCACACAGCCACTGAGGTAGACAGGCCAGGATTCTCACTCACATCCTATGCATATATAGGAGGAAATACATACCCAGGAAGATGGCGTAGCTTGCCCAAAGCCAAGGGCTAAGTGGCAGGGATCAGCCTGAAGTTCAGATTCCTGTACTCCAAGTTGGGTGCTGTTTCCATTGCCTCTTGCAGTTGGAGTAGTCTGTGTTAAGTGTGAAAACTTAACGCTGTAATTCTCCAAAATCTCTGTGAAGTTTCTCACATAGGTGGAGGCTTACCTTCCAAGGTTAAGAGTACGTTAGGAATAATTTGGAACCCAATCTGAAGTGACCCTGACCTCTCCTAGGCTCAGCTCTTCTTTTTCTCAGTCTCAGGCAAGATGCCAGATCCCGTGGAGCAGTGATTCTGTGCCAAGTTCAGCGGGGAGCACTGAATTAAGATTCTCATGTTGACAGCAATTTTGTCTTGTGAAGATGCAAAAAGACAGCCTTATGCATTCCTTTCACACCCAGGAGTGTTGGGATATATTTCTATTTGCAAACATATTTGCCTAATACATATATCATATAAACAGAAATGTGAGTTTCTTTGAAAATAAATAATCTATGGTTCCCCTTCCATTTCAATCATTCGGTGAGTTTTAAATATATTTTTCTTTCCAGAGTCCATGAAAAGGTGTTTGTTCTTTCCCTCTTTTAACCAGCTGGGTGCCAACATTTCTTTCCGTCTCTTGATCTGACGACAGTTCAGTGTTTTGCTTTTCTCTTCTATTCTAGCTGGTAACCTGCAGGTACTTGGATGAAAGAAGCTCTCTGTCAACTCAGGCAATGCACCAAGTCCCACATCAAACCCAGATACACATGCGCGCACACACATACACACACAAACACAGCGGAGTACAATAGTGTGACGTGCAGGATGCTCTGCAGAAAGAGGTCAGTTCAGGTCCACCCACAGTCCTCTGCAGCCCAGCTCAACGCGGTGAAATTGGCTGCCATCCATGCAAATCAGCATCCTGGAAAAGGAAGGTCTGGGTCACGAGGAAGGAATATCCCATCCTGAGGAAAAGAGATTAGATTTGTTCAGTGCGATTGCTTGGGGACAGCTTCCCAATTCACAGTGCTCTGCAACTCTTAATTTAGCCCGCTATCAGTGTAAGATTACTAAACTGTATTTAGAAGAAAGACACATTCATTATTGTTATGAAGCAATCTAATTTTAGAAACATTACTAGCATAAAACTCAGGAATATGATCATATTTAACTAGAAATGTGACTAATAAAGCTCCCCATGTTTCCACATTTGCATGTTAAAGACTGTAATTAAAAATAAACAGTGAGACAGGATAACTTCTTTGGGGTGATTGGCAAAGGAGGAATTGCTCTCAGCAAGCATTGTTTGGATGAATGAGCTACTCAAATGACAGATTGCCTTTTCAGATATAATTATATTTTATTTAGATTAGAGACTGATAACGCAGCATATTCTTTTTGTTCATGCTCATGGAGAGTAGGGGTTGCTCCTAGTTATCACAGGGCACACCGTTACTTTAGCCCTGATGCTGCGAATGTAAGGTCAGAGGGAAATGAGATGTTGAGACCAAGTGGGCTCAGGTGACTTGTGTCTTTACTCAAATCTGGTTTATAATAACATAGTTTTTTAACACAACAAAGTCCACTTTTCTTCCCTTCTTATACACGTAACTTTTGTGGTGGTGTTTTGTTTTCTTAACTAATTACTTTGGCTAACACTTCCAAAACAGAGTTAATTAGGGAGGATGGTTATAGTTATTTTTGTCTTTTTCCTGATGTTGATGAGGGAACTAGTTTGATTTTAATGATGATGGTGGCTGAATGTTTTCAATTTGAAATCTGTCTCTACCTCTCAAAGTTGCAGCATTTATTGGTATTCCCTGAAATGATTTCTGGGACAAGGCATTTCATACCCTATATGGTTTAAACCTGTATGGTTTTCAGTCATTGCAGTTTTATTTTATTTTAATTTTTTTTTAGACCGTCTCATTCCATGTCACCCTGGGTAGAGTACTGTGGTGTCATAGCTCACAGCAATGTCAAACTCTTAAACTCAAGTGATCCTCTTGCCTCAGCCTCCTGAGTAGCTGGGACTACCGGCATCCACCATGATGCCTGGCTAGTTTTTATATTTTTAGTAGAAATGGGGGTCTCATTTTTGCTCAGGCTGCTCTTGAACTCCTGAGCTCAAGTAATCCACTCACCTTGGCCTCTCAGAGTGTTAGGATTATTTTAGATGGTTTATAGATGAACTTTAAAAAATTTAAATAGGCCAGGCATGGCTCACACCAATAATCCCAGCACTCTGGGAGGCTGAGGGGCCTCTGCAAGGCTCAGGGGCCTGAGCCACAGCCTTTACCCTTGCAGTTTTATTTTTATCAGTGCCTACTTAGCTTTGCCCAAATCTTCAGGATTAGTTCTTAAACAACCTGAACAAGAGCAAGATCCCATTTTTACTAAAAATAGAAAAAAAAAATAAATAAAGAAAAAACTAGCCAGGCATTGTGACAGGCGCCTGTAGTCCTAGGTGCTTGGGAGGCTGAGGCAAGAGGATTGCTTGAACCCAAGAGTTTGAGGTTGCTGTGAGCTATGATGAAATAGCACTCTACAGAGTGTGATGGAGTGAGACCATCTCAAAAAAAAAAAAAAAAAAGAAAGAAAAGAAAAAGAATGTTTGACATGAGAGTTTCTGCCTTACTTTGAAGCCTGTCCCAGGCCTAACTGGAAATCAAGGTGTGAACAGACAGCCTGGTAGGGAAGTGAAATCTGAGTTGAATCATGCAATTTTTAAATAGAATACAATGAGTTTTGAATATATTTTCTTTCAGAGTCCATGAAAAAGTGTTAGCTCATCCCTTGTTTTCACCAGCAGTGTGTCAACATTTTCTTTCTATTGACATGAAGAAAGAGAAAGGCATTCTAATTGTGGTACCAACATTGTCAGTACGTTCTAATTTGGTGATATTAATTACAATTAATTCAATTAACTAATTGATTTATTTAGCTATTTTTGTGTATTTCATGGTTTCCCCAAATCTACATGTTATCTATGTTATTACTTAATAGTTTTCTTTAAATCTCTGTTTTTTGCTTAACATATTAACTATCACATGTGTTATGAACTATTTTTCAAGTTTTCACATTATGTTTTACATTCACTGATTTTTCAAGATTTTGTATTACTTTTTTATTTTATTTTTTTATCTTGCAGTTTTTGGCCGGGGCTGGTTTTGAACCCACCACCTCCAGCATATGGGGCTGGCTCCCTACTCCTTTGAGCCACAGGCGCCACCTCTCCATTTTTATTGATGTATGTTTTAGGATCATTTTGTTTGTGAAGTTTTTATTCTATTTTTGTATAAACAGCATGGCCCCAAGGAAAATTTCCTTGTGTGTGGCAGTCAATGTATTAAATATCTTTTTAAAAAATTTTTGTTATTTTTTTAAGTAGAAAAGTGATATATCTTGCCATAAAAAGATAATAGCAGAGTAAATACACAACTATTTAAATTTTTTTTGTTTATTTGTTTTTATTTATTATTTAGAGACAGAGTCTCACTCTGGTACCCTTGGTAGAGTACTGTGGCATCATCACTCACAGCAACCTCAAACTCCTGGGCTCAAGTGATCCTCTTGCCTCGGCCTCTTGAGTAGCTGGGACTACTGCCTGTGTCTCTATACCAGGCGCATTTCCTATCTTTAGTAGCGATGGGGTCTCCTGCTCAGGCTGGTCTCAAATTTCTGAGCGCAAGCAATCCACCTGCCTCAGCCTCCCAGCATGCTGGGATTACAGGTGTGAGCGGCGCCAGGCCTATTTAAATTTTTTAGAGTTCATCTATAAACCATCTAAAATTGTCTCACTTGCCACTAATGGGGAACTCTGTGTGTTCCCTTGGGAAGGAGCAGGGAATGAGGTATGTGCTTAAATACTGCGTGACATTTCCTCACTCCTACAATCTGCTCACTTGCCACGCTGTTTCTTACCTTGTCTGAATTTCTTCATAGCATGTATCATGTTCTGAAATCATATTATTTATTTGTTTCCTGTTGCCCTGTTTTTCATGGGTAGAATATAAACTCCACATGGGGAAGATTTTGGTCTTGTTCACTGCTGTTCCCAGGGCAAACATTAGGCATTCCGCGGCCTGAGTTTCATAGCAATGTGATAAGGAACCACTGTGGGTTAAATCTGGGCAATTTGGATTAAATAACCCTGTTTTCCAGGTCAGTCCTTTAAGGACCACGTTTTTCCTTTCTGTGTCTTTGATGGTTCTCTATGACTTTGGAGTTTGTTTATTGAACTTCGCTAGTGGGACCTTTTTACTTCTCTGAAACTCTAGATTTTCAGAACTTTGTGCATTCCTGTCTTGCATTACTTTACTTCTCCTGTTCTACTTAGACCTACCTAACAGGGTACGAACCGGACTCTTCTGTTTAGCTAGATTTCTGGCCTTCTTCTTCTTCTTTTTTTTTTTTTTCTGTAGGGACAGAGTCTCACTTTATTGCTCTTGGTAGAGAGCCGTGGCCTCACACAGCTCACAGCAACCTCCAACTTCTGGGCTTAGGCGATTCCTTTGCCTCAGCCTCCCGAGTAGCTGGGACTACAGGTGCCCTCCAAAATGTCCGACTATTTTTTTGTTGCACTTTGGCCGGGGCCAGGTTTGAACCCGCCACCCTTGGTATATGGGGCCAGCACCCTAGGCACTACAAAGCCACAGCATTTGTCCACAAAGGACAGTTACAACAATTAAATCATCCCAAGTATTGTGCTCCAGTATGTGAAGAATAATGGCTGAATGGCATGTACGTTTGTCCATCTGTACCAAGAGTAACCTTAGCTAAAGGCTAAGGTTTCTGCCTCAGTTTTAATTCTTAAAGTCACTGGAAGTATAATCATCAGGAATATCCTCTCAATTTTTATATTTTCCTTAAGGAAATAGATTAAGAATTTGAATAAATTTATTTTTATCCTTATTTTTCAAATGTTTTACATGGTATTTACATGCCACAGAATCATTTAAAGAGTTAAAATGATTTATGTCCAAGATAGGGAACTGTTAGTTAAAATATCTAGTTTTCTACCCTTTGAAGGATTTGTATTTTTCCTGCCTAATTAGAGAATGTTAAGTCAAAGGGATGAAAATCCATACCTACTTCCTGCGACCAATCCAATGGCTATTTAAGCTGGTTGATCAAAGAAAGAAGCCGCACTGGTTGGTGACAAATGACTCAGACTCCACAGCAAGGCTCATGTACTTCTAATGAAATCTTTCATGTCATGGAAGAGGAAACAAGATTGCAGATTTGAGAGTGGATGGTAATGATTAGTATTGGATGCTATTTATAATCAGTGACACAGGAAGTTAATTAGTTGTTTTGGATAAGATGACTGAGTGGATCCCAATAGAAAAAGTATAGTGTATGATGCCCCATGATCATATCAATGTACACAGCTATGATTTAATAAAAAAAAAGAAAAAGTACATATAATTTTCATTTAATTTCAATATCAAATATTTATTTATTTATTTGAGACAGAGTCTCACTCTGTTACCCTAGGTGGAGTGCTGTGGCATCCTAGCTTACAGCAACCTCTAACTCCTGGGTCCAAGTGATTCTCTTGCTTCAGCCTCCCGAGTAGCTGGGACTACAGGTGCAGGCCGCACCACCTTGCTAGTTTGTCTATTTTGAGTTGAGGTGGGTTTTTACTCTCACTCAGATTGATCTTGAACTCCTAAGCTCAGGTGATCCACCTGTCTTGGCCTCTCAGAGTTTAGAATTATAGGCATGAGCCACTGTGCATTACCTCCAAAAACATCATTTAAAGGGCCGAGAAATTTTATAATTTTGGTAAGGTTGGGAGGAAAGCATAGTGAGTGATTAAAAAACGACACAGGTGTAATTATGGATCAGTTATTCCTCTCAGCTTTATTGAGAGCAAACTTTGCATTTATCAGAATGTTTTAATTAATTTGATTTTTGTTTTGTGTATCTGTCTTAGAATATTTAGTCATGTTAATATAAGAAAATGTTGTTTGACTTAAAAGTTCTCTCTGGAAAACTAATATAAATATATAGTTCTAAGACTATAAGTGAGACTATCTCAAAATAAATAAATAAAACCCTGTCTTGTGGAATTCTTTTTTTTTTTTTTTTAATTGAGACAGAGTCATACTTTGTCACTCTCGGTAGAGTGCTGTGCTGTCATAGCTCACAGCAACTTCAAGCTCCAGTGATTCTCTTGCCTCAGTATCCCTAGTAGCTGGGGACTACAGGTGCCCACCACAATGCCCGGCTCCTTTTTTTTGTTTGGCAGGCCCAGGCTGGGTTTGAACCCACCAACCCTGGTACATGTGGCCAGTGCCCTAACCACTGAGTACAGGTGCCCAGCCTCTTGTGGAATTCTTATTTCCATATTCCTTCACATCTTCTCCTCTCTGTAGCTTCTGGGCATGTGCCCTTTTGGCCCTTACCCTACGGAATCTACAATGAGTCACAGGGTTATGCAGTAAATGGTAATGTGCTGGAATATAGGTCTTCCTGAAAGCAGGTCTTAATTTTCATTTGAATTTTTCTTTTAGAAATAATGAGTTGTTAATTTGTAATTGGCAATTGTGATTATAGACAAAGTTGATTATTTCTGGTTTATTTTATTTTAATAAAGTAAGGAATATACAGTAACTGAAGCAAGATGGGCATGGCATTTGCAGAAAATTGGATCTTTCTACTTGGTACTGACTACGGATGACCTTAAATAATGCCATAATTTTCAAATATACAAATTAATAACTCTGTGGGAATAAGTATGACATGTGATGGTGACTAACCCATGCTACAAAGATACTTCGTATCTGTACTGCGGGATAATTTTATTAGTGAATACCATTGTGGTCTGAAAGACATGATTTACGTATTTTACAAAAAAGACCTAACACGTTCCCAGCAAGTCATTCACAAACTGGTAGGATTTAGCTGATTATGGAAAGAAATACTCCTCTTTACAAAAATGAAAATTTTCAAGTCCTTTTGATAGAGAGTCCAAGGTCAGGAAAGAATCAGTCTGATTCTAAAAGGTGAATGATTAAAACGGTAATCAGAGGGGATGCCTGGAGAGCCGCCTGAAGTCAAAGTAACTCATCTGCATAGTACTTGGTGCATTTACTTTCCTTGATTCTGGCAAATCAATAGGTTTAAGATGTTTAAATGACTTGATCAAGATGACTGGTCATAACAGTTATTTAAATATTGACACCTGCAGTGTGCTAGACAGTCTGCTACTTGATTTACGTGCATTATCTGAGTTGATTATTTCAGGAGTCCTTAAGAAGTACTTTTATTATCTTCATCTTGAAAAGGAGGAAACTAAATCTGGGGACAAGGTTCTAAAACATGCCCATGGTAGCACAGCAGAGATGTGACAGAGTCAGGACTGACACCTGGGTGAGCCCAGCTCGGAGGCTGAGGGCTTGATCTCCCCTCTCCCCTACTCCTCAGGTAGGTCTTCAAGCTGAGCTCAAGTTCGCTACTTTTTTCTTTTCACTTGCTTTCCTACGATGCCCTGCTCCTGCCTTTATTTCAATAGATAACCAGCATTCTGGCATTCTGTGGTTTGTTGTCTTTCAAACGGTGTGTGTTTTTTATAATAATTTCCTTTTTAAGAACAGTATTAGGTTTATAGAAAAATTGAACAGAAAATATGGTCTCCGTATACCTCTCCCCTCCCTCCACACCCCATTTCCCCTATTATTATAATAACATCTTGCATCAGTGTGGTACATTTGTTATAGTTGGTAAACCAATCTAAAGTCCATAATTTACATTAAGGTTTCCTCTTTGGGTCCTGAACCTATAGGTTGGGTTTTAACAAATACCTAATGTCATGTACCCACCATTATAATATCACACAGAATAATTTCACTGCTTTTAAGGATCTGTTGTTCTCCACTTGTTATCTCTCCCTCTCTCCCCCTAGGCCCTGGCAATCAGTGATCTTTTTACTGTCTCTATGGTTTTGTCTTTGCCAGATATCTCCGGTAATTTGAATCAGATAGTACTGGACCTTTTCCGATCGGCTTCTTTGCCTAGTGTCACGTATCACTCCATGTCTTTTTGTGGCTTGATAGATCATTTAAAAACAATAGATGAATGCTTTTTCTTTGTATGACATACCATGGTTTACCTATTCACCAACCGAAGGACATTTCAGTTGCTTTAGTAATTGGCAATTATGAATAAATTTGGTATAAACGTCTGTGTGCAGGTTTTTATGTGGATGTAAGTTTCTAGCTACTTTGGTTAAATTCCAAGCAGCATCGTAGCTGGATGGAATAGTAACAGTATGTTTGGCTTCGTGAGAAACGGGACCACTTACATTCCCACCAGCAATGGATGAGCGTTCTTGTCACTCTTCATCAGTGATTTTCAGCTGGTGTGCTGTGGCACCATGGTGTGCCATGAGAGGATCTCACATGTGCCATGAAAAATTTTAAAGACCATTAATTAAATTACTTTTGAAAGAAGTTCAAAGCACAGTAAGTATATTCTTTTTTTATCTGTTTTTTTTTTTTTTTTGTCAGCATAATTTAAGTTTGCTGCAGGCTGTTTAACTAGAGGTTCAAGTGTGCCATGAGATAAAAAAAGGTTGAAAAACACTGCTGTCCATCCCCCACAGAACATGATACTGATGCATGTAGTTGCTTATTATCGTTTTACTTTGCGGCCCCTAATGACATAGGATATTGAGCATCTTTTCAAATGCTTGTATATCACCTTTGGTGAGTGGTCTGTTCAGATCTTTTGCCCAATTTTTAACTGGGTTGTTCATTTTCTTTTTGTTGAATTTTAAGGACTCTTTGCATATTTTGAAAAACAGTGCTTTACAGGTATATCTTTTGCAAAAATTTTCTCCCAGAGTTCTGTGTTTTTTAATAGTCATTGATTCAACTTACCTGTGTTCTAAATCCTGAGAAAGTAACAGGGCTAATTCAGAAAGTCATATCAACTTGAAAGATCAGCCATCAATTTATTAGTTTAAGAAAAATGGACAGGCAAGGTAGATCATGAAATAATGTCATTTCTGGTATGATGTCTTTTAAAGTAAATTCTGAAAGTCATTAGATCTGCAAGGATTGAAAAGGTTTCTGGTGTGCAGTGAGTTCAGGAAGGGTCAGATTTCTGTCCAAACTGTACAGGTTGCTTGGTGGAGGCCTTCTCAGAGCCTTTATGCTGATGTTCACTGTGAGGGACAGGAGGCAGTGGGGCCTTGCCTTTCCGAAGGGGTTTGCCCACAGAGCTCTGTCTGGAAGCTGATAACAGAGTGAGCAATCTTCATGGGCCGGGCACTGTCAGTCCTGGGAGGCCCATCAGGAGGCTCCTGAGCAGTAAGATGACAAAGGCAGAGAGGCTTTTCAGGACCTTGTTTTGCTCAACACTGGGTTTTATTCAGGAAACTTTTTTTTGAAGGTGAATTATGTAGAAGGCCCTGGATTAAGTCCTTTAAGAAATACAACAATGACAGACGTTCAGTCTTGTTAACTGTTTCAAGAGATAGGCAGGTCAAAACTTTTCTTATACTAGTATTACAGCAATTATAATTATATATGAGAAAGATTTGACAGATAAGATTAATAATTCGTTCAAGTCACCAGGTATTTGTTGATTGCTTCCATGTGCCAGGCTTTGAGCATGAAGAGGAGACAAAACTGGGAGCAAGGTAGGTAGTTTTACCCTCACAGAGGTTACAGTGGAGGGAAGGGTGACATACGATAAACAGGAAGAGAGTAAACGAACAGGATAATCTCCTAGAGTTCCAGGAGCAAAGAAGGGGAAGAGAAACAGGGTGACGAGAGAGAGCTGGACTTGGTCAACGTTTTCTATCCAAGCCAGATAGCGAATGTTTCAGCTTTACAAGCCACAAAGTCTCTGTCACAGCCATTCGGACACGATTACAACATGAAAGCTGCCACAGACTGTGTGTACTAAAGGGTGTGGTTATGTTACAATAAAACTTTATTTACACCTTTGCCAGCTGCAGTTTGCTGACCTCTGGGTTGGGCTGTTCCAGTATCAGCAAGACGACTGTGAAGCTGGAGGGTCCATGAGATGAGGGGGGTGAGGTAGGCAGGGCCTAGCTCATACAGCAAGTTACAGGACATGGGGCGGAATTGTGACTTTAGTCTAACTTCAGTGAGAAGTCACTGGAGGTTTTTATAAAAGGGAAAATATAATCAGATGCCATTTAAAAAAGGCTAATCTGTCTGTTAGGTAAAGAAGAGCAGGAGAAAGAAGCAGGATAGTGCAGAGTAGAGGTAATACTGGTGTGGTAGGGCTGTTATTGTAAGGTGGGGAGAGGAGGATAGATTTGGAATAGGAAGCGAATCAGAACCAGTGGGAAAATGAGAAGTTAGATGTGGGGAGTGAAGGAAAAGATAAATCTAAGATGACCCCACAGGGACTTGAACAACCGGGTGGAGAGGGATATCATTCAGACATCCTGGGGAGAAGCCGATATTAGGGGTGGGGAAATCAGTAGTTCTATTTCTAGGGTAGGTTGAATTTGAGGTATCCTGTAGACATCTGAGTGGAGTCAATCATTCGGTTATACAAATCTGAAATTCATTAGAAAGGTTAACACAGAAGGTAAAATTTAAAATTATCAGTAAGGGAAGACACAGACTGGAAGAGATCAGTTATGGAGGGAATTTCTTCATCAGAACCTTTACCATGTCCCAGCATATAGAATTCTTTCTTTTTCTTTCTTTCTTTTTTTCCTACCAACTTACACAGAAGGTTGTGAGTGTCTGAAAGGCAGAATCAGGGTCTTGCTCAGTTTGTTTTTCTTGTGCCTGGTACATTGTCTGCCAGGTAGGAAGTTTTAAGTAAGTGCTGAGCTCTTGTAAGACTGTAACACTGAATATTAACTCCATATATACAGTTTTCTATGTAGCCTTGTTTCACTTCCATTTGAAAATAAAAAGGAACCAAGACCACCATATAAAAGAAAAAAGACCCTGAGTCAAAGAAATGCTTGGACATGTTCCCCTTAAGCCACAGATGAACACAGAGGCTGGGCTGGATCATGCACAGTCAGCCAGGGTTTTAGTCACCTCAATGATGTGCACAGGTAGTGGCATAATTCATTGGGCCACTGGGAACATTATTGATCATGGAGATGACCAAAATCGTTGGAGCAGCAAAACTGTGGTTCAATCCAGTAAATATGCCCATCATGGGATTTGCTGATTTTTCTTTATTCATTACAGAATTTCAGGGTTGGAAAGGGTCTTAGCGAACTTCTGGCATAAGATTATTACTTTATAGGTAAAATAATATAGTTCAAAGAGGTTAAGCGCCTTGACCCAGGACACATGGCTGGTGGTGGAAACACTGATCTCAAGCATCCTGTCATCGGTACTCTGTGTGGGCGAGTACTGGGAGTGGGAAATAAGCTTCTGTTTGCATATATCATTAAATGCGACTGATATTTTTTTCCTGTAACTGCAGTGTTACCTAGTTCAGGCTGCTTGACCCTGTATATACTAGCTTTATAAGTTGTAGAGTTCTACACATATGCTTATTCCTTTGTAAGAAAGAGGTGAAAATGGCACTCAAATTCTTATTCTCAGGGTCAGTTGCTGAGTATCCACTGTTTCAGAGATTCCTAGGATAAGCGTGTGTGTGTGTATATGTGTGTGTTATTTTGTCATCTCACTGAATTTAAATTTTAAGGCTATCATACATCTTTTATCTTTTATGAGAGTTATAGCTTTTGGGAGGGAATTTGTAGTTTGAAATCCAAGTTCTTAGGGAATAGTTGATAGAATCAAGGAAAATAATCTGGAGCTTGAAATCTCAGTTACTAGTCATTTTTTTTTTTATTGCCCTTAGTTGAGTGCTGTGGTATCATAACTCACAACAACCTCCAACTCTTGAGCTCAAGCTATCCCCTTGCCTCAGCCTGCCGACTATAGGTGCCCATCACAACACCCAGCTGGTTTTTAGAGCTGGGGTCTCACTCTTGCTCAGACTGGTCTTGAACTCCTGAGCTTAAAGATCCACCCACCTGGGCTTTCCAGAGTTCTAGGATTACAGGTGTGAGCCACCTTGCCCTGGGCAGTTACTAGTGTTTAATTAGGAACTATGTGTAAGATTTAGCAAAACCAAAGAAGAGAGTAGATGGACTTGTTCAACAACCTTTCATTATTTCCTTGTGTGTCTGTGTGCCCTTTTTAGAGATGAGGTCTTTTTATGTTGCCTAGGCTGGAGCGCAGTGACTATTCACATGTAGATCATAGCTCACTGCAGCCTCAAACTCCTGGGCGCACGTGGTCCTCCTGTCTCAGCCTCTCCAGCAGCTGGGACTACAGGTGTGCTTCACTACGCTTGGTTCTCCTTTCCATTTTGGATGATCACAGACAATATATAAGAATCTTGACCCATTGAAAGAATTTATTAAAAACATAAAGGGGGCTTTGGCAAAATAGACATAAGTGATAGTTTTTGAATGGTATGAACTTGTAAGCCAGCAGACTGATCCAACGTGAGAGTTTTTAAATGGTATGAACTTGTAGCCAGCAGATTGATCCAACGTAGCCCTGGAGACCTCACAACTGAGTTTATAGACTGAGTATGCAAAGGAGGGCAAAAAACTGGCTTGTGCCATCTGATTGGCTGAGCCTGCATCCAATCAGGGGAAGACCAGTTCTAGTCCAGATCCTGTTCTCGAGATGCAGTGGAAATGACCCTAAGGACAGCATCTGGCCCCACATCGAGCACCCAGCTGAATATCTTTCCACTGCATCAGGTCTACTGGAAATAGACACTTGAACAAGAGGTAGGATTTTATTCTTATATGTTCTTAACACTTCCCAGAAACAATGGCATTTTCTAAAAAGCTTAGTAACATTTTCAGAAATTCCAGTAATTATTTCAGACTTTGTAGACTTTGTTAACAATAATGGGGACTTTGGAAACACCCCAGGAGCTGTCTGCTAAAGAGAACACCTTCTATGCACCCAATGATTCATTTCTGACTATTTCCCTTCCCAATTTCCACAAGGACTTCCCCACCCACTACTTTTGCTCATCCTTCTCCCACAGTCTGGGTAGACTTTAGTTACTTTTTTTGCCTCATCTTACAACTTTGAGTTTAAAAAGGCCCCTACTTTCATGATAAAGCCCCCTAAGAAAGTTAAGCCCATATTTATTTTATCGCCCAACAATTTCCCTCCTAGGTGTTTACCAAGTGTAATTTTTTTTTTCTTGAGAGTTTCAAGCTGTCTCCCTGGGTAGAGTGCTGTGGTGTCATAGCTCACAGCAACCTCCAACTCTTGGGCTCAAGTGATTCTCTTGCCTCAGTTTTTCTATTTTTAGTAGAGACAGGGTCTCACTTTTGCTTAGGCTGCTCTTAAACTTGTGAGCTCAAGCAATCCACTCACCTCAGGCTCCCAGAGTGCTAAGATTACAGGTGTGAGCCATGGCACCTGGCTACCCAGTAGAAATTAACACCTATATCTTCAAAAAGACTTGTATAAGAACCCTCACAGTAGTTCTGTTCATAATTGCTGAAAACTGCAAATAACACCAATGCTTATCAATGAATCTGGATAAATGGATTGTGGGTCTACTTTTGCAATGGGATACTTTAGAAATACAAGGGAATCAATAACTATTCTTCAGAACATATTGGTACATTGAGTTGCATGAAAGACATCAGAAACAAGAGAATCTGCAGAATACTTCAAGTTATATAAAATTTAAGAACACAGGCGATGCTAATCTATGGTGAGAGCCATGAGAACAGTGATTGTCTTTTCCAGGAGAGCCGTGCAGGTTGGCTGGAAAGGGCCAGGGAAACTAGGGAACCATGGAAAGGTTCTGAGATCGGACAGCAGTGTTAGCATTCAGGAAAACCTCAAACTGCTACATAGAAGAGCTGTGCATTGATTCTACCTAAATTAAAACTCAAAATAAAAACAAGAAAAAAGATACAGTCTTTTCCCAGCCCTCAGTTTTGCTCGTTTTCTGTCATGTTAGGCATTATGCTTTTCCAGTCAACTCTCTGCACCTTTACTGCCAGAAAGATAATAGAGCAAAAGTCCGTGACAGTCCTTCTGTTTGTTTAAATCAATGATTTACATCTCCCAGTTTTCAAGTCTAGGAGTGGATTTAAAGTACTGTGTTTATCTTCAGTTTAAATTATTCCAGATAGTAAATGGAATACAAGGAAGATCTTCCGGGGATTGCAGAGTCCTTTTCTGTGCTTATGACTTCACGGCAGGTGATATTCACCTATGAGGGTTATTCCTGAAACCTATGTCATCATTTTTTAAGAGGCAGTTCTCTGATGTTTTCTCCCATAATTTTCCTTTAAAACCCACTGTCAGAAATACCTGCTCCATTTCTTTTTGCTATAGCATTTCTAAGCTATCTTAACATTTCCCTTGACTTGTCTCTCTGCCCCACTGAGCTTAGAGCTTTCTTAAAGGTGCCAGGTGCCTAATTAATTTTACTTTCCTAGTGACCAGCATAGGATCTGCAAACATATGAATGTTTAATAATTTAGTTTATTGAATAAGTTAAAAATGACGTTTTTTTCTTATGTGTCTGGTGAAGTGAAAAAGAGCTACATTCAGAGACAAGAACTTTGGGATAACTTGCGTTAGTTATCTGCTCTTTCAGATTCACCTACCTAAATCTTCATTTCTATCTTTGTTCCTTCCTGGGACTATTCAATGACCACATCGGTGTAGCGTAAGTGTTCCTATCAACCTTGTGATGGAGCATCTTTGGGGAAGAAAAAGAAAGCATTAGAAAATGAAAGCAGTTTGCATGAGAAAAGGGATTACTTTTCATATGAGATTGCAGGATTTTGCACTTTGGCCTTTGACTTTATTGAACTCAATTTTCTTTCCCCAACCAGGCTTTACAAAACAAAATATGTTCAAATTGATGGACTATAATATTTAAAACAGATCCCACAAATGAAGTATGTCCATTCCTTTTGGCAAGGAGCAGAAGGCAACATAAAGCAGCTCAAAAATTAATTCACAATTTGACATTTTGGAGCTGACTGCCTCTCCGAGAAAATGATGTCACTCCCTGGCCGCCTAATGATAGTCATCAGACTCAGAGGCCACAGGCTAATAAGGTTCATGGCTCACCTAGGTTGCTTCTTTTTTGTCTAGCCAGAGTGTCCTTGGATGCCCATAATTTGGCATCCTGTTCCTAGGATAATTTTTAAGAGTGACTAGAATCTGAAACTAATCTGAAAATAATGTTTTTTTTCTTGTCAGAGAATTAAATTAGTAAGTTTCTACCAACTTCCAGCAACTTGAAGTCATGTTTCCAGTTTATTCATGAATAGCTAAATTTCAGTTGACTTTTCTTTCCAAGGTGCTGGAGCCAGTGTTGAAGTTCTGAGCAACCCCTGCTTCAAGATGCTGGGGCAGCTCTGATCATGAAAAAAGAAAGGGGGTAAAAATCTAAAATTTCATTCTCAATCACAAAGAACATTGAATCTGAAACTTCTAGAATACCTCGCATAGGTGCCCTGGATTTGACATCACTTCTGGACAAAGTTATGCCTTTTAAGGGAGTTTTAAGATAAATGTCCATGTTTGTCTATTAATAAGGGAGCAAGCAAAACCAGCTTAAAGGAATGAGCAATACCAGCTCACCCACCCTTTGCTGACAATGGCTTTTGACTATATTATTGGAACCAAACTCAAGGAACAAAAGATCTGTAAAAATGACTTCTTTCTTTTTGGGTAGATACCCAGTAGTGGGATTGCTGGATCCGATGGTAGGTCTACATTTAGTTGAGGAATGTTCACACTGGTTTCCATAGAAGTTGTACTAATTTGCAATCCTGCTGACAGTGTATGAGAGTTCCTTTCTCTGTATCCATGCTGGCATTTGTTGTTGTTGAACTTTCTAAGAAAAGCCATTCTAACAGGAATAAGGTAATACCCCATTGTGGTTTTACACTGCATTTCCCTGGTGATAGGTGACATTGAGCATGTTACAATATGTTTTTTGTCCAGGAATCAACTCAAGTGCCCATCAGTTCATGAATGGATTAGCACAATGTGGTATATGTATACCATGGAGTACTCCTTGGCCATAAAAAAGGATGAACGAAAGCCTTTTGCAACAATTTGGGTAGAACTGGAGACAAGTATTCTAAGTGAAGCATCTCAAAGATGAAAAACAAACACCACGTGAGTACTTTCTATTAAGCTGGAGCTAACCAATGAGCAAATACCTGCACCTCAGAGGGAAGTGAAACGCATTGGAAATCAAACATGGGGAAGGGGAGAGTGGGCGGGTAGAAGGTAAAAACCAACCTAACAGGTACAATGAACACTATTCAGGTGATGGGCACACTTATAGCCTGACTCAAGCATTAGAAAAGCAATCCATGTAACAAAAACATTTGTACCCCCTTAATATTTTGAAATTAAAAAGAAAAGGGCCTGCTAAGTTTCCCATGCCCTTCTGTCTTTGACTCTCCCAATAGCACCAGTAAAGACTCTTCTGAGCAAATGTGTACTTGTATACTGAAGGCATCCTGAGACATTCCCTGGAACCTGCACAGACCCTTTCCTTGACAAGGCAAACTGGAAAACTTTCAACTGAGAGCTGTTCTGAGCAGGTAAAATGTGTTGGCTAGTGAACAGATAAAGCAAGTAAACCATGGCTTTCAAAAGAAATTAGCACATTGCAAGTGTAAGACTATAATTCAGAATGGTATTTATGACTGAGGAGGTTAACCTTGTCTTCCTAGTCTTAGTGGAAATGAACTTCTAGAAAAAGAAACTCGTGTTACACTGGAATGAATGCGTGAAAGTGAGATATTTAGAACCAACTCACAGCAGAGGAATTATTATTATTATCATTATTATTAGCACCTGAAGTGCTCTAGACCCTTCCAAAAGTTTTCTACGCTAAACGGCTGGCCCAATCATGGTACTAAATCATGATCAGTGGTGTTTTGTTGATAATATAATGAAAAAGCAGGTCCCAGCTAAATCTGTAGGAGGACAGATTTGATAAATTTAATAAAGTAGATATCTGTAACCTCTGGATACATGTCCTGATGTATGTGGAATTAATTCGGTTATCACTTATTTAGTGCTGTTTTTGTAGAAGGCCCTGTGAAAACTCTGGACAAAGAACAAAATAAAAGAAATACTTAGTATTCTTCCCTTCAAGGGAACTCGAGGGAAATCGTGTATTTACTATATGTACACAAAACAAATAGCTCATATTTCATAGGGTACGTGTCACAAATATTTAGTCCTCAGGACAATCCTGTGTGATGGTTGTGATCGTGATTTATATACGTTTGTCTTTGTGCCTTTTCTTTTGTCCATGCCTCAGTTTGTTGTTTGTAAAATGGGTATGTTACAACAGATTAATAATAGGTAACAATTTATCAACTACGTGCTATTTGCCAAGTGCTTTGAAAGCATTAGGTAATTTAATCCTCCCAGCAACCCTGCAGTTTTTACGCATTCTTTCAGAAATGCAGCAAGGTTAAGTAACTTGCCCAAGATCAGGGCTGGAACTCAAATATTCTGGTTTCAAATCCAAGGTTCTTTCCAAGATATCATGCAGATTTCCTTCTGAATGAGCAGCCGCTTGTCAAATAGGGGAAGAGCATGGATCCCATGGGAGCAGACGTTACTTCAGGCTGCAGAATTACAGGGGCTTTAGGGCAGAGGTGGTATTTTAGCTTTGCACCTTGCTCACGTGCTTAGCCGTGGACAGAGGAACCAGCACAGAGATTCTGCTTTGCAGCACACTCTCTAGCCCTTTGTGAAAATCACCTTTTTATTCTTTCTAAATTCCAACTCTTATTGTTGACAATTTTACAGGTGAAAACTCTTATTTACCATTGACTAAATTGTTGATGTAATTTTTGTCTGAGATAGAGCTGATTTTACCAGCAGAAAGGGACCCAGGACTCCATCTGGGGCAGGATTAGGTCTGACGGTTGTTCGTGAAGGAGGCGGATTGGTGTGGATGAGGGTTCAGGGTCATGAGTTATGTTGGCTTGTCCTGTTACTGCTTTGTTTTAGCATGAGCCTTGTACATGCTCTAAGCTCATTCCTTGTCTATAAAACAACTATGTCTTTGAACCTCCAGCAACTCTTGGTCTCAGGCAGACGAGGACTGTGAGGGTGCTTGGTGAACAGCAACACAAATGGTAAGGGATATCATCATTGAATACCCCTTCATCTAATAATGAATGATGATACCATTCATCATTCAAAAATACTGATAAAAAATACTCTGGGGTTTTCCAACAGTGTGGAAAGATTCTTTCCTTTCAGAAAAAAGATAATCCTAAAATACAATTATAATCAGAATTTCATAACAAATAAAATGCCTGCATGTTGATGATGACTATTTGATATCTGACCTTGATTTTTGTAAACCAGGCATTAAAATACTTAGAGGCCTGTAGGTAGGATGGATACAGAGACTGGAATTCCCTTCCCCACGGGTAAGGACAGGGTAAGGACAGTCATGTTGGCAGGGAGAGGATCAAGCTTTTTGTAATACCAAAGAAACAACATCACATTCCTGGTCATTGTCAATGTGCAGCTCCCATAACAGGGCAGGGACTTTCCCACTGCCATTAACACCGTCTCTGTCTGCATCTCTCTACCCATCTTCTAGCTCTGAATGGAAGTTTCCTGGGAAACATTTTCTATGAATGGAATGCATGAGGTTTGTCCCAAGGGGGAGAAGAAAAAACACAACAACACACTACTACAAAAACTTCTTCCCCTGAAATACTGCAGTTGGGAGCAGATAACACCTATCTTTTTTCAAGGACAGGTGGAGATTCTGACCCCAGGGTATTCAGTGATACTAGCAATGTTGCCCCCTCAATTTAACCAGGAGAGCTTCCTTTCTTACTGATTAAAAAAGTTAAAAGGGGTTTAAAGTTGCTTTAAGTAAAAAAAGGACTGTGGTTGAGTAGTCTCGGTCCCAGATAAGCCTCAGCTCTTTCTGATCTGCTCTATTGTCAGCTGAGTAATGACTCCCATCTGCATGGTTCTCCCTGTGCCTTGTGAGGGGAGAGTAAACCTCATCCCCAGGCTCCTGTTAGCAGCAGACATTCCCCGTCCATCAGGGGCGGGTTTCGTGCAACACAGCACAGTCACCAGGTAACACAGTGGAGCAGCCAACTTTTTTTTTTTTTGTAGAGACAGAGTCTCACTTTATGGCCCTCCGTAGAGTGCTGTGACATCACACAGCTCAGAGCAACCTCCAACTCCTGGGCTTAAGCAATTCTCTTGCCTCAGCCTCTCAAGTAGCTGGGACTACAGGCGCCCACCACAACGCCCGGCTATTTTTTTGGTTGCAGTTTGGCTGGGGCCGGGTTTGAACCCGCCACCCTCGGTATATGGGGCCGGCACCTTACCAACTAAGCCACAGGCGCTGCCCCGGAGCAGCCAACTTTTACACAAGTTATTGATATACCCTCTCCCGGTCAACCTGCGGTTTCTGTCTGAGCATTTTTGTCTGAGTTCTGTTGTTTCACCAGAGAGAGAATGTGAGCTAAGAGCTGTCTTGCTTCCGAAAAAATACTCAGAGGAAAACAAGCATGATTAAAATCAGGCTTTTAGTCCAGCTTTCTGGTTTCTTTTCTACTAACTTAAACATTCTATTCCTGAGCTGGTTGAAGTGTATCTATTTTAAAAAAATAGCTTTATTAACATCTGATTTATACACCATAAAAGTTACCTATTTAAAGTGTACAATTCAATGCTTTTAGTACATTTATGGATTTGTGTAACCATCATAGGCTAATTTTAGAACATTTTTATCACGTCAAAAGGAAACCCAGTACTCATTTGCCATCACTCCTCCCCACCATGGGCCTTAAGAAACCACTAATCTGCTCTCTGCCTCTACGCTCCCTCTTTCTGTGGTCTTTTGTGACTGGTTTTCTTTCACATAGAATAATATTTTCAGGGCCGTGCCTGTGGCTCAAAGGAGTAAGGCGCCAGTCCCATATACGGAGGTGGTGGGTTCAAACCCAGCCCCAGCCAAAAACTGGAAAAAAAAAAATTAATAATACTTTCAAGGTTCACCCATATTGTAGCAGTTTTTTATTTCTTGTCACTAATCCATACACTAATGAATACTATTCCAGTGTATGGATACAACATATTTTATTTATTCATCCATCAATTGATTGACGATTGGGTGGTTGACGATTTTTGGTGACTACAAATCATGCTGGTATGAATATTTGCATCTAAATTTTTGTGTGGCCACACGTTTTCATTTCTTTTTCAGTTTATCTACGAATAGAATTGCTGCATTGGATGGCGACTATGCTTACTAATTTGAGGGATCCCAAGCTGTTTTCCAAAATGGATGCACCATTTTCGGTTCCCTGCAGTAATGTATGAGGGGGAGAATTATTATTTTGCAGCTTTATCCTGCTTCTAGGGTTCTCAAGCTTTGTGAAAGGCTACTGATATATCAAGCAGCTCATCTTGACACTTAGTTAGGAAGCATACTTTCTCTTCCCAAAGTGCAAACATTTTGTTGTCTAATGAGCAGATGTTACCAGCTAATGAAGCTGAGATGCTAACTTCTTATTTGATTTGTAATAATCTTCAATAAGTACAGACAAATCTTACTTCCCCAGATTTTTGTGCCTATGTGTTCTAGAGTACCAGCTTTCCTTTCTGGAGTACCACATCCCTTATTGTTTTATTTAATGATTGCATTTTGATTACATTAACGCCTGTTCAAAAAACAAATCCACATATGTGCCTTTGTACACATGTCTTTTATTTTGTGTCTATTCAAAGCAATTCAATTCTTCATCCATAAAAAAAAACATTTAGGCCAAGGTTATAATATGACTGATTTAAACATGCTAACGGTTAGCCTTTGGATTTGAAGTGTACATGTTGTACATTTATCCCTAACCTGAAAACATTAGCTATGAAATAAATCTTAGTGACTCAAATGTTGTTATATGTGGAAATGCTCATCTTAGAAACATACTATATAATTTTGTAAGATAAACCTACTTATCAGATGAATTCGTCCATTCAACTGAGATCTTTTTCTTTCTCGTGTTTTCTTTCTTTTTTTTTTTTTTTTGTAGAGACAGAGTCTCACTTTATGGCCCTCGGTAGAGTGCAATGGCCTCACACAGCTCACAGCAACCTCCAACTCCTGGGCTTAAGCGATTCTCCTGCCTCAGCCTCCCGAGTAGCTGGGACTACAGGCGCCCGCCACAACGCCCGGCTATTTTTTGGTTGCAGTTTGGCCGGGGCCGGGTTTGAACCCGCCACCCTCGGTACATGGGGCTGGCACCCTACCGACTGAGCCACAGGTGCCGCCCCTCTCGTGTTTTCTTAATGTGTACACTATTTCATGAACTTTCTAATTCTCGCCTATTGTGGACATTAGTTGGCATTTTGTCTTCAGTTTCAATATTTGTACGTGGGTTATGGGTCCAGCTAATCTGCATAGACCAATTTGGAGACGCATTCTTAATGAGTAGTGTGATTTCTCTGTCCTGCAGATGGTATCACCTCTGCCACTTGACACCAAGGCTTCTAATGACATGCGCTGAAGAACGGGGCTTGAATTCAGCTTTTCCTGTGGTCTGTTTCATCTCCATTTGCTGACCCTGGACTATGCAGATACTATATTGCTTTTGGTAATCTGGCCTCCTGTTCGGACGTTGGCTGCCATGTTTCATTATAACTGATGGTTCAAATGCTTCTATTACACAAGGAGTATTTCCTTCCCAGCAATCCTTCTAAGATATTTATGGCTAATGAAAAGTACTGCTGAATCCTGTTCTTCAGTAGAGTTTCAAGGTTAACATGAAAACTGTTATCATTTGCTTATGCTGCATAAAAATCTGTTTTATCTTTGTAGCAATCCTTTTATTTAAAGAGAATTGCAATTCCTCGGCTACATGAGTGTTTTCTCAGATAGCAAGCCGACTATGCCTTGCTGGCAAGAAAACAAGTTATGATTATTTATATGGCTGTGTACACTCGTTTCCACCTAGAGTTATAAATGATTAATTTATGATAATCAATTTTGACAGCAAAAACGATTTCTACTCCACTAGCTTATATTTCCAGCAACGGAGAAACATAAGTAATTTTGATAATGCTAGTGTATCCAGTGGAGTAATTTTCCTATTATTGGCTTTTAGTGAGAATTTATAATTAGATCAGAGAGAAAAAACACAGGCAGCCAACATTGTGTCACATTTATTTCAAGTGTAATGTGAAAAATTTCATGGATGGTCACTTAGGCATAGAAAAGCATAAAGATTAGAGAGCAGAAATAGGAACAGGAGAGGTTAGGTTCATTTTTCTGCCTTCTCAAAGCAAGAAGTGCAAATATAAATGAAATTATTGGCCTAATGAAGCACTTGGGTTTCTTCTTAGGCCAATGATTGGCATGATGGAAATTAATCCCAATGAAACAATTTTCTTAAATTTATTTTTTGTTACCAAAAGTTAACAAAAAATTTCAGCACACACACGCACACACACACACACATATACATATATGTAGTCATCATGAAGTATTTGGAAAAATATTTATCCAGCTCTTTCTTTGCACGTCCACATACGCACTTTTTTTAATTTAAAAAGGTACAAAAAGAAATCAGTAATAGTGTAATGAGATTAAAACTCTGTTTTATGGCAAATGGTTTAAAACTTTAGGAAACCATCTTTACAGGCTGCAAATGAGTGCCTGCGTTTTACTTAAACCAGAGGTGATTGTAGCATCACCTAGAAACAGGGAACGGTGCCTCAGTGTACCAGTGCACTCGTGTGCGTTCCTGTACTCGTTATAACGTGGCCTGGGGCTTGGAGCTAAACATTTTTCTAGCACATAATGAGCTGTGTACTGTAATGAAGGTGTTTGAAATTGATTTTACTGTTATTTAGTATAAAAAGTCCCACATCAAAGACCTTGGCAAGCTCACAGACACTCCAACATTCACAGACAAAAGATACTGTGTCATGGTCCCCAGGCAAGTGGAGAGGTGTGGTGGTTTACGCAGAGGCAAGCAATCTATCAGGCAGTTATCTGATTGTTTTTATTTAGAGTTGTTTTACATCACTCACACACTGCCATCTGACACTAGATGATTTCGAGGATTATTTTGAAGAATATTTCAAAACCCGATTTAATTTCCTTCCCCATTCCTAGCATTTCTTATGGCTCCTTCATCACAGTTGTGGACACCCTCCCAAGCTAATTTGTAAAATGAATTTTACCCAATGCCATTTAATCTTATTGCCATAGTTACAAACCAAGAAATCGAAGATTGCTAGGCTGAGCTGAAAATAGCTGACTTGGTATAGGGAAGAGGACTAATTCTTATGCAAAGCTCTGTGCTCACATACAATTTCTGATTCAAAGAACAATAGAAAGTTTGAGCCTTGAAAACACAACCTTCTGATGCCTTTTCACTCTCCAACACAGAACAACTGTGGGTTTGAATGAAATGTGTAAAAACCAAAGATAAGGTTGTGCTTTGCAACCTGCTGTTTTAGCTTCTGTGTCGTTGTTGCAGTGAGGTCACAGCCTTGATATTTTCACTGGCAATACTGGGGATTTTATAGCTTTGTGTAAATTACAAAGCTAAGAACCCGGGTAAGTTTGAAATTTAAGAAAGGTTTAAATCAACTCCGAACATTATTGTTTATAACTGGCAAATCTATCTATCTATAATTCTATCTTCATAAAGCAAACCAGTAAACTAGTTGACATATTTATTCGTGAGAGAGGCTCAGGATAGCATATACAAAATGAAATTGAGGTGTTGAGCAGGAAAAGGCCTATCTTCCTAGGTATGTGTTGCCTACACTATACATAAATACAGGCAGATATCTTAGTTATGTTAATCTCTATAGACAGATATACATAGATCTGTCTATACTTCAACTATGTCTATAGAAATAGATAGAGAATGTGAAGGGATTATAGGTGATCATTACATTTAGAATAAATGTATTTTAAGGAGAGTTGTTTGGCTTCCCTAAGCAATCAGACTGTAAGAGTTTTCTCAACATCAAGGTCTCTCTAATCTACTTATTTAATGTATCAAAAACCTATTCTACGTGCCAATGATTGGTCACCATCAGTTTGCAATATGCTTAGTCCTTAGAAAACAATCAAATCCAATTCTTTTCACATTTATTTCATTTCCTTAGGTCTCCATTTTATCACCTGCAAAACGTGAGGGAAAGAATTTTGAGGTCTTTATCAGGCGAACAAGGCTGATTTAATTATACTTTAATTTTTCACTGAAGCAGCCTGCAATTTATCTGATTTGGTTCAGATTATGATGGCTTTGGCACATTTGAATATAATTTTATGGTTTTTGATCAACAATTCAAAAGCAAACATAGTCACTGAGGCCTCGGAGTGAATGGGGAATGTACCATCTATGCCGAGAGTGAACACAGAGTCCTGTGTGCTGCCGGGCCAGGAGCCAGTGGGCCACAGGCTGTGTAGCTGTAGCTGTGCAGTGCCTGCTGGCCACTGCTCTGCTCCTGGACACTCACTGGCTTTTATATGCAAAAATCCCAGGAGGACTTTGGGAGTCCCAGAGAACTGCTTGTCGAATGTGGGAGCGGAAGAGGCTACCGTGGTGTGGGTGCAGACAGGCCTCAACTGTGTAGGATAAGGAGATTCTAAGTGAGTGTTTGGGAAGTATTTCTTTTATTTTTAAAGTGTGGGAAATGTTAGGTTAATCAAAGGAAACAAGCTCCCTCCTTGTGGGACTTGTCTTAGCCATTAAAATGCCAATCCTGGGCTGGGTGTGTGGCTCAGTTCTGTAATCCCAGTACTCTGGGAGGCCAAGGTGGGCGGGTGGCTTGAGTTCAGGAGTTTCAGACCAGTCTGAACAAGAGCAAGACCCTAATCCCTAAAAATACCCAGTATTGTTGGCAGTGCCTGTAGATCCAGCTACTTGGGAGGCTGAGGTGAGAGGATCTCTTGAGCCTAAGAGTTTGAGGTTGCCGTGAGCTATGATGCCACAGCACTCTACCAAGATGGACAGAGTGACACTCTGTCTCAGTAAATAAATAAATCAAATGCCAAATCCCCCCAAATGTGTACGTCTCCAAAGTGTGATGGAAGATAGAATACTATTCATTTTTCTTGATTACAAGATCTTTTCTCCTCTGCCTCACCAGTATTTTGTGGAATCATTGTGTCATTAAATGCAATTGGACAAGGTGACAAATAGGTTTTATCTTTTGTGCCTCTTTTGCTCAGTTGGTAGAGAACCTGTGGGGATTTTATGAAGGCTGTTGAGATTGTTGGTTTGCTTTGGATAGAAGGAAACAGAAGAGCTAGTGGTGATGACGTGCTATGGCTTCGCCATTCCTGCCCTTGTTTCCTGGCCTTCTCAAGCTTTACTCATATTTACTTCCATATCCTACCTTAGTAAGAAATCACAGGGACTCTAATAACATTGCAATTTGACCAAATCTAAGATACTCTTGATTTCACATAAGTTAGAAGTTAAAAAACTACCACGGAAAGTGTCTGGTTGGCCACAGACACGTTTTCTGAGATCCCAATCGGTAGAGGTGCTGCTTAGGAATTACCTAGAAACAAACAAAAAAGCCAAAAGCCTGAATAGACAACAATGTACACTTTCTATCTAACCCTTTGCTCACACAGGTTCAGTTCGGTAAACCACTACACACACATAAGCGCACATTCATTAATTTATTATGAGAGAGAAATTGTGCTTTGGGTTATCTTTCTGAAAAAAAAAAAAAAAGAACTATTAATAGAACCTTATTAGCTAGTTACTTCCAGCAAATAATATTTGCTATGCACTGTGTAAACTAGAAAACACTTACTAAACGTCACTGAACACGCAGTTGCCCTGCTTTCCTTCTTGTGAATATGCGTTGTTACATCATAGTCAAACCAACTGGGCTGTAAGCAAATACAACTACTGGAACCCGGTCAATTTCAGGTTCTGTTAGGTCATGTATGCCGCGTTATTATTTAGGCCACATTCTACAATTCAACATTGAAAATGTGGTGGACCTGGGCTATTAAAGGAAGGTAGAAAAATTTTAAATGTAAATCATCTATGGTTAGTGACAAATCATAAAATGTGAAGGTTGAAATAATCTCCAAAATGTCTATTAAAACAATGGTATACCAATGGGGGGTGGTGGTGGTCAGAGATTTTGTTTCCAGATGTCCCTGACCCTCTCCCCACATTGGTATGTGACTTGAAGAAAACAGAATATGATAAGAGCAGATAATTTGAACTAGACTTAGAAGAGGAGACTTGCCTGGGACGCAGGGGCTTGCAGGTTCCAAAGCATCCTCTGCGCTTCAGCTAACAAGTGTGTGGCAAAGGCAGAAACACTGAGACTGCCCCCAATACCCAGCACAGCTCAAATACGATGGAGGACACTTGCTCCTCACCCACCAGTATTTGGGTTCTTTTTTTAAGCACAAAGCAAACTTTCTTATCATGTAGGAACAAGTATTTCAAATCAACTGGTGGGTTGAAGCCTTGCTACACTGAAGAGTTTCCATGCTCTAGAAAAGCAAACAAATAAACAAACAAAAACCCAAAACCCCAGACCACTTGGGAGGGGCATGGGTCCAATGGGAAGGCAGAAGTGATGGCACCATCCTCTGACCCGTGACAGCGTAGGCCACGGAGTCACAGCAGGGAAAGGGGCTAGGCTGCACAGGATCATTTTCATACTTGCTAAAATGGCATAAATCCATAGGAAAAAAAAATCCCAAACCAGGATAAGTAAAGAAAGGAAAGACAAATCTATACAGCATTTACAACAAATCTCTAACTAGCTGGGGGTAAACGTAGGCAGGCTAAGCTGGAGGGTCTCAAACCATTAAAAGTTAAAAATATATCTGGAAATTTGGAGAGCTCTTCCAGCGCGGTCTAAAATTTTAGTCTTCCCTTGGATCTAGGAAAAAGGTGGACAGTCAGAAGAGCTGTTCCTCTCTCCATGGTTCTCAAATCATAAACCGTCAGTGTCCTTGGGAACATTCTGGCCATGGGGTGGCCAAGTAGAACAACCCCCTTTCTCCTCCCGATCACTTGGCTGGTGTGAGGGCTTCATTTCAGAAGAAGGGTGATTAACGCTTAGGACAGTATTTTGTTTTGCCTTGATTTGGGGGATTGTTTTGTTTTGGTTGTTGCTTTGGAAAAATTGTTTATAAACTGATTTTTTGTAGTTTTCATATTTAAAGCAAACAAACAAAAAACGAAACACAACACCATGTGGTTACTGTGCACTGTGTCCTTCAGCCAGGGTTGTGCTGACTTACGAAGACACTGCAGCTTAAGAGGGGCTTTGCCGGGGGCTTCCCCCAGCCATGTAAAAGCCCACTCAGTTGCCTGCTTTGTGCTTTCTGCACCAGACAATCCGATGGAACAGTGGCACCTGCGTTGTAAATTTTTGGCGTGTGCAGGGCAGCCTGACACAAGCTTAGATCCTCTGTGTAGAGTCCTCATGTTCACCAACATGCCCCCCGGAAAGCATACGTGTATACATGTCACATACACATGCCACGTCCATTGGAGACCTGGCCACGTGGTGGGAACCCAGGGATTCTTCCCCGGGCACGACGGATGACAGTTTCCATTGTGCCAGTTTGTTTTGTTTTCCTTTTTCTTTAGATCTTAGAGTTTAAACCCTACCTATGATTCCGTAGGGTTTGACACTTATGTGTGACACTGACAGATAAAACAGTTCTGGCATTCTAGTTTCCTGCCACTTAAAAAAAAAAAGTTCACTCTGCTTGCCGTATTCTATTGGAAAAGTTTTACACAGCCAAACTAAAGCTATGTGAAGTTAAGCTCGGAGTGGAGGAAAAGTCACCAGGAAGTGTAGAAGCTCGCTGCCTGCTCTGTTGGTAGAAGTCTGCTCCCTGCGTGTGACGCTTAGCATGGAAGGTGTGACTGTGCTGTTCCTCAGGTGTGAAGGGAAGACACAGACTTTGAGGCTTTCCTAATCAGGGGCACTCCACAGCCTCAAACTGTCCCCCTTATAATCAATAGCTCGTTTGTAAAAAGGTTTGCAGGGATAAGGGGTGTGCTTTATAGCTATGGAAACGTGAGATTCTTCTCTACTGGAAGTTATTTGGCCCACCAACATAGTGGACCTATAGCTTGGACTTTAATTAGCATTCTACTCTAATCAAAGGAGTCTTTCTACCCCATATTCATAGCTTTCCTTTTTTCTTTTGTCATAGGGTCTCACTCTGTCACCCTGAGGAGAGTGCCATGGTGTCACAGCTCACAGCAACCTCAATCTAGAAATTTGGAGAGCTGGGCTGGGCTCAAGTGATTCTCTTGCCTCAGCCTTCTGAGTAGCTGGGACTACAGGTGCCTGCCAGAAAACCTGGCTAATATTTATAGTTTTCTAACCAACATGAAGTCTATATATAGATGCGTATTTTACTCCCAGCTACAGTTTTTTTCCTTAATACCCAGAATTGTTTCCAGTGTTTACGAAATTTATTTACCAAAATATCAAGACTTCAAGTTCTTTGTGATCAATCTGCTATTATTGGAAGGGTTGGGCAATATGGGAACTTTAATACATATTTTGAGAAGAGCAATTTGTTTGGAACTAATAGGAGTCTATGCTACTTAGGTTGGAATATACCTATATTTCATCTTCATGCACTGAATTGGAGATTCTTATAAATAAAAAAAACACATTATATTTTTCTATCTTGATCTCTAATTATCAATCATCTATGTTTTCTAAAATAATGAAACTGATCCACTTTCTATGCAAAAGAAGGTTTGCTTACGATAAAAGAAAACGCTATGTGTGCAATACTCAAAATGAAAATCAATATATTTGAAGGACAGAAAGGCATCATACTTAATGATGTCATCAATAAGAAGTTTGTCAGAATCAGGGCTGTGTATCAATGAATGTGCCTGAATCCGCCTGTTTTTTTTTTTTTGGGGGGGGGGTGTCTTCTCGACAGACATTAAGGCAGAGATCAAGCTCAGAAATACGGTTTTTCGGTTTTTGAGTCAACATCCCAATGTTTTTGAGAAGATGCATTTGTATCTGTTAGGCCTGGCTCATAGTAACTGTTAAGGAAGCAGATTTTGAGCAGTGAACGGCTGGTAGGCTAGGGGAACAGATGCATGTCAAGGATTTTTGCAGGCTTTTCTGAACTGTTGACTTCATGGGGTTTATGTCTCAGCACCGAACCTTTATTAGGTATATGATAGATCCCAATGTATTTTGGAAAAGGCAAACTTCGTAATGAGGTAAAAACTGATTTTAATGAATTCACTTTTTTAATCTTTATCAAAGCTTTTACTATTGCATTTTTCCTCTTTGTAGAGCAAAACTTGAAAAGGCATAATTTTACAAACAACTTACTATATGACGTGATGGCCTGGAATTTCCTAAATCATTGCTAGTTAAGAAATGTTGAAAGAATTATTTCTCATAAAAAAATCAATATAACTATATGCAACGTTTTTAAAAAGATGACTAATGAGCAAAACCAAATCTTTACCTCTTAATAAGGAACAAAAATATTAAAAAGATACAATGTGTTACCAAATGCGAGATCTAGATGTGCTCTGTATTGATATTTTGGCATAAAATAAAATGCCTAAGAAAAATTTTAAGATATCTCTAAATGGCTTAAGTTAATGAATAAGTGATTTCAAGCAAGGCCAGGATAAATAATGCCCAGGAGGGAGACATGAGTGTAAGAAAATGATCTTTGATGTTTGTTCTTTAAAATGAGGCCAGCTAAGCACAGAAACCCTCTTAGAACCAGTCATTTGGGAAAAGCAATGATGATCCCCGTGAAACTGTACTGAACTTCCTTCTGAGCCATCTGTCCCTTACCACCTTACCTTTTTATGTCTATGCATCTAGAGTTATTTAGTCAAAGAATATTTCATTTAGCAAACAGTTTTTTGAATATTGCCTCCAGTTAGAGGCCTTTTTTTCTGAAGTAGGTGAACAGTTTTCTGAATGGAGACTGGCAGTCGGTCAGGTGATTAAAAGTCAAAGCAGAAAAGCACACACAAAATATCTTTTTTAATTTAAACATTTAGTTGATTAATTCAAGGGATGATGGGAATTTGGGTTGCTTCCACAACTTGGCAATTATGAACAGAGCTACCAAGTTAAACACTTTCCATCTTTTTTTATGTTTACCTGGATGGAGTTGAAATATAGTAAAGTAAAATATACTTTACTATATTTCATAGTGTAAGTATAAAGGATATTTTACTTTATTATATTCTTTTTAGTAAAGTATCTCAAGAATGGAAAAAAAAAATCCAATGTAGTCAATACTAACATGAAACCCAAATATAAATAGTCACACATCCACGGGAATGATAAAATATAAATATAGTCTAGTGAGGGTAACGGAAGAGAAGGGAGAGGGACGAGGGAAGGGGAGGGCAATTGGAGGGATCTTACCTAATGTACACAATGGAAGGGGGTTCAGCGCGTCCACAGGGTGGAGGGCTCAACCACAACTTGAACTTTACCTTAGACGTAAGAACAATGTAATCTAAAAATGTGTACCCTCATATTAAGTTAAAATTTAAAAAAAGTAATTTAAACATTTTATTTTAATCTGACATATACAGGATGGCCATAAAGTTCCTGTGCAATTTTTAATAGTACACTATTTTTAATTGCACATGAACTTTATGGCCACCCTGTGTAAACATGCATTCATGTGTTAGTCTTTGATATCGGTCCCTGGTACTCATTGAAGTTGCCCATCCTTCCTTTCTTCTGAACTGGACCATAAGGCATTGTCAGCGATGCCCATTATCAAAGTTGGTATAAAATGGAGCAAGAATTCAATAGAAGCCCAAAGCAATTTGAGTGTAGAAATCTGTTTTTCCTGTTTTTATTTTTTTCTGATCTTTTACATTTGTCTGGCTATCCTCCAACTAACTTAGCAATTTACCTTTACTGAGTTTTTCCAAAGTATGTATTTGATTTTCATAAGAAATAGAATGATTTTTCTTGTTCCTTATATTTATCAATTACGGTCCTATGTACAATTGGCATAGAGAGATGTAGAGGGAAAAAGTATACAGCTCAACTCGTAAACCCAACAGGCAGGGACGATGTGTCATGGTGTTGATCATTCCCATCAGAGAACGTTCACTAAGGGTGAGACATGCAAGTTTTAAGAGCTATGAATACAAAGAAGAATGGGATATTTCTAGGTACAGGGCAGGAGGCCAATTAAAAATGATCTTTTTCCCCAAAACAATTGTGTACAAAGCAGCGCAAGAGAAGAAGGTACAAATTTTGTCTGTTTAATAAAGAAGCTTCTTCTGATTAACACAGTTCACACTGATCTTTTTTAATAGACTGTTATTTCAAGTATGTTCCATGTGAATGGAGGAAATAAGTACAAAGAAAGAGGGAGGAGGAAGTTCTACTAAATTTAACGTTATGAGAAAGCTGTGTAAGTTACAGTTAGTCATTGATACAAACAGTGCATATCACTGTAATGCCTGGCTATGGTGCTGCAGTTTCTGTGGAAATGCACATCTCACTTTAAGGAAGTAAATTGGGGCGAAGGCATTTCATACAGTCTACTTAAAGGTTGAACTGGAAATGTTCTTAAAAATCTTTGACGTGGTGGCTGCTACTCTTTTGGATTTCTAACTATACTAAATCTCACCAGGCCAACCCTGGTTTCAGAATGCCTATTCTGCCAATGGCCTGCATGGTATGCTTAAATTGACAACTTTCTCCAATTGACACTTTGAGGCCATAATAATAACTAATCACAGGGACAATCCAGGGAATGTACCCAGTGCATTTGACCCAGTAGGATCAGAGTAGCCACATGATGTGACAGGGTATTTGTAACATGTAAGACATTCAGTTGAAATAAAAGTGTGGCAATTCCATCTACTATCTGCTATGTTCCTATTATGTCCAGAACACATAAAAAGCTGAAAATAAATTTGGCCATACAGACTAGTCATAGTCATTGAGAGGCGAATCATGTTAATAGAAAAGTTTTAAATCAATAATGTTGAAATATAAGGTATTTTGAGAGGCAGACTATGTTTGTTGAGAGTGAAAGGAGGTGAAAAAAATGCAAAATCTCTTTCAAATTTTTGTAATATAGAATCTTAAACATGAGGCATTTCAGTGGAATCTCAGTCCTCATTAGTTCAAAGACCAACATTTGGTAATGAGTAACAACAAATGCCTAGGAATGTCTATTTCACTGTAACCTTATGAATTAAAACTTGAACATGTCGTCCTTGTTGGGGCTTCAGTTAGGTAGTTATACCTTGAAATAATATCATGTGGACCTGCTAGGAAGCCAAGGAATAAACCTTTTCTATTTGTTTTTGGTGACATGTCTTTATGTTGTCTACAGAAATAATTATTTCCACTTTCCACACAGATTAACTATTCTTGCCAAATGTAAAATATCTCTGTTATTATATTTTGATTGCTAGGTGTAAACAGAGCATGGATTTTTGAGAATAAGCTTCAGTAAGACAGTAACAGCCCATAAGAAGTGGACTTCATGGACCTGGGTTTGCAAGGCTGGGAGCCAACATTATTAATAATTTTTAGACAAGGTCCATTTGTCCAGATATCCATAGTTAGCAATTCCAATATGGGAGTTTTTATTTGAAGTTTATAAAAACATAAAAAAGGATTGGTTGAAAAATGACTGAATTTCTTTTTTGAAGTAATAATAAATAACACTTACTGAGTATTTATGACAAGCTTTATAAACATGGCTTCATTGAGCCTTCAGTATAGCCCTCTGAGATAGGTAATGTTCTTATGCCTGTTTAAAATAATTTTGACAAAAGATTAAATCAGGACTATCATGCAGATATACAAATGCACATATGCTAAAGACTGCTGTACTTATTAATCAATGAAAAAATCAGACAGATGTTGCAACTGGTTCAAAAGAGAATCCAAAGAACACACAATATTTGTAGCTCAGAAATACTGAGATGAGTGTACATATGGAGGCAAAATATTTTTTTGAACACTGTGGTAAAGGAATTTTTTTTTTTTTAGGGAGAGGGACAAATTTTATTTACTTATTTATTTTTTATTAAATCATAGCTATGTACATTAATGCAATCATGGGGCACCATACACTGGTTTTATAGACCTTTTGACACATTTTCATCACACTGGTTAACGTAGCCTTCCTGGCATTTTCTAAGTTATTGTGTTAAGACATTTATATTCTACATTTACTAAGTTTCACATGTACCCTTGTAAGATGCACCGCAGGTGTAATCACACCAATCACCCTCCCTCTGGCCATTCTTCCCCGTCCCTCCCCTCCCTCTCCCCTTTCCCCATATTCTTAGGTTATAATCAGCCTATAGCTTTCATATGAAAGCCATAAATTAGTTTCATAGTAGGGCTGAGTACATTTGATACTTTTTCTTCCATTCTTGACATACTTTACTAAGAAGAATTTGTTCCAGCTCCATCCATGTAAACATGAAAGAGATAAAGTCTCCATCTTTCTTTAAGGCTGCATAATATTCCATGGTGTACGTATACCACACTTTATTAATCCATTCATGGATTGATGGGCACTTGGGCTTTTTCCATGACTTAGCAATTATGAATTGGGCTGCAATAAACATTCTGGTACAAATATCTTTGTTATAATGTGATTTTTGGTCTTCTGGGTATATACCTAGTAGAGGAATTATAGGATTGAATGGCAAGTCTATTTTTAGATCTCTAAGTGTTCTCCAAACATCTTTCCAAAAGGAATGTATTAATTTGCATTCCCACCGGCAGTGTAGAAGTGTTCCCTTTTCTCCGCATCCACACCAACATCTCTGGTCTTGGGATTTTGTGCTACGGGCTAATCTTACTGGAGTTAGATGATATCTCAGAGTAGTTTTGATTTGCATTTCTCTGATGATTAAGGATGATGAGCATTTTTTCATATGTCTGTAGGCCGTGCACGTGTCTGCTTCAGAGAATTTTCTCTTCAAGTCCCTTGCCCAGCCTGCGATGGGATCACTTGTTCTTTTCTTGCTTATACGTTTGAGTTCTCTGTGGATTCTGGATATTAAACCTTTCTTGGAGACATAACATGCAAATATCTTCTCCCATTCTGAGGGCTGTCTGCTTGCTTTACTTACTGTGTTCTTGGCTGTGTTCTTTTTAGTTTGATCAGGTCCCAGTAGTGTATTTTTGAAGCTGCTTCAATTGCCTGGGGGGGTCCTCCTCATAAAATACTCACCCAGACCGATTTCTTCAAGGGTTTTCCCTGCACTCTCTTCTAGTATTTTTATAGTTTCATGTCTTAAGTTTAAATCTTTAATCCAGTGAGAGTCTATCTTAGTTAATGGTGAAAGGTGTGGGTCCAGTTTCAGTCTTCTGCCAGCCAGTTCACCCAGCACCATTTGTTAAATAGGGGATCTTTTCCCCACTGAATGTTTTTAATTGGCTTGTCAAGATCAAATAATGGTAAGTAGCTGGGTTCATCTCTTGGTTCTCTATTCTGTTCCATACATCTACCTCTCTGTTTTTGTGCCAGTACCATGCTGTTTTGATCATTATCGATTTATAGTATAGTCTGAGGTCTGGTAGTGTGATTCTTCCTGCTTTGTTTTTGTTTCTGAGTAATGTCTTGGCTAGTCGAGTTTTTTTCTGATTCCATATAAAATGAAGTATTATTTTTTCAAGATCTTTAAAGTATGACAGTGGAGCTTTAATAGGGATTGCATTAAAATTGTATATTGCTTTGGGTAGTATGGACATTTTAACAATGTTGATTCTTCCCAGGCATGAGCATGGTATGTTTTTCCATTTGTTAACATTTTCAGCTATTTCTTTTCTTAGAGTTTCATAGTTCTCTTTATAGAGATCTTTCACATCCTTTGTTAGATAAACTCCCAAATATTTCATCTTCTTTGGAACTACTGTGAATGGTATAGTGTCCATAACTGTTTTTTCAGCTTGACTATTGTTGTTATATATAAAGGCTACCGATTTATGAATGTTGATTTTGTAACCTGAGATGCTGCTGTATTCCTTGATCACTTCTAAGAGTTTTGTAGTAGAATCCTGGTGTTTTCCAGATATACAATCATATCATCTGCAAAGAGCGAAAGTTTGATCTCTTCTGACCCTATATGGATACCCTTGATCGCCTTTTCTTCCCTAATTGCAGTGGCTAAAACTTCCATTACAATGTTAAAGAGCAGTGGAGACAATGGGCAGCCTTATCTGGTTCCTGATCTGAGTGGAAATGATTTCAATTTAACTCCATTCAATATGATATTGGCTGTGGGTTTGCTGTAGATGGCCTCTATCAGTTTAAGAAATGTCCCTTCTATACCAATTTTCTTAAGTGTTCTCATCATCAAGGGATGCTGGATATTATCAAAAGCTTTTTCTGCATCAATTGAGAGAATCATATGGTCTTTGTTTTTTAATTTGTTTATGTGCTGAATTATACGTATAGATTTACGTATATTGAACCAGCCTTGAGACCCTGGGATAAAAACGACTTGGTCATGATGTATAATTTCTTTGATGTGTTGCTGGATTCTGTTTGTTAGGATCTTGTTGAATATTTTTGCATCTATATTCATTAGTGATATTGGTCTATAATTTTATTTTCTTGTTACGTCTTTTCCTGTTTTCGGAATCAGGGTGATGTTTGCTTCATAGAACGTGTTGGGTAGTCTTCTTTCTTTTTCTATATTTTGGAACAGGTTGAATAACATAGGTACTAGTTCTTCTTCAAAGATTTGGTAGAATTCTGACGTTAAGCCATCTGGTTCCAGGCTTTTCTTTTTAGGGAGATTTTATATGGTTGATGCTATATCAGAACTTGATATTGGCCTGTTCAACATTTCCGTTTGATTCTGGTTAAGTCTTGGAAGGTGACGTGCTTCCAAGTATTGGTCAATTTCCTTCAGATTTTCATATTTCTGAGAATAAAGTTTCTTGTAATATTCATTAAGGATTTTTAAAATTTCTGAGGAGTCTGTTATTATTTCATCTTCGTTGTTTCTGATTGATGAAATTAGAGATTTTAATCTTTTTTTTTTCCTGGTCAGGTTAGCCAAAAGTTATCTATTTTATTGACCTTTTCAAAAAACCAACTTTTTGATTTATTGATCTTTTGTATAATTCTTTTGTTTTCAATTTCATTTAATTCTGCTCTAATTTTGTTTATTTCTTTTCTTCTACTGGGTTTGGGGTTAGAATGTTCTTCCTTTTCCAGTTGCTTGAGATGTCCCATTAAGTTGTTAACTTCCTCTCTTTCTGTTCTCTTGAGGAAGGCTTGCAGTACTATAAATTTTACTCTTAGGACTGCCTTTGTGGTATCCCAGAGGTTCTGATAATTCATGTCTTCATTGTCATTTTGTTCCAAAAATTTGGCAATTTCCTTCTTAATGTCATCTATGATACAGCTGTAATTCAGCATAAGGTTATTTAACTTCCATGTTTTTGTATGAGTATGCAGATTTCTGTTGTTACTGAGTTCAACTTTTATTCCATGGTGGTCCGAGAAGATGCAAGGAATAATTTCTATTCCTTTAAATTTACTGAGGTTAGACTTGTGACCTAAGATGTGATTGATTTTGGAGTATGTTCCATGGGCTGATGAGAAGTATGTGTATTCAGTTTTGTTGGGATGAAATGTTCTGTAGATGTCTGCTAAATCCAAATGTTGGATGATTAGGTTTAAATCTAAAATTTCTTCGCTCAGCTTCTTATTGGAGTATCTATCCAACACAGCCAAAGGAGTGTTGAAATCTCTGACTATTATGGAGCTGGAGGAAATCAAGTTGCTCATGTCTGTTAGAGTTGCTCTTATGAATTGAGGTGCATTCTGGTTAGGTGCATAAATATTAATAATTTAAATCTCATCATATTGAGTATTACCCTTAACAAATATGAAGTGAGCATTCTTATCCTTCCTTACTTTTGTTGGTTTAAAGCCTATTGTGTCTGCAAATAGAATTGTAACACCTGCTTTTTTCTGATTATCATCTGCCTGAAATATGGATGACCATCCTTTCACCCTGAGTCTATATTTATCTTTTAAGGTAAGATGTGATTGTTGTATGCAGCAAATATCTGGCCTGAGTTTTTGTATCCAGTCAGCCAACCTGTGCCTCTTTAGAGGACAGTAAACTATTCACATTAATGGAGAATATTGATAAGTCTGGTAACATTTTGGGTATCGAGTTTTTCGAAAGTCCAGTGGACATTTTTAATCCTTTTGCCCCTGTGGAAGTTGGAGTTTGATCAAAAGTTTCTGAGTGAGTTAACTTTTGTTGTAGAAGATTGGGCTGGTCATTTTGGAGGATAGGTCTGAGAATATCCTGAAGAGCTGGTTTGGTTATGGCAAATTTCTTCAACATATGAATGTCATTAAAGTATTTAAGTTCTCCATCATAAATGAAACTCAGTTTAGCTGGATACAAGATCCAGGGTTGAAAGTTATTTTGCTTTAGGAGATTAAAATTCGATGACTACCCTCTTCTGGCTTGAAAAGTTTCAGCAGAGAGATCTGCAGTCATTCTAAAATTCTTCCCTTTATAGGCAATGGATTTCTTACTTCTGGCTGCTTTCAGAATTTTCTCCTTCATATTAACTTTAGAGAAGTTAATTATGATATGCCCGGGGGATTTCTTATTTGGATTGAGTCATGCTTGGGTTCTGAAACTGTCTGCTATCTGAATTTCAGAATCTCTTGGCATGTCTGGAAAATTCTCTTTCATAATTTCATGGAGAAGGGCCTTTGTGCCTTGAGAAGCCACTTCTTCACTTTTAGGGATTCCAATGAGGCAGATATTCGCCTTTTTCGAATTATCCCAGAGCTCTCTGAGAGAATGATCCGTTTTTGCTCTCCATTTCTCTTCCTCTTTGAGAGTTTGGGAGCATTCAAAAACTTTGTTTTCAGTGTCAGAAATCCTTTCTTCTGCTTGCTCCGCTCTGTTACTGAGGGATTATACTGTATTTTTCAGAACTTTGAGACCTGTAAATTCTTGCTTCAGTCTGTCAAAATCTTTGGTGGTTTTGTCTTTAAATTCATTGAATTCTTGAGAAAACTTATGAATTTCTCCTCGAATTTCTAATTCTGTCTTTTGAATTGCTCCTCGAATTTCTAATTCCAAATTTTCCTCCATTCTATTAATCTAGTTTGCAATCCAAATTGTGAATTCGATTTCTGACATCTCGGCCAACTGTTTATGAATGGGATCTTCAGTTACATCTGCCATAGTTTTCCTTTGGGGTTGATCTTCTGGTTATTCATGTTACCAGAGTTTTTCCGCTGATTCCACCCATGATTATTTTATATCTTTTGAGTTTTCCCCTGGAGCTTTGTCGAGGACCCGTTCAGTGCTACGGCCTGAGAAACTGGGGACCTGTTTGGTTTTGGTGTGGCTAAGTTTCTCTGTCTTGTTTTCAGCTTGTCTCTGTCCAACACTAGTGAAACAGTTACTCTGGGTTGAAGTCTCAGCTGTGGAGAAATACTTGCCCCCCACAGGTAACAATTGGAAAAGGAAAATCAAACCTTCCTACAACTACACACCCAGGGCACCACTTGGATAGTCCTCAGGTGATTGGCTCAGTTCAAAAGGTCCAAATCAATTGTCTCAGTTAGCACCTGTCTCAGGTGGGAGAGTTTAAAAGGTCTCTGGCAACTAGATAGCAGGGTTCTGCTGACAACTCAAATATCACTTGCTCCGGTGCTCCGTGAAGTCAGGAGGACCCACCCAGCAAATAGATTAGTCTGGGAAGATTGATACCTCCTCCCCACCTTGCACCTCTGTCATACCCAGTCACTGATAACCCTGCATTGCTGTGACCCATTGCTTCCGATGAGCAGATACTCTAGGGGTTGGCACCTGCCTGAATATAAGGAAATCTTTGTCTGCTCAGCCAGGCTGCTGTTCTCTGCCTCTATCCAGCAGGGGGAGGTGAGGCCTGACAACCTTGGGTGCTTGATGGTTGCTGGGGGGGCATTCACTCAGGTCCAGCCCTGCCCCTGATTGATGATACTGACAGAACAGAACAAGTTTGTTGGAATTTGTTTCTGTCCCTGGTAAATTCCTCTGCAGAAGAGAAACCGTTTTGAGTTCCCAGAACCTGTGCCTTAGGCCCTGTCTGTGCTGCTGCAAAGGTTTGTATTCACAGCTCGGTTAGATGTCAGTTCTAGCCTCCTACCCTCTTTTGTCTAGGCTGAAAATCCCCTGAGGGCCGGGTGCATCTTAGGCTCAGTACAGCAGTCCTCTGGGTCAGCCCTGCCCTGGGAACCTCCCGACTCTGCATGTGCATTTTCTAGTCCCCGCACTCCACCCAGGCTGGTACTGCCTCAGGCATACCCTTTACTCATGGGGCCTGTGTTTCCGTCCCAGTACTGTTCTGTGGTGGTTGCCCCCTGAGAAGATGCCCGGCCTCCTCTGGTTGCACAGAGAGATGGGGGTGTGACTTCGGAAAATCCAGGAGTGAGCCCTATTGTTGCCAAAAACGATTGCTGCTCTGCACCTCAGGGCACCGCTGCTCCGGTGTGGTTCCCTCTCAGATAACCATCCTCTCGTCACTCCCGTTGTGCAGAATCAGCACTGACTAGCTGCAGTCCAGGCCCTATCCACACCCCTCGAGAAATCACCCAAGAATCTGGACTTCTGGGGTACAGGCCCCAGACCTCAGAGTGAGAGTGGAGGGGAGTTCTGGGAGCTCAGAATTGCAGGTAGAGAATATATACAGTTTTATATAGTTTATGCCTGGCAGGAGAGTGCCATGGTACCCTAGTAGGGGAGGTAGGTCCAGTTTTTAGAGGGTCTCTCCCATGGAGTATAGTGGGAGGACCTCTGAACTCTGCTTGTTTGTTTGTGGGGCACTCTGAGCCGTTCTCATAGGGGAGGGGATTCCCATCTGCTTGGTGATGGAATTTGTACCTTTTGTTTGTATCCTTGGGGTTGCAGCTTGCCTCAGCAGGGTTGATATGCGTTCTTCAACCTTCTGTCTTGGTGCAGCTCTAATGCACCAGGTTACTTGCTAAATTTCTGTTCTTTAACTCTCCTTCTGGATGGGAGCCTCTGTGGAAAGCTGGCTTCAGTCAGCCATCTTGTCTCTGCCCCCCCATCCCCCAAGGTAAAGGAATTAAACTTGTACTTAGCTGGAAAATATTTACTTGTCTGCAGACAAGAAATATTTTGCATTGCTGTTAATTATTTTTAATTTACAGAGTTGCCAGATAGCTCCCTTGAGATCAAAATCAGATATCCTAGAGTGTTATCCTCTGGTTTCTGACTTAAGCACAATTTTGCCCCCACATTCCTCACTTTTAATGATAAAATCAAGGTTTAGAGATGACAACCTTCTGAATGTGTGATATGAGCTAGTAAGGAAATGCACCGTATTATGGGAAAGAGTGTATGTTAGAGTCGGTAGAAGTAGATTATGGGAAGTGAGTAAAACCCCTGCAGCTGTCACATCTTCTATTTCTACGGAGAAGCTAACAAAAGAAGGCATGAGAATGGGTGGCGCCTGTGGCTCAAAGGAGTAGGGCGCCAGCCCCATATGCTGGAGTTGGCGGGTTCAAACTGGCCCTGGCCAAAAACTGCAAAAAAAAAAAAAAAAAGAGAGAAGGCATGGGAAGAATTGCAACACGTTGACATGTTTAAAACACTATCCTGACAAGGTGACCTCCTCTGACACATGCCATCCTAATGAGAAAAGAGTATGCACAAGCTCTCCAAATAGTGTTAGAGACACAGCAGATTCCCCTGGGGAAGAATTTGGGCAGGGTTTGTGATGCAGACACCTTGAGTCTGTACCCCACACAGATCCTAGGTGCGTTGCTTGCTCCTCTGTCTTTAATACGTGTCAACATAGATAACAAGTTATATAGTTACCGACTATCATCGCTGCCTGGAGAAGTGACATGGGACAGAGAAAGGAGTATGGCAGAGGCTCATTTTCTTGGTGCCCTGGACGGTGGGGGGTCTGCAGCCTGAGCATGGCTTAGATGGCTCTCATCCCTGCCTGTTATCAGAAATGAGGAGGTCTGGGCCCACTCCGAGGGGGTAGTGAGAATAAAATAGGCAGTTAGAATAGAGCACATGCTGGTGGACACATAGCTAGGAAGCGATGGAGCCTGTACTTGAACACAAATTTGTCTGATTCCAGATCCAGACAATTAACTTCTCCACTACAAAATATACCCTGTTCCCTTTAAAAAGCTCGATGTGGGAGGTGCACGGTGATGTCTTCACTGTCCTCAGCATCTCCTCATTGAGTGATTTTGGGGGATTAACAGCAATGTTGATTGGTGGCAATCTGTGCTGTGTGCTGGTCCTCTGGGGTAGGACACTTGTGTTTCCCAGCCAAGTGCCTCCACGTAGCAGATATATTGAGAGCAGATTTCCACTGCATGAGGCCAGGAAATGCCCAGGATGGGATCATCAGACACCCTCAGCTGTGTCTTTCTTATCACTTCAATAATTAGCATCATTTTTAGCACCATGTGGGGAATGCACACATTCAAATAAAAGCAACAGACTGTGACTGGGGAGTCTTGTGTATTATCTCAGACCTTGAACATCATTAGCTTTCCTATGTCTCCATTTTGCTCATTAATAAACCAAGGATAATAGCATTAAATCTGTATAGAATCTGTGCCATTATTTCCATGAGAGAATGGAAAATGGAAAAAAGTGGTTTCCATATAAGAAGTGATGCCTTTGTCACCCACAGAAATGCAAATGCAGATGCCGTCTGTATAACCAGCAGAGAGGCAGAGTGCAGGTAAGGTCATTGGGATACTGGATAATTCAGAAGGATCCTTCAAAAAACACCTGTGTCCATGTGTGTTATTTAGGATTATTTTTATTGCAAGTGAGCAAAAACCCAGCTCAGAGAAGAACTTTTCTGTTTTTGTTTTCTCTTTTGGCTCATTTACCTGAAAAGTCTAAGAGGAGATGAGGCTTCAGGTGCGACTGGACTTAAACGTCACTCCCAGGACCCAGTTCACTTCCTCCCTGGGCCTCTCTCTTTCCCTCCACATTTCTAGACTTTGCTGTTCTTATTGTTCAGCAGATTTCTTAGACCATGTGTCAAAATGTCTGATAGTCACTTTGGACTTAGGTTAGAGAGAAAGGGCCTCCCTGTTACTGCTCCAGAGCTTCTTGATGTGACGGGGTCTGCTTGCCTCCTCAGGCCAGTGTTTGTTTCTGGCTGACACTTGGGGCCAGGATTGGAGCCAGCCCCATAGATGACACGTGGATTGAGAGAAAGAAGGAATAGATCATAAAGAAAATACAGAGAACTTGTAGAAGAACAAATATTGGCAACACAGGAATGAAAACATTTTAGGGGTATCTATGATAGAAAAAGATCAAATTTTCCTTATTGACTAGCTATGAAAATCAAAATGATAAAATATAAAAAGTATATCAATTAAAATCTCATTTTTTGGCCGGGCGTGGTGGCTCACACCTGTAGTCCCAGCGCTGTGGGAGGCCTAGGCGGGTGGATTGCCTGAGCTCAGAGGTTCAAAACCCATATGAGCAGCAGTGAGCCAGAGTAAGACCCCGTCTCTACCAACAACATCAAAAACAGCCAGCACCGCAGGAGAAAGAAGAAAATCAACAAAAAAGGAGTATATCGAACAAAGAATGAATGAACAAGCACACTGAAATTAAAAAAAAAAACCTCATTCTTATTTTGCTATTGAAGAAGTTAGGAAGATCGAAGTCAGAGAACAAATTGTTTAAAATTAGAATAACAGTTCAATCAGAAACACTTCTCGAGGGGGTTATTGAATGAATACTTATATGGAGTTTTAAAATTTGTCTAAAGAATAAAGGGGAGTCCTAGAGGAAGTTCTCATAAAGCACACTCGATATAAACTTGTTATTAACCTGTCTATCTCTGATGTTCTGAAATACAGACCTTGGGTTAAGAACAAAATGGACTCAATCTTTTTTGTATAAGAGATTTTTGTCAGGTTGGCTGGTTTTTCATTCATTTAACGGTTATTAATAGAGACTTACACAAGGCACTGTGTGTTTCAGAAAAAATAATTCAGCCCTGGCAAGTTTTCCTGATTTTTTTTTAAAGATGCTATGAATGATAAAAATAGTCATTCACAAAAGATAAAATTCAGCAGCTATATGGGAACTTGCTTAACCTCATTAGTAATAGAGCCATTAAAAATGAAAATGGTTCCTTTCGGGAATCAACAGATTGCAAAACATCAAACGCTTTGATAATGTCATGAAAAGCAATGGTGAATATGAATTCCACAGGCATAGAGGAAAATTTCACAATCTGTTAAAATTCACAACATGCATGAAAACTCACATAAAAGAATGTTTTAATGACATTGTGTATAATAGGAAAATATCCTATAACTAAGAATCTAGCAAGTGGAAAATGGTCAAATTGTTACAAAAACACGCACACTTAGGAATGTTACCTAGCCATGAGAAAGAATGAGGTATATTTATAAATATTTATACGGTATATATGAAAATAAGCATATTGAGAATAATAAAATATTCTCTCAGCTAACATGTATACATAGATTATATTGTACTTATATCAAAAGTATTTCTAAATGTACAGAAAAAATTTAACCTGTTAATAGTGTTTTTCCTCCCTGGAAGGGATAAAGAGTAGGACTGGTTGATGGAATAGGGATGGGGTTGACCTGTGTTGTTTGAAAGAGTTTACAAGAATCTTCTCACTTCCTACTCATGTAATTAACATCCAATTACTTTTTAAATCAGATAGCAGCATTTGGCCAGAGCTGTAATAAACACTGAATTTTTACACCAATTTATTTGGACTCTCTCTATATAAGGACTTTATATTTTGATGTTGTTTTATTCTTTTCAGAAAAGAATTTAATAAATATAATTTTTATATTATTGTAAGACTACTTGGAGAAAAAGACTTTCAGATAGATTTGAAAAATCTGTGCTATCCAATGCAGTAGATACATGTAATAATTTAAATTTAGATTAATTGAAATTACATAAAATTAAACATTGTGTGCTACACGAACCACATTTTCAGCGCTCAGCAGCCCCATGTGATGAGGGGCTACCATGTTGGATGACATAGATGTAGAACATTTCTATCACCAGAGAAGTCCCTGGACAGAGCTGGTCTGATGCATTTTTATTTTCCATATTTTCTCCTATCTTTTGAAACTGTGGTTTGTGAAAACACAAAATGTGTTAACTCTGACCAATGAAAGGGAAAAAAACCCATACGTTTACATCTGTCATCATGTGGCATTTGTAAAGTTAGATGGTGCCAAAATAAATTTGTTTCTGAACCCTTCAAGAATTTAGTAATTTGAGAGCGGTGCCTGTGGCTCAAAGGGGTAGGGTGCCGGCCCCATATGCTGGAGGTGGTGGGTTCAAGCCCAGCCCCGGCCAAAAAAACTGCAAAATTAAAAAAAGAATAAAGCTCTTTAAAAAAAAAAAGAATTTAGTAATTTGAAAATACTCTGATTTCCAGTGTTGTTTGATTAAACCTTTCTTTAAAGTTGCCCCAGATTCCCATGTGAGAGAAGAATTCTGAAGGGTGGGATGGGAGGGATGAGGTATAATAGTAGAGTTCACTTTGCAACAAGATGGAGTTAACTAACTTGCTTGGAACTTTATAAATCTGAAAAGCAACCAGCTCCCTGCGGGAGAGACTTGCCCCCTCTGCTCCTGGGGCTTGCACTACAGAGCACGTGGATGTTCAAGGAGTGGCTTCACTGCATGTTTTTCTCCCAGAGCTGTGAGGTTTGTGAATTTTTATTGTGCATGTTGTAGGAGGTGCTCTCTTTTTTCTGGGTTGTAATTCTCCTGGGCTCAGAATGCAAATGCCTGGGTTAGTATCTCCAGCTCCAAGAAAGTCCGCAGGATAATGGTGTAACCATGGCAAATATGGTCATGACAACAGATGTCACTTCAGATTCAGGAAGGAAGAGATTTAATGCAGAGAAGAGGCTTACCTTCTCTGGATGAGAAGTGGTACAGATTAGGAAGATTGCTTTGAAGGAAGTCTTGGGAAAGCTACTCCCAGAGGTCTGGGGTATCTTCAGCCCCTGGAAGTCGCTAGCAGTTCCTACCTCACCTCTCTGCCCATGTCCACATACCTGCAGGAACTGCTGCTAGAGAAAGATGGCTCCTTTTCTTTTTTCCAAAGAAAAAATGCCTCCAATTTGTGCATGACTGCCTGACACTGACAGAGTCTAGAAAGAGACTCGCTATCACAGAAGCCTGGGAAATGTAATTTCCAATCTTTCTGTTCCCGAGGGACAGGTGAGAGCTCTGGACACAGGAAAGACACAGGCAGAGACACTGCCTATCAGGCACTGTCCCACCGTCTGTCTGAGAGCGCTGCCCACAGCGTACAGCAGTGGGAGCTGGGCCCCAAGTCTTCCCCACTCTGCTTTGGAACACGTGCGATTCTAAAATCTGTTCAGTAACTAGGAATGATTAAGATGAGCAGTTAGAAAAGCAGAAGAGGTTGGGCACTGTAGCTTAAGCAGCTAAGGTGCCAGCCATATACACTAGAGCTAGCGAGTTCGAATCCAGTCCGGGCCTGCCAAACAATGACAACTACAACCAAAAAATAGCCGGGCGTTGTGGCAGGCACCTGTAGTACCTGCTACTCGCAAGAGAATGGCTTAAACCTGTGAGCTGTGATGCCACGGCATTCTACCCAAGAGTGATAGCTTGAGGCTCTGTCTCAAAAAAGAAAAAAAGAAAGAAGAAAGAAAGAAAAGAAAAAAGATCAGAAGATTTCACTTAGTTCAATTTTCCCCAAAACTTGTTGCCCTCAGTATCACTGAGAAGTATTCTAAAAATACATATTCTTGGCTGGCCTTGGTGGCTCATGCCTATAATCCTAGCAGTCTGGGAGGCTGAAGTGGGTGGATCCCTTCAGCTCAGGAGGTGGAGACCAGCCTGAGCAAGAGTGAGATGCTGTTTCTACTAAAGATAAAACAAAACAAAACAAAAAACTAGCTGAGCATTGTGGCAGGCTCCTATAGTCCTAGCTACTCAGGAGGCTGAGGCAAGGGGGTTGCCTGAGCCCAGGAGTTTGATGTTGCTGTGGGCGAGGACATCATGGCACTCTACCCAGCATGACAGAGACACTATATCTAAAAAAAAATAAAAGGAAGGAAGGAGAAAGAAAAATTCTTGTCCCCTCTTTCAGAATTATTGCATCAGAATGTAAGTGTTGGGTGGGAAGGATAGTCCCTGGGCCTTGCCAGGTATCTGCAGTGCTGATGAGGCGTCAGTTCTCAGATGACAAGCATTTGGGAGACAAATGCATTTTTTCCCTGGGTTTCTGGAGCACCATGCCAACTTTTCCCTGTAATGATGAGAATTCATTTTCTGCTACATCTATAAATTTAGGTCTTGGAATGGACAAGCCAAATCAAATGATGGTCAATAGTCATTCATATCCTTGGGACAATGGCTTCAATTCATGAGGTCAACTCATTCACTTGAGCATAGTTCCTGAGGCTATGAAGACACCACCCCGGAAGTGAAATGTTGATAAAACCCTAAGTGTTGGTGAAGTTTTATTTTGCAGAAAGAAGGGAAAGGAAATGAAATATTTTGAAACTGCTTATATATTAATAACCATGTCTTTTCTCTGTTGTTAAAGGTCCAGTGTGAAGAAGTATTTAGTATATTTACTGTTGTCCTTGCAAATAAAAGACACACAAAACACATACTGGGCTGATCATGCTCTTTTTTATTATGAAAGTACATATTAAGCTAAGGCCAATTCTGAGACACAACTGACACCTGTGAGGGGTATTCAGGGAGCTTAGGAGTGAGCAGGTGCTAGCCGCATGCTATGACAGGCACATTACAGACCCTTTTGTTTTTGTGATTAATTGGATGTTCTCTGGGAGCATGAAATATGATCTGATTTCTAGTTTTTGTAAGGACTCTGGCTAATTCATAGGGTGCATAGAATATATGATTTCCAGTCTACCATTTTTCCCTTATAACTAAAGCGGGTGGGGGAGTAATTTGGTCAAAGAAACACGAGACTGATCTTGTATAAACTGCATTTACTGTTTTGCATCCTCAATAAATTTGCAGAGTATACTTGTGCTGAGTGGGGTATCTTGTATTCTCACCTTTGCCAAATTTTAAAAATGAATTTCTGCCAGAAGAATGGAACCATATAAAAGTTATTCAGCCAGGTAAATTCTGAAGTCAGACCTGCTGCAGCAATACACTTGATGAATGATGCTATTTACAAATGAGGAAATTTCCTTTTATGAATCCGTAGTAAAAATGGAAAATCTGTGAACTTTAAAATACATGGGAACTGGCTGGTTTTAAACACAGGCTTTGAGCTATTGGACTTGGAGTACTTAAAAAAAAATCATTTCCTCCAGTGTCAAATATAAGAAAATTCTAGACGGTGATATAAACATGGATGCGTAAAGGGAAAGAGCCTGAACTCTTAACACAAGGAAGAAATCGTGGGCTTGAGCTGACGCTGGAGCTGCATGAAACCCAGGAGGCTGGAGAGTACTGGAATATTAATCAAACTGGCAAATCCATCTGATTGCAGTTTCAGGCTTCCACATTCAAATCAAATACAAAAGTTGGATTTTCAGATCTTACTGCCTATTTGTGGCAAGGAAGAGTACATCTCTGGCTAACTGTCAGAGAAATCAAATAGATTAAACAAGATACTCTTCCTGACTATCATTGTAGGAATCCAGCAAAACCTTTTAAAATCTTAGTGCTAATTTTAAAAGGGAGAGTCACTAATAGAACCTGAGAATCTGATAAATCTTATGGAAATTATATTCATAAAAATAAACATACATTGCCATAAAATTTTCTATATTGTTCAAGAAGCCCGCTGAAGTTCTATGATGTTAGTCATTAGAAAGTAAACAATCTGAATGGTTACAATGAAATTTCATGCTTTAAAAAAACAAAAAAAGAAAGAAAAGACGATAAAAAGACAAGTTCCCAAATTTAGGTAGAAATAAAATATCTGTTGTTAGAAATATACCTCTACTATTTTGTAAATCAGGCCTTATTCCTGTTTAAGATGCAAAATATTATTTAAATAATCAGAGCTTTGCTTTGGGGCTTTGGAAGTTGAATCTTGGCACCACTGGGTCTGCTTGAGTTAATCCTCAAGCGGTGGGCTTTTTCCAAGACAGAGTGCTGCTCTGTTGCTGAGGTTAGAGTGCTGTGGCATCAGCCAAGCTCACAGCAACCTCAAACTCCTGGGCTGATTAGATCTTCTTGCCTCAGCCACCATGCCTGACTAGTTTTTCTGTATTTAGTATAGACAGGGGTTTCACTCTTGGTCAGGCTGGTTTCAAACTCCTGATCAAGCAATCTCCTGGCCTTGGCCTCCTAGAGTGCTAGGATTACAGGTGTGAGCCACTGCATACAGCCCAAGTGGTGGTTTGTAAGTGTTAGTGTGCCTGAAACTAACTACAGTGATTGTTCCATTTACAGATTTCTGGGTCCAAACCCTTAAAAAATCTGACTTGCTAGGTCTAGGGTGGGTCCAACAAGCTGTTATAACAAGTATTCCAGGCAATTCTCATGCACTTCTGACCACATTTTGAGTATTGACGTGATGCTGCTAAACCTCTTGTTTTGTATTTTTCCTACTATTGTTCTGTCTTTTTATTTGCGTCTAGCACTCTATTTTTTCTATTTTAATGTCACCACTTCTTGGAAAGTGTAATTTTTGTCTCTTTTTTATGCTTTATTCTGTGTTTCGATGAATATAATCCTTCTTCCATTGTGTTCTTCTCAGACTCTCTCCCTCATCCACTTTTCTTTTTATTTTCTCTGAGTCTACCATAACAGATCTGGTCTATAGGACTTATTACAAATTATACTCATTAAAGAAATGCTAGGTCAAAGATCTCTTGTTAATTTAAAACACAGATGGGTGAAACCTTCTACATTTCTCTTTCTTTAAATTTTACAAAAGTTAAATCAGGTTACTTTTTTTTTTTTTTTTTTTTTTGCAGTTTTTGGCCAGGGCTGGGTTTGAACCCACCACCTCTGGCATATGGGGCCGGTGCCCTACTCCTTCGAGCCACAGGCGCCGCCCAAATCAGGTTACTTTTTGGCCAATATATCCACTTATTTGTTTTCTTCCCACTATCTTCTGCTAATTTATATATTCCTAGTTTAGGGATTACTAAAACGAGATGATATCAAGTAAGGAACAGTTCAAGATGCCTGGGCATTAGGACAAAGGCTGGGTTATAGCCTTTCATAATTTGTTCCCAAGGAAGTTGTGCACATCTGCTGACAAGTGACAGACTACAATCCCTTTTCTTATCAGAAATAAAGAAAAAGAAAGTGGATTTATTTCTTTAGAAAGATGTGTAATTTTACTTTCTGGGAAATCAGATCACCTCGTCTATCTACAAAAATTAAAATAGAAATTTCCTAGCTCAGTATTTGGCACACAATAAATTTCCAATAAATGTTGGATGGAAACCTTCTGGAAAATGTTATTTCTGGTGTTTTTGACTCTATGCCAAGTATTAGCTGTTGTTTTAATATACGCTGTCATATATGACACATTTGCATATATGATAGATGAAGGAGACAGATGTAAAAGTAAAGTGAAATTTAAAATCCGTCTGTATTAATGATCGTTTCTATGTGGTCAGAGTTCATTCTCAAGCACTTACTATCCCAGAGTTGGGAAGTTGCAAAGCCTCTTGGTTAAGAGCGTGAGCTGTGGAGTGGCTGGACCTGAGTTCAAATTTTAGCTCTGCGCCTGTGTGATACGAGGCCTGGGAAAGCCATGTAACCACTCCAAGCCGCATTTTTCCCTCTCTCAGTAACAGGGATGATAATAGCTCCAGAACTGATTTGTTTTGAAAATTCAACGAGATATGCAGGCAAAGCATTTAGTACCCTGCTTGGTGCACTGTGATAACAGATACATGGAACTATTGTTATTATTCCTGGACACAGAACGTTTGCTTGTTCCCAGAAAGTCCATGCTGAGAAAGGGCAATTACGTGAATTGTCAGTTTTTATAATTATTCTCATTGTTGCTTCTCATTAAAAAAAAAATTAATAATCAAGACATCCTTTATAATGCTTAAAATGCCCAAACCATCACATAACTCTATACATTTTAAATCTTTGCCTTATTAATAAAAACATATAGCAAATATAACTAAAATGTGTAACTGCTACTAAGGATGTGTATCTTTCAGTGGAAAGTATGGGCCTCCAAAACTGCCACTTGCCATGTAATCATGAACAACACACTCTCTAAGCATTGTTTATTTTCTCAAAATGGGGATGAAATTCATTGTTGCAAGGTTGTTACAAAGACTAAGACAACAGATGAAAAAGTCTGATACCCAGCAGTTAGAAACTTCTTGGTAACTTCTGCAGAAGAGTCTGTAACTTACAATCCCCTGGGCTAGCAGTGGGTTCCCAGTGGGGACTCTTTCTTCTTTCTAGATGATTAAACTATGGGTGGGCAGCTGGTCCATCTTAGGCCAATAAGATTCTCTCTTCTGGTCATCTGGTATTTGGACAGATAAACTCTAATTAGTTGGTCTTGTGCCCTGAAGATAAGAAGTCAGGTGGGTGGGTGGCGCCTGTAGCTCAATGAATAGGGCTGGCCACATACACTGAGGCTGGCAGGTTCGAGCCCGGCCTGGGCCAGCTAAAACAACAATGACAACTGCAACAACAACAACAAAAATAGCTGGGCATTATGGGGGGCACCTGTACTCCCAGCTACTTGGGAGGCTGAGGCAAGAGAATCACTTAATCCCAAGAGTTCGAGGTTGCCGTGAGCTGAGACGCTTAGCATTCTACCCAGTGTGACATAGTGAGATGCTGTCTCAAAAAAAAAAAAAAAAAGAAGAAGAAGTCAGGTGGTCAGCCAGGGATGTGTTGATCATTTTTTACCATTGGGGCCACTTGTCACTACTACAAAGAACACTATTGGACAGAGAGCCTCACATAAAACCATGCTTAGAGAGAAATAGCAAAAGAGACGGTGTGACCCTAGAATCTGGTGAACATGACAGCGACTATGGAATGCCCACTTCTTGGACGTAGTGCCTCGTCAGGCCCTGTTCTAGTGTCTGCCCTTGGACACTACTGAAACTCTCCAATTCCTGTCTTTGTTGTTGCCCTAGCTTAAGTATGTTTTCTTTGTTGCAATCACATGATTAAAGCAAGCACTCACTAAATGCTAGTTTCCCTTTCAGTTTTAATAAAAGTGTTGTGAAATCATAATCAGGGCTTAAAACATGTAAGTAATGCTATGGCTTCCTCATTAAATAGGTATGGAAATTGAGGCCCATCTGAATGGCATGTGTTATACACCAGCTAGAAGAAGAATCAAACTCAAACCCAAGTGCTCCACCTTCCAAACATCATGACACAAATAGCTAAGGAGTGTGTATATGTGTGTGCATGCAAGTGTTTGGTGATAGTGGTAGTGGTGGGAGAGGACAATGATTTACATATTTTAAATGATCTGCAATTTTACATGCCTGCCCAGATGCATTGCAAACATTGGAACACAGATGCAATGCTTCTTTTGGAGTCAGTTGCCTCTCTAGTTTTCTTGGTGAAGTTAAGTTAGTGGTTAGCTTATTATCTTATATGGAAAGACTCTATGGAAATAATACTTAGGATTTTTTGAATGTCAATGGAATTAATTATAATCTCTAAAATTTCTAATAACTCAATAAAAATAAGCACCATACATTAAGTAATTTCACTAATCTGAATCAGGGTCAGAATCATTGAGAAGGCTCTTTTCTTTCCATTTCAAGACTTCCAAACATGAGGCAAATTCCATAAGAGATAATGTTGTTTACCATGAAATCCAGGACAAACAAATTGGGAAGTGTGCATTCTTGAGGATGGAAGCTGATTGGCTTTCTTGCATTTTTAAAGAGCTAGGCCACCAAACATTCCTGGGCTATATGAAACCTTCTAATACAACATTTGTTGTATTGTTTTACTCTTTATAGTAAAATAGGGCAATGTGGCTGCTCTAATAATCCTCGAAGCGCAGTTGTGCATGGAGGATGTAGGTGGTGTACCTGAGTGGAGTTCAGGTAATGCTCCATCCACTTTAGAATTACTTTCTCTGGTGACTGCTTTGATTTTTTTTTTTTTTTTTTTTTGTAGAGACAGAGTCTCGACTGCTTTGATTTTTTACATTTTATTCTTCTGTTAGATTAAATTGAATTCCAAAAATATTGAACATTTATTGAAGGAACAATGTTGTTCAAGACTGGGGATTGCGTAATATTCTATAGAAATGAATGATACACCTTCTCTACCCTTAACATATTAATAAACTAGAAAGTTCATTTAGCAATGTTGGTTATAATTTCCAGTTCAAGGTTTTTAGGCAACAGTGGCCCTACACATTAGATGCATGTTAGAACAACCCAGGAAGTTTTAAAAATTCCTGATGCTCCTGGCTGTGCCCCAGACAAATTAAATAATAATCTCTGCCATCCAGATAATCCAGCCATCATTAGTTTTTAATGCTCTTCATGTGATTGCAAAGGGAAACCAATTAGAAGGCTTTGAGTAGGTTATTGCATCCAATTACCTCTTGTTAACTCTTGAAACAGGTGGGCAAGGCCTAGAGCAGGTGGAGCCCACAGCCTTTACTTTGGGCCACAAGTAGACCCCACCAGTGAGCTGTGAAGAGAACAGCTCCTGTGTACCATGGCACAAAGAAAACTGAGGAGCTCTGAAGTACACCTCATAATAACACTGTAAGGTAAGCATTTGTTTCTCACATTTTACAGGTAAAGTATTTGAAGCTTAGAGAACTTGATAATTGACTTTGCTGAAATCACAGGTAATTCAAAGAGCTGGTATCTGGACTTTTCCTTGCATTGCAGCTTCTTAGGTATATTATGAAGCAGAACATGAAAAGGATTGTGGGGTGACACACATAAAATATAGAAACTCAGAGAAACAGACTCTAATTCTAGTATTGAGTAACCAGGGATGGCTTCACAGAGAATTTGTCACTTGAGCTGAATTTTAAAGAATATATGGATTTCCAGAGGCAAACATGTTCTGTTTTCTAGGTTTATACAAACAGTGATATCATTTCAGTATAAAATAAAATATCAGCACTTATGAAAATTCCAGATTCTTATAAGGATAGATACTGAATAGTAGGCCACAGTAGCTCTGCTTGAAAGCTGATCAATCCAGGCTGCACAGTAGAGTTATCTGGAAGGTATACTGATGCCAGCACCCTGCCCTGTGTTGTTACATCAGAGCATTTGAACAGGGCCCACTGGGGTAGCGTGGAAGGAAGCAGCAGGAAAGAAACTGGTTTGGATTAAATTGCAGAAAATACAGAACATGAAGCTGACTATATGTTATTATTTAGGTATTAGAAAGCCAGGGAAAACTTTTAAGACTATATGATAAAGAACATACATTCCCAATGAAAGTGGTTTTAAGTCCAGGAGCATATTGGGAATCCCTAGGAAGGTTTTTCAGCTATACCTGCTTTCTCTGGTTCTGGGATTATGCCACAGTCTTGGGGTACTTGTAGAGTTTCATAAACTATATTTAAAGTCAGCTCCTTCTCTGCTCTATCTTAATACTTCTTGGGCATCTAGTGGACCCCAACCTGGGACAGTGGTCAGCAAGGGAGATGGTCCTGGGAAATTGTGAGACTTTATACCAATCCTATAGCATGAAGCCTGGAATCCTGGAAGGGCATATATTGTTTCATATGCCTGGTGGCAGCATGAGAACAATGCAGCACCTGTTCTGTTTCCTGGAATGTTTTTACTGGGCACATAACAGAGTATACATGCAAGGATGCACAGCAGTCAGCAGTCAGCAGTCATGGTTAAAAGTGAGAGAGGGGAGATTACAGGCACTAGGAAGGTTGAGCAAAGGGTAAACAGGGACATAGGATAATGGAACTTCTGAAGTGGCCCAATAATGGTGCAACTGGAAGAGAAGCGGGGAAAGCAAGTCTCATCTCCTCAGACATCTTGGCTTCTCTAGCATAGGCTACTAGTTAGTGGCCTTAGCATGCCTGCACTGCTGATTTCCCCAGGCAGGGATAGTCACATAGACATTCCCCTGACTAGGACTTTACTCTGAGTTGGAAGATCTATGAGGAATTCAGCTTGTCTACATCCCACAAATTCTAATACACTTAATTAGAGCATACGGGATGCAAAAGTCATGGAGTAATCTTAGTCTGTTGAGTTTCCATAATAAACTAACATACTGAGTGGCTTATACACAAAAAAATCTATTTCTGACAGTTCAGAAGGCCAGCAATTTGAAGATCAAAGATTCCTTCATTATCTAGTGGGGGCCCTCTTTCTAGTTCATACATGACTGCCTTCTCATAGAAACTCACATGGTAGAAGCAGGAAGGGAGCTCTCCAAGATCTCTCTTGTAATGGCACTAATCCCCTTTCTAAGGCCCCCCCCACCATGACCTGATCATCTACTAAGACCTCTTGTCCTAATGCCATCATACAGGGACTTAGAATTTAGAGGTATGAGTATTTTGGGACCCAAATATTTAGTCTACTGTAACCATCCTCACTTCTGACAACCACTACAAATTCAGGGATCCCCAAGACTGCACTCAAGTAGAGAGACATACATGGATGAGTTCAGAGAGTTTCAGTTGTCCCCTCTCAGTGGTACTCTGAGAGGACACCCTCATGTGGCCTCAAATGTGTGGGGCCAGTAACTCTGTCTTACTGCTTGGTCCTAGATGTAATAGGGTCATAGCTGGGGCACAGCAGAGTAAATAAAGTCCCAGTTTTCTGATGTATGGATCCCTTTTGGGGATCATGAGCTTTTATGAACCAGAGAGCACTGAAATCTCAGAGAGGGAGAAGCTTGGAAAAGTGACCCTGTCAAGTTGTTTAGGAACTCTTGGAATCATGTCAAGTTACACATACATATGAGGTCAGACAGTCAAGTTTACAAACTCATCCTAGAAAAGGTACTACTTTCCTCATTGTTGAATATTACTAAGGTCACTTTGAAGTACTCCCCTGGGTCATCCGATGACCACAGAATATTCAGCAATAAGGTATGTAGTATTTTTTCTAGGATGAGTTCATGAACTTAATTTTTTCCAACCTTGTATATCTGATCCCAAACAATAAACTATAGATTCTGAGAACTGAATTACAATATTAACCCACAGACAGATCCTGGGAGGACCACTGGATAACAGGTGATACAGATCCAAATAGCATTGCAAAGGCCTTGAAAATGGACCTCCTGCCAGCCTGGTGGCTCAGTGCCTATAATCCCAGCACTCTTGGAGGCCAAGGCAGGTGGATTGCTTGAGTTTAGGAGTTTCAGACCAGCCTCACCAAGAGTGAGACCCTGTGTCTACCAACAATAGAAAAACTAGTCAGGGATTGTGGGAGGCACCTGTACTCCCAGCTACTTGGTAGGCTGAAGCAAGAGAATTGCTTGAGCCTGAGAGTTCTGGGTTGTTGTGAGCTATGATGCCACAGCACTCTATCCAGGGTGATAAAGTGAGACTCTGCCTCAAAAAAAAAAAAAAAAAAGAAAAGAAAGAAAGAAAGAAAATGGAACTGAAATTGAAAAGAAAATCTGCAGAAGGCTGGTTATAACTTGAGACCTGAACCTAACTAAATTGATTGCCTACAAAAACAAATACGCTTAACATTTTTCATAGAATTTAAATAAGACCTATAGTCTCATAATATGATACTCAAAATGTACAGGATATAAGGCCGGGTGCGGTGGCTTATGCCTGTAATTCCAGCACTCTGGGAGGCTGAGGCAGGTAGATTGCCTGGGCTCACAGGTTTGAGACCAGCTTGAGCAAGAGTGAGACCTCCCTCTTTAAAAATAGCCAGACATGGCGGCGCCTGTTGCTCAAAGGAGTAGGGCACTGGCCCCATATGCTGGAGGTGGTGAGTTCAAACCCAGCTCCAGCCAAAAACTGCAAAAAAAAAGAAAGAAAGAAAAAGAAAAATAGCCGGACATTGTGGTAGGTGCCTGTAATCCCAGCTACTCAGGAGGCTGAGACATGAGAATCACTTGAGTCCAAGAGTTTGAGGTTTCTATGAGTTATAACACCATGGCACTCTACCGAGGGTAATAGAGTGAGATTGTCTCAAAAAAAGAAAAGAAAAGAAAAAATTGTACAGGATACATGTGCCTGTAGTCCCAGCTACTTGGGAAGCTTAGGTGAGAGGATCTCTTGAGCCCAAGAGTTCAAGGATACAGTGGGCTTTAATTGCTCCACTGCACTTCTGCTGGGTGACAGTGTGAGACCCTATCTTTCAAAAAAAAGTACAGCATACAATTCAAAATTACTTGGCACAGAAATAGAAGCTAGGAAAATTTCATCTCACACAGGAAAAACACAATCAAGAGATGCCAGTGCCAAGATAACACAAATGTTGGACTTATCTGACAAAGACTTAGAAGCAGCTATTATATCACAGAAGTGCTCCAACAAATAAGGGTGAATACTTTTTTAAAGGAATGGAAATGTAGAAAGTGTTTAAATAGAACATAACATTAAATAGAACACACAAATAGGAAACAAATGAAAATTTTAGAACAAAATACATTAACCAAAATTGAAAATGTATCTGATAGCACAATAGCAGAACGATGACAGAGAAAACAGTGAACTTCAGGATAGATGGAATTATCCCCTAGCTGGTTTGTCTGCAGCTGACCTCAGGAAGCCACCCTGGACCAGTTTCAGCCAAACAGGGTTTGCTGGTAGAAGCCATCATCTCAAGAATCCTAGATGACCTGGCTTGGGGGGCAGTGCAGATGCATGTGTGATCACCGGGACTGGCACCAAGCTGCTGCAGACACCAGGCTCATGCACAGAGACTGTGGTGAGGCCCAGCTGCTCCACTTTGCACCTGGACCACAGGGGTCCTAACTCAGACTGTGAAACCACTAAGCCTGGAACTACTGGAGGACCCCATGCAGGCTAGGAATGTGAAGTGAAGTAGGCTAAGCCTCATAGCTTGGGATAGGGAGTAATACACCCAGAAAATACAAACACCTAAAACAAATAAACAAACATAAAACTATCCAATCTGAACAACAACAGAGAGAAAAAAATACCATAAAGATAAGCAAAGTCTCAGAGAACTGTGCTTGGAATAATCACACTATCTAATTGTACGACTTTATCTAAAGTTTCAGCATAAAGACAATGTAGTATTTGTAAAGAAACAGGTCAGTTAAGCAGAATAGAGAATCTAGAAATAGACACACAAATTTTGCTAATTTGTTTTTGACAAAGATGTGAAGGCAAATCAACGGAGAAGGTGCAGTCTCCTGGTGTTGGGCTTCATGTGATAAGAAAGACCTTTGATTTGAACCTTACATCTAATTCAAAAATTAACTCAAAATGGATCATATGTCTAACCATATAAACTGTAGAACACTATGCAATCAACATGAGAAATCTTTATGTCCTGGGCATAGAAAAAGAATTCTTAAGTATGATACCAAAAACAGAACCATAAAAGAAAAAAGATCAGCAAATTGGAATTCATCAACGTTAAAATCTTTTGCTCTCTGACAGAAGAGTGTTAAGAAAATAAAAAGATGCCATATATTGGCTAAAATATTTGAAAATTATAAATCCAATAATTATGTGTATCAAAAATAAATTAAAAAACTCGTAAAAGTCAATGGAAAGAAAATAACCCAATTTAAAAGTAGGACCAACACTTGAACAGACACTCCACCAAAGAAGAAATATGGATGGTAAGTAAGCATATGAAAAGATATCCAGCATCATTTTTCAGTGGTGAAGTGCAAATCAAAATTATGGCATGTTGGTTATAATGGATAAAATAAAATATAAAAAAAATTGACAACATCAAGTGCTGGTGAAGTGGTGGAGTGGGGGAATGCAAAGTAATGGGGCTACCCGGGAAAACTGTTCGGCAGTTCCTTACAAAATCAAACATATAATTATGATCTCACCTAGCAATCCCACTCTTAGATAATTTACCAAGTGAACTGAAAACTTAGGTTTACCCAAAGGCCTGTATGTGAATATTTACAGAAGTTCTGTTTATAATCAACGATAATTAGAAACAACCCAAATGTCCTTCTTTTTTTTTTGCAGTTTTTTGCCAGGGCTGGGTTTAAACCCGCCCTCTGGCATATGGGGCTGGCACCCTACCCCTTTGAGCTGCAGGTGCCGCCCAACCTAAATATCTTTCAATGGGCAAATGAATAAACTAACTGTGGAACATTCATATAACAGAATACTAAGTATCTCAAGAATAAAATGGAAGAGCAAATTAATGTGCACAATAACTTGGATGAATTTCAGAGACATTATGCTTAGTGAAGAAAGCGAAAAGGTTACATACTACATAATTCCACTTTTGTGTCTCTCAAAAAGATGACAACACTATAGTGAGAAAGAACAGGCATTTCTGGGAGTTACATGTGTGGGCATCGCGGGTGGGAGGATGTGAAAAGAAAACAAGGAGAGGTTTGGGGGTGTTGGGATTATGATGTGTCCTGTAGTCTTTACACACTTTCACCATGTCGTTCAAGCTAGCTTTGGTGATAATAGCTGTGATTTCACTAGTGGCAGGATACAGGTTTTCTTATCTTCCAAAAATTAGATAAAATGGAGAGAGACGTACAGATTCCAGGAAAAATGACCCTTATCTGTTAGTCTAATCCTGTCCATGACTTTTAGAGCAGTGTCAGCAAACCGCCGTCCTTGGGCCAAATCCTACATGCCACCGGTTTTTGTACAGCTCATGAGCTAAGCCAGTTTTACACACTTAAAAGGTAAACAAAAATCAAAACAAAAATATTTTATCACACCTGATAAATTTATGTCATTCAAATTGCAGTGTCCACAGATAAAGTTTAACTGAAAGATAGCTGTGCTTGTTCAGTTACTTATTGTCTGTGGCTGTTTCCAGGAGTTCAGTAGTTGTGACAAGACTGTGTGTCCACCATGCCTGAAATATTTACTCTCTGGCTTTATGGAAGATGGTAGCTGATGCCTGGTTTAGAATGCTCCTTAAGATAACTTGCTTCTTTTCATTTAACAGGAGAACTTTAAATGGATTAAGATTTACTATGCTTCGGCTCCCTAAATAATTTGACAGTTTTTTTCTTTTTTTGAAACAAAATGTTTCCTATATAAATAATGTTACCTTAAAATCTATAGTATTTCAGAAAGTGTCTTTCCCTGACCCCCGTTCAAGGTCTGGGATCTGGTATTTGACCAAAGAAAGAAAGTTAAAAAGTGCCCCCTCAGTGACACCAAAGGTAGGGAATCCATTATCATTTTTATTATCTGTGGGCTACTTGTAGAATCCATGGATTAGGGGTTAATTATAGCAGTTTATTCCTGGGTGATGGGTTGTGAAACCAGAAGTTATCAGAGATAAACACTGGAGCTTCTGATTTACTTGTTCATGAGCATACCATAAAATCCTCAGTTAAATCACATTTTACGACTATGGCCTCCAAGTTTTTAAATATAGCCTTTGATTACTTCATAGTTGTAAAGGCTGACTTTCTTTTTTGCTGTGTGGCAGTGAGTAATTTATAACGTCTGTTAAGTGAAAAATATTTACCAAGTGCTATCAAACAAGATAAAGACATATTTCACTGTGTCTTTACAGCACTGTAGATAGCTAGAGAAAATATATTCACTACTTACGGTTTCAGTACATGACATTAGAGTCCTATGAAGTGCAAATCTGAAACAATTTTATTACTGTCCTACTTCCATTTTTTTTCTTGCTTACTGTGTTTTCTAAGGCCGTTTTAAATGTTGTCTTTGAAAGAAAAAAAATTATGCCCCAAATGTGGTTATCTTTAAGTGCAGTTTAAATGGCGATATTCCATGCATTGGGAAGTGTATTTGCCAATCACATATCATATATTGAATCTTGCCAACACTCAAGTTTACAATGGAAAAGACTACATAAAATAACGGCTTGAAAAATAACTTACATCTATGGTGGTGTATAACTAATGTAACAATACATGGGGAATATATTGCAAAAATAGAAAAATATCAATTATAATTTATAGTTCCCCAAACATGTTTGAACACATTATCTCAGCTGATTGCAATAGTACAATGTGAAAAAATACAAGGCAAATATAATCATTTTTATCCTATTTATAGAGGAAGAAAATGAGGCTCGCACAGGCTCAAAGACCTCCCCAAAGACAGTTTGAGTGGTGGATTGAGGATTAGAACAAGTCTTCTAATCCTCAATACAGATATTGTTCTGTTATACCTTGCTTGCTAGCTCGGTCCTTATTAAGAAAAAGACTTCTTTGTCCTATTACTGGTAATGTTCTTTTTAATCCAGGGACTGTTTTGTATGTATGAAAAGCCAGGAGTATAATATTTTGCGTGAATGATACTATTGCCCTCATCTCTCTTTTACTAACTCTTTAGATTTCAACTGTATAATGGAGTTGATTTATAACATGTACAGTTTCGTTCTGAATTTGGTAGAGAGTAAACAAGAAGTGTTCTTTAAGGGGTGAGAACACACAACTTCCATTGTAGCATGAGGACAGATTGCTTTGGGGGATTTTGTTCCTATTGTGTGGTCAGGACTGTTTCTACCCTGTTTTCCCCGAAAATAAGACATCCTCTGAAAATAAGACCTACTTACAGGAAAGATAAGGCGTCCCTGAAAATAAGACCTAGCGCTTCTTTGGGAGCACACTTTAAAATAAGACACTGTCTTATTTTCGGGGAAATGGGGTATATTGATCTTTTTTCAGCATCACTAAACCTCATACAGTATAAATAGCACTAAAGTTTTGCTTAACTCCAGAGGCAGATAGGTTTTCATAACTGACTCATGTAACAAACCTCATGCAATACGTTGAGGTGATAAATTCTAATTTTTCAGCCCCAAATATGTAAATATTAGATAAATGAGGCAGTATTTATTACCTCATATTGAAATTATATTAAGAGTTTATTTGAAGACTTACTAGTTGCCCTATGGATGGATAGAACTAACCATCTGCTCCCTCTACTATATCCATGAGGTTAAATTTCTGATTCTGGAGGTTTCCTCAGTGCCTGTGGCTGTCAATGTCAATGGATGAGGCATGTGTGTTAGGGGAATCCTTATAATCAGATACCTTTGAAATCATGCGTTCCAATTTTTCTTTCTATTCGCTGCTGCATTTTTTTTCCTAATTCTTTTTCTGATCCACTTTTCTTTGCTTTATGAGAGCTCGAGTCCTTCATGGGCATTTCTTTCTCTCCCAGCTTATCATCGGCTTGTTGTGCCCAGCTTCTACAAAGCATTTTCCAAAGAAAAGGAGAACTTTGTTTTCTTTGGAATTCTCCCTCTCTCTGTCTCATCATGCTGTATACATCTCATTTTCCACTCCGGCCTTCTCTGACAAATCTTTCATTTAAATATACATATTGAGCACGTGGGATATACCAAAGCACAAAACAGAAAAAACAAATCCATCTTTTAGTGGCACTTATATTTTAGTGGGAGGTGGGTTTGGTAGGATATTTTGGAAAGAAAGAAGTAATAAACGTCAAAATTAGTAATTTTTGTTTACAAAAAAGTAAATTATATGGTATATGCAGATGGAGTGAGGAAACAGCCATGGCGACATTGAGGTGGAGGGATGAGCATTCCAGATGAAGTCACAAGATCCCAGGGCACAGCATGCCTGGCGTGGTTGGGAAACAGCGAGAAGGCCCATGGAGGACAGGAGTAGCGGGAGATGAGGCGGAGATACAGAGTGGGCTGGAGGGAAAGCATGCGTGGCTTACAGGCCACTGTAGATCTGCTTCTATCCTCAGCATGCCTTGGAAGGTCAGCAGGCACGCCTTGGAAGGTTCAGCAGGCATGCCTTGGAAGGTCAGCAGGCATGCCTTGGAAGGTTCAGCAGGCACGCCTTGGAAGGTTCAGCAGGCACGCCTTGGAAGGTCAGCAGCCACGCCTTGGAAGGTTCAGCGGGCACGCCTTGGAAGGTTCAGCGGGCAGGCCTTGGAAGGTTCAACGTGCACGCCTTGGAAGGTTCAGCAGGCATGCCTCGGTAGGTCAGCAGGCACGCCTTGGAAGGTCAGCAGGCATGCCTTGGAAGGTTCAGCAGGCATGCCTCGGTAGGTCAGCAGGCACGCCTTGGAAGGTCAGCAGGCATGCCTTGGAAGGCACATGAAAGCCCCATGTGCTCTGACTGGGAGTTAGTCTGTGCTTACTGTTTGTAGCAACAGTGGTGTGATAGGCTAAAATCTCTTCTAGTGTCCTTGTTTTTCCATTCTCTGTTTTCTTTGGGTGTCTCTAGAGACCCCTTACATAGAGGCTGGGGCTTACAGTTCTTTTTGTTGTAACTCCCATATGATAAAGGAGGCCTCTAGAAGAGGAGGTAAGGTGCAGGGACAGCATGCATCCACAGTCCTGTGATTCTTAGGCTTTTAGTGGGCTTGGATTGGGTATTTCCCTTCTCCAGGTTAGGTAGGTCCGGGTAAAAGCTCATTCTGTTGGCTTTCGTTAAATGTTTCCCATAATGTCCCATCCCAATGCGGGAGTCAGGGACTGTTAGTTTTTGCATGTCCCTGACAGTCCCCTACCCCCACCTCACTGGTATGTGACTTAACAATAGGCCTTATTAAGAAAGAAGAGCTCTGGGCCTATTTCAAAATTGCTACTTCACTGCTCTCCCTGCTGGAAGCATCTGGAGATTTCTCTCTAATCTTTACAGTAAGAACTTGGTGAGGCTCCCAGAGATAAAACTCAGGAGAAAGTGATGGAACCACCTAAGGACTGGCACCCCTCAAAGTTTTTAACGCTTGGAATAGTCCACACTGAGCCTCCAGCACTTCAACAATTACAGTATAAAACGTTCCTATCACACTGGCTTTGGCTGTGGTCTCTGCTCCCTGTAAACTGTGGTTCTCTGTATCCGCCCGTCTCTCCAGTTGTGGGGGTAGCGATTGGCTTGTGACTTCTAATTCTCTGAAGGATCGAAGATAAGTTGTTGATATTCAGTTTGTTCAGATTTTTTCTTGCTGTGAAGGTGGGAGTCATGACTTCCAAGCTCTTTACATATCAAACCAGAAACAAGAGGCTTGAATTAAATTTTTAAAAAAAGTTACTTTAGGCTCAGAGCCTGTAGCTCAGTGGCTAGGGCGCCAGCCACATACACTGGAGCTGGCGGGTCCAAATCCAGCCTGGGCCTGCCAAACAGCAGACAACTACAACCAAAAAATAGCCGGGCTTTGTGGTGGGCACTTGTAGTCCCAGCTACTTGAGAGACAGAGGCAAGAGAACAGCTTAAGCCCAAGAGTTTGAGGTTGCCGTGAGCTGTGATGCCATAGCATTCTACCCAGGATGACAGCTTGAGACTCTGTCTCAAAAAAAAAAAAAGTTACTTTAGTTGCAGTGTTAAGAATAGACTGTAAGAAAGCGAGTATGAAGTCAGGATTTAGGTCAGAGGTTACTTTAATAATTCAAACGGGGGATGATGGTAAATTTATTCAGGGTAACAGATGAGGAGGTGAGAAGTGGTTTGGTGCAAGATAGTTTGAAGGCAGAGCTGCTAGGAAATTCTGATGGATTGTGTGTCAGGAGTGAAAGAAGGAGAAATGACCTTTATCTGAGCAGTCAGAAGAATGGAGTTGACATCCCTTGGGCCGGGAAAAGGCTTTGAGAAGCGTAAGATTGGTAGAGGGGCCATATCACAAATTCACTTTTCGATACACAAAGTTCAAGAAACCTGTTAGATGTCCAAGTAGAGATGTTGAATGAACAGTTGCATTTGTGAGTCTTCAGTCAAGGAGAAATGCCAGCCTGGAGATGTCAGCACAGAGATTGGATTTAAAGCCATCAAAGTGATTTAGGTGTCTTAGGGATTGTTGATGAAGAAGAGGACCAAAGACCGAGCCTAGGGCACATCCGTGTTAGAGACGTGGATAGGAGGAGAAGTCAGCAAAGAAGATGGAGGAGAATAAGCAGAGAAGTAGGACAAAGGATAGGGATTTGTAGTTATGTGTGTCAAGAGAAGAAAGCGATCACTTCTATCAAATGCTGCTGATAGGTCAAGCCTCGAATTTCTTATACGCCAAGGTATCAGTTTTGATTCAGAGTTGACTATATTTGAATATAAAGTAGCTACATTAAATATACATACATATTTTTAAAATCCATGAGCTATTTAATATTTGAAGACTTTTAAATCTATCTCTATATATTGTTTTCATTTTGGTAAAAGCAGAGAAAAAAGTCAGTTGGTAAGATTATGCCCACCCTCTATGAAGAATATAAATATGATTGCTATTTATAATAAAAGAATATTTTTGGAGACTGAATTTCCCCCTTATATTCTAAGTACCTTTGAAGCTGAGCTGTCTTCTCCCCAGTGCTCCTCCCCCAATTTACTCATTGGCACTTACTGCCTAAGGGAAAAGATGAGAAAGTTTTTAAGCTGTGAGGACATGTTTCAAAAACTTTGAAATACTCAGTGTATCAAGTTTGTGCCATAAAAAGCACATTTGGAAGAGTAAATGAAGAGCCAGGATAGCTTGCCTAGAGAGTAACTAAAGATTCTTGAGGTTGTCATAGGGTTGGGGAATGAGAAAGGAGTAAATCAGAAAGAAAAGAAAGGAAATACAATGAAGGTGCTTCTCAGACGTTGGCCTATGGCCTGTGCCTTCACTGGTGTCCAGGGAAGAGGGAAGGTTTGAGAACCACTGGGGAAGTCTGGAAATTCAAGAACAGAGCTACCTAGAGCCACCCTTTTAAGAGCAGAGTGTAAGTGGCCATTTATGGGCTCTAGACGAAAGGGTCTAAGTAACCCCAGCAAATGTTCTTCAACTCCTGCATTTATTGTGTGGATGAGAGAGGGGCAAGCGTGTAGCTGAAAGGGAGAGGCAGACCAGGGGAGGCCTCATACCCAGGCTGAGAAGGCCATGCTTTCCTTGCCCATCTGAGTTTAGGGGTGAAGCTGCTCACCTCACTGAAAGTCAACTCTATCAAGTTGCTCTGGCCAAAAACCCAGAAAGGTTTCATGAACGCTGTCTTTCTCTCACATTCCACACCTCATCCCAGAAATCTAGGTTTCCATGTTTGAAATGTTTCTAGAACGCAGCTACCTCTTACTGGCTGCCCCTCCCCAGACCCTGAACACGCCTCCATCCACATCCCTTCCCGCACGTTATCGCCGCAACCACCTTCCTGCCCCTACACGTAGCAGCCAGGTGACACTTCTAACTAGCGCTGTTGTATTCTGAACTCTCCCATCTCATAACAGCCCATAAAGTCCCACCTGGCCCAGGCCATCTTCCTCATCTTTCCCCCTACCAGCCTCCCCTTCCCTCCTCTTCTCCAGCTCTCTTCCCGTCCCCTGCACCAGCCTCTTTTGCCTCTATCTCAGAGTCTTTCCACTTACAGAAGCTCTTCTTAGAATGTTGTTCACCTGTGTTTATTCATGACTAGCTTTCTCACTTTAATTACTTTTTGTTCAAATATGACTATCAAAGGAGACTTCCTAGACAACACTTAAAAGAAAATCAATCTCTTGGTCAGGAGTGGTGGCTCACACCTGTAATCCCTGAGCTTGGGGAACCAATGTGGAAGGATGGATCCCTTGAGGCCAGGAGTCTGGGACTAACCTAGCTAACACAGGCAGACCCTTTCTCTACAAAAATAACTTAAAAATATTAGCTGGGAGTGGGAGCACATGCTCATGTGGCCCCAGAGACTAGGGAGGCTAAGATGGAAAGATAGCCTGCCCAGCCCAGGAATTTGACATTGCAGTGAGCTGTGATCCAGCCACTTCCCTGCAGCCTGGGTGACAGAGTTGGGCCTATGTATTTTTTAAAATAAATAAAAAATAAAATGCAATAAACCAGTCTCTCACGTTTCTCTCTTTCTCATCTTTTTTTTTTCTCTTATTTTTCTTTTTGTCACTTACACTTGACATAATGTATATGAGTTTACTTATTGTCTATCTTCTAGGCTAAAATCTAAGTTTGACAAAATCAGTCTCTTTATTACTGTACTTATCAATACATATTTGTTGAATAACTAAATGAATGAATGAATTGGTGTGCTTCTTTTCACAGGCTTTGACACTCTGTCCCCTCGTAGTGCCTCTTCTTAAAGAAGTTGTGAACCAGTCATAGTCTGGGTTCCTCCCAAAGCAGAACGTCAGATAAAGACCATGTGTGAAGAGCTTGCTTAGAATGTGATTGTGGGAGTGAGGGATGGGAAATTAAGCAGTGATAGCCAATATAAAAATAATTTAACCAGTTCTACCAGCATCTGATGATGTAATCCCACAGGCCTACAGAGTAGGATCCACTGTAGATGGTCAAGGTGGTCCCTGGGACATTAACTTCTCTGCACTCTGGGTCGTTTTCATGTGACTGACAGTGGATTAACCACCAACTGCCACATGATGACATCAGGGAAGCTCTGAGATAGAAAGCCAGAAGCGCATGTCACAGGCCCAAGTGAACTGCTGTCAAAATATTCCTACACAAAGCTGCTTGAAGCCTGTGCAGGACTAGTTGCTATACTAATGGTGGAATAAGAGGGATGGCCAAGAGCCATGGTCCCCAACCTTTGTGGCACCAGGGACCTGTTTCATGTGAGACAATTTTTCCACAGATGGGGGTGGGTGGGATGGTTTTGATATAAATCTGCAAGCCATTGATTTATTATGGTCTCTGGGCAGTCAAAGCTGTATTTGCAGCCACTCCTCATCTCTAGGATCATCAGGCATTAGATTATCACCTCACTTCAGATCACCAGGCATTAGATTATCATAAAGAGCAGAAAACTAGATCCTTCATATGTGCAGTTTACAGTGGGGTTAATGCTCCTATGAGAATCTAACTCTGTGCTTCTCTGCCAGGCAGAGGCGCTCAGGCTGTGATGCAGGTGATGAGGAGCAGCTGTTAATACAGACGATGCTTAGCTTGCTTGCCTGCCACTCACATTCTGCTGTTTGGCCCAGTTCCTTACAGGACATGGACCAGTACTGGTCTGTGACCCTGTGGTTGGGGACCACAGTCCCAGAGAGTTTGGCCTGATGCACAAGAGGCCTTCAATGCTGTCCATCCCTTTACATCAGCAGAAACTAAAAATAACTGAAACTATAGTTTCTGTTCCTTCACTGTAAAGAGAGAGTTTATGGGACACAGCACAGGGAAGGGAATACACAGAGAGCCTGGTAGTGTCCTTGATTTGAAGAGCCAGAGTTAGGAGTCTGGGAGGTCAAAGCAGGTCGAGTTTGCAGGGCAGAGTACTGGGAAGGAGAGTACTGGGCAGGGAGACACAGCTTTGGGGATCTGCTGAAGGTCCAGCTCAAGTCTTCAGATGAATATGAATCAGCACAAGCCAGAGAAAGGACCAGAGAAACTGATCTGTGGTGCTCACATGGGGCTTGAGATATAATTCCTGCTGCGACTAAACACAGCAGAAGATCGCATAATTCATGGTTCTTTGTGGTTGAGTGTTTAGAAGGGTTTTATCTTAGTAGTGGGGCAAAAAATCATCTAGTGTTAAAAAAATCGGCAGGTATTAAATGCTGATCTATCTGGCTCTGCCCAAAATAGCTTAAAAGCAAACCCTGAAAAGATCAAATTGTTTCCAAGTATCTAAACTGCATTCTGAAATAAAGCTCAAGAATATTTGTGGGAATACAAATGTTTTCAAACACCCCAAAAAACGAAATTCACAATTCATGGAATCCAATAAAAAATACTAGACAAAGAAACAGGAAAATAAAGTCTATAATGAGGAGGAAAATCAGTTGGAACTGAATAAGATATGACATAGGAGATAGATTCAATAAACGAAGACATTACTGCAGTTATTGTCACGTTACTCCTCCTGTTCAAAAGTTGCCATTAAAAAGCCCAAATTGAACTTCTAGAAATGAAAACTAGAATGTCTGAGACAAAAAGAAAATACACTGACTGAGATTAATAGAAGATAAATATTCCAGAAGAACAGACTATTGAAAATGAAACAGAGAAAAAGGGAATAAAAACATGAAGTGAATCCTTTTGCATCTGGCTCTTGCAATGCTTACGGGTTCCTAGTGCCTGCCTCTGCAGCACAAGCAAATAGCTCCTCCTGCAGCAAGCCCTTGAAGTGTGGCCATTTTTTCTAGCAGATACCTGGCTTCTGCAGTGCATAGTGGTCAGCAGCAACCTGTGGCTAACAGCTTCTTCCAACCCCCTTCTTTTTGATTGATAGATTGAGATAGAGTCTCACTCTGTCCCCATCCCCCTGGGTAGAGTGCTGTGGCATCTTAGCCCACAGCAACCTCAAACTCTTGGGTTCAAGTGATCCTCTTGCTTTAGTCTCCTGAGTAGCTGGGACTACAGGTGCCCATCACAACACCAGGCTAATTTTTCTATTTTTTAATTAGCGATGCAGTCTCCCTCTTGCTCAGGTTGATCTCAAATTCCTGAGCTCAAGGGATCCTCCCACCTCGGTCTCCCAGGATGCTAGGATTTCAGGTGTGAGCCACTGCACCAGGCCCAACTCCTTTCTCTTTGGCAGTTTCATAGGGATGTACCTCTAGTAATACCTCTCCCCATGAACCATTTTCCATGACAACCTGGAAGGCATATTTCCATATTCCTATCAACTTCTTTTGGTATGCTGCCATAGTAAGTTTTCTGACATTGGTAAGTCACAATCATGGTCTCTTCTGCAAGATCTTGAACTCAATCCCAGGGTATTTGTTAATCTTTCTTGGGTGCTTTATTTTTGCATTCAGGGTTATGGTTGCTCCTAATAGTTGGTATTTCTAGATTTCTCTGTATCTTATCAGCTGATTCTTCATTTTTCTAGTCTCCTGTTTTAGTTAGACATTCTTTATATTTTCCTATTTCAATTTTGTTGTCTCTTCCTTAGACCATTGTGGCTAATATTTTTCCCAATCATTCTATAAAACTAGCATTATCCTGATACTAAAATCAAATAAAGACATTATAACAAAAGTACAAAACTATATCCCTCACAAACATAGTTACGAAAATTCTAAATAAAATTTTAAGAAATCAAATACAATATACATATAAAATGGTAATAAATAACTAGTAGGGTTTATTCCAGGAATACAAGGTTGGTTCAATGTTTAAAAATCAATGTAATTGACCATACTATCAAATTAAAAATGAAAAATCGTGTGATAATCTCGGTCAATGCAGAAAAGAATATTGACTATATCTACCATTTACCTGAAAAATACGTCAACCTAGAAAAAGAAGCAAATTTCTTCATCAATAAAGGGAATCTATGAAAAGTCTATAGCTACAGTCATGCTTAATAATAAAGAGTTAACGATTTACCTTTGAGATCACCAACAAGACAAGGATGTTTACTTCAACAGTCTATTCACATTGTATTAGAGATTGTGGCCAGTATACTCAGGCCAGAAAAGGAAATAAAAGGCAAGTAGATAGGAAAGATGGAAATGAAATTGTCTTTATTCTCAGACACGATAATCTAATTGAATGTACAGAAAAGCTACTGAAGCTAATATGTGAGTTTAGTAAATTGAAGGATATAAGACTAATATATAAAATCAATCACATTTCTATATACTAGCACTAAATATCCAGAAATCGAAACTAAAAGTACCATTTACAATATCACCAAAACCTGAAATAATAATTATGATAAATCTGGCAAAAGATGTATCAGACCTGTGCCCAGGAAGCTGTAACATATTGCTGAGAGAAACTAAAGAAGAGGGACATAAAAAGAGAGGACAGAACGTTCATTAGAATCGATCTAAGATGTCAGTTTCCCCAGACTGAGCTATTGATTCAACAGAGTGCCAATCAAAATGTAACAGATTTCTTTGTAGAAATTGACAAACTATTTTAAAATTCATATGAAAATATGCCGGGCACAGTGGCTCACACCTGTAATCCTAGCATTCTGGGAGGTGGGGGGATTGCTTGAAGTCAGAAGTTTGAGACCAGCCGGAGCAAAAGTATGACCCCATCTCTAAAAACAAATAGCTGGTCATGATGGTGGGTGCCTGTAATCCTAGCTACTTGGGAGGCTGAGGCAAGAGGATTGGTGGAGCCCAAAAGTTTGAGGTTGCTGTGAGCTATGATGCCACAGCACTCTATAGAGGGCGACTGAGTAAGACTCTGTCTCAAAAAAAAAACAAACACACTTTATATGAAAATGCAAAGAATCTAGAATAGCCATAATGAAACTGACAATATCATTACAGAAATGCAAATTACTCTGGAGAGGAGGGATTCCAAAAGGGCTGTAGGAAACCTTTTACAGTGATAGATACATTCATTATCCTAATTGTAGTGATAATTTCACAGATGTACTTATTGAATTGTACACTAGTTTTTAAAAATATGACAATAAATCTGTATTTTTTTTATAAAGGGCATATTACTATTACAAGTTTAAGAGGCAGAGGAATTTCCAATGATAGAACTTGGACATGAGAGCACGTGTGTGGGGCTATGTGGAGGACGGAAACAGCTATCAGTCTCCTTGAATGTGTACACAACCCCCACCCCACCCCGCACATCACAGTTAACATTAACGAAGCTAGTCCTTTCCTTCTATTATTGCTTTTTTCTATCCTTCTCTTCCCATCTCCTCATTTGCACCCATGGGTGGGGGGGAATGTTTCTGAGTAGGCTTGGGGCATATGAAAGATGTAGATAACTGACTTCTTGAAAGGGACTGTTGAACTACTCCTTCCCTGTAGTGGAAAACTCACTGTGTATTTACTTCAGTTATTTTGAACCCAGACTACTTAGAGATTAACTTCATCTGTAGAAGGGATGGATGGATCATAACTAGGTCTTATAGGAGGCCTTGAACTATTTTTTTTTCTTTGTCCTTCCATCCCATTCTCCTTTCCCCCCTTTATTTCTTCCATTCTTTTTCCTTTCCTTTTTTCTCTTAACATGACTTTGTTGTATCTTTTCTATCTAAACACTAAGAAATTGTTGAAAGATTGGGGAATGAGGGTGGTGCCTGTGGCTCAAGGAGTAGGGCGCCGGTCCCATATGCCGGAGGTGGTGGGTTCAAACCCAGCCCCGGCCAAAAACCACAAAAAAAAAAAAAAGAAAAAGAAAGATTGGGGAATGAGATAAGTTGGAGAAATGTTTCTGTTTTCTGAATTACTTTTACATAAAAGTGTACTTTGTGGCTTGGCACCTGTGGCTCAAGTGGCTGGGATGCCAGCAAAATACACCTGAGCTGGCGGGTTTGAATCTAGCCCGGGCCCACCAAACAACAATGGCTGCAACCAAGAAATGGCCGGGTGTTGTGGCAGGCACCTGTAGTCCTAGCTACTTGGGAGGCGGAGGTAGGAGAATTGCTTGGGCCCAGGAGTTGGAGGTTGCTGTGAGCTGTGATGCCACGGCACTATACCCAGGGGGACAGCTTAAAGCTCTGTCTAAAAAAAAAAAACAAAAATGTACTTCGTACATGAATGGAATCTTTTCAGCCAGAGCAATTAAGAAATGTAGATGTTCTTGAGTTGATAAACTATGATAAGCACTCAGATATTGTGGAAAGATGGTATTATCTCCGTATAAAATGGCAAAGAAGAATTACAGCAGGTATTTGAGGTTTCAAGGTAGAGGATTTTGCTTTTCCCACTTGGTTTAAAAGAAATACTAGACACACCTAAAACACTTACTAATTCTTTTCTTTTACTTAGATGAAGAAGAAGAAGAAACTTCAGTGAAAATTAATCAGAAAAGGAACATCTGAATATAGCCTAACTTATTCTAGGAGGTTCGAAAGTGAAATTAACTTAAAATTCCATTACAGTATTAGTATTTAGTATCTATGTAGCACTATATTGCTCAGAGCTTCATAACCATCTGAGTTATGCCCTTTTATCACTTTTCAAATTCCATTTATTCATTATCAAGTTCCAAGAATCTTGTTTAGTTACTGATGTTTCATTCTACCGATGGTATCTGATACTGAAAAGAGAAAAAATTTTAGTCCCTTGAGCTATTTCTCAGTGGGAACATGGACTCTGCTTCTATAGATTACTGTTATGAAGCCATATTTTTATGTCCATGTCACAGCTGTGCTAAGGCTTAAACTAAGAATTTATCAACATGCTGATTCACCAAAGAGATTTTACAGTAGACACTGGCTCATAAGGAAGGACTATGTGCTCTGGTAAAATTGAATAGTAAACGGATGCTTAACATTCCCAGTGCTTCTGCCATAGGGCCTTGTACTTCATTCTGTATTAAGGGCAGAGAGGACTGGGAATTATTTTAGGCCCTGAGTAGTTCCGTGAAGATAAAAGACACCATCACTAACATTATTCATGAAAAAATATGAAAGGTCATCCGTCTCCCTTAAGGCTCATTTGGTGCACTTTTAATGAGTGATGGATGAACTGCAAAGGGATTGTTGCAGAGGCCTGTGCTTCGTGGAAGTTTGGACGGCTGCTGCTTCTCTGAAACTGATCCAAACATTTTCCAGTCTTTCCCCATCATGGATTTTACCATTGATGGCCTTCAGACCTTCTCATTTTCTCTTTTTTCTTGGCATTTTGGTTATTTTCTTTTTTTAAAGCTTCCGTCTGCTACGACTTTCCTTTTTGTACTTTTTTTTATTGCTTGAGGTAAATGGTGGATTCCTAGAGTTAAATAAATCCAAGTGACTTAGCGCTTGAGCCAGCATTAACCTATCTTGATCTAACCTTCTCGCTGGCTCAGCTGATCACTCTGCCGTGTGTTCCACACCAGCTCTCCTTAGTTCCCGTCTTCTTCTGTTACCTCCACTCTGTTCCTCCTAAGCTTGTCTCCCCCAGTGCTATCTCCTTTTCTCCTATACGCTTCAAAATAATCTGAATATGCCTTCCTTTTCTAGTTTATTCTCTGTTTACTTGAGAAGAAAAGAGATGAACATGGTAGCACCTTCCCTGGGACAATCAAGAATCCTGCAAGGTCAAGGCAGGGTAGAGGGAGGAGAATCTAAAGACATTGAGACACTTGCTTGGAGATAGGGGGGGCTTTGCATATGGACAAGAAGTGTGAGCTGGAGCAGCACCAGTGGGTGAGAATGGGGAAGGGCAAAATCAGAGACAAGGGCCACAGGCTATCAACCTGCTGAGATGGGGAGAAAGGAATTGGGAATGGGATGTTCCTTCAAAATGGATGATGTTTAGAAAGGAACCTGGTGTATATCAAGCTTGGAATGAGGTTAGGCTTAAGAGCCAAGGCAACCTCGTGGATAAAATCCAGACATGAGGATCTGGCTCTCAATTGTGTGGGTCCCCAAGAGAATCACTTCATTCAAGTATCCAGTTAATTGCTGAGTTACATGACTCACCCACCTGCTCATCATGGGCAGGATCTACAAGCTCACAGTGAGGCTGTCAGGAACATGGGACCAAGCCACAGAGTTGGTGGTTTTCCAGCTTTTGCTTAAACTCTGACATTTGTGGTGAGGTGCCAATGCAGTGACTCCAAAGTAAATAAAGCTCACATATTGGGCATTTGACAACTTTTACCATCTAGAAATCAAATACAAAGGCTATGAAACCAACTGAAAGAGGTCAGACTTACCAGTGGAAAGTAATCATGGAAATATATTTATATTTTGGGATTGGATTTTTCTAAAAAAGGTTTGTTTGGCCTATGCATATTCTTTTGTTCTTCGTAAGAAGAGTCGGCTGACTACTCACATAGCTACCCTCGCTTAATGCATCCCTGTAAATACACACACATATGTGTGCATTCTTGTGAGTATACTCATTGTTGTGTGGGCAGGCGTGGGCATCACATGTGCATGGCTGTGCGTATTATAGCAACAGAACAGCTGCCTTTCAGAGCTTCCTTTCTTGATCAGTCCCAGGGGTGACAGATGTCTGTGATCCTTCTCAGAGAGACATTTGCATCTGTTTTCCTTCCTGCCCTGCCAGGCTGCCTAGACTGCTATAGCTATTCTTACTGCCAGGCCAGGGCAGCCCTGTAGCCCCTCAGAGTCTAGGTCCTCATTGTCTAGTCTGATCCAAAGTCACAGCAAGTGCCTGGCAGAGCAGGCCTGGCTAGTGCTAGACTGCCCTATAACCTTGGGATCCAGGGCGGGGCACAGTGGCTCATGTCCATAATCCTAGCAGTCTGGGAGGCTGAGGTGGGAGGACTGCCTGAGCTCAGGAGTTTGAGACCAGCCTGAGCAAGAGACTTTGTCTCTACTGAAAACAGAAATACTAGGGCGGTGCCTTTGGCTCAAAGGAGTAGGGCGCCGGCCCCATGTACCAGAGGTGGCGGGTTCAAACCCAGCCCCGGCCAAAAACTGCAGAGAAAAAAAATAGAAAGACTAGCCAGGTGTGGTGGTACAAACCTGTAGTCCCAGCTACTTGGGAGGCTGAAGCAAAAGGATCACTTAAGCTCAGGAGACTGAGGTTGGTGTGAGTTAGGATGACACCATGGCGTTCTAGCTTGGGTAACAGAGCAAAACTCTGTCTCAAACAAACAAAAACAAACTTTGGATCCACTTGTGTTCAGTGTTGCTTCCCTAAAACCACACACTTCACCCAGACTTTGTGGTCTTCGCCCAGTATACTTTTTAAATTAAAAACATTCGTTAGGGGGTCTCTATTTGTTGCTCAGGGTGCAATGCAGTGGCTCTTTACAGTGTGATCATAGCACACTGTAGCCTCTGACTCCTGGGCTCAAGTGATCTCTCTGCCTCAGCCTCCTGAGTAGTTGGGACTTCAGGTGCCTCCCACAGCACTTGGCCATAGTTTTCTCTCTCTCTCTCTCTCTCTGTCTCTCTCCCTCTCCCTCTCCCTCTCTCCCTCTCTCTCTCTCTCTCTCTCTCTCTCCTCTCTCTCTTTTTTATGAGGCAGGTTCTCACTCTGTGCCCCGGGTAGAATGCTGTGACATCATCATAGCTCACAGTAACTTCAAACTCTTGGGCTCAAGTGATCCTCCTGCCTCAGCCTCCTGAGCAGCTGGGACTACAGGCACCTGCCACTATGCCTGCCTAGTTTTTCTGTTTTTAATAGAGACAAAGTCTTGCTTTTGCTCAGTTTGATCTCAGATTCTTGAGCTCAAGCAATCCACCTACCTTGGTCACTCAGAGTGCTAGGATTACAGGTGTGAGCCACTGCATCCAGCCTTCTCTCTCTTTTTATTTTTCTTCTTCTCTTCTTTTCTCTCTCTCTTTCTTCTCCTTTATTAGTCCTTCCTTCCTCCCTCTGTCTTTCCCTTCTCCCTCCAACACTCCCTCCCTCCCTTCTCCCTTCCTTCCTTCCTTTCTCTCTCTTTCTCTCTCTCTCTCTCTCTCACACACACACACACACACACACACACACACACACACACACACACACACACACACACACACACATTTCCTTCCCAGCTTGGTGCTGTCATTGATTTTGCCTGGCGGTCTTGGGAAGCTCTTTGGGTAGGTAATCACAGGCTCTGCAAGGTGTGGATAGACAGCAACAGATGGATACACACTTGCAGATTAAACATTGCTCTTTCCAGATAATATATTTGCATTAACTATACACGGAGTGTCTTAACCAAAGGTTAGTTCAAAGATGGAACTTAAAAAAATATCAGATGCTGTAGTATATGAGGGTTGGGAATAGCAGATATTCGAGGAGGGCAGATCTTTGAGGGGCTCTGATATTTCACCACAAAGCCTCCGTTGGCCATGATTAAAATTAGTGGTGCAGAGACTCGCCTGATCAAGGAGAATGCTGCTTTAGAACTATAAAGGACCTATTGCTCTTGTTGAATAAATCAGCATTGATCTTTAGAAATCTCTGAGTATCTTCTTGCAGTATGAAACGATAAGGGGAGATCATGAATTAAACCATCTGCACCAAAGAGTTTAACTTTCTTTCATGGGGGAATAGTTGTACATTGTGGTCATAATGGGATATTAACTTGCTTTATGGTGCATGCTGGGATATTTTTCATTCTCCTTGCCAGAATAGGCAGCTGTCTTTACCAATAAATCTTGTGAAGTTAGCCACTTTTGGGGAATCATCTGGTTCAAAGCAAAAACTATTCTTTTAACTTTAGGGGAAAAAAAAAAAACTAAAAATCTGCTCTATCTTAAATACCCTTAGAGCAAGGCATGTCAAAACCTCACTGAGAATTCTGCACCTCACATTCTTTACAGTAAGAAAGTTCCTCCTATGAGCTATCTCAAATCTTCTTGCAACAATTTAAGCCATTGTCTAGCCATGACTAAAGTAAAAATTTACAACATTAACAAATTCCTTCTCCCGTCTGAGACAGACCAATACGCCCAGAGAGAATTTCGCAGGATTCAGAGTGTCTTAGAAGCTTCCCAGTGCTGACACCTACTTGGCATCCGTTTGTGACTCACTGGGATTCTGGATCTCCTAGATCAGGGCTGAAAAGCTCACAGACAGTACAGGCGAATGGAAAGCAGTGAGACTCAGCATTCTTTCTGGCCACTGTGAATTTGAGAATATGTTTCCTAGGAAAAGGAATTCTCTGGGTGACCCTTGTGGCTTTCACGCAGGCTGCCTGTCTCCTAAAATGCTGGGGTTTCAGGCAGCTGCCTGGGTCCTTGGTTCTTGGTACCCTTTTGGTGGAAAAATGACCAGACACTCTAAAGTAAGACAGGCATGAGACCAAGTTTCATGGAAGAGAAAGGTGGGTTTACAGTGTAAGAGCAAGCTACTGACTTACAGAGCCAAATTCGCCCACCATGGACAGTGAGCCAGCCTGTATTACCAGGGAAAGTAGGCAAAGGGCCCTCACCTGACGGGGGGCGCCTTTTATACCGCCTGGGTCAGGCCTACCTCATGGCTCTCACTGTGCAGGTGGCCTCCCATGAGCCCTTCTGAGAACCCACAGCAGGAGTGGAACACATGGGATGATATCAGTCTTAAGGCTATTAAAGGTCACCTTCAAGACTTTTGTACCTGTTGTTGTTAGGGTGAAAGAAAAGCCGGTCTAACTCCATTTTGTTGTAACTCTAATTCCTGAGAATCAGTGGGGAGGCAAAGCAGGCCTGACCCCATTCTGTTGTTTTGTTACATTTTATTGCTTAAAAAAAACAAAAACAAAAAAACCCAATTCCACTTGCCTCCCTCATTGCATGGTATTTTAAGTGTACCTGGTCAGAGCTGTGAGAATTATTAGTATCGTGTAGAAAGTCACTGACTACCCTCGTGACAATAACCCTCGTGATTATGTTAAGGTGGTCTTCATACCATCTGTATATGATATTGAAATGTTAAAAGAACAAGATTGAGGGCAGCGCCTGTGGCTCAAGGGGTAGGGCGCCGGTCCCATATGCCGGAGGTGGCGAGTTCAAACCCAGCCCCGGCCAAAAACCAAAAAAAAAAAAAAAAAAAAAGAAAAAAGAACAAGATTGACTCCATTTTACTATTTACTCCCTTTACCTTCAAAACTACTTCCTCTTGTTTGCCTTTCCAATGTGTAACTGTAAATGCATTTGCTTGGGATTGTGGCCCTAGTGATTACAGCTGTATGACCCTTACCTGTAAGTTCCCCTCCCTGCATTTCCCCCCAGGACATTGTGGTTTGTACCTATTTTGTAATGAAGAAAAATCACTAATTTGCTCTCGTGATCATAGCATTGTGTAAAATAACTAACCACCCTACCCTCGTGATTCCTGCTACCTCTTTAACTGCTGTTTCTGCTTCTGTAATAATGCTTGCTTGCCTCCCAGAAAAGTTTTGCCCTATAAAAACCAAAGCCACAGACAACTCAGGGCTGTTCTCAGAAACTCCATGTTGGGACACTGAGGCAGTCACAGGTCAGCTCTTCAATAAAGGGACTCCTCTTTAAATTAGACTTGTCTGGTGTTGTGGTCTTTGAGAGACTCCACATTGGCATGACTTTGCCAGACAGGAGAGTCTTCTACATCCTTTTGCGGTTGGGATGCTGAGCTCTTATTGGTAGACTGGTAGGATGATCTCTCCTAAGTTCTGATTGGTAGACTGGTAGGATGATCTCTCCTAAGTTCTGATTGGTAGACTGGTAGGATGATCTCTCCTAAGTTCTGATTGGTAGACTGGTAGGATGATCTCTCCTAAGTTCTAATTGGTAGACTGGTAGGATGATCTCTCCTAAGTTCTGATTGGTATATTGACAGGATGATCTCTCTTAAGTTGTGTCTGGTAGACTGGTAGGATGACCTCTCCTAAGTTCTGATTGGTATATTGGTAGGATGATCTCTCCTCCCCAGGTGCGAGCAATCCCTTGGGCCAAAATTAAGGTGGGTGACACCAAGATGGCAGCATGGTGGGGCTCAGCCCTGGTCCTCCTTCCCCAAGAGCTCTGTTCCTACCTAAAAACCCCACATATATTATTGGACTCCACTGCTGGCCTCCACTGAGTTCCATGTAGAAGGACAGGGCTGTGCTGGGTGACATAGGAGATCTGGCCACTGACTGCTGGTCCCCAGGTCTGTCCTGGCCTAAGCATTAACCTCAGCACGTTTTTCTCAACAACCACTTCCTCTACCCCGTTCCCAGTGGGTAGTGTGCTCAGGTAGCTCAATTCCTGGCTTGTGTTGAGGAGAACAACTTGCCATAGGCAGCCAGGGCAGCAACTGTGGAACTGATTAGCTTTTAAGAACAGACCTCCACCAGACAGGCAGGAGTCTAAAGAGTAAATAGTGGTGCTGGCCCTGGAATTTTTTTAAAGGCTCCAGAGGGGTTTGTTCACCAGCGTTTGAATTTCTAGAGAAAAGCTCTGTGAAGCTCTAAATTAAACCAAGCTGACCCCATTCACAACTGGAGTTATTTACAGTTCACAGGTCTTTGGAGAGTTCTAGTTTGCATGCAGTTGGAAATAGGGCCCGGGTTGGCAAAAGTAGCCTACTGTGGGCTATTTGCATTACACTACCTTGCTTTACTTTGGTGTGGGAGAAGGCTTTGAAAGTGAAGCCAAAAAGAGTGGTCAAGTTGTAAACAAGCCTTTGTTTTTCAGCAAAGGAAAGGTGCTGGTAGAAATAAGCCAAAAGAGCCAGCTACTGGAAAGCAAATAACTTGAGTTCTCTCTATAATTAAATGCATTCCTCAGAATAATAACTAGGTAGTAGGAAGGAAACCGAGTAACACCCCCGCCCCAGCACTGCAACTGATTTCCTTTGCAGCTTTAACAGTCAGGTCGGTCAGAAGACTGGCGCTGATTACAGCACTCCGTCTCCCCGTTTCGCTCCATACTGGGAGAATAATTAACTTAAATTGCTTTTGGTGCCAGAGATCTGGTTTGTGTCAAAGTCAAATCAGCCTCTAACTAGTTCAGGGTTGTTCATCAGCACCTCGAGCTTCCCCCTGACCCTCACTTGTATAAAACCACGGCAAGGTTTTGTACCATGGTAAGTGTGGGGTGGGGTGTTCCCGAAGCCCCACACAAACAGCATTTCCTTTGAGCAATGAGTCCTGTTCCTCCCTTTTCTAAGATCAGTATACTCGGCAGGATCAATATTTAGGAGAAACTTGTTTGTGATTTATCAAAGAAAAGAAGATAGCTGGTCAAGAGACAAACGCGAGTTTGGTCACATTTACTGAAAACTGGATTTCATTGTAAGAACAGCACAACCAAACTGATGATGTAGAATTGGGTTAGAAGGATGTGAGGTGACTCTACACTTCTCTTCCTTTCTTCCCCAGCGTTTTCCCATTTTATGCAGGAAACTATACTAGGCACGAATATCGGTAGTGAAGGATATTGAAGGAGCTAAGGAAATTTTACCCCAAATTATGACTATTTGACATAAAGAATATTTTGAATTAAAGGCCGTTCGTAATCAGAAAGCATTGAATGGGGCTTTCCCTCTATCTGTATAAAACCAGACTGACCTGATCAGGGGATCAAAGGGAGGCAACTGACTTCCTTTCCTCCCCCTGAAGGGTAGCAGACCAGGCCAAGTCATTTAAAACACAACACTTATCCACCTGTCTCTCAGGTTAATTTAAAGTCAATCTATCCCCCCACCTTGTATTCATCCTAGCAACTGCTTGCTGTACCCACACTCCACATGCTTCCCCCTCCCTCAAAAAGTTATCTATACAAGTTCTGACCATCATTGATAGATTGGGCAATCATTCTTGTGGTTCCCCCATGCCCATGGTATTTGGAATAAGCATTTCTCTTAGTCTGCCTTAACTGTGAATTGATCTTTCAGTGGCCTTTCAGGGGGAAAAGGGTGAGTTTCAATAAGATCCCTACAATATCAAAACATTTCACCCTCAAATTTACTTCTTCAACATGTCCTAAGATGTCTTTTCAGAGGTCTGCAAACAGAAGTAGCCCTGCAGAGATGTCTTTCCTGGGGTGATTTTACATCTGCAGAGAAAAATCTGCACTGATGTAGTCAGGCTTTCTCTGGGCCTTTCTCTGCATCTAGGAAAGATTAACTGAGTTTTTGACACCTTTAAAAGTCTGAGAGGAGGGAACACTTCTTCACTGCTGGTGGGATTGAAAACTAATATAACCTTTATGGAAAGAAGTATGGAAAATTGTCAAAGAACTAAAAGTTGACCTTCCATTTGATCCCACAGTCTCATTATTAGGAATCTACCCAGAAGAACAAAAAGCATTTTACCACAAAGACATTTGCACTGGAATGTTTATTGTAGCTTAATTCATAATTGCCAAGTCATGGAAACAGCCCAAATGCCCATCAACCCATGAATGGATTAACAAACTGTGGTATATGTATACCATGGAATACTATTCAGCCATAGAAGATGATGGAGATTTTACATTTTTTATGTTTTACCTGAATGGAGTTGATACACATTCTTCTCAGTAAAGTATCCCAAGAATACAAAAAAAAAAGATCCAGTGTACTCAATACTAACATGAAACCAATATATAAACAATTACATGCTCATATAAATGTTAAAACACAAAAATAGTCCAGCAAGGGGAAGGAGTGCTGAGGGAGAGGGGAGAGGAGGGGAAGGGCAATTGGAGGGAGGAAGGAAGGCATTTGGTGAGAGCTCATCTAATGGCCACAGTGCAAGGGAATTCAGCCCACCCCTGTGTGAAGGGCTTTTCTACTACACCTTGAACTTTACCTTCGGAATGAGAACATTGGAACCTCAAAATCTGTATGCTCATATTAATTTGCAATTAAAAAAAAAAAAAAAACAAGGAAAAAAAGTCTGAGAGAAACATTGACCACCTATTGTCACTGAGGGCTGTTACCTGTGAGGTTTCATCTGTGTAACAATGACAACTTTGTTAGCCAGGCCTCCTGTCCTCCCCCAGCACAACCCGTTTTGCCTCCATAACTTGATTCACTGCCCATGACCAGTTTGGGGCCATCCTTTGAGCTTCTACTCTTTCTGCAACATCGAGATGGTCTATCAAATTCTTCACCATGTTGGGATGTTGGGTACTTACTATGCGTCCCCCCCATGTATATTGACAAATGTATATTGTATGTATATTGATAAATGTTTACTGAGAAATTTCATTTCTCCCATTTATCTGCCAAATTTTGTCAGTTGATTTTTCTGCAAAACTTCAGAGGGCGAAAGGGAATTTTTCCTTTATCCCCTGTAGTGGTGGTGGCAGTTGGTGTGTGACAGAGCGATTAGAGTGATGAGGGAGGCCAACAGGTAAGATGATTGCCAAAGAGAGAGAAGCTATAAATTGAGTCTTTATGTGCTTTACACGGTACCTGGAAAATAAGACAAACACACATGAAAAAAGCATGAACACGCACACATTTATGCAGAAGAATGTATCATTAGCGCCTGGCACCTGGTAGGCACTCAAACATCTGTGAAATGAATGAACAAATGGGTAAAATAAAGATGGATGGATGGCAAAAAAGACAAATACTTCAGGAGAGGAGATTGTCATTGCTGAAGCAAAGCATCCTGCTGGAAATGAAATTAACTGTCCATCTCCTGTGGGGAAGAAAACCAGGGGCCATATTTCTTGTTAGTATAGCTAAATTTGAACAAATAGAAGATTATGTAAATAGATTATGTAGTGTGGATAACTAAGCCTCTTTATTCCTATGCATTAAAATTATACTCATTTAAGTTCCAGGAAAATAGAATGTTATGCATGTGATACAGAAATTAAATTATAAAATGTAGAGATTTTAGAGCACGAGTTTTATACAGAGTCTGAAGTTAGGGGACATGTGAAGAAAGTAATATAAGTGGGTAACCGAGAAAGAAAGTAGGGACCAAATGGTTGGAAAATGTACCTTAAATATCACAGGGAAACACCAATCTGTATTATAACACATGCATAACATTGACACTGGGGATGCCTTTATGGAAATAAACTGTGTTTTTGAGCCTGAGTGGGACCCCCTACTTAATCCTTACAGATTCGGGTCAGATGTTGTTTTCTGCGACTATGCAGTCATTTCTTTCTCTGTGATTCCTCTGGGCTTCTGGTATTGCATTGTAATTATTTGCCTCCTTCAGTAAGACCATGAATACAGCACATGGTAACAGTCAATAAGTGTTTGTTTATGATAGGCCAGGAATTGTGCTAGTTTTCTTCCAATAAGCCATCTCATGCAATCCTTGCAATAACCTTGCTATTCTCCTACCTATGAGGACCTCAGGCTAGGATCACGTGGTATATGTGTGGCAAATGGTAAAGCCAGGCTTTGAGCTGGAGCTTTCCAGGCAATAGGGTCACTTTGGCACCATAGCAACTCCATTCTCTAAAGCAGTGTTGCCCAATTAATTGGATGATAATGTGAATCATATGTGCAATTGAAAACTTTTTAGTAGCCACAACAAAAATTAAATAAAAAGAAGCAGGTGAAATTAATTTTTTTGTAGAGATATTTTATTTTAGAATAGTTTAAGATGTGTAGAAAAGTTGCAAAAATGAGAGGCAGAGTTTCCATATTGTGCACCCAAACTCCCTTTTGTGTTAACATCTTATATTAGTAAGGGATATTTGTCAGAATTAATAAGCCAAAGGCTGGTACATTATTATTAACTAATATCCATATTTTATTCATATTTTCTTTGTTTATACTTAATGTCCTTGTTCAGTTTCAGGATCCCATCTGACATACCCATCATGTTTCCCTAGGTTTTTTTAGGCTGTGACAAGTTTCTCAGACTTCTGTTGTTCTGATGACCTTGAGAGTTTAAAGGCACTGCTCTGGTATTTGGTACAATGTTCCTACAATGGTCTGAACGTTTGTGCCACCATTGTACCTCACAAATTTATATGTGGAAAGCTTAAACTCCAAGGTGATGGTATTAGCAGGGGAGGCGTTTGCAAGTGTAGTGGTGAAGGGAAACTTGCCCTTCCCCCCTGCAAAGTTTACTAAAAGATCAACTCATAATTAAAGTAGATTAATAAGAGAAATGTGTTATTTCCAAATACCAAGTGCATGGGGAGAAACACAAGAGTGATTACCCAATGTCTCAGTGATTGTCAGATTCCTTCTGGTGGCCTTTTGGAAGGGAGGGGGAGGATGAGGAGCACAGGTGCAGTAAGTCCTTGCTGGGGAGGATGAAGAGATGGGGGGGTGGGGGGGGGACAGATTGACTTGTAAATTAAACTGACAGACAGGTATTGTGTTGTAAATAATTTGGGCCAGGTCTGCTAGCATTCTTGATCTTCCTTCCTGAAAAATATTAAGATAACAGGTAGAAGAAAGGAAGTCTGTTGGTCCCTTTGATCTTCTGTCTTGGTCAGTCTGGTTTTCTATAGCTAGAGGGAAAGTGCTTCCAAAGCTTTCTGAACTTGAATGGCCTTTAATTCAAAGCATTCTTTAAGGGTGGGTGTGCTGGCTCAGGCCTGTAATCCCAGCACTATGGGAGGCTGAAGTGGGAAGATCCCTTGAGCTCAGGAGTTCAAGAACACTCTGCACAAGAGAGAACTATCACTACTAAAAAAAAAAACAAAAAACAAAAAAACCCCTGAAAAACCCAAACTAACTGAATGTCATAGCAGGAGGCTAGGGCAACATGATCACTTGAGCCCAGGAATTTGAGGTTTCTGGGAGCTTGGCTGATGCCATGGTACTCTTGCTTGAGCAACCGAGTGAGATTCTTTCCCAAAGAAAGCAAAATCCAAAATATTCTTTATACCAAGTAGTCTTATTTTGGGATGAAATTTCCTTAGCTTCTTCATAAGGCAATAAGATCATGAGAGTGTACCCTCTCAAAGGAGATTAGTGCCTTTATTAAAGAACCCAGATAGACCCAGACAGTCCTCTCCCTGTACCATGTGAGGACACTGTGGGATGGTGCAATCTGTGAACTAGGAAACAGGCTCTTGCCAGACAATCTATTGATGGCTTAATCTCAGAAATCTCAAGTTCCAGAACTATGGGAAATAATTTTTTTTTATAAGCTCCCCAGTTTATGGTGTTTTATCATAGCAGTCTAAGTAAACTGAAACAGAAATTGATCCCAGAAGTAGAATGCCACTGTGACAGATTTCTAAAATGTGGAAATGGCTTTGGAATTCAGTAATGGACAGAGGCTGGGAGAATTCTGAGGTGCATATTAGAAAAAGCCTACACTGGCTCGGCGCCTATAGCTAAGTGGTTAGGGTGCTGTCCACATACACTGGGGCTGGAGGGTTTGAACCCAGCCACAGCCTGGTAAACAATGACAACTACAACAAAAAAAGAGCCGGGTGTTGAGGCGGGCACCTGTAGTCCCAGGTACTTGGGAGGCTGAGGCAAGAGAATCACTTGAGCCCAAGAGTTTGAGGTTGCTGTAAGCTATGACACCATGGCACTCTACCAAGGGTGACATAGGGGGACTCTGTCTCAAAAAAAAAAAAAAAGAAAGAAAGAAAAATCCTACACTGCCATGAGCAAATCATAAAGGGCAATTCTGGCAAGAGCTTAGAAAAAGAGCATAATGGTGGGGAAAGCCCAAGTCTTCTTAGAGCATGTCTAAGGTCAGGAACAAAATGTTAGGAATATGGACAGTAAAGGCCATTATCATGAGGTCTCAAATGGAAATGAGGAGCATATGAATAGAAACTGGAGGACCAGCTGTCCTATTGCAAAGTGACAAAGAACTTGGCTGGACTAGTAGAACTTGTGAGCAATAACATAGGATATTTGACTGAAGAAATTTCTTTTCTTTTTTTTTTTCTGAGACAGAGTCTCACTATGTCACCCTAGATAGAGTGCTGTGTTGTCACAGCTCACAGCAACCTCAAACTCTTGGGCTTAAGCGATTCTCTTGCCTCAGCCTCCAAAGTAGCTGGGACTACAGGCGCCTGCCACAATGCCCATCTATTTTTTGGTTGTACTTGTCATTGTTGTTTGGCAGGCCCTGGCTGTGTTCAAACCCACCATCCCCAGTGTATGTGGCTGGTGCCTTAGCCGTTGAGCCACAGGCACTGAGCCTGACTGAAGAAATTTCTAAGCAAAGTGTTAAAGGTGCAACTTGGCTCCTCTTGGATGCTTAGAGGAAAATGTGAAAAGAGAGAAATGATTTAAATATGGGAATTTTAATCAAAAGAGAAGCAGAATTTAAAGATTTGAGAAATTCCCAGCCTGTGCATATTGAAAGGAATGAGAATGCATGCTTGGGAGAGAACCCAGAGGTTATGGTCAAACTGCTGTTTGATATGGCAGGATTCATTAAAACTAGGGAAGACCAACCCCGAAGTTGTTTTAGAAATCATCAGATCATCTGTGCTGCCTTTCCCCTCAAGGGCCCAAAGTTCAGCTCAATATTCTTTGGCCAGCCCAGGTGTAGTTCCAGTGGGGCCAGGTGCAGTGTGGGTACAATGGCCACCTCTCCAGAGGGCACAAATTGTAAATCTTGGCAGTATCTGGGTGATGCCAGCTACACCATCATGCAGAGTATATGAACTATGGGAATATGGCCACCTCCCCTAGATTTAGAAGGATGGAGCTGCCTAGAACTGTGGGATTAGGCCACAGGCAGCGGGCCACTGTGGGATTGGGCCACAGCAGAGATTCCCCAGTGCTACAGGAGCAAAGCTTTCCCTGAAATCCCAGACCAGTATAGTACCAGTGTGACATCCCAGCCTGGGAGAGCTAAAGGGACCTATGAGTGAGAGTTGTGGTATGGGCTCTGCCAAGAAAAGTTATGGGGCAAGATCTCCTGGAGCCTTTGGGCCCCAACCCCTACCCAGATGTGTCTGTCAGGCAGAGCACTGGTGGAAAGAAGATTGTTCTTGAGCCTTAACATTACACATTGAGTTTCAGACTTGATTGAGACCTTCTATGCCTTTCTTCCTGTCTGCAGGGAGAATGGGGACCAAAGACCCCATTCTTGGCAAAGGAAAGCACCTCCAGAAAAAGAGGAAAATTAAAAAGTAAGCTGAGTGAGTCAGAACAAAGAAATAGTCAGCTATTTTACATTTAAGCTAGCCAGTGCTAGCAAGCTTCCTGCCTTTTCTGAAATTCTAGCCTGTTGGGGATACAGCTTACAAATAAACCCCTGGGTCTGTGAGCGCTCTGAGGAAAAATGGTCATAGAAGAGGCTATGACAAGACCTAGAAAGAGACATTAACTGGGTTGGCTCCTGCCTAATAAACAGGCAACGCAGATACCCATTGTGGAAATTTTCATTTGCCTGGGGCAGAGATCAAGGGAGTAGCCTTGAGATATGGGCAGAAGAGCTTACATCCCTTATCACAGAGGAAGATCCTCTGTGGTGGTGATGGGAGGAAAATTCCTCCTTCCCACTGATTCCTCAGAGGAGATTAATGCCTGTGACATTAATCATAGGGAACCATAGAGAACTAGTGGAGTTTAACACCTCTTTAGATATCTGTGTGTGTGATCTCAAGCAGGAAGCTCTCCCAATACAAGGCTCAGATTTCATATTTCTCAAAGCTACCCTTACAGTTAATAATAATAACAATAGGAGCTGATATGCTTAATTAGAGAAACTGCTGGTGTCTTTGTTCCCACCCTCATCTTACCCTTTCAGCAAATAGACTTCAATAAAAGCAGAGTAGAGCAAACACTTGGTGCCATTGCTGGAATCCCACAAATGGGCAATGGACTCCTGAGCTCCCACTTTTAATTCAACTCTATGTCTCATGTCCCTTCTTTACCATGGCTGTTTCTAACTCTATATTTCTTCAGTCAGTCACCACCAATTTCCACAGGTCTTAGTGGACCCTTGCCTCTGTGTTGGGACCCTGACATTTGGCTCCCTATGATACTTGTCTATTTCTCTCTTTTGAGATGGGAATGTCTAGGTTGTACCTGTCTCACTATGGTATGTTGAAACCACTTGACATGTTTGACTTCACCGGTTCACAGCTAGAGATCAGTTTGCCTCAGGATGAGTTGCACCTTGAGTTGCATCTACATCTGATTTGATGATATTTAGATGATGACCCATATGAACTGGCTGAGGTAGTGTTAGCCACTTTTCTCAGAAGTAAAGTTATACTCCCATCTCTTTTCATACTGTACTTTTTGGAAAGAAAACTTAAGGAATGAGGCGTTATGTTCTACTGCCTTGAGGGGGGAAATATCTACGTAGGCCATTTGAAATTCTTCAGGGGAGATTTCTTTATTTCCTCACATTTAGTTATTTATTGGAAAGCATTAGGGCTGATCGTGGTGGCTTACACCTATAATCCTAGCATTCTGGGAGACCCAGGCAGGAGGGTTGCTTGAGCTCAGGGGTTTGAGACCAGCCCGAGCAAGAGCAAGAGCCCATGTCTATTGAAAGTAGGGGAAAAAAAAATTAGCTGAGTATCGTGGTGGGTATCTGTAGTCCCAGCAACTTGGGAGGTTGAGGCAGGAGGATTGTTCAAGCCCAAGAGTTTGAGGTTGTCCTGAACTGTGATGATGCCATGGCTCTCTACCCAGGCTAATGAAGTGAGACACTGTCTCAAAAAGAAAAAAAAAATCATTTATTGGTATCATTATATCATGACTATTTAGTGAAATTAAATATGTATTTATTTAAACCAATATATCTAAAATATTATCATTTCAATTCATAATCAATATAAAACATTATTTATAACATATTTTTCATTTTTAAATAAAAGTTTTCAAATTCTGTCATGTGACTTATACTTAACAGCATATCCCAATTTGGATGCTAAATTTTCATCAGGAATACTTGATCTTTATTTAGATTTCATAAAATTTACAGTTGAAAATATAGATTCACATACCCAAGTAACTACAGATATACTTAAAAATATTCCAGTAAATGGAAAATACCAAAAAGTCATTTTACTTTAATATTTCCATCTATTTTATAAAATTGGTTCAACTTTTTAAGAAAAATTTATTTGATATGATTTCACAACTATGTTCAAGTAAATTCATGAACTATCACTCCATCAAATTCAAAGAGATATTGTGTAAACTGAATAAATTTTTCACAATCAACAAAGAACTAATGTTTTCTTTTAGTTTTGGTGCAATTTACATAATGCCAATTACAATTAAAGTCTTCAATATATTGATTTATATTTTAAAAAATTGTAAAATCATTATTAGTGAATTGTATTATGAAAAGTATCAATTTCAACATAAATTCCCATATGTATTTCTAAGTCACAAGTAAGGTTTTACTTTCCTAGGAATGTCAAATTTAACTCATCCATATGTAGTGTTATATCAGTGAGAAAACATAAATCACACTGTCATTTTTGCAGTATGATGACTATTTGGCAAGTGTTCCCTTTATATTAAGAAAATCTTAAATTATAGCTAACACTGTAGCAAACCTTTATAAAACTCTTCTGCAAATCAACCATCAAGCATTTGCAAAGAATAGAATATCATTAGATTATCTTATATTCCTTGTAAACAGTTTTACAAGTGAATGAATTTTCATAGCATTTGGTATGTAATGAATGACTTAAAAATCTATTCATGACACTTTTTACAGAGTCTGCATCAGAAAACTGATCACAGATATTTTCAACATGTAACATTGGTATAAAGCAAGAAGAAACATCAATATCTTTGTTTTAAATTCAAATAAAGTCACATTTTTTCAACAAAATATAGCTAGGGATTGTAGGTCATAATAGGAATTAATTATTTTTTCATATCTAGCTAAAATTCTTTGACAGTTTTAAAAGTTTCAAAAATACCTATGCTATAAATGTAATTTTTTAGGCTGGCAATTGACAATATTTCTTTGTAATTTTGGAAGTTCTTTGAGATAAAAGATGAAGTATTAATCAGGAAGTGACATAGCATATAATTCAATTACAGCTAAAGATAAATATATATTTGGAATCATCCACATTTTCAATTAATCTTTAATATTGTTAGAAAAATCTTGGATTTTATGTTTAATTATTTGGTGGCTTAACTGAAGATCTTTAATTTTGTGTAAAACATCTTTTAAAATAACTTATTTTACCATGTTTTCATCTACAAATAACTTTTCTTATGTGTGTGAGGATTCAAATAGATACACACTTGGACAGAGTTACAAACTCAGAGTTTAAAGAAAAATCATTTAAAATTTTAGTAGTAATTTAATCCTGATTTTGGAAAACTAATTTCACTAAATAATTTTTGACTATTTAGAAAAAACCACTTATCAAATCATAACGTATTTGCTGAAATGTCTTTAAATTTTGCCCACTTAATTATCTATAGGGTTTTTTTTTTAACATAACAGACGTAGCTTTTTCATTTGCTATGCTTCAACAAGTTGCTAATTATAATTGTCATTTTTTGTCAATTCTGACATCTTCCAGTCTCTGTGATTTTTACTATTCTAATTTCCACTGGATTCTGTGTGAGGAGTATGCCTTTATTTTTCATTTAAAAATATGTCCATACTTAATTTTTGTACTGGAAATATAATTTAATGGCATCATGATTGCAATTTAATGGCATCATAATGGCAACTATTGCAATTTATTTAGCATGATTTCCATAGGTATTACTATAATTCCTGCTATCTCTATAAAACGTTGAAATAAAACAGTGTTTTATTTCATCCGTGCAAGGAAAAGACTCATTCAACCTAAATCATTTCTCTTTCTTTTCCTTCCTTCCTCCCTCTCTCCCTCCCTCTCTTCCTTCCTTCTTTTCTTTCTTTCTCTTTCTTTCTTTCTCTCTCTCTCTCTCTCTCTCTCTCTCTCTCTTTCTTTCTTTCTTTCTTTCTTTCTTTCTCTTTGTCACTCTAGGTAAAGGGCTGTGGAATCATAGTTCACAGCAACCTTGAACTCTTGGGCTCAAGCAATCCTCTTGCCTCAGCCTCCCAAGTAGCTGGGACTACAGGTGCTAGCCACAATGGGGTCTATTTTTTAGAGACGGGGTCTTGCTTTTGCTCAGGCTGCTCTCGAACTCCTGAGCTCAAGCAATCCACCCACCTGGGTCTCCCAGAGGGCTAGATTTACAGGCGTGAGCCACCGTGTCCAGCAACCTGAATCATTTCATTGACATATGAGTATATTAGATTGGTCATATTTTATTTGTATGCCAAAAGTGATATATGTGCCTGATACACTACGTGTTACATGACAATTATATCTTACACAATGCAGTGATCAAAGTCAATGTAATCCTACTCAAACAATAAAGTTGAATTTAATGAAAGCATAGTTTACATTGTTTTAATTTTAAATTAAAGTTAAATAAAATTTAAAAATTCAGTTCTTCCATCATACTGACTATATGGAAAGTCCTCAATAGTTATGTGTGGCTCGTGACTACTATATGACTACCATATTAAACAGAGCAGATCTAGATTTTTTTTTTTTTCTGAGACAGAGTCTCACTTTCTTGCCTTCGTAGAGTGCTGTGACATCACAGCTCACAGCAACCTCCAGCTCTTGGGCTTAGGCAATTCTCTTGCCTCAGCCTCCCCAGTAGCTGGGACTACAGGCGCCCGCCACAATGCCCAGCTATTATTTTGTTGCAGTTTAGCCAGAGCTGGGTTCGAACCCCCTCCACCCTCAGTATATGGGGGTGGTGCCCTATTCACTGAGCCACGGGCACTGCCCAACAGAGCAGTTCTAAAAGCTACCATCCAGATAGTCTGACGTTTATTCCAGAGTCAAAGTCTGCAGAAGAAAGCTCTTAATCCTTTAATTAGGGAAAATTAACAGAAATAATATATAGGTGAATTCTGTCTCAGTATGCTTTGTGTAGTTTATTACCTAGGAAAAGTAAGAGAAAAACAGAAGAAAGAAAAAAGAGAATGAGAAGAATGATCAACATAGAACTAGGATGGTTAGGAGTTGAAGATAAAAGCAAATTTCCCTGGCTTTTTCATTTGTTTATTTATTTGCCAGAACTTGTCCTAAGGCAGGGGGAGTATGACAGAAGATGTGCATTGCTGGGTTATCAAAGAGAAATTTGACTTGCCTTACAAATGGATGGCTATGAAGGCATGAAAGATGTTGACACCCTCTTCAGAAGACCTTGTGATAATCAAGGCCAGATGGGGAAGGTGAAGTGCACTGCCTTGGTTAGGCAAGCTCAGGGTCTCTGCCACTGGACAACCAGAGACTGTATACAGAATCTAGGACATCGCAGCATCAGATGACAGAATAAGCCTGACTGACCCAGAAAGTCCACTCCAACCTCTAGATTTTGTGAGTCAAAATTGGAAAAGCATAATTGGCTTTCCTTTCTTTTGGATAAGGAAGGGATCAGCTGTTATAACTTATCCTGATGCTTTTTTCAGCCTATGAAGTGGGTGGTGGTTTTTGCATTTTGTCCCAAATCCTAACCAGAGGAACTGTTCTGGCCATATAGATAAGCACAGTCCTTTGACAATTTCCCTATTGACTAATTCATGACTCATTTTGATTCTATTTATGGATTTATACCCCCCTTAGTCCCAGAGAAGATTTAAAGCAGTTTATAGTAAAAACAATATATTTAGGCACTTTAGAAAGGAGGGCCAAACAAAGGATTGTACTGGGATAGAGTAGTCATTATTTCCAAAGAAAAAAGGGTCCAATTCCCCCGTGTCTTTTTCTTAAGATTGATTGGCAACTTGAGCCCAAGGTGTTTAAAATTTAAATCAATAGCCTATTAATGACACAGATGGGATTATCTTACATTTAAGACATAGTTGCATATCAAATTATCTGAACACTGTAAGAACTCGCCCATCCTTGAAACGCTATTTCTAAATGTAAATGAATAGCCAAAGTCAAAACAGAGGAAAGCAACATGACAAATTTCAAATTAATCTTCCCCCAATGCACAGCATTTTCTCATATTTAATAGATTTAATACTTAGTCGCTCTAAGCAAGAATCTGCTTTATTAGAAAACCACATCAAATCTGACCTAATATAATTAAAGTTGTTTACTGCTAACATATGAGTAATGTAAGATGTATTTAATTCATTGATTTACTCTAAGGGTCTCAAGCTATTATTTTAAAAACAATGTTTTAAAGTGGTCTTTTACATTTAGCATTCACCCACTCTTTGTCCTTCCACAGTCAAGAAAATGAAGGTTTGAACTAGATCGTCTTTGATGCAGTGCTCTCTGTCATCTATAATTCCAATATTTCTTTTCTTTATTCCTCCTACACACACACACATACCCTGCCTTCTTCTCTAGACTGGAGAAGTCCTGCTGTGATCCCAGCAGCAGCCAGATCCATGGTCACCTGATCCAGGAGGCCCTTGGCACTCTTAAGCCCTCACACATAATCCATGGGTGTCCTCCTGACTGACCAGTCTTTGCAGTGACCACCACACACAAACACACATGCAGTTTATGTGGAAAATCAAGTATAAGCTTTACAGAGGCTCTAACACCATCGTGCAGATGGAAAGAGAAACAAAGAAAGGGGCAGAGAGGGGGAGAACTCAAAAGAAGGAGGCAGAGATAGGGAGGGAGAAAATATATTTATGTATTTATTTGCCAGAACTTATCCTAAGGCTGCTGTGTGTGTGTGGTGGGGGGTGGTGGTGGTGGTGGTGTTTTCTTTTCTTCTTTTTTTTTTTTTCCTTAATCGAAGGTCCCTTACTGGTCCTGCTTCCATGAGTGGCTGAGACCAGGGGAAAAGGGAGGGATTGTCTCCACAACACTACATTCATACACAGGACTAAACAGACAAGCGCAGAGTCACTATTGCAGTAAGAAGTTGGCATCATGGGAAGGGATGGGACAGGTGAGGTGTAGGGGTGTTGTTAAAAAATACAAGCTCCCCCCAACTGGGTGCCAGAGGGGAGCTTGGTCTGCTTCAACCCCCAAAGAATCAGAAGATCAAAGGTGGTTTGGGAAGGCCAGAACCACCGTCAGGTATGGAAGGAGGAGGGAAATCCAGGGGTGGGGAGCTATTCGGCAACTGGGGTAAAGGGATTTCCCTCTCCCTGCTGAGATCCGCCCAGCCCCTCCAGTCTGGCAGGAAGGGGGCAGCCTGCAACTCTCAGGGGCAGGTATGGGGCTTCCAGATGCTCCAGGCATGGGGCCGGAGGGGGCTCACAAGGGCTTGTCCTCCAGGGCAAGAGTGGATGAGCCCCTAGAGAAAGATAAGCAGCAAAATTAGTGAATAGATTAAAATGGCAAAACAATAAAACCCCGATTTCTTGTCCACCTTTTCCCTTTATACTGCAGTGAGCAATTGGCACAGAGATCACTTAATGTCTACCCAGGAATTCTTTTTTCTTTTGTTGGAGATTCATTGAGGGTACAAGAAACCAGGTTACACTGATTGCATTTGTTAGGTAAAGTCCCTCTTGAAATCCTGTCTTGCCCACAAAAGGTGTGGCACACACCAAGGCCCCACCCCCCTCCCTCCTTCCCTCTCTCTGCTCTTCCTTTCCTCACCCCTCCCTCCTTCTTTCTCTCTCTACTCTCCCCTTCCCCCACCCCCACCATGACCTTAATTGTCATTAATTGTCCTCATATCAAAATTGAGTACATAGGATTCATGCTTCTCCATTCTTGTGATGCTTTACTAAGAATAACGTGTTCCATTTCCATCCAGGTTAATACAAAGGATGTAAAGTCTCCTTTTTTAACAGCTGAATAGTATTCCATGGTTTACATATACCACAGCTTGTTAATCCATTCCTGGGTTGGTGGGCATTTAGGCTGTTTCCACATTTTGGTGATTGTAAATTAAGCTGTGATAAACAGTCTAGTGCAAGTGTCCTATGATAAAAGAATTTTTTTCCTTCTGGGTAGATGCCCAGTAATGGGATTGCAGGATCAAATGGGAGGTCTAGCTTGAGTGCTTTGAGGTTTCTCCATACTTCCTTCCAGAAAGGTTGTACTAGTTTGCAGTCCCACCAGCAGTGTAAAAGTGTTCCCTTCTCTCCACATCCACGCCAGCATCTGCAGTTTTGAGATTTTAAGATGTGGGCCATTCTCACTGGGGTTAGATGGTATCTCAGGGTGGTTTTGATTTGCATTTCTCTAATAAATAGAGATGATGAACATTTTTTCATGTGTTTGTTAGCCATTCGTCTGTCATCTTTAGAGAAGGTTCTATTCATGTCTCTTGCCCATTGATGTATGGGATTGTTGGCTTTTTTCATGTAGATTAATTTTGAATTCTCTATAGATTCTAGTGTCTATTGAAAACTTGCTGGTCATGAGACTCTTCCCAATAGCTACTGGGGAAAAGTTGGGTTCATGTTCAGCCCTCTCTTGTTCTTTACCCCTCAGACAGGCCCTAACTACTCAAGCCAAGATTCTTTCAAGTCCAGAATACCTGGTTTGCCCTATATTCTTTTTTTTTTTTTTTGAGACAGAATCTCACTATGTCACCCTTAGTAGAGTGCTGTGACATCACAACTCACAGCAACCTCAAACTCTTGGGCTTAAGCCATTCTCTTGCCTCAGCCTCCCAAGTAGCTGGGACTACAGGTGCCCACCACAATGCCCGGCTATTTTTTGTTTGTAGTGGTCATTGTTGTCTTGGCAGGTCCTGGCTGGATTAGAACACACCAGCTCCAGTGTATGTGGGCTGGCATCCTAGCTGCTGAGCTACAAGCACTGAGCCTGTATTCTTAATAATAATTAATGTTCTTTCCTGTTCTGATATTCTAGCTCGGCTTTTATTCTCAAACCAAAGAGGCAGCTGGCCTCCTATCTCACTCACCAGATTTCTTACTCTGCCCTTCTCCTTTTCTCTGCTATTTTCACTTGCTTCCATGGCACATGACTCTTGGTTAATTCGATTCCTAACTTCTCCTGTGGATTCTCAGGCAAGTTTATGGATTTTATAGGCCAACATGAAGATTGATAAGTTCGACAATGAGAGCTCAACATTTTCTTAATGTAGAATGAGAAGTTGAAAGTGATCATATAACAATAATTAAACTGGTCACAGAGAGGAACAATATGCAGGGCCAAGATGAGACTCATTAATAGAAAACAAAATCTATCTTCTATGTATTTATGGGGTTTACGTATGTTTTATGTATCTATGGGCTATTAGAGGCTGAGTGTAGGCAGAGGAGAGGTTTAGATGGACTCTTTCAAAACCCTCTCATTGTGGGTGTTGTCAACAAATGCTGGCTGAATTCTCATCTGTGACAGTACTGTGCTGGAACTGTCACAACACCACAGTGCGTATGACAGACACAGCCGTGCCCTGTGAAGCTTACTCTTTGGTAAGGAAGATGGACATTACACACATGGGCCACAGATGAAGTTTATCGCAGCAGTTTCTCAACATATTAAAAGTTATTCTGACCACTTGAAAAACATTGTACATCTCAAAGCACCTTACTTCTCTCCCCCAAAGAGATATCTGTTGATTTCAACCTTGATGTCAACATACCTCAGAAAGAATAGTCAATTCACACAGCATACATGCACATCTATGTAAATCTTAACATCATTTTTGTTAAGGATTCTGTTTCTTAGGAGAGACAGTAGTATTTTGGGAAAAAAAGTAAAAGTGGAATAAGTGGAATCAGATGGTCCTGTTATAGATCCCAATGCTAACTAGCTGTGTGTGTTACCTTCGGCATGATATTTAAACATTGTGAATCCACTCCCTTAAACGTAACAACAATCTAACTCACAGTATTGTTGTAAATATTTAATGAAACCATTTATGAAAAATGTCCTGGGGAGTGTCTGGCATATTGTATAGGGAATTAACATTTGACAAAACAATCACAGTGCTTAGACACATAACCAGATTTTTCTTTCAGTAGATACATTTAAAAGTATCCCTCTGTAAAATGTTGTGCCTAAAATGGATTTTGAGGGAAGAGAACAATTTCAGCCTATGTATTTTCGTCTAAAAAAATAGTTGTGCTGATACTTGCAACAACATTTTTTCTTATTTTTTGTTTTTCACAAAAAAAATTTTAATAAAAGGAATTCAATAGATTTTTAAGAGCTTTTTTTTCTTCTTGGGACAGTCTCACTCTGATACTATATTTAGAGTGGCATCAGCCTAGCTCATAGCAACCTCAAATTCCTGGGCTCAAGTGATCCTTCTGCCTCAGCTTCCCGAGTAGCTGGGACTATAGGCACCCATCAAAATAGTCATCTGCCTCATCTTCCCGAGTAGCTGGGACTATAGGCACCCATCAAAATAGTCATCTACTTTTTCTATTTTTAGTGGCAATAGGGTCTCACTCTTGCTCAGGCTGGTCTGGAACTTTTGAACTCAAGGGATCTTTCTACCTTGGCCTCCCAGAGTACTAGGATAGCAAGCATGAGCTACCATGCCTGGTCCTCAAAAATAATAATTCTTGATATTTTCTTTCTTTTTTTTTTTTTTTTTTTTTGCAGTTTTTGGCTGGGGCTGGGTTTGAACCCGCCACCTCCAGCATATGGGGCCGGCACCTTACCCCTTTGAACCACAGGTGCCTCCCCAAATTCTTGATATTTTCTTGGACTGCTTATAATTTCTTTCTCCATTTTTGTGCCAGTACCATGCTGTTAGACACTTGGAATCGAATAGAAAACCAAGAAATGAAACTAACATCTTACAACAACCTAATCTTCGATAAACCAAACAAGAACATACCTTGGAGGAAAGACTCCCTATTCAATAAATGGTGTTGGGAGAACTGGATATCCACATGTAAAAGACTGAAACTGGACCCACACCTTTCCCCACTCACAAAAATTGATTCAAGATGGATAAAGGACTTAAATTTAAGTCATGAAACAATAAAAATCCTCAAAGAAAGCATAGGAAAAACACTGGAAGATATTGGCCTGGGGAAAGACTTCGTGAAGGAGAATGCCATGGCAATTGCAACAACAACAAAAATAAACAAATGGGACTTCATTAAACTGAAAAGCTTCTGTACAGCCAAGGCGACAACAACCAAAGCAAAGAGACAACCTACACAATGGGAAAGGATATTTGCATATTTTGAATCAGACAAAAGCTTGATAACTAGGATCTATAGAGAACTCAAATTAATCGACATGAAAAAAGCCAACAATCCCATATATCAATGGACAAGAGACATGAATAGAACCTTCTCTAAAGAAGACAGACGAATGGCTAACAAACATATGAAAAAATGTTCATCATCCCTATCTATTAGAGAAATGCAAATCAAAACAACCCTGAGATACCATCTAACCCCAGTAAGAATGGCCCACATCACAAAATCTCAAAACTGCATATGCTGGCGTGGATGTGGAGAGAAGGGAACACTTTTACACTGCTGGTGGGACTGCAAACTAGTACAACCTTTCTGGAAGGAAGTATGGAGAAACCTCAAAGCACTCAAGCTAGACCTCCCATTTGATCCTGCAATCCCATTACTGGGCATCTACCCAGAAGGAAAAAAATCCTTTTATCATAAGGCCACTTGTACTAGACTGTTTATTGCAGCTCAATTTACAATCGCCAAAATGTGGAAACAGCCTAAATGCCCACCAACCCAGGAATGGATTAACAAGCTGTGGTATATGTATACCATGGAATACTATTCCGCTATTAAAAAAAATGGAGACTTTACATCCTTCGTATTAACCTGGATGGAAGTGGAAGACATTATTCTTAGTAAAGCATCACAAGAATGGAGAAGCATGAATCCTATGTACTCAATTTTGATATGAGGACAATTAGTGACAATTAAGGTTATGGGGGGGGAGGAAAAGCAGAGAGAGGGAAGGAGGGAGAGGGGCGGGGCCTTGGTGCGTGCCACACCTTCTGGGGCCAAGACATGATTGCAAGAGGGACTTTACCTAACAAATGCAATCAGTGTAACCTGGCTTATTGTACCCTCAATGAATCCCCAACAATAAAAATAAATAAATAAGATAATTTCTTTCTCCTCTGGCTTCTAACCCAACTTTAGAGAATGGGCTGGAGACATTGTGTATCAGTTATCCATTGCCACATAATAAACACCCCCAAATTCAGTAATTAAGTGTAATAATTATTTCTTCCCATTTGTGCGTCTGTGGGTTAACTGGGGTTTGCTGATATACATTGGACTTGGCTGAGCTGCTGTGCTTCAGGGTGAGGACCCAGCTGGATTTGACTTTTTAATAAGGGTGATGCTCAATTTTGCTTCATGTAGGGCAGAGAATGAATGGGCATCATCTATTCAATGAGAAAACCTCTTCATGGCAATCACAGAGGCATTACAGTGCAAACAAAAAACCCACAAGGCTCTTAAAACCTAGGTCTAGTGCTGGCAACTACAGCTTCTGCCCACAAGCTGTGGCCTGAGACAACTCATATGGCTGGATCCAAAGTCAAGAGGGACACTCCCTTCAGCTTCTGGAGTGTGAAAGACTGCATTGTTACCTGGCAAAGCACAGAGATTCGGGAAAGGAGGAAGCAGTGGGGCTGGGAACTTAACCTATCCCACTAAAGTAGGCTGGGAGTGATGTGCAGGGCAAGCACACCTAGATCTAATTCTTAAGAAATTTCTTGCTGAATAGGAATCTAGGGTGAGAAGAATAATTGAGAAAGGAGTTATGAGTTTATGCATAAACGTCGTGTGCATGGGGTTCACCACAAGAAGGAATAAGATTAAAGGAAAAGCAAAATGGCGAGAAAGTGTTCGCGTTGTGAGTTTCTTCAGGAGGCAGAATGTACCTTTCAGAGTTTTGAAAGATTTTCTTACTCAGTTGTTAAGCACCACTGGATAGTATTTTGAACACTTCAAAACAAACTGTTTCTGTGAAGCTGAAATGTACTAATTTTGAATACTTAGCCATCTGGAGCATTAGATGCTTAATTACAGCTGAAAACTCATGAATGAATAATACGAGGCAGTTCTTTCTTTCCAGTGGTTCCCAATTGTGTTCGTCTTTATCTCAGGAGAGGAAAAAATATTTACATAAAAATATATGTGTATATATAAAATATACGCCAGTGGTCATGTTATGCTATTTCTCCTGTTTTACACTCTTCTTCTCTTTTTGTGTAAGCTCATTTTAAAAACATGGCCAGCCATGCCAAGATCCCCGTGTTTTTTTCATAAATCATGAACTACAAATGCAAGTCCATGTTATGTAAAGTCAGAACACTCATAGAAAACTGCTTTTTGTTTTATTATATCAACTGCATTTAAAGTGTTTCTTCAAGGCTTACACGTTGTATATATTTTTGGAGCATATTTCTTCCTGTTCAATGTATAATGTATTTAACACTTTTTTTTTTTTTTTAAGAGGTGGAGGGTTTGGCTCTTTCACCCATCCTGGAGTGCAGTGGTGTGATCAGAGCTCACCACAGCCTCGAACTTCTGACCTCAAGCAATCTTCCTGCCTTGCCTTGGATAGGCACACCCCCATGCCTGGCTCTATTCAACACTCTTAATAACCAACTAAGATCACACACACACACACACACACACACAAGTAGTGACTATAAGCAAAATTTGTTTGTAATAAGTTGTCAGATGTGGCCTGTCAGATCATGCCTGTAATCCTGGCAATCTGGGAGGCCGAGGTGGGCAGATTGTTTGAGCTCAGGAGTTCAAGACCAGCTTGAGCAAGAGCGAGACCCCATCTCTACTAAAAAGAGAAAAACTAGCAGGTCGTTTGTCTGGTGCCTGTAGTCCCAGCTACTCAGGAAGCTGAGGTAAGAGGATCTCTTGAGCCCAGGAATTTGAAGCTGCTGTGATCAATGATGCCAAGGTATTCTACCCAGGATGACAGTAAGACTCTGTTTCAAAAAAAAAAAAAAAAATCAGAAGTGATACTGTATTTTAAAAAATGTATAATATTCATAAAATCATAGACTTTAGAAATCTCATTTTTCCATTCTCTCCTGAACATATTAAAGGTCAGTAAACGCCAACTCGGTTAGACTGTAAGGCACCAAGGGTGTGTTCAGCCTGGCTGAGTTTCGGGGAACTTGTAGATGTAGTTTAAGAATCTCCTTTGCCATCCAAGAGCTTGCAGTCTGGCTGAGAAACAAAGCAGACTGGTATGAAAAAGTCAACTGCAGATCTAGCAGGATATTATATGCTGCCTGGCTCAGCACTAAGAGCAACTCCATTCTCACCTCCCTATTTTAATCGGGTCTGCCCCACTCTCTATCATTATCTCGCGCCACGCCCAAGTTCAGAGCACTTACCACAGCTGTGAGTTATATTCCTCTGGATGTTTGTTGCTTCCTGTCCCGGTTCAGTTGTAAGCTCTCCTGGCTGGCGCCTTGTCTGATCCATCCCCTGAGGGATAATAGCCTGTGCTGAGGGTAGGGGTCAGAGTCTGTCAATACCAGTGAACAGAGGAAAAAATGAATAAATATTGCTCCCCGAGTAAAGTAGTTGGGAGGACTTGAATTTGAGATGGAGTGTGTTGGATTGGTGACACTTACTTCAGGGCTTGGTGTAGCTGTGGGAATATAGGGGGTCGGAAGGAAGAAGAAAGGATGGCCAGGCAGGCAGACATGAGAGGAATGGGGGTGCCTCTGCCCTCTGCTGCCACCCGTGTGTCTGGGGCAGCTCTAGAGATGTCAGGCTAGACTTTAAGGAACAGAGAGTGGGTCCAACTGTGTCTACCATGGTCTCAGAGTTGAGGATCTGACGGCAGCTCTTGGGTAGTCACCTGTGTAATTATAAGGGCGCCTTACTGAACATGCAGTTGTATCAGCAGGTCCTGTTTGCAAAGTGTATTAAATGTGCCACGTTCTGTGGTTAGATGCTTACACAGTGTAATCTCCCATCCTGAACAACAGCCCTACGTGGTGGAGAATATTACTGAATTCATTTTCTGTTGAGGTGACTAAGCATAAGAAGAAGGTAAATTGCCCTGAGGTGTTTGGCTGGTTTTTTTTTGTTGTTGTTGAGACAGAGTCTCACTTTATCACCCTTGGTAGAGTGCTGTGGCATCACAGCTCACAGCAACCTCTAACTCCTGGGCTTAGGCGATTCTCTTGCCTCAGCCTCCCAAGTAGCTGGGACTACAGGCACCTGCCACAACGCCTGTCTATTTTTTTGTTGCAGTTTGACGGGAGCTGGGTTTGAACCCACCACCTTCCGTATATGGGGCTGGTTCCCTACCCACTGAGCCACAGGCGCCACCCTTGGCTGGGTTTTGAACCTGGCTCTGTCTGAGTCCAGAGTGCCTGTTCTTAGCCCATGCCTCTGTCAAGGAGAAAAAGATAGGGAAGAAAATCACAGCCTATTTCTTTTTCTGATGGGTTAATTTGATTTCCTTTCATCCTTGTATTTGAAAATAACTTTAAGACAGTCATTTATTCATTTTTTCCTTCATTTTTCTTTTCTTCTTTCTTTATATTTATTTTCACAGGCCTGGGATTCCACATACAGTCATCCATTCATTTATTCAATCAATATTTATTGAGCTTCTTGGCCTTTTAGGACATAAAGATTCATTCATTCACCTGGTCAAGGAACAGTTGGCGAGTACCCATTATGTTCCGAGTAGCATCATTTACAGTTTATCAGTAAATAACAGTCCAGGGTCCCTGCTCTCATGAAGCTGACATTCTAGACAAGGAGACGAATCATAATCAATAAGCAGAATAACGATCAGCAAATTATGTTGTTTTTTTTTATTATGTCATATTTTTAGAAGTATTCGCTGAGATAAAAAAACAAAAAACAGAAAAGGTGACAGGGGCTGGCAAGGGGGTCAAAGAAGGAGGAAGTCCAGGTTAAGGAAAGGGCTCAAGGGAGCTGCAGAAGGTGCTGTGTGAGCCAAGTGAGCCCCTGGGTCCCTGGAGGAAGGCTGGGCCAGGCAGGGGTAGCGGCTGTGCAGAAGCCTCAGGGTGGGGAAGGCCTCTCTGGGATCAGGTGAAGTCACTGCTGTCCGGTGTGAGGTTCACACCCTCAGGGTAAGAGAGCTGAACAAACAAAGTAATTATAAATAATTACAGCTGAGAGTGCTAAGTCTTAAAGAGAAGGAGTGTGTGTGTCCATGGTTATGAGAGCTCAGAGACAGGGGGACTGACTGCCTAGGGATGTCTGCCAGGAGAAGATGATGGTGTCATGATTTGCGGGGGAGGGGTTGCTTTTGTTTTTTCCCAGAACAGAAGTTTTTCAGATCAACAGGGGAAGATTTTTTTTTTTTTTTTTGAGACAGAGTCTCAATCTGTCACCCTAGGTAGAGTGCTGTGGCACCGTAGCTAACAGCAACCTCAAACTATTAGGCTCAAGAGATTCTCTTGTCTCAGCCTCCTGAGTAGCTGGGACTATAGGTGTCTGCCACAACGCCCAGCTAATTTTTCTATTTTTAGCCTCACTCTTGCTCATGCTGGTCTTGAACTCCCGAGCTTAGATGATTTGCCCAGCTCAGCCTCCCAGAATGCTGGGATTACAGGCATGAGCCTCAACGTCCAGCCAACAGGGGAGGATTGACAGAGGCCTAGAAGAAGCTCATGGAGCATTACATGCTCAGGAAGCCCAGATATGCCTCACCCAATGCTTAAAGTTGAATGGACAAGGGGTTGGTGGGTGGGAAAAGGGGCTAGGGAGAAAATCGTAAAGAGCCTTGCTAGGAGAAAATTTTATTTCTTGAAGATGATGTGGAGGTTCTGAAGGATTTAACCATGGTGGGGGTGGTGGGTAGACACTTCTATAGGTAACAAAATCATAGTCCAGGGAGTTTAAGATACTTCTGGGGTCATAGAGCTGCTAAGTGGTAGAGTCAGGATTTAAGCCCAAGCTTGCCAACCTGAGCACCATGATGAGAGGAGAATTCTCCCTGCTGATGGGAAGTGACAGTGTTTGTCGCTGCACAACAGTTAGCCTGGTGAAATTGGGTGCTGTTCTTGTTAGGGGAGCCTGGGCAGTGGTTATTCGTCTTGTCTTTGCAAAGTCCAGAATCCACACAGCCTAAAATTCTACTTTTCCAAGGAATCCAGAACTCACATCACCAGTTATTTTACCAATGTTTACACCAAAGTAATCACAGCCCATAATATTTCTCTCTTTTAATACCTGAAGACATGGTGTCTCAGATACACTAAGTAACGTGACTGAATTCACCAGCAAGTCACTCTCACTTGAGTGAGAAGGAGTCTAAGCAAGCTCAAATAGAAATATTGGAATGTATCCAGTCAGGAAGATGTTAGGCCCTAGTTTTAGGCATTAGAGCTACATGTTAAAACAATTATGCTGAACAAACTTAAATTTGGAATCTAAACTTAGAGATGCATTGAAATTAGATGAATAAATATTACATGAGTGGTGAAGAGTAATCACCAATGGTTTTCTTTCTCTTTTCTGGAAAGGTAATGCAGCATCTACAGTTATAACACATTGTTCTTAGCAGGGATGTATTTATGTCATGACAGTTAAAGAAAAGTAAGACGTTACCCTGGCCTCAAACAATCTTCCTGCCTTACCTTGGATAGGCACACCCCACCATACTTGTCCTTTTAATTCCTTGATGTAAGGTGAATGTATATAACTCTAAAATCTAAAATGTATATAAATCTGCAATATTTATATCACCCACCCCCCCATGGTTTTTCTTTTTATTATTCTCTCTCCCCCTCCTTTATGTTCCAGGGAAAGATTTATAGATCATCAAACTTTTAGAACACTTTTTTTAATTTAAAAAGATGATCATGGGCCAGGTGCTCATGCCTGTAACAGTAGCATTCTGGGAGGCTGAGGCAGGAAGAGTCTTTGAGCTCAGGAGTTCAAGACCAGCCTTACCAAGAGCAAGACCCTATCTCCACTAAAAGTGGAAAAATTAGCCAGGCTTTGTGGTAGATACCTGTAGTCCTGGCTATTCAGGAGGCTGAGGCAGGAGGATTGGTTAAGCCCAGGAGTTTGAGGTTGCTCTGAGCTAGGCTAACACCATGGTCTTCTAGCTTGGGTGACAGAGTGAGACTGTGTCTAAAAAAAAAGACTATCATGGGTATAGCTGTGGGAAAATATATTATGAATCTGATGAACAGTGCATTATTTTAAGCAGGTAAATGGAGGTTGAAAAAATAGATCTCTAAAATGCAGTCACTTAAATAACAAAAAGTTTCTTTCTTCAAAAGGGTTCAAAATTCAGCACCTGTAGTGATTCAGAATTCAAGGCTGTCAGCTGCTTTGCCATCTTCAATCTGTGGCTTCTGGGTCAGCCCGAGTGCTGCCATCCAGTCAGCCTGAATGCTGAATTGGGAGAGAGCATTTAGGGCACACTTGCAAATCCTTTATGGTTCAGATCTGGGAGTTGTACACATCACATCTGCTCATACGCCAAAGGAGAGAGCTCGGTCACACGCCACACTGACCTCCTTGGAGTCGTGTGCCACAAGAATGGATTTTGGTGGACAGCTGGCTGTCTTAACTATAACACCCTTTTATTTTTTTTTATACGTTGATGGATGGATGATTCCATAAATAAAAAATAATCCCACCTTCATTTACTACATATTGAGTGCTCTAAATACAATTGAACTATGAAATTTCAAATCCCTCAATTTGGCGTCCGCTTTCTTGACTTTCTTTCTCATTGTATTGGTTTTTTCTCGCTTTAAGTCAACTTGAATGACATTTTTCATTGATGCAGTGAATTCACATTGGGCTGATACCAAATTGTAATTATCAGCCAGTGACTCTCAAACATTACCGCACATCAGAATCAGCTGGAAGTTCTGTTAATGTGCAAATTCTAGACCCTACCCTCCAAAGTGTGTGATTTGGTGGGTCTGGAATACGATTTGAAATTTGTACTTCTAACAAGTTCCAGGTGATGCTGATTCACAGGCCTGGGACCACGCCTTGGGAACCTCTGCCCGAGAGTTCTCTAAGATGCCTGAGTTTCTCTCTGCTTACCCACTTTCCTACCTCCTTGCTGCTGAACTGAGAGAGGGAACTAGCAGGCCCCGCCCAGAGGAGGAGTCATAAGGCCCCAGCCAGGGTGTTTGCTAAAACAGGAGGTGATGGAGAAGCTGGCCCAAACTAGCAAGAACCACAATGACCACAAAATTAGCCTCGAGTTACTCTTCCTGCTTATGCTCTGCTCATTATTTATTAGCATAAAAGAATCCCCCACTGGCCCCCTGACAGGTCACAAATGCCATAAGCGACTCCTCCAAGTTACTCCATATGTTTTAAAAGAGGAAGAACCTTTGGCTCCAGGAACTTCCCACCCCTTTCCCAGAGGGTTTATAACCTTCCCTCTACCTAACAGAAAATTAAATAGAAGATATAAAATAAGACCCCAGAAACTCATAGAAGAATATTCTCCTTTGCTCTGAGACATAGGCACCATCCGTCCATGGGGCAGCCTCCCTTTTCTTCAATGAACTTACTGGTTGGATCGCCCAAGCCAAGAACTCACTTGACCTTCAGGCCAGACTCCAGTTTCGAGGTCCACTTTCCTATATCAAGATAAGCCTTCCTGGAACCCAAAAGGACTTAAAGACATTTGTGCACCTTTGGTAAAGCAAACCGAAAAATCCTTTTTCAGCTGGTGAGAGCTAACCTGTTTCAGTCTGGAGTTGTGCTCTCTGATCACATTTAATTGGAGGAATAACTGTGATTTGATTTATTATAGTTCTGAAGGATCACTCTTAGCCTTCCAGTGTCCCAGACCTCTTTATTGTGTGGTAGGTTTTCTTGTCAGACTCTCCTGATTGAGGCTGACTTGTTTAAACCTCTGGCTCACATCTGATATTTAAAGAGTCTCACTCAAAGCCTGCCGTGTGCTCCCTTTACCTCTGATAGAAGGTGGCATCATTTAGAGAGTTATATTTGTTATATCAAATGCTTAGCTTGACTGGGGCTTTTAAGCAATGTTGTAAAACTAGCAACCTAATGATCTTTGGAATACATAAAAGAATGGTATGCACATAATACTTTTTTTTATCATTAGATATCTTGATTTTCATTCATATTTAAAATAATGTGTGTATTATTGGCTATCACAGGTTGCATCTTGAATCCAACTTTACCCCATATTTAAACAATTGGTTTCTTCTCTTTCATTCTTTTCTCTTTTTTTTGCTTCCCAAATGGTTATTTTAGGCAAAGAGAAGAAAGGCTATGTGAACCACAGTCATCCTGTTTGACCCAATTTGCTAACTTCTCTTGGTGATTCACTGTAAAACACTACAGGTGCTAATCTGCCTGGGGCAGGAAAGTGCAAAATAGATCTGATACAACAGTTTCAAGTCTTACAGGTAATTAACTCAGCATGATTTGGCTGGATTTATACCAAGGGCTTGTTTGCCCATGCTGAGAAAAATAATACTTTGTCTCTTTCGTCAGTGGATCTCAAGATACTTTATAAACATTAATTAATGCTTATCACACATCCCACCATCCCCATTTCCTGATGAGGAAACCGAGCCATAGGACCCAGCAAAGTCATTTGCCTGAGGTTTTACAGCTGGGCCTGTAAAGTATAGAGCAGAAGATGCGTTTTGGTTTTTTGACCTTGGGGTCACACTTCTTCCTGCTGATGCTACAGCAGACACCACAATTTTAAATTTGGAAACCAAGTCATATCCTCTCCTCAACCTTACCTAGTCAAAACACAACAGCTTCTAAGTGAAAACTTACAAGACATAGATGGCTACGTTTTGAACAGATAGACCCTGGTAGGAGTGTGTTTGTAAGTGTATCATGTGTATATGCTTCTGATTATGTACGTAACACTGGGATGAAATTGTTCTTTGCTTAGGCAGCATTATGTAAGTGTTAGTTTGCCCTTTAGAGAGAATGATTCATCGAACAATGAATGGCCACAAGTGGGAATGAAGGGTTGCCTCTCTCCACCATGTCGGGTCACGAGATAGCTAGGAACAGGGGCTCACCCCACCCCCATGGAATGGCTGCACCTCAAGTCAGCTTTGCACAGGCCAAATGGCTTCTCTTCTCTGCAGTTGGAGGAGCTGTACATGCAAACTCAACTACACAGCAGGTGTTCCCCAAGTGTGAGCAGCTGGTGTTTCCAAGAGCTCCCAGCACAGCAGGTGACTGGGCCAGGCTGCTTAGCTCCTACCTGGAAATCTGTTTCCCCACTTGCCTTACAGATGGTAAGAGCAGCAGGAGAATGGGGCTGCCTCCCCTGGAGCACACCTGCAACATGGGCCCTAGTGCACCCGGCCGAGAAGCCCTCCCTGCAGGGAGATGGGCACATGCTGGCCCTTCCCTTTGAGTTCCAGCCTGCCTCATGGGACATCTCTGGTGCCCAAGTCCTTCATACACCTGCCTGTCCTTAGCACTAGAGTTGATTCTCAGAGTCAAGCCCTCAGTCTCTATATCCACGTGTAATGTTAATAGAAGTGATTTTTGTTTGCTTTAAGAATTTTTTGAAGATGACAAATCAATTATTAAGAATATCCAAACTGGAAATACAACTTACCATGGGGTTATGTCTTGACAGACCCATGAAAGCATCTGCATTGAATACACCTAACCTACTGAACATCGTAGCTTAACCTAGTTCACTTTACATGTCCTCAGAACACTTACATTAGCCCACAGTCAGGCAAAATTATCTAATGCAAAACCTACTGTTTTTGGAGACAGTCTCACTCTGTCACCCTGGTGGTATGGCATGGCGTCATAGCTCACAGCAACTTCAAACTCTTGGGCTTAAGAATCAATCTTCTTGCCTCAGCCTCACAAATAGCTGAGACTACACGTGCCCACAACACCTGGTTAGTTTTTACTTTTTTTTTTTTTTTTCCCCAGTAGAGACCGTGTCTTGCTCTTGCTCAGGCTGGTCTCAAACTTCTGAGCCCAGGTGATTCACCCGCCTCGGCCTCTTAGAGTACTAGGATTCCAGGTGCCAACCACCATACCCTGACATAGAAGGCCTATTTTATCATAATATAAATGCTGAATATCCCTTGTAATTTGTCAAAAAAAAGAATGGTGTTATATCATAGCAAAGTTGAAAATCATTAAGTGGAGGACCATCTACGCGTGCATTTAATCAGAGATACTTGTCAACTTTCAGATCTTCCTTCCAAGAGGTCTTTAAAACTTTCTAGCTAAGGTGCTAGGCAGAGAACACAATTCCTACTTCCTTTAATCTGGGCCTCTTCCCTTGTTTGTCTTAGATTTAAGTTCTCCTCCCGTGGTTTAGGTCTTTCTTGCCCCATGCTGATCCACAACAAGATTATTTAGGCTCTTTATTAGTTTAATGTTCTCAAGTGTAGTGTTCATCTGAATTATACAGAGATCTTGATTTGAAAAAAATCCAGCTTCCCAGCCCCACCCTCAGAGATGCAGATTTGATAGGTCTAAGATGAGGCCAACTGGCTTGGCAAACATGTCTAGTTCATTCATGGACCACACTTGAAGAAGCACTGCTTTAATTTTTGCATTTAAAAACGTTCCAAGTTTGTTTCAAATACAACCTTTGCCAAAGTTTTACTCTATAAATTACTGGTTGTCCACTTTGTTAGATAAATGCCGGGAGTAGCTTTTACTGCTTCCCCCGTCTCAAGGCTTTCTCTCTTATCTCTATCCTGTTCGGCCTCTGATCTTTATCCTCATATGTTCTCTCCTATATATTAGGATGGCAAAAAAAAAATTTCTATTCTGCAGGAAGTGTAACTTTTACATAGAGGCCCTAATTAAAAAGAAACCTCCCTGTCACACGTAGCCATATATAATACCATTAAGCACCCTTCAGGTGGCAATTGCTAGATTTTTAATGTTTGAACAACTAGAATGGTGTGCTTGGGCGTGGCCCACTTTTAGGAAACTTAACTATATATGATACTGTTTACCTATATACATATTTATATATTAGAAAATGAAAAGGCGGTCTACATTTAGCAAATTTGATTCTTGCTATTACTGTCACCTCCTGATTCATCAGTGATCTCATTCCCTTTTATTGCCACTAGCACATGTGATGGCCCCAGGACAAGGCAGGAGGACACTTTGTTGACACCTGTCGGCCCTTTCATTTTAAAGATCTATCGAATAGTCTACTGCCATTTTATGTGGTCAAAAAAGAGTAATGAAGAAGATAGGGTTTCCTGACACTGGCAAGCAGAATGGTTTCCTGACATGGAATGTAATACTATGCCCTTGTTAGGGTTCAGCAGACTATGATTTACGGGCCAAATTAGGCCCACCACCTGTTTTTATAAATCCTATGTTTATCAAAACAGCCATGCTCATTGTTTACTTATTGTCTATAATGACTTTTATGCTACAAAGGCAGACTTGAACAGTTCCAAGAAAGATAGTAGGGCCCACAAAGCCTAAAATATTTGCTATCTCATCATTGATGGAATAAGTTTGCCTCTACTTGCCCTGGACTATGGTCACTACCCATGTGGAATGAACAGCAAGAGCAGAAATAAATTTGCCTTCATTGGGAGCTACATTTCCTGTACCCCTGCTGGAGAACCAAGGCCCACTCATTGGCTGAGTGTTTTGCTGTGATCTCTTGTATATGAGAACAGTGGGGCTACATTTAAGAACTCTTCCAGTAGATCACCCTTTAAATAAAAAATGTTTCTTCCCCTTTTCTCTCTGGCTTTGAAGACACAAATATTTGCCAATTAGTTTTCTGATTAAAAAACTTACCATTATGGGGTGGTGCCTGTGGCTCAAAGGGGTAGGGCACCTGCCCCATATGCCGGAGATGGCGGGTTCAAACCCAGCCCTGGCCAAAAACTGCAAAAACAAAAAAACAAAACAAAAAACTTACCATTATGATTACCTTGAAATATCAGGATGTCCAAATTGTATTCTGAGATATAACTACTATTTCTTTATCTCTAAATAAGTGATTTTTTATATGAGAGAGTTTAGCAAGGAATAGGATAAGCAAAGTTCCAATTTTTTTTTCTATGCTGCAGAATGTTTCAGACCTTTAATATGCTCTAGCTCTAAAAAGCCATTATAGAGAAAAAAAGCCATTATCTCTAAAAAGCCATTTGGGACATTTTCCAAATGTATTTACATAGTGGTTACATATTTAACCAGAGAATATTTCTCGAGGAATATTAATATTTGAGGAAAAAGATTGGAAAGTGTTGGCCTAAGCCCTTGTCTTTTGCAGCATGGCACTAAATATTCCTAAATAAGCATGATTTGCCTTTTTGCACGTTTGCATCAGGAAATTTCTATCCACTTAGTTGCAGCTCTACTCACCTAGTTGAAACACTATTAATTTGCGGCATCAAAGTCTATAGTCACACCATCCTGGTGACTAGAACTGCTCATTCTAATTGTTTTAAACACTGTTGCTGTTTAAAAACAGCCTCCAAAGACTGCCTCAAGAGGTTGCTCAATTATTTAAGATGCTAAGGCAGAAAAGCAATACATCCCGAGAAAGACACACCATTAATTAAAATGTCTTCCGGTTTATCATCATCCTTTTTCACATTTTATCCTCTTGTCAAGTTTGTTTAGTTCATTAATAACTAAGGAAGAGTTTTGCTGCATTTAGAACCTGCAGTGTTTGTGGTCTTGTAAAAAAAAAAAAGTGTTTGTTGTCTCATTATATGCAAGAAAGTTAGTTTTTATTTCCACCTTCCCTGCATGTTGGGTTGGAGCTGTGTCAGGAGCTTTATCTTGCAACTCCCCAGTGGGGTGAATTCACGATTCATGTGGCCGGACAAAATCCTTTCACCATTCATTGTTGTTGTTTTGATGGTTACGGGGATTTTTATTATTGATGTCTTATCTTTTTCCCTCGTCACCAATTACTTATTGCCCTTAGATCTGCAAACATATTTCCTGGACCAATCCATCCCAAACCACTGATCAGATCAGTGGTTCTGGGATAAACTTGTTATCCTTCTGCTCTGAGCCAACAGGTCCCCATTCAAGTTTGATAGATGGTAGAGACATTTATGAGTTTTAAAATTAATTCTTTCTTTGATAATGTAAGACATTCAGAAAATGTCCTATGAGCATTTTAAACTACTTCCCGCACATCGCTCCCAGTGGCAATCTGGAAGCCCCGCTAGCTGGAACTGTGAAGACGCAGGTGTGCACCAGGCAGCCCAAATCCTCCAACTCAGGACAGACACTGTGGGATTAACTCGGGAAACACAGCAGAGAGATTCGGTGGTGCTCTGAGACCCGAGTGCATCCATCAGTGAGTTTTGCTTCTATAAGAACTCTACTTGCATCGACTTTCTCTGATGCATCTGTAGGTGCTACGTGCACTGGGATGGCAGTGACCAAAGGCAGTGGCTGCTGATTTTTTCCCATCCCTCTGTGTGAGGAAATCCTAACATCTTAATCAGGACTACCAGGTGCCCGTCGGAGTCTGATGTTTTTCTCATTATAATTCCCACCTGTGCAGACAGCAAAGCACCTCCGCCTGGGCCAGCTACTCCACACACTGCTGGCCTTTGACCCTCTCTCAGCTCACACTGAATTTTCCGATAGTGTGTGGGAGCTGGCTAGCACCAGCTCATGGGAGCCGGTCCGTGGACATCTCTTCTCAAATCCATGTTCAGTGATGTCAAGAGACTTGAAAGCAGCTGCCTGGGAATCTTTATAAATCAGAGCTTCTCCTGCTAAAGGGACTGGTTGCAAAACATTTTTTGGCAAACTATGGATTGGATCCTTCCTTTCTAATCTAGCCTCCTAGGACTTTGGCATGTCGAAACTTAAGTACCTGATGATCCAAAGTAAATGATTCTCCTTAGCCCTGACATTGTGGGCTCATTCATGGATTTATCATATTTCAGTACGATGCTAGGCCAAACTCCAGGGATAAAAAACCAATAATCTGCCTTATCCTTAAATCAAAACAAAAAAGACATATACAAGTGAGAAAATTCACAGTGTGAGTTGAGAGAGAAGCAATGGCGGGCAGCGCGCGGGGAGCAGCTGTCCCGGGCAGAGGTGCCTGGCTTGGTGTGTGTGTAGGTGGCAATTACAATGAGGAAAGCATCAGGCCTCTGTGAGCACCTGCGATTCCTGCTTAAGGGACTGGGATATAATAGTTAAAATCACGAATTGTATTAATCTTAAGTGTACAGTTTAGGGTCTTTATTATATTCACAATGTAGTGCAACTATTACTAGTGTCTAATTCTAGAACATTTATTTCATTTCCAGAAGAAACCCCGTGTATCCCTGTTCTCCTCTCCTCACACTCCGCTAGCCTCTGTCTTCCCCGTGGGTTTGTCTACTCCGGACGTCTCACACAAATGGAATCACACAGCACGTGGCCTCCGCGTCTGTCTTTCACTTAGCACAGTGTTTCCAAGATCCATCAATATGGTAGCATGTATGAGTACTTTATTCTTTTTTAAAAAAATAGATTTAATTTTTTTCGAGTGGTTTTGGATTCACAGCAAAATTGAGAGGAAGGTTCAGAAATTTCCAGCATACCCCATTTCTACCCATGTGTAGCTTCCCCTGTTATTAATATTCCTCACCACAGTAGGACATTTGTTATAATTCCTTTTCTTACTTTTTTTTTTTGAGACAGAGTCTCACTCTGTCACCTTAAGTACAGTACTGTGGTGTCATAGCTTACAGCAACCTCAAACTCTTGGGTTCGAGTGATCCTCTTGTCTCAGTCTGCCAAGTAGCTGGGACCACTGGTGCCTACCACAACGCTGGGCTAGTTCTCCTATTTTTGGTAGAGACAGGGTCTTACTCTTGCTGATGCTGGGCTTGAACTCCTGAGCTCAGGTGATCCACCTGCCTCAGCCTCTCAGAGTGCTAGGATTATAGGCATAAGTCACCATGCCCGGACCACTTGTTATAATTTCTGAACCTCCATTGGCACACCACAGTCACTCAGAGTTTGCATTTGGGTTCACTCCTGGTGTTGTCATTGTATTTGAACAAATGTGTAATGAGGCGTGTCTACCATCACAGTATCATACACAAGAGGTTCACTGCCCTAAAAACCCTCTTTGCTCCCCCATCATAAGAGAGGAAAATCATACTTTTTCTTCCCATCTGAGGTTTATATCTAAGGACCATCAAACAAGACAGATTAATAAGAGGAAAGCATACAAATTTAGCCATATCCAAACACATGTTTTTTGTCTCGTTAAGCTGAATTTGGAAAAGAATTGGCAAGAAGTTTCTGCCTTCCTTTTTCTACAAGGCACTGCATACATCTTTGTCTGGGAGAGACAACTTTGGTAAAGATGCTTAACTTTTGCTGGCCACTGTCAATTTTCCCCGGATCCCACTAACAGCTTTGCAGTGAGTGGGGTGTCTCAAGCTACCCATGTTGGGGTTTAGAAATGGTAAAGGAGAAAAAATAATCGGTTTCTCTACCTGTCCCAAGTTCATGGCTGAAGCCCTTATTACAAAAGACGAATTAAAAAGAGAAAAGCCTGCATATTTATTTTACATTTGTGTGACATGGGAGCCTTCATAAGGAAATAAAGACACAAGTACATTTTTAAACCTGTGTATTTCTATGCGAGGCTTGATGAAGAGCGAACAGTTATGCAGAAATATGAGAGGTCAAAATCAGGGTGAGCTAATGGTAATAAATTGGAGGAAAGTCAACAAAAGAATTTGGGAAGGATTGGTGTCAATTCTTTGAATATTTGTAGAATTCACCAGTGAAGATTTTCTTTGTCAAAGTTTTTGATTTCTAACGTGATCTTTTTTCTTGTTATAAGTGTGTTCAGATTTTCTATTCCTTCTTGAGTTCGTTTTGGTGGACCTTGTGATTCTAGAAGTTTTTCAGTTCATTTAGGTTATCTAATTTATTGACATCATTATTTATAGTATTCTCTTTTTATTTCTAGAGGGTCAGTAGTATTTTCTCCACTTTTATTCTTATTGCAGTAACTATTTTCTTGGCCATTTTTTTCTTTTGTTTTTCTAACTAAATTTTGTCAATTTTGTTGATTTTTTTTTTCTCTATGGCTTCCTATTCTCTATTCTCTTATCTACACTCTAATTTTTATTATTTTTCTTGCTTGCTTTGAATTCATTTCCCTAGTTTCTTTTGTTACATTTTTTGAGACAGAATCTCACTCTGTCATCCAGGCTAGAGTGCTGTGATGTCATAGCTCACAGCAACCTCAAACTCTTGGGCTTGAGAGATGCTTTTGCCTTGGTTCCCCAGGACAGTGGATACCTGCCACTATCCCCAGCTAGTTTTTCTCTTTCTTTTCTTCCTTCCTTCTTTTCTCTCTTCCTTCCCTCCCTTCTTCCCTCTCTTCCTCCTTCCCTCTGTCCCTCCCTCCCTCCTTCCTTCCTTTCCTTCTTTCCTTTTTTAGACAGAGTCTCACTATGTCACACTTGGTAGAGTGCCATGGAGTCACAGGTCACGGCAACCTCAAACTCTGGGGCTTAGGTGATTTTCTTGCCTCAGCCTCCTGAGTAGCTGTGACTACTAGTACCTGCTGTAATACCCAGCTGTATTTTTGTTGCAGTTCTTCTGATTGTTGTTTAGCAGGCCTGGGCCAGGCTTGAACCTGCCAGCCTCGGTGTATGTGACTGGTGCCCTATTTACTGAGCTGCAGGCGCCAAGCCCCCAGCTAGTTTTTCTATTTTTAGTAGAGATAGGGTCCCACTTTGGCTCAGGTTGGTCTCTAAATCCTGAGCTCAGCAATCCACTCATCTTGGCCTCTCAGAATCCTAGGATTACAGATGTGCGTCATTGTGCCTGGCCTTATTTTTCTTCATTCTTAGGTCGGTGCTTACGTTATTGATTTCAGCTCTTCTTAGTAAACATACACTTTCATAGTAGTAGTTATAAATTTTCCTGTGAGTACCTTTTTTGCTGCATCTTCTAATTTTCCATATAAATCCCTTGCTTTCTGCTTGCACAGAACTTCCAGATCAGCCAGCCGTGAGACCTTTGAACTGTCACAGAAGGCCTTGGTTATGAACTTGGCCTTCTTTCCAGGAGTATGGCAGAGGTTTTCCCTTGTTCCCCAAGCCACCTTATTTTCCAGCCTTTCATCCTAAGCATTAGGTTGGTTGATGGTTTTCTCCAACTGTTGTTGTCCCTTTCCTCAAGTGGCAGAGACTGAAACATTTGCCTGTGTGTGTTTATGACAAATGCTCCTTGGGTGACAGCTAAAGAACTGGATCAGTTCAAATGTAATGAGATAAAGTCAAGCTTTTGGTCTTTCAGGAGTCACCAGAAAGATCAACTAAGGACCATCATTTGCAAATGAGGTCTGTTGTGTTCCCTCTGACACCAGCAAGGTAGGCTGCTATTTTCTAGAGTACTGCTGAGTAGGAGATGATAAAAAAGATTAGGCTAAGTTAAAACACTAAAGAAAAAAATCTGCTTTCCTTTCTTGGGTTTAGCTGGGCCGATAGAAGATTTTGGTTAATTTTCAGCATTTTGATAAAGTTTATTCTGATGGGTTTTGCCATTTTGGAGGTGGTTATTGTTGCTTTTATAGAGAGGCAGATTTCTGGAGTTGTTTACTCTGCCATTTTCACTGATATTAATTAGTATTTTTTATTCTTTTACTTTAAGAATATCTATTCTAAAAGATATTTATTGAACACTAGGCAGTAAGGACTTCCTCTGGCACCGGGTATGTGGTGGTAGATGTGTGAACCAGCTCCCTGCATGCATAGAAGAATGTCCTGTGGGACAGAAAATGAGAAAATAGTCAAATACATTCACTGCATAACTTGTCCTGTGTAGAAAAATAAAGGAAAAAAAAATGTCAATAGATAAGAGTAGAGAGTATATTGGAGGTGAATTAGAGAGGGCTTCTCTAAGAGCTGACAAAAAAACCCCAAAGAAGAGATGGTTCAAGTTTTGAAAATATAGTCATGTCCACATAATGATGTTTAGGTCAAAAGTGGACCCGAAAGTGCAATGGTGGCCTCATAAGATCATAATACCTTATTTTACTGTACTTTTTCTGTGTTTAGATGCACAGATGTTTACCACTGTGTTGCATTTGCCTGCAGTATTCAGTACAGTAACATGCTACACACGTTTGCAGCATAAGAACAATGTACTATGCCGGGTAGCCTGGGCGTGTGGTAGGCCACACCATCTAGGTTTGTGTACGTGCACGCTTACGTTTGCACAGTTACAAAATCACCTAAAGATGCATTTCTCGTATCCCCATTGGTAAATGACTCGTGACTGTATCTGGGAGGAACAAACAATTGTGCACCAAATACAAAGGCTGTGAGTTAAAGTTGTGTTTGTTGAGTACAGAAAATAGCTAGTTGTTCAGTGTGGCTGAGGCCTGGTGAGCAATAGGAAGAATTAAAGGAAACAAAGTGTTTAAGAAGTATGAAGAGTTGGAGATTTTCTTTTACTTGGAAGCTAACGAGTTAGTCTGCCACAGTTTTATAGATCCTGGTTGAAAACATGCTACTCTTCCGTGGCAGACAAAGGACAATTTTTACTCACAGCAGTTGCTTTAGGCATTGTATCACCATTTGTGTGGCTTCTCCCCAAACTGTATTTCCTGCAGGGCCACATTGTAAAGGTCAGATGACAACTGTGACAAAATGGTTTATATTATAAGAGAGGCCCCTGAGCATATAGAACCAGAACCTTTTGTTAATACAACGAGAAGTGAGGGTGTCTGTCCTTTGCTCTGGAGGGAGACATTCTCTATCTTTTAAGGACTTTTGCTATACAAACACCTTTAAAAAGGTGATTTTAAAACAACTTGGCTTTAGTCTAGAACAGAATGCAGTTAGTGCCTCACACGTAAGACACGAAGAAATGTCTCCCCGCAAAGTCAGAGGGAACATAGAATCCAGGGTACGTATGGCCTTATGGAGATGACACAGGCTTTGGATTTTTGTGTAAAGGGATGACACAGGAGGGTATAGAGAAGTAGGGACATGTGCTCATTTATATTTTGAAAGGATCACTTGAACCTTTGTGTGGAGATTAGACCGTAGGGAAGGAAGAACAAGAGCAGTGAGGAGGCTATTGCAGTGTCCTGGAGGGAGACAATGGCCATTCATTTAGTGGCAGAGGCAGCCGTAAGTGGTCAGATTTGCAACGTATTTTGGTGACAGAATCCACTGGATTTGCTAGTGGGTTGGATAAGATTGAGAGAGAAAGAGAAGATTAAATGTGACTTATATATTTTGACTTGAAAAACTAGACGAATGGTGGTTCTGATCTACTGGGATGAATAACACGAAAAACAGCAACAATAACAACAAAATGGGTTTCTGAGAAAACAATCATCGTGCTTTTTGGGGTTTGTTGACTTTAAGATGTTTATTTGATCCTAGAAGAGCTGGAGAGGACACACTGGATATAAGAGCGAGAGATCAAAGCTGGAGATAAAAAATTTGAAAGTCAATAGCATATTTGTCCTTTAAGGCCCTGAGACTTGAGACTTGATACCATTACACAGGAACAGAGAATAATAGAGAGTTCATGAGGTCAGACGACCGAGCCCTGGTGTCTTGACATGTGGAGGTCAGAGAGAAGAGGATTCAGTAAATGAGGGAAACACCAGGAGACATCTTGACTTTAGAGCCAGATAAATGAAAACAAAAATAATAATTATAATAGTAATACTATAACACTAGGCAGAGAGCTGTCTTTGTTTAGAAAATTCCTCTTAATGATTTTGCCATTTGTAAGGTTAGTCCCTTAGAGTATCAACTTGAATAAAACAAAGGCCAAAATATGATTGTTAATCTGCTATTCCTGAGAGTTAAGCAGAAATTTGGAGGACGGGGAAAATTTTAGTGAGGGCATTGGGAGTGAAAGGAAGACTGGATGACTAAAGAAACACGGGTGGTGAAAAACTTTTAGACTTAAGTTGTTTTAATTGCTGGAAAGTAACCCCATCTATTTCCACAAGGGTTCAGTGATGTGTGCTACACAGAACTGCCTGTAGTGTTGGGTGTGCACACGTATGTGCACATGTATGCATGTTTGTGTGCATGTGTGTACACGTGTGTGCATGCTAATCAAAACCATGTTGGGTTCAGAGCTGAGCAGAGAGGAGGGCCAGAAGAAGCCACACGTCTTCTAAGAGAGAAGTGGGATACAGATTTATGTTGGAACAGAAACTTAAAGCCAGAAGGGACACTGGAAGGGAAGTCACTGCGTGTGCAATGACATCTTGGGGTGTGGGGATTGAACTGGCATCTGGGTTAAACCTATGCAACCTGGTGGCTGCCTGATTCTTACATCGTGTTGATTGCTGTGGAACAGGATCATTTGCTACTTAACTGTCAGTATTTATACTGATTTTTTTTAATTGCTTGGACCCCCTGTCCTGCCCGCTGTTGAACAACACCGTTGTGCTGTTACCCTTGCTCTGGCAATATCATTCCCTTTTAAAACAGGCCAAGTGAGCTTGATGTGTGTTTCATGCTTCTAACTAAATACAGATAATTAAATTGAATAAGGATGCAGCCTTCTCTAAGCAAGTAGGAATATATCTTGATATGTTTTCAGCTGCCAAGCTTTCAAAGTACACCCTATGTTTCCCCCCACTGCTATATTTGTCTTGCTTTTGTAGATAGTGGTAATTAATTTCTTGTGTCATCACTTGTACAAATTAACTCTGTATCTTAAAAAAATGCCCTTTTGTTATCCTTGAAAGGAAGTTTAGTGTTCAAGACCTCGCCTACCTTTTAGACAATGACCAGTTGATTGCACTTTTGGCAGACTCTGAGTGCTTATTTCAATATTTGAAGAGTAGACAGAGACTACAGAAAATTTTAAAACTATTTATGTTCAAATAATAGGAAAAACGGACTTATAAATTATTTTCCAAACTTTCCAATAGGTCTTCATAAATAAATTGAACAATGCTATTCTTCGGTCTCTGCCTATGTCCTTTTTCTCTAACTAATCCCTTCTTATCTCTCCCTCCCTCCCTTCCTTCTTTTATTCCCAAATGTATCCATAACCTCCAAAGCTAAAGACATTAGATAGAGGGAAACACTGTTGAATAAAGGGAGTTAAGAGCCCAGATCTGATCTAAGTTCAAATCTCAGCTTTACCACTTCCCATCCTTGTGACCTTCATAAGTTGTTTAACCTTTTTGCTTTGGTTTCCTAACCTTTCAAATGTGGATAATAATAGTACCTTATCACCTAGGGTGCTTGGGAAATTAAAATAGCTAACACACATATCAAGGGCCTAGAAAAACAATGCCTAGTGTAATAAACACTCCATAAATGCCAGCTGTCCTTACTCTTCAAATAGACTCAGATTTAAACAAGGAACTTAAACTAGTGAGAAAATATAATTAATGTATGTTTTGCAGTGATGTCCTTTTGTGTAGAAGTAGTTACTGTGGGAGGAAGGAGTAAATGAACTTGAATGATAGATAAAGAGGGAGATGAAGGTAAAGGCCTATCCTTCTTGAACTAATTTAGAAAAGTCCATGCCAGTTAGTCTGCTTTATATATTAATTCCTCTTTCTGTATGTCTTTGGTACTAAGATGCCATTGAAGAAGAGCATTTTATTTGATGTCTGCAGGCTTACTATTGGCTTTGCTAGCAGCCAAAACAGAGTGACTTTGAACAATTCATTTAACTTTAAGAGTCTTGATTTCTTATATTTAGAACAAGTACATTAATTTAGTAAGAATCAAATGAATTATGAAAATGTTCCATGAACATATTACTAAGATTCACCCTATGATTCTACTATTAGTCAACGAGGGCTGGGTGTGATTTTACAAAGTTTATCTGGCCCTTGCAGAGCGACTTACCCGCACGAGTTCTGCTCACTGTTTCTAGGGAAATTACTTCAATTAATCCCTGAATGGCGGTCCTCCCCTGGGTGTAGCAGACAGCAGCCGTTCAATGCCCCAGCACAACAGACAGCAGTCTTGGTTTGTGAAAGGGAGGACAGTTTTTTTTTGTTCAAACTATAATCACAGGGGAGTTTTGGGGTGGGTAGAAATTTTCTGGAGGAGAATAATTTCCTCTCCTTTATTTAAAACAGAAAGCAAAAACAGATTAACAATTCCTACCCGTGCAATGACAAAAGAAATCCAATTCGGTCATGGTCCTTCTCTCCTGACTGCTCATCCTTAGGGCCCAGCACTCAAAAACCTCTGAATCACCAACAGACCAGAATATAATAGCCCTTTTGGAGCAGTTATGGTCTATCTTGTCAGAACCCTTTGGGGGACACTTTAATCCTTGTATTAATAATACAATGGCCTGAAAATGGTTCCTTGGAAATCATCTGAATTTACTAGTACAAACCCCCTATGATTTAACAATCCCAACTCAACTGGCTAAAAACTCCTTTTCTGATTTAGATAAAAATTAGTTCAGGGCACAGACATTGTATTATAACGCTTGAATACTCTTTCCTTTTTTCTTTTTTTTCCTTTTTGTAGAGACAGAGTCTCACTTTATGGCCCTCGGTAGAGTGCCGTGGCCTCACACAGCTCACAGCAACCTCCAACTCCTGGGCTTAAGCGATTCTCTTGCCTCAGCCTCCCGAGTAGCTGGGACTACAGGCGCCCGCCACAACGCCCGGCTATTTTTTCGTTGCAGTTTGGCTGGGGCCGGGTTTGAACCTGCCACCCTCGGTATATGGGGCCGGCGCCTTACCGACTGAGCCACAGGCGCCGCCCATCCTTTCCTTTTTTCTCTGGAACTTGCAGACAACCATAAATTCATATTAGAAACCTATTATCTATAGGATTTCTTTGGAAAAATTGTAGCTATTATAAATATTCTCTTTTGATGGCTAAAAACATCAGCCATTTTGTTTGATGCATCAGGTGCCTCTTAGAAATGGTCAAACCACTTTACATTAAATTCTTATAGAAACCAGTTGCCCTTGGACAAGTTCTGGTTTTTCTTTGTGATGTGTTTGTATAATTTTATTCTGTTAACTAGTTCAGGTATTCAGGCAATTTCAGTGCCTGAATTTATGGAAGTTTAATTCAATAAACTGCACAGGGTTAAACTCAGTACTTGGAGCAAAGCAATGGGAGCTATTTTAGCCAGAGTCTCAGCTTTTCCTCTTTGCTCCCAAGCGCCACATTGGGTTCTGCTGTGACAAATTGTTTTCATATCTCTCAGAGCTATTTTCCTCTTTGTGCAAAGTTTGTACCTAGGGTGGTCTATTTGATCCATTTAGTTTTTGTTGGGGTTTGTGCTTGGCTGAACGGCTTTCTGACAAGCATTAGGAAATGTTCTTTCTGCTTACACATAGGAAAACAAAAATAGTGAGAACAGCACTTTCTATTTCACTAAGAATGTTCTGCATTAAAAAAAATAGTTGGAAAAGAATTAGCAGAATATTGGTGGAATGAAGTCATGGGTGGAACCAGGGGCTCTAAGAAGTCAAGGAGAAATGATTCTCAGGAGAGGGAGTGAAATGTTGATGAAAGGATTACTCATGCAGTTCAAAGAAATTGAATGAGAAAAACAAATTAAACTCAGCAAAGCAAGAGGAAGAAATTAATAACTATATATGCAAGGATTAATGAATTAGAATAGACAATAGTAGAATTATTAATTATATCCAATAGCATTTTCATAAAAAAACCAATAATAACAAATAAGAATATCCAAATAAGTCACTATTTATCAAATCAAGAAAGTAGAGAAAAAACACAAATGCATTATTAGAAATAAAAAAGATAGGATACCCACGGATAAGGAGGATATAAGTATAATTTTGAAAAATTAGTTTTAATTTCAAATTGGTAAATATCAAGAGATATAACTCCTGTAAAAATTTAAGTGTTGATAGTTTTTAAAGTCTAATGGGGCTCTGAGTCCAAGGAGTTGAGAGCTGTTGATAATCCTAATCCCTTAGACTGAAAGTCACCCTTTCAAATATAAGCATACCTCATTTTATTATACTTCACTTTATTGTGCTTTGCAGATACTGTTTTTGGTTTTGTTTTGTTTTAACAAATGGAAGGTTTGTGGCAATGCTGCGTAGAGTAAGTCTCTTGGCATCATTTTTCCAACCACATGTGCTCTCTTCATGTCTCTGTCACATTTTGCTAATTCCCATGGTATTTCGAATTTTTCATTATTATATCTGTTAGGGTGATCAGTGATCTTTGATATTGGTATAGTTATTGTTTGGGGGAACCACCAATGGTACTCACTAAAATGATGAACTTAACTGATGAATGTTGTACACATGTGTGTTCTGACTGCTCCCGTGACTGGCCGTTTCTCCACCTGATGCCCTCTCCTTAGCCCTCCCTATTCTCTGAGGGACAACAATGTTGAAATTAGGCCAATTCATAACCCTACAATGGCCTCCACTTAGAATGAAATGAAGAGTTTCATGTCTCTCCCTTTAAATCAAAAGCAAGATATTATTACACTAAGCTTAGTGAAGAAGGCTTGTTGAGAGCTGAGATAGGCTAAAGGCTAGGCCTTTTGCACCAAATGGTTAACCAAGTCATGAGTGCAAAGGAAAAGCTTTTAATGAAAATGAAAAATACTATTTCAATAAACACATGAATATTAAGAAAGTGAAACTGTCTTACTACTTGTATGGAGAAAGTTTTAGTGGTCTGGATAAAAGATCAAATCAGTCACAACATTCTCTTAAGACAAAGCCTAATCTAGAGCAAGGCCCTAGCTTTATTTAATTTTATGAAGGCTGAGAAAGCTACAGAACAGAAGTTTGGGGCTAAAGTTGGTTTATGATGTTTAAGGAAAGAAAACATCTCCATAACATGAGAATGTAAGGAGATGAAGAAAGTGCTGACATAGAAGATACAATTCATTATGCAGGAGATCTAGCTGAGATGATTGATGAAAGGGGCTTCACTGAACAGCCAAATGTAGATGAAAAAGCTTTTCATTGGAAGAAAATGCCATCTAGACTTTTCATGCTTAGAGAGAAATCAATTCCTGGCTTCAAAGTTTCAAAGGATGGGTCAAGTCTCTTGCAGCTAGTGACTCCAAGTTGAAGCCAATGCTCATTTTCTATTCTAAAAACCTTAGGACTGTTAAGGATAATGCCTGTGTTTTATAAAGGGAACAACAAGGCCTGAATGATAGCATATCTGTTTAGAGCATGGTTTACCGAATATTTTAAATCTACTGTTGAGACCTACAGGTTGGAAAAAAGATTCCTTTCAAAATATTATTGCTCATTGACAATATACATAGTCACCCTAGAGGTCTGTTAAGAGATGAACTTGGAGATTAATGTTTTCATGCCTGCTAACACAACATCCATTCTTGCAGCTTATAGATCAAGAAGTTATTTCAACTTTCAAGTATTATTACTTAGGAAATACATTTCATAACTATAAGTCTGTGTGTGGTAGCTTGCACCTGTAATCCTAATGCCCTGAGAAGCCAAGGCAGATGGACTGCTTGAGCTCAGGAGTATGAGATCAGCCTGAGCAAGAGAGAGACCCCATCTTTACTAACAATAGGAAAACTGGCTGGATGTGATGGAGCGCATTTGTAGTCTTAGCTACTCCGGGGTGGAGAGTGAGGCAAGAGGAGTTCAGGAGTTTGAGCCCAGGAGTTTGAAGTTGCTGTGAGCTATGGCACTCTACCCTGGACAATAGAATGAGACTCTGTCTCCAAATTAAAAAAAAAATTATAACTATAACTGCCAAAGCTAGTGGCTTCTCAGACAGATCTGAGCAAAGTAAATTGAAAATCCTCTGGAAAAGATTTACCATTCTAGATGCCATTAACCATTTGTGATTCATGGAAGAAGATCAGAATATCAATATTATAGGAGTTTGGAAGAAGTAGATTCCAATTTTCATGGATGACTTTAAGGCACCAATAGTTTAGCCAAGGAAGTCAGTGACAATATGGTAGCAACGGTAGGAGAACTGGAATTAGTTGTGGAGCCTGAAGGGGAGAATTCAACTTACCATGAATTGTTTCAATCTTATGATAAAACTTGAAGGGATGAACACTTGCTCTCATGGATGAGCAAAGAAAGCAGTTTCTAGAGATGTAATCTACTGCTGGTGAACATGCTATGAACATTCTTGAAATGAAAACAAAGGTTTTAGAATATTCCATAAACTTAGTTGATAAAGTACCTGGAGGGCTCAAGAGGCTTAATTTAGAAAGTAGTTCTATTGTGGGTCAAATGCTATCAAATGGCATTACGTGCATACATGAAAGGAGGTATCCATTGATGTGGCAACTACATTGTTATCTTAGTTTAAGAAATTGCAACAGCCACCCCACCTGGATTGGTTGACCCTCCTCCAGCAGAAAGATTATTACTCTTTGTAGGCTCAGATGATCATTAGCTTGTTTGTTTGTTTTGAAGTCTCACTCTATTGTCAGGCTAGAATGCTGTGGTGTCAGCCTAGCTCACAGAAACTTCAGACTCCTGGGTTCAAGCAATCTTCCTGGGATTACAGGCACCTGCCACAGAACCCAGGTAATTTTTCTATTTTTAGTGGAGATGGGGTTTCAACAAAGTGTTTTTTAATTAAGCATGTACTTTGGTTTTTAGGCATTATATGATTGCACTTTTAATAGACTATGGTTTAGTATAAACATGACTTTTATATGCACTGGGAAACAGAAAACATTGCGTGACTTGCTTTATGGTTATTGGTCACTTTATTCAGGTGGTTTGGAACCGACCTGGAGCGTTTTCTTGTTATACCTGTATCTCTCCCCTGACTTGGACTCTTTCTCACCTACTCAGCCTGAAGTACAGTCTCCAGCCTTTGATTCTCTGTCCTTCATGTCACACTCGCCACCCTCCACTTACAGTCCCTCCTACCTTCTCACTAAGTCCTGTGTGTCTTTCCATGTACTTCTAAAGTATTTAAAGGGATATTTGAATCTAGTTAAAAAATCTCAGGCAGTGTTTTGGTTGCTATTCATTAAATACTTGATCCTTTCATTCTTTTTGAAAAAACATTTTTTTTTTTTTTTTGAGGCAGGGTCTTGCTCTGTTGGCCAACCTGGAATGTAATGGCCTAATTGTAGCTCATTGAAGACCCAAATTCCTAGGCTGAAACAGTCTTCTTGCCTCAGGCCTTTAAGTAGCTGGAATCATAATTGTGCACCACCCTGACTAGCTAATTAAAAAAAAAAAAATTGTAGGGAAAGAGTCTCACTATGTTGTCTAGACTGGTCTGGAACTCCTGACCTCAGGTGACCCTGCCTAGGCCTTCTAAAATACTGGGATTACAAGTGCAAGCCATCATGCCTGTCAGGGTTCCGTGGAGGCCCCAACTTTGGTTGGAGGTCGACAGGAGCGATGATGCTGGGGAAATAACGAGACTTTACACCAACTTAATGTGTAAACTCTTGAGTAGCCTTGAGAGGCATACATTGACTCACATCCCAAGTGGCAGATTCAAGCCATGCATCAGCCCTCTGACTCCTCAGAAATCTGTATTGATCTCTAAGACAAAGCATTTGTGAAAAATGCAAAATTTAAAAATAGGATTAAAAGGATCCCAAGCCCCCAGGAAGGTTGGGTAAAAAAACAAACAAACAAACAAACCAAACAAACATAACAAAAAAGCGGCTGGGTAATCGGGAACATAGGATAGTCAACATGGGTGTCAACAATGGCAGATAAGGCATTTAGAAAGGAGGAGAGGAAAACAAGTTTCCTCCCACAGGGTGGACAAACCAGCTTCCCCAAACTAACTGCTAATTAGGAGTTCAAGGGCTCAGGCCTGCCTGCCTGCTGATTCTCTGCTCAGGGGTAGTCTTGGTGACCTTGCCCTGACTGGGCACCTCTGTGCTCATTTCGTCATTGGTGGTTTTGATAAGCATGGCCCACCTTTCATGCTTTACCATGGAATGAGGTGCTCCCAGGAGATTGGCCTCCCACACATGCTGAGCTAGATCCTTTCAGAATACCGTAGCCCCTCCGTATCCTTGGTTTCTGCATCCATCGATTCAACCAAATGTGTATCAAAATATTTGGGGAAAATAACTCAAATGACAATACAACAATACAAGAAAATACAAATTAAAAATACAGTATAAGAACTACTTACATAGCATTTACAGTGTGTTAGATATTATAAGCAATTTAGAGACAATTAAAAGTCTACAGCAGGATGTACATACGTTATATGTAAATATTATACCATTTTGTATGAGGGACTTGAACCCCTGCAAATTTTGTTATCTGTAGGGCTCCTAGAATATATCCCCTGTGGATACTGAGGGACAGCTATACATAGGTTCAATTTTCTTTTTCTTTTTTTTTTTTTTATTGTTGGGGATTCATTGAGGGTACAATAAGCCAGGTTACACTGATCGCAATTGTTAGGCAAAGTCCCTCTTGCAATCATGTCTTGCCCCCATAAAGTGTGACCCACACCAAGGCCCCACCCCCCTCCCTCCGTCCCTCTTTACCAAATTGCACTGATTAGAATTGGTTTGACCTTAATATGGTATCTCTCTTTCAATGTCATCTTACTTTCCGTCACTTTACTGGGGGAAGAAGCAGTAGTGCAACCCCCAACCTCAGCAGTAGGGCAACCAGGTATTTTAGGATATTTCAGTGCAAAAAAATAAGGGTTAGGCTCATTGCCAGTAAGTCAGGCAAATTTGTATGAATATCAAAGATTAGAGACTGTTGCTTCTCACCTTCCCTACTTCTAAAAATACAGGTCATTTTTAGAACAGGTACTAGTCCAGGGAGAGAGGAAGACTAGAGTTGGTTGGTTTAGTTCTGATGATGCAATTGTCATGGATCGTGAGGCTCCTGCAAGAATCCTGGACCATCAATTTTCTCTCTAAGCTTCTTGCTTTGCAGAAGGGAGGGCTCTCTCACTCTTAAGGGACCTTGATAAATTAAGTTGGGTGGACCTACTCTGAGGGGGTGAGCATGCTCCCTTCAGCAACGAAAGTCTCATGTAAAAGGATGGAATGAAAAGTGACCAAGAACAAAGTCATCATTAATCTCAAGTGGAAGAAATAATTCACGAAGCTGACATCAGTCACTTCTCATGGGTAAAGTTTTTCCTTTCATAGACTTTGGGTACCTTTGTATACACTAGTATACAGAAACCTACCAGAATACTTTTATTTATGTTTTTAGATCTTCCACACCATTAGTCCCATGAGTTCATCATGCTGCTGCTGACTTCAAAGTGTAGCCGTAACTATATTATTATTCCCCCCAAACCTCTCTTCTGCAGCAGCCCACAAACTTTACCCCTGAGTAGGTGAGCGGTAATTACCGACCCCTTATAGAAGTTCTCCTCCTCCTGGCAAGGTGCCACCTCTTGTGGTTAAAAGAAGAAGCATAAAGACTTATTAAAAAGTTCTGAAAACACATCAAACACTCAACACAGTATATTTTCAAGATTTGTATGGAAATGGAGCACAAAATATATAGATTGAATTTCACCCTAAATTTAAATGACTTCAACAAAATGAAAGAAAGTAGCACAGGGCAGAGACCTAAGTGCCATGCAATTTTTCTTCAAACAGTTTTTATGAAAGCTCTCCATTGTCTATTTTACTCAGGCCCTAAGTACAGACTTATTACAATGTTGTAAGTTAACCCGTAAAATTATTGGTGTTTTTTTCCTCTCACAAAATCAGATATATTAGTGTTTCAAGAACATTTCACTTAAAAAACAATCTGAGTGTCTTTTTTTGTCCTCTCCTGTTTCTTAAATTCCTTTTTAAAGGGGGAAGATTTAGCTCATGGCGGAAAGTTCCTTGAAAGTTGTTGTTGAAGTCTATATACCACCCTCTACATAGAATGAATAGGTGTGGATATTATGTCTGCAAATATGTATGCGATGTGTGTATATATCTTTTCTTTCTGTTCCATGTTTATTTCAAAGGCTTAATAAGCCTTCCAGTCCCTACTTTTCAGGAGGAGCTTCCACAAAATAGAAAGTTAGCCTAACTCAGGTATTATATACTCTGGACATTTTCTTTAATATATAACACATGTGGGGCCTGATTATGGTGACTCTAAAGGCTTCAAGACCTTCTCCTGGCATCTGAGTCAAAGCACCCAGTGTGAAGGTGGGCGAGTGATACTTTTTGGTCCTGTTGTGACTTTCCACTAATTAGCAGGTGTTGAGATGGCGCTGCAGAAGTGCTGAATAGCCCCTATTTATTCTTGTTAATGTACAAGCAACAAGTGCAAGGTAGACTGAGTGAATGTTTGATGTTCAGATTTCTTGTCCCCGTGTTATGTAGAGTGGGGGAAACCGAGGCTCAGACATTGACTTTTTCCAGGCTAAGAATAGAGTTCACACATCTGGATCACCACCATTTCTCAGCTAGCATTAGATGGTGTCATAACTTAAAAGGACAAAGGCACCTGTTTTTCAGTTAAATCCATATATCCCTTGCGTTTCTTTAGTGGAGTTAGAGTTGTGAGTGTGTGGTCTGATGTTTTAACCTTCTTGGCACGTGGAGATGATACCTGCTGACTCTCAGCTTCCTCGTCACTGAACATGTGGGCAGTTCAACACAGCTCTTGAGAAATTCATGTATTAAAAGGAGCTCATCCAAACTGAACAAAAACAGCAGTCACGTGAGAGTTTTTCTGTGGTGACTGTGGGTGCCAGCACTGAATGGAGGCAGTTCTTGGGACTGGAAAGTACAATAGGAAAAAAATCAGATTAACTCAAGAAACAGGGAGACACAGAAGCAACGTTTCTAGGTTGTATTACAGCAAATGGGGTTGCTGGGGGAAGGAGAAACGTTACTAACGGTGAAGAGCTTGGCTTTTGGAAAATAGGTATTCATATGTAGTTCTAAATTAAAAAAAAAAAAAAATCAACTTGGTTCCAAAAGAAAAAATTTAAAATTTAGGAGATTTTAGTAACTCCTCTCTGGTAGGACATGGTCCTTCAAAGCCGGCCTGCTTGATATTTCTTTAATACTCTTTTGAGCTTGACTTATTTCTAGCTAAAAACACTCAACAGAAGAACATGCGTTCCTTTGAAATTTCTCATCCATCCTTTTTTCTCTGTTGCACAACTGCTCTCAGGGAAAGTTATCCCTGGCGGTGGCCAAAGGCTCTCTGTGATTTTTCTCGATCCTCTGGTGTCTCACTGGTTGAACCACCAACAGAAAGGAAAATTCAGAAGTTACCTTAATGTGAGAGAAAAACAAATGGTGATTTTAAAAGCAGCATGGCAAGAATTTACACAGGGTACTTAAGCAGCCCATTCTCCCCAGTGCCTGAGAAGGTCCCGTGAGTTGGAAGCAGTGTCAATTACAGCACTCAGAGATACAGAGTGATGGGTGGCTCCAGTTTTGTGGTGGTTTCTGAGCCTGAAAGAATTAATGATATTAAGGAAAAAAGGAGTGTGTGTGTTCATGTGTGGTTTAATTATCCCGATTGTACTAATTAATCAAATGTAATAAATAATTTCTTAACTTTTACTTTTCAGCAAAAGTCCCGTCTGCTTTATCCAAATCATTTTATTTTATTATTTATTTATTTTTTATTTTTGAGACATAGTTTCACTATGTCACCCTCAGTCTGTGGCATCATAGCTCACAGCAACCTCAAATTCTTTGGCTCAAGTGATTCTCTTACCTCAGCCTCCCAAGTAATTGGGATTACAGGTGCTCATCACAACGCCTGGCTAGTTTTTTGTTGCAGTTGTCATTGTTGTTTAGCTGGCCCAGGTCGGGTTTGAACCTGTCAGCCTCGGTGTATGTGGCTGGCGCTGTAACCACTGTCCTACAGGCACCGAGCTCATATCATATTTTTAAAAGGGTTCACATCTTATCAAATATCATGTTTCATGAGAATTTAAACATTATATTCCAAACCAAATATTTCATGAACTGGCATTGGGAACATTTGCATGTTCTCTATTGGCTAAACATCCGAGGATTTAGAAAGTCTTTTTATCTACTACTGATTTTATCTACTCTTTGCTTTATTATTATTATTTGCAGTTTTTGGCCAGGGCTGAATTTGAACCCTCCACCTCCAGCAAATGGGGCCGGCGCCCTACTCAGTTGAGCCACAGGAGCTGCCCTACTCTTTGCCTTATTTTATAAGCAAAGGCTCAGGGCAGAAATGGTAGAATATGGAGTGAAAGGCTTCAACACGTGGAAGATGTGGCTTCATAATAACTTTGGGATAAATCCTATGCTCCTCTATCTTGTACAAATGAAAAGATAGTTTTCCTCATCCATTGCCAGGCTCATGGGGAAGAACACTGTAACACAAGACAGATTAAAAAGAAAGAAAGCACACAAATTCATTTAATGGAAGTTTTATATGTAATGGAAGCCTTTAGAAATGAAGACTCAAAGAAATGGGAAATGTGTGTTTTTATGCTAAATTTGATGAAGAAGTGGATGGTTGTGGGGAGGTCCTATCTGCCGGGGGAGGTGCGGTCTAATGATGAGAAACTGGGGGAAGTTGTCCGCGTCTCTGTGTCTTCTGGGGTGAGGAGAAGCTCCTTTCCTCTGGGGGTAGGGAGGGCACATCTGGAATGAGGGTCTAATGACCTGCTTCAGGGAAGGTTTCCTGGGGGTCGCATGGCCAGTTGTAACAGAGCAGGAGTGAGAGGAAGGGCAGCGTGACCTTCCAGCTTCTCTTATTCTTTTCAATGTCAAAGTGGCGTATTTTGGGGTAGTTTGTCCTGAATGTTTTCTCTAGTTGATTCATATCTCCTTTTGATTAAAGAAAGAAAAATGTTACCTTAAGCATATTGATAGAAATACAGGTTAGGCAATGCCAGTTTCACAATAGCCCTGAAGTTGACTAAACTAGAAGAGACTCAGCAGGCCCGTCCCTCCGTCCTTTCTGATGGCTGGTGCTGCTTACCCCAGTGTCCAGAGTCCTTGTGTGCCTGGGATGGAACCGCCACCACAGGTGGTAACAGTGACTTACTGTGGGAAACCCTCTTACAGGGAGGGGTGTGGGGCAGGTAAGATCTTCAAGGCCTTTGGTATAAGTCTGAGAACACCCTTGCGAGTGCTGGTTGTAGAAATAATCCCCAGTGAACCTGTCTTGGGCCATTCCAACTTGTCAGATAGGAGACCTGAGTGTTTGTCACCTTGCCATGGTAATGACGCAAAAGCCCAGGAAAAGTGGCCTGTCTTGGTCTGTTCTTTTGCTTAAACCTGACAGTACGAGCTAAGTGAATCATACACACTTGAAACATTCGTTTAATTTTTTTTCCAGAATAGCAGTTTCCTTCTGCTTTGGGACCCTTTTTGCCTGTGTCAGTAGGTCTTTCTGGGGCCAGTGAAATAAGAAGTGCTGTGGAGCATGAGGTGATGTCTCAGATGAGCCTGGGGAGCATGGCACGGAGTGGCCTGTCCCAGTGACGGTAGCGGCTGTGCGTCTACTTGTCTGGTCTGAACATTTCCACACGTTCACAGGGTGATTAATTGCAAACCTCACTGCTTCTTTTTATTTTTTTTCAGTATTTGAAATTAAAAATGATTCATTTGTAATGGAAGTTCAGAGAGAAATAACATTAAATATGACTTTCCGTCAGACCAGGGGCAGAAGGTAGATGTTTGGCTTGTGAATTTCAGCCATCTCTCTAAACACAGATGCGCGGGTGTTTAGAGCAGACCTCTGGCTTCTGGGTAGAATGCATTTTTAGCTTTAGGAAGTTCTTTCTCTTGGAATTTGAGCTTAAAAAGAACTGAATGTTGTTATGATTAGCATGACCAGCACTACCAATCCAGAAATAAAATGAGACTTGAAACATAGGCGCACACATTCACACCTGCACACACTTATTCAGGCTCACATACGCTCTCACCCATGATAATAGTACTGCATAGATTCACACCCCGAGGGAGTTAAAAAAGAACCAAGTGGAAACATTTTTACTGGAACTATAAGAAAGGAACACTTGAGGCTGAAGCCGATAAGGGGTTTAGAAAAGGTGGGAGGAAGCTGCAGAAGTTAGCAACATTTTTGAGAGCAGTTTTGGCAATTACTGCGTCCTTCAGAGTGGAGAAAGGGTGTCACGTTGATAATTCCATTCAGTTCTTTTCTTTAGAGCAGCATTTACTATCTCCATTTATCTACGTTCTTCCTTTGTTTGTATTTAGTATTTCATTCATTCTGTTGTTTGAAAAGGAGTTTAATGAGGGCCCAGTGTTCCTTCCTCTTCACAGGTTCAAGAATAGTACCTGCAGTGACCAAAATTACTAGGACTCGATAATTTTGTATTACTCTGCTTTATAGGAGTGCGTAAGAGAAAGACTCAAAATGTGTGATTTTTTATCTGTAAGGAGCTGCAGAGACAAAGTGCTCTAGGACCACACCAGCTTTACTCAAAAGAGCAGGACTTGGAGTTAAAGAAGATCTTTTTAACTCCAGGTGTGGTTCTTTTAACTGATCGCTAGTAATTCAGCTCGCCTGGCAATCAAAGATCCTCTTACCTCGCTAAGCCTCTTTCCTATTTTCCTATCCCTGCTTGCTTTCCTCCTTACCTTCCTTTCTCTAGGCTTTGTGTCTTTCTCCTTTTCTCATTCATTGAACACTCAGGAGTTAACATTTTCTTTTAATTTGTTGGAGAAGGTGCCATTTTTCTCTGGTCTTCTCTGTCTTGTGTTGATCCAAATACTTGGGAATTCTTTCCATTAAAATATAAATATATTAGTCTCAAGGTGTAATTAATACAACCAACTACATTATGATTTTATCATACCTGAAAACGTAGGAGTTAGAGATGTAAGGTGTGAAAAAATAGAATGTCATATGTGATTTTGATTGGCAGGGGAGAGGAGCATTCGAGGAATTGCAAGGTCAAGGTGAATGCCAAGAAAAGTGTGGCACTTCTTCAAAAGGCAGAATATAGGATTCTAAATTAATTTATGAGCACTGCAAAGGCCCCTGGGATACTAAAGAGCTGAAAAAATACTTAGACATACTGGACTTCACCATTATAGTATTGTTTCATAAACTTACCTATTATAAGGAGTATTTACGTGAAAGGTAGTTGCTATATGACTGGGCTATGCTAAAGAGAGAATGTGGTAGCTTCATTTGAATGGCCTGGGCTTTCCATGGATGGTAGAAGTGAAGCAACAGTTTCTTTCCTTTGCTTTCAGAGCATACAGCATCATCTTACCATGTCACTTGCAAAGGCTCTTGAAAGCCATTGTCAAGAGACTGTCAGCTCGGCACCTGTAGGTCAGCAGCTGGGGCACCAGCCACATACACCGGAGCTGGCAGGTTCAATCCCAGCCCGGGACTGTCAAACAACAATGACAACTACAACTAAAAAATAGCCAGGCATTGTGGTGGACGCCTGTAGTCCTAGCTACTTGGGAGGCTGAGGCAAGAGAATCGCTTAAGCCCAAGAGTTGGAGGTGGCTGTGAGCTGTGATGCCACGGCACTCTACCTAGGGTGACATAGTGAGACTTTGTCTCAAAGAAAAAGAAAGAGACTGTGAAAAAAGACAACAAATCAGTTGTTCTCTATAATACAAGTAGGGTAGAGGCCCACAGGCAGCTTCCTATCTTTACTAGCTGGCTACCTCCCCAGAATGAGGAATGCATTTCGTGGGCCCCAGCTTCTGAATATTTTAAATGGGGAGTTGACTAGATAAAGCTTTCCTATTTTTTTCTTTTCTGCAGCGTATCAGAAGTGAGCCTCCCATGTACAAATCCCAAGGCAATGACTGTGGCTAAACCTTTCTTTCCCATAGAAGGAATCTTAACACAAATCAGGCAAATACCATTATCCTAGGAATAGCTGTGAGTTTTCAAAATTTATCTGAGCAAATTTTGACACTTTAATGATTTTTAGCACCAAGTTACTTGTGAGTTCCTCACATTGTTTTAGCGATTGCTAAACAAGACAACTCCAAAAAGCTGAAAGTCTTAATAGTCTAGATTTCCTGTTTCACAGCACCGGTGAAGACGGGGATCACCATTGCCAGGCCTGGGATCACTATTCTTAGAAAGGACTGTTTGCAAGATTGGCCTTTGGTTGGGATATGGTAAACAGTTTCCTACATTGATATGAAACTTTCATTAAATGGTAAGGCTGACTCACTGTGCCTGGTCTGGCCAACAGTACAGCTTATCCTGAATAACTGATTCTGTCTGGGAGTCTGGAATTTTGGTATGTGCCAGGCAGTGGTGCTGACAGGGTCAGTCGCCAATAAAACCTTGAGTTTTTAGTCTTTGTTGAGCTTTCCTGGTAGACTTAACACATGTTGTCACAGTCAGTTGCTGGAGGGATTAGTCCACTCCACAAGGAGAGAACGCTCAGAAGTCTGTTCCTGATTTCCCCATGTGTGTTTTCCCTTTGCTGATTTTACTCATATCCTTTCCCTAACGTCTATGCATGTATGTTAGTCCTTCCAGCAAATCACTGAGCCTGGGGTGGTCTTGAGGACCTCTGACTCAGTCAGTGTCACATACTGATTTTTTAAAAATTAGTTTCTTGAACAAACACTGCCTATTAAATATCTCTTGGGAGCAAAGGCCGTTGGCCACTAAAGCCTCACTGAAAATCACTGGCAGGAGCCAGACTGATTACTTAGAGCAGTGGTTCTCAACCTTCCTACTGCCGCGACCCTTTAATACAGTTCCTCATGTTGTGGTGACCCCCAACCATAAAATTATTTTTGTTGCTACTTCATAACTGTAATTTTGCTACTGTTATGAATCATAATGTAAATATCTGATATGCAGGATGGTCTTAGGCGACCCTGTGAAAGGGTTGTTCAACCCCCAAAGGGGTCTTGACCTATAGGTTGAAAACCGCAGACTTAGAGAAAGGCACACACATTTATTTAATATGTGTACATGGGAACCCTCAGAATGATGACCCAAGTTGTCCATTTTTATGCTGAGGTTCCTCAACGTGTAGGCAGCCGTGTAGAAATATAGCTGGACAAAAAGGGTGTGATCTAACACGGACTGGGTGGGGGCGCCCAGCAAGGCCGTGTGCCTAGATTCTTCCTGGCCTCTCGGAGCAGCACTGTTTCCTTCTGAGTGTGGGACAGACCCCCCCAACTCGAATGGGAGCCTTCTGACCTACAGCTAAGCAAGGGAGGAGAAATAATTTCTTTATGGCCAGATTTTACACTGAATAGGTTAACGTTTTATGTTGGGCTTTGGAGAAAAGGGGCTTGCCTTGGGGGAGAGGGATTCTAGTTTCTATGGTTGGCTTTTGGGGACAAAGGGACTGAGAGACAAAAGGACAGGAGAGGGGCAGAGAAAAAGATTTGCTTCTGAGGTCTTCATTTTGGGGTACTAATTTCTGGGAAGACAATTAAATAACACACACCTGCACCCCAGGTTGGTGGGTGATCTTGATTTGCACGTGGGAGCCGCAAATGTGGTAGAGAGTGATGAACAGATGAGGCAGTTAAGGGGTGTGGGGGCCCTCGGCAGGATCAGTATGATGGGCGCTGACCTGACATCTATACTGATATGTGCTGCTTTTAAATCCCTTTGCAATGTGTGGGTGAATGTAGGTGCAAGGAAAAGGCCCATGAAATGTTAGAAAAGGACAAGGATATATTTGAGAAGGGCTGTCTAGAGACACAAAGGCCTGGGATCATGTGGTTAGCCTGCTTCTAACTACAGGAGAAGGTAACAGTACAGAATGAGGGACATCTTCAAAAGAGCCATCACCTTCAGATTGGAGCCCCAGCAATTCCAAGCCAGCTAAATAGAATCCATACCCTTAAGTAGCAATAAGTATCAAGGTCACAACTGTCTGTCCTAAGGTCATAACAGCCTGTGAGCTAAGCACTTTCCTTATCCTCCTTATTTTACAGATGTGGATGTGGAAGTCCAGAGACTTACCTTTACCAAGGTTATAGACCTGCTAGACCATTCTTACGCCATCTGTGCTCCATCACTGTGGAAGTTAGTGGAAAGTTCATTCATTAAAGATAGAACTTTCCTTCTGTCAACATTACACCTTTTCCAGGAACACTATAGCCCATCTCAAACAATGGAGGCCTGAAGAGAAAGGAAGAATCAGCAACCTCTCCTCCTGCCTAACACCATGGCTGTGGGACCAGAGGGAAGGCAGCAGGGTGCAGAATTAAGTGCCTGACACTGGAGCAGAGGAGCCTGGTCGGGACATGCTCTGCTGCTCACTAGCTGACTGATTTTGGACAGGGTTCTTAGGTTTCTCTGTGTCTCAGCTCCTTCATCTATCAATTTGGGGCATTTTAGTATTTATTTTACATAGTTTTTAGGAAGACTCAAAGTTGTAGGATGACCCTAAGTCTGTGGCAGGCTGCCTGATACATAGTGAGCACTCAGCAAATGGCAGCAATTACTAATCAGTAGGGGATAGATTATTCTCATACCAATTTCCATCTTGTGGCTACTATTAATTTACTACTAATTATATCCTGATGTAATTTGCATATACCATTTAATTGACTGAGAAAGTCCCATTAATACTTCATAATGGAGTACACAAATTATATGGGGAAAATATTGTCAGAATATTATAAAGAAAGGCCCACTCTTTCTTTCTGTCAAACATTGAAATCTCATGAGGATTACTATGTTTTGATAACTTAGTAACTCTCACTAGTTTTTTGTAGATGGGACCATCATTTTGCTCATGAGCAAGGCATGCATCCATTTCATGGCCTTACCCCTTTTTTCGTGTTCTAAGAAAATGCTTTACTCTCAGTCATATCCCTCTTCTCCCCAACCAGTCACGCCACATACATCGACTCCCTTCCCTTCCCTGCGGTAATGTTCAGACTCATGTCTTTGCTCACAGGCAGCCATCAGGGACTTAGAAAACCCCATGAGGCACTTAGCTCCCATCTTCTCACCTTGACTGCTGGGACTTCCTTGGGAGGCATTTTCCACCAACTTTCTCCTCCACATCAAGGATATTCTATTAGTATCCTGAATGATGTCCTTAACACCACGTCACTGGATACCTTCTCTCTTGCCCTGACCTGTCTTGAGAAAGGTAAGAGAAATTGTGCCCAGAGCCACTTGTGACTGTTAGTTCTCCCTTTGGTGGACGTTGGGGCTCAAGTCCCAGTACCCAGCCTTGAATCCTTGGGGTGGGCATCAAATTTCCCCTTACAAAGCCAGAAAGAAGGGATGTGGAATGGGCTTCACAGCTGCCCCCACCCAGGGACCTGTCCACCCATTCTTCCTCCTACTCTTGCTGGCAAGTCCACTGCGTCTCCTAGGTTTTTCTCACCTGTACTTCTTCACCATTTATTTCCTGATCCCCTGTTTACCTTGGAGGTATTTTTTCTTAGATTTTACTTCACATTTATCCTTACTGAAATTTATCAATGGTTATTGCCATTTAAAATATTTTCTTTTGTTCCAGAGTTCTAACCATACGAATTAATTGTTATGTGAAAATTTGATGAGAGAATTCTTGACCCCTCTTTGGAAGACGGAGACAACAACATTTTCCACATTTCAGTTTTTCAGATGTAACATCTTCAAAATCTTTTGGTATCTACATAGATCCCTGTACTCTTATTTACTTAATACATTAAAGGGAACAAAACTGCTGCCAGTTGAGAACCACTGATGTGATTCATGCATATGTGGGACAACAACGCAGATTTCCTTGCGGAGGCCTTTACTCTTTGATTGCAAACCTCAGGCCAGCATGAGCTGTAAAGCCAGACTACACATATTGTTGTTTAGATGCTGTCATGCTGTCACAGGAGACTAAATAGGGCTGCTAAGATTAAGTCTTTCTATTAGTCCTATTGGTTTCTTGCAGTACATAAATCAGGGGTCTGTGATTTTTTACAGGGGCTTAGGAAGAGCTACCCTGTTGCTCACTGGGAGATGCATCAGTATCAGAATAAGAGGCTCATCTCAATGTCTGCTGATGCTTGTCTGATAAGTCATGAGAATACACAGCTCAGGGATCAGCAGGCGCCCTGACTGTCCTTGCCTTGTCCCTTATTCCTTAGCTGTTCCTGTGATAAGGCTTTTGCATGAAGCACAGCATCCTTTCTCCTTCTCTGGGACTCTACTTGCACGTGTGTAAGTAATGATAACAGCTATAAGAGAAAAATATATCTGCAAAATTAAAATGTAATTTTTTATTCAAATCACAGCTGGAAAGCGGTTGAAAGGTCCTCTAAGCCAGCTATCCTTTAAGTGTTACTCAGGGATCTGGGTGCTGCTGCCTTAGACTATGCTTACATCATCTTGGGCCACAAGTTCCTGGAAAGATCATTTAGGACAGTAGGGTGTGGTTATGGCCAAATCTGTACACAGGCAGGTGAGAAATCAAATGCGGGACAAAGGGACCACCTGCACTGCGACTTCTTGGTGATTGTTCGAAGGTGAGCTTTGTTAGATGGACTGTCCCTGGTGCTGGCTATCTAGATCATTCTCTCTGGGAACCTGCCTGCCCACTGTCTCTCTTCCATGTCCTGTGGTGCCTCCCTGATGTCTCCTTCATTTGAACTCCAAATCCCAGACGTTCTCTGTCAGCACCACTCAACTTCCTGGTCCTCTGTGTGGTGAGGTTATGGCAGCTGGATGGGCTCAAACTTCTTCACCGGGATTAGAAACTGTGACCCCAAGCAATGAATCTTGACCTTCTAAAGTTATAAACCCAGATATTCCAATGAGAAAGAATGTTGGAATATACCTTCTCTTGTCAAATAAAAGAGAGCACACTTTAAAAATAAGATGTGAGAGAAATGTGAGGTTTTATTTTTTATTATATGCCTATTAGACATGGAATCATGACAAAAAATAAGATTTTTCTCCATCAGCAAAAACCACTCCCTCTCACTGGAGTCTCTTCCCCTCTGACAAAGATAAAAAGGTGAGACTAATTTTAACCATTTTAAATATGAGGTTTACTGCCAGATGTTTGCAAATATTCACTGGACTGACCTAAAAACACATTTTTTTTTTGTATATGAAGATAATGCAAAAGAAAATATTCAAATAAACTAAAAAGTTACATTTTTGCTGTCTGCTCTTAATTTTTTTTCCTCCACGAACAGGGCACTATCATTTGTCTTCATTGCTTATTCTCATCATACCTGAGAACTATCGTTGGCTATGTTTTGTATCCTGATTAGTTTAATCAAGTAGCCTGATGCTGAGCCAACTGTGAAAGAGGCAAGACCTGTCTTCCAGCCACGCCGTTCCTGTGTTTCTAGCTACTCTTGCTGGTCCACTTTCCCCTCACCTGCAAGTATTCTTGAGCGGTTTCTATAGAATGAGGATACATAGGCCAAAATTAATGAATTTGGTTCTTTTGTGCTCTTCTAGTTGTTTGCACAGAGTTTTTAAAGAGCAGGGTAATAGCAGTAACTGATGGTGAGGGCCAGCGTGGTGGCTCACACCTGTAATCCCAGCTGTCTGGGAGGCTGGGGCAGGTGGATTGCCTGAGCTCAGGAGTTTAAGACCAGCCTGAGCAAGAGTGAGACCCTGTCTCTAAAAAAACCAGGCATGGTGATGAGCACCTGTAGTCCCAGCTACTTGGGAGGCTCAGGAAGGAGAATCACTTAAGCCCAAGCGTCTGAGGTTGCTGTGAGCTACAATGATGCCACAACACTCTACTCAGAGTGACAAAGTAGACTCTGTCTCAAAACAAAAAACAAAAAACACAGACTAAATCAAAAGAAACCTCCCCAAAACAAAAGTGATAGTCACGTTGAAGCCTATTCTTAGAATACTAATTTTGGTTTTACTGCTATTCAGGAAAAAAAATTCATCCATTGAAACTAATATACCTTGAGATGTTGAGGAACTAGTATATTGCTTCTCTTAGAAGAAAACTTTTTCATCTCTTTTCTTTTTGTTTGTCACGTGAAGTTATTTAGAAGAAAATGCAACTTTAATTTCACATAAATGTATATGCAATGGAAACTAAGGTATCACACCAGCCTATGAAGGTTAATCGTACGAACAGCAGTTATTATAATAAAATTGTGTTTCTTTGGAGGCACTTAATCCTGTCAACTTTGTCTTTGGTGATTTGAGGGTTCGTCAGTGTCTGCGTCCTTGTAAACATCAGTCCTGTTGCTGCCCATACTGTCCTGAAGCCATGAAACTCTCTGAGGCCCAACCATCTTGTTATAGTCTTCCTATGTTGGGAGACCCCAGCCCATGTTTTCACATGTTCCAAGCATGAAATTCCTCCTTTGTCTCAGGTGGGTGCATATACTCTGAGTTTTGGAATCTTGCTCCATTGTGAAACAGATGCTGTTGTAGGTTAAATGGTGGCCCGTGTTTTAACTCCTGGAACTTGTGAACCTGAGTTTATTTTATTGATGTAATTAAGGAATTTTTTTTTTTTTTGAGACAGAGTCTTACTCTATGGCCCAGCCTAGAGGGCCATGGCATCAGCCTAGCTCACAGCATCCTTAAATTCCCGGGTTCAAGCTATCCTCCTGCCTCAGCCTCCCAAGTAGCTGGAATTACAACTGTCACAATGTCTGGCTAATTTTTATATTTTTAGTAAAGACTTTTTCAGGCTGGCCTTGAATACTTGAGCTGAAACAATCTGCCTGCCTCAGCCTCTCAGAGTGCTAGGATAACAGACGTGAGCTACTGGCCCTAATTAAGGATCTTAAGATGAGCTCATCTTAAATTATCCAAGTAAACCTTAAATTCAATGACAAGTGTCCTGGCAAGAGACAGAAGAGGAAGAGACACAGACAAACAGAAGAAAAGGCCATGTGACAATGGAGGCAGCGATTGGAGTGATGAAGTCACCAGCCTGGAGCTCTCAGAACCTAAAAGAGGCAACAAGGTCTCCCTTAGAACCTCTGGAGGGAGCATGGACCTGCTGAGACCTTGACTTCAGAGTTCCAAATGTCAAAACTGAGAGAGAATGAATTTCTGTTGTGTTAAGCCCCTGAGAAATTTGTTACAGCAGCTACTGGGGAAAATCATATAGATGCACTTTTCAGACCTTTATTTCAATCTCCTTGCCCTAAGGCTCCATATCAATACTTGAGGATTGGGTTTAGAGCAATCTACTCGATGGACTCTGCGGTACACTCAGGTGTTGACTCTTCATCTTGAACCACAATTTGGGCCTCAATTTTCTCTTCCCTTAGGTTGATGTTTTCTTATATGTTTGTTTCTCCCCCAGGGACTTCCCAGAGCCTGCGGTAGACTCTGAGTGTCACATAGGAGGCAGGTTCCCAGGAGCTGTGCTCCTTCACTCCTTGCAACAATAAGTTCAGAAGTGGACTCCTGACTCACTTCCTTACCAGAGCAGGACGTTGGTACTGGAACCCAGAGCAGTGGGCAGATGGACTCAGCCCCTACAATTCAGAAGTGGCTGTTGCTGTGTTTCACATAGTATGCTGAGAAACTATGGAAGTGTCTGTAGAGAGAGAAAAGAATAGAGGACCAACAGACAAGACAAAGCAAACATGCCCCAAGGCCGCCCACTTTCTGTCCCTCCTGAGGCCTGCATTCTGGCTGTTCATTCTCCATCATGAATGTAACAAGTTCCCGTTTTGCTGGTTGGTATTTGTCGGGGAAGAGTCCTAAGTGACAGCAAACTCAACCCTTGGGGTTCCCAGCCATGCCCTAAGCACTGAGATGGACCCCTGGTCCCTGCCGTCTAGCACTGTGTCACCTGCAGAGCACTCTCATACACATTATGCCAGTCCACCAATCCTGGGTGGGCGAGGTGAGTTTTGAGATGCTGGGAGAAGGAGACTTGGCCCATTCTTGGTATTTGAGGCCTTGAACTATTCTGTCCTTTAAAACACGTGAACACCCAAAGCAAAACTAACCAAAACTAGCAAGGTCTGTATATGAAAGATTCTTCGGCACCTAAGATTCAGAGGGAAGAAATAATGGGACAAGTGTATTTTGTGACTTAATTCAGGCCAGACAATGGGGAAGGAGGGGCTGGAGGAAGACAGAGAAGGCCTAGCTGAGAGCCACTAAGAGTCCTCAGCCCTGCAAAAGATGACAGGGACACAACAAAGGGGTAATTGGGCCCCTGATGTGAGGAACAGTCACAGATCAGCCAACAAAGCCACGCATAAGCCCAAAGCATCCAGCAAGGATTAGGCACCATTAGCTACCCTGTTAGCATAAAAGTATTTGTTAGAAGGCAGTTTTACTTTAACCCCTGTGTTGACCTGTTCCAGTTAATTGTGAGCAGAAAGCAGGATTTGTGGTTGCATGTTTAAGGTTTCAAGACTTTAAAAAGAGTTTGAGAGCACAAATGGTGAATATCAGAGAGGGCTCTTGAAATTCCTGTCATCCTCCTCAATTTCAAACCTACTTCAAATTCTTTGGGGCTTTTACAGAATAATTATCAGTCACTACTCTTTCTGCTGAAGCCTGTTTTTCCCCCCTTTTACTAAGCCTTTGATTTGTAGCTGGTTCTTCCCAGCAGGAGCAGTTTTGTGTGTGAGGCCTAGAGAGATGGTTCAGTTACTCATTCAACTAGTGTCTGATTGAGTGCCAGTGATGTTCCAGGAGCTCAGGATACATTAATGAACAAAGATTTCTGCCTTGGGCGGCGCCTGTGGCTCAGTGAGTAGGGCGCCGGCCCCATATGCCGAGGGTGGCGGGTTCAAACCCAGCCCCGGCCAAATTGCAACAAAAAAATAGCCAGGCGTTGTGGTGGGTGCCTGTAATCCCAGCTACTCAGGAGACTGAGGCAAAGAGAATCGTGTAAGCCCAAGAACTGGAGGTTGCTGTGAGCCGTGTGATGCCACGGCACTCTACCGAGGGCCATAAAGTGAGATTCTGTCTCTACAAAAACAAAAAAGATTTTTGCCTTTTTGGAGGTTATATCATAAAGTGTGTTAAAAGGGGCAAATATGATCAGAAAAGAATTAAACAGGAAAAAGAAATGGGGGGCACGGGTCGCAATTTTCGTTAGGGTGGCTGTGGTTTATTCTTTGCCTGCCCTGCTAACATTTCCCCTTGGCCGGCTCATCCTCAATCCTAAATGTTTAGGATGGGCCTTGTTTCTCTATTCACAGGATTCCTATTTCAGTTAGTTGATGAGAATTGAGATAATCCTTGCTAAGCACCTAGGATTGAAAATTTAGCCTATTAACAATTCTCAGCTATGAGGATGAGAAATATGATGGGCCTGTGTTACCTGCTCGCATCTTCATCACTCCTCCAAAGGCTTGGCAAGTAAAAAGACAGCCTTGTCCTATCAGGCTTTCCATTGACCATGCTGCCTGCTTGCTCTCCATTCACTGTGGGAAAATCATTTAGAGTGAAAGAGGAAAAGTCAATCTTACATAATCAAACTGGCTGACCCTGACTTTTCCTAGGAGAAACAAACATCCCTTCCTGCATTTACTATAATTATTTTCTTAATGGAAAAGGAATTTTTCATTTATTTCCTATGGCACTTTTCTTGTTTTTTCTACCTTCTGAAGAGATAATACTATTAGAGAACTTCATTTGAAGATGAATGAATCTTTTGTTGAGGTTTCAGGACCTAAACTTTCTTATGCTGCTTTCTTGGGACAGACTTTCTACCTTTTTTTTTTTTTGAGTTTTAGTCATGGCCTGCATGACCAGCTACATAATTTTGGGGGCCAAGTGCAAAATAAAATAGGGGACCCTTGTTTAAGAATTTTAAGATAGTGACAGCAGAACATTAAACCAAATACAGGATCCTGCTGAGTTGATCATGGACTCAGCCCTGCCTCTTCCGACCTCTGTGTTCAAACCAGGTGTTTGCTTTAAAATCCACAGGAAAAATCCAGTCCAGTATAAATATATGGTGGTACTTCTCAGCTTTAATTTTATAAAACACTTTAATTATGGTAAACTGAGAAAAAGAATCAACAAAGGATTTACTGAATTTGTGAAATTGAGAAAATACAAGCTCTTTTTGTATAATATAAAATGTAATCGAAAGAAAAATTCTTTTAAAAATAATGTATCTTAGAAACAATCTTTAGAGTACTCCTTGAATGCTTTCTTATTAAATGCAGTTATAGCTAAATTACAATCTGCTTAATTAAGCTTCCTTGGTCTGCACGGATGTTCCCATTCTAGGAAGCATTATGAAATTAGGAGACAGAACAAACCAGATTTTGTGAGCTGGTTCTTAGAGAAAAGGGAGGCAAGGAAAATACTTTTCGCTTGGGAAGACTGAAGAGGAATCATCAATTGAAGGTAAGTTTTTGGATTCTCAGCTGCAGTGTTCTTGTTCATCATTAGCATCCATTTATATTTATGGGTATGTCGCTGTTATTAATATATAACATATGACATGTTCACTGAAGCAAATACCTTCGGTAATATGTAAGCGGAATTGCCAAAGGAAATTGAATTTACACTGAGCATCTCTGGGAAATTTACACAGGGACACACACATGCATGTACATGGATGCACACGGATGCACGGGTACTCATGTATACGCACACGTGCTCATACACACACGTGCACACCAGCTGATATACACATTATATTTTGGAGCAGGCCTTGGCAGAGTATGATCACTGGGTCAAATCTGGCCTACAGCCTGTTTTTGTGCATAATGTTTTATCGGAACATTACCATACCCTTTTGTTTACCCGTGTCTGTGGTGACTTTGTACTACAGAGCAAAGTTGAATGGGTGCCGCAAAGCCTAGGATATTTACTATCTGGCTTTTTATAGAAAAAAAGATTTGCTGATCTCTGGCTTAGAGTCATTTAACTGATGAAATATTTCTCTAGCAGAAGATTAGGCCTATAAAATACATAATAAACGCTATTTATTCACACACCTTAGTTTTTGTTTATAAATGTGTTATCACCAGGCAATATTTTTTTACAGTGTAATTAGCATAAAAATAATTCTGAAATCAATTGTTATTCTTTAATTGTAACTAATCGGACTGTACTGCTTTGTGTTTCTGACATGATTGATTTGACTCCCAGTTTATCCTCTTTGTGATGCAAAGTTGCTGAGAAGTTAAATTGAACCACAAGTTAAACCACCTTATGGTTCAAGGTGAAAATAATATATTTTCCACTTAAAATTTCTATAATCATGTTTGGTGTGTGAACACTAAAAATAGTGGTAGCCTACCAAGAGAACTTTTGAAAACCATTTTGCTTTGAGTTTCTTAATCAATCAGTCATAGTGAATCAGCTTCTAAATATATTTTCTACTTACAAATAAAAAGAAGTTTCAAAATTATGTGATTTACTCCTCTCATTACCAGGGAATGAACTCAAAATAGTAGTTTAAAAAATGAACAAACATGCCAAGTACGTAACATAGAATTTTTCGACAGATGTTATTTACTTACCAAGATAAAATCAATCAACTTACTTTCACAGATCATGTTTAAAGCATACACACACTCAAGAGGGGTAAGCATATTTTCTCAACCTAAAAAATAAGAGAGGATGATATATATAGTTTAGGAGTAGACATAGGATCTCTGGGAAAGAATACATTTGGGGTATTGAGAAGAAAATCTTTGGGTATAGAATCACTACTTGATATTACGGTATTACCTTGATACTTTTCCAGGTAGATTGAAACTTTACTTTTCAAAAACATTATTTTTTATTGGGCAGTGAATAGTTATCAAAGAATATTTATTTTATAAGTATAAAGTAAAAATAATAATAACCTACTGTTCATCTTAGGGAAAGGAACATTGCCTTTATCTCTGACATTTCCTATGTGTCCTGGCCCATCACAGCCTGGTCTCCCTTTACCCCTGTGTCATTGTTATGGGGAAGTTGAGACTGTTTAGTGAGCATAACAGGATTTCTGCTGGGACGCATTCATCCAGCAAACTCTCGCAGCAGTGGGTATGTGGCTAATGTTTCAAAATGGTACAGAGCTGGTTTTACTGAGCCAGGGGACTCAGCCCACCCAGAGGATACTGTTTAGCTTCTTTTGGGCTGATGAGCCCGCTTGTTTTCTGCTAGTAAAACCTGTGTCAGTTGCCAATGATGACTAAAATTCACTCAGAGGCTTTGCATTGGTAGATCTTCGTTCTGATTTTAAAGTAGGACTTTTTTAGTGCCATTGTGAGTTTTTACCTTGGCCAGGCACGGTGGTTCACACCTGTAATCCTAGCACTATGGGAGGGCAAGACAGGTGGATTGCCTGAGTTCAGGAGAAAGAACAAGACCCAGTCTCTACTAAAAGTAGAGAAGAAAAAAAAAATAAACTAGCGGGGCATGGTGGTGGGTGCCTGTAGTTCCAGTTATTCTGGAGGCTGAGGCAGGAGGATTGCTTGAGCCCAGGAGTTTGAGGTTGCTGTAAGCTATGATGATGCCATGGCATATGACCAAGGGTGACATGGTGAGACTATGTCTTGGGGAAAAAAAAAGAATTTTTATCTTGTTTCATGATTGCATAGATATTTTTTCAGAAAATTGGAAGAGATGTCAGTAGCTGCCAACCATTTTGGACTGAATATGCATCTATCACAGATTCTATTTCTTAAAGTAATAACATATTTAAGCTTCAGATGTTTAACAAGTCCCTTGTTTATTTCCTATGCCAATTAGAGGTGACTTCGGGATTGCAAAAGAAGATTGGAAACAGAAAGCTTTCTGTATTAGAATCTTTCAGGGTTTGGCTACTTCTTCCTACTTTCTACCATTCATCAGTTTGTTCACTGAACTCTTAATCTTACATAGGCCTGAGATCAGCTCTCCTGGAGGAATAAACACCATCTGTATCTGAGACTCCAATCTGAGAGAGACATTTATTTTTTCAAGAGTAAGGATGTAAGGATTTATTTTAGATACATTCATACAATTACCTCAATCAAATGGTGTGTTTGTGCCATTGTCTGCCTTGTGATGGCATTAAAATCTGTTCCATTTAATAGTAGAAATCAGCTGTTGTGTTTTCTTATGATTTTTCCATAGAAGATTATTGCAATAACTAGGGCTGCTTATGAAATTGCTGATATAAGGGCAGAAAACAGGCTGGCACGCTCATCCTGGAATGGATGAGAGAACAACAAATGAACAAAGTGAAAAAAGGCAGGTTTTTGTGTTTTCTCTGACTTTTCCAAAGTATCTAATATAATTTGTTCCAGTGCTGAGGACAATCAGAACCTACATCTCTAAACTCTGAAGACTGAAGTAAGCTCTCTGCAAAGAAAGGGAGACAAGGTATAACTCGGAGAAAAATTTAATCCATTCATCAGAATTAAGCCACAGGAATAAGGAAAGCTGGGCATAAAGAAGAAGGAAACACATTTCCATTTTTATCTTTTTCTCCAAGTTGAAGTCAAATGCATGGGGAAAAAAGCAACTCAGTACATTTCATTTCTGATGTGTTTGAAGTCTTTTTTTTTTTGAAACTGCAAATTATTGCTTTACATCCTAACGTCAAGCTCTGGAAGTGATTGTTGTTTATTCTGGAAGTTTAGTTTTTAATTTTTTTTTCTTTCTTGTCAAAAAGAATTAAATCCTGATAGGCAGATGACAAGAACCGGTGTTTGTGCTGATAGAGGTGTGCATCAAAATGCTCCCAAGTGAAAAAGCGACCTCCAAAGGGATCTCATTGAAATTATCCCATTGGGCATCCAGTAATCACTTTGAGGGCTGATGGGTGGGAACCATATTGGAACCTTTGTTTTTCTGCACAAAAATAAATAACAAAATAGTAAGTATTTGACATATATATATATATTTTTTTTGAGACAGAGTCTCAGTATGTCACTCTGGGTAGAATGCCGTGCTGTCACAGCTCACAGCAACCTCCAACTCTTAGGCTTAAGCAATTCTCTTGCCTCAGCCTCCCACGTAGCTGGGACGACAGGCACCCATCACAATTCCTGGCTATTTTTTGTTGCAGTTGTCATTGTTGTTTTAGCTGGCCCAGGCCAGGTTCGAACTTGCCAGCCTCGGTGTACGTGGCTGGTGCTGTAACCACTGTGTTTAGGCACCGAGCCAGCATTTGACATATTTCAATCAGAAGAAGGGCTGAACTCCCTGCAGGAGTTTCTGGGAATTGACTGACATATGACAGAGACCCCCCTCATTGCTTTCCTCTAAATAACTACCTGTGAACTCAGGTTTTGAACCCTGTTTGTCTGCCGTATACGAGCTGTTCAATAGGAATATTCTCAGGTACATGTGTGATATGGAAATTGGCCCACAAAGACAAGGTTGCACAGGGCTTTTGTAGCTACGTGTTTCCATAACATTTACAACTACAACACCCAGGCATAGAGATAAGATTGCCTTTTTTTTTTTTTTTTTTAAGAAGAATGTCTTATTATTTTGTCAAAACTCTTGGAAATCTATGGGTACTAATGTCAATTTAAATGAAAGAAATACTTGTATGTTGGTTTTATTTTTTATTCTATTATTTCAAATGATGTTTGAAACCACCCTGCTTCATTTGGAAGCATTTGTTTGGCCATTGGGCATGCAAGGGGGAAGACCTATTCCAAAAGGGAATGAACTGAAGTTACTTAATCCTAATTCATAAAGTCTTAGAGTAGAAAGAACCTTTGAGATGATCAGTCCAATACCTTCCTGAACATAGTCCTCTGGCCTCTCTTGGGCCTTTCTAGTGGATACAAACTCATTATATTTTAGAGAGTCATTCTCTTTGGGGAAATTACTAGGAGTTCTTTCTTGAGATTAAATCTGAATACCTATAATTTTCATATCTCGGAGCAATACAAAGAAGATGATTAATCATTTCATTTAAAAATTGTTATTTTAGGCCTCTGCAAATGTTTAAAGAAAGTTTTAACATTCCCACATGATTCTCCCCCTCATTCTTTTCCCCAAGGTTAAATAGATTCACTTTCACCGACCATTTCATATAGGGGAAGTTTTCAGAGATTTCTCACAATGTTGTCTTCTGGAGAAAGTATGAGTCTTTCAACAAATTCCAGCTTTGATTTTGGTTGAGAAGGATCACCTTAAACCAGGGTGAATTACCTGAATTACCTGGGGAACCTTGAGAAGTTTTGTTTCATTTCATTTGTAGACATTTGATTTCAGGTAATAGGATATGGGGCCTGGGCATTAGCATTTTCTAAAAAGTCACTCAGTTTAGTAGAAATAATGCCCCCTTGATTGCAAGAGGGACTTTGCCTAACAATTGCAATCAGTGTAACCTGGCTTATTGTACCCTCAATGAATCCCCAACAATAAAAAAAAAAAAAGAAAAGAAATAATGCCCCCTTTACCAAAATTACCTGAGTTCTAGGCAGGGATTTAGGACCAAGGAGGCAGGTAGGGAGGTAACAAATGTGTGATCAGGCCAATGGAGTCGTAAGACAGCCTATCTAACCATTTCAGGAGAAGCAACATTTACCATTTATCAAATGCTTACTTAATGCCTGGCATCTGGCTAACTGTGAAGTTATTTAAATATAAAAGGTATAAATAAGAACCTGAGGCTGAGAACAATTGACATGGCCAGGATGATACTGGCTAAGCAGAGGGGCCAGGAGATTACTCTCCAGGCTCTTGTGGCCTGGGGCTGACCTCCCTCTTGATCACCTGGCTGTACCACCATGCCTGGCCCTTAGAACAAGGGCCTGGAATAGAAATGGTGGTCGTTTGACTATAAAAGTTAGTTGTTCTTAGGCTGCTGGGAGGCCCAATGTAGTGAAGCTGAGTGGACACCCTTTGCCTTCTGGATTACTGGGGCTTAATGAGTGGTGATCAAAGCAGGTCGAGAGGACCCGCGGGAATTGGCAGCCCTCTGCCTCATGGTGGAGGCTGTGGAACCAGCGCTCCTGACAGAAAAGCCATCGGGCAATTTTGCAGGATGCTCATCTGCCTGTTTTGCAGGATACTAATTAAAAAAACCGTATCTGTAGGATTTCTTCCAATCCCATTTTGAGATTTTCTTAGTCCTAATTAGAGTATCACTTGGCATTCAGGGGTAAAAAAAGATCGTGCTTTGAGTGTGCCCTGGGTGTGCCCTGGGCAACCTCCTCTGCCCTCCACCGTCCTCTCATTTCCCTTCTCGGCATTTCAGACTCGCCAGGCACCCTCTCGACCTCACACCCTGAAAACCTGCATTGGTGGCAGCTGCCGAGGGATAAACAGGACACAGCAGATGTGGCAACAGCCGGAGTGGACTCAGTTCATTGTGAAACCGTCTTTCAAGTGAGACTCAGCCAACAGCTCCCAGGCCGCCTCATGTGTTCTTTTGTTAGATAAAAAGTACGATAAATTTGTTCTGGAATAAGAAGGCTTAGAAAAATTTCAAAAATGTAATGGTTTGTTTTGAAGCCCTAGATTTAAAAGTCAGGGTTTCCAAGCATGACTAGTCCCCAAGACATTGTAGTCGTTGGCCATGGTTAAGCTTTCCCAGGTAAGTTTTCCTAGAAAGGAAGTTAACTAATCTTTTAGATGTCAGCCTCTATACCATTTCAACTGGGACTTGGATGTCCAAGTCCAGGCTGGGTTCTCATTTAATTAGTTTGGGGTTTAGCCTAGCCATCTGGATTTTAAAGGGCTCCCCAGATGACTCTAGTGTGCAGCTAACATTGAGAACCACTGATATAAAATGATTTCCTGGAGATGATCATGATGCCCTGTTGGTCGGGAAGTTCACAGTGCTTTCTCCACTGACAGGTTCCTACTGAGAAAGAGACTTGGGTTCCAAAGCCATCACCCTCACTGCTCATCCCTATGACTTTGGGAAAAGCGTGTCCTACTTTTACAATGACAGCAATAGTCCTCCCTGTGAGGTTGCTGTTAGAGCTGAACGGGGTCATTCACAGGAAGTGTCTAGCACTGAGCTTGGCCTCTCGTCCAGCTTTCCTGATGTCCTGTGCTTGTCCTTTTTTGTAGGCTAGTTTCATTTGAAAAAATGGGTGTGCCCGCATATTACATTTATTTCTGCTTAATATTTATGCTAACTCCTTCCTAGGGAATGGGTTATGCCCTAAATAAAATGAAAACTCTTAATACATATCTGTTGACTTGAAGTCGATAATGAGATTGCTGTTCACTCTCAGGTGGGAAACATTGCGACTGGAGGGACAGGAATGCAGAGAGAAGAGGACTGTTACCTGCATTTTCCCCACTGTTTCCTTTACATATAATTTTTGCTGGGTAACAAAGGAATTCTAAAATGTCCTTTCCACATTAACTAAAACAGTACCCTCTGGCATCGCACGCAGCCCTCTCATTTCGGATGCATTTTATGTGGGAGAGATGGGCACTTGTCTTGGTTGTATCTGTCAGGTTTTACACAAGATTTTAGTTGGTGAAAACCATTCTTCTGCTACAGAACTTTGAGAATCTTTTCCAGTCTATAGTTGAGGAAACTGAGCCCCTGTCGTCAAGTTAGATGACTTGCCAAGTTCTCACTGCAAATAAGGGACTGAACTGGGTGGTGTCCTCAGCCATTCTGGTCTCCCCTCTGACCCCTCTTTCCTTCATGGTCTATAGTCTGATCACTAGACTTGAATGCAGGTGAGACTCACCCGGGGATTTGGCTGAGTTGCTACATGCCGCTTCAGTAGGGCCGGAGCAGGTCCCGGGAGCCCTCCCATTTAATACGCTTCCCCACGTCAGAATACAACAGCCTTTCAGTGCTAACAGTGACTTCCCGGGGCTTCAGTCAGGCGTTACGTAGACTCAAGACTCACGTGTAACTCACGCTTTTCCAGTCTGTTATCCTTCCGGCGTGGATGCTTGCATTTGGAACGTATCTCTTCTTTCTTCCCCTGATCCCCACTATTTAGTCAATTTCTCCCTTCCTATTCCAGTCACATTTTTCTTTGCTCAACTCTTAAAAATTAACATTTAGTGATTGCCCCAAAGTTTGTCACAGATTGCTTTGTATGTATTGACTTCTTTATAACCAGCCTATGAGCCTTTTTAGATGGGAAGTGTATCCTGACTGTTCACAATTCTGAATACATGTAAATGATGAGTAAATATGTCCAGGCGATGAAAACCAGCCTGTGTCAGTTTGACTGACATGTGGTAATGGGGAATTGCTAACTTTTTTATTCATGGGTATATCTTAAAATAAACACCACTGTCATCGTTATTATTTTCATCAGCATGTCCTTATTATTATTTTCTTTCCCTAGGTAGTCTGCTGGGTCTTTGCACAATGATCATTTTCTGTAGAATTTCTGAAACATCATTTGCTTGACTCAGTCCATCACAGGCCGTTGTTGCTTAGCAGTAATAATGACATGTTGAGAATTATCTAAGGCGCTGTAACACCCCGAGCAGAGGCTAGCCCAGGGCAGCAGGCTGGTTAATTGTGGTCTTCAGTCATTACCAGGACACCAGTGCCAAGGAGGGAAGGAAAATGCATTTAATTATATTTTTGATATAAATTCACATCAAAACAAGTAAGTAGTCCTAAGTTCTTAATATGCAGCCCATTTGAATATGCTTAAAACAATAGACATAGAAACCCAGCCTAAAATAACGTATTTTTCCCAAGAGCCTGAGAGGTTATTTGACAGTATGTGTGGCTCCTGCCTTCCTTCCAGAACTCTCTGTGTGTGATGGACAGGGATGGGTGGCCATGGCATTGATGGCTGAGTAGTCACTTGAGGAATGGCTACTTGTGAAATGTCATTCTTAGAGCCATTGTGAATGATTGGATATACTTGTTGCTTCTTTTTCTTATAACTCAATGAGTTGCTTATGTTCCTAGGCCTGGGGTCTTTCATGTCAAGTTAAAGTCAGCTGTGGATCACAAATGCCAATCCTGAAAGTAGGGTTTGTATTGGAAAACTGGGAACTATATGCTACCATTTAGAGAGACTGACTAATGCCCTGGATGACCTCATCATCTCTTTTCTCCTCCAAGCCCCACAGCTTTGTGGTCATATTGCAATTAGTGATACAGAGATAGAATGTATACAGAATGTTGTCATTACTGATGACTGTTTCCAGCGTCATCCTGACAATATTCTTACTACTTCTTAGAACACAGAGGCACTCAAGTGTCCTAGGCATGGGATAGAACTCATCCAATGAATTAATAAAAATAAAGAGAATCTGGAAGTTAATAAAAATGAAGAGAAAGATGAGCATAATCCTAAAGGGTGAAAAAGAAGTTGGGGATGGGGAATTGGTATTCCAGTAGCCCACCATCTCCAGGTGAAACATACAGAGGTAAATTCATGGTTCTTCAAGATAAGCAATTCTCAGGAGGCTCAAATTTGGTCCAGTGTGCTGGAAAGAGCATTTCACTTTGTGAGGTCTAGCGCTTGATTCTTTAAAGAGTTATCCTTATTTGCTGTAGTTCTTTCATACTCATGTTGACTTCAGTACAGAGATTCTTTTATGTGGTTCTCTAGCTCTTTCTCTTAGAACAAGGGACAAAATATTTTAATTAACTTCTGAGTGGGCATTAGCAGGTAGAGTTCTTGAACTTTAACAATGAAATGTGAAAAATAATAGTCTATGAATCTCTAAAAGATCCCTAAGTGAATCTGAAGTTTGTTTTGAGCTTTGAGCTCCATTTAGGTATGACATTGATATTTACTGTCAATGTCATGGGCTCCTGCTGTTGTGACTGTACTATATTCTGGAACATCAAGGCCCTGGAATGCTAAAATTGGTACTTATGATGGAGCAGTCAGGAATCGCTTAGAGGATACCAAGGGAAAGATGGCAAAACCCCAAAGAGCAGGAGAAAAATTATGCTCAAAAAAAATCTATCTTTATGAAAACAGGCCAGTGTCCCTCTATTCACTACAACTAGATCCACTGCTTGAAAATAGTCTCCTTATGGTGTCATCTGCGGCTTAAAAATTGCAAGATCCTATGAGTGATGTCTGCACACTGCATTCTGGTCTAGGAGACTAGTCCCAGCTAATCTTCTGCTCCATCTCAAATTCACCCGCTACTTTTTTACTGCATGTAAGGCGCTTTATCTCTAGTTTGTGCCTTCCCTTCCCAATGTCTTGGTAAACACCTTGTTAAGGATCTGTTTCATCTACTTTTATATCATGTATAATATCGGGCTCTGCCTTCCTTTGTCCCTTCCAGGAGAAATAATTTATGCCTCCCTCTCTCCCCTGACCAAAGGTTAACTCACCCTCTTCCCTAGCTAATTTTGACCAGCTGCAGCCTCCTCCTGAGTTCAGAGCTGCCAATTAAACTGTCCTAGGTTAGCCAGGTGTTGTTGTGCCAGGGATGAGTCCCAACTGTGCGGGTACCTTCAAGCCACAGAGTTTTCCTGTCCCAGAGCATTGATCTTGATTTTGCACCTGGGCTTCTGTTTTGGTTTCTTTCTTTAGTTCTCCAACGAATCACCTCGTGGCCCAGAATCACCCTGCTCCTCTCCAGCTGCCTGGAGTCACACAGGTGCCACACACCCTGCCCACCACACATTTAACCTTGTAAACTTGCTTTGACCTTGTAAGCAGGCACACTTGCCTAAACCTGCCGGAGCCGGACGCAGTGTTGCTCAGCTTCCCTGTAGCTGCCTCCTGACCCTGGGTAAGTGTCTTTGCGAGCTGCCGAACTATTTCCAGCTTCTAAAGTTTCGTTTTCCCAGGGTATTCATAGACTTTGCACCTGTGTACTGTTTAGCAGAAAGTAAAACTTTTGTCTCCCTAAGAACGTTTTAAATTCAGATTGCCTTGGAGACAGAATAGACAGAATGCCTTGAAATTTCCTGAGTGTCCATGACTTAGTGCTTTGAAGCTAAGAGAACACCTGAAGCGTGAATCCTTAGTATACTTCAAAACATGCAAAGACCACTGACGGTAAGGGGCTTGAGGATAATCTGGAAAAATCTGCTACTGCGTATTGATATCAATGTTGGAAATTTTAGGAGGAAAAACATTATTGATCACACTTAGTCTGCTAATATGGGTGAGAGAATCAATACAGAAAGAAACTCTAAGTGTTCTGAAATTCCACATAAATTGGGTATCTGCTTAAATGATATACATGTCCCAGATGACTGCATTGTTACTGCTTCATGTTTTCAAGAGGAAGGACTATAGTAGGTATCTGATGTAATTTCTATTTATTTACATTTGTTTTTATGATAATAAAAAGCGTTCTTGTGGAAGACTTGAGAATAAAGTCTATGAGCAAAATGAGAAAACCATTTCCTATAATCACATCACCTGATGAGAATTGTTATTGTCCATCTTTCTCTCACTTCTCATCTTTACACACATCATTTTATACCAAAATGCTTTTTGGTATCTCGCTTTTTCAATTGGCAAAAATCATAAACGTATTCTCCTACCAATAAATATGTATTTATTATCCCTTTAAATGACCATATGAAGTTCCTCGGATTGATTCCCCGTAATACAACTAATTTCCCATCAATGAATTTGATAGGGATTTATCTTTTTGCTGTTCTTAAAATGTTGCAAAAATATCCTTTGGTCTACATGTTTGAGCTCTTGTTCTTTAGTGTAAATATGCAAAAGTAGATGGCTAGCACAAAGAATAGGTAGTTTTCAATTTTTAAATATTTATTGCCAAATTGCCCTCAAAATGTTTTCTTCAGATCTCATTGTAGTTCTTTTGATTAGTTTCATTTCACCTTTGTCAAGGTGACAGGTGAAAAAAAATTGTGTAGTGGGTTCTTTTGTTTATTTAGTGGATATTTATTGAACATTTGCTATGTATCAGAAACTGTCTGATTAGGGTTATGGGAACAGAGTAAAACAAGGCAGAAAATTTCCTTTCTTTCATGAAAATATACTTGTGGTGGATGGTACTAATATGCAAACAAACAGAAAAATCTTAGCTGGTGAGATGTGCTAGCCTAAGAACTGGGGCAGCCAGTGATTGGGGAACTACATTGGGAAGGTGGTTGTGATTCCGAGAGGTGATATTTACACTGAGATCTGAATGAGAGAAGGGCACACAATGTTTCTACAGAGGAAGGTTCCCGGTGGACAGAATCGCTAGCATCAAAGTGCACAGGGAATTTTATAGCACCACTGTCCACAATAGTCAAGAGGTGGAAACCGCCCTAACATCCATGGATGGACGACTGGATAAACAAAAGTGGTCTATCTACACTGTGAAATATTATTCAGCATGGCAAAAAATTGAAGGCCTGATACATGCTGCCACATAGATGAAGAACCTTGGAAGCATGCCGCTAAGTGAAGGAAGCTGGGCACAAAAGTTCACTTATTGTAAGATTCCTACTTGTGTGAACTATCCTGAATAGATAGATTTATAGAGATACAGAGTAGATTAATTGTTGTGAGGGTCTGGGGGGGCTGGAGAGTGATAAATTAACTGGTGTGGAGTTTCCTTTGAGTGCAATGAAAATGTTTTGGAAGGTTTTGGTCTACAAAGGGTGGTTATTGAGGATATTGTTAATGTACTAAATACTACTAAATTGTACATTTTAAAATGGTTAATTGTATGTTTTGTGACTATTACCTTAATTTATAAGCATGTGGTAAGTATAGGCTTGCTCCTTTTAAGAACAGAAGGGCCAGGAGTGGGTATATATGGGAATGGTAGGGAGGTAGTTGAGAAAGTTCTGTACTTCCTTCAGGGTGGAAGATTTTAGCTTTTACCCCTTGTCAAATGGCTGTGAATGTTTGGTTACATCCTGTGGGTGAAAGGGCTTCCTACCCCTTTCCCGGTGGTGGACAGGTCTTCGTTGTCCTCCTGGAAAGCAATGGATGTGTGCTGGGCCCTGGGGCAGGACAGTTTGCTGCCCTCCGGTGGTAGCTATGGCATCTGCCTCATGAACAAGAAAGGTCTGGAGAAATGGGCGTGCTTGGGCTCCCCCCATCCCCTGTCAGAGAGCATTTGTGCAGTGGGGGTGGGAGCGTCTGTGTGTCTCCCCTGTCTTGCTCTAGGCTTGCTTATGCAAAAGGAACTACCTAGGGAGTGTGCACTTCTCATGAGTCTGAAGATCCCAGCTATTCTCTACTGGCACCTGACCTTTAAGAATTTCTTAAAATCTTAGCTAATTTCTTTCTACCTACTTACTTCTGGTAGCTGCTTCTTTTTCCTATGTCTGAAAAAGGTGAAACAGTTGTTATGTCTTGTATCTGTTGGACATGATTAATTCTCTTTGGGATTTAGTTCACTTGGTTTTCTGGTATGTTCAGCTCCAAAGAAGTTATGATTTTGTTGATTATCTAAATTTTATTTCTTGTTAGATTGGAAGTGCTATTTACTCAGGGCTTTCTAAGTTAAAGTAGAATTATGTACATAATATGTGATTATATTTCTTACATAGCACAATAAAGTATTATAATTACTTATATTTTATATATAGTTTGTGCATAGTCAAATAAGTCCAAATTTTTTTATGGTTTCTGCATATCACATTTTTAGGACAGAAAACATGTCATACAAATGTATGTCATATATACATTTACATACATTTCTCACAAAATGCTAAATTAATATTCACCTGTATGTTTTATAATATATATATATATATATATATTTTTAGAGACAGAGTCTCATTTTGTCACCCTTGGTAGAGTGCTGGGGAGTCACAGCTCACAGCAACCTCCAGCTCTTTGGCTTAGGCTGTTCTCTTTCCTCAGCCTCCCGATTAGCTGGGACTACAGGCGCCCCCAACAATGCCCAGCTATTTTTTGTTGTTGTTGCAGTTTGGCTAGGGCCTGGTTTGAACCCGCCACCCTTGGTATATAGGGTCGGCGCCCTACTCACTGAGCCACAGGCACCGCCCTGTTTTATAATATTTCATAGATTTTATTTTCATATTTAATCTATTTGGAATTTACAATAAGATTTAAAGTAATAATCTTATTTTCTTCCTCCAAATGATTAGATGAAAGCCTACTGTTTTCTTTTTTATTTGAAATGGTGCCTTTATTATATGTTTATTTTGGTTCATTTATATATTCCTTTGCAATCCATTGATCCAATCCAGTTTTTCTCCCCCACAATGCAACTAAGTTTTAATGACTGTAGCTTTATAAAGCGTTCTAACCAATGAGATAATTTCCCCTTCATTCCCCTTCCCCTTCATCTTTTTGATTATTTTATTTTTGTGGTTTTTTTTTTGGCCGGGGATGGGTTTGAACCCGCCACCTCAGGCATATGGGACCGGCGCCCTACTCCTTGAGCCACAGGAGCCACCCTTCATCTTTAAGAAAAAATTCTAGTTTATTCCTGCAATTTTTCTTCTAAGTAATCATCTTTCAGGTTCTTCCAGAGATCTCACTGGAATTTTTTTGAGGTTATATTAAATCTTTGAGCAGTTTGGTGAAGAAATAACCTATCTAAACAATATCTTCCCATTTGTAAAGTTTAGTAAACTTTTTATTATAACTTTCAACAGAATTTTAAGAATATTTGTGTCTATATAATTTGGGGGGGCTTATAAACAAGATCTATGCCCCTTATTTTCCAACTAATTATTGTTAGAATATAAGAAAATATTAATAAGAATTCACATACCTAACTCTGCTTATATGCCAAATATGATGGCAAACAATTTTGCATACTTATATCACATAATTCTGGCAACAATCCTATGAGTTAGGTAGAATTAGTTCTATTTTACACATAAAGAAAGAAAAGTTTAAAAAGCTCAAATTGTTTGGGGTGGCACCTGTGGCTCAAGGAGTAAGGTGCTGGCCCCATATACCAGGGGTGACGGATTCAAGCCCGGCCCTGGCCAAAACTGCAAAAAAAAAAAAAAAAAAGAAAAAGTCAAATTGTTTTATCTGATTTTAGAGACAAGTATATGACATATTTTGAATTTGAAAGAATAGTCTGATTTTAGTATGGTACTTTTAATTTCTACCTTATTTTAATATTTTAAACAATGATGATGGTTGTGATGATCATCAACTATGATGATGATCGTTTTAAATGATGATCCTGCATTTAAAAAAATATACATATCTGAAAGTAACACTAATTTAATGTGATTATTACTAATGAGATTCTTTTTACTTCTGTCTCTGATTTCATTGGCTAGTACTTTTAGCATTATATTAAGTACTAGAGGTAATAATAGGTAATCTTTGCTTTTTATTGTGAATGTTCTTGTTTTGTCACTAGCTAGTTGTTTAAGATAGGTTTTAAAAATATTAATGCTATTATTATTATTAATTCATCATGACTAGCAATAAGTCAAGAAGAGATCGTTAATGTTTGTCCCATGTCTATTAGAAAATCATATTTTTTGGTGTTTGAGTGACTATTTTTATGATTTACTAAATTTCCTAATATTGAAAAAACTATTATATTTCTAGAATAACTACCATTTAGTTATCACCAATTAAAAAATATACTGGTGAATTTAATACTTATTTTTAGCTTTGTTTCCCAATCGTTTATAAGTGATTAATTTTGTTGCACTTTTTGTTTGCTAATTTGATGGATTTAATATCAGAATAATTTTTAATTTTTTAAATATTTTTTAATGCTCTGGAACCAATTAGACACTTGATCTTAGCCAAAAAGCCAAGAAGCAATATGTTCTGGAACCAATTAACTACTATAGAAATTATCTGTCAAAAATTTTAAAGACCAAGTGAATTGTTTTTGAAGAATAGTTCTTCCTCAGCATTTTCAACTTCTTGAAAATTTATTGTTACATTTAGGTATTTTAATTCTTCTTGGCTTACATATGATAATTTATAGTTCCCAGAATATTATACATTATTAAGGTTTTTACAACATTGAAGTTTATTTACATTTTATAAAATATTTTCCAGATGATTTTAAAATCTGCAGTTCTGTTATATTTCATTTCTCATTTCTTTCTTATTCTACCTGATAAATCTTTCCAGAATTTGACTTTTTTTCTTTTTTTTTTTTGAGACAGTCTCAAGCCATTGCCCTGGGTAGAGTGCCATGGTGTCACAGCTCACAGCAACCTCCAATTCTTGGGCTTACGCAATTCTCTTGCCTTAGCCTCCCAAGTAGCTGGGACTGTAGGCACCAGCTGCAACCCCTGGCTATTTTTGTTGTTTTTGTTGTTGTAGTTGTCATTGTTGTTTGGCAGGCCTGGGCTGGATTCAAACCTACCAGCTCCAATGTAGGTGGCTAGTCACCTAGCTGCTGAGCTATAGGCACCAAGCCAGAATTTGACTTTTTCAATGTGCATTTTTCAAACATCCAGCTCTGAGATTTATTTATCAGTTCTACTGTTGTTGCTTTCCTGAGCCTCAGCTTACTCAGCTGTAAGTTGAAGGTAATAGTATTGACCTCATAGTGTTGTCTTCGGGTTTTGATGGGACTTGAAATACACAAAGCTCTTCCCATCCTATATCACATAGAAATCAAAAAATAGCCAATATGATCACTAGATTCTGCTTTTAAATATATTTATCTCCTCTTCCTCATTTCTATAGGTTTATTTACGGCTCTTATTTAAAAGCCTTGAGTTTCAGGTGAATTGAAGACACCTTTTTTTTTCTTTTTTCTTAGTGTAGATTTACTCTAACCCCGTAAGTTTATCTCTAAGGGTTGATATTAAAGTTCAAAATTGTCTATAACAAAGCATTGATTTCTTCTCATCTCAATAATTATATAGAATAATGGTTTCAAGAGATTTTTGTTTTGTTTTGTCCTATATTTTAATTTATGTATTGGGGTTTTTGTTTTTGTGTTTTGGTGTTTTTTGAGACTGGGTCTCACTCTGTTGTTGGGGCTACAGTGCAGTGATGTCATCATAGTTCAGGATAACCTCCAATTTCTGGGCTCAAGTGATCTTCCTGCCTCAGTCTTCTCAGACTATAGCTGTGTTCCACCATTCCTGGCAAAGGATTTTTTTTTTTTTTTGTAGAAATGGTGTCTTGCGATAGCCCAAGGAGGTCTTAAATCCTGTGCTCAAGCAATCTTCCTGCCTTGGCCTGCCAAATTGCCAGAATTACAGGTGTGAGCCATGGCACCTATATTAAGGAATAGGCCCTATTCTATTTTCACTACTAGGCATTTATTGAGGTTTTATTTGTAATGTTTCAAAATGAATGGAAAAAAATCTTCATTCTTTGAATGGCATCAAGTATCATATATAAGGATAGTAATAAATGATTATTATAAAATTGAATATTCTTATGCCCTTAAGTTAAAAAAAGGGGGAGGGTAAATTCTGATAGCTGAAGGAGTAACTAAGTCTGCCTGGAGTGAGGTTTGGAAAATTATTTAGAAAAATAAAGGTTTCACAGAAGAGATTTGGGTATGAACAAGGAATAGACTTGTAAATGAGATAGGATAAGATGGAAATGGACAAAAAATAATATTAACATAATATTCCCTCCCAAAGATGTAATACGTTTTTCTCTCTACATTCATAGATTTTTAATTTTTTTTATTAAATCATAGCTGTGTACATTGATATGATCTTGGGGCATCATTCACTAGCTTCACAGAGCGTTTGACACACTTTCATCACACTGGTTAACATAGCCTTCCTGGCCTTCTCTCAGTTACTGTGCCAAGACACTTACATTCCACATTTACCAAGTTTCACATATACACTTGTAAGATGCCCCGCTTGTATAATCCCACCAATCCCCTTCCCATTACCCACCTCCCCTCTCCCTCCCATTCCTTTCCCCCTTCCCCCTATTCTTAGGTTATAACTGGGTTATAGCTTTCATGTGAGAGCCCTAAATTAGTTTCATAGTAGGGCTGAGTACATTGGGTACTTTTTCTTCCATTCTTGAGATACCTTACTAAGAAGAATATGTTCCAGCTCCATCCATGTAAACATGAAAGAGGTAAAGTCTCCATCTTTCTTTAAGGCTGCATAATATTCCATGGTGTACATATACCACAATTTATTAATCCATTCGTGGATCGATGGGCACTTGGGCTTTTTCCATGACTTAGCAATTATGAATTGGGCTGCAATAAACATTCTGGTACAAATATCTTTGTTATGATGTGATTTTTGGTCTTCTGGGTATATGCCCAGCAGAGGGATTACAGGATTGAATGGCAGATATATTTTTAGATGTCTAAGTGTTCTCCATATCTCTTTCCAAAAGGAATGTATTAATTTGCATTACCACCAGCAGTGTAGAAGTGTTCCCTTTTCTCCACATCCATGCCAACATCTCTGGTCTTGGGATTTTGTGATATGGGCTAATCTTACTGGAGTTAGATGATATCTCAAAGTAGTTTTGATTTGCATTTCTCTGATGATTAAAGATGATGAGCATTTTTTCATATGTCTGTAGGCCGTGTGCCTGTCTTCTTCAGAGAAGTTTCTCTTCAAATCCCTTGCCCAGCCTGCGATGGGATCACTTGTTCTTTTCTTGCTTATACGTTTGAGTTCTCTGGGGATTCTGGTTATTAAACCTTTGTTGGAGACATAACCTGCAAATATCTTCTCCCATTCTAAGGGCTGTCTGCTTGCTTTACTTACTGTGTTCTTGGCTATGCAGAAGCTTTTTAGTTTGATCAAGTCCCAGTAGTGTATTTTTGAAGCTGCTTCAATTGCCTGGGGGGTCCTCCTCATAAAATACTCGCCCAGCCCGATTTCTTCAAGGGTTTTCCCTGCACTCTCCTCTAGTATTTTTATAGTTTCATGTCTTAAGTTTAAATCTTTGATCCAGTTAGAGTCTATCTTAGTTAATGGTGAAAGGTGTGGGTCCAGTTTCAGTCTTCTACAAGTTGCCAGCCAGTTCACCCAGCACCATTTGTTAAATAGGGAATCTTTTCCCCACTGAATGTTTTTAATTGGCTTGTCAAAGATCAAATAACGGTAAGTAGCTGGATTCATCTCTTCGTTCTCTATTCTGTTCCAGACATCCACTTCTCTGTTTTTGTGCCAGTACCATGCTGTTTTGATCACTATTGATTTATAATATAGTCTGAGGTCTGGTAGTGTGATTCCTCCTGCTTTGTTTTTATTTCTGAGTAATGTCTTGGCTATTTGAGGTTTTTTCTGATTCCATATAAAATGAAGTATTATTTTATCAAGATCTTTAAAGTATGACAGTGGAGCTTTAGTAGGGATTGCATTAAAATTGTATATTGCTTCGGGTAGTATGGACTTTTAAACAATGTTGATTCTTCCCAGCCATGATCATAGTATGTTTTTCCATTTGTTAACATTTTCAGCTATTACTTTTCTTAGAGTTTCACAGTTCCCTTTGTTAGATAAACTCCCAAGTATTTCATCTTCTTTGACACTACTGTGAATGGAATAGAGTCCTTAACTGTTTTTTCAGCTTGACTATTGTTGGTATATATAAAGGCTACCGATTTATGAATGTTGATTTTGTAACCTGAGATGCTGCTGTATTCCTTGATCACTTCTATGAGTTTTGTAGTAGAATCCCTGGTGTTTTCCAGATATACAATCATATCATCTGCAAAGAGCAAAAGTTTGATCTCTTCTGACCCTATATGGATACCCTTGATTGCCTTTTCTTCCCTAATTGTGGTGGCTTGAACTTCCATTACAATGTTAAAGAGCAGTGGAGATAATGGGCAGCCTTGTCTGGTTCCTGATCTGAGTGGAAATGATTTCCATTTAACTCCATTCAATACGATATTGGCTGTGGGTTTGCTGTAGATGGCCTCTATCAGTTTAAGATATGTCCCTTCTATACCAATTTTCTTAAGTGTTCTGATCATGAAAGGATGCTGGATATTATCAAAAGCTTTTTCTGCATCAATTGAGAGAATCATATGGCCTTTGGTTTTTAATTTGTTTATGTGCTGAATTATACGTATAGATTTACATATATTGAACCAGCCTTGAGACCCTGGGATAAAACTGACTTGGTCATGATGCATAATTTGTTTGATGTGTTGCTGGATTCTGTTTGTTAGGATCTTGTTGAATATTTTTGCATCTATATTCATTAGTGATATTGGTCTATAATTTTCTTTTCTTGTTGGTACTTTTCCTGGTTTGGGCATCAGGGTGATGTTTGCTTCATGGAACGTGTTTGGTAGTCTTCCTTCTTTTTCTACATTTTGGAACAGGTTGAGTAATATAGGTACTAATTCCTCTTTAAAGGTTTGGTAGAATGCTGATATGAAGCCATCTTGTCCCGGGCTTTTCTTTTTAGGGAGATTTTGTATGGTTGATGTTATTTGCGAACTTGATATGGGCCTGTTCAACATTTCCACTTGATTCTGGCTAAGTCTTGGAAGGTGGCGTGCTTCCAAGTATTGGTCAATTTCCTTCAGATTTCCATATTTCTGAGAATAAAGTTTCTTGTAATATTCATTAAGGATTTTTTGAATTTCTGAGGAGTCTGTTGTTATTTTGTCTTTGTCGTTTCTGATTGACGAAATTAGAGATTTTACTCTTTTTTCCTGGTTAGGTTAGCCAAAGGTTTATCTAGTTTATTGACCTTTTCAAAAAAACAACTTTTTGATTTATTAATCTATTGTATAATTCTTTTGTTTTCAATTTCATTTAATTCTGCTCTAATTTTGGTGATTTCTTTTCTTCTACTGGGTTTGGGGTTGGAATGTTCTTCCTTTTCCAGTTGCTTGAGATGTCCCATTAAGTTGTTAACTTCCTCTGCATCCGTTCTCTTGAGGAAGGCTTGCAGTGCTATAAATTTCCCTCTTAGGACTGCCTTTGCAGTGTCCCAGAGGTTCTGATAATTTGTGTCTTCATTGTCATTTTGTTCCAAAAAATTGGCAATTTCCTTCTTAATCTTATCTCTGACCCAGCTATCATTCAGCATAAGGTTATTTAACTTCCATGTTTTTGTATCAGTATGCAGATTCCTGTTGTTACTGAGTTCAACTTTTTTTCCATGGTGGTCTGAGAGGATGCAAGGAATAATTTCTATTTCTTTAAATTTACTGAGGTTAGACTTGTGACCTAGGATATGATCAATTTTGGAGTATGTTCCGTGGGCTGATGAGAAGTATGTGTATTCAGTTTTGTATGAATGTTGTAGTATGAATGCATGAAGTATGTGTATTCAGTTTTGTATGAAATGTTCTGTAGATGTCTGCTAAATCCAAATGTTGTATGATTAGGTTTAAATCTAAAATTTCTTTGCTCAGCTTCTTATTGGAGGATTGATCCAACACTGCCTAAGAAGTGTTGAAATCTCCAACTATTATGGAGCTGGAGGAAATCAAGTTGCTCATGTCTGTTAGAGTTTCTCTTATAAATTGAGGTGCATTCTGGATTGGTGCATAGATATTAATAATTGAAATCTCATCATATTGAGTATTGCCCTTAACAAATATGAAGTAACCATTTTTATCCTTCCTTACTTTTGTTGGTTTAAAGCCTATTGTATCTGCAATTAGAATTGCAACACCTGCTTTTTTCTGATTACCATTTGCCTGAAAGATGGACGACCATTCTTTCACCCTGAGTCTATATTTATCTTTTAAGGTAAGATGTGACTCTTATATGCAGCAAATATCTGGCCTGAGTTTTTGTATCCAGTCAGCTAACCTGTGCCTCTTTAGAGGACAGTTTAAGCCGTTCACATTAATGGAGAATATTGATAAGTCTGGTAAAATTTTGGGTATCGAGTTTTTTGAAAGTCCAGTGGACATTTTTAATCCTTTCACTACTGTGGAAGTTGGAGTTTGATTCACAAGTTTCCGAGTGAGTTTACTTTTGTGACACAGGATTTGGCTGGTCATTATGGAGGATAGGTCTGAGAATATCCTGAAGAGCTGGTTTGGTTATGGCAAATTTCTTTAGCATATGAATGTTATTAAAGTATTTAATTTCTCCATCATAAATGTAACTCAGCTTAGCTGGATACAGGGTCCTGGGTTGAAAATTATTTTGCTTTAGGAGATTAAAAGTCAATGACCACCCTCTTCTGGCTTGAAAAAGTTTCAGCAGAGAGATCTTCTGTCATTCTAATATTGTTTCATTTTTAGGTAATGGATTTCTTATGTCTGGCTGCTTTCACAATTTTCTCCTTCATATTAACTTTAGTGAAGTTAATTATGGTATGCCTGAGGGATATCCTATTCAGATTGAGTCATGCTGGGGTTCTGAAACTGTCTGCTATCTGAATTTCAGAATCTGTTGGCATGTCTGGAAAATTCTCTTTCATAATTTCATGGAGAAGGGCCTCTGTGCCTTGCGAGGCCACTTCATCGGTTTCAGGGATTCCAATGAGGTGGATATTAGCCTTCTTTGAATTATTCCAGAGCTCTCTGAGAGAGTGATCTGTTTTTGCTCTCCATTTTTCTTCCTCTTTGGGATCAAAGGCTTTGTCTTCAATGTCAGAAGTCCTTTCTTCTGATTGCTCCACTCTGTTACTGAGGGCTTCTACTGTATTTTTCAGATCTTTGAGGGCTGCAAATTCTTGCTTCAGTGTGTCAAAATCTTTGGTGGTTTTGTCTTTAAATTTGTTAAATTCTTGAGACAACTTTCGAATTTCTCCTCAAATTTCTAATTCCAAATTTTCCTCCATTCTCTTAATCTTGTTTGCGATCCAAATTCTGAATTTGATTTCTGACATCTCGGCCAGCTGTTTGTGAATGGGATCTTCAGTTCCATCTGCCATATCTTTCTTTGGGGGTGGGGTGATCTATTTTGGTTATTTATGTTACCAGAGTTCTTCTGCTGATTCCGCCCCATGATTGTTTTACACCGTTTGATTTTTCCCTGAGCTTTGTCAAGGACCTGTACAGTGCTATGGCCTGAGAATCTGGGGACCTGTTTGGTTTGGTGGGGCTAAGTGGTTCTGTCTTGTTTTCAGCTGGTCTCTTTTCAACCTTAGTGAAACAGTTACTCTGGGTTGAAGTTTCAGCTGTGGAGAAATACCAGCAATTAAGTCACCCTACACCCCACAGGCAACAGTTGGAAAAGGAAAATCAAACCTTCCTACAAACACACACCCAGGGCACCACCTGAATATTCCTTGGGCGATTGGCTCTGTTCAAAAAGTCAAAATCATTTGTCTCAGTCAGCACCTGTCTCAGGTGGAAGAGTTTAAAAGGTCTGTGGCAATTGGATTGCAGGGGTCTGGTGACTACTCGGCTAGGCCACTGCGCTCTGCCTCTATCTAGCAGGGGGAGGTGAGGCCCGACAACTTCGGGCACATGACGGAGGCTGGTGGGTGTTCACTCAGTTCCAATCCCACCCCTGATTGATTTTACTGACTGAATAGAACAGAACAACTTTGCAGGAATTTGTTTCTGTCCCTGCTAAATTACCCTGCAGAAGAGAAGCTGTTTTGAGTTCCCAGAGCCTGTGCCTCAGGCCCTGTCTTTGCTCCTGCAGGTTTGTATTCAGTTAGCTGTCAGTTCTAGCCACCTGTTTTCCTTTGTCTATAGGGTGATGATCCCCTGAGGGCTGGGTGTGTCTTAGGCTCAGTAAAGTGGTCCGCTGGGTCAGCCCCACCCTGGGAACTTTCCGGTTCTGCTCGTGTGTTTCTAGTCCCCGCGTTCCACCCAGGCAGGTACTGCCTCAGGCAAACCCTTTGCTCACTGTGTTTCCATCCCAGATCTGTTCCATGGTGGTTGCCACCTGAGTAGATGCCCAGCCTCCTCTGGTTGCCCAGGGAGACAGGGGGTGTGGCTTCAGAATATCTGGGAGTGAGCCCTATTGTTGCCAAAAGAGGGCTGCTGTTCTGCGCCTTGGGGCACTGCTGCTCCAGTGTGGTTCCCTCTCAGCCCTCTGTCCTCTCCTCACTCCCATTCCACAGAGTCAGCACTGACCAGCTGTATTTTAGGCCCTGTCCACATCCCTCGAGAAATCACCCAAGAATCTAGACTCCTGGGGGGCAGGCCTCCAGACCTCAGAGTGAGAGTGGAGGGGAGTGCTGGGAGCTCAGAGTTGCAGGTAGAGAATATGTTCAGTTTTATACAGTTTTATGCCTGGCAGGAAAATGCTGTGGCACCCTATTAGGGGAGGTAGGTCCAGTTTTTAGAGGGTCTCTCCCGTGGAGTGTAGTGGGAGGACCTTTGAACTCTGCTCATTTGTTTGTGGGACACTCCAAGCTGTTATCATGGGGGAGGGGACTCCCATCTGCTTGGTGATGGAATTTGTACCTTTTGCATGTATCCTTGGGGTAGCAGCTCGCCTCAGCAGGGTTGATGTGCATTCTTCAACCTTTTCTCTTAATGCAGCTCTAATCCACCAGGTTACTTCTAAATTTCTGTCCTTTAACTCTCCTTCAGTCAGCCATCTTCCACAATAGGAAATTTCAATTATGGCTGTTTTTTTATACGGGATCCTTTTGTTTTTCCCCCTCTGTGTAGCACTTTACTTGGATACATTGTTAAGAATTGCAAAGCAGGGCGGCGCCTGTGGCTCAAGGAGTAGGGCGCCAGTCCCATATGCCGGAGGTGGCGGGTTCAAACCCAGCCCCGGCCAAAAAAAAAAAAAAAAAAAAAGCAGTATCACCAATACGACACTCTGGTCTCTACCCTTTGTTTAATGGGAGTTACTGAATTTTAATAAATATTATTCGACATATTGTTTAAAAAAGGTTATGTTCAAAATGATAAATACATGCACATGTGTACTTACTCAAACACGTGGAGACTTCTTGTGAGCATTATTTTACCCAGCTTTGTTTTTGTAAGGAAAAAATGAAAGGTATGACTCATATTTTCTTTGGGGGAGAAGTTTTAGAATTAAACTTCACATGATATGCAAAATAAATGAGCTCCAACAAACTGTTCTGCAGTGGGAGTTCTGCTTTCATGATGTAAACTCATTTGTCAAAATAATAGATGCCATGTCTATGTGGATGACCTATATGGCATCTCATTAACTTGGTTTGATTAGAGAGAGAATCTATTTAGTTGAGTCTGAGGAAGATTCTCTATAAAATTGAGGGTCTCAAAGTGGGGGAGAAGCCAAAACTAAACAGTAAGATTATAAATTCATTTTTCAAACAACTTTTGATGCGCAAAGCCACAGAAGAAATCAGAATTATCTCTGGACATCTTTGTGCTATGATAACAACCACTTATCTGTGTATAAATTGCTGGAACATTGCAGTGTGCAACATGTTTAATAATACCATGTGAGAAGTTGCTCATAAGAGCTGATTATATCTGTTAATTTCCTGGTTATTTTAGGAGCCAACTTAATAAGTATTTATTGTTATAGAACAATAGGAATAAAATCAATCATTGATGTATGCCTATAAATATTTATCTGTTCTAATTATTAGGGCTAACTTGAATTGCATCTTCTCCTTGCCAAATGGCAGTTGAATTCATTGTAGAGATGTTCACATCTTTGACTCATTAAAAATGATGACAATGGGCCTGTTTTCAGTTGTCTCTATTGGTTGCCATAGTTTCCTAGGATCCAGTGATTCCCAGTTTCCATGGGCACACCACTGGGCAGGGCTGAAATGCTTCCTCTTATGATGCAAAGGTAAATCTGGGAACATCGTCTGTCTAAAATTGCATTTATGAAGGTTTCAAGATGGAGGCATTAAAAAATAAAATAAAAGCAACTTCTCTTGGTCAAACAAGGTACAAGAATAAATAAATGGTAGCTAATTGCAGGCAAGTAGCCACAGCCATAACAATAAGATTCATTTATAAAGTAAAGAGAAAATGAGGAGAATAAGAAAGGAAGAGAGACACAGGGAAGGAGAGTGTGGAGCTAAGGAGCTCCAGACGTTGTTAGGTGATTTGTATCATCGAGTTAAACATAACTTTTAAAACATGGTCTAATTAGAGGTGCTTTAACAGTTAAAGTACTGATTTTATTCTTTCATTTTATATTGACTCCAGCTTTTAGCACCACGTTACTTTTTGTTGAGTGTGTTTCAGTGAAAAATAAACTCTCCTACACAAAGAATTTTGTAATCCTGAAGGCTGTTTCCTTTATTGTTAAATCAAGCTCAGTTCTGCAAGTTCCCAAGTTAACATTTTTTGTTTTGTGTGTAGATTTCCTTTGCCTTTTCTTTTCCTGTTTCTTATTTTGTGTGCTTTTCCTTTGATTTGTTTCTAGCGCTCACCAACCTACTTTTTCCACAGTCTTTACTGCAGCTGTCTTTTTTTTCTTAAATTATTACCTGACATATGCTTTTGGTTCCTGGTTGGATGTTTTATACTTTTGTGTCCTCTTTGCTGCCTGATATGAATTGCAGAGATAATTTACTAAGCTGTTTTGATTTTTATTGGACCTGACTATTCAATGTATATATTGCTGCCCCTGAAGTTCACCAAGAAATACCTGGTTTGTTCATTACTTGCTACCGTCTGTATTGTTTGATTGAAGGAGAGATCTATCCTTCTTCTACTCATCCTATGTTCATGAAGGAGGTCCCTGTAACAAAAGACAAATTAACAAGACAGAGCATAAAATTTATTTAATATAAGTTTTGAGTGACATTGGAGCCTTCATAAGGAAATAGATAGACCTTTGTATTTTTGTGATAGATTTGATGAAGAAGTTGATAGTCTTGGAGAAATATGATGAAATTACCTAGTATTAATGTAGTGAGAATTGGTGAGGGGGCATAGCAAGCCTGTTTGTTCAGATTCTTCTCTGTGACCTTGTTGTGTTAATAATGTTTTAAACTAAATTGGTTGGCAAATCCATTGGTTTTGAATTTATTGGGGACAATTTTCAAGTAGTTAAGCAAATCTTTCAGAATGTGCATTACTCTGAAGTAAAAAAAAAAATACTCAGTTTACCAGCAAATCAAATTCAGTAGTTATATTAAAATAATAATATTCCATGAACAATTGTATGACTATAAGGCTGAGTCATATAGAAAATCTATTGGGGGAAAAAATGAAATCTATTGAAAATATAATACACTATGTTCTTGGATAAATGAAAAAAAATCATTTCAGGATTGCTAAAACAGCATTTGGCAATACTTGTCATAGATTTCAGATGACAAAAAATTAAAAAATAAAAAAATAGAAAAAATTAGAATAAAATTTTTTATTACAATTAAGAAATGTATATGTTGTATAGTTATATCAATCTGTATAATCAAAATAAATCTGATCTACAACCAAAGTCAGAAACAAGAGAACACTCACAATCACTACTATTTTTAACATGTTTATTAAGGTGTAATTTCTTTTGTAATAAAAAAACTAGATGCATTTAATGCATATGATTAGATAAATTTTGGTATATGTTTACACTGTGAAACCATTACTACATATAAAATAATGCATATATTCATCCCCCCTGAAATTTTTCTGTAGCACTTGGTAATCCTTAACATCTTCCCTGGCCCATTCCTCAACCATCACTAAAGAGAAGAGCACTACTATAGAATTCTAGAAAATGCAAACTAATCTTTGGTAGATGAGGATTATTGCCACTATTTTTCATTTTAGTTCTGGAAAACAGTAGCAAGTATTATGAAATATGAGAAAGAAACAAGGGGTAAAAATGTTTGAAATCAATAGCTTTCTTATATAGAAACATTAATTAGAACATTTAGCTGAAAGAAAAACTATTGCTAATAGCAATTAAAAATTAAAATATTTAGATATGAACAAAAATTATGAAAAACATGGGAAATTGCCTTAAACCTACAAAAAGTGCAAATTTAGTCTAAAAAATAATCTATATATTCATGCAATCACCATGAAAATATCAACAGTTTTTTCTAAAACCTAAAACAATGTTAAAATCTATTTTGAAAAATAAATAACAAGACCAACTGGAAAAATTCTGAGAAAATATAGAGAATAATTCTATAAGATGTGAAAAGATAATGACTATACTAGATATTGTGGAAGAAATATAGAGATAAAAAAATAAAATACAGAGTTTATTACTTGGGATAAGCTAGGTAGTAACAAATTAACGCTGAAATATTAGAGGTCTGGCCAGGCACGGTGGCTCCCACTTGTAATCCTAGCACTCTGGGAGGCTGAGGTGGGTAGACTACTTGAGTTCAAGAGTTAGAGACCAATCTAAGTAAGAGCAAGACCCCATGTCTAAAAAAATTGCTGGACATTGTGGTTGGTGCCTGTGTAGTCTTAGCTATGCAGTAGGCTGAGGCAAGAGGATCTCTTGAGCCTAAGAGTTTGAGGCTGCTGTGAGTTATGACTCCATAGCACTCTATCCAAGGCAACAAAAAAAAAAAAAAAAAGAAAGAAAGAAATCTTTGAGATTTAATATAATGGTGGTTGATCAATGAAATGCTGCCAGAGGCCCAAAGCTATGTAGTCACTCAGGGGCCTGATCTAATGTTGACTCCCACTCATGCTGCCACCATGAGCTCCAACCTAGAGCCTTTCCTCTGTCTTCCCAGTAGTTTAAGAGAGCTTGGAGGATCACACATGGTTATTTCCCCTGTCTCAGCCTAGAAATGTAGTACTTACCTCAAAAATGGCCTTACCTCAGCAGGGGACACTGAGAAGCACTGGCTTCTGTGTACCCAAGAAATACTAGAAATGTCTATGATGGAAAGTTCAGACACAGTCCCCTGTACACATGGGAATATAGTTTTCAGTATAAGTGCCTCTTCAGACTCATCAGGAAAGAGGACTATTACTCAATGGTCTGGTTGTAAAGTGTTACATGCTAGTGTTGAATGAGAAGCAACAGGCAAGATCCCACCCTCCCTCTTATACCAATATAAATTCCAAATGGAAAAACATTTGAGAAGAAATGAAATCCTAGAAGGAAGAAGGGATAAATCTGAAGTTTGGATGACAACAAACTTAGAGAAAAACAAGTAGTTAACTAAAAATACGAACAACCCAAAGAAAATGATGAGATGTTTCAAATTCGGAATATATAAATTTTTAAATTCTTTATTAAATAACTGTGTACATTAATGCATTTATGAGGTACAATGTGCTGAATTGATATACAATGTGGAATGCTTACCACATAACCGTCTCTAAATTTGGAATTTAAAAGCAATTTTAAAAGGCAATTTCAAATTCATTCATGAGTCATTACAAATAAAAAGTCATTTTGTTCTATCCGCAAAATGCAAAATTTATTCCACATGGTAGTATTTGGCTAGTGAGTACAGAAGACGCAGTGGAATTGGCCACGTCCCTATTGACTGCCTCCTTGAGTTGACCTAATTTTCATAGACTGGACATGCACCACATGTATGTATCAGTGCAGTAGACCGAGTTCCTTACATTGACCACCTCTCCATGTTGACCAGTTTGTTGGGTTGTCGACTTATGGAAGTTCTACTGTATTTCTTTTCAAAAAGGGAACCAAAGCTTTTCTTTTAAAAAACTGACCAAACACAAATGTTCTGCTTTTATTATAATATAAGAAAGCATCTGAGAAAACAAAAGTAAGATAAATGCACCTTAATTTTTAAAGTCTTCATTTTTGAAATCATTAAATGGTAATGTCTATGTTTTTATGTGTAGAAGTCATATGATCTTCATTGTGATGAAAAGAACTTCTTGAGTCTACATAGAATCTTATCCAGTCAAGTTTCTTTTACTTTAAACTCAATAATCTGATAGGACAAATGTTGCAGACAAATAATATCCATAAAATGGTGAAAGTAGCTGTTCACCTACACCCAAAGTCTACCCCTTCCTGGCTCTTAGGCAAATTCTGTAGGTTGAGTTTTAAGTTTCCTCTAGCATGGGGTGGAACACACATGCTACCTTGCAGGAGTTGTGAATGCTGTCAAATGTTAGAAACACATACATGAAGGGGCTTTACAAATTATGATCACTAAACATCTAAGGAGATGGTGCTGATACTCCTTTAATGTTAGTAGGATGTTGCTCCAGAGATGTGTATAGGCTATGGATATGGAGTATTAGGCATTAAAGTTTTGCCTCAACCATGCTAGTTCCAGACTTGGTTATTCTACAGGAAAAGAGATTGAACAACTACTTAGTAAGAAACCAGAAGTGCAGTGTCCTTGGAGAAGTTAGAAATCTGAGTTCAGAAGGCTCAGATGAAAGCATCCCTGGCAGCAAGGTATTCATTCACAAATCACCTCCACACCCATGAAAACTCCAGGCATGGATCCAGGGAGGAATAAAACTCCATCAGAATTTAGTTGCTATTTATTTTGTTTAACTTTTTAACCCTCTGCTATTTAATTCCAGTTTTAACTATAGCGGAGACAACAAAAACTCAAAATAAATTAAATTAAAAAAAATTCTGCATATATACATACATTTCTATTACCAACAGCGTAACAAGAAAGAGATAATGGCACTAATTACCTTTCACTGTAGTTGTCACATCATGTTTAGCTTTCTGTATTGCAATGAACTTCTGTTCAGTAACTCTGGAAAATAAAGCGATCCCATCCACTTTAACATCTTTGACATCTTTTGAGCAAATGATGAGTGATATTTTGGGTGACTGTTGGGGTAATTACAAATATAGTGATAATATATGCAAATCTCATGTAAGGGAAATTATAGGTCACTGCTGTTTGTATCATGCCATTTCTGTGGTGATAAATTGCTGTTAATTAACAGATTTTTAGTAGCCTTAATTTTGATAATTCTAGGCTATCTAAATAGTATTTTAAAACACAAATTATATTATTTAGTTTTTCCAACAAGATGGTAGCACTGGATTCCTCAGTCATAATCCTTGTAAATATTTGAGAGAATATATGTGTGTGTGTGTGCGCGCGCGTGCATTTGGCAAAATCATAACTATTATGGAGTAAACGAGATTATTCATGAGTCTTGGGAAGATGAGCGATTTCCTTTTCTCTGACCAGCATACATATTTCATTCCCTGAAAGCTTTCCTCCTGAATTCTTCTGCATAAATATTGTTCTTCTTATATGCTTCCTGTCCCCTGGGGAGAAATGAAATCAAAAACCAATGAGAGGAAGTTAAGGCATATTGAAAAACATAACAAATTCTCAAAAATTAAAACCTGACTGTATAGTCCACATAGATGCCGGTTTTCCCCCACTCATTTTCTCACTGAAAGTTGGACAATAACTTTGCAACTACTCTAGGAAGTGGATGAGACTGCCTCAGTCTCCAGCCAGCATTAAATACCCATGCATGAAGGCTTTATTACTATCAAGGGCCCTGCAACAACATGGAGTCTTCCTGTGTTGCTGCTATTTGTTTATAAAAATGAAATTCTATGTTCACTGTTTTAAGTGAGGAAGTAAAATAAATTACAGGTGGCCTTCCACATCTGTGGGTGCTCTATCCTTGGATTTGACCACTTGCATGTGAATCAAAAATATTTGGAAAAAAATAACAGCAATAAAAATACAAATTTCAGAAACAATATAGTATAACAGGTACCTATATAACATTTACATTGTATTAGGCATTGGAAGTAATCTAAAGCTGATTTAAAGTACATGAGAGGATGTGGCTATATAAATACAATGCCATTTTATATCAGGGACTAGCGCAACTATGGATTTTGGTTTCCACGGGGGTCCTGGAATGAATATCCTAGGATACCCAGGGACTGTTGCATATACCACTGATAGTTTTATTTGATTGGATGTAGCTTTTACAGTAATTATTTTATTTTTGTGGCATTTAAGTTCATATTTTTTCTTGTTTGAATATAACTATTGAAATAATTTTTAGTGTTTATGGGGGGAAAATTCTTAGTCTTCAAGCTCAATAATCGAGGTTCAATTGCTTTGTTCCTAAGCAATTAAGCCCCAAAGCAAAAATGTACAAAACTCCTTTGTAGAATAATACATGTGAAAAGGAAAGCTACCTCATATAAATATAGTCAACTGCATTTGCAATGTTACTCATCAAAAGGCATTTTAGTGCTTACGGAAGCTATATTTCAGTGAAATACTAATTTTTCAAAGTTGAAAACTTTCTGAAATCCATAAAGATGACCCAGTTGGGCTATAAACTCAATTGGTTTCAATGCTCACAGTTATTTCCTCCTTATGGCAAAGAGACTGAAGTTGTTTAGGGGAAGATTTAACTTCTGTATCATTTATCTAAAATATGATGAATGCCTTTACATTCCAAGAGTAGAGATGGAAGGGTCTCCACTAATTGTTTACCTCTGTTTTTCGACTCATGCTCGCTTATTGTGTGTGTTTTTCAATTTTGTGTACTTTTTGTTTTACAGGAGCCTAGCATACTTTCACTAATACTTTAAATAAAATATTCAAAGAAATTTGAATCTCTGGATTCACATTCTTCGGATAAACATCCTTATAGTTTCATTGATAATTTATATCTTTGAAGTCTTATCTAAATTTTAAGTAGGGATGTTGTTTCTCCCTAACTTTTCCTATTGTGAAAAAGTTTGCTAGAGAACTTCCTTTCTCCCTAAACTGAATTTGAAGTTGATTGATCCAGGCTTGAATTTTTAAAAATTTTGATTCTTTGTGCCATTGTAATTTATAGTGTAAATATAGAATGACTTAAAGTGTTTTAACTCGTGTAAGGCAAATGACTGTCTGTAAGGGAGAACGTGATGTTTACAAAACAACTGTTTTTTTTTTTCTTTCTTAAAAACTGTCTTCAAAAGAAAGAAATGTATCCTGACCTAATTGAGTGTCCTCATCCCATTTGTGAAAGCATGTCTACAAATCATGATCAGATTATTTAATGAATCATGTAATTGAAGGAAATAAATCTGGGCATCATTTTTCAGCTTTAACTAGATAGTCATTTAGAATAGCACACAAAGCAAAAGTCAAGGAAAAGTCAAGACTCTTTAAAGAATGTTTGTAGACAAATGCCTTAATGGAAAGTTGAATTTCAGGCTAGATTTTTGCTAAATAATCATACAGAGGAATATGGAAAATTTGAGTATGAATATCACAATTTAATACATTTTTGATGTAGTTCTATTTATTTTAAATATTCTTAAGATTTGTATTAGTGGGGAAATATGAATCCACAGTTCCATCTGCCTAAAAGGCTAAAGCTCTATTTACCATCAAGATTAACAGATGAGATTTGAGTACATCAATAAAAAAGGTGAAATGTAGAAGATAATGCTTCTCAAATATTAGCAACATAATCATCACTATAGTGGCTTTTCTACAATGTAGATTTCTGGGTTCCAGCCAGTGGATGTTATTCACTGGATCTAGAAACTTGGAATTTTCAATTATTTTCCCAGGTGATTCTGGTGAAGGTGACTCTTAGACTACTCTTCAGAGACACTGCTCTAAGATAAGAATAATTTGTTATTTGTATGCATAGGGCTGTCTGAAAAGTATCCAGCCACATACCAGGGAAAATAGAGACAAAGATGGCTGGATGCTTTCCAAAGAGTCTTTGTATATAATGCCTACTGAAAAAATGAATGGTGGAAGAAATAAAGAAGTTTTGCCTCTTTTATATCCTTAATGTGCTCTTTGCCTCCATCTCCAGAGCAGAGCACGTGAATTGGAATGACCACCTCTCATACCTGAGACCCTGATGCTTAGTTATCTTCTTTTTTTTTTTTTTTTTTCATTAACGACAAGGACCGTGACCTTTTTTTTTTTTTTTTTTTTTTTTTTTTTTTTTTAATTTGGCCGGGGCTGGGTTTGAACCCGCCACCTCTGGCATATGGGACCGGCGCCCTACCCGCTGAGCCACAGGCGCCGCCCAGCTTAGTTATCTTCAAGAGTAGATAAGCCCTGGCAAGCAGTGGCTATGATTCATCTCCTCAAAAGCTTTACTTCTCACTCAGTCTAGTTGGATTCTGTAGGATGGTGTCTTTAATTCAAGTCTCTTGCTATTAAAGAAAACTATGTTTTATAGGCATCTGATAGGACCTATCTTCCAACATTCGAAAATTCTGCTTATTTGAATGATGAAGGGAAATCAGAGCAGGTGCCCTGATGACTGGAGCCTTGAGGAATCAATGGTGAGCAGTATTCTGACCTCCTTTAGTCAAATGTGACCTGGATGTGAAAAGTCCTAGATACATATACATAGATTCCAGGAAGCAGCTGAATTTTTCTTAACAGTTCCATTAGGCATTAATCTGAGACATCTTGTAGTACATTGCTAAGGCAAAGCATTTCTTCTCTGAGTAGACAATTCCCATTGTGATGACCACAGAGATGTTCCCATCAGAGAATTCAGAGTGGATCATATAGTAAAAATATTCTACAGAGCCATCCTTCCTCTGTCGTGTGAACAGATGGAAGGGTTATCAGGGATGTCTTGTTTGTCCTCCTAAAGATGCAGGGAAAACAGGGTCGTCAGCTACTGTACTTTGTGAGAACCAGTTCTTTCGGGCTTTGGATTCTGTAGGACCTTGTGTCAAAGGAGGGAAGCTGAAGGAAGAGGAGAGGGCAGAAATTGTTGTTTCTGTATCAGCCAAAGCCGGGGCTCTGGCTTCGGTCCTCCACCTTGTCTTCATAAGCCTGGTCACGAGGAGATAAATGGGAAAAAAGACAACAGAACTTTATATCTACAATTCTCATAAACCTGACAGGGAAAGCACATTCTAAAGATGTACTATATCTTGTTCAAAGTTACCCATCAAGTTCACGTCAGATCCTAGAATAGAAAACTCAAAAACTTTTGCTTCTGGGACCAAGATTCCAGCTATCAAAAAGGCTCATGACCCTGTGAACTCAATGAGAGAATTCAATAGAAACTCTAGTTCTCATTCGAAAGACCATTTAGTAGAGGTATGGACTAGAGATTTTAATAGTTGAAAACTGTTGTATCTTGGATTGAAAAATTGATTTACAGTAGATTTTAATGCTTCTGGCAAAAGGTTTTTGGCATTTTATATCTTACTGTTTGTCACTCTTTCGTACTGACACGACTGTAAATCTTGATTATAGCTCCATTTCCAGTTAATACAGACTTTGTGCATGTAATCTTTCTTTTTCCTCTAAAAATTGAGAATACATTAAAACTAATCTTAAAGTTTCTATAAGGCCAAAATATCAAAAGTAATGATGATATATCCTGTGTGGCCAAGGACAAAATGGTGTTGAGAGATAACAATCAAATTTGAGGAAGGCACACTGAATATAAAGGAATATGTGGTTTCATGCAAGATTGATCTTTCATCTCTGGTTAACATGGTTCCTATATTCTTTTCCTACTCTGGAAGAAAGTACTATTTTTTATTAAATGTTTTATTTTGAGATAATTATCGTCGCATGCAATTCTAAGAAATAATAGATACTATGTGAGCTTTACCTACTTTCTCACAATGCGACATCTTGTAAAACTACAGGACTCACTGGGATATTGCCATTGATACAGCCATGGTGTGAAACGTTTCCATCACCACAAGGATGCCCTACATTACCCTTGTACAGGCACATTCATCTTCCTCTTGTCCACTCCCAGCACTTAACCACAGGAAATCACTTATCTTTTACTCATTTATGTAATTTGATCATTTCAAAAATGTTACATAAATGTGGTCATTTATCATGTAAACTGTTGAAGCTGCCTTTTTTCATGAAGCATAATTTTTGGGAAATTCATCCAAGTTGTTCTATTTATCAATAGTTTGTTTTTGAGTAGTATTCTGTGCTATAATTGTCAACCAGGATGCTCAACCATTCACCCATTGAAAGGTATCTGGGCTATGTCCAGAGTTTGGTTATTATAAATAAAGCTATTTAAGTATTTGTGTACAGGGTTTTGTTTTTTTTAATTTTTTTTTGCATAAACACAAGTTTTTATTTCTTTGCTAGTTGCATATTCAGTTTTTAAAAGAAGTACCAAACTGTTTCCCAAAGTTTTTGAATCATTTTACATTACCACCAACAATGTGTATGTGTCCAGTTTGTCTTTATTTTGAGAAGGGCCTGAGACTTCAGGCTCTGCACTAGGCTCTAGTGATATCCCCTTTGCTGGAAAGGGTGGAAAGTCATGCCTTGCTACTGCTCCCCACATGGCCTCCACTGACCACAATGGGCATGGGAAGGAGTGGGGTGGCCTGCTCACACCAGGCAGTGATCAAAGTCCTCCCTTCCCATCAGGCCTCCTCTGCTACCACCCCTGTGGTTAGGGGGACAAACAGCTCATCATTGTTGGGCAGGGCTGGAAGTCTGGACTCTCCACTCAGTGTTTTCTGATACCACCCTGGCTTCATTGTAGCACTTCATTATTGCTCAAGGAGGGAAGAATTGGCCTTTTCTGACATGAGTACAGATTGAAACACAGTTTTTGTGGTGTCTGGCTGAAATGGAACAGCGATTGTCTTGAAGTTTTCTGTCTTGTTAGATTGTCCCTTGCCTGGTTGGCCTTTTTCAGCTCCCTGACTGAGACCTATGAGACAAAAAGAAAACCCAGAGAACTCACTGCTGTCACTTTTCTTGGGTTCCTGAGATCTCTAGGCAGAGGATAGCTTCTCTTCACCTTTCAGAGTTTTCTTATGTTTGTTTTCTACACAGGGTATAAGGTTTTTAGTTGTATTTTGCCAGCAAAATAAGGAAAAAATGCATATACTCCATTTCCCTGAAGTAAAAAGTCTGCATATATTTTTAACAAACATGTTAGTTCAACTTCCTGTAAGATCATAAAGTAATTAGATTCATTCACCCAATCAACAAGCATTTTTGAGCTGCAAGTCTGTGGCAGGGACTAGACTAGGTGATAGAATGTAAGGGTAAGATGCAGTCCAGGCCTCATAAAGTTCACAGTCTAGTAGAAGAACAAGAAATACTAAAAAAGAATAAAGAAAACAAAACATAAATCAATTAAAATAACATAAGAATTAAGAATTGTAGTAACAGTGACATGCATAAGACATCATTTTTTTATGAGATTCTCTCAAAAGTCTAAACTCCCACCTTTTACCCCTTCTACCCAAGTAGTCCTGAGATAAACTGATGCATGGAGAAGGTGAGGTCAACGGCATTTTCTTAGACCTCCTTCCAGAAGATTAAATAGAAAAAATTAACATAAAAATAGCCCTTACAATTTTAAATCACATTATGGCATGTGGAAGCTAAAAATGCCCCTTCCAGGCAACATTTCAATGTCTGGAACAACCTCCAAATTACCGAGGGTGGCTGACAAGAGCTGCTGTTTAGTTTCTCTTCGGTGCTTTCTGATGCAGGTGGAAGTGGGCATCACTATTTGCCCTCTGTGAACCTCAAGCACTTATTTAATCTGTCAATTTTGTGTTTTAGAGTATTCTGAAATTGATTACTAAAATATTATTATAGTTTGCAAAGCAGAAATACTGTAGTTTTCAATCTCCAGGTTGTGGTTGTCTGCTTTTTTTGTTTGCTTGTTTTTGAATGATCATTTAATCCCAGTATGATGTCCTCCAATTCTACCCCATCCTTCAAGACCATCCCATTCCTCCTCATCCATCTCTCCCCTTTCTGCTATCTTTTGTTATCATAAACCAGGATCCACCCCTGGTGATAGTGGCCTGGTTCTTGCTTACTGTCACATACTTACTAACTTATGTGTTTCCTATTAATTTTCCTACTCCTGCACATTCTACTTTTGGTATCTCTGCAAATTGGTACCTAACTCAGCGCAATTTTTTTTTTAAATACTTGTTTTCTTTTGTTTCCGGAGTCTCTATTTCCATTCTTCAAATTCAGAAAATTTTATTTCTTTACAATTTAGAGCAGTTTATCTTCAAGTGACATTTCTGTGAGTTTGTTACAGAATGAGAGCCTCTAATTGGGTAGGTCATAATGGGCACCCTGTCCAATATCTGCCCCATTTGCTAATTCCATACATAACAACCTTGACAAATGAGATAAGGTATTATAGAAGCAATGCTTTCTCTCTGCTTTTCCCAATGTTTTGGCAGATTACAGTTTTAATGTCTCTTTTCTTTGGAAAATATGTGAGGTCTGAGTATTTTTCTGTCTCTTAACACATAACATTTATACCCAATTAAATGCGCAGCAAGCAGACACAATAAAAGGAAGAGCTGATAGCTTCAAGGGGGAGACATGAGAAGGAAAAGAGCACAAAAAGGAGTTCTGACTAGTCAATTGTCGAAGTGCATCTCTAAACTAAAGTGGCACTACTCAAGAAGAAGCTTTGGCTACTTGGAGGGTCTTCCTAGAATTTTTGTTCTCATGAAGATCACTCCAGATAAGTATAGATTTCAATAGAATGAATAACTTTGCATCTGAATGGTCACTTGATGAAAATGAATTTGTTTTGCGTATCTATTCTTATTAAGTTAACATAAAATAATACTTAGGGTATTCTGAAAACTAAGTTAGAAAGATTAAAAATCTATGTTTATGTTAAAAAGAACAGTGTGCTGTATTTTACAGTGTTTTCTTAATGTCAAAAATAGTTCAGCTCTGGATATATTAACAAATGGAAGAACATACCATGCTCATGGCTGGGAAGAATCAATATTGTTAAAATGTCTATACTTCCCAAAGTAATTTACCGATTTAATGCCATCCTTGTTAAAATACCAATGTCGTATTTTCAAGACTTGGAAAAAATAATTCTTCATTTTGTATGGAACCAGAAAAACCCCATATAGCTAAGGCAATTCTTAGTAATAAAAACAAAGCCAGGGGCATCAGCATATCATACTTCAGGCTGTACTACAAGGCCATAGTGGTCAAAACAGCATGGTACTGGCACAAAGAAATAGAGACATAGACATTTGGAATTGAACAGAAAACCAGGAAATGTTTTGACACATTGAGACAAGAGGTTGCAGCCCTCAAAGATCTAAGAAACACAGAAGAATCCCTCAGTAACAGAATGGAGCAAGCAGAAGATAGGATTTCTGACATTGAAGACAAAGCTTTCGAATGCTCCCAAACTCTCAAAGAGGAAGAGAAATGGAGAGCAAAAACAGATCACTCTCTCAGAGAGCTCTGGGATAATACGAAGAAAACCAATATTCATCTTATAGGTATCCCCGAAAGTGATGAAGTGGCTTCACAAGGCACAGAGTCTCTTCTCCATAAGATTATGAAGGAGAACTTTCCAGACATGCCAAGAGATTCTGAAATTTAGATAGTAGACGGTTTCAGAACTCCAGCACGACTCAACCCCCCAGACACATCATAATCAACTTCACTAAAGTTAATATGAAGGAGAAAATCCTGAAAGCAGTCAGATGAAAGGAAACCATCACCTACCAGGGCAAGAATATTAGAATAACTGCAGATCTCTCTGCTGAAACCTTTCAAGCTAGAAGAGGATGGTCATCAACTTTCAAACTCCTAAAACAAAATAACTTTCAACCGAGGATCCTGTACCCAGCTAAACTGAGTTTCATTTATGATGGAGAAATTAAATACTTCAATGACATTGACATGTTGAAGAAATTTGCTGTAACTAAACCAGCTCTCCAGGATATTCTCAGACCTATCCTTCATAAAGACCAGCATAATCCTCCACCACAAAAGTAAACCCACCCAGAAATTTTTGATCAAATTCTAACTTCCACAGTTGCAAAAGGATTAAAAATGTACACCGGACTCTCAAAAGGCTTATCAATATTCTCAATTAATGTGAATGGTTTAAATTGTCCTCTAAAGAGGCAAAGGTTGGCTGACTGTATACAAAAACTCAAGCCAGATATCTGCTGCATACAAGAATCACATCTTACATTAAAAAACAAATTTAGACTCAAGGTGAAGGGATGGTTATCTATACTCCAGGAAAATGGAAAGCAGAAAAAAGCAGGCATTGAAATACTATTTGCAGATGCAATAGGCTTTAAACCAACTGAAATAAGGAAGGATAAGGATGGACACTGCATATTTGTTAAAGGTAATACTCAATATGATGAGATTTCAATTATTAATATTTATGCACCCAACCAGAATGCACCTCAATTTATAAGAGAAACTCTAACAGACATGAGCAACTTGATTTCCTCCAGTTCCATAGTAGTTGGAGATTTTAACACCCCTTTAGCAGTGCTGGATAGATGCTCCAAAAAGAAGCTAAGCAAAGAAATTTTAGATTTAAACTTAACCATTCAACATTTGGACTTAAGAGACATCTATAGAACATTTCATCCCAACAAAACTGAATACACATTCTTCTCATCAGCCCATGGAACATACTCTAAAATCGACCACATCCTAGGCCACAAATATAACCTCAGCAAATTAAAAAAAATAGAAATTATTCCTTGCATCTTCTCAGATCATCATGGAATAAAAGTTGAACTCAATAACAACAGGAACCTGCATACCCATACAAAAACATGGAAGCTAAACAACCTTATGCTGAAGTATGATAGATGGGTTATAGATGAGATTAAGAAGGAAATCACCAGATTTTTGGAACAAAACAACAATCAGGACATGAATTACCAGAACCTCTGGTATACTGCAAAGGCAGTCCTAAGAGGGAAATTTACAGAACTGCAAGCCTTCCTCAAGAAAACGGAAAGAGAAGAAGTTAATAACTTAATGGGACATCTCAAGCAACTCGAGAAGGAAGAACACTCCAACTCCAAACCCAGCTGAATAAAGAAATAACAAAAATCAGAGCAGAATTAAATGAAATTGAAAACAAAAGAATTATACAACAGATCAATAAACCAAAAAGTTGGTTTTTTGAAAAGATCAATAAAATAAATAAACCTTTGCCCAACCTAACCAGGAAAAAAAAGTAAAATCTCTAATTTCATCAGTCAGAAATGGTAATGATGAAATAACAACAGACCTCTCAGAAATTCAAAAGATCCTTAATGAATACTACAAGAAACTCTACTCTCAGAAATATGAAAATCTGAAAGAAATTGACCAATACTTGGAAGTACACCACCTACCAAGACTTAGCCAGAATGAAGTGGAAATGTTGAACAGGCCTGTATCAAGTTCTGAAATAGCATCAACTATACAAAATCTCCCAAAAAGAAAAGCCCAGGATCAGATGGCTTTATGTCAGAATTCTACCAAACCTTTAAAGAAGAACTAGTGCCTATATTACTAAACCTCTTCCAAAATAGAGAAAAAGAAGGAATATTGCCCAACACATTCCATGAAGCAAACATCGCCTTGATCCCCAAACCAGAGAAAGACCAACAAGAAAAGAAAATTATAGACCAATATCACTAATGAATATTGATGCTAAAATACTCAATAAGATCCTAACAGAATCCAACAACAAATGTTTTTCATATGTTTGCTAGTTATTAGTCTGCCTTCTTTAGAGAAGGTTCTATTCATGTCTCTTGCCCATTGATATATGGGATTGTTGGCTTTTTTCATGTGGATTAATTTGAGTTCTCTAAAGAGCCTAGTTATCAAGCTTTTGCCTGGTTCAAAATATACAAATACCCTTTCCCATTGTGTAGGCTGTCTATTTGCTTTGGTTATTATCTCCTTATCTTTAAGGAAAATCCCACTTTGTTTATTTTTGTTGTTGCAATTGCCCCAGAAGTCTTCTTCATAAAGTCTTTCCCCAGGTCGATACCTTCCAGTGTTTTTCCTATGCTTTGAAGATTTTTATCATTCCACACCTAAAATTTAGGTCTTTTATCCATCTTGAATCCATTTTTGTGAGTGGCCATCAACCCACGAATAGACTCGCAAATTGTGGTACATGTATACCATGGAATATTATGCAGCCTTAAAGAAAGATGGAGACTTTACCTCTTTCATGTTTACATGGATGGAGCTGGAACATATTCTTCTTAGCAAAGTATCTCAGGAATGGAAGAAAAAGTATCCAATGTACTCAGCCCTACTATGAAGCTAAATTATAGCTTTCACATGAAGGCTATAACCCAACTATAGCACAAGACTATAGACTATGAGGAAAGGGCCAAGGAAGGGAAAGGGAGGGGGAGGTTAGGGTGGAGCAAGGGTGATGTGTGAGGCCACACCTACAGTGCATCTTAGAATGGGTACAGGTGAAACTTACTAAAGGCAGAATACAAATGTCTGCATATAATAACTAAGAAAATGCCATGAAGGCTACATTGAACAGTTTGATGAGAATATTTCAGGTTGTATGTGAAACCAGTACATTGTACCCCTTGATTGCACTAAGGTGCACAGCTATGATTTAACAATAAAAAAAAAGAAAAGAAAAAAAAGAAAACCAGGAAATGAAACTAATACCTTACAGCTACCTAATCTTCAATAAACCAAACAAGAACATACACTGGGGAAAAGACTCCCTATTCAATAAATGATGCTGGGAGAACTGGATATCCACATGTAGAAGACTGAAACTGGACCCACACCTTTCCCCACTCACAAAAATGGATTCAAGATGGATAAAAGACCTAAATTTTAGGTGTGGAATGATAAAAATCTTCAAAGCATAGGAAAAACACTGGAAGGTATCGACCTGGGGAAAGACTTTATGAAGAAGACTTCTGGGGCAATTGCAACAACAAAAATAAACAAAGTGGGATTTTCTTTAAAGATAAGCAGATAATAACCAAAGCAAATAAACAGCTTACACAATGGGAAAGGGTATTTGTATATTTTGAACCAGGCAAAAGCTTGATAACTAGGCTCTTTAGAGAACTCAAATTAATCCGCATGAAAAAAGCCAACGACCCCATATATCAATGGGCAAGAGACATGAATAGAACTTTCCCTAAGAAGGCAGACTAATAACTAGCAAACATGTGAAAAAATGGTCATTGTCCCTAATTATTAGAGAAATGCAAATCAAAACCACCCTGAGATACCATCTAACCCCAGTGAGAATGGCCCACATCACAAAATCTTACAACTGCTGATGCTGGCGTGGGTGTGGAGAGAAAGGAACACTTTTACACTGCTGGTGGTACTGCAAACTCCTACAACCTTTCTGGAAGGAAGGTATGGAGAAACCTCAAAGAACTCAAGCTAGACCCCATTTGATCCTGCAATCCCGTTACTGGGCATCTACCCACAAGGAAAAAAATCCTTTTACCACAAGGGCACTTGCACTAGACTGTTTATTGCAGCTCAATTTACAATTGCCAAATTGTGGAAACAGCCTAAATGCCCACAACCCAGGAACAGATTAACACGCTGTGGTGTATGTATGCCATGGAATACTGTTTAGCCATTAAAAGATGGAGATTTTAATCCTTTGTATTAACTTGGATGGAAGTGGAACACATTATTCTTAGTAAAGCATCACAAGAATGAAGAAGCATGAATCCTATGTACTCAATTTTGATATGAGGACAATTAATGACCTAGTACATGGTGGGGGGAGTGGGAGAAGGAATTGCTGAGAGAGGAAAGGGGTGTGGAGGTGGGGATCTCAGTCTGTGACATTCCTTTTGCGGGCAAGACACAATTATAAGAGGGACTTTACCTAACAAGTACAATCAGTGTAACCTGGTTTCTTGTACCCTCAAAGAATCCGTGACAATTAAAAAAAAAAGTAGTTCAGCTCTGCAATGAGGCACTATGATCACATTTGCTTTAACATGACATGTAAGCTAAAGAAATGGAGTCCTCAGTATTGTTGCTAACAGAATGATGGGTCTTCTAGTCTGAGCCCTTAGTTTATTGTATCTTTTCTATTTTGTGATGGCTTCCATTTTGATTTGAGTTTTTAGGTCTGTTCCAGTTATTTTTCTAATTTCTTTATCCCTACTATTATTCCTCCTTAGGTCTTTAAAAAAATATAAAGCCTAAAAATATAAAAGCCTAATGGTTCATATGCAACAGAAGTGGAATTCTTGCTCATTTCCCAAGTAGGAGTTAATGGTTAGTAGGTGGCTTTTATTTCAAATGGTGATTTAGGAATCTGGGCTTCCTTCTAGGTTTTGGCACTTTCATTGGCTAGAAACTGGTTAAAAATGGCAGCTAGCTAAGAGTTATGTATCCATTCTTAAAGCCACTGCCCCAAAATGATGCACATAATTCATACTTGCATCTTGAGATAACTAAGTCACTTGACCCTGCCTGACTACAAAAGAAACTTGGAAATAAATCCCAGCTATGTGTCTCACACATTATCCAACTACAGTAGAAAGAGGAAACATTGGTCTTTGCCACATTACTGTACATTTTTTCTTTTTAAAACATAACCAACCCTGCCTCTGGGATTAGTCTTTCAGGCATATTCCTCTAGTAGAAGGTCGCTAGGATTTTCTCTCCCCAAACTTTAGTGCAAATCAGAGATCTTGCTTGGTAAATCATCTGATTCCTTTCAGAACTATGGTTTCATTTTATCTCTCGATAAAAATGCCCAAGGGGATGTTATATCAAAGATGTCTAGTTTTACTTTTATCACATTTTTTGAGACTCCTCTGAACATTTTGTTTGAGAAGTGCCTGTGGAATCACACTCATGAAGGATTTGAAAATTAGTTGTATAACACAAAGTCAATTTTTGTTGCTCATGGAACTGATTCTGTCAATAATTAATAGTTTCTTAATAAAAATAATAGTTATGTACCTCATACTGTATAAGGTGCTAACGAAAATATAAAGGCTTCTTATCAAATCCTCTGAAAATTCTTGGTACTTAGTCAGAATATGTGAAAATATTGGAAGAAAAAACAAAAACATACAGAAAGTGATTCCATCAATAGGCCTAGCATGAAAATTTCTTTCAGACTTATTAAGGCAACACACTCACTGACCTCGTGTTACATATCGGGTGTTAAGACTCACAAGTATGTCACAGGAATATGTCAGCTCTGGGAGGTGTAGCCTTGGAATAATAAGGCTGTGAAAAGATTTGACTCTACTCAGTTGACTGAAAATGCCTCAAGAGTCAAATAGCAGCACAGTCAACACAGTAAAAGTGATTCTCAAATGCTGACCTTACAAACAGCCTCCACGATTGACAGTAAATATTTGCAGATAAATGTTTTAGACATTTGTTATATTCAAAACTTCAAACTGGGATACAGACATCTTGAGTGACAACATTTTAGGTAAATACCTATTTCCTAAAAAACTTTTAAAGGTGACTCAGTATACCCTTAGTCACCAAAAAAGACTACCTCATGAGATGACTAAAAGAGGTTTAATTCTTAGTGACCTAACAGTGAACTCATCTCCATTATTATAATTTGAAAAATTATTTATTAATGTAGTATAGTAATATAGAAAAGAAGAACCAGTGTTGTTATAGGTTCTTTTGTTCTGTAATAAAGTGGAATTCACATGACAAATCATTAACCATTGAACGTATACAGTTCAGTGGCATTCGGTACATTAACAGTGTTGTACAACTGCCACCTCTCTCTGGTTTCAAAAACTTCATTGCCTCAGAAGAACATCGTATAACCATCATATAATCAATCCTCATATTTCTCTTCCCTAGGCCCCTTCAGCCACCAGTCCGCCTTCCTGCTCGATGGATTTACCTATTCTAGACATTTCATATCGAAGGAAGCATACACTATGCAATCATTTGTGCCTAGTTTTTCTCAGTATGTTTTCAAAGTTCCTACGAATTATAGCATGTGTCAGTACTTCCATTCATTTTTGTGGCTAAGTGATATTCCATTATATATATAAATACACCACAATTTGTTTATCCATTCACCTGTTTATGGTATGGTTTTATTATTGAGGCTTTGTTGAGTCCATACAGCATGATCCTTAAATACTTATTCTGTGCAGAGCAATCTAATTTTACTTTATAAGTGCACATATACATACAGAAGAGAGAAGAAGGAATGAAGAAGAGAGAGAAGAAGAACAGGAGAGAGAGAAAGTGAGAGGAAAATATCTTCAAATGATATATTTCAAATTTCTGAAATTAATAATCACATATTAATTTTATATTTGAAATAATTATCCATAAGTACATTACAATGTCAACTCTACAATGGAAGCCTCTTATTGCCTAGGTGCAGGTTTCCAGGCTTTAGTGTGGGAAAGTGAAATCAATCAGAGCCTTATCTCTGTCTCACTGAGTTGAGGAGACAAAGACCAGACCAGAGGACAGAGAAGCTGTTGCAGCTACAATTTGTACAGCAGAATGCCAAAGTGAAAGGATCTACAAGGAAGGAGATCTCTGCAGATTGGCAGACAGACAACCAGGAGTCTTTGGCTGAATACTGATCTACACAATGTGACAAAGAATGAGCTGACAACAAGGGAAAAACAAAACACTAGAAAGGACTGGCTAGGACAATTTCTAAAACTCACAAAGATGTGAAAATTGTGTGCATCCTCAGTAACAGAGTGAAATAAGTTCATAAACCATGAGGCATCAAGTAGTGACATCATCAAAAAAATGTTGCCTTAGAAGTCAGAGTATGTTAGCCCTAAGCTAAAGATTGTTCCAGATCCCCACTCAAATGAAGAATAAATGAAAGCCTGCAAAAGAGCCAACAGATTTCAAGGACCAAAACCAAAACAAAACAAACAACAACATCAGCAAAACCCTCAACAGAATTTAAAGTAACATTATACAGCCAACAAAAATGTAAAATTAACACTGGATAACATCCAGTGTTAAATAATTTTTTGTGGTTTTCTTTGTGTTTATTTTGCTTTGGGTTTGCCTACTGGCATCTTTGGATTAATTTTTAGAAACTAATATTTGAGAATATTTTAACTATTATATCTTTACTTTTTCTGAGTATTTTCTCTTCATCCCTGCATGTATGTTAGATAAACTGATATTGTTTTTTATGTCACTGAGACTATTCAGCTTATTTGAGACTTTTTTTCCTGCACTTAAATTTGCATTGAAAAATTGATTCACCTTCAATTTCACTGATACTTTTTCTTTTGGTGTCTTTAACTGTGCTTAATACGTTTTTCACTTTAGATGATTTATTTTTCAGTTTTATAATTTTTGTATTTTAAATATAATTTCTAGTTCAATGTTGAGATCCCTCATCTGTTCACTTTGCATGTTCATCTTTTCGTTTAAATCCTTGAACATATCCATAAAAGTTTTTTTAAATGCCTTTGTTTACTAATTCCAATAATGGAGTTATCTCTAATTTTTTTTTCTATTGACTAATATTTTCTCTCTACTTTTAGGTCACATTTTCAGTCTCTTTGTTGTCTCATTTTTAAAATTAATATCAGCTGTATCCTGTGCAAGCTACATTGTTGAGACTCATCATGTTATCGTCATTTAATAGTGTTGAGTCTCCTTCTGGATGTCAGTAAATTTATTGGGGAGTCACTTTGAACTTGTGAAGGTATGCTTAAGGTTTTTTTTTTTTATTGTTGGGGATTCATTGCGGGTACAATAAGCCAGTTACGCTGATTGCAATTGTTAGGTAAAGTCCCTCTTGCAATCATGTCTTGCCCCCATAAAGTGTGACACACACTAAGGCCCCACCCCCCTCCCTCCATCCCTCTTTCTGCTTCCACCCCCATAACTTTAATTGTCATTAATTGTCCTTGCTTAAGGTTTTTTTAGGGCAGTTCTAGGGTAGCATTTCCTCTAAGGTTAAAGGAGCTCTATTTATAAGCTGTATTCTTATTTGTATGTTAATTGAATGCTGGGGATGTTCACCAAGGTTTCTCTACTATGGCTGGTCTGAATTCCACATCTCACAGCATTATGAAAGCTCTAGAATCTGTTTTCAGCTCCTCAATCACAATAGTTGTTTGAGCCTTACCTCATGCAGTACTGTCTGCATGTACATGCATAGCTTAATATTTGGTCTAGACTCGGGGAGACCCTTTTTCAGATTTCTGTGCAATTGCTTTCCCTTCAATTTTCTGTCTAACAAATTCCAGCCTTCTCATCCCAGCTGAGCTCTGAATTCTATATCCTCTGCCTAGTTAGACCTTTCTTTTATATTGGAACTCTCTTTCTCTGTGTTATGATTTTGAGAGTACCCTGAGGCAGAAAGCTAGGATGAATATTGTGCTCAACCCACAAGTTTTCCTGTTCTCAGAGATCACAACCAGGTATCATCCATTGTGCAGCTGCTGAAAATAGTCGCTTTTCATAGTTTTGTCAAGTTTTGCAAAAACTCACAGTTTTAGATATGATACCCTTGACTATTATAGCCAAAATTGGAGTTTTTAGGACATGCTGCATATTTGTCTTAAATGTCAATACAGAAAAAATTGGAAATAACTTTCATTACAAATAAACCTCAGAAGGTAGGAATATGCTGTAAGATTAGAGTATAAAGAGAAATAGTCCCTTTAAGTTTCTAGACGATAATTTTCCTTGTAGATTTTTTAATTGAGAAATATTCTTTTTAGGATAGTAAAATGAAAGAGTCTGTAAACTAGTGCTTTAAAAATATACAACCTCAGGCATAATTTTTGCTTTATTCGATGTACTGAATGCCTTGGAGATCAATGAGTGCTTTTGTAGCATCTGTTGAAAAATGGTATGTTATGCTCGAGTCATACCGAAGACATTGGAGCAGTATTTTTAGTATTCTTCCACAACTTGATGAGAAACAATAACAACAACAATATAATATGCATGTTAGGATAGATGGATGGTTTAAAGAGTTTGAAAATATTGACATAAGCTGTCTTTGAATGTGTTTAGCGAAGCAAGGTCTTCTAAAAGTTTTAAAGTTAGAACACTGAGCTGGTGTATAGATTCTCCTCACAGTGTGCTGAGCCAAGACCAGATGTGCTTATGGAACAAGTTTCCTTAATGTGCATTGCATGGAAAATAATTCTCAGAATGTAGGTCTTTGTTTCATGAAGCACCCATTGCAATTACTGTAATTAATATAAAATCAGAGCCAGATTTGGCAATATGATAACAAATCAGATTCGATAAACTCTGCTTTTGGCTGGGACCTACCCCAAGTGCATGACAATTGGAGCTTTATAAGAACTTTACATTTTTTTCTCTATCATCTGTTCGTTTCTTTAACCCAGTATTTGTTCCTTTTCCTGATGCTTCATCTCCAGGGGAACAATTTTATGTCATTTTAATAGATACAAATCTCATTAGAAAGGCTGAAAATATATGCATGTGACATGTAAAAGACTAATAGGAGATTTTGACTTTAGATTTCCTTCAGTCACACTGAGAAATACCTTCAAGCTCATTTATTTGTCATGAGGTGACAGTTTTGTATTTGAGGAAATTGGGTCATGCCTTTCAGTACATCATCAACATAAAGCCGCTACCTAATAAATATTCTCTAGTTCCTGATAACTGACAAAACATATCTACATGACTTTCACGGTGGGAGGATGAAGAGTCCTTTGTGCCCTGCCAGTTTTCTCAGGCAATTTCTTCTTCTACATCATAAAATTGTTCAGTGAAAACAATGTCCCCTGGTTGAGAAGCATGCGCAGAGCTATTAATCAGCCTTTTAGTTTTTCTTTACTTACTTTTGTTGATTAATTTCATGTAAGATGATGTTCTGTGAGGTCTCACTCAGAACTTACTTCGGAGCAAGGATTATGCAGAAGTGGGGTTATTGGTCATGTGGGTTTGCAGGAGAACAGCATTTCAGGCTGAGGAAGCAGCAAGTGTGAAGGCCGTGAACCTTGCAATCAAATAAATATTATTGGTCTTTGATGATGCATCATTCAGTCATTCCTTTTTTCTTTCTCTTATACATTCACTTGTTTAACAACTCTTAAGCACTTACTATTTGTAAGGCGTTGTGTGAAGCATAAGGAGAAACTAAGATGAGCCTGCATACAACCATTTTATATAATCTTTTAGACTCAAAAATAAGTAAAACATAGCTAAAAAATATTTACAATATGAATAGGTCACTTGTTTATTCTGCTCCAACCACACAGACTCTTTGCTATTCCAGGAACCCACCATGCACAATTGTACTTCATGCCTGTACTTATTCCCTCTGTCCAAAATGTTTTTTTTTCCAGAATGTCACACGGTTATTACCTTGACTATCTTCAGGATGTCATTAAAAAAAAAAAAATCTTCTCAGTAAAGCCTTTGTTGGTCACCCTGTCTGAAATATCACCCCCACAATATATATTCTGAAAATTTTCTGCTTTATTACTATTATTTTATAATCAGCACTTATCTAATGTACTATAATTTATATTTATTTTGTTTTTTGTCCATCTTCTTCACTAGAAGTTAAGCTTTATGAGGGTAGAATTATTATTATTATTATTAGGTCTTTTCGGTTTATTTCTGTTTCTCCAATGCCTAGAACAATTCCTGAACATACGATAGAGACTCTATAAGTACTTAAGGTCAAATACATAAATGTATTAAGTGAAAAGGGCAAAATGAAGGACAAGGGGTACCATACTCCATGATTATGTGAAACAGGAAAAATAAGCATGTATGAGCTTGTGTGTACATAAAACATCTCTGAAAGGGATCACGAGGAAACAAATTATTGGTTAAATAAAGTCCAAGGAGCAGGGTGGCTGGGGAGGGAGATTGTTCATCGTATGTTTTAAAACACATTTAACTTTGAACCGTGTGAATTAATCATCCCTTCCAAATATCAGTTAAAAAATCAAAATAATTTCAAAAAGTGTAAGGTAGAAAGAAACAAGTTCAAAGAAAGAAGCAGATGAAGTGTTAAGTGACTTCAGTAGAAGGAAACACAACAGTGGAGTTGGCCTTGAGGGATGGGTGGTATATGGGCTAGTGGGTGACACTGAAGGAGGCACATGGGGTGAGAGCAGCAGTCATCATCCAGGTGCAGAGCACACACAGCACCACAGTGGCCCAGACAGGGCTCAACTGGAATCAAGCACATGTTGACAGATCGCTTAGAACAGAGTTATGGAGGCCTCAGCTGCCGGGTTACAAAATTTAGGCTTGAAATTGTCAAATAATTTGACTCTTAATAATGGTAAAATGATGGAAATCCTGGAATTCTACAATATTATTAAGCAAAAGATGAATGAAAGTAAATATAAATTACCTTAAAGACAGAGCTAGGTAAGGGATAGTGAGAGGAGAGGAGAAAAGAGCCAAAATCAGATACTTAATACACATCGTTTGTCCCGATTTGTATTTTTCTGACAAAAATTATGATAGCTATTCATTGTGAAAGTATTCAAACAATATGGTATAAAATATAGCAAAATTAAAGTCTTTATTGCTAGTCAGCTTCTCAGAGGTAGAGGTATCCTTATTAAGTATGTGTTCAGATTTTTTTCCTGAATTTTTTTGAATAAATACAGAAGGTGCCAAAAAATGTATACACATTTTAAGAAAGAAAAAAAAAACTGTGTTCAAATTATAATACTCAATATATAGTAATAGCAAAAGACGAATACAGGTTACCTTTAACTTCTGCACTTACAAGAGGTGCTCAGAGTGGTGGCCATCCACATCCAGACTTCTCATTTGGCCAACTCCTGCTTGAGCAACGTTGACCAGTGTACACCTGTATTGCTGCACGTGCTGTTTCAATTTTTTTCCTGAAGTGCAGCAGTGTAGCTGGTTTTCTGTAGTTCACCAGATCCTTTAAAGTTCCCGTAGATGGAAGTCAAGGGGGATTGAGTGAAGAGTATGGGGGTGAGGGGGCGGGCAACTGCAATTCTTCATCCTATTCCTTGTCCTGGCAAATTCTCCTCCAGGTAAGCTGTCTCATCTCTGTGCCTGCAATAATCTTGGGATGGAAACTTTGTTTTGCTATTTTAAGAATGCATCATATGCTTATTCTGCTAACTCATGTCTCACGGGCACAGTGTTTGGTGGACTCTGTGACCAGCGTGTAGCTGAAGAAGCGGGACTTGCTGCTGTGTGATGCCTCCGGGATCTTCCCTTCTGCACGTCCCACACAGCACTGGGCGTCTGAACCTTATCACCAACGCATGCAGTTGTGGGTGTGTTGGAGGTTCTGTTGCATATCATACCTCAATAGTCGTTGTACTTCCACAATTTTCTTGAATTTCAAGTACCACTTCAACATGAGCTTGTGCTTTTTGAATGACAATCGTTCTTCTGCCATTTTCTTTGACTGACTTGTTGCCTGGTGACACGCGCATCCATCTGAATACCATCTTTTGAGCGAATATCACACTGCACGGTGATACTGTAATTCAATTCAACTTTGAAAAGTAAGATATATAATATCACTTAAAACACGTATATGTGTTTTTGGCACCCCCAGTTCATAATCTTTTAAAAACCAGGATCTATACTGTGCAAACTGATTTGCAATTTAATTCATTACATTAGCATCATTTTGTATCAATTCGTATAGGGCTATGGCATGTCTTTTACAGTGTATAATGTTCAATTTTGCAGGGCATATGATTATTTTAATCAGTTCAGTGTAAGTGGATGTTAAGATTTTTTTTTTCTGTATTTTTGTTAAAGACAGCAATTATTTTCAAGCAAGTATTTTCAACTTATAAGATTAAGTTGAAATTGGTGGGATTACACCTACGGTGCATCTTACAAGGGTACATGTGAAACTTAGTAAATGTAGAATATAAATGTCTTAACACAATAACTAAGAAAATGTACATGTGAAACTTAGTAAATGTAGAATATAAATGTCTTAACACAATAACTAAGGAAATGCCAGGAAGGCTATGTTAACCAGTGTGATGAAAATACGTCAAATGGTCTATAAAACCAGTGTATGGTGCCCCATGATCGCATTAATGTACACAGCTATGATTTAATAAAAAAAAAGATTAAGTTGAAATTATTTTTTTTGCTATTGCCTTTGAAGTCTTTTTTTCTTTCATAAAGGTGATAAATGAGTTAGTATTTAAAAGGTATCCTTTATTACTAATTATCCAATTTAGAAATTCTAACCATGTTAGAGAAAAATTAAAAAGCAAATTATGTATTTTATCTATTGTGGCATATTAGCAAAACCAACAATTTGCTATTTCTTGTTCTGTGTGTTAACTGAGTATCTGTGAGATGTTCTCACTTGGGATCCTTAAGCTGTTGTGGGCACATGGTTCCTGGGGTTGGGTCCTCTGAAGGCTCTATTGAGCTTGTGTCTATGACGACTTCTTCATTTACCATTGGGTCCTCAGGGGCTTTTAAGCTATTGATTTTCTTTCCTGTGGTTTGGCTTCCTAGAGAATGATGGTCTAGTAGTTGTACCTCATAGACTACTAGCGAGGTCCGAGAAGCAAGAAACAGAAGTCACCAGGCTAGTTAAGGGTTATGCCAAGAATTATCATGGCATCAGATCTCACAGGGCCCACACAAATTCGACCAGGTAGAGAGCCTAATTCTTGATGGAAGAATAGCAAAATTATATTACAAAAGAAGACATGGGATGGGAGATCTTGCAGTGACATTTGGGAAAACACTATCTGCCATAGTATGTTATGTGTGTTCTCTAAGGAGTCAAGTTTCTACCCCACCCTTTGATAGAAAGCCATCTAGGTTACCCAGTTGTATTATACCCAGTTGTATCATGGCACTAATTGTTTAACCGGTCACTACATTGTTTGTGCTCAAGTTTCTCTACAATTTCTCTCTCTAGATCACATATACAAGGTGTATAAATGTAATAATTCTTTCAATTAGTATTTATTAAGCACCTACTATGAATGTAGTTCTTGGGTCTGCAGAGATGAATATCACATCTTCAGGATGTCTAACTAATGAAGTAGGGGAAACAAATGCATTGGGGTGTTAAAGACACAAGAGGGGAAGTCATTTCAGGTGGGTTGGGGTAAAAATGGGTGAGTGGTCATCAGAGAATTCATAGTGGAGATGACAGAAGATGAGGTTTGGAGATAAATTAGAGTTATCTAATAGTTAATGTGTGACAGAGAGAGAAGTCATGGAGATATGAAACAGATGGACAGAGGGGACATGAACAGCTTTGCATTTTAGCAAAACAAAATGTTGTGGCAGTGATAATGAGAATGGATTAGGGGAGTATGAGATTAGAGACGACAGATCATATTAGAGTCTATTTCTTGGAGAGAGATAATGGCCTACATTAAGAATAAAAAGGCACAGGAAGGACAATGCAAGGTCATATATAGAAAAGAAGACAAGATGTATAAGATTTGTTGACTGACTGCTCCGGCATGAGGCTGAGAAAGAGAGGGGAATCTAGAATGCCTGTTAAGTGTTTGGCTAGGGCACATGGTGGCTGGAAGCACTATTCACAAAGAAAGGCATAGAGGGGAAGGAGCAGGATTGGAACAAGCTGGGTTTGAAGCAGCCATGGGAAGTCAAGGTGATGTCCTTTATCCCATTCAAGGATCTGACGTTGGACGTATAGGCTTGGGACTCATTGGTACGTAGGCAGCAACCGAACCCAGGAGCTCAGTTGTTAATGACTGACACGGAGGGGAAAGATACTGAAGGAGACCAAGCAGTGAAGGTCAGAGCCAGGAAGAGAAGAGGCAGGAGTGGGACAGGGAATCCAGTGCACAAAGCGGCAAGGTGAGAGCAGCAGCGGGAATGTTCTAGAGAGTTGGGCAAGTTAGGTCAGGAAAGAGTCTGTTCCTTTCGGACATTAAGGGACCACTCCCTAGAACCTCTGCAGGTTCAGTATAGTTACGGCAGCTAAAGGCGGTCAGGTCTGTGTCAGAAGGGTGAGTGAAAGGTGGAACAGGAGAAATTATTTTTAAGTGATATCATTGTTTTCAATACAGTCATGCAACACACAACAACTTTTTGGGCAATGGAAACCAAATATACAAAGGTGGTCTCACAAGATCATAAAGGAGCTGAAATTTCCTATCGCTTAGTGATGTTGCAGCCGCGGTGACATCCTAGTGCGATGTATTATTCATGCGCTTGTGGTGAGGTGGATGTAGACAGACCTACTGGGCTGTGGTCATATGAAATACAGCATGTACAATTGTGTAATGTACATAATACATGATAATGAAGTTGTGTTACTGGTTCATGAGTTTACTATATTTTTATTATTTTAGAGTGTACTTCTCCTTATAAAAAACAAAAGTTAACTTTAAAACAGCCTCAGGCAAGTCCTTCAGGAGCTATCCCAGAAGAAGATATTGTCATCATGAGAGATGACAGCTCCATGTGTGTTATTGTCCCTGAAGACCTTCCAACAGGACAAGATGTGAAGTCGAAAGATAGTGATGTTAGTGATCCTGACCTTGGGTAGGCCCAGGCTTATGTGTGTGTTTCTTAGTTTTTAACAAAAAAAGTTTAAAAAGTGAAACAAAAATTTACATTGAAAACACCTTACTGAAAAAAGGATAAGAAGAAAGAAAATATTTCTGTATACCTGTACAACATTTGTGTTTTGAACTAAGTGTTCTTCTAAAAGAGTCAAAAAGTTAAGAAAATGAAAAAGTTTACAAGGTAAAAATATTATAGTAAGTTAGGGTTAATTATTTTAAAATTTTATAAAATTTGGCATAGCTTAAGTTTTCAGTGTATATAAAGTTGAACTAGATGAGTAGAACCAAAGAAAGATATATGTTTTCCCCAGAAATCTCCAGATACCTCCTGGTATTGTTCTGATAGGTCCGTTTTAGTCATATGCTCATCCCTGAACTAGTCCCTAAAATGGTGGGAGTGTGGTGTTCTTGTTGGCTGGGCTTGAGTTGGCTTCTCATCTTGCAAGCCTTAGCCTCACCCAAACTTCTGCTATTGGAGAAGGTGTTTCTCCAGGAAAATCAGGATGCTATCCGAAAAGAAGGGGGGCAGAATCCTAGAAAGTCACAAACAGATGTGCACTACTCATGTTCACATTATTATCCCTGGGCCTTCTGCTCTCGTCAGTAATACAGACATGGTTATGAAATAGTTTTCTCATTTCAACATTCCCGCCTGCTATTTCCTTTGCACTTTTTATTCCATTCCACCAATCCTTTCAAAGACTTTCTGTCAAGTTTTCTCACCTTTACTCTGCATTCTGGAAGCATCAAGAGAGCTCATCTCCTGTGGGTAAATGTTGTGGCTTTTTTATATGTGTATATATATTACGTCTGCTGTATAACCTATAACAGGAACTACCTTTCATTTTTATGTAAGTATTAAAACCCAGGAGTCAGGAACCTACACACAAACTGGGCTATAATTTAGTTGGGAGACAATCATCCTAACCTTTCCACCGGGTCACCCAGTGAAAGTAAAAGGCTAACTTTGGGGAATGCCATTTAGTAAAATGATTATATTGGAATAAAACAATTTGAACTCATCAAGAAGGACATGCATACAGCTCCCTGTAGGAAGACCTAGTGCCCCCATGTTTCCCCCCTGATACCACGAAGGTATTCATCTAGTCATTCATTTATTCATTCATTTAGACTACGTTGGGCTAAAGATTTTTTAGCCTATGCCTTGGCAGGTTTCATCTTCCTAACTGATCAGTGAAGTGCAGCTGCCCAAGTTTGGATCTTTCCTCCGTCTTCTCCTGGACTCAGTCTCTCTTCTTTTCCTTCCCTATGTCCTCATCCTTCCTCCTTTTCCTTCTTCTGCCCCCCCCCTTTTTGTAATCACTTCAGGACTCCTTTTCCTTTCTAGCATTTCTTCTGTAGTTCTTGACTTAGTATTGTAATTAAAAATTTTTTTTGGCTACATAGTTTTTAACCAATCCTTAAGAGATAAATAGGAACACAAATTATTGAAATATCTTTGTTCTTCCTTTGTCCCACATATATTATGATCACCCTGAGTGAGTGAAGAATAGACATCACTAGGCTCTTTCTAGAAATAGAATGGAAACAAAACAAACAAATTAGTGTAAAAATTCCCGTGAGCATCTACTTAATGGTTATTTATCTTGTAGTAAATATGACAAAATTTTTCTTTCTGTAAGAGATTTTCAGGGGTAGTGTATTTTTATAGCATAAAAAAAAAATACCCTTTGTAAAATCTCCACTCCAGGCAAAATGTTCTACTAAGTAGTTTTAAAATCTCATGGATTTTAGTAGACTTTATAAAAATTGATTAGTATAAATTATTTATTTGCTAATGCCAAATAAAATTAAGCATTGTTGTATTAGGGTAGAGCTAAATAAAATTGAATGGCATGGCTTTTTTTTTGTAATCTGTTCAAATATTTATTAATCTGGCAAAAGGATAAATCCAACGTTCTTTCTCAATCAACTTTGGGCCTAACATATTTTTTTTTTTTTTTTTGAGATAGTCTCCCTATGTCACTCTTGATGGAGTGCTGTAGCATCACAGCTCACAGCAACCCCCAAATCTTGGGCTTAAGTGAGTCTCTTGCCTCAGCCTACCAAGTAGCTGGGACTACAGGTGCCTGCTACAAGGCCTGGCTATTTTTTTTGTTGTAGTTGTTGTTTGACAGGCCTGGGCTGGGTTCGAACCGGCCAGGTCTGGTGTATGTCGCTGGTGCCCTAGCCGCTGAGCTACAGGTGCCGAGCCCATTTTTTTTCTTGTTTAATGTCCATAAAGCAATTGATTCATTGTATAAAGAAGAATGAGAAAATTATTTTCTCTTTAAATTTACATCTTTGTTTCCAATAAAAAATTGGATTTTTATTGTTTTACTACTTTATTATTTAATTAAATTATTATACTTATTTCATTATTATTGCTTTTCATTATTTTATTGTTTTTTCATTGACTTTTAAAATTGTTTCATTTTAATATGCCTCAGCACAGGGCATGGAAAAGGTATATCTGTTTTAAATAAAAGAAAAAAATGAATACGTTATGAAAGGTAAGTTCTGGAACAAATCTCAAGTACAAATAATTTTCCTATTCTTTCCAAAATAAGAAAGAGAAAAATAGAAATTGAACCAGGTAACTCTCCTGCGATGCTGTGGTGATGACCATTCAACATTTTTGGTGGTGAATGGAAAGCAATTCATTCTGTGTACAGGATACTTATTCTTTCTGACAGTATGAAATACTTCATAAAGAGATTATCTTATATCTAGTCTCTTACGTCTCACACTCTAACATCATAGACAGGCAAGTCTGTGCAGGGCATAGTGACAGAGACGAGAAGGAACAGACCTGTTGGACAGAGTCTCTCATCTGCAGTATTTATAAATGACCTTTCATTTTTGACTTATTTTTTAACCTTGACCTGACAAAATCTCAGCTAGACACATGCAAAATCAAGGCAAAAAAAGACAAAATTCCATCCTGGTTTTTTGTGTGTTTGAGAAAAAATGAATATTAAAAAATATATATTTTTATCTTTTCTTAATATTGCATTAGTATAATTATCACTCAGTTCTTTTTTTTTTTTTTTTGAGACAGAGTCTCACTACGTTGCCCTTAGTAGAGTGCTGTGGTATCACAGCTCACAGCAAACTCAAACTCTTAGGCTTAAGAGATTCTCTTGCCTCAGCCTCCCAAGTAGCTGGGACTACAGACATCTGCCACAACACCCAGCTATTTTTTGTTGCAGTTGTTGTTGTTTTGCTGGCCCTGGGCCGGGTTTGAACCCGCCACACTCAGTGTATGTGGCTGGTGCTGTAACCACTGTGCTGTGCCTTAACACTCAGTTCTTTGCGAAGTTTTAATCTTCCATAGTTGAGACTGATGATTAAAAAGATAAATACAATCAACATAATGTGGCCTAGAAGCTGATAATCATATTATGTCAAAGCAATAGTAACATGCATATTTTTTACATATTGAAAAGTCTCTGGTCTTGTATTATCTGTGCTGAGACCAGGAATAATTCACACGTGAAAACTGGTCAGAACATGCAGTCACATATGCACAATTCTCTGATAAGAAGGTCACTGCCAAGACGACTTTCTTTTCTTTGTATCAGGCATTTACCAACGATGGCTCAAAATCCTGTGAGGTCAGTGGTCATGCAGCCATAGCTAAAGTTGCCCAGAGGCTTCCTGGATTTCTGCTTGGCCCGTGGAAGACAGGAGGCGGAAAGCCCTGGAGACCCTTTGAAAAGTACAAGGACAGGCTCAGAGCAGTACAAGGCAGAACCCTCACAAAGGACAAGCAATTTTTCAGACATACACTATTACAGATTTTTGCTGAGAGTGGTGTGAATTTTTACTTAGTTTTAGAGACTTTCTAAATTCCTTTCAAGGAATTTTTCAGCAACTTTTCATTATTACACGATTATTTTTTAAACTAACGAAAGACTTTCCCCACATTCCAGTGATACTTTTATGTAGTTTAAAATTTTTATTTAAAAAGTTTAAGTGTATGCACATGAAATCAATGTAAACATCAACTTATAAAACCAGTTCAGTGAACCATTTAAAAACTTTCAAATGCGAAAAGTCTGTAATTCACATCCCACAAATTTATTTTACCACCAGATTTGAGGTAAATCTGCATTGCCGATAACATCTGTTCTGCCTTCATGCTCCCAATTTCCCTTAGTGGCCTAAAAAAATGAAAGCAAACCTTCCTAGAGAGTCTGCCTATGACAGGGGACTTAGGCAGGCAGAATCATTCTGAATCTCTAGTAATTAATTATCATCAGTTGTCTCAATGACAGCTGGGGGCCACATTTAGCCAACCAGCTGCCCTGTGTTGTACAATGCTATGTTTGTTCTAAGCCCCCTGGGTGATTCTTGCTGTATGTAAAATAGCAGCAGTTATAGTACCATTTGCTTCCACATAGATGCTTTATGATTTGTGTGTCAAGACTATGGCAACCCTTCAGGACCAGTGAATGCCCAGCAAATGCCATGAGATGACTCCTTGGATGTGAGCAGAGAGAACAGGAAGTTATTAAACTACAGCTGGAAATAAAATAGAGCACCCAATAAAATGGAATTAAAGTGTGAAGTTGGTTCAAGACTTATTTAATTATTTTGCTTATTAGGATTTTGATGTAGAGCTTTTAAGCTGAAGTTCAAACCCTCAGTAAGGACCTCTGCGAATGTTTGTGCTTAGCTATAGAAAATAGTTTGATGTAAAACACGTCTTATCAGGCTGTGACAAACATAATTAGTAGAGTCTACCCTGTTACTAAATCTCAGTGATCTATGAGCTAACAGATCATATTCTGCATGCAATATCCGGTGCCCTTATCTGTTTCTTTAAATATCAGCAACATACTCTTTTGTAATACATCAAAATAAATCTGAAGTTTGGAAGGAAAACAGGAGAGTAAAAAAATCCTGCATTTGGTCTGTTACCCACATGAAAGTTCTCAGACATAAGATGCTAAGGTCAAATAGATTCATAAATCTTAAAGGGAGTTCAGGAAACTGCATGTTGCCTTTGTCCTATGTTTCCTTTTGGTGTTTTTAACACAAGCCTATGAAGTGATTTTGAATATTTTGCATGCTTAGCAGAGACTATTTTTCTATTCCTAGAATGCCCTTCAGATAACCTTCTTGTTTATCTCTTTGCCTGGCTCCTATCTTCCTGGGAGTTGTTCCTTATGAATTTAATATTAATTCAAATGAATGCAGGGCTGGAGGTGGGAAGAAGAAGGGGTCAATTCTGAGTTCACATCAGCTCTATCATGTTCACATTTTTTTTTTTTACTTGATTTATCAGAGACCAGATTTAGCAGTGTTTGTTCTGAGACTGACTAGTTGCTGCTAGTTTCTTCCTGGAATGATTGCTAGCATGGATTTCAAGATTTATTAAAGCTCAATGCAAGATAACTTTGTAGTTAACATTTAAACATTTTTTTTTTGAAATCCAATAATAGTAGTATATGGAAGAATCTGTAATTATGATCTATTTGTGTGGATGTGCACATACATAAGTTTAGAAATGGTGTGACTATAAACTGTGGTTCAAGCTCTGTCCATAAATTTATGGTTGAAGACCTCTGTGAACTGTCAGTCACTTAGGATTTTAGTTGCAAAAAGCCATCGCCGCATTAAACAAATCCTTGTCAATATTGCAATTTTGCTCATCTTTCAGTATTTCTTTTCCTGGTTTCAATTTGACATTCTTCTGACATGAATTTGGAAAGTATATCTCAGCTTTATAAAATTCACATCAACATCTGTTCACCATTATAAAAGTTTATAGTTACGTGGAAATGTGAAATGTAAATCAGATATCATTTTGTTACAACTTTCAATTAAAAAGAAATAGCTAGATTTTTAAGGGAATCAGTATTAGCAGAACTATTCTCATGTAAATACTTTTTTACCTAGAATCTAAATCCATGCTAGCTGATGCCATTTTCTCTTTGGTGTCATTTTGTGTCATACAGTGAGAAACCTGGACCTTCTCCAAAAGACTTCTGCTGATAGGATAATGAAAAACTTCGTAAAATCAGGCCAGCTATCATCTTAGTCAGTTTTTTTTAGGGATTATATTGGTGTTTCCAAAGAAACTTGGAAACTGGCTCTTCTACATTCAAGCTTGTTTAAAATTTCTCTGTGGAAAGAGAGTATTCTTAGGATCTAGAATAAGGTAGATTTCAATAGTGGTGACAGTGTTAATGAAAAGGCTTTACACACTCTGAAGTGCCCCACAAAGCTACCTGGCAAATTATAGAAACTCAGTAATGGTTTTGGAATGAGTGAGGGACAGAAGGAAAATTACACAATAAAAGCAGCAGACAATTCATATCCTTGTTACAAACATTGTAGCTTTTCGTCCAATGGCACTGTATTTCCATCTCCTGCTAATTACAAGTTATTATCTCCTCTATTCCTCTTAATAAATGAAATGTTTTGGGAAAGTTAGTGTTCCAACCACATGGTACACTTAGTGAAATTAGAACTTTAGGAATAATTCTTTAGTATCCCAAATGCTGTAATGTTCAGAATTTTAAAAGTATGCTAAAATTTATGGCTTTTAAAGTTGAGTGTCTATAATAAATAAAAGTGTCAAAAAAATCTTTCATTTGCAGTTTTTATAATTCAACTTCTTTTAAAACTTATTTTTTCTTTGTCAATGGTTAACCTAGATATCCCTGTATGGTCAGTTAATGGGTGGAAATGCTCCTTTATCACATTTTAACTCTTATCAGTAAGATACACTGATGGGCTTTGGTGTCCGAGAACCTAGCTCTGCAGTTACTGTCAACAGTGGAAATGTCTCCTCATCGGACTATGGCCGTAAGGATGTTCACTTTAAGGGTTGGTAAGTATTAAGACATGCAGGTGATAACACAGCGAGTGAAAGTTATTTCAGCCCACTGTCTGCACAAGAATGGTGGCTATTATCAAAAAAACTTTCAGTGGTCCTATCTGGTCGGAGTGACCATGTAATTTATCATCCTAGCCAGAGAGCTTTTGTGAATGAAAGCAGAAATTATTCATAATTTTACTACAATACCAAGCATAAGCCAGGCCTATATAAGCAAGCTGAGAACCGCAGTCACACTGCTCCTGACACATCCGTCCTACAGTATGGTGGACTTGTGGGCATCAAAGAGAAAAAATACATAAACCTTTCTTTTAAATGTGATGAAAACTGCAATCTGAAGTTTTTTTCTTCACTTTATAGTTCGTGTTAATAGTTTAAAAAAAGGGTGTGTGTGTGTGTGTGTGTGTGATTTAGAATAGAGAAGCTCTGCTATAGGGCAATAGGACAGACCTGCCTTAGATTAAAAAAGTAATCTTAAATATGGATTAACTTCCTTATTTTACAAATTAAGAAGCCAATTTTTTTTTTTTTTAAGACATTCTCATTCTGTTGCCCTTGGTAGTGTGCAATAGTGTCATGGAATCATCATTGCTCACAGCAACCTCAAACTCCAGATTCAAGGGATCCTCCTACCTCAGCCTGTTAAGTAGCTGGGACTACAGGTGCCCACCATGACACCTTGCTAATGTTCCTACTTTTAGTAGTGACGGGTCTCACTTTTGCTGAGGCTGGTCTTGAACCCAGAGTTGAAGGGATCCTCCCACCTCAGTCTCCCAAAGTGCTAGGATTATAGGTGTGAGCCACTGTATCAGGCCAAGAAACCAAGTTCTGAGAGAGGTTAAATACCTCAATTAAGTCTACAAAATTGGCTAGTTGAGGTGGCTTACACCTGTAATTCTAGCTAGCACTTGAGAGGTCAAGGCAGGTGGATTGCTTGAGCTCAGCAGTTTAAGACTAGCCTGAACAAGAACGAGACCCCATTTCTTTTTTTTTTTTTTTTTTTTGCAGTTTGGCCAGGGCTGGGCTTGAACTCGCCACCTTCGGCATATGGGGCCGGCACCCTACTCACTGAGCCACAGGCGCCGCCCACGAGACCCCATTTCTATTAAAAATAAAAAAACTAGCTAGGAATTGTGGTGGGTGCCTGTAGTCCCAGCTACTGAGGAAGCTGACGCAAGAGGTTCACTTGAGTTTGAGTTTGCTGTGAGCTATAACACTACAGCATTCTACCCAGGGTGATAGAGTGAGACCTTGTCTCAAAAAAATGAAATGATATAAAGTAAAATAAGTAAATCCACAAAATTAACAAGAGAGAAGTTGGAGATACAGTGTGAGTTCACCTGTTGTCTGCTTTTGATCTCATGACGGAAATGGAGTGCCCGTCTCTGCACATCTAAACATGGACTATGGCCTATGATCGACCTTTGAATGTGATCTGTGCATATTGACCAGGGGAAAATCTATGTTAATTAGTACTGCGTCCTATTACCGAGATTCAAAATAATTCAAAGCACGACTCAGATGTGTGAGAGGTTGGTTATTTTCCCCATAAATATATTTGTATTTGTCCCTGAGGAATTTATGCTCAGGATAAGTCTGATATGCAATGGTTTAAAATGAAAGTTATATGTATTTTTAGATATACAGAGACAAGTGAAAAGAAGAGTGTCACAAATTAACTTGGGCGTTGTAATGAGGATCTTGGACTATGGGAAAGTGTATGGCTCAGACAACTCAGTGAGGAAAAAGGAAGCCATGGAATCAGGAGAGCACAGCACACACTTCAGGATAACAAGAGCTGACATTTATTGACTGCTCGGCATATGCCAGGCACCATTCCGCTTCATATGCATTATTTAATCCTTGAGGTTCATGTGATATAAGTAATGTCATTCATCCAACATTAAAAATTAGAAAACACTTTAAAGATAAGGAAACATCAAATAGATGTCCTCAAATTTAATTATGCAAACCATTATTTCACCGTTTCACTTTGTTCATGTGTACCTTAGCCTACCTCAAACAACAGCAGCAACCTTTAAGCTGGCTTAGAAAGACAGATAAAATACAGCATTCTAGAATACATTTAAAGGGAAGAAGATGAGGCAAAGTGATGATACACGGGGAAAACAGGAGGAGCCAGAGACAGGAGGAGCACAAAATAAGCACGTTTACTAAAGATGGGCCACTGTCAACCCAACATAAAGAGGAAATAAAGTAAACTACAGGACTCACAGGCGCCACAAAGTGAAACTAAAGCAACTTTTGAAAAAATTACTTCTACTGACACTGAGACCAGAGAAAAATTTCTGCAAGGGACCTCACAAATGATGATCATATTAATCACTAACATCTAATCCAGCACTTTGCTTCCATTGTTCCATTTAATTTTTATAGGAAACTAGTGTGAATCCTAATTTTGAAGATGGGAAAACTGCAGCACAGAGAGATTCAATAAACTGCGTCAAGTCACACAGCTGGTAAGTGGAAGAACTGGGATTCCAATCCAGATCTTTCTGGGTCCCCAGCCAGTGTAAGTCACACAGATTCTGGGGAGATTTTATGCAGTGTACACTGGAATGCATTGAAAAAGGATTTTTCTCTTTCCCACTACTCCCCTCAACAGAACACAATGGAATCGTTTCAGGCAGAATTGTGCAACGGCAGGACTTGTAGCAGCCAATCTGAGCAGAAGTCAAGAATGTATGTCTTATGTTTAATTCTTCTCAGTCCACAGCCTTGGAACCGAGCTTCACAGTTTGCTGGCCAGTCTTTTATGTTGTGAATAGATAACAGGGACGGGGTGAGGGTCACCTAACTGAACAAATACTTTTGTTGGTGGAGCAGGTGCCCTTCTAAGGGGCAGCGTGATGACTAGCAAACTGTAAATGAGAGCTTTATTTAAAAGAATTGTGAATCTTGGATTTGAAATTCATTTCAACATTACATGCAATGATGAAAGAGCAAGAGCTGTTAGCTTCTTGAACTAAAAATGCCAACTGTTGTAAATTTTTGAATGGATGTGAAAAATAGCCCTAGATAGTTTTTCTTTTTGTTAACAGCATTGTTGAGGTGTAATTGACATGCAATCCACGGCATTTATTTAAAGTCTACAATTTTATAAGTTTGACATATGAATATACCTGCTAAACCATCACCACAGTGAAAAGAGTGAACATCTGGATACCCCTCCCAAAGGCTCCCCTTGAATCTTTCCTTTCCACCCCCTTCCTGCTTCTCTCTGTCCTCCTGACCAGCCATTATCTGCTTTTTGTCACTATAGACCAGGTTACATTTTTCTAGGGGAGGATAGAACAAGCTACATGGCCTGTGGGCCAGCTGGTCGTCTTGTAAACACATTTTTTTTCCTGGTATACAGCCATTTTCATTCACTTATATGTTGTCTGTGGTTGTTTGGGGGCTACCATGCCAATCATATAGTTGCAAAAGGCCAAGGTGGGAGGATTGCTTGAGCTAAGGAGTTCAAGATCAGCCTGAGTGAGAACAAGAGCTGGTTTCTACCCCTGTCCACCCCTCCCCCCCAAAAAAAGAAAGAAAAAGAAAAATTACCTGGGCATGGTGGTGGGTGCCTGTGATCCCAGCTACTTGGGAGGCTGAGGTAGGAGGATTGCTTCAACCCTGGAGTTTGAGGTTGCTGTGAACTGGAGTGATGCCACGGTATTCTAGCCTTGGCCAGGGAGACTCTGCCTCAAAAATTCCCCCAAAGAGTGTCAGCTCAGCCTTCTGCTATGCCACACTGCCTGTGTTGGATCTGGTTCATCATGTCCTTGTGAACTTCTTCTATCCTTGCCTTAAACCAATGATTCTGGTACAGAAGAAAAGGGGCCAGTGGGTGACCTTGAGGCCAGTGAAGGCCATGGAGTCTGTTTGTGGCTCCCAGGGCTGGGACTTTATGTAGGAGCCACTTCATAAACATTCTTTTTACATACACACAGACACCAAAAAGAAAAAAAAAAAAGGCGGGGGGCGGGGGAAGTGCTGTGTGGTCTCTAAATGTTTATCATAGGGCCTTTACAAAAAATGTTTGTTAACTCCTCTTCTAGAGGTCATATAAATATAGAAACAAAATTAAGTGGTATGTGTTCTTTTTTTTTTTTTTTTGTTCTGGCTTCTTTCATTCAGTATAATTATTTTGAGATTCATGCATATATCATAGCTCTTTTTAATTATCATCTTTTATTTTACTTATTTTTTATTACTGAATGATAATCCATTGTATGACTATATCAAGACTTGTTTATTCATGCACCTCTGTATGTACATTTGAATTGTTTTGGTTGGGAGTTATAGTAAATAAAGCTGCTGTGAACTTTCCTGTTCCAGACTTAGTATGGCCATACACTTACTTTATTTTTAGATAAATTCCCTGGAGAGGAATGATTGGCTTATGTAGTAGGTGTTTATTTAACGTAATGAGAAACTATAAACTATTTTCCATGTGGTGGACCTATTTTTTTCCATTTCCACCAGCAGCATATGAGAGTCAGTTCCTCTACATTTTTACCAACTTGGTATAGACACTTTTTTAAATTTTCACAGTTCTATACATTATCTTGTACAGTGATATCTCATGATAGTTTTAATATACGTGTTGTCCACTGTTAATAGTACCGAACATGTTTTCACATGTGTACTTTTTTTTTTTTTTTTTTTTTTTTGGTAAAGTGTCTATTCAAATCTTTGCTTATTTTCCTTTGGCTGTTGTTTTCTTATTATTGGGTTTTGAGAGTTCTTTACAGACTCTAAACAGAAGTCGTTAGTGAAATACATGATTTCCAAATATTTTCTTCTCATCTGTAGCCTGTCTTATCTTTCTCTTAAGAATGCCTTTGGAAAACAGGAGTTTTATACTTCGATGAAGTCCAATTTACTAATGTATTCTTTATAAATTGTAGTTCACATGTTATATTTAAGAAATCCCTACAAAGCCCAAGGGATTTCCACATGCTTTCTTCTAGAAGTTTTATGATTTTGTATTTTAAACTTAGACCTGTAATCTATTTTACATTAATTTTATATGTGGTATGAAGTATGCATATTCTTTTTCTTTATTCTTTATTTTTTTCTTATACATTTCCTTTCTGTTTGTTTTGTTTTGGGTTTTTTTTTTTTTCTTTTTTGCCTGTGAAAATCAGCTAGGCAAAAAGAATGTCTATTGAAATAACTTTTCCACTTTATCAGTTGACCATACACATATGCATGGAGCTATTTGTGAATGTTTTGTTCCAAATATAAATATAAATATTTATATTTATTTTTACATCAGTATCACACTTTTGATTACTCTACCCCAGAAGTGTAAAATCAGGAAACATTAGTCCTCTGCCTTGCCTCTTTTTCAACGTTATTGTGGATGTATTATGTCTTTTGCATTTCCATGTGAATTTTAAAATTCGCTTGTCAATTTTTTAAAAATAGTTTGCTGGCTCTTGACTGAAATTTCATTGAATCTTTAGATCACCTTAGGGAGAACCAGCATCTAACGTATTGGCTCTTTTGATACATTATTTCATTTACAATAGATCTGGAATGTTTCTCAGTATTGTTTTGTAGTTTGCAGTGCATAGATCTTTCGTATTTTGTTTTAGATTCCTTCCTAAGCATGTCATATTTTCTGATGCTGTACTTTATTTTAAAATTTTAATTTCTGTTTGCTTATTCCTAATATCTACAAATACAATGAGTTTTTATATATGATCTTGTGTCTTGTTAAAGTCATCTTTTATCCTGGTGGTATTTTGTAGGTGCCACCTGACTTTCTACATAGATGACAATGTCATCTGTGAACTAAAACAGTTTTATTTCCACCTGTTCAATCTGGATGTTTTGAAATTTATTTTTATTGCCTGATTCTATTGGCCTCAAACTTTAGTATAATGTTGAATAGAAGTGGTGAGAGGGAACATTCTTGCCTTTTTCCTGATCATGGGAGGAAATCATTCAGCTTTTCACAATTGAGTATGGTATTAGCTGTCGTGGGGTTTTGTTTGTTTTGTTTTTTGTAGATGCCCTTTATCTGGGTAAGGAAAGTCTCTTCTATTTCTTGTAGGCTCAGAGTTTTTATCAGAAGTGAGTGCTAGATTTTGTCAAATACTTTTTCTACATATGCAGTATTGATATAATATATTTTAATTTTCTTTTCTCATTTTTTAATATGGTAAAATACAGTGATTATTAATGTTACTTGCATTTCTGGTATAAAGCTCACTTTGTCATTATGTATTATGGTTTTCATGTATGGTTGAATTTTTTTGCTAAAATTTTGTTTAGAATGTTTGCATTGGTGTTTATGCAATATATTGATCTATGATTTTCCATTTTTAATATCTTAGTCTGATATTGGTAATTCCATTGTAGTTATAGAACATATTTTATGTGACTGTTCTTTTAAATTTATTAAGTTTTTTCAATCTAGATTATAGTATGTTTTACTAAATGTCTCGTGCACCCTTAAGAACGATGTGTATTTTACTCTTCTGCGGAGTAGTATTTACGAATACTATTTATGAATACTATTTAGGAATAGTATTTACATCGAACAATTTGATAAGGCTGTGCTCATTGATGTTCTGTCTACCTTTCCTACCAGTTATTGAAAATGGAATATAAAAATCTTTTACTATAATTATCAAATATATATACATATATTTCTTCTTTAGTAGTGTGTAGTTCAATCGGTTTTTGTCCATCAAATTTGAATATTTGACATTAGGTACATAAACATTTAGGACTTTTGTATATTCTTGTTGAATTTATCCCTTCATCATTTTAAAGTTACATTCTTTGTCCTTGATAATATTCTTCGCAATAAAATCTACTTGGATGTTAATATACCCTCTTTAATTTTATTTAATATTAATATAGCTTTTCACTAGTGTTAACATGGTAAATATATAAGCCCATTCTTTTTCTTTAAACCCAGTTGTTTCTTTATATTTAAAGTAAATTTAATGTAGGCAACACATGGTGGTCTTATTTTTTGATTTAACTGATAATCACTGACTTTAAATGAGGTATTTACATCATTTACGTTTATTATGATTATTGATATGCCAGGGTTTAAATCTATCATCTTGGTTTTGCTTCTTGTTTGTCCTGTCCCTTCTATTGTTTCTTTTTTCTTGCCTTTTTTAAATTAAAAATTTTTTTTAAGCAGAGTCTCACTTTATTGCCCTTGGTAGAGTCAACCTCCAACTCCTGTGCTTAGGCAATTTCTCTTGCCTCAGCCTCCCAAGTAGCTGGGATTACAGGTGCCTGCCATAATGCCCGGCTATTTTTTGTTGCAGTTTGGACAGGGCCAGGTTCACACCCGCCACCCTCGATATATGGGGCCAGCGCCCTACTCTCTGAGCCACAGGCTCTGCCTCCTTCTATTCTTTCTTCTCTTTTTTCTTTCCTGCTTTATTTTAGATCAAATAAATTTTACATATTAATTTATCAGCTTTGGGGGGCTATTAGCCATAAATACAGTCATTTCTCAGTACCCTGCAGATACCAAAATCATAAGTGCACAAGTCTCTGTTATAAAATGGTGTAGCATTTGCATATAACCTATGAACATCCTCCTATGTACTTCAGTCATAATAATTGTTATACTGTATTGTTTAGCAGAAAATGATAGTCTGCACCTGTTCAGAACAATTTTTTTTTTTTTTTGCCTAAAAATTTTCAATCCATGATTGGTTAAATCCGTAGGTAAGGAACCCACAGAAAATGGAAGGCTGACTGTACTTGTTAGGTCATTTTAGTCATTCCTTTTGGGTTTAAAGGAATACAAATTTATCTTACCTCAGCCTACCTTCAAGCAATGTTATATGACTCCTGTATTATATAAAAATTTTATAATAGCCTAATTCCATCTCCTATCCTGAACTTTAAATAGTCAATTATCTTTTAAATTGATTAATATAATAAGATACAATATATATGTTTACCAATATAGTTATCACTGGCAGTGCTCTTTTTTTTTTTTTAGATTTACAGTCCATCTGGTATTATTTTCCTTCTACCTGAAGAATTTCCATCAGCATTACACGAGGTAAGGGTGATGATTCTTTCAGCTTTTCTGGCTTCGTCTGTTTGTGCTGTTATAACAAGGTGTCTGAGAAAATGTGGCTTATAAAGAATAGAAATTTATTTTTCACAATTCTAGAGGCTAGAAAGGCCAAGATCGAGGTGCCAGCAGGTTTGTTTCCTGGTGAGGATCTGGGCTGTTTCTAAGACAACACCCTAATGCTATGTCGTCTAGGGAGGAGGAACACTGTGTACTCACATGACAAAGAGGAGACACCAAACCCTGCATGATGCCTGTTTTATAAGGGCCTTACCTCCATTCACAAAAGAACGGCTCTCATGTCCTAATCACCTCTGGAAGGCTTCACCTTTTAATATTACAATGGCAACATCTGAATTTTGAAGGAGAGGCATTCAAACCAGGACACTGTCTGAAAATGCCCTTAACTTGGATTTGCTTTTGAAAGACATTTTTGCTGAATATAGAATTCTATGTTGACAGATTTTTTTCAGTCCTGAAAGAACAAGTTCCATGTTTTCACTTGCTTTCTTTGTGATGAGATACCTACCTTCGTGCTGTGTATTGAACATGTTTTCTCTGGGTGTTTTTAAGGGTCTTTCTTCAAAATTGCTTTTAACCAATTTGATCATGTTGTTTTCAGTGTCATTTTCCCCCACAATTTTTGTGATTGGAGTTGCTTGAGGGTCTTGTATCAATTTGTGTAGTTTTGGCCAAATTTAAAAACTATTAGGTTATTATTTCTTCAAAAAAATTTTCTGTCTACCACTTCTCTTCTCTGTTTTGGGAACGTTAACTACATTGTGTATCAGGCAGCTTGAAATTTCTCCATATTTTACTGATGTTCTTTTCGATTATTAATTGGGTTTTTCTCTTTGTGTTTTATTTTGAATAGTTTCTATTTCATACTTCACTAATCTTTTCTTCTATAATGTCCAATTTGCCACTAATCACACTCAGCATATTTTTATTTTCAGACTTTGTGGCTTTTATCTCTAGATGTTTGAGTTGAGTGTTCTTTATATCCCCCATGTGTCTATTTAATTTTCTGCAGATATGTGGAAAACAATTATAATAACCATTTTAATGTCCTTGTCAACAAACTCTATCTAATGTGTGTTAGGTATATTTTCATTGATTATTCTCATTTTGAGGTTATGTTTTTTTCTTCTTTCTATGACTGATAATCTCTTTTATTGCATATATTTAAAATGTACCAAATGATATTTGATATACATATACATGATGGAATTATTACTATAGTCAAGCAAATTAACATACCCATTATCTTCCATAACTATCTTTTTTTTGTACAGTAAGAGCTCCTAAAATGTATTCTCTTAGCAAATTTCCAGTATGGAATATAATACTATTAACTATAAGTCCTTATGCTATATATTATATCTCTAGATTTATTTATCCTATATGACTGCAACTTTGTACCTATTGACCTAAATTTTCTGCTCCCCTCCCCTGCTGTATCACCACCATTCCATTTTTTTTTTTTTTTAAGTTTTCAACATTAGTTTAGATTTCACACAGAACTGTGCTCATGGACTATTTTTTCCATATTTTTGACTTATATTATTTAATATAATATCCTCCAGGTTTACCTAAATTGTCATAAATTTCAGGATCTTCTTTTTTTTTTTTTTATAAGGTTAAATAACATTCCTGTATGTGTGTGAGTGACATTATTTGAGTGAGGGTGTAAACAGCACAATTTCTTCAACCTTTTATCTGTGATAGATACTTAGGTTATTAATCATATCTGTCAACTGTGAATAATGCTGCAGTGAGCATGGGAGTACTGATAAATTTATAGGGTCCTGATTTTATTTTCTTTGAGAATATACCCTGTAGCAGATTTCTTGGTCATATGGTAGTTCTATTTTCGCTAAGAATACTTTATACTGTTTTTCATAATGACTCCACCAATTTACATTTCTACTGTAAGGATTTCTTTTTTTTTTTTTTATCCTTGCCAATGCTTGTTTTCATAACAGCCCATTCTGACAGGTGTGAGTACACAGTGAACTCCTTTTTATGTACCTGTTGGCCATTTGTTTGTCTTTTTAAAATAAATGTCCATTCAGCTTCTTTGCTTATTCTTTAATTGGGTTATTTGCTTTCCTACTCATGATTGTGTGAGTCCTTTATATATTTTGTATATCAATTCTCTCATTAGATATGTGGCTTGCATATATTTTCTCCCAATCTATAGTCTGCCTTTTTTATTTTATTGATTATATTCTTTGCTGTTCAAAACCTCTTTATTTTGGTATAATTCCACTTCTTTATTTTTCCTTTTGTTGTCTGAAGTTTTGGTATGATAACCAAAGAATCATTGCCAAAAGCCAATGGCAAGGGGCATTTCCCCTGTTTTCTTCTAGTAGTTTTATAGTTTCAGGCTTACCTTTAGGCCTTAAATCCATTTTGAATTTATTTTTGTATACAGCAGAAAGGTGTTCTTTATTCTTTTATATCACCATCACCATTTATTAAAGAGAGCATTCTTTCCCTATTGTGTTTTCTTAGTGTCTTTGTCTAAAATTGGTAGGTCGCTTATGTCAGGCTCTCTGTTCTTGGTTGGTGTGTCTGTTTTTATGCTAGTAGCATACTATTTTGGTTACTAAAGTGATGTAATATTAACATAATTTGAAATCAGGAAGTGTGATGCTTCCAACATTTTCTTAAGATTTTTTTTGCCATTTTGGGTCCTATATTATGACACTATAATTTAGAGCCTATTATTATGTGGCTCTGTATTAATTATAGGATTTTTTTTCTGTTTCTGTGAAAAATGCCATTGGAATTTTGATAGGATTTATATTGAATATCACTTTAGGTGGTATGGATATTTCAATTATGTTAATTCTTCCAGTTCATGAACACAAGATATCTTTTCTTATAATTGTACATTTTCAATTTTTTAAATCAATATTCTGTAGCTTTTTATGTACAGGTATTTTACCTTCTTGGTTAATTTATTCCTAAATATTTTATTTTATTGTAGCTATTTTAAATGGATTTGTTTTCATTATTTCTTCTTTTTTTTTTTTTTTTTTTTGTAGAGACAGAGTCTCACTTTATGGCCCTCAGTAGAGTGCCGTGGCCTCACACAGCTCACAGCAACCTCCAACTCCTGGGCTTCAGCGATTCTCTTGCCTCAGCCTCCCAAGTAGCTGGGACTACAGGCGCCCGCCACAACGCCCGGCTATTTTTTGGTTGCAGTTAAGCCGGGGCCGGGTTTGAACCCGCCACCCTCGGTATATGGGGCCGGCGCCTTACCGACTGAGCCACAGGCGCCGCCCTGTTTTCATTATTTCTTTTTGCATAAGTCATTATTGGTGTAAAGAAATGCACATGACTTTTACATATTGGTTTTATATCTTGTAACCTTAAAGAATTCATTTATCGGCTCTAACAGGGTGTAGATTATCACTAATTGGATAACAGATCTTATAAATTTCGCCTTATATTTTATATGCTGAATATTATTTTTTATAAAAAATGTTACTGCACTTTGTTCTGGGAAGTAGTTTAATTATATTGAGGGTTGATTTTATGACTTCTTGTGTGGGTCCAGAACAGTGTTTAGTTTGAGGTTAATTGTTCCCTACTTCTGGGTAAAGACCCTCCTTATCACTCTACCAAATGCCCTATGAATAGTTTTCTCTTATTCTTTTAGATAGTTTTCCCCCTGGCTTTTGGTAATTTTCTCATATACAAACATTGATAATACTTTACTGAATACTTGTGGGGGACAAGTGCTACACTTGTGTGTAGACTAAGGCTTCTCTCTCTGGTATTCTCCTGTAGCTGCTTTGATCTCCCTGGATTCTCACCTCCATTTCTTCAACTATGGGAGGGAGTCCTCTGAGTTTGGCATGGGTTTTCCCTATCAATGCCCCTCCAGAAATTCTTTCATGACTATAGACTGGGGTAATCATAGGGCTCATCTCATCTTTTTCTGTCTCTTGGGTACATGTATCACTACACTTTGTTGCTTGATGTCTAATATCTTGGATATCATTTGTCTGTATATTTCATGTAGATTTATTGTTTGTTTCAAGTAGTAAGGTAAATCTTGTCCCTGCTACTTCATCTTCGTTTGGATTAACAGTTTTTGTTGTCTGTTGTGCAAAGTTTCTTATTGATTGTGACTCTAAAGATTTTGAATACATTATTATTAAAAAATCTTGATCAAGTATTGCATTTAGCCATTTCAAGCATTAAACTTGAAAAGTTATATGTGAAAGCAAGCTAAGGATTCTCATTAAGTGTGTGAAAGTATTTTATTCAGACATATTTATACTTAAGATTTTCTTTAATACTTTGCAGTTCATGCTTATAATTATATAAAAAAGTAATGAATTTTAAAATGAAATTCCCAATTAAATTCCTTTAAATCCTTCTAGTTTTCCCCAATGTACTGCACCAGTGCTATAATTTTTCCTTTATACCATGACATGAAAAATGTTTGGAAACGACTCACAAAATCTTTCAAAAGGAGCAAGCTGTCTTTCCTGAAAAATGCCTATAAAAATGCAATTTTACATATAATTTGGAGACATGTTAGGACTTCCTAAAAACTGTTCACAGAATCCTTCAGTTATGGCTTTCTGTTCTAGTGAATGAAAGGGCCGAAGGCCAGCCTGGACCAACATTGTTTCTCTCAGCTGAACATTTGAAATGTGTTTAGTAGAACTGAATCAACAGTAAGAGTAAAAATGTATTTTAAGCAAAAGCTGGGTTCTGCAGTTAGTACTTACAGCTAAAATAATGTATAGTTAAATTTACTTTTGAAAATTTCTTAATTCTCCTGTAATGTAAAATATCCATGCTTGTGTATATGACCTAATGTTGTAATTCTTAAACATACTGAAATTTGAGAAACCCTACACTTCGGTGGAAGAAAAGAAATGTGTATCCATGTATAGTAGTTTTTTCTGCCTAAATTTTTCAATTTCTCGGTTAAATAGGGTAAAGGTGGAAATGCCTATTGTGGGCCTGAAGTTATAAGACTTAGTTGATCTCCTTTTGTGCAAACATCTATAACTTAAATACACATAGACGACTTTGTTCTTGTGGGGCCTGAAGTTATAAAACTTAGTTGATCTCCTTTTGTGCAAACATCTATAACTTAAATACACATAGACGACTTTGTTCTTGTGAGGATTAAATAAAATAGTAGAGACTTACCTTATGAAGACTGGTAAAGTGGAAGTGATTTGTGTTCTAACATTATGGTAGGTTTTTGTTTTTGTGTTTGTCGTGGTTTTGATTTTTTTTTTTTTTAATGAGGAAAATGATCCCAAATAAAGCAATTTGAGAGCTCCCAATATCAATCTATATCATTGTAAATATCTGTAATATTTGGTCCAAAATATGAAATAAAGCATGCTATCATAAATTTCAATAGTCTTTAAAGTTCAACAGAATTTTTTCATATTTTAGGTTACAATGAAGTCCAAATGCATTGACAGTTAAATAGACCTATGTCTGTAGCTTAAAAGATAAAACCTAATCAAATGATTAATAGTGGAAAGAGTTACAAACTATTCTCGAGAGAATTCCATCATATCTCTAAGGTCCAACCCTTTTAAAGTTTTGCAAACTATACGTGGAATACAAATAAGATTTCAATAGTCAGTAGAAGATCTCCCTAGGTGGGAAAATGATAAGAATTGAATAGCCATAGTTACTGGGGTCCTCCTTCATGAGAATGCATCTTATAATTATGGAATAATTTAGACTTATGTACAAACAATGAAAAGCAATTGCACAAAGCCCCCAAAGAGAATTTTTTCTTTTTTTTTTTTTTGCAGTTTTTTGCTGGGGCCAGGTTTGAACCCACCATCTCCGGTATATGGGGCTGGCACCCTACTCCTTGAGCCACAAGCGCCACCACAAAAGAAAAAAAAATAAACAATGTCTTTTTTAGGGATATATACATGTATGCTAAATATTATAAACATAAAAATAGGCAAGGGCATGATAAACTAAATAATATTGAATAGCGATGGTACTTGGTTATATCTGGCCCAAAGCAGAATGACAGGCTAGGGGTGGCACTTACAGGTAGCCCTAGTGTAGATCTCACTGTGTTACACTGTTAAGTTCAGGTGCTGGGTTCACAGTTTTTATTTTTATGACTATGAAATCACAATAGTGAGAATAAGACTGAGTCAGTCACACTAGGGCGGAATGACACAGCTGGTCTGGTCATTTTAGGTCCTACATGACCTTTATCTTCTGTTTCTTATTTTTATTGTTTGGTAAATGTAGCTCACACTCTAAAAATGCTCATCTTGAATAGTTTAGGAAGATTGATTTGGAAAATTGATTTTTGAATTGGAAATGTTATAATAGGTCACTGAGTTATGCTGATTATTATTTAAAATAAGGGTTAATGTGGTCTTTGCTTTTGGAAGATTGATTTAGGAAATTAACTTTTGAATTGGAAATGTTGTAATAGATAGTCACCGAGTTGTGTTGTTATTTAAAATAAGAGTTAATTTGGTCTTTGCTTTGAACCTTTACATATAAAACTGTGATTTTGGAAATGGACGAAAAGAGTAGTCTTAGAGAGGCTACTCTTACTGGTCCTCAGAATAGTGGCTTTCTGACAAATAAAATTTGGTGGACCTATCCTCATCTTGGCTGACAGTGACAGGTGGCCAGACCCTCTTTGTCCGGTAACAACTATGCTTTACAAGTAATATATTTATTACATCTATTCTGTTGAAATAGTAAATAGTAGGTTTAAAATAATAATGAAGAATGTTATAGACAGAGCATGGTCGTTCACCCCTGTAATCCCAGTACTCTGCTGGCTGAGGCTGATGGATTTCTTGAGGTCAGGAGTTCCAGACTCGTCTGAGCAAGAGTGAGTGCCCATCTTTACAAAAATAGAAAAACTAGCTAGGCATTGTGATGTGTGTCTGTAACCCCAGCTACTCAGGAGGCTGAGGCAGGAGGATTGCTTGAGCCGAATAGTTTGAGGTTGCTGTGAACTATTATGATGCAATGGTACTCTACCTAGGGTGACAGGGTGAGAATCTGTCTCAGAAACAAACAAACAAAAAATCCCAGTGTAACAAATTAAAGAAAATAAAAATCATAGCATTAATATTGTTTGTTAAAAATGTTATATTATTACTACTTTTAGTAGTTACAAATATGTTAAGAAAATATGCCATAAGGTTGGCAACCCCTATAAGCCTAATGGAAAATGTATGATAAAAATTGATTCAGTCTTATGATTTTAATAATTTTCACCAAGTGAATAAACAGTGTTACAATATTATTAATATTATTAGAGTCATCATAGTTATATACTTCATTATGTTTAAAGAGTTACTTAAATTGATAATTTATATTTATTAAGTTAGCAGAAAGAACTTTAAGACAGAAATAAAAGTTACAAGTTTAATAAACACTGATTAACAGTTTCAGTCTTCTATAGGTCGCCAACCAGTTCACCCACCACCATTTGTTAAATAGGGAATCTTTTCTCCACTGAATGTTTTTAATTGGCTTGTCAAAGATCAAATAACGGTAAGTAGCTGGATTCATCTCTTGGTTCTCTATTCTGTTCCATACATCTACCTCTCTGTTTTTGTGCCAGTACTATGTTGTTTTGATCACTATTGATTTTTAGTATAGTCCGAGATCTGGTAGTGTGATTCCTCTTGCTTTGTTTTTATTTGCGAGTAATGTCTTGGCTATTCAAGATTTTTTCTGATTCCATATAAAATGAAGTATTAGTTTTTAGAGATATTTAAAGTATAACAGTGGAGCTTTAATAGGGATTGCATTAAAATTGTATATTGCTTTGGGTAGTATGGACATTTTAACAATGTTGATTCTTCCCAGCCATGAGCATGGTATGTTTTTCCATTTGTTAACATCTTTAGCTATTTCTTTTCTTAGGGTTTCATAGTTCTCTTTACAGAGATCTTTCATGTCCTTTTAAAAGTAAAATCCCAAATATTTCATCTTCTTTGGCACTACTGTGAATGGAATAGAGTCCTTGACTGTTTTTTCAACTTGACTATTGTTGGTATAAATAAATGCTAGCGATTTATGAATGCCGATTTTGTAAACTGAGATGCTGCTGTATTCCTTGATTACTTCTAAGAGTTTTGTAGTAGAATCCCTGGTGTTTTCCAGATATACAATCATATCATCTGCGAAGAGTGAAAGTTTGGTCTCCCCTGACCCTATATGGATACCCTTGATCACCTTTTCTTGCCTAATTGCGAAGGCTAAGACTTCCATTACAATGTTGAAAAGCAGTGGAGACAATGGGCAACCTTGCCTGGTTCCTGGTCTGAGTGGTAATGATTTCAATTTAACTCTATTCAAAATGATATTGGCTGTGGGTTTGCTGAAATGTCCCTTCTATATGAATTTTCTTAAGTGTTCTGATCATGAATGGATGCTGGATATTATCAAAAGCTTTTTCTGCATCAATTGAGAGAATCATATGGTTGTTGTTTTTTATTTTGTTTATGTAATGAATTATATTTATAGATTTATGGATATTGACACAGCCTTGATACCCTGGGATAAAATCTACTTGGTCATGGTGTGTAATTCGTTTAATGTGTTGCTGGATTCTTTTTGCTAGGATCTTGTTGAATATTTTTGCATCAATATTCATTAGTGATATTGGTCTATAATTTTCTTTTCTTGTTGGGTCTTTTCCTGGTTTGGGGATCAAGGTGATGTTTGATTCATAGAACGTGTTGGGTAGTATTCCTTTTTTTTCTATATATTGGAAACAGTTGAGTAGTATAGGTACTAGTTCCTCTTTAGAGGTTTGGTAGACTTCTGATGTGAAGTTATCTGGTCCTGGGCTTTTTCTTTTTAGAGAGATTTTGTATAGTTGATGCTATTTCAGAACTTGACATAGGCCTATTGAACATTTCCACTTTATTCTGGCTAAGTCTAGGAAAATGGCGTGCTTCCAAGTATTGTTCTATTTCCTTCAGATTTTCGTATTTCTGAGAATAGAGTTTCTTGTAATATTCATTAAAGATTTTTTGAATTTCTGAGGAATCTTTTGTTATTTCGTCTTTGTCATTTCTGATTTATGAAATTAGAGACTTTACTCTTTTTCCTGGTTAAATTAGCCAAAGATGTATCTATTTTATTGACTTTTTCAAAAAAACAACTTTTTGATTTATTGATCTGTTGTATAATCCTTTTATTTTTAATTTCATTTAATTTTGCTCTAATTTTGGTTATTTCTTTTCTTCTGCTTGGTTTTGAGCTGGAATGTTCTTCCTTTTCCAGTTGCTGAGATATCCCATTAAGTTGTTAAGTTCCTCTCTTTCCATTCTCTTGTGGAAGGCTTGCAGTGCTATAAATTTCCATCTTAGGACTGCCTTTGCAGTATCCCTGAGGTTCTGGTAATTCTTCTCTTTATTATCATTTTGTTCCAAAAATTGGGTAATTTCCTTCTTAATCTTGTCTATGACCCAGCTATCATTCAGCATAAGGTTATTTACCTTCCATGTTTTTGTATGAATATGCAGATTCCTGTTGTTACTGAGTTCAACTTTTTTTCCATGATGGTTCGAGAACATGCAAGGAATAATTTCTATTCTTTTAAATTTGCTGAGGTTAGACCTGTGACCTAAGATGTGACCAATTTTGGAGGATGTTCCATGGGCTAATGAGAAGAACGTGTACTCAGTTTGTTGGGATGAAATGTTCTGTAGATGTCTGTTATATCCAATTATTGAATGGTTAAGTTTAAATCTAAAATTTCTTTGCTTACCTTCTTTTTGGAGGATCTATCCAACACTGCCGTAGGAGTGTTAAAATCTCCGACTATTATGGAGCTGGAGGAAATCAAGTTGCTCATGTCTGTTAGAGTCTCTCTTATAAATTGAGGTGCATTCTGGTTGGGTGTATAAATGTTAATAATTGAAATCTCATCAAGTTGAGTGTTACCCTTAACAAATATGAAGTGACCATCCTTATCTTTCCTTACTTTTGTTGATTTAAAGCCTATTGTATCTGCAAATAGAATTGCAACACCTGCTTTTTTCTGATTTCCATTTGCCTGAAATATAGATGACCATCCCTTCACCCTGTGTGTATATTTATCTTTTTAGGTAAGATGTGATTCTTGTATGCAGTAGATGTCTGGCCTGAGTTTTTGTATCCAGTCACCCAGCCTGTGCCTCTTTAGAGGACAGTTTAAGCTGTTCACATTAATTGAGAATATTGATAAGCCTGGTAGAATTTTGGGTATTGAGTTTTTCGAAAGTCCAGTGGACATTCTTAATCCTTTCACCACTGGGGATTTGGAATTTGATCAAAAATTTCTGAGCAAGTTTACTTTGGTGGTAGAGGATTGTACTGGTCATTATGGAGCATAGCTCTGAGAATATCCTGGACAGCTGGTTTAGTTATGGCAAATTTCTTCAACTTATATATGTCATTAAAGTATTTAATTTCTCCATCATAAATGAAACTCAGTTTAGCTGGATACAGTATCCTGGGTTGAAAATTATTTTGTTTTAGGAGGTTTTAGGAGATTAAAAGTCAATGACCACCCTCTCTGGCTTGAAAGGTTTCAGCAGAGACATCTGCAGTAATTCTAATATTCTTCCTCTTATAAGTTAATGTTTTTTTACATGTGGCTGCCTGCAGAATTTTCTCCTTCATATTAATTTTGGCAAAGTTAATTATCATGTGTCTGGGATATATCTTATTTGGGTTGAGTCATGCTGGGATTCTGAAACTGTCTGCTATCTGAATTTCAGATCTCTTGGCATGTCTGGGAAGTTGTCTTTGATTATCTGATGGAGTAGAGCATCTGTGCATTGCAAAGCCATCTCGTCACCTTCAGGAATTCCTATAAGGCAAATATTAGTTTTCTTTGAATTATCCCAGAGCTCTCTGAGAGAATGGTCCATTTTTGCTCTCCACTCTCTTCCTCTTTGAGAATTTAGGAGCATTCAAAAGCTTTGTCTTCAATGTCAGAAATCCTTTTTTCTGCCTGCTCCATTCTGTTACTGAGGGATTCTACTGTATTTCTCAGATCTTTGAGGGCTGCAAGTTCTAGTCTCACTGTGTCAAAATCTTTGGTGATTTTTTTCTTTGAGTTCATTGAAATGCTCCTTGAATTTCTAATTCCAACTTTACCTCCATTCTGTTAATCTTATTTGTAATCCAAATTCTGAATTCAATTTCTGACATCTCAGCCATTTGTTTATGTTTTTTTTTTTTTTTATTTTATTTGTTTAAGCCATTTGTTTATGAATGGAATCTTCTGGTGTGTTCATCATGTAATTCCTTTCGGGAGCTCATCTACGCCGATTATTCATGTTGCTGGAGTTTTTCCACTGATTCTGCACCATGATTATTTTACACCATTGACTAGATGAGCAGATAAGGTGAATTTGGGTTGGGGGCTCCTGGAGTAGGGATTAACCAGGCATTTCCCAAGAGCTAGGACTGGTCTCTGTACCTTTTCCCTTAGAGCTTTGTAAAGGATCTGTATAGTGCTACGGACTGAGAGACTGAGAGACACGGTTGGTGTGGTTGGGCTAAGTGGCTCTGTCTTGTTTTCAGCTGATCTTTGTCCAATTTTAGTGAATCAGTAAATCTGGGTTGAAGTCTCAGCTGTGGAGAAATACCAGCAACTGAGTCACCGCAACCCCCATGGGCAATACGTGGAAAAGGAAAATCAATCCTTCCCACAACCACACACCCAGGGTACCACTTTGGATAGTCCTCAGGTGATTGGCCCAGGTCAAGAGTTCCAAATCAATTGTCCCATCAGTACCCAGCCTCAAGTGGGAGAGTTCAAAAGGTCTCAAGCAACTAGATAGTAAGTGTTTGCTAGCAGCTGGAGTATAACTCACTCCTGTGCTCCGTGGAGTCAGAAGGACCCACCCAGCAAATGAATTAGTCCAGGAAGGTTGATGCCTCCTTCCCTACCTTGCACCTCTGTCACACCCAGTCACTGGTAACCCCACAGGACTGTGACCCAGTTCCCTCCAATGAGCAGATACTCTAGGGGTTTGCACTTGCCTTAGTCACAGGGAGACCTATGTCTCCTCTGTCAGACCATAGCACTCTGCCACCAACCAGCAGGGGGAGCTAAAGCCTGACTACCTCAGGTGCTTAATGGGAGCTGGGGCACTTTACTCAGTTCTAGCCCCACCCCAGATTGATGTTGGTGCCCCTTACATTCTCACAGAATTTGTTTCTGTCCCTGCTGTATTCCCCTGTGGGCCAGGGTCTGTTTGAGTTCATAGAAACTGCAGCTCAGCCCTTCCCTGTGTCATTGCCATTGCACCAATTCTCACAGAGCTGGCATCTCTGTCTCTGCTGCACTCTGTGTTGGGGCGGTCATGGCTAAAGCTCACATTCAGCTCTCAGTTCCTGCCTCTACCTGGACTGGTACTCGCACACAGCTCTCTGTGTCTGTTTCTGTCTGGGCTGGTACTGTTGCCCTGCCTGCTTTTATCTGAGCTATGTTCACCTGGGGGCTGGGTGCTTCTTGGACTCCCTAAAGCAGCACTTCTGACTCAGCCCCACCCTGGGAATATGACGTCTCTGCACACAATGTATTCTAGTCTCTGTCCCTACCTCACTCCACCCAGACAGGTACCACCTCAGGCATAGCCTTTACTCACAGGGCCTGTGTTTCCATCCCAGATCTGTTCTGCCTGTGGCTGCCACTGCTTGCCAAGAGAGGCAGGGAGTGTCTTTCCAAAATATTTCTAGGGGTGTGAGCACTATTGTTCCCGTTGCTGCTGTTGCTGCTCAGTGCTGTGGGGCACTGCTTCTCCCTCTCCATTCATAGTTGTCTCTTTACCCATGTCACAGAATCAGCACAGACCTGCAACTGCTCATGCCTTGTCCACACCTCTTTAGAAAATGCCCCCAGAATATGGACTCCATGGGAGACAGGCTTCCAGACCTTGAGTGAGAGTGGAGGGGAGTGCTGGGAGTTCAGAACTTCAGGTAGAGAATATATACAGTTTTATGCCTGGTGGGAGAGTGCCACTAGTGTTAGTGGGTCCTCTCTGAGGAAGGAGTTCTGGTTTTTAGAGGGTTTCTCCTGTGGGATAAAATAGGAGGATATCATAACTCTGCTTGCTTGTTTATAGAAAGTATCCTGCAAGCCATTCTTATGGGGGAGGGGAATCCCATCTGCTTGGTGATGGATTTTGTACCTATTGTTTGTTTCCTTGGGGCTGCAGCTCGCCTGTGCGTTTTTCAACATTCTCTCTTGGCTTAGCTCCAAACCATAAACTTACTTGCTATACTTTTGTCCTTTAACTTCCCTTCTGAATGAGAGCCTCTGTGGAAAGCTGGCTCCAGTCAGCCATCTTGTCTCCCCCCCACCCAGATTTTTCATTTTTTACTTTAATAAACTTAACAATTATTAAGCTGAAACTAAACTTTCAATTTTTTATGAATAAAAACCTTGGGGGGTAGTGTCTGTGGCTCAGTGTGCAGGGCACTGGCTCAATATACTGAGGATGGAGGGTTTAAACCCAGCCCCAGCCAAACTGCAACAATAACAAAAGAAATAGCTGGGTGTTGTGGCGGGCGCCTGTTTCCTAGCTATTCAGGAGGCTGAGGTAAGAGAATCGCCTGGGCCCAGGTATTGGAGGTTGCTGTGAGCTGTGACACAACGGCACTCTACTGAGAGTGATAAAGTGAGACTCTGTCTGTACAAAAAAACAAACAAAAAAACTTGTAACATGTGAGCTTGTATATTTAAATAATTTTGTCAGGTAAATGCAGCATCATGGCCTTTAATAATTGTCAAAGCTGGGGTAGTGATATCCATCTTCTAAGAATTCAAGATTCTTATAAGTGTAGGTACCTGAATAGAGGGCCACGGTAAGTTAGGAAGTGAGTCCATAAATCAAACGTTTCTTAAAAAGAGAGCTTGGGTTCATTGTGATGCAAAAATATGTAATAATCATGACTTTAAATTTTATAATACAATGAAAGCATGCAATCACTTTGTCCCGGGGAAGACATTCCAGTTATCTGTTACAAAATAACCACTTCTACTTTTAAACAATGAAAATGAAATAAATTACTAATAAAGCCCAACTTAGAAGTTTACTATTCAGTTGAAAGGACAAATCGATAAGTTGCTATATTAAAACTCTTAGGTATTACACTTAAAGTTGGGGTTATGGCTTTCAAAAGTAGTCACATTGGTTTTAATACATAGTCAAGTGCTACAAAATATTTTGGTCAATGACAGACCAAACACAGTGTATGATGGTGGCCCCATAGACCATAATACTGTATTTTTTACTGTACCTTTTCTGCATCTAAATACACAAATACTTACTATTTTGTCCACTTGTCTGAATTATTCAGAATAGTAACATACTGTACAGGTTGTAGCCTGGGAACAATAGGCAATATCATATAGCCTGGGGTAGAGTAGGCTATCCCTCTAAGTGTGTGTAAGTAGACACTAGGACGTTCACACAGCAATGAAGTTCCCTAACGACCCGTTTCTCTGAACACGACACATGACTGTAAACATTCTTCCTGCTGATTGCTCTCAATGACAGGACCAATGGCTGAACAAGGCTATTCTCCACTGTGATCAGAGAATCACAAAAGCTGCTCTTTTGTTGTTGTTGTTGTTGTAGTTTTCTCAGTCTTTTACTAAAGATTTAAGACATCATATGACAATGAACTTGGAAATAGTTTTTCACTTCTTTAATATATGTTCTGTTATGTGCCTGCTTAGTTTACAGTCATGGAGTCTATAATTTACATCTACCCCAATGACAGCAGAGGGAGCATTAGTAATGACTATAGAGAGTTGTACAAATGAAATACCACTGTAAACTTTCATCTGGAAACTCCAGATCCCATATAAATTACATCTTCATTGCTAGTCACCTTTGAAGTTGAGAACCAGTGCATTGAAGAGACTTGATGAAGGTCACTGAAGACTTTTTATCATCCAAGATCCCAGAATTAAAAAGATTGGGACACAGAGGCCTGGTTTGAATGCAAATAAAGAATGTATTACTTTTTTGGAGGAATCTGAAGACCAATTCCTGAATACAGTGATGATTTCTATGTACTCATGGGATGGGAATAGAAGATAAACATGTGTTTTAAGCATAAAATAGACAGGAGTTGCTTTAAGAGCAAGGCATTATTATACTTGGTAAGGATGAAACAATGTGGTAAGGTTATAGCGTATATTTGAGCATGTGTGTGTGAGACAGAGATATAATGAGAATGAGGAAATAATATTCTCTATAATTATGCCAAATTATTCATGTATTCTAAGGAAATAAATGTTTAAAAAGGAATACATTGATGTATTTTTACCCAAGGATTCATTATATAAGGTTTGAAGACTGCGCATTTAATTATATGAACAACCCTTAGAGTCATGTAATCTCGTTTGAAGCTTATTTATTTGATCTCCTTTAGACAAAGTGGCAATTCAATTCACTTTAGCTTTGTTAGAAACCCCCTCATCTTCTAATTATATCTGTTGGTGCATGAGTGGACACAGAGCAGTAGATAAGATACTGACAATTGCAAATCGATGTGCGAATATCTATGTTCACAGCTCAGACATGAGTGAAGTTGGTGCATTTTTCTGGATATGAAGTAGCCATCATTTTTAATAGAAAAGGCTTACCTTCTAAAATGTAGAAAGCTGTTCAGAGAAAAAAATCTATACTGAAAGTATTTAAAACAGAAATGCATACTGAAAAACTTTATAACCAACAAGAACATGTTCCTCATAAATGATAAAGCTTCTAGTGTTGTATGTAAGCAAAATTTACCTTCTTGAAAAGTTTTTCTGGGAGAGATGGGAGCTAAATTTCCAGCAGTGGCAGAGAACTTTAATTATCAGTCCAAACTGAAGAATTACTGGACAAACCTCTAGGATAACTGTGAAATAAATCATGTTCCCCAGTGACTGATCTCTACTTAATTTTCTACTAGAGACAAATAGTCCTGAAATTTTGATTATTCTTATTTTAGTGATGTCCAGTGCCCCTGCCTTATCATTCATTATATTATTCAAAGAATAAATGGTTCTCAATGCAGTGAATTGCTGAGAATGACATAATTTATGGTGAATATCAAAATCTGCATCAAAGTTTGCTTGGACAGTAAAGATTCATGACTGTGAAATATAAACTGTGGATAATAAATTTGTAACTTGAGGAAGTTTACTTACAATGCTGTGGAAAAGGTATTTCAAACATTTAAAAAATGAATGTGTGCTGCGGTTCTGGAATAAGGGGATAAATCAAAAAATCTTTTATTTATTCATAAAACAAAGAACTTTTTATTGTGGCTTGCCTGTGACCTTAACCTCGAATAAAATGAACATAATCCCTCCCATTCCCATCCCTGCAATCAGCCTTTTTTTTCTGCCAAGGAGAAAAGCTGTTGCCAAATTACCCTTATTGTCCTGAGTAGTGGACAAATAATAATAGGAATGCTTTGAACTCATGAAACACCCTTCATCCACAAAGAAAATTTCAAAAAAGAAGAATTTACACATTCACATAATCACCAAAGCCTCTTTTGCAGGGGTGAAACTGAAATGTTGCAATTTTTTGTTCTACTGTGTTCAAGAAAAGAAATTAATAATTGTGAAAGTAAAATATTCTTAGATAAGGAAAGGAATGGAAATATAAAAAATGACATAATGGAACTGAAAGTTTATTGAACTCAGAGATGAGCAAGTGGTTGAATGTGGATTTGGATGAAGCAGGGATGAAATCGGACTGGGTATGGCAGGAGAGGTGGCTTGGAGAACTCTCAGGATCTCACAAGTGCCTCATTAAATTATGCACTAGACCACTTCTGCTTTATCTCAGTGCCAGGGCAGTGGCCTTCCTTGACGCGACATTGCTGACCAGCATTGAACATGTTGTTTCTATGTGTGTGTCCATAGTGGTGGTGTGATGGTGGTGGTGAGGTTGGATTTAGCTTGCTCTGGTCTGGGAGGCAATCTTGGCATATGGTAGGTACTGGCCAAGCATGCCAAATGTCTGGGATGTGCCATCAATGAGTGAGTACCCATAGCACTTCAAGTTCTGTGCAAGGCCTATTGCTTACTTCGTTCCCTTTAATCATTAAACCCCCTTTTGAAATAGGTATGAAGTAAGGGAAGCTCACAGATGTTAAATATTTTGCACAGGTCATGAGGATTCTGGGGGCAGTCTAAGATTTGAACTCTATTCAGCGTGTCTCCAAAGGCAATGCTCTCCCTTCCATGGTGGATCTTCCATCTCTTGTTGGTAACTCAGGGAATTTAGTTCCATAGCACTAGGTCTATTCCAAGACAGAGCAGGTGAACAATGGGGAAGGGAACTTAGTCTCTCTTAATCCCAAGTCATGTTTCAGAGAACTGTGGTTTAGATATTGAGCATGAATAGGTCAGACATTATGACTATTTCATTATGATGATAATCCAATATATGGTATTTTCTTTAGTGTTCTTATCTTTTTAAAAAATGGAATTGTAGGGAATCTTCTTTGTTCCCCAACCAGTATCCATTCCAACCCTTTTTGTTTCCACTAGAATCTCAAATTTATGCAAGAATTATCCCTTTTCCCATTAACCCCTTTCACTCAGAGGATGCTAAATCCAAACTTACCAGTGCTGGGGTCCAGAAACCTGGGCATGAGCTAATCAGCTATCTAGAAATGCAACATATTCTTAGTCCAGGAATGGGTACTGAGGTCAACTGGCCCAATCAGTTTGAAAGAAGGAACATCAATTGCGTATTTGTGGAAGTCTCCTGTATCTTACCCTGGATTCTGTGATAGTTGCCATTGGCCTCTATCCCAATAAAAATGAAAACACAGTTTTAAACAGGAGAAATAAGTTCAAGAGCTCTGTAGTACATCACAGTGACTACGGTTAATAATAATATATTATATACTGAAAAATTGCTATACTAGGTTTTAGGTGTTCTCAACTACAAATAAATGACAAGTATGTGAGGTAATGCATATGTTAAGTTGCTTGATTTATTGAACATGTGCATATGTCCAGCTATCATGTTGTATACCATAAATTCATACCCACACACACACATATTTTACTTGTAAATTAAAAAAAAAAGGACCTAGCTAAGGCTGTGAAAGACATAAGTCAGAGAGAAGAAAGCACCCTTTCTTTTTATAACCTCCCTAAGTAACTGAATCAACAAAGTCTGGGCTTTCCATTTTTTTGTGAGAGAATACATTTTTTAACTATCCAGATGAATTGAAGTCTTAGTTTACTATTACTTTCAGGAATGAGCTTCCAAATTTATGGAAAAATCATTCAGTTTTTCTTTTCAAAACATGGATGCCAATATTTTCTGGTTAATCATAAGGTTACTTGGAATTTGACCATTTTAAAGGAATAAATGTATATAAATATAAACCAGTGGTTCTCAAGCTTCCTGATACCTCCTAATGCTGTGACCCTTTAATACAGTTCCTCATGTTGTGGTGACCCCCAACCATAAAATTATTTTCATTGCTACTTCCTAACTGTAATTTTGCTACTGTTATGAATCGTAATGTAAATATCTCATATGCAGGATGTATTTTCATTGTTACAAAGGGGTCGCGACCCACAAGTTGAGAACTGTTGATGTAGATTATATGTATACATTTATATATAAATATGTAAACTTTATATAGAAATATAGATAATGCATGTGGCAATTATGTTTACACATTCATTTTTGCATATGTAGGGCATATGTTTATATTTTAAGCTTTCAGAATATAAAAACTATATCTCTTATTAATTGTCTTATAAGTCACCCACTACAGTCCTTTTGATGACAAATAATTCATTTTCAGATAGAGGGTCTCAATCAAATACCCCAACAATTTGTTCAGTTCTCAGAAAGTAATAATCTGAGTTTAGAACATATTTCACAAAGTGTGTATGAGCAAAGAATAAATTGGAAATTTTGAGATTAAATCTAAGTCATGTTCAAGTAAAAGATATAAACCAAAAGTAAAGGGCAAGAAATGCGATGTGTTTGAGTTAGCAAGGGTTGCTGGGTCTTAAGCCCCCTTCCGGCTTACCCACTTGGGTAAGCAGATCTCATCTGCTGTGGTCATCCAGCTTCCCGGGAAGCAGCACTCCGGCTTACTCCAAAGAAGGATCTATTCCAGACATCTACTTCTCTGTTTTTGTGCCAGTACCATGCTGTTTTGATCACTATTGATTTGTAGTATAGTCTGAGGTCTGGTAGCGTGATTCCTCCTGCTTTGTTTTTATTTTTGAGTAATGTCTTGGCTATTTGAGGTTTTTTGAAAATGTGTCAAACGATCGATGAACCAAGTGTATGGTGCCCCATGATCATACTAATGTACACAGCTATGATTTAATAAAAATAAATAAATAAATAAATAAATAAAAATAAAAATAAAACAAACAAACAAACAAACAAAAAAAAAAAAACAAAGAAGGATCTAGACCAGGAGAAGGGATTTCTGAGGAGCAAACAAAATGTTTTTCAGTTTCCCTGTGTAGTCCGAAGTAGTGAATCCAATGTAAATTTATTCTGAAGTTCTTCTCTGATAATTTAGGGCCAAGATATAAACCTTAATTTTTTTTTTTTTTTTTTTTTTTTTAGGCAGCTGATATTTTTACTACGAACCAAATCTGAAGAGAACTGGCATACATAAAAGGCTATTAATTAACTCCTTGGGTGGTATTTATCACAATTTAATATTTGTGGAGCCCCTGATGCCTGAAGAGTAGGGATTCTGAAGTTTAGTATTGGCTATACTAAGGCGCAGTCACATTCACCCTCATGATTCTAGAAAGTAAGAACATGGGGTTACTTAGACTGTCCACATTAGGGCATTTGAAAATGAGTAGAATTTAGTAACATCTGTAAAGCAGATTAGTTGTTGCAAGATGGGTAAGGATGGTGTCACTTGTGCATGCAGAATAGATGGACAGACTACTAAGCCATGGGGGTACTTTTGATATTATGCCAACCATTGAACTTTAGAGAACTTTTTTTTTTGAGACAGGGTGTTACTGTGTTACCCTAGCTAGAGTGCAGTGGCTTCATCACATCTCACAGTAATCTCAAACTCCTAGGCTCAAACTTATGCCTCAGCCTCCAAGTAGCTGGGACTACAGGTTTGTATCACTATAATAGGCTGATTTTTTTATTTTTTGTAGTGACGGAGTCTCGCTCTTGCTCAGGCTAATCTTGAACTCTTGACCTCAAGCAATCCTCCCACTTCAGACTCCCAAAGTGCCAGGATTATAGGTGTAAGCCACCATGCCTTGTCAAGAACATTTTTTTTTTTTTTTTTTGCAGGTTTTTTCCAGCTGGGGCTGGGTTTGAACCCGCCACCTCTGGTATTTGGGGCTGGTGCCCTACACCTTTGAGCCACAGGCACCACCCACCAAGAACATTTTTTTATCCTACTATATTAAAAGCACAGGAACTCAAATTACTACATTAACTTCCTCACTCCATCTGTTACAATGTATTATTTTTCTTTCCACATTATGCAAATGGATGGTAGGAACAAAATTTGATGCAACATTTGCCAGCAGGATAGACAATCAAATAACAGTGAAGCTGGAGGGTAGGTCTGAGCACCCCCTGGTAAAAGAGTCTTTAAATTAAATTAATAATAACATTTCCATCCTGCTTTCCTCTAAATCTAGCCTTATTAAACTAAATTCCTCCCATAGAACTGTAAATTTTAATATTTTACCAAACCTGACAGGACGAGTTACTTTAGGTGGTGATTAGAAATACTTAGTGACTCTAAGAATTACTCAAAGTTTTACTTGGAATTTATTACTATTCTTATTTCAAAATTTTATTATCTTTCTGATATCCATTTCACTTTTTGTGATTTCTGGGAAATAAATATATTAAAATGTTAGCTGTTGTGGTAAGATGTGTTTATAATTTCATTATTTGAGATAGAAAAAACTCTAATGTTGGGATCAACAAGCCTTGGGATATCAGGAAAACTTGAAAATCTACATTTTGATAGAACCTATTTAAGAGTAATGAAGTAATGTGTTTGGAAACAATTTTTTAAAGTACAGCCTGCTATTTACTACTGTGAGATTTGGTTAACTTCAATATTTGAGAACTAGCAAGGTATGTCAATCAGGATGCTTTCAGTCACAAGTATAGAAAAACCCTCAATTTCAAATGGCTTAACCATAAGAGGATTTGTTTCCTTAACTAACAAGAGGTCCAGGAGTAGTGTCGTTACAGGGTTAGCTAACTCAGTAGCGTGGTGGCAGGATTGTGGATGTTTTTCTTACCACAAAATCTTCCTGCCTGAAATGTGCCAACCAGCTCATGCCACAGTCAGATCTGGCTGCATCTTTCCAGGAGTTTGATGCCTTATACAACCACATCCTTGCTTCTCTGAGGGATCTATGAAGCCATTCCCTGAAATCTTAATTTCGCTCCCATCAGAATTCTCTTCTCCTTGTTAAGCCAACACTGGCAGAACACATTGGGTTGAGACGGTTGGCTAAGACTAAGCAGGCCCTCCTTCCCACTCTCTGGCATGGCACTAGACGTGGGGACTCAGCCTTTTCTGACTGAGCCCAGTACTGACACCAGACTGGGCAAGAAGAAGGAGACTCTTGAGTAGCAATGAACCGCTGTTGGTTACGAATGGCCTCAAAGATGATCTGCCCTGTGTGTTAGGGTCGTTTATGTTCTCAGAGAAACAAAACCCAATCTAAATTGGTTTAAGCAACTTCGTTGGCTCCATAACTGAAGCAGTCACAGTTATGCTGGTTTCAGTTATAATTATAGGTTCAGGATACGTGTAGTATTAAGGTTTAGCTCCATTTTCTATAAGCCTGTGGGTTCTGCTCTGTTTTGTAGCACAGCCTCATCTTTGTCTTCAGGCTGGCTTCTTGGTGGCAGTATTGACTGTAGCAGTTTCCATTTTATATATTAGTGCCGTGCTATCTAGAGGAAGAGAGGGCTTCTGCTCTGGTAACTAGAGAAAGAGAAGTTTAGATCTAGCAAATGTCTCCTCATAGCCCATTGGCGCTAATCAGGGTTTGTGCCCATTCTTAAACCAATAGTTGTGACTAGGGGTGGATGTGTTGAATGGCCTAAGTTGGCAAAGGCCCAAGCCTGGAGCTCAGGCTGGGTCTGCAGTATCTAGATCTCAGAGCCAAAAATGGAATTAGGTGATTGGTTCCTCAGTCAGAAGGAGATGAGGGAAATGGATGACAGGGAGGCTATCAGAAAACGTCCAATACTTAAATTGGAGAGTTGAGACACGTGGACATCAAAATTGCCTGGACATGTCGATAACAGACGGTATCAGAACCCAGAGCTTCGAACCTCCAAGGAGGTGCTTTTCCACAGTGCCACATTTTTTCCCTTTATTCTTCAATATTATTGCTCTTTGCAGTTGGTTTACTTATTTATTATAGTTTTTACTAATCTTTCTGTTGTAGCCTATTTCTCATATTGGACATTACACACATTTTCTTTGAGCTAAAGGAATTTGACTTCCTATAAACTGAGTTTTCCAGATTTTAGCATTGTTTCAAATCTGCTCTGTGCCTAGTGGGCTTTGTAGTATTCATCTCCATTTGTTATATTTTAGTAAATGTAAAGAATTCTAATCTTTAATAGGCCAGGAGAAAGTGATAATTTAACCCTTTTCCTATTGTAATAAATCCCTTCCAGACTCCTGAGTATAGCAGATACGGGGAGATATATTTTATAATATTATATTCATAAATGCCTTTATGAATTAAGCTGAAGTTAATACTCACAAATTAATCCTTATACATTGGTTTATAAAAATGATTATCATAATTTACAATCAGTTTGACAACTATTCTACCTTGTAGCTCTAAGGTATATTCTGTTGCCTGACAGCTTGATTTGCAGAAGAAGACATTAAATATGAAGAAAATCTCATTTGGTTTCTTCCTTGGGTCTTAACTATTTGCTTAGAAAACCCTGGGTAAATAGCTAACTGTGATTCAGTTCAGGCCAGCAGTGTTGGCATTTAATACAAAACTCTATGGTGGGTTTAAGAGAAAATACAGCAGACTGGAGAGCGTGCTGCTTTTCACAGTAAGGAGGACAATGTGATTTTGTCATTTAACAAGAATGAAAAACAACAGCTGCATTTTGGACTTGGGATATTTGGAACTCACTGGATATTGTGGAACGCCTATGCATCTTTGCCAGGGGAACCTCGATGTTGGTCATGGTGAACTAGTGATTATGCTTTGTGGCCATAGGAAAATAGCTCATATATCAGGTGAAAGGTGGCAAGGGACTCCTGGCTGTCACATACTTTTAATAGCATCAACTTTTTAACAAACAAAATTTTACATGGAAGCCATTGCATAAACAGATAAAGGCAAAAGTGTTCCAGTTGAATCAGTGGAAGATTCGAAACTTGGCCTGTATTGTGTTTTACTCTTCTGCCTTCGCTCGCTCCCTCCCCTGCAACTGAGGGGCCTCAGCAGAACCCAGGGACTCCATGGACTATATTTTGAGAACTGCTGAAATTGATAATTCATTTAAGAAATATTATTTGAGTCTCTATTCTGTGATACTGGGAATGCAATGGTGAGAAAATACAGTGAAACAAAGAAACCCCTTTCTTGGAACTTGTATTCTCATAGGAAAAGACAAGGCAAATACATAAATGGGATAATTTGGAAAAGTGATGGATGATATGAGGAATATAAATATAATAGATTCCCAAGATAGCACAAGGTAGGCCGGGGGACTTCACTATTCAACCAAGATAGATAAGAAGGTGCCAATGACTAAGAGACTTTTAAGTTGGGTCCTGAAAGATCTAGAGCAGTGGTTCTCAACCTTCCTAATGCTGCAGCCCTTTAATACAGTTCCTGTGGGTTGCGAACTGCTGATCTAGAAGGAAGAACAAGCTGCTTTGTTCCAGGAAAAGAAGGAAGGCAGAGTGTGAGCAAGCAGGGAAGGATAGAGCTAAGATCAGAGAGAAGCTATGCCAAGACCGAAGGCTTTATGTCTTGTTGCTGTTTGAATTCTACCATAAAAACAATAAGAAGCCACTTGATCATTTCAAACAGGAAATGATAAGGCCTGATATTCATTAAAATGGTCCCACTAGTTCAGCGGTTTTCAACTTTTTCTTTATCTAATATCACACTTAAAGTATATTGATTTAAAAAAAGAGTAAAAAAAAGGAGGAATATACTTACTGTGCTTTAAACTTCTTTAATATCACACTTAAAGTATATTGATTTAAAAAAAGAGTAAAAAAAAGGAGGAATATACTTACTGTGCTTTAAACTTTTTTCAAAAATAATTTAATTAATCTTTAAAAATGTTCAAGGCACACCTGAGACCTTCTCATGCCACAGCCTTGTGCCGTGGGTTGAAAATCATTGTTCTCGCTGCTGATTGGAGGATGGAAACAGGGACGCCAGTTGAGTTTCCCAGGTCCAGCAAAAGACGATGCCAATTTGCACAAGGTGCAGATGCAAAGAAAAGGAAAACATCACAATATATTTTGTAAATTAGTTTAACAGGACTTACTGATGAAATAAATTTATGAGGGGAGGGGAAAGGAGGGATCAAAGATAAAGCCTAGTTTTATATTTATATTTAAGAACTGAAATGATTGCGGTTGGAGGAGAAAGACGTTGAAGTCCCAGAAATAAAGTGTTTTATTTAAGGTTTATAAAAATTGAACTATCTTTTAGATATCTTAGAGGAGATTTGAAGTGGATAATTTGATATATAAATCAGGGGAGGTTCAGGGTGACATAAATTTTGGAATCGCTGACATATAGATCTCTCAAACAACTGGAGGGGATGAGAGCACTTAGGGAGAGAGAGTAGAAATAAAGAAAAGGAGACGGCTGAGGCCTGAGACCGAGGGCACTTTAACTCAGACCTTTTTAGGAAAATCTCTCAGGTCTTTCTTCGTGCTCATTTGTCTAAGCAATGTCGGATCCTTCTTTACTAAGCTCTTTCCACCTGTGACTTTCTGTCATAATCTTAGACTTCCTCTGCCCCTTAGTTCTTTCTCTTCCCCCTTAATTGGAGTATTTGAAAGTCACTGCTTAGCATGGTAACACAGATCTATTTCTCATACATATCGCTGTAGTAGGAATCTTGTAATGTGGTGTGGGCTAGTGGCACTCAGTTATGGGACAACCTGCTGGCTGCTGGCTGTCAAGACTTTGCATGACTGTTGGATCTGAAGCCCATAGAGAACTTACCAGTATCCAGTGCTTAGTAGAATAAACCTCATATGTCAGACAGGTTTGGATAGTCACTCCTGAGGGGTTAATACTCAGGATTGTGCCCACATTTTCTGTGCCTGTGAGTGAGTATACTATCATTCATTGGGGGAGCAGGCAGCCCACTGGCTAGGACAAATTTTACCTCTGCATGGCAAGTGGGGTGGGCTAACGTGTAATTTACAGTGGGCTGGACTATCTGTTGTTAAGAAGACACGATGTTCTATCCATCTTGTTACGGCAGGCTTTCAGTCTGATTCAGGGGGTAGCAGTATTCTAAGTATTAACCATTGTAAACAGAAGTTGTCTGTGCTGAAATTTGCCAGAATAAAAAGATTGTGGACATGATAAGGATTCTCAAACTGTTAAAACTGGACCAGAGTTTAGAAAGTCTATTCTGCTGTTTTGTGGATATTTGAAGTGGGTAATTTATCCAACACCCCCTGCTGTGCCTCCATTTGCAAATCCAAAGGCATTTCAAAATAAAAATGAACAAGGCTACAACTGAATTCGTAATTGTTATCCCTTTCCCCAGTAACCTGTTCCTTCTTCAGAATTCTTCACGTGTACTTTCTAAAAATAGCATCCCTACTCACCACATTGCTAGGACCCAAAACATCGAATGTTCTTTTCTTTCTCTTATACAATATATTTAATCAATTAATTAGCAATTTCTGAGAGTTCTGCCTATAAGGTGGATCCCAAGTTTGATTATGTCTCCTCCCTTCCTTAGGTGTCCATCATGTCTGTCCACTATCATGGTGACCCTGTACTCATCATCTACTGCTTATTGGTTAGCTTTAACCACAATAATGCTGTGCGACAAACCATCTCCATTCGCAGCGTCTTACGCTTACCAGAGTGCAGGTCAGCCTTCAGAGCCTGTCACTTCTTGGAGGCAATGGATGATCCATCATCTATTTGTTGCCTTTATGGACAGTGGTACCCTGATCCCTCAGGTTATTACACTTCTACTTTTCTGAGACCTGTAGTTCATTTGGTTTGACATTCTCTATCCCTTGATTATAGGGATTAGTTCAGAGTTGGCCATCCATGGTGTTTAATGACTCTCAGGCCTGGATTGCCATCTAAAAAAAGTATGCCTCTTCCCTCCGACAGCATAGGGCGGCATGCGTACGCCTGGGAGAGAAATCCATTTTGCTGGTGCATGAGGCAGGGCCTGGAGCTTTGGGGAGACCCCTTATGAGTCGGAAGATGAAACTAACAGACGAGAAAGTGGAGGAGAGAGACAGAGCCATTTCCTGGTGGCATCGTTGGTTTAAATCTTGCTTGAAACCAACATTACTTCTGAAGGTTTTGTTATAGGAGCTGCAAATTTATTTATTACTTAAGCCGGTCTGTACTGTTCATTTTTCCCCTTAAAAGGGAAAACATTCTAACGGGCAGAAGACCTTCGATCTTAGCGTCATTTGCAATTGAGGGAATTGCCTGCTCTGCCCTGCAGAAGAAGACAGGAAGAATAGAAGGAAACAAACGTCCAGGGGGTGTGAGGAACTTCCCACACATCACCTCGTTTAATCCTCGGGCAGTCCTCTGAGGTCAGGATCGTGCTGCCCAGGGTGGAAGCTGTAGAAGATGAGATTCAGGGACATTAGGGGATTTGGAAAACTTGACTCATTCAGCCTCAATACTGGCTAAGGTGGGCGAGGACCTTAGGACCTTAGGAATGACCGCATTTTTAGTCTTGGACTAATCAAGGTCTTGTGCTATCCTCAGTTTTGTTCTCACCTTTCCATTGATTTCTCACTTTAACATGTCAATGCTTAAGTTTATATATAGGCTGCCGTATTATTACCAGTCTTTGTAGTCATTCTGACAAAATACAGACATATTGCTTGATGGGTAATGTTCTGAGCATAAAGGTATCTATATTCTTGATGAAGGTGGAGATGGAAGCATATGTTTAACAGCTCTGATCAATAAGACATTTGCCAAAGCGAGCAGATTGATTGTATTTGCACCTGCAGCACCGGGCTTTCTGCACCTCCTTGGAGCACATAGCACTCAGGGCATCGACAGGAACAAGACTGCCCGGGATCAATCTGAACAGAAGCCACATTTAGTTAGCAACGCTCAGATGTGTCTGGGGATTTAACTATTTGTAATTAAATGAATTGAAAGCAAAACAGGTGAATTTTTGCAGCCAACTCTTTTTTTTTTTTATTTATTAATTTTTTATTGTTGGGGATTCATTGAGGGTACAATAAGCCAGGTTACACTGATTGCAGCCAACTCTTTATACTTCTTTAAAAACATTTTGTACCATGTAGAAGGTTTATGTGTTAATCGTGGTGTTCTGGAAAGAAGCTATTAAAGAATTGATTTTCTAAAGAGAGCAGAGGCTGAGACAGAAGCCGTCTTCATCTTGGAGGGGACACGGCAAAAAACTCCTTTGTTTTATGGCCGGGGAGTTCTGGATCAGGAACTCTAGGCCCACTGTGACCATCTGTGTGACTTTGACAAGTTATACCTCCCCATGACAGCTAAACATGTTTCTAGAATTGGGATGATAAAAATTGTCTATAGATTCTTTGTAACTTTTTAAAAATAATTGTTTTCTACTATATTCTGCAGCTCACAAATGATAATCCCAATTCCAACAAAGGATTCTCTTCTCACTTTATAGCTTTCTTGTGAACCTCCATAATTTATCTCCACAGTGACTCTTTTTTCTTATAGCCTATGCCGTTGATCCTCAATCAGTAAATCTAGCCCCCCCAAACTCCTGGATTTACATCTGCCTGTGCCTACAGAACTCTCCTCTGGCCCCATCCTCTCTGAGGGGTACTTAGGCTAGCAATGCCCAACAGGCTCCATGTTATACACCCACAAACTACAAATAAATGGGAGGGCTGCCTGCTCTGGGCGGGAAGTCGTAAATCAGGCCTTGTCTGCATTCCGTTGGCAAGAATAGCGCGATGGGTTAGTAATATCTGCCATTGACGGGTGTCCCAGCGCCCTTTACAAGTGTCTGTAATGGGGTATTAGGAGCTGACATTTGCAAATGTTAGGTATGGACTCCAAAGGAAAGAACAGTACTTTTCATCCTCACTTAAGCAAGTCCTCCCTTCCCACGCTGCAGCTGTTCCATAGGTAAGATAGATGGACGAGGAAGAATTCTGAAGGCCACATAGCTGGGATCAGTTTCTCGGGTGCTGGATGGCACAGTGGGAGTCTCCACCGGAAGAGATCTGCAAAGGCAGTGCAGACCCAGGGTGTGCACATTGTGGGCTGCGCTCCTGGGCCTCTAGCGTCAACTTCATCCAGCTGTCTGGCTGCAGGTTCTCAGAGGGTTAAATGCAACTTGGTCAGTGCTAGATAAAGCTGGTTTTACATGGACCTTATCATGTCAAACAGCACAATCTATGCCTAAACTTTTCAAAATTCATTTTAGCAGGGATCATTAACTATTGATATGCTTTAACAATAATCATGCTTTTAGTAGGGGTAGTTTTTTGAGGGCCATTTCACCTTGAATAATTGAAGCACTGTTTTCAGATCAGCCCTTGTACAGCTTCCAATTAAGACGCTTAACAAAATCACAGCCCTGGAAATATTGGACTATGCCAAATTAGTCCCCCCAAATTGATCTATTTATTGGCCATTCAATAAATCCTACTCATATCCCGTGTATTTCACTAAATATTCTCTGTCATCTCCTGCCTACCCATTATTACTCTAAATTCCAATAACATATACCAAATTAATCAGAATTTATATTTATCCTCTATTTTCAATTAATCTTTTATATCATCCCCAATTAAAAGAGTGATTAGATTGGGTTTTGAAGGGTGTAAATAATGATGCCCAGAGTTGAGGCCAGGTTTACTGAAAAGGGAGGGTGACCAGCCTGGGCAGGGCAAAGATGGTATCTATGCCCAGGGGAAGTTAGAGACTCCTTTTATATGGGGCCACTGGAGTGGGCACATTCCACAGCTTATTTGGAACGCTAGGCTCTTTTTTCTAGCACTTCTCAGGGGGGTGGAGCTAGTCATATCCTTTGTGTTTTTCTCTTAGGAGGAGAGGAGGAAGAGGGGAAAAGGTTTGTGTGTGGCTGTGTTAGGCTTCCCAACAGGTTTTACATATTTCTTATAAACCTTACAACAATCAGCACAATGTTGGATACAGCAAAATGTGTTCAAATATGTAAAATATCTTAAATAGTTTTAAGGTATTTATTGAATAATATACATATCTTTGATTATTTTTTATTAAGAAAGGCTTCCTTTGCTAGTCTGGCCAAAAGAGACTAATAGATCTAGTAAAAGGGAATCCATCTCTGATTCTTTTACTTGATATTTGGAAAAACTTCCGTAGACCCCAATTCTACCTCATTCCACTGATATTTCAAGATTGAGGTGGGCTTAGTTTCTTCGTAGATAGTCAAGTTAACCAGAAGATAAATGTACAGGCCTGTGAAGAACTTGATAGAGAAGATAAGCCCATGAAGCTACACCTTTGGGGGAAAATTTTCACTAGACTGTTTCATGGATTTAAATCATTTCAACTCCAAATGTAAAGAATATCCGAAAAAGTGAAACAGTATGAAACTCGCTTTAGAAAAATCTATTTTTTAGGTACAAATGATATTGTCACATTAGAATCACAAAAACTTGCTCCTTTCTCCAAAAAGTTCTTCATAAATCAAATTTATGAAATCAGACTTTCATTATAGACAACACAGTTTATACTACATATATTTTATAATCTTCTCGTGGGTAGAATCTTCTAATGAGTAATAAGTATGTAATAACTTAAAAAAATAAAAATTAAAAGCTCGTCTTAAAGAGAAACACTTCAGAATGTTCATGTGGCATCTGCAGAACCGCTGAGAACTTCAGTCCTTCAAAAGTAGGAATTGTTAACTGCTTTACACCCAAGCTCCCTTCTCTAAATTTGATGTCATATGGAAGAGAGATAATTTTCTTTATGGTTTGAATTAGGGAAACAATTTGTAATGCATTGCATCTGGCCCTCTCAATAAAAAAGGACTAGAAAAATAGTTTGCATTCCATTGTAAATTAAACTAAAAATTCTGTTATTCCAGATGTTTTCCTCCTGACTGAGGATTGTTTCCTGGGAAAGAACACTCATTTATAAAGTGTAAATCTTTAGGTTTTTGGTGTTGTCAGTTTATTTTCCTTACATTCAGAATGAAAATACAAAGTCTTACAAGTAGTACATTATGGGGAAAAGACCAGAACTAACTGATTGAGGTGTCTAATTTCAATCAGGCATTCATTACTTTGGGTCTAAAAGCCTCTGTATTCCTCTGGAGTCTTCTGTTAAAACACAAGCATTCTGTGAGATAAAATCATAGGCAAAAACTAACAGGGAGGAGTAGGAGGTGGATTGCTTGACATCTCATTAAGTTTAAGCTTCAAAGAGAATAAACTCTAGAAAAGAGATAGGGTCTAGAAAGGAGAGATGTAGCTTATGGAAAGGAGCTATGGCTATAAAAAAGGGAATAGGATCTAGAAAAGAAATACAGCCTACTGAAAGGAGATGTGTGACAGAAAGGGGATGCGGGGAACAGAGAGCTTTAGAAACAACTAGGAATAGCCAGATAAGAGGAGGGTATAATTCAAAACTATTAAGAAATGAGTATAATCATGATGGATGTGTTACTTAGTTCAATGTAAGCATTTCACATTGTATATTGAAGCAGTACCCTGAACCCCATGAAGGCATCAATGTACAAAGTTATGATTTAATAAAAAATAATTAAAAAAAAATAGCCAGGTGTTGTGGTGGGTGCCTATAGTCCTAGCTACTTGGGAGGCTGAGGCAAGAGAATCACCAGCCCAAGAGTTTGAGGTTGCTGTGAGCTGTGACACCACAGCATTCTACCTAGGGTGGCATAGTGAGACTCTGTCTCAAAAAAAAATGTCTGAACACACATCTTTTGGGAGCAAGACACGATTGCAAGAGGGACTTTGCCTAACAAATGCAATCAGTGTAGTTTGGTTTATTGTACCCTCAATGAATCCCTAATAATTAAAAAAAATATATAAATGTATTATATATAATTAATACGAATATATCATATAGTGTATTACATAATGTATAATTAATACAATAAATATCAATTTAAAAAATGCCATGAAGGCTTTAACCAGTTCGATGAAAATATTTCAAATCGTATGTAAAACCAAAACATTGTACGCCATGATTGCATTAATGTACACAGTTATGATTTAATTAAAAACAAAGGGGTGGGGTGGGGAGGGTGTCAGGGCTCAGAATACACTACCCGAGAGAACTCTGAACTGAAAGAAATTTCAAGGTCCTCAAAAGCAGAAGGCCATGCTAACTTTTCCCCAACTTTCTGACAGTAGGCTATAAAGAAATTCTTTGACCTTCCTTGCCCCAAAGTGAGTCATAAGATCCTTATTCCAGTGGGTTCTGCCCTATACCCAGGAGGAAGGAAGGCCACACAGAAAGGCCAAGAGGACTCCGGACAGACAGGCCTTGCAGGGTTTTCACCCTCAGTCCATTACCATTAGATCATACCCATTTGTCCAATCACATTTCTGCACGACTGTCTACTCTTCATTGAACCTAACTAGGCATAAAAGTCTTTGGGTCTTCATTTCTGAAGGCTTCAGGTCACACAAAACAGTGATTAAATAAATTGGTTATGTTTTTGTCTTGTTAATCAGCCTTTTGTTATGTGAGGTCTGACAATTAAGTTTGTGAAATCATCCTAGAAAAAGTGCTAGATACCTCACTGGGGAATATGACCATTGAAGTACTCCCCTTGGGAAGGTATGCACCAATGTAAGTGCCCAGTCCAAATGTCAAAGCACTTTTTCCTAGGATGAGTCCATGAACTTGTCAGACCTTCATACACAGATAGCTCTGATGGCCATTCCAGCAAAAAAGGTCCAAAATTACTTTGGTGCATATCTTCCCAAGGGGAATACTTTGAAGATGACCATGTTGATATTCAGCAATGAGGTATGTAGCACTCATTCTAGGATGAGAGTTTGGAGAACTTAGTTGTTAGACCTCATGCAGTGTTAGCTGTGACCCTTATTATGTGTGAAGAAAGGTTTCACACTTTTCCGCCCCTATGAAGGGTTCTTAAATACGTGTGATTATTAGAACCACCTGGCGAGCTTAAGTGCACTAATTCTCTTGTTTTTTCTTATTATTCAGGAAAAAGGTAATAAAGCATTATCTTTTCATCATTTTTTTAAACCATCCAAAAATTAGAGAATAGTCATTAAATCTACAAAGAAAATCTATACAGAGAGGCACATTTTCATGAAAAGAAAAAGGAGAAACAGCCTTTCATTCTTATTCATGGTTCTATGCATAGACAATAAAATGTAAGTTCTAAGTACTTTCCATTCTATAAACTGAGATGAATTATCATCTAAGAGTCTTTACAGATGGATTTGAATAGTTATACCTATTTCTGGGCTTTGAGGAAGTATGATCATTTTTTTTATCATTCAAAAACATTTTAGTATGTATGTTTAGTGTAACCTTTTCTATAGTAGTAGGTAATAATTTTCCTAATAAATTATATATTTCAGTTGCATGTCATATAATCATTTCATGGGAAAGTTTAAAGGCTTTTGTTCATTAAAAATTAAAAACTGATTCTCCAGTTCTGGGTTATATTAACTACTATTCAGTGATTTGACACTTAAGTACAAGAAAAAATACAGAAATGACTAATGTCTGTTCTTTTTTTGTGTAATAATTTAGAATACCCCAGAATGGTGAGTCTCAAAGTCATGGTCTTCTTTACAGATGAGGGGTCTTCTGGATCAGAACTGTGACTATTTCCTCCAGTTTGTAAAAGATAGATATTGTAAAACATCACTCTCTTAAAACTTCTCTTATTATTTACTAATACCTTTCTTTATGCCCATGACCTGATGACTTCACGATTTGACAAGACTCTGATTTGGAACCAGTTTCTCAGCAGTGAACCAGCTAAACGTGTGGATAAGTACATATCCAATTCTCTTTTTATGTGATTTGAAAGTACAGAATTCTCTTTTTATGGTGATTTGAAACTACAGAAGAAATGTTTCAATAGCTCTTAGGAAGCCAACTTCATAGTAAAGTGGTAGTAGATGATCTATGATCATGTGATTTTAAGTCTTTTTAAGCAAAGATATAGATTCTGGAGGCAAAACTGCAAATAGAATAAGTTATTAAATGCTTATGTCACGTAACTGGCTTTACGTGTGCCCAGTGTGGAAAGCACCAAATTTACATATGGAGAAGGAGGAATTGTGACCTAGAATTGTTACCTATAAAATGCTTAGAACTCCAAGAAATTATGCTGTTCTTGCTAGGACACTAAACATGCAGAAACAACATATTACACTCTCTTTTTTTACAGCGAGAAAAGGTTAAATGACTTATCTAAGAACATACCATTAGAAAGTATTCTAAAAGTAGAAAATAAAATTATGGCCTAAATTAGACCCCAAAAGTCTGAAATCTGAGTTTCCTCATCCAAAGTCCCTGACAATAACCCTGCTTAGCCTTAGGAGCATCATCACAAGTGGTCTTCAAGTCAGAAGATCAACTCCATTGAAGTGGGGGGAAAGCAAAAGGAAGTAATTTACATAGCCCGGAAGCTCATCACCCCAGGACAGAGTCAGAGGAAAGAGATTGCTTAGTCTATGAAGCAAGACAATATACTTAAAAGCTAAGTAGGGGTGAAATGGGGCAGGGGTGGGTTGCAAAGTGTAGGAAGAAAGACCTTGATACTTTCTTTTGAGTTCCATGTGAACTTTTTAAGAGCTAGTGTGAAAGACTCCTGTGGGGCGAAAAAGATTTCTTTCCTCCACCCTTGCTAGGTTCATGGCTGAGACTCCTATAACCAAAGATAGAAAAAGACACAAATTAATTTAATATAATTTTTAGTTGACATGGAAGCCTTAAGAATGAAGACTCAAAGACATAGGGAAAACTCTGTTTATTTTTATGCTTAGTTTTGATGAAGCGTGGGCAATCATGTAGATGTCTGACAGGATAAAAGGAAGTCTGATGTGATGGTAATGAGCTGAGAGGGGCTTGGCACGGCCTGTTTGTTTAGACTCTTCTCCTCGTCTTCATTCTTTCTTTCTGGGTATAGGAAGCATCTCTGTGAAATGAGAGCCTTCTGGCCATTAGAGGAACGTCAGAGGATTCTTCCTGGTCTCCTTCACGGGAGGATGGTGGGAGAATCTCAGATTCTGCTTCTGCTGTTTTCCCAAAGGCCAGGATGTCATTTTTTGTCCTGAACTCTGTCACTCCAGTTGTAGAGACCCTCATTGTGCAGAGAAAACACCCCTACCTAACATTGTCATTAAGGCTTGAACGTGGAGTTGGAATCCAGGAGAAACAGAATATGAAGTAGAGAAGGCTCTTTCCACTCTCAGGGGATTAGGAGGGAGACTAAATGGAGACAGGCCAAAGACTTTGTGAGTCTGCGCACATTGGAGAGCCTGGGGAAGACCCCTTTTCACAGTGCTCAGGCTCTAACCAAGCGGAGAGAAGAGCCAAGTCCACCAGCTAGCATTGCCCTGGAGATGAGAGAAACTGTGACCCTGCCCGAGGAAGGCCACTCTTCTCCTCATAGTATGATTTTGGAAGACATAGGTCTTGCCCATCCCCCATATCTCCCTCAGGCTTAGTGTTGCCTCAGGCATGACAAGGGTTAGAGGCACAGCATTTCAAACAGGCTAAACAATATTATTGGAAAAGATCTTTAAATGATTTGACTAAACTCTATTTTACCTCAAAATATAGATCCCGAAGCTTCATTTTCTAACTGGCCAGTAGGGGCTCAGTAAGAAAACTGGATTATTTATTGACAAATTAAGAGATCTATGTAAATGGTGGTAGGAGTGAATTTTGGACTCCACTATACTAATATAGTATAGAGAAATTATGCATTGAAAAGTACTCATAATAGATATGGATATTCATTCAAAATAATTGTTCCCAAAGTTGAATTGTAAATTGTAGACTTTTATTTGGGCCAACCGCTCAACCTGGAAATGTTCAGAATTACCATAACTTTATATTTTACCAATACTCTCTAGTAAAAAACAAAAAATTATAAAAGGGCTCAGAAAAAATGCTTCCTTTAGTAGTCTCTTAAATGGACATAATAACCATAAAAAGGGGGGAAATAACAACGTTAGCCTGAGGCGCTAAAGGCGCGAATTGCTGGAGTCTGTTTACCTAGGAAATTCCATTTCCTCACCTGCCCAGTGAATTGGAGAGAAGAGAGTCAAACTTTCTCCCACCACCAAGTTAGGACAAGATAGAAGCAGTCAGCATTGTTAAATGTTCTGTGCTTACAAAATCTTAAACACTTCCACTCTGGCACTCAGAAGGATGTTTGAGTTTATGCCACATTTGATCCACAGTCAAGTGTGTCCGATAATTCAACACAACTATTTCATGACTTCTCTGGATCTGAAGTTGGATTATCGCATTTTCACAGAAACTTTAAATTCTGTGAATTGCCTTTTCTCCCCCAATGTCTGGAAGGTTCTCATTGTTAATATGTTAAATCTTTAATTGCCCACAGCTGGAAGTTTCCTTAGGTAATTATGAGATTCTTTTCTGCATTTATATTGTTGATCATTCTGTGTGAAACTGTAATCACTCTCACTTAACTCTTCTGGAGTACTTGAAAAATCACCGCTTTGGAGGCAGGAATAAGATCAGATTAGACACTTTTTCCTTTTGGCAGTGGAGTGGGCTCCTATTGTTAAAGTAGGCATGATTAAAATATTTAAAAATTATTCTCAACTGCTTTGGGGATCAAAATTTATTCTAGATTCAAGCCTGGAAGCTTTGATCTCAGTCTCAAAATCACTAATTTTTTCTACTTTTATAAAGAAAGAAGTTGCTTCATCCATTTTTAATTTTTAGAAACACAAAATGCTATATATGTGCTGGAGAATTTCCAATCTTTTCCCACTTAAAAAGTAGTAAATTAGCAAGTTGTCTTTCAAGAGAGATTTATGAATTTATTATTATTTCATCTATTCTTATTTCAATCTTTCTGAAATAAGTTTTTAAAATCATTTCTGAATCTGTCTTTGGCTTAGTTTAATGTGAAGCTTTAAAAAAGCTTCAATGAGAGCCATTGAGTTGGAAATGACAGCCCTCTACAGAGATGCACCACTTAGAATCAATATTCTTTGGGTTGAAAAGCATGATTGTAATTTACATTATCAAAGTGCTCAACAAACATATATTAATTTCCTCATTCCAGAAAGGTGAAGTTTTTCTCTAGGGCAGTAATTTTCTCCTAGTGTGCCCCGGAGCAGTGGTGTGCTGTGAGGGGATCTTAGGTGTAAATTTTTAAAGATCATTTATTAAATTATTTTCAAAAGAAGTTCAAAGCACAGTAAGTATATTCTTATTTTTAACCTTTTTCTTTTTTCTTTTCTTTCTTTTTTTTTTTTTTGCAGCTTTTGCCCAGGGTTGGGTTTGAACCCACCACCTCCTGCATACAGGGCCAGCGCCCTACTCCTTTGAGCCACATGTGCCGCCCTTAACCTTTTTCTTTTGACCAACATAATTTAAGTGTGCCACAGAAATTTAACTAGTGCCCTTAGATAGAAAAGGTTGAAAAACACTGTGGTAGGGCACAGGACCTTAGCACAGGAGCGAAGACCCCTGTTTTACATTCTAACTCTTCCACTTTAAATTTTGCAGTGGTTTCTTATGGGGGTGATTGCAAACAATTCAGTAAGTGCCCCATATAATTATTTCATATCGACATAGGATCTCTGGAGGTTTTCTTTCACATTCCACTGTGTGATGTGGTCTCCAAGTTTGTTCTTTCTGGGCAAAGGACACGTCTCTCAAGACCCATGTGCTGCTGGTTGATTCTCTGGACCCGAGTCAGGTTTATTATGTAGCTGTGTGAAATCAAGTGTTCATTAACCAGTCTGCACCCAAGAAAGACTTGCTGAGGGACGCATAACTCTGGGAATCAAAGGGGATTGATGTATGTCCTTAACAAAGGCCCAGAAAAGTCTCTAGGCTTAGCTGTGGGGGAGGTACCCCTCTCGCAGAGTTATGGTAATATGGTAAGTCAGGAATGATAAGGGTCCGTATCTGTTGAGAAGCTACTGATCTTAGTGCTTTGCCTGGATCATCCTACTTCATTCTCACCATATCTGCTGGCAGCGGGTGCCACTGTTTAAACTTGTGGAACCTGAGAAACAGAAACCTGTATTTAATAGTTCCTACGGGCAGCAAGTCACAAAGGCAACTCGTGCATCTGGGTATTGTAACTGCAAGACTGGCTTTTTAACTTCTCTGCAGACTCTCATATATTTATGATTTCAGTGGCTAGATGATGCCAGTGGGTTTCAGGTCCTAAAATTGGTGTTGCCTGCAGTAACTACAGACTTAACTACTTTATTTTTGACTTTACCCTACAGGTTTGCCATAGGAATTCTTTTGTTCTTAATTCCTTATGACACATTGCTTTCTAGCCGTATTAAATGTACGCATTCGTATTACTTGTCATTTCATTTAGACCATAAAATCACTCAGATCATGGTCCTTTTTTCTCTCATTCATTCATCCATCTGGCAAATATTTACTGAACTGGCCCCAACTCCCAGGCCTTAGTATGTATCTTTTATCTACTTTATACTAGCTGGTTTCCCCAAACAACTGGGGTTAACTTCTAAGCATAAGAGGGGAGTATCAGGAAAGGTGAGTCCTATATGCAGAAAAAGGGAAGGAAGGAGAAGAGACGGGGTGTCAAAGGCTCCCTGGAGATGGAGGGGTGCTTACAGGACCTGGCCTGCTGGTTGACAACATTCTCTGTTTGGCCCAATTTTACTTAGGCTCTTGACCCTTCTCCTAGGCCCATTTGTGTATAAATCCAGTGACAGTAGAAATCCTGCTAAGTCAGTTTAGCAAGAACCTCCCACCCTGATATCTAATCATGCTCTCTGTCTGATCAGGGTTTTCATCTTCCACCATCCCACAGAGGATGTTGATCACCCTGACCTGTCTTCAGCAAGAATCTCTCTTATCCTAATGTTTCCATTCAGTAGTTTTGCATCCTCTGACCCCACCCTGCTCCTTGGCTATAAATGCCCACTTGCCCATGCTCTATTCGTAGTAAAGCCCAACTCTGTCCCCCTACTACAAAAGCCTTTTGCAGGGATGCTTACAGCCACAGTTAGGATGCTGCTTTAATTCTTCCTGACCATGCTTTGACAAGTGCCATTGAATGATTTTTTTCTTCAGCAGGTGGTAGGCAGATACATGGGCGCCTCTTGGTCTAAAAAGGCCTGGTGCTGATTTTGATTGAAAGTGATTTTCCTCTGCATCTCTCACTGCCTCTGGTCCAGTGACGAGCACATTATGGGTTCTTAATTCACATGCACTTAAGGAATTAATGAATCATGTAAATGCACATTGGAAATAGTAAATAAGAATGTAAATCAATCAGATAAACTGAAAATAAGTTCTTGTGGCTGCACAAGAGAGAGTGTCCAGGTATACCGACAAACTCTTCTTCTGGGTCTGGGTAGCTCTGATAGGAAGCTGAGAAGCCCTTGGCCTCTGGGTAGCATTCTCTTCTCCTTGGGAACCATAGTTATTAAACCCAAACATCTGATTGCCTGAGTTCTCTGTTTCATCCTGATACTGATATTAAACCCAACTCATTCAAGACATCAGGGGCACTAGCTCTATCTCAATTATAACATTGTAAGTTTTAAGAGTTTCTGATAAATTGTTTTTAAGCCTGTTTTGTAATTTCCTTGGTGTCAAAGTAGAGATCTGCTGAAGCATAAAATGTGCTTCACTCAATGGCCTAAAAAAAAATTATTTGAAAATATATTTCACTTAAAAAGAGACTTAAAGAAACAATTATGCATTTGGGCAGAGAGAGGGGGCCTAAGTTTAATGTAATTTCTAAAGTACCTAATGGCTTTCAATTTATTTATGAAAGGTGACCCAAACTTATATATTTGGAAAATTCTTTGTACATATAAGTTGTATGTTGAAGTTCCTTATCTCCTGAGATGTTTAGTGCATAGAATGATTCTGCAAAGTAGCTGGAGGAAAGTTGACCAGTTGGCTGTGGAGCCTGACTGCTGATGTAGGTGTGACTTGTGAATTGTTTTGTCTCTGCCCAGCCATGGCTTCAAAAGACATATTCCCCATTCCTCGGTGAATTGGTGAACATGGACACCTGCCTGTGGACACCCAAGAGAGGAGATAAGCTTCCAATTACAGTTTCAGCGTTGTCGTGGGCAAGAGGAGAGATGTATAGTAAATATTTTAAAATGCTACGAACAGTTCTTTCTGGGCATATCAAGGGCTGACCATCAGGGGAAAGAAATGTGACAGATGCCCTCCAAGTTACCTTGCTGAGCAGATTTGTGGACCCATGCTGCTGTTTGATGTGGTTTCCAGCAGACCTTTCATTAAATCCATGCCTTGGGCTGACCCACAGCACTATGGCCCATCCCAGTGCCCTTCTCTGCACAGGCAAATGGCCAGGACCACAGAAGGTTGTGCTGATGAACTGGGAGCCTCTGAGGGGTGAGAGTTGCACTGCCCCTGTCTCCACAGGCTCTGGCAGATGGGGCAGTCCCCTGCCTGTGACCAGACGTGCCCTCAGAGAGCCTGGCCCTCTCAGAGCCACACAGGAATAACAACTAGTAACAAAGGCTGATTGTGTCTCCAAAATTTGAGTGTATTTCAGATGGAAACAACTTAGAAAATGGTTGAACTGTGGTAGCCTCTGCTACAGTCCCTTGCCCGTTTCTCAACATTGGGTTTGCTTAGTCTGTCTGAGAGCGGCACAGCAAGATGGAATTTTATGGCTGCATTTACTCAACCTTTGCTGTGCAAAGTTATATGAGGGGCATATGGTTCATGCAGAACCAAAATTTAAGTAATGGTTGATTAGTGAAAAAATGAGCCCTGACTGGTAAGGAATTCCTCTCATGTAAATAAATCCTTGTGCTTGTAAACTTGAGGGAATTCTTATTTGGCAATGCTAGAGGCAGTTTACAAGGTTTTACTAATCTGCATAACACACCGTCAGGGTTTATAGACAGCCAGCATTTTACTATTAAAGGCAGCAACATCTTGTTGTCATGTATTCTGGGGGGATCACTTTCATAAAGAGGCCATCAGCATTTCTGTAAGACAAGTTCCGGCATCCCTGCTCACCTCTCACAGGGGAATTGGTTGCCATTGGGATGATTATTTTAGCCCTTTAGAACACTCAGCACAAGGCTCTATGCAACTCACAATAAGAACCAGGTTTTCCCCTTTTGCAGTTTTCCTATAAAAAGACAAATTAAATTAAGAGAGGCATTAAAGAAAAAGCAAAACTGGGCAAGTGAAGCCAACTCATTAGCATCTGTGCTCCTCATGCCCTGGCTTCAGATTTGGAACACACCAGTTTCTGCCACCTCTAGGCTGCTTTTTCAGCTCTCACTTTACCTGGGGTCAGGGTGTTGATCCTGAGGGAAGAGGGCACCTAATCCATGCTCTTGTAGAACCGTGGAAGGTTTGGGAAGAGAATAACTTCTGGAGAAGACTTGAGGTGGTGGTGACAGGGCAATTGAGTGTCCTTGCCGGTTCCATTGGTTATCCCGCTCGGTTCTTTCCTCCCTTTTTGCCTTCTCTTACTGAATTCCTCCTGCAAGCACCTTGTCTGGCCCTCGGGGGTTTGATGCTCTCCTGTTACAGATCTTTTTCAAAAAGCAGCCTCACTCCCTTGCTTGTTTCCTCCTTAGGGATAAAATAAAGCAAAGTTTTTAAAGGAACTCTAATTAAATTATAGATGGCCTACTACATGCAGGTGCCAGAGATTGAATAATGAATAAAACATGGTTCCTACCCTGAGGCTCACATGATGCTTTCTTTGTATTTCTGACTTTACTTGGGAGATCTATTGCATTGAACCATTCTGTTTTATTTCTTTTTTTGTTATAACCTGCAAACACACTAAGTCCAAATATTTTATTAAAATATATATTTTATTATATATATAAATGGAAAGACACAGATGACAGTGTTAAAATTTATTGGCATATTTTGCGAAATGATCAACCTTTTGTCTGTTTTCCCTGGTTGAAGGCTTCCTGTCTGGACGCTAACTTTTGATGTTCTTGTAACCTGCTGTGTCTTCCCCAACAGCAGCAAATCTCTTATCTCTACTTCTCAGCTCTGGAGGCCACTGTTTGACACTCAATGGAAGTCACCCCTAGAGAGGGTTGACCTCCTTCATGACAAACTAAGAGTCACATGTATTGCCTGGAAGTCTCAAAGAAAGACCGAGATATGGTCTGTAAGAGTACCATTTTTTTTTAGATCTACACATTTTCCTTCTTTTGTTTTGAGGTTCTCTACCTCCCTCCAAAATTCCCTCTCTGAAGCGGTCCTCTCACCAGGCAGAGGAAGGTAGATGGGACGTTTATTCTTCCCCTGTCCACAGGGACCCAGCCTTCCACGGGGGAGGCCTTTTCCCTCCCATTTCATGCATTGTTCTAAAGTTTTCTAAATAGGAGAATGTCTGCAGAAAGTGGAACTATCCATAGCACTCCAGGGATCGTGACAAAGCAGCCAAGCTTTTTACCTGCTTTGGGACCCAACCCGCTAAGTGGCTTTGAGCAAATCAGGGAACTCCCAGTGCTTCAGCTTTATCACTCATTGATTAATGGAGGGGGTAGGCTACATTTACAGACTACTAGCACTACCTTCCTGGTCAGCTGTAACGCTCTATGGTCCTCGAAGGCTTTCTCTTCCGGGTTAACATCAGTCTCTCCTGTCCCTGAACTTTTACTTTCTTACCGTTAACATCTGTGGTCTAAAATAGCAACATCACCCTTACTTGGGAGTTGTTAAAAATGTACATTCTTGGCCTCCCCAGACCTACTGAATCAGAAACTCTGCAGCCGATTCATGCTTAACTTTGAGAACTATAGATGTAGGGCTCTAAGTATATGGGGGGCAGGAGCGATGCCAATACCTTTGTATCTTCTGTAGTTCAGAAAACATAATGAGTGCTAAAACATCCCTATTAATTAAGTGTATACGGAGTAGAGTACTATCCTCTGCCCTCACTAAATTTCAGCAGTTATTTCTACCAAGAGCTATGTATGTACCACATGGTGAGAAAAAATAGTTCCCGTCTTGCTCACAGCCTGCCTGCCTTTTCTATCATTCCTTCTCTTTTAATTGTCCTAGTCCTTCTGCAAGAACTATTCTCTCATCTTGTACTTTGCTATTTATGACATATTGTTTTAATGGTCAATGTCATTTTATGGATCTGGGGGACAAAGAGATTGAAGCTTCATTATTTAGAGCTTCCCTCCAGCAAGGGGTGAAAGCAGTGCTTATTTTAGTATCCGAGGCCACGATTTAAAGCCTGTTTACATGGCTAATTATTAAAGCATGGTAAACACACTTTTTAAAAGACATCAGGAAAAGTGCATTTTTTGTCTACCTTCTGTTTCTACTGGGCTACATTTCCAACAGATGGCAGGAGCATCTGGGAAGCAAGCCAGTTAGACACGCTGATGGGTCCTGTACTTACTTAGCAACTGCTCCTGGTCATTTCCATGAGTCAGGAGAGCGGATGAGAGAGGCATTAGCTCTGAGCTTAAACATAAAACCTGAATGGCCCACTAGTGTTAAACTGGAAGTAAAAAGATCGTGAATTTGATAGAACTGGGGAGCATGTTGGACTTCCTTGCATGGTGGAAGTGATATGTGGTGGGAAGAATTAACTTATGTGTGTGTTTTTAATCGCCAAAGGTTATCTCTTTCATTTAAAGGACCACAGCCAGCAGCAATTCAGCATGTCATTCATTGCTGGCAACTACTTGGTTTACATGCTGTGCTGTTTTTATTCCCATTTCGCTGTTTTCTGAAGAAATACTCTAGAATCAATAAGGACCTACATGTGACAGGAGAACATCAACTCACAATTAGTGTCTCATAAAACTACGAATGGCAATATGAGAGTGCAGTTAGCTTTATAGAGCATGCAAAATTTATTCATGAATAGATCTGCAAGGAACCTTGGGTAAATACTGCAAAACAGTCACAAGACGCTGAATAACTTTGCAATTCTGATGACATTTGTTGGAGATGGTGCGACATAATGAAGGAATGTTAACATTTTGTGAAATGAGATGGAGGCAGCAGGATAAAAGGAGGAAAATACATTTTCTTTAAAAAGTAAAGTGTATTTGATTTAAAATAGAAAAGGGCAGTGGAGAGATGGCAATTCCAAAGCATAATAAAAAAAGTATTATTCTCAGCTTTAACTACAAACCCCCCATAGCATTTCTGAATATACAGCTGAAGTTGTAAGTCAAATTGGGCAGCAGAATGGTTAGGAATAGCAAGACCATTTCACTTGAAATTAAGGTTCAGTGAAAAACAAAAGCTTTTAGGGGCCAAGTTCCTTCCTGCGCTCCTCTGAACCTACCTTGGGCCTGGCCATTTTTCCCTCCATTTCTGCCCTTGGGCTGATGAGCTTCTCTACTGGGCTTTGAACAACTGCACAACATCATGACTTTTTATTTCTGTGCCCCCATTTCCCAGTCCTTTAATAAGTGTTGAATAGTCATTCCCTGACTGAAGGTATCCCTGGTGGCTTGAAGCTAAGACCAGCTTTTTCTTTATAATCTGTTGGTTCCTCCAGCTTATCTTAGAACCCTTGTTCAGATTCTAATCTCCTGTTAGCCTAGATCTCTGTAACTTGGTTTTCTGATTCCTCATAGCTCACACGTGAAGTAGCGCATGGAAGGAAGAATCTCCTGTGGGGAGGTTCTGTTACAAAAGGACAACTTCATGATGTTGGATGCAAAATCACTTTATTTCCCTTCTTCCTGAAAAAACTCCTTAAAGCAGAGTCAAAGTGCACTTTCTCCTTATTTGAATATTTCTGTGGTTCTTTTGCAAAACACTCAGATCTACATCATTCAGAAAAGGCAATACAATAAACCCTGTTGATTATGAAAATAGGATGGGAGAATATTCTTGGTGTTATTTTTGGGGAATAGGGCAGCTGTACTCTGTTGCGTCCTAAATCCTTTCCACGATTTAGCAGGCCTGCAATTCTGTAGTTAGTATTTTTTTCCTCATTGAAGGAAAGAAACTTGCAAATATAGTCATGTGCTACCATGTTGGACAAGGACAGACTGCATGTTGGGGAGTGGTTCCGTGGATGATAATGGAGCTAAGAAATTACTATGGCTTAGTATTGTAACCATTGTGAAGTTGTAAAGAGCCAATGCATTACTCACTGCTGTGGTTTTGCTGGTGTAAACAAACCTACTGCATCGTCAGTGATCTAAGTAGTATGGAAAATGCAATTATGTACTGTACATAATGCTTCCTAACGATAATCAACAACTATGTTGCCGGTAAACGTGTGTTTATTATGCAATAATTTCTACTGTTATTTTAGAGTGTACTCCTTCTACATATGAAAGAAAGTTAACTGTAAAACAACTTCAGGCAGCTCCTTTGAGAGGTGTTCCAGATGGCATTATTATGACAGGAGATGACAGCTCCATGCATGTCACTGTTCCTGAAAACCTTCTAGTAGGACAAGATGTGAAAGGTGGAAAACAGCGCTATTGATGATCCTGACCCTGTAGGTCTCAGCTAATGTGTGCATTTATGTTTTAATTTGTAACAAAACATTTAGAAAAAAATTAGAGAAAAGCTTATAGAAAAAGGATATAAAGAAAATAATTTTTGCAGCTGTACAATGTGTTTTAAATTAAATGTTGTTACAAGTAAAAAGTTAAAATTTAAAAGCTTATATATTAAACAATTAGAGTAAGCTAAAGCTACTTTATCAATGGAGAAAGAAAAATATACTTTTTTTTCTTATTGTACTCTCAATGAATCCCCAACCATAAAATATATATATATACTTTTTTTTTTTTAAATAAATTTAGTGAGGCCTAAGGGTACAGTGTTTTTAAGGCCAATATCAGGGCACAGTGATGCTCTAGACCAGCAGTTCTCAACCTGTGGGTCGTGACCCCTTTGTAACAATGAAAATACATCCTGCATATCAGATATTTACATTATGATTCATAACAGTTGCAAAATTACAGTTATGGAGTAGCAATGAAAATAATTTTATGGTTGGGGGTCACCACAACATGAGGAACTGTATTAAAGGGTCACAGCATTAGGAAGCATTAGGAAGGGTGAGAACCACTGCTCTTGACCTTCACATTTGCTCATTATCCAGTCACTGGCTCAGGTGGAGCAACTTCCAGTCCTGCAAACTCTATTCATGGTGAATGACCTACACAAGTATACCATTGTTTATCTCTTATGCTGTATTTTTACTCTACTTTCTTATATGTTTGGGTATGTTTAGATGCACAAATACTTACCATAATTACAATGGCCAACAGTGTTCACATAGCAGCATGCTGTGCAGACTGGTAGCCTAGGTAATACAATACAGCCTAGGTGTGTAGTAGGCTGTACCACCGAGGTTTGCAGAAGGACACTCTATGATGTTGACACTATGACAGTGATGCATTTCTCAGAACATGTCCCTGTTGTTAAAGGAGGCGTGACTGCATCCCTGGGAGAGATAATGAATTACCCATTGCCAATACATTGGTATTAGCAGGAAGCACCATTAGACTATCTGATCACAGGTTTATGTCACCTACGTATCAGCTTACCAGGTCCTTAATCAGAAAGGGATAAAAATAGGAGGCCTTTCACATAAGGGGAGACAAATTGTTACAGAAGAAAAAGGTAAGGGTGCTTAATGGTCCTTGCTATTTGTCTAAGAGAATGTCTATAGCACCTGATAATGTCCCTTGCAAGCTCAGACAAATGTCCCTGTGGCAAAGAGACCAGAGATTTGGGAGTTGCATAGGTAAGCCAGCCCTCTTGAACATGCTGGGGTTCGTCTCCACTGTCTCGAAAGCTGTTTACTAAATGCCAGAGACGCGAACATTATTCTTTAATTCTAAATGAGTGAATTAAGTGCCTTTTAGGCATTTTGGAAAACTGAAAGTGAACCCATTTTCAGTGACTACTATAAAGGCAGCTGAAAACTGAAACAGGTGAAAAGTGTTCTAAATCAATTTCTTTTAAGTCAAATGGTTTCATTATTAGGTTGGATGGGATATCTCTGAAGTTAAAGGGAAAAAATATCCTGCATATTTGCTGCCTTTGATGTGTGAAGTCCTGCTGGTTCTTTATGTTTTTTCCTCTGAGGTTTAGTTATTCAGGGATAAATTTTATTTCTGAGCATTTATAACCCTAGAGATAGTTCCTAAGTAACTAGTCTCATCTACAGTACACGTGCTGTTCACAGTTTCTCGCCCAAGTTGAGGTATGAGCTCTCCCTTTGTGTTGGCTGAGTTCTGGGCTCACCTCAGTTTCCCACATGAGTGGCAACTTACCACCTTACGGGAATGTATGGAGCAGACAGCTCTCGTGAGGTGTGTAGGTCTGATTGTAAAAAGCTCATCGGCCATGAGAATACTGGCCACGTCCATGACTGTTCTGTCGCCCAAGCCCCCTACCTTGGAAATTTCAATATTGTTTCCGGCTGTATTCTTTCATCTTTACATATATTCACATTAATCTTATCAGCATTGCAGTTGGACACTAGAACATGTTTTTTGAGGCATCGCTTGAGAATGTCCTAGAATTCTAACTGTAGGATATACTCTAACACAACAAAAATATCAGAATGAAATGTTCTAGGATAGAAAAGCCATTTTCAAGCTCAAGCCCAGCAACACAGGGACATCCAAAAGCATTAAACTCAACAAAATAGAGGTAAAGTAAAGAAATTTGCAAGGCCCTTTGTTGGTCTGGAATCATAGGATTTAACTTCTGATAACATTCTAGAGAGGGGAAATCTTATCTCCTCTGCGGGCCAGTTGCTTTTAGAAAGCACATGATTTTGTTTATGAGAACCACAGACTTTTAAATGTGAAAGGTCATTTAATTTTATTTGGCCCAACTTTCATTGTAGGAAAGCCTCTTGGTTTTGGGTCCCCCTGAACGCCAAGCCTGAGGCAAAGGCTTTTGTATTACTGCTCTACTAGAAGGTACAATTCTAGGAAGCACAGTGAAGGACATCAGGAAGGAGGTAGCAGGGTGTGTTGTTAAGCTGGGCTGCTGTTAAATGCAACTGATGGCAGAAATCCTCAGGAATCCATATAAACTGTGGCTCTTGACAGTCAATTTGGGTGAGACATGGCCAAGAACATGTTTATTTTCAGGGTTAATTTCCTCTTTCTTTCTCTATTGTCTTCCCCCCCACCCCCCCATCTGCAAACGCTCTTGCTGGTTCACTTTGATTTCAACATTGTCTCCTGCCTATTCAAAGCTGTCTTCACCACGGCCCCGTCCTTGTTTAGAATTGCATTAGCCATCTTCTAACCAATTTCTTCTGTCCACTTTCTTCCCAACTAAACCCATCTCACACCATGCTCAGGTTAATCTTATACTTATCTAAATACCTATGGTTTCTCATTGTCTGCTCTGATATAGTTAAGTTTACATTCCTTAGCTTGAGTGTGTCTGCTAAGATGCTTTAAAATGCAAAAAATACAAAATCCCATTCTAAATGTACTGGGACTTATCATATCTCAGATAACAAGAAATTAATAAGCGAGCTTCTACTGTTGCTACTTAGCAGTTGTTTTGAGTCTTTGTTCCCTGTCTCTCCTTGGCTTCATCTTCTTGTTGATGACAAAACAGGGATAGAAATTTCAAGTATCATGTGCAGATCCAACATTGGAAGGACCATTTCTTTCAAATGTTTAATAGAAAAGTGACATTGGCCAGTGCCCAAAACACACAACCAAACCTCTCATTTAACTGGTCGTGAGTTTCTCCTACACTAACTCCTAATAATGGGGGTGGAGGAGGAAGGATGCAGGAGCCGTATACTGAGCCTCAGATCTGAGGGTAGCATTAAATATTACTTGGTTATGCAGAAGAGGGCAGACAACCAAAGTGATCTCTTCCATGTACCTGAGGTCTGCCTGTTCAAATCAACTTTCAGCTTGATTCCCACTATTTCAGTTGACCCACCTTGTATGATAGCCATGTCCACCTACTTGCTATGGGTCATCTTTCCTGCCTGTTTACCCTATAAAATATTCTTTTTTATTGTGCCCTGTTTAAATCATTCCCATCCTCCAGGACAATCATCAGCGTAACCTTCTTAATCAATCTATGTCTCATCACTGAATGGAGAGTGATTCCTGTTACTTAACTACATTTTTCTGAATTCATACTATTTATCTATTATGTCAAACAGTGGTCATCTTAAAGGCAGAGTCTGAAATATATTTGTGTTTACATCTGTCCTGCCCCTGGCAGCAAGCACCAGGCCTTGTACTTAATATTTATTTTCTGAAAAAGGGAAATTAAATGTTAAAAAATTAGTCAGAAGAACCCTAGGGTTTTCAATTTGAGCAATTTCTTGATAGCAGAGAAGTTCTCTTTTCCCCAGCATCCGTGTTGTATAATTCTACCACACTAGGTCTAACATCCTGAGAAGAATACTTTAGAAGAAACAAGTTTTCCACAAAAAGTGGGGGAGTGTCCACATCTACTTGGTGAATATAATCTAGGATAAAAGAAAATTGCCATCTACAGTCATCTGTTGGAAACACTCTGATTTATCAGGTATTTTTTGGATTTAAATTTTATATATTCAAATCACTTTTCCCTATAACATAAACCTAATCAGCACGGGGAGTACAGAAACATACCAACTTTTTAACAAGTGAATCTGTAAAGTGAGACTTTGAGATTGGGTGTGGCTAGAAAGAGGTTAAGCATTATCATGAAAAAAAGTTCTGGAGTAGACATAGATGTGCTAGGCCAGATTATCAGCAAGAAAGGGGATTAATTTAAATCAAAAAGCATGGGCTCATGCCTATAGCTGATAACAAAGGATATGATATTCCCTCTAAAGAGAGAATTTAGCAATTCTGCTATACCCCTAACTTCTTTACAGCCATTATGAGCATGGAACATCTGTTTCTAGCTATAACTCTATCATGTCACGAGAAAAATCCAAAGAAGACATTACCAGTTTATAAGTCAAAAATCCCCAAGTTTGTACAGATAAAACACATCCTGTGAAGTATGATGTTGCCTCCCTTTAATGCTACAGTATCATGGACTAATAAAGCGTAATCACCTCTTTCATTTATGAGGACAACATTTCACTGTAAATTTTGCATTCCTCAAGGCAGATTTTTATGCTGGAGTTGAAACGGCATAAAGTAAAATTAGAAGGGGATCTTATAGTATATCTGAAAGGCTCTCATTACTCTGTTTCATAGCAGTAAAATTCCTGTATTCAGGCAAATTTCAATAAGTTAGAGTAACTGAATATTGACCTTTTATCGCTGAGAAAATACAAGTAGATTTATTATCTAAAATCCACTGGGTGTATAATATAAATTAGGCAAGTTATGTAATCTCTCAGCCTAATTTTCTTCATCTATAAATAAAGCATAATACTAATAGCTGTGCTTTATGGTTGTTGAGAATATTAAAATGATTACTATAGACCTTTTTGTGGTGATGGAATCATTTTGCAATATTAGCCAGATGTAATTCTTGAGCGTGTGAAATGTGGCTAGTCTGAATGGGGAAGTGAATTTGCAATTTTATTTCATTTTAATTAATTTTAATTATATTTAAATAGGCATATGCGACTAGTGGTTGCCATTTTGTTTTGCATTATTCTAGAACAATCCTTGGGATATAATAAATGACCAATGAATCTCGGATGTTTTCAACCTTTTTTTAGGATGAAATATGCCATAAAAATGTCTCCTAGCACTGCAAATACATATGGCTTCTATGATTTTTAAACAGCTGAACAAAACATACCTAAAAAAATTGTTCACATCTTTTTTCCATTTTGTCGCATGCATGTATATTTGTTTAGTGAATTTATTGCCTTTCCTACTAAAGAAAAAAATACCATTAAAAAAATGGAGACTTTACATCCTTCGTATTAACCTGGATGGAAGTGGAAGACATTATTCTTAGTAAAGCATCACAAGAATGGAGAAGCATGAATCCTATGTACTCAATTTTGATATGAGGACAATTAATGACAATTAAGGTTATGGGGGGGTAGCAGAAAGAGGGATGGAGGGAGGGGGATGGGGCCTTAGTGTGTGTCACACTTTATGGGGGCAAGACATGATTGCAAGAGGGACTTTACCTAACAATTGCAATCAGTGTAACTGGCTTATTGTACCCTCAATGAATCCCCAACAATAAAAAAAAAAAAAAAAGAAAAAAATATCTCCTAGAATATTTTTCCAATTGTGGCTCAAAGGTTTACTTGCCAGTAAAAGGGGAGGCAAAATAAAGCCGTATTCAAACTTTTATAAAGTTAATAAACTGGCCAATATGAAAAAAACTCAGTGCTGGAAAGATGTGAAAAAATGGGCACCAGATCCAATCCTGGTGTCTTAGCATTTTCTGTTCCATCTGCCTGGAATACTCTTCCCACGAATATCTGCATGTCTTTCTTTGTTGTTCCTCTGAGGTCTCTACTTTGATGCCACTTTGAATGAAAGAGGCCTTGACTGAGTGTCTGCACCCTGACCATCCTATATAAAATTCCACTTTCCCATCACTTTCTGTATCTCTGCTCTTCATTCTCTACCCTTAACCTGTTCTATTTTCTTCACAATATATGTCATTTCCTGATATGCTATTTATTTAATTTTCTGTTTATTGTCTGCTTCTGTAAATAGTATAAAAGTTCCTTGAAGACAAGGATTTTGTACAAAATATTTCTTCAGTAAAAAATGAAAAAATCATGCAAACATGCATCAGACTGGGTGATTAATTATCAACCCTTTCCCCCCTTACCTACCATACTTATTTATGCCTATTCATTTCTCATTATATATTGACTTTGGGAAAATTATAAAAATACACTTTTTTTGGTTTTGTTTTTGAGACACACAGCCTCACTCTGTTGCCCTGGGTAGAGTACTATGATATCATAGCTCACAGTAACCTCAAACTCTTGGGCTCAAGACATCCAACTGCTGCAGATTCCCGAGTAGCTGGGACTACGGGTACCTACCACAATGCCTGGCTATTTTTTCTATTTTTTGGAAGAGACGGATCTTGCTCTTGGTCAGGCTGGTCTTGAGCTCCTGAGCTCAAGGAATCCACTCACCTCAGGCTCCCAGAATGCTAGCATTAATGGCATGGGCCACCATACCTGGCAAAAAATACATATTTATTATTAAAAGGTTAAGCAATATATAAAGAACATAGACAATTGATCTTGTTATTCCCTGGTTTGTGATTGTCCACTAGTTTTTCATTTTGTGGAGTATTTCTATGGAACTTCGCATGCTATATGCTATGGACTTTCGCTCCAACCTCATCTCCTAAAAGTCAGGACATTCCAGCCTTCTTGACCTCCTGGACCGTCTTTGACCATCCACACTTTTCTGCCCAGGGCTTTTGTACTTCCTGGCTTGACTTTTGTTACCAAATATTTGCATGGCTTACTCCCTCATTTTTTTCAGGTCTTTGTTGAAATATCTCCTCCTCTCCTGTCCCTTCTCCAGTGATTTTCCTTGATTTAGTTTTCTTTATAACCTTTGTTATTCCATTGTATTTGCTAGGTTGCCTACATCGTCCCCTATAATAGAAAGCTTTATCTTCATTGTTCAGATTTATATTCCCACAATAAATATTTGTTGAATGAATTCAAAATCTGTTTGACACAGTAAAAAATATACAAGCTTGAACAATTAAGTTCATGAACTCATCTTAGAAAAAGTACTCATACCTCATTGCTGAATATCAATATAGTCACCTTTGAAGTACTCCCCTGGGGAACCTATGCACCAATGCCAGTGTCTAGTCCACTGGAATTTTGGAAGGAATTTTGGAATTCTTTTTCTGGAATGGCCATCAGAGCTACAGTTCTGTGAGGTCTGACAATTAAGTTCTCAAACTCATCCTAGAAAAAGTGCAAACTTAATTGTTCTACTTCTTATGTTGGAAAGTACAGATACATTGTTATGGTAGGAGTATTAAAAGAGAGAATATAAGAATATATTATAGTAGGATTTTTGTCAATAAAATTTGCTTAATATAGTCTTTGAGTTTGGGTCATTGGAATACATCAAGGTGCAAAACAAAGACCATGCCTTATGAAATTTACAGTTGAACAAAATAAACAATAAGCATAATAATATGTTAAAAAAATAACAAATGGAATAAAAAATGAACAACTAGATTAGGGCGAAGGGCACATGAGCAGTATGAAGTAAGGTTGCTAGGATGGACTGCATTGAGAATAACAACTGAGTGAAAGGCGAAAGGGGATGTTTGAGCCAATTTCCCCCGTCTGAGTACAGGCCCTGCAGTTAACTACACAAACTCTGGCACCTCTGTGTCTAAATTTCTAGGCAGTCTGAAGAATTCAAGAAAAATTCCAGAGTCAGGACCTTTATTTTTAATCTTTAGCTGAGCCTCATTCTCCCATAACCAATTAAACGTTCCCATATTAACCGTTACCAAGTAAACTGCCTATGCCTAAGAATTCTTTAACTTATTTCTTACTATTGAGCTTTTTCCTTATTTTCTAATTACGTATCTTATGGTATCAATGGAGACCGGAACCTTTATTATTTGAACTATATCTACTTTGGAGAAGTAAAATATAAATTGAAAATGCAAATTAGCATTTAATACAACACAAATGGTATACCAGGTTTCCTTCCTAGATCTTTTTCACTTAAAGACTTCTAGGTTGTCATACTTCTAATAATTACCAAATTCCTTTCAAACTCAAAAACTGTTTTATGAAGTATCCATGTCATCATACCTGCATGTTATTATCAATCCAATGTTAAATTTGTTATCCAAAAAAATTGAGGTTACATGTTTACTATTTGTTTTACCTATTATTAATTAATATTTCTAACTTTTTTTTCCCATAGGAACAAACAAAAAATGCCTGGTTCATAATAATTTCTCTTTGAAATGTTTGAGATTTCAGATAGAGTTATTGGAATTTATGAGACATACAATATAACAAAAAGTGTTGCAGCAAACCCAAAGGAAATTGCATCTAAAGGACTTAGTTAAGCTTGTTTATACCGAAGGCTCTTCAAATTGAATTGGTGTAGATGCAGCATATCATATTACTGGTTTCTCTATTTATAAGCAATGAAGTTGTATGAAATACATATTCTTTAACTGGAAAAAAAAAGAAAAAATAAGAAAGTGTGCAAGGGAGTTGCTTAAACATGGCATTGTGGAGCTAAACCAAAGAACAAGCAATTGATAATTTAGAAATATGAGCCCAAGGAATTGCTTCCTAAAACTAAAATGAACACTCCCTCCCCCCAAACAAAGAAAAAGCCAGGCATCTGGTTATGGCTTTGCAAATTGCTTTTTTCTTCCCATTTCCAAGATTCTGTTATTAAACTTGATTTCACATAATGGTAGGCTTTCTGAGGTTCTCTTTTTCCCTGTCTAATCAATCCAACTGGATAAAATCCAGAGAGTAAAGTACTTCTGAGGTTGAAGAAACCCACCCTGCCTGCTCTATGACTGATGTGTTCCACAAGTCTTTCCATTGATTAGATCAAGCTGCTTGTCTGTATGGGCTCTTTGACCATGAGATAAGTTTATTAGATTCATCTGTACAGTAGTATGAATGCATTTGAGAATGCAGTGAAACACTTTCAGAATAACTGAGAATGTCTTAGAGAGGACAAAATGGATAGTTCTCCCCCAAACCCAGCTCAGTGTTGACATGTAGAGTCAACTTTGTGACTGGAATAAATTTAGTGCTTCATAAATTTATGTTATTTAAATAAAAAATAAATATAAAAGCTGTTATATTTGAGGATTTGAAGGCTGAGAGGATAAGGGAATCAGGTGATTATGATTTTTGATCCCAAAGGCATGGAATTATTCATAACTTCACTTTTCTCTTCTGTTACATCCTTGGCTATTATTAACATTTTTCCATTGTAGAGAAGATTTAAACATAGAATATTTTTAATACAGAAACATATTTTGAGGATTTCATTTAGCTAATTTTTTTGGATAGTAATCACAACTGCTAAACTCTTTGATGCCATATGGTGTACAATATATTTTCTTTATACAAATAACATCATAGATATTTTATCTTTTAAATCCCTCTAATTTTCAATATGATGGCTGCTGCTCTTTGTGGCAAACTTCCCATGATCCTCCAATATTTGCTTTCCTCTTCTTACATAGTAACAGTTTTGCTGAGTACATTTCTGCTCAGCTGAGGACTGTTTCACATGCTCCCTTGCAGCTAGATGAGGCCATAAGCCCAAGTTATGGTCAGTAAAATATGAGTGGAAGAGCTTTTAGGTCATGGCTTTAAAAGGGTTAGACATACATTTTTCTGTTTTTGTATCTCTTAGTGTTGGCTGGGAGATGGTAAAACTGGAATTGCCTCCTTGGACCCAGAGGACAGCACTCAGAGCACTAACTGACCGAGCAGAGGAAGTTGCTTCCACAGGCAAATCATAGATTTGTGTTTCATTAAGGACCCACTGGGCTTGGTAGTGCATTTTAAATGTTTTGATGATGCTTGGTCCAGAGGTGGATTTTTGAAGTGGTGTTTGGAGGCAGAAATTTCAGTGTCACATTTGTGATATGATTCACTTGTGGGTGGCCAGAACATTTGTGTACTGTCAATAGACTAGACCATTTCTTCCTCATTTCTCTGTTGATACCTCTTTCCCAGTCCTAAAGTAGGTCACAGTCTTCCACACACATTTGTTTGATTTCCAAGTCTTCGGACTTTATGTCCTTGAATGTGTGTGGCTTTGCTGATTTAACAACCACCAAGGGTTTCAACTTCTCTCTGTTGAGCTAACACAAAGCAGAACGGTGAAACGTACTTTGGAAATTTTTCCACTCTTATACTTGTCCTCACTGATTAGCATTAAAGATGTCATTGTTTTTGAAGCCTCTGGCAAGTTGAGGAACTTTTTGATGAACTCTTCCATAAGTTTTACTGGAACTTCATTGGATTTACCACACAAGACTTTGTAGGAGATCTTATGTCGAAGTTTAAATTTCTCAAGCCAACCACCTAATGCTTGGAAATCTGCCACACTGAATTCTTGTGTGAAATTTTTAGTAACTACTTGGATCATTGTTAATTGCCCTCATTTGTTTAACCTGGCTTCCCTGACTTCATTGAGGGAGGTTTTCCTTTTTCTCTGCTGTAGGTCCCCACTTTCTTTACCATATCTCCCCCAAGTACTCATGTTTGCATTCTTGGATGTTGCTAATGTGGTCTTGCTAACACCAAATTGTTCTGCCATTTTTCTTTAGCTGCCACTCTCCAGAAAGTGTAGAAGATCAACCTTTTCCTTCAATGTCAGCTCTTTGAATTCTTTCTTTTGGGCCATCATGTCTTGATTAACTGTTAAATTTTTCAGTGATTGTAGGATGTCCCTACAATTCAGATCAGTCTTTTACATTGAAAATATCTTCTTCAACATGTGATAAACAATAGGATGTTAGGCTTAATCCAACATGTGGTAATAATAAAGCTTGAAAAAGAATGCATATTAAAGAAAAAATATTACAACTAAGGGGCAAAGTCCTTACCTTCTACCATTTGGTATAGAGTGGACTCAACTGATCTTATTATAGAGAGTTAATGAAGATTGAGTGGCACAGTACAGTGGTCAAGATACAACTTACAGAAATGGTCAATGTATAGAGGTCAGTCTTCCACTAAGTAGTGATGTGCATGTCCGATCTATGAAGAGTAGGTCATCTCAAGGAAGTGGTCCACTATAGAGGTTATACTATAATTTCTTCCGAAAATTTTAACATTTCCTCTTTGGCTTACCAATGACCAAAATTTTCTGTATGATATGTTATAGTGTATTAATAGTTTTCATTCTTCTAGCATTATTTATTGAATACTCTGAAATGACTCTGTAATGCTGTGTCATATACAAGTTTTCTTATATGTTTTTAATTTTTCTCCAAAAAATATACTATTCTGCTTATTAGTTCCATAAAATAAGACTCAGTATTTCTTATTTTTATTGTCAGGGGTGTTTTGGCCAGTCTGCACCTGTGTTCTTCTACATTAATTTGAGGATCAGATTGTAAGGTTCAACAAAATAAGCCTGTTTGGGTTTTGACTGGAATTGTGTAATATCGATAATTTAATTTAGGCAGAATTGACCAATTTAAGACACTGAGGCTTGCTGTTCATATAGACAGAGTTTTTCTTTATTTATCTTTAATATTCCTCAATAAAGTTTTGTGAGTTTAAGTGTTCTCCCATTAATTATTATTTGCTTTCCTTTTCTTCTATCATTTTCAAACAATTTTCATTATTCTGAGCATACTTATGTAGGACTTTTTCTCAGAAACATAACCCTTGGTAAAATAGTTTGGGGTGTAAGGGTATGTCTATGTAAAATTTGGAGAAATTATGCTGAAGTTGTCCTTTAAAAATTCTATGCCAGTTCACACTACCACCAACAGTATATTAGCATTAATCCATGGCCAAACATGGTATAATAGTCACTATTACCTTACTTTTTATTTTCTTGATTTCTAATATAATTAAATGTATTTGTTTATAATTTTACTTTTTATAAGCGAATTTCTCTGGCCATTTCTTTGCTTCCTTGGCTTTGTTAACATATTTTTTTAAAGTTATGTTTTTTGTTTTAGAGATTTTCAATACACATAATAAATATTTTAACATAACCTGTTGCTGTTCTTTTAATTTTGATTGTAAGAATTCTATATAATGTACAAAATTTTCAAAGGTATCAAACGTTTCATTCCCTGTTTTTCATTTTGTGCCTTTGTCAAGAATATTTTTCTTTAACATGTCCTTTTAATCTTTGAGATATTTTATTTTAATAATTTTTTGCATTTAATTTGAATTATGTCTAAAATTTATTTTTTGTGTATCATGTGAAAATTGGAATAATTTTAAAATATTTTCTAACTATGTATCTGAATTTAGCATAGCTATTTATTAAAAATGCATTCTTTTCCTAATGTTTTGAAATGTACATTTTATTTATATTTTATTATTATTACTTAATAGGCTTTTTTTGTAACAGCAATTTTAAGTTCACAGGAAAATTGAACAGAAGGTACAGAGATTTCTCATAAAATTCTAAAATATATATATACTGAATTCCCATATCTACATGAGTCTATACCTAGACTGGTTTTGCTCCATCTATTTATTTTGCTATGCCATTTCTACATCATTTTAACCACTGTAGTTTCACAGTATGGTTTGATATTTGGCAGAGCAAATGTTATTCCTCAAATTCACTATATTCTTTCTTTCTTTCTTTCTTTTTTTTTCTTTGAGACAGTCTCAAGCTTTCATCATGGGTAGAGTGCTGTGGTGTCATAACTCACAGCAACTTCCAACTTGGGCTCAAGCAATACTCTTGCCTCAGTTTTTCTATTTTTAGGAAAGACAAGGTCTCTCTCTGGCTTAGGCTGATCTCAAACTCATGAACTCAAGTAATTCATCTGCCTTGGCCTCACAGAGTGCTGGGAATACTGGTGTGAGCCACCACGCCTGGTCTAGTGTTTACTTTTCTTAAATATTTTCTTATCTTTATAAATGTAAGAATCAAAATTTTAAGTTCCATAATTTTTCTTGATTATATTTTTATTAGAAATGAATGATATTATATCTTAATTTTGGAAGAATTGGCATTGATTTTTTTTAATGTTCAGGTTTCTCTAGAATTGTGGGAAATTAAATTTCTGTCTTTATAAATTAATCAGTCTGTGATATTTTATTAGAACAGCACAAAACAGATTAAGTCAGTGCTTCCACAACAAAAGATTTAGAGCAGTAGTCCTCGACATTTTTTTGTGCCGGGTATCTGTTTCATGAAAGAGAATCTTTCCTGAGATACGGTGTGGAGGACGAGGGGAGCTGACGAGAAGCAGCGCTCAGGCGATGATGTGAGCAATGGGGAGAGGCTGTAAATACCCATGAAGCTTTGCTTCTTGCCCACTCTTTGGCTTCCTGTGGCCTGGTTCCTAACACATCAGGGACTGATACTACCCCACAGCCTGGAAGTTGGGAACCGCGGATCAGAAGAAAAGGAGGAGAGTAAGAAGTTTGGAAGGATCAACTATTTAAATAGAAGAAAAACCAAAGATGTGTATTTTCCTGAAGCCAAGTGAACAAAGTATATGAAGGAGGATAAATTAATAATTTGTATCAAATGCTACCAGTGGAACAAATAACATGAAAACTGAAAATAGACTTTTGGAATTGGTAACTTGGTAAAACTGATATCCTTAACAACAGGAATTTTGATGGAGTCATGTAATGATGGAAGAAAGTCTGTCTAGAATAAGATTAAGAATGGAAGGGAGAAAAAGTGAAAAAAGAGGAACTAAAGGAAGGCAAGTAGATAATCCCTTCAAATAGATTCACTGAAACAGGAGTAAAGAAATGGTGATGGCTTATGGGTAAAGTGGGGTCAGGAGAAGACTGTTTTTTGAAGCAACAAGAGACCATATGTGTACACTGATCAGAGTGGTCAGATAGAATATTCTGAGCAAGAAAGAAAAAGAAGAGCATTCACCTGAACGACATCTTTGATTATGTGATTAGATGAGCTCAAGAACACAGAGAGGAACTGGCTTAAGAGCATAGATGAATCATTTTGGGAATAAGTTAGAAGCCTGAGGTTCTGGGTATAGATGCTGGTAATAAGTAGATACGGTTGGCAGAGTCTGTAAAAGTTGTCTTCTGATTGTTTCAGTTTTATTTGTGAGCTAAAATATGATCATCACCTCAAGTATGAGGAAGAGAAATTGAAGTTTTGAGGAGCAACAAGTTATGAAATGGTCATTTGGGAGCATGAGAGAGTTAATAGGCCCTGGTGTGTTTTATTTTTTTTTTTTTTTTGAATGTTCTGAATTTTGACCAATGTGTGTTTTGATGTGGGCCATTTTTTCCATTTTGCTAGGCACTCGGTAGGCTTTTTAAATCTGAAGACTCATTTTTTCCTTTAGCTCCAAGCAGGGAAAACACCATGAGCAAACATATGGAGCTTCACAAAGTAGACTCCTAATGAAAAGTAAGGTTGGAGGGGTAGTTTTATGATCAGAAGAAGAATGGTCTTAGATTCTAGGCGAAGCTGGTGGGTTTATTGAGTAGACAATGAGGAAGTGTTAAACATTTTTAAGACAAGGAGTCACGTGTTTCTGGTATATCTAAGGCAGCAGTTCTCAACCTGTGGGTCATGACCCACAGGAGCTGTATTAAAGGGCTGCGGCATTAGGAAGGTTGAGAACCATTGATCTAAGGAAACATACCTTGCCTTGCCCATAGTCCTGTAAGGGCAATTGATTTTCCTAAATGATGAGTACCTGCCAGCCAGGTATACTGGCAAAAACATCCCTGACCTGTACCACCTGCTGTCTTATAACTGCTCTAGACCTTGTCTGCATGACCCTTACCTTTCTTGCTTTTGATTCCTGCTTTTAGCTTCCTCATTTTGGAAACACATTCACACTTTTCTCTTTGAATTGCCAGCTCAGTGTTTTGTTCTCCGTTTTGCCTCTCCTTGATTACAATAGCCCTGCAACTCTGGGGGTCCTGTTCCTTCGGCATTTATCATGTTTGTGACTGTCTACCGATACCTTGGCTGCAGAGCCTTATGGGATAACATGGATAAGATTCTTTGCCAGTGGTCTACGATGAATTAAAGAGAAGGACTACAAGCCAGGAGAATATTATCCACAGCTAGTTCAGGTGATGAATAAGGGGGTTCTAAACTAGGGCAGTGCAAGATTTGTTTTTAAACAGTTATGTTGTGACAGACATTACAAAAAAGGTGATAGTTCTCAGTTATGCTCTGAATGCTTTGCATGTAATTAAGAATAGAAACTGAACATGAGGGAATTGCTTATGAAATTAGAAATAACTGATGAGGTAATGAAGGTAGCACAAAGGGACAGTTAGGTTCAAATTGTCCTTAGGGTGTCTTTAGCAGGGTCTGCTACGACTGCTCATCTGTTCACTATAATCACATCAAAGATGTATAAACTGTGGAGAATACTTTTCCACTTTTCTTTCATTTTATTATTATTATTTTTTTAAAGATTTGATTTCCTCTTGTCTTCACAGGGCAAGTCACAGATACATGGTCACAGCAGACTCCAGTGCATCGTATTTAGAATGAAAACTGTATTTATCTCAGTAATGAATGTTAGATGGATAGTCTGTGTCTCAGCTACCAGGCTCAGTTCAAATGGAATTTACTTAATAGGGAATTCATTGTAGAGATAATCTATTGTAGAGAAATTGTATTGTAGAATTTGAGGTAGAGACACTAGGAATTTCTTCTTAGTCACCAAAGACTCTGGGGAACTTCATGTTCTCCATTCTCACACAAAAGTCATTTTGTGTAAACGCAGATAGTGATAAGATAAAGGAAGGCTTACTTTTGCATTAAAATAATTACTCTTTGAAAAGATAACCTCTGCTTGTCTACACAGAGCTGAAATGCTTTTACGAATGACTGAACTTGTGCTTCAGACTTTAGCGTTTTGATACCTCATAACTCATTCATTAATTTCAGATGGAGGGTTATACCCAGGTATATATATATGAAATATAGAATTCCAAGACAGACCTATGTATTTCAGACTTCTGTTCCAATTTTGAAGGGAAATGGGGAATTACTGGAGCTGTATCCTGATCAAATTATTCAGATATTACTTGATGATTCATTTTGTTTTGTATAGATATGGCCTTTCGTGTTTGCACAAATAATTTATTTGTACATCACTCATTCCTCAGGAAAAGGAAACAATTTGATGATATGTGCCACCTAGAGAAATGTCTGGAAGGTAGATATTAACTCAATTTTAATTAGTTTCCATCCCTTTATTATCATTTCCTCCTTTAATCTAACCAAATACATCCAATAAGTTGGACACACACCAATTTTTCTAGATGATTTTATGACAATTCAAACCAAAAATGTCTGTTTTCTAGAAAAAACTCTGCAGCAATGGCCTCATGCATTTTCATTCAATTTATTCTTTGAATGTCAGAAAGAAAACTGACTGAGCAATCATGGCAGTGATATTTCAGTGGCTAAACTTGTTATTTTGGAAGCAGGATTATGATTTAAACAGAATGTGAGCATGCTGACCTCTAAATCCCAGTCCTGGAGTTCTAATATACCGGTCTTCTCACAGAAGTCTCTAGAGTTTTATTAGGGTCCCCTGCCTGGCAAGAGGATGGTGTGTCTTGACCAGGCAATGGATTCTCAGGGCCTCCTGACACATAGACAATTTGTGTTAATCAAATTAATATATGGCCTGTCACCCTAAAGGAAAATATTTTTCAGTAAAAAGTAATTATTACACCATGCTAAAAACAGGCATCACAACTGTGATATAGAAAATATCCTGTAGAGGGTAGATACATCCTTGTAAGACCCCAAACCCATGTAATATGAGAGATAGCTAGAAATAGAAAGAAAAATAATAGGAGAAAAGGCAAAGGCGAGTTGGTGACTCTCAGCCAGAGGATGTGACCAGTGCCCACCCCTCAGCATCTCAGCAGTGCCTTGGAGACCTCCTATTTTTATTGGTATCTTGCCATATTCGCTTGACCATTGGCCTGGATGACTTGGGGATACATATGAATGGATGTAATGACAAAGAGAGAAAAAGCTGAGATAGCTGATGTACACTGGACTGCCGCTATGTGCCAGATAAATCATGGACTGATTTTATTTAATTTATTTAACTTTCTCTATAGCTCCATTATCAAACGAGGACTTCAAGAATACTTATTTGGAAACTAAAAAAATACTTTCGTGAGAAATGCATTCTCTATTTATTTACTTTTGAAGGCAGTAGCTGGCATAGTTATTGTAAGTCTCAGAACTCATGAGATCATTTGGGAAGAGAAAAGCAGACATATAAATGAGTTATTGCCTCTCCAATTAAACGTCTATAGGATGGCAGAGGGACATGACAGACTTTCTGTAGTCTGTAAAAATTTAGCATTTGGCTTTATGAATTATTTTGTCCTGATTCCACTGTCCCACGGGTGCTCAACCATCCATGGAACTGCATGTTCTTTTTATTTTTTTAAAATTTACCTCAATAAGATCAATTCAAAGCTTTAAGAACAAACTCCGGACTGTCAATATTACTTGTTGAGATAGCAATTTAAAATATCTTCAAGTATTTATTCCTCAGTTGATTTTTTAAAACACTCTCGAACTGACCTTTGCACCCAGTCTGTACTTATTTCTGATACTAGGACAAATGTTATATTAAAAACATGTTTAAATTGGCTATGGGCCATATTCTATCTCATTGCCCTCATTTATAACAGGAATGACTTATAGAGTTGTGCTTGTATTCCTGTGAAATGTTTGTTACAAACATCCCTTTAAAGGGAGATGGTGGTGTGTGCTGTTGGGTGTCAGATGAGAGGGTGACTGTCAGTGGGCGTAGCGTCTTTAACTTTCTCCCGCTTCCACTTCCACTTCTTGTGTCTGGCCATACACAGGACAAAACATCACAGCCTATCCCTGATCGTCATTTTTTTTTGCAGTTTTTTTTTTGCCAGGGCTTGATTTGAACCCACCACCTCCAGCGTATGGGGCTGGAACCCTACTCCTTTGAGCCACAGGAGCCACCCGCCGATCGTCATTCTTTATCTTCTCAAGGCATTTTCTAGCCTTTGCACTAACAGGAAATGGTAGACCTCCAATTACACCTGTGATTCATTACTGTAAATGGTGAATTATCTAAGTTAAACTCTTTTTCACATGTGATCCATAAATTTAGGAGACAGTGTCCCTAACAATACCTCAAGACATGATCCTGGATGATAATATTATACTATTGCTATACCCGCAGGATTGGAACTTTTGAACAGCTGGATTTGTTTGTACAGAATATTTCATGTTGTGTCTTTGAATCAAACACAATCCCCCAAAAGTTATTAAGAGCTTCACCTGTTCTTAATGCTAGGGACAGTTTGGAGCTAAAAGGGTTTGCAGCTCTAATGTCTTTGCCAGATTTGAAAAAGCAATTTAGTGGTGTCTGGGACTCCTTGATGAATGTGAAGTTCCCCACCGCTTTTGAAGAGCAGCCTGCTGCCCCTGAATCTTTGAACAATCACCAACGCAGACATGGCAGGAGGGGGTGGAACACACAGGAAGTGGCAGTTGCGCACAGGCCAAGATGGATGATTCTTTCTTCTCCCCTCTTATTCTTTGTGATTCAAAACAAATTTGTTAGCTATGTCCAGGAAACTAATTACACCATCATGGGGAATATCCTGGTGGGGAAATCTTTTCTTTTGAGATCAAAAGGATGGCCAGCAGGTACTGTGTTTAGTCCAGTCGTCTGCAGGAGATAGAGCCCGGGTGGGAGAGCTGCTTTGCTCCTCAGGAACACGTGCTCACGGGAAGTGGTGAGAAATTAGTCATGTATTGTGGAGGAGTTACAGAGAGGGCAATGTGCAGTCCTCGGGTAAAGGGTCATCAGGTCAGGGTCATCAGTTCCTGGTTCACTTTCCAGTTTCCTGGGAGTGAACCAGGAAACCTGGATGTCCAGTGCAATCAAAACTGTGGTTTATCAGATAGCAGTAGTAGGGGCCGCATTTCTGTGCCAGCTCTGATCCCTTTTGGCTAAAGCTACTTTTCCTCTCATCGCCTCCTTTCCCTCACTTATAAAATGAGGGCTGGAACATTCCCTGACTGCAGTGTTATGAAGATGAAATATGTTAACTGTAAAGGACTGGAAAGGTTTTAGTTTTTATAGTGGAGACACCTAATCTCACTGTGGGTGTTTCAATGAGCATCCTTTTTCTTAGAATTACAATGGGACATGCAGCTGATGGGCACATTGTTCTTAAGATGGAGCCCTTGACACAGAAGTCCTCTCGGCGCAGTACTGTTCCTCCATCAAGTGTCACCTACAATCAGTACCCAGTCGATTTTACTGACAACAGAGATATTAGATCCAAAGAATAGATGGTAAAATCATTTTCAAGGTTTCATCCTTGAAAATTCAGAATAATTAAAATTAAATCCTAAAATTATAAAAATTAGATATTTATATTATACGTGTGTGTGTGTGTGTGTATCCTGAAAACTTTGAGTCATAACACTGTCAATGACATGAAGGAGATTATAGGGGTCATCTGCTTCAACATCCACAATTTACAGAGGAAGAAATGAAAGCCAGAGCCAGCATAAAGATTTGGTTACGTGGTGTGGGACAGAGGCTGGTTGTAAATCAGAGATACCTGCTGCCCTTTCCCAAGATGTAGTGACTGCCAAAAATGTCTGCATAGCAAGCAGCGTTTCCCTCTGTCTTAGCAAGGGGGGCCAGTTAGCCTCCCCAGTGGAATGTGAGTATAAGTGATGTCCGTCAGTTAAGAGAAGAGACAATCAGGTTAAGAAACAGATGTGCTTACACTTCCTTTCCTGTCTGTTTACTGGATGTCAATTTCACCGATAGCTTTGAAAGTCATATGCTGACAGGCAGAGCCGTCTCTGGGTTCCTGGGTGAAGTTAGCCTTTCACTCTCTCCATCCTGTCCTCTCTTTTCTGATGATCCATCTTTCTGAACAAGACACTTCTTTTTTGCTAAGCTAGAGTTTACTTGTTAATGCCAGTTAGTTTTATCTTAACAATGTGGAACTAGATTCTACACTTTCTTTCCAGTAATTTACCTCTGCAACAGGCTGCTGTTTGTTCCCTCCTTGTGTTTCAATTAACAATGAAAAATGCCATTGACCCTGAAAGCCACATCTTACTTTCAAGCACAATTTTGGAGATAAGTACTTCAATAAGAGATAAATACTTCAAGGAAGAAATTAAGAAATGGAATTGATAGTATCTGGATAAACCATAAATTACACAGTCATCTCCTGAATAAATAGTAATAATTGGAACTCATGCTATGGCTGCATCTTCTTTTAAAGGAACAAAATTTAGGGGAAATTTTCAGAAAGAATTATGGTATCCGTTACATTTCTTTGCCATGGTTGGTATTGCCATTTGTTTTTATATTTATCGTAGAAAGTGTGAGAAACAGGCAACACCAAAGGAAAGTTTTAGAACAGCCTAACTGCTGAGCACATATTCTTATGGGCTTTGGAACCACATAGTCATGCAAGTATTTACTAGTTTTGCAACCATGGGAATATTGCACAACTGTTCTATGCCTCAGTTTCCTTATCTATGAAATTGTGTGGTTCAGACTTTGTAGGGTTGTTAGAAGGATTACAAGAAATAATGTATAAATTACCTATCATAGAAACATAGTCAATAGATGCCCTATTGGGAAATGAAGTGGAGAACACACGATTTGTTGAATGATTTTTGGAAAGCCATTCCATATGCAAAAAAATAAGAATTACTAGAACAAGTACCTGAGGCTTTGAGAAACTTATCTGTGTGTTGATATTATTTTTGTTCTTTGAAAATTAGAAAAATCAAGTGCTTCCCTTAGGCAATAATGTGGAAAATACCACGAAGCATTGTTGGCCATTAGCATGCTAGAATGTATAACTGAATCTTATGGATATTTTGTTACTTCTACCTCTCTCCACCATTTCCCATAGTAACTTAGATAAGTTTTGGGAAAATTCCTTTATAAACTATAGTGCTCTATTACAGATCCACCCATTTTCCCATTCAACGTATTTCTCAAATGTTGACTTGGTATTATACATTCAGTTAAGGACGAGGGTAGTTCTTTGAATGGTCTGGTCATGGAGTCTGCCATCACACAGGCCGGTGATGGATGACAGACAAGGACGCAAAGTTTTATAATTAACTGTGCTACGTTATGGCATTATGCATAGCTACACAGAAATAGAGGAGAGAGTGACAAATGATTTTATTATTGCTGAAACAGCGTTTTCTTCCTCTTTAGAGTAACTGATTCTAATTCTACATTGTCCTTCAATAAATTTCAAGGTATGGTTGAAGATATTATTGTCTCTTTTAAAAATTATTAGTAATCCTTACAGCAGGAAATGAAATCTGAGTTTTCTGAAAATCGAGATTAATTATCTAAGGTAAAAATGTCAGTTTAGACTTTACTTGGGTCAATATTTCCCAAGTGTGCCTCTATTGCTTGGACATCATCACAAACATGCCCGTTTTTGAACTTCCTGTTAACAAACAGCTATTAGTGAAGCTTGAATTTTCCTCCTTTGGATTTGTCTGTAGGTAATAAATAGATTCCATCAGTTGCAGCACCAAGGAGTTCATACGGGAGCCCATAAGAATCTTCAAGTAGTTGTGTTTTCTAGGCTCTCAAGGGAACTGTTGAAATCTCTACAGAGATTAACATGACTGGGTAGCAGGCAACCTCCTTAGCTATTCTTGTTGAGACAACCAATTACTGTCAGGCAGAAGATACAAGCCTCAGACCAAACCCAGAGAACAGCCAAAAAGGTTTGTGATGAGAGTGAGTTGAATTCAGGGCAGGAAGGATTTTTCAAGGGTATGTTTTCTTCCCTGTTAACTGGTCTACTTGCTCCCTAGAGTATATGACTAACAGCGCTGGGATCATAGATATGTTTGGAGAATGATTTTTTAGCAATGTAATTTTATGTTTTATTTTAACTTTTATTATTATATAAATAACGGAAACTTGTTGTGGAAAACATAAACTACGGATGAAAAAAAACAAGAACAAAAATTACCCAAATCCTCCCACTGGAGGCCTGCTTGCTTTGGCTATGCTTATATACACATATACATCATTCAGGTCGTGTTGTAATCCTCATTATTATGAGCACTGAGGAAAGATCGAAACTAGAAAATTATTGAAAATTATAATTCTGTCCCTAGTATATTTGGTGTTCTGAGATAACCGTCAACATATATTTTGTCAAATGTGGCATTGAATAAACTTACGGGTGAGATTTATATATATATTCATACTATAGAAATACATATATTTTTCTTTACCAGGTACTCAGAAACATTGTAGTAGAGCAAAAAGAACATGGGTTTGAAAGCAGGTGGAAATGGTTCTAGTTTTAGTTTGTTCCCTTAGTAGTTGCATGACCTTGGCAATTTATATTGGTTAAACCACATGGAACTGCCAACATCTGACCTTTATAGACTTGGAAAAATTGCGATTTCATATGCTTTGATCTAATTCCTAAACGCTTTGAGTATAACTTTCTCAATTATTAAGTGTAGGACGATACTTTCTAAAAGAGTTGATGTGGGAATTATATGGATATTTTTAATGTACCTGGCATATAGTGGATGTTCAACAAATATTAATTCCTTATCCTAAAATCTTCATTGGGAATACAGAATATGTGTGCTTAGGGGAAAAGTGAATCTGGGTCCTCAAAGAAGCAAATGCCAAGATGGAATTAAATGTGCAAGAAACTCTTCAAAGGAAATGTTCTGAGAGGCTAGGAGCCATCAGATCAGGATATAATTTCTGACCTTAAATGAAAGGGAGAGAAAGGGAAGAGAGCTTGGGTGGTGTCTTAGACCACCATGCCATTCTAAGGACGTTTGTGAAGGCTATCTGGACTCTCCAAGCCAAGGTCGCTCATCAGAGGAGTCTGTGTCTCCCTGGACTGTGTCTGCCTAAGTCTCCCTGCCTTGCTAAGTCTTTGGTTGGAAAAAGCCATGGGAAGTGCAGCTGCACTACAGAGGAGGAAGGAGGAGAGCATGTGGGCCTCCCTATCAGAGACCAGAGAGGCACATTCTTATGATTATCCCTTATCAATATCAGACAGTGTAATGAATCAGTGTAATCAGTTCTCAATATTTTTAGGAAGACTGAAATTAAAATTTGGGGATTGTTAGCATTTAGAAAGTTTAGAAGTTGAGTTTTTCCAGCTCCATTTGCACCCCCACCCGCATTAAATCTTGACTGACGTGGCCCTTCCTCTCAGTGATTCCCTGGGTCTCGTCTCTCTTCCCACCTGCTGTGTCTCGAGCTTTATAGATCCCTGAGAATGACAATGAGTTTGTGATGATCATTGACAAAACTGTCTCTTTGGGGGTTTGGTTCTTCCTGTTGAGATTATAAGAGCCCTGACATTAAATAATTGTCATTTTGTCTCTGAATAATAGAGTCCCAGAGAAAAATATAGAAGAGCTGATTGACGTAATACCTAGGGACTAGAATTAGCATGGCTCTCCAATAATTGCTGAACATATTACTGCCTGTAGTTATGCTAATGATATTGAAATTTTCTGAGTATTAATAATCCATGAGATGGTTTTTGCCTCAAGATATAGCCACTAGGCTTTTTTGGTTGTTGTTATTTTACATTGAGACACAGGAGGTACCTATAAAAGTGTGATATAATGTTCTAGTTTGGGGACATTATGAAATACTATGCTGTCATTTTTTCCAGTTAACAAAAATCACATGCTAATGTCACCTAATCAGGGTAAGAGAAGATTGACAAATCTGTCATGCGTACACATTTTTCCAGCTCCTCTAGAGATTTAATACATTTCAGCAGTCATTGTAATTGTGTTAGAATTTATTCTTTGCAAAACCATCAGAGTCAATGAGCTAATATCAAAGTTTATATTAACAACTCAAAATAGTTCCAACCTTTAAATTGTTGACATGGAAACACATCTTTCTTTACCTTATCAGAACTCTGCACATGTGCCTATGTGGACTGGGCCCTGGATTAATCTGACATAGACTATTCGATCCTGCCTTCAAGTCAGAAAGAGTTCTGAAGAGAAACATTATTATTCATATATTCTGTATATCTACAGAAAACAATCGGCCTCATGGAGTCTCCATGTTGGCTGCTTTTTGGTGCCATTTTATCAAACTGGTCTGATTCTCACACAGTCTGTGTTTTTCTAACTTCGGCAGCACCATAATTAAAAAACGTTAACTTTGAAGCAGAGACAAAAGCCTATTTAGGCAACAACATTTTACTTTAGAGATGGATGTATTTTGTTAATTTAGGCTAAAGAATAAGAAAATAGGATGAGGGAAACACTATATTCTGAATATCATACATTTTTAGAATATGTTAGAAAAAGGCATTGAAGGAGTTTAGCTGCATCTCCTCAGAAACACAAGTGTCCTGAATCTCCGTGGTTCACTGGGGCTTTATTTTAACCAATATTTCAGCCAATTATTTGGGAGGTGACGGATCTGTTCACCTGGACAGAAACTTGGTGCTGATAGCCTGATTCCACTGCCTTCTTACCTGCATTGCTTCACCAGGATTCTGTTTTTATACAAAACCACATAAGGGAAACAATCTGGTACAACTGTCTATTCAGAGTTCAGCCATCCCTCGAATGCCAGTGACGGAAGATGGTAGGATGCCTTCTTCAGGAGGAGAAGGGCAGATCAAGTGACGAGTAACCTATTTACATATATCAAAATTCATTTTTGAGTTTTTTTTTTTTTCCTTTCAATACCACACCTAGGTGAACATGAAATTAAAAACAGCGTGAAAGTAACTTCTGGCGTATTTCAGTGAAAAATAACCTAATTAATATTGCTTCCTTTGTAGATTTTTAGAAATTTTGAATATTAGACTCATGGTGATTCTACTCTAAGAACCTCATCTTTTGCAGAACAGAATGCAATCTTCTTTCCCTGAATCCCTAAGATCGTCAGGGGATGAGGGTGGTGGTGCTGATGATCCAAGTCAATGAGCAAAAGGAATAGAATGAATGATTTTACACAGGCCATTGGGAGACGGGTGGTCTCACACAATCCATCTGAATCTTAGAATAAAGAGTATCTCAGAGACTGCCAACATGATCGATCACTTTGGGTTTCAACATTTACTAATAAGTAAAAGCTCCCTCCTCCGGGTTTTGTTAGCCTGCAGTTTCCTAGTCATTCATTCATTTGTACCTTCAGGTGACCCTCATTTATTTTTTGCCGTGTTTTAGGCCCTGTGCTTGTTGTGGGGATACAATAATTGCTGCTTTATGGATTATAGATGCTAATGGGAAGGGCGTATTGAAGAGAATATTGAATCTCCCTGTCACCTCTAGCTATTTTGCCAGGTTCATGTGACTTTGGTGCCTAATTCAGGGCTTGGCACAAGGGAACTGTGTGTGATCTGGGACACACTTCGAGCACTGCAAGCTGTAGGCATTTTCCCTTTAATTTAGAACATGCAAAGATTATTTATTTAGATTCTTGCTAGCAGTAATAAGACAATCAATGTTATAGTAGTTGGCACAGATCACACTTCCCCCCGTCATATTCTATCAGCTCCTGCACTTATCCACAGAGCCACTGGCTAATCCAGAATTCATTCCTCATAAGCCCTCCTGTGCGGGCCCAAAGAGTCAAATAAAGCCTTGCGCTCCCATCAGTGTTTTAGCAACTGGAACAAATCTGAGTTGTTATTGTCAACTCTGATAACAGCTCATCAACTTTAATTAATTGAATCAAGAATAAATCCCCACACAATTATCTTGATTCCGATGGCATTTATTAAATTTTGGTGAAAGGGCTTGAATACCCCATCTCAGGAAACTTTTTCACTGAATCCGTGTGATTAACTTCATAGACTTCGGTCCTCTCTGTGGTCAATTTTATCTTTATCATGAAAATTGTTGTTTTCCAACTAAAAGGTGGTTGTCTGATTCATTTTGTGGGCTAGAAGGGAAGAAATCAAAGTATTTGAATAATCAAATCACAAGTCATTATGAATGTGATGGTTAAGTTTAAACCCTTCTGATGATGATTGCTGCAAAGTAATGGCAATGAACATGATCTTGACTTGTACTATCAGAGATACAGGCCAAGAAAAGGGCATTTTCTCTAGCATAGCAGCACTCCTCGACAGGCCCCATTCCCTTGCCTAAGTCACCTCTATTTTTCAGATATACTTCTTCAACTTTCATCCTATGTGGCTTTAGTTCTGAGCCAGGGGGAGCAAATAGCATCAGAGTACAGTTGGGTCAAATTGGAATAAATGCAAAAGAAAGAGGAATATTTTTAGTCCTTTAAATATTCCTAAGACCATCCACACATACCCAGGCAATAGGAAAATCTTATATGAGCCCTTATGAGATGAATTAAGGTCTGAGCACAGCACGGGGGCCTTTTATACTTGAGCAGCTGTTCTTCCATGCTCAGGGGCTCAGTCTCTTGATATCACATCATGGAGCATGTGAATTTCAATGAGTGAAATGGAAATTTGGCGGGGGGGGGGGCGCGGCAGGCCTAGCCTCCTAGGTGGACAACATGACCTTGCTACAGATACTTCACCATCACTTAGTATTAACTGAAAGCAAACTGGGAAGTCAGAAAGGGGTCAGGGCTTGCTAAATGAAATGGCTATTGGGCAAATACATGAGGGGAACATGAGAATGGATATTATGGTACTTGGGGGCCCAGATACTTAGTTTAGCTATAGTGGAATTGTATAGTCCTTTGGCAGTTGGATTTAAGGTCGCCAGATATTTTTATTTATTTTTAGGACATAAGAGATTCAGATTTGTATGTGAATCGCACTTATTAAACATCAGTAATAATATTTTCAGGCACTATTGTGGCACAAATAAATGACATATGAAATGCCAGGTTGCAACTTTAGTTTAAGAATTTGGATATATTTATAACATTAGTGGCCCCTGGCTCTCTGTCTCCCAAGGAGATACACTCATGAACTGAGTATCTGGACCTCAAGTTTTATCTGAAAGGCAGAAGCTCCTCTTTCCTTTGGCAAAGGGAAAGCCAGACAGCAGTGTCGAAAATTCACATTCTACTTCTTCTGTCTTGGACTTCTGACAAGAAGTCATGTTTCCTAAGAGCTAAAGCTTCATCATATTTCTAAAATATAATTTAACCAGAAGACTTCTTAATCTCTGAAAATGTAGAGAACCAAAGGGTTCTACAATAAAACCAACAGAATCAAAGCTTAATAGATTCTAGATGATCAGAGATAGCCAGTCTTCCGCTCAGATGCCACGGAAATCCTTACCATTTCATGGTCTTAACAGTTTACAAAACCCTCCCATGTGGATCATATCATTAGCTTCTCATCTTGAAAGGAAAATATTATTATCTTTCTATTATAAATAAGTAAACCAAGGCTTACAAATGTGAATTGATCAAACATGTTTATATAGCTGATAAGCAATAACTTAAGAGTTATCAAATCATCCAATCCTTTCCTGCACTGCCACATGTGTGGTCCAGTTTTATTTTGCTAACTCATGCTAGGGCCATGCTAAGGGAAACGATTCAGTGACTTACTCTAATTTATAGGGTAATATTTCTCCTAGACAAATTACTGCTTTTCTTAACTGTTACCATATGTGTATACTGGCAGAGTATAAATTTAAAAATTGGTTTATAATCTTAATTAACTTTTGAATTAAAAATTAAATTATTGATAAAAAGCAAATTCATAAAGCAAATTGATAAAAAGCGTATTTTGATGAAGCAATTGTCTGATTCCTTCTCTGAATGTATTTATGTTCCTTCATTCTTACAAGGTTTTTGTTTCTAATCCTTATCTTAAACATTGTTATTGTTATTAAATTTTAAGTTTTCTTAATTTTGTGAAGGCAAAAAAAAATGGAAACCTAATTAACACATGTATATGTAAAAATAAAAAAAAAGCAAATTCAAATAATGGCCCTAACTTTACTAATATTGCACAGAATAATGATATTTAAATTATATTAACATGAATATTGATATATACATCATCATTGATTAGGGGGCCATTTCCTAGTTAACAAGTTAATATATCATTTTGACAAATAAATGAGTAGATAATAAGAAATTTCCTTTTTTATTGATGCATAATGATTCTACAAATTTGGAGGGATACATGTGATATTTTGATACCTGCATACAATGTAAAAAAATTAAGTCAAAGTAATTGGGAGATCCATCCCCTCCGACAATTATCATTTCTTATGTTGGGAACAACCCAAATCTTCTCTTCTAGTTATTTTGAAATATACAATAAATGATTACAAACTATAGTCACCTCGTTATTCTATTGAACACTACAACTTATCCTTCAATTTAACTATATTTTTGTATCCATGAAGCACCTTTTCTTCTCTCACTCTCCTCGCTACCCTTCCTAGCCCCTGATAACCACCATTCTATCTCTAACTCCATGGGAACAGCATTTTGTAGAAACCACATATAAGTTAAAACAGGTGCTATTTGTCTTTCTTTGCCTGGATTATTTCACTTAACACAATGTCCTCCTGTTCCATCCATGCTGCTGAAAATATCAGGATTTCATTCTTTTTTGTGGCTGAATAATATTCCACTGTATAAATATACTATATTTTCTTTATCCATTCATCCATTGATGGATAATTAGGGCTATTGGATATAAATACAGACATGAGAGTTCAAATATTTCTACAATCTGCAGATTTCTTTTGGATAAATACCCAGCAGTGGGATTGCTGGATCTCATGAAATTTCTATTTTTAGTTTTTTTTTGAGGAAACTCTATGCGTTTTCCATAATGGTTATATTAACTTACATTTTCACATCCTCGCCAACACTTACGTTTTGTCTTTTTGATGTTAGTCGTTCTAACTGGGATGAGATGATATTTCATTGTAGTTTTGATTTACATGTCTCTGGTGATTAGTGGTGATGGGCATTTTTTCATATGCCTATTCCACTTGTATGGCTTCTTTTGAGAAATGTCTATTCAGATCATTTGCCCATTTTAAAAAATTGGATTATTTCTTTGCTGCTGAGTTCCTTATATAACTTTTAAGTTGCAAAGGCTAAGTAAGGGGTTAGCATTTTCCTGTAGCAGTTTCCAAACCTTTGTATGACTGTAAATCACCAGGGCATCTTGTTAGAATGCAGATTCTCCAGAGTAGCTCTGCATGGGGGCTGGGAATCCTCCTTTCTGATAAGCCTCTGGCTGCGGCTGCTTGCAGGACGGTACTAGGACAGGCAAAGTGTCCTAATGGCTCTGGGGCGGACTAGCCAGTAATTTACAAGCCAGACTTTCCCATATTCTATGAGAAAACCTACAATCTATTTTAAATAATTGGTTGAAAATGTAGTCCTTTCTAGAGTTTTCAATTTGTTTTATTGCTTGTTGTGTTGTAATAATGTTTGACTTCAATCAAGATGCATTTGAATCCCTTATGCCTGATGTTATATGTCAAATCAGCTGATGCCTCATCTCGCCATGTCTATGAGTGTCTTATGGAGCATGTAACCCACATCCTCTAATTTCATGTACTCAAAACCTTTTGGTTGCTGTTGTCGCAATTCATTCCCAAACTCCGTGCAACTGTCCCTTATTCCAGGCCTTTCTCCCACAGTACGCAAGTCCTTTGTGTGATGCATATACTTACCTGAAGACATTTATGGACTGTAATCCTGTTCCCTGCTGAGTCTCCCCTTTTCTAGGCCTTAAATATTTAGTCACCATCTCCTCTTATTCTTTATACTCCAGCCCTTATTACGTGTTTTCAATTTTTTTTTGTATTTTTATAATGTTTCCCTGTTTCCTCCCTAAATTGGTGGTGAAAGGACTGGAGAGAAGGTTGTATGTAATTGAGAGACTGCTGACTTGGTCCTCTGCCAGCGTTTCCTAGGGAACTGAGACACAGTAGGAAATGGGGCAGTAATTGAGGGGATGGAGGCCTGTCCTCTTCTTGCAGCCCAGTCCCTGGGTGCTGTTTACATTGATTGCCCATGTTCCCAGAAAGCAGAGTGTATTTTTTGTACATAAAGACATTTATCTGGTCCTGCTTCTCCAAGTTCCTTTAGGACCTTAAAATTTCTTTCATCCTATTTTGAATAATAATATAAGCAAATACAAGCTTTAATATTGGCAGATAGTTGCGGATATATAAAGTAAAATCCAGTCCAAAATGTCACATGCATTAGGGATCAAGCAGAGAAATAGAACCAATAGGAGACATACACAAATGTACGCATGCATCCCTATGTGGAAGGAGTTGTCTTGTGAGGTTTTGGAGGCAGCAAGTCTGAAATCCATAGATCAGGACATCAGAAAGGATAGAATGGTTACTTACAACTTAAAATAATAAGAGAGCATATGAGTTGGCAATTACATTTTCTTGATTGAGGAAAAAAAAAAAAAAGAAAGGATAGAATGAAGCTCTTTGGCATGAGCTGAAGCTGTAGCCCACATGCAAAATGTCTTATTTTTCATGGAATACAAGAGATTTGTCACCCTTACAGGGATAGCAGATGTGGCCCTGGATCTGAGGGAAGCAGGGAGCTTGACTGAGACCTCATCCAGAGATGAGATCCCAGAAGAGCTGCCCCTCTAGGGCAAGAAATATTTCTCAAACTAGAGAAGAAAAGGAACAAGAAAGTGTCAGGAAAAAGAAAAAAAACAGAGGAAAAACATCTCCTATGAAAAACCAGAACTCCACATTTTTATTACACATAGACACAGAATTCAAATTACTATACATTAATTATATAATAAGGGAGGCTAAAACTGAAACATTCATGTCAAATCTGGTCCTACATTTATGAAACGTGGGAAATAGCAGAAGCAAATACAAACTCACCTCATAAGGACACTTTTGCCTCATGACCACATGGGGAATTTGGGAATCCCTAGGTGAGTGTGTGGGGGGAGTGCAGACAGCCTGAAGGTGAGGGGGGCATATGCACTCACTCATGAAGGAATGCAGGGAGTTTTACCCCAAGATATGGTACAATGAGTATTTTGAATTAAACACTCTTAGAGATCAGCAGACTCTGGAAGAGACTTTTCCCCTAACTACATAAGGCAGGACTGACCTCCCAGAGAGAACAAATGTCCTTGTTGCCCCACCTGTTAACTCTTCATCCATTATGAAAAAGAAAGAGAAGAATGTAACCACAGCTGGGCAGACTCCTCTACAAGATAAGGACTGTCTCCAAGGATCATTTAACCTCCAAAAAAAAAAAAAAAAAAAACCTATTTACCTGTTAAATTCTGTTCCTCCAATCAATGAGTCTTCCTGATAATCATTTATTGTCTCTCAAAGAATGCTTCTCCAATCCAACCTGTTTTACCAAGAGCCAAGTCAGTCCCCACTCTTTCTGTAAACTAAAAAGGATATATAAGCTTCTGGGTTCCATTGAAATGTGGGTCCATCGCTCTGAGATTTTCCTCCTGGTAAATAAATTTATAATCTCTTTCTCTTATTAATCTGCCTTATATTGAGTTGTTTTTTCAATGAACCTTCAGTGGGCCAAGGGCTTTGGTCACTACACTCATGAACGATGTGAGGAAATTCACACCAGGAAAGAGAGGCAGAACCATTCCAAATACTTGAGATAAGCAATCAAACACTGTAAAACAGCAGTTCTCAACCTGCGGGTCGCGACCCCCTTTTAACAATGAAAATACATTGTGGCATTAGGAAGATTGAGAACCACAGCAATAAGGCATTTACATGTGAATAAAGAGGTAAAAGTAGGAATAGAGACCATAATAAAAGAACTAGGTAGTATGGCAGATGGGGTTCATGTTTGTAAGAGATCTGAAAAGAATTCCCAGGAATAAAAAAAGAGACAGTAAAAATTTTAAAATGAGTGGATAAAAATGATTCTTGCTAAGATCTTTAATGTTCCAGTAGTTTTCCCTTTCTGAGTGGGGTATCCACGATTATTTGCTCTTGTTTAACGTTCTAAATATTAAGCTTTTAAGTCCATCAAGCCCAGAAACCTCCAAATATTTAAATTCTGCTAGTGATCAAAATATAGACATGTGAAAAGACATTCTTAGACAGGCAAACATTGGTTTTGCTCAGTCTGTCTGGATGTCCCCTGGTTCCCTGCTTCTCAGTGCCCAGAATGAGTACTGGTTCCAAGTCAAACTGATTACGGACTGACCACAAACACAAAGCAGTCGCACGCAGTTCATGACACAAAAGAAAGAATAAAGGTAAAGAAGGAAGCTACATAAAGTGAAAATATGTTCCAGAAAGAGAGATAAAGGGATCAGTCTCCAGAACCAGAAAAAGACCCAGAAGTCTGAGCACTCACCATCTTTTATATGCTCACTACTTTGTCCCACCTTTCTCCTGGAGGGATTGGTTGTCTTTCCTGCCTTTGGAGTGATTGATAGTTTGGGGCTATGTAACAGATTACATAACAGTGGTCCTTTTTAGGCATGCAGTCTTCCCCAGAATCCTTCAGGAAAGCTCCACCCATGCTATGCTAATTAGATGGTAATGAGCTTAGGTTAATTAAAGGTCATTAGGAAATTGGTACTGTGTATGTTCCCACCAGGGAACAGTTCCTATGTGTAATTTGTTTCCTAGCTGTATTTTGTTCCCAGTTTCCACCCTTAGCCATGTCCTTGCCACTTGTTTGCCCTCTGCCAGATGTAGCGGTTTCAAGGTAATTTTCCAAACCCTTAAAAAATTTACAAGTCAAATACATCTCTTTCTATTCAGTACTTCAGAGGTTTTATAAATAACATATATACATCCTCTTGACTACTGAGTACAAAATATTGTAGTATTGATACCACTTTACCAATTTAAAAAGTTTTGGTACTTTATATTTGATTTATTTTGTTAATGTTTTATACCTCATTCTATGTTTTCCTGGGATTATAGTAATCTTTCCTATCCTCCCAGAGGGGTAAAAATCATCTCACACTAGAGAGGTTGCAGGTGCTGTGTCATTAAAATTTTTTGGCAACATGACACTAAACCAGGATTTGTGTCATGGGTTTTCTCTTAAGGTATGTGGTCACTTTCTCCATCTCTGGAATTTTTACAATTGTGTTTCTAACAATGTACTCCTTCTTTTGGCCAATTCTTGGTCACAAGTTGTTTGGCTTTGTTTTACAATATATCTTATAACGATGTTTTATTAAAGTCTTATAGAATTTTGTCTCCCAGGAGGAGAAATGTTGAGTCTATGCAGTGTCTCCTCTGGAATATTTTGACTAATGTATCATCTTTCTGTTTAGGTCTTTCTTTCTATCAGGATATTACATGAGACTAGGTCCTTCCTCCTTTAGCAAATTCGCTATTTTCTTTCCTTCCTTCCTTCCTTCCTTCCTTCCTATTAAATCATAACTGTGCACATTAATGCAATCATGTGGCACCATACCCTGGTTTTATATACAATTTGACATATTTTCATCACACTGGTTAACATAGCCTTCCTGGCATTTTCTTAGTTATTGTGTTAAGACATTTGTATTCTACATTTAGTAAGTTTCACATGTACCCTTGTAAGATGCACCATAGGTGTGGTCCCACCAATTACCCTCTCTCCACCCATCCTCCCCCCACCCCAAATTTGCTATTTTCTATACCTACTTTTTCCCTCGTACACATATGGAAAAACAAGTGTTTATATCCATTACAAAATAAGTTATAATTATAAAAAATTGAATATCTATGGAGATAGTACTCTCTAGTACTTAAAAATAATAAAATTATGAAACATATCCTATTTTAGTTCTTCTTTTGTATTATACTTCCCTTTCTGTAAACTTTTATCTTTTTGTGCATTATTTTTGACATTGCTTAAAAAAAAAACAGACTCTACTTTTTATCCATTCTACCTGGTTTACTTCAAGGCAGTGACTATCTCTTTGTTACTTTGTCACAATACTGCCAAACGTGGGTGCTCTGAAAGCCCCCCTTTCATAACTACCCCAGACACTTGACATTGTCACCTTGTCTGGTAATGAAGACATGTTCTGGGTCTATACTACTTGTTCCCAGAGCTAAGAACAGGGTCCTCATATTCTGCAAGGATCGTTATTTCCTTCTAACAGAGAATAGTTTTAGAAAATAAAAATCTAGGGATGCTCATCAGATCCATTCCTCCTGAGAGGATACCTGACATGAGTATAAACTGTCTTAGTGACATTGCTGGAAAAGACATTTATTTTAGTTGTGAGTACACATTCATATTTCCTATTTTTTAGTCTAACATTCATAATTCATTTAATGTTTTTAATGTTTTATTAAAAATATATGTATTTTAAAATTAAAGTTTTCTAAAACATGCTTCTTACATTTTTACCTTTCCACTACTTATTTTTGTAATTGCGGCTTCTCCTTTTCTTTAGCCTTTTGTCACACTGGCAATCTCCTTTTTATTCTATTGTCACTTTATTGCCAAAGAGCATATTATCAATAGTTTGGGACAGAAATTTAAATAAGTGACCCAGAATGAAGCACAGAAGCACAAAGAAACCAAATGTAAAAAATAGGTAAGAGACATGGAGAGAGAGATGACTAGGAATTTCCAACCTTGTCCAATGGAACCCTAAAAGAAGAAAGTAGAGGATATGGGTGAGAGGCTTAGGTTTTAAAAGACATGAAATGGCTGAGCATTTTAAAAATGGGTGAATGGCATCATCTTCAGACTGGAGGAATACATAGTAGAAGGCAAAATTTTAAATTGGACCCCAAGATTCTCAGTCCCTGATGTACACCTGTGAGTGTGGCACCTATGGCTAGGGTGGGATTTCATGCTTATGATTAGGTTGGGTTTTATGGCAGAGGTGAAGGCTTTTGCAAATGTCATTAAGACTCCACATTAGTTTCTCTTGAGTTAATCAAAAGGTAGTTTATCCTGGTTAAACCTGATCAGTGGAAAGCCCATAAAAAAGGGACTAGACTCTTCCTGAAGAAATGTATTCTCAGGGTGGACATGCAGAAGCAAATGACCGTGCTGCAAACTCCTCATATTTGACAGAGAACTATGAGCTGTTCTTGGACATGAGGGTGGCCCCTAGCCAACAGCCAATGGGAAAATGGGTTTCAGCCCTATAGCTGCATGAGGAATTCTGGCAACAAACTGAGAGAGCTTGGGAATGAACTTGCCCAAGCCTTTGATTAGACTTCAGCCCCAGTCACACCTGGCTTGCAGCATGGTGAAACCCTGAAGCAGAGAACCCAGCTGAACTATGTCTGGACTCCTGAACCTAGGAGACTATATGAGAATAAAAATATGTTGATTTAATCTACTGAGTTTGTGAACATGTGATATGCAGGATTAGCAAACCACTGCATACATGTAGATATGATGGTGCGGGCACACTGGGATATCTCCTGTAACGTACAGGACAATTTGTTATATCATCTACCTCTGGGACTTCTTTGGATGGTGAAGTGATCATATAGCATACTTGAGATTATAGCTTTGACCATTCTCTAGTAACTCTCAAGACAGATCAGGAGGTCTCTGAAGCAGATACATTATGTTGCCCTGCTGCTCAGTCTGTATCCCCAGATCTGATAGCATTGAATGTGTCCATTATAGATAAGAATGCCATGATGCATTTCTGGAAAATTACCATACAGAAATTACAGGGCAGACTGATGGGATTCTGGAGTAAGGCTATGCTTTTTGCAGCAAACAAGTATTATTTGTTTAAAACACTCTTCCTGGCATGCTTGACCCTAGTAAACACTGAGGGTCTGATAAGATTCACCATTGTCTATTCAATGAGAGTTACTTATCACGAACTATATACATAGTGTTATCAGATACAATGAGTCATGAGATAAGGTAGGCTAATAGCAATACACTTTATAGTGAAAATGACATTTTTGGGATCAGGCCTGGATAGAATCAAGAGACACTAATAAATTTCATATATAGATCATCCAGACCCTTTTGTTCCTTACTCCCTTTATATCGACCCCTCTTTATAAGCTCACAGGATGGCTTCGTAAGGATTTTTCTATGACCAACTTATGGAGGAGAAAAACTGGTTCACAAATGGGTCTGTGCAGTTGACTGATACCAGGCAGTAATAAACCTCTCCTGTATTATAGCCCCACTCAGGTCTAGTCTATAGGATAGAGCAAAGGAAAATCCTCCTATTAGAAGATTTGAACAATGAACTTGACTATTCACTTTATCCGAAGAGAGAAGTGGCTGGGGATATAAACATACATAAATCCTGGACAGTGGCAAAAATTTGTCTAGTGGGTCAAGGGTGAAAGACTGAAAATTCTGAAAAAGCAGCATGAGGATTGGCTGATTGTCTCGATATAAAGATTATTTGGATGCTCACAGAGACAAGTGTATGGGATGACTCCGTGAATGTCATCCCACAGTAGTACATAGAAGGCCCATGATGTAATGGGTGGAGGCTATTCATAGATCAACAATTTGTTTCTCACCGAGGTTGATGTAGCTACTGCCATTGATGAATGTCCCACTGGCCAACAGCAGTGAGAGATGCTAAGTCCTTGATCTGGCACCCTTTCTTGAGTAGACCAGACATCTATCAGAGATTGGGTTGTCAGATTTAGTAAATAAAAATACAAGATGCTCAGTTAAATTGAATTTTAAGTAAATAATGCCTGTTTTAGTACGACGATTTCTCATGCGGTATTTGGAATACATATTGAAAAACCTATTCATTGCTTATTCAAAATTAAAATTTAAATTGTGTATCTTATTTTTTATCTGCCAACCCTTACCTGAAGGCTAGTCAATTATATGTCCTCTAAGTCCCATGAGCCGCCAGGCTAATAGATTGGTTTATTAAAATCGTATCTAAAGTCCCAGTTGAGAATAACAGTCTGGAGGATGAGACCCTATCTTGATAGATTTCATGTATTTATTGAGCCTGCCATCTTAGCAGATGCAGGAAAAGTTATTTGACAAAATTCAATTTCTAGGCATTATTTTTTTAGAAGTCTTGACAAGAAACAGAATATTATAGAAGCTCTCCTGATAAATGGTTGAAGGATGTCTAGCTAACATCATTTGGATAGTGAAAAAGTAGAAGCATTCCCTTTTCATTTAGAAACACTCTAAGAATGCTCACTATTCCAAATTCTATGCAACATTGTCTTAGAGGTCCTCTCCAGTACAAGAAAGGTCAAATAAAATAAGGATGGGGTGGATGGAAGTGGCTCATGTTGTAGCCCCAGCTATTTGTGAGCCTGAGGCTAGAGGATCACTTCAGCGCAAGAGTTCAAGTCTGCAGGGAGCTACTATAGTCATGCCACTGCACTCCAGTGTGAATCAGAGCAAGACCCCATCTCCAGGAAGAACATACAAACAAACAAACAAAACAAAACAAAAAAACTGCCCCAGACCCACAAAAAAGATAAAGATAAGGACTGAAGGTTAGAAACCCTGGTGAGAGAAGGATGGAGAAGGAAGTGAAATTTCAGTGGGCTGAGGAATGAAGGGCTATGGAGTGTGAGACCGGGAGGCCAAGTGTGTAGACAACTGCTTCAGTGAATCTGGCTTTGAAGAAGAAAATAGAAATAAGGTGATGCCTAGAGGTGCACATGACATTTAGGGAGATCTAACATGAAAGTAGAAAAGACTAAAACATGTTTAAATATGGGAAGAAGGAGCCTGGAGAGTAAAAGTTAACAGTGAGCGGGCCTAATTTTTATGTCCAGGTCTTTGAGGAGGAGGGAGGGAAAGGTACCCAGGAAGGGAAACACACTGTTTTTCTGGTTTTTGAGAATCACAAAAATCTCCTTTGTTTCATTACACAATAATATTTTGCTTACTTTGACTATTTCATAAATCAGATTACTTTAGAATTCAAGATTGTTCAAATAGGGACAAAGCTAAAGTTGATCTTTGTCACACGTTTTATTACATTTTAATTGGCTTTGCCAATGAAATCAATAGGTGAAGGACATTTGAGAGGGATGTTTATTCTACTGGAAAAAAAATCTTAAAAAAAGAAAATCTAAAGCGTATTTATGTGTCAACAGTGGTGTGCTAATTTCAAATGGTTCTTTTGGACTGCAGGCATGAAATGGAATCTTTGGTTAATAATCATTGTTAGCCTGAAGCTAGAACATAATATAATGGCGGTATTCCAAAAATATTGTATAATTCCTTGTTTTAAGTTGGAAAGCTTGACACTTTCCTTTTCCCAATTATTCCGGACACATGAGGTTTTGCTGCGATGCAGTGAATAAGCCCAGAAAACACTGCCCAATTTGCTGACCAGCACTTAAAACTTTAAGCTGTGTTTCTTTCTTTCTTTTAACCCAAAGCATTTTTCTGGAGTCTAATTCAAGCTGAGTTCCTTTCAGTCACACCTGGTGTAAGTGTTGGTTCCCGCTCTGCACTGTTAAGTGGAGTTCGCCTGACAGTGTAAAGTCCTCCCAGAGTCAGGGCCTCTGTATGCAGAAAGCCAATTTACTTCTCGCTGCTTTGTCTTGGGCACCTCACAATGTGCTTTAATGACAGCTCAGCAGTTTTAATAGTCCTTTTTTAATGGCTAAAAACAGACCCAGTCTGTCCAAACATAGCCTATTCACCAGCTCTCGTCAAAACAATTTGGTTCTGCAGGATGACGAAGCAGCAGACCATGGAAAACAGCCACACAGGCTCTACTCAAGTCCCAACTTGGACCCTGGGGCTAAAGCAAGTCAACCCGAGCAATGGTCATATTAAATTCTTTCCTCTACTGTCTGCTTCTGAAACAGGGATTCTGTTTCAGTTGGAGAATGCAGGCTCCATTTGCAAAAGCAACTTAGCACAATTTATAAAACCATTAGCGAAACTTTTTCCTTGACGGAATAAGGGATTTTCATTTTGACTGGAGGGTGTCATTTGTGTTTAAACACCTTTGTTCCATACTTTGGAAAAGAAAATCTGAGGCTCGATTGTGAGTAATTTAATTTCTCAAGGCAAATGACCATTTACCTTTCTATTTCCCTTTTAAGGTAACATACAAGTTCAATACCTACGTCCTTGCGTCCTTGCTGTAACTCTTTGACTTTCATATCTCTGTCATCAGGTTTTCAAGTTCTTTATAGTGTCCTGACATACAATGTTAGAGCAATAAAGTGATACCAAATGATACATAACATAAAAAATAGTTTCTTTAGGCTTCCTGAGGGATATAACTTTAAAACATAAATGTATTAATAATCTTTCAATGAAAAAGATTCTTTTTTAGGTGATTTCTGGGCAATATTTTACAAATGCCATAAAGTGATTGATTCAGCTATTCTATGCTTTTTATATACATAAATTAGAAAATATTACTTCCTTGATGATTTATCTCAGCCAATGTGTTAGTCTTGAGTTTTTATTTCAGAATAAACTGTACATACGATTTTTAAAAATATGTTTATACAGTTAGCAGAACAGTATTTCAATTCACTGCATCCTTCCTTAAAACCTTATTTGTGAATCAGGTGCAGTGGCTCATACCTGTAATCCTAGCACTCTGGAGGCCAAGGCAGGAGGATCCCTTGAGCTCAGGAGTTTGAGACCAGCCTAAGCAAGAGTGAGACCTTATCTCTACTAAAAATAGAAAAATTAGCTGGACATTGTGGCAGGTACCTGTAGTCTCAGCTACTTGGGAGGCTGAAGCAGGAGGATCATTAGAAGCCAGGAGTTTGAGGTTGCTGTGAGCTCAGCTGATGTCATGGCACTCTTGCCTGGGTAACAGTGAGGTACTATCTGAAAAAAAAAAAAGCAAAATAAAATACCTTGTTTGTGCAGTGACAAGAACTTTCAGTTCCAGATGACAGGAGTGTGAACCCAGGACTTATTCCCCAAGTGTTCTTTATGAACCTTTAGGGAGATGATGGAACAGTGGTTCAAAGTCTTAGAAAAGTTTATGAAGAGACATCCATTAATTTCCAAGGGTCTAGTTTTCTTAGGTGACTTGTCTCTAAGAACGTGGGAATGGTTGTTGGTGTCAGGGGAACAGGAGTAAATTTTTTCAGCAGCGTTATTTAGTAAGTAATATCTGAAGGAATCATTAGAACCTGATCGTCGGAACAGTGTAGATGTGGGCTGGTTAAGATGAAGCCAGTCCTGGAGGTCAACTCAGTATGGAAAGAGGATGAAAGAGGATGTATACTCCAGAGTCAGTGAATAGTGAGTCTTTGGCCTGAGGTCCTATGCTCATGACTTTGTTCACTTGTAGGCTCTCTTGTTGGACCAGAATGTCTGAGACTTGTAGGAACAATCAGTAAAAGACAAAGAACAGCTTTGACAGCCAAGAGAGAAGGACAGATCCTTTCTTCCCTAGGCACGAAGAAGCACGCAGTTAGAACTGATGAGTGCCATACATGTCTTCCTAGTTTCCCATGGCTCCTAGTGCTTGGATGAACATGTCTCTGCGAGAGATGAAGATTTTCTGAGTTTAAAGACAAAGGTAGGAGGGAAAGGGGCAGGACAGACACAAGGTAAAGCTGAAATCCTCGTACAAGCTGAGCAGACAGAGTATGCTAGGATGTGGTGCAATCAATGTACCCTCCCAACTTCAGTTTTGAGGATGGAGCATCTGACCACGGTCTACTGAGTCAGTCTGAGCATACGTATGTTCAAATTCATCATAGTCTCAGTTTCTGGTACTTAAGTCATGTCTGCTCTTGCCAGAGTCTAAAGAGGTCTAATTTGGATATATGAACCCATGATTTCATACCCAAACTTGGAATGGCAGGTGTAATTTCAAAGATTAAAATGGTAAAATGCAAGTATTTTCCCTTTACCTTGTTGCAGTTATGCTTGTGTTCAGTTTAGAAACATCTAGAGAATGCCAGGCACAGTAGTGCCTACCTGTAGTGCCAGCTACTTGGGAAGCTGAGGCAGGAGGATCGCTAGAGCCCAGAAGTTCAAGACCAGCCTGGATAACATGGTGAGACCCTGTCTCTACAAAACAATTTCAAAGATTAGCTGGGAAATAGTTACTAAAGCAAACTATGAATTTATAACAAATAAGAAAAGTAAAGAATATCTAGATCCAAACAGAGGTGTCCAAGCTGTGGCATGTGGGCTGTACACGGATTATGTGAGAACTATTTTGCTTATCTGTGGTATTGGATATCATCAACATTACACAGAGATTTTTTTTTTTTTAAATCAGGTTTTGTTAGTGTTTGTGTATTTAATGCATGGCCCAACACAACACTTCTTCCAATGTGCAGTATAGAAGAAAAAAGATTGGACACCCCTGACAGATGCATTCATATATTTAGTTTTGGGGGGTGGGAAGTAAAATGTAGGCTGATTATTCTGTTTTGTCATGTACTGGGTGTGCTCTGAAAGGGGGACAGTTTTTAGTTTCTTTAACAGTGTAATGCTTCTGGCAATATAAGAAGTTCACCTAGAATTTTTGATATAGCAAATTATTTATAATATCTCAACTTTGTCCTTGGTGGTGAGTTTTGCTTTAAGCTAGTTCTGAAATTCAACAAGAATGTCCTAACATTGCCTGAGACAGTGAGAGAGAAAAAGAGAAAAAGAGAGAGAGCACGCGCAAGTGGGATCTAAAGCATATTTTATATTTTATCGCCTTTAATGAGGTAGTCAGATTCTGTCCCTTGTGTGATTGACTGGCTTCCTTCAATATGTTTTCCAGGGCATTTAGGAAGTACAGTATTTTCTGTGTTGCTGATATCACTGACACTAAATATTTAATCACTAACAAGGGCTGCAGTAGCTGCTCCTCAGAAGTGATGAATAATGAGCCCCTGTGCATTTGTGAACTCCCTGTTGTTGGCTGATTAGGTTGACTTTGCATGGGGAGATTGAACAGGGATGGTTTATTGCTCATGGTGAAAGAGGAGAATGTAACGCCATGAACACGTTCAAACCGAGAACTTAAAGGCTGCTTTGTCACTGGCATGTGATTTTGACAGTGGCTTGAATAATAATAGTACTTTCAGTTTTTCCAGTTTCCTCCTCCCTCCAGAGGTATCAAAATGTGTTTTCAATTTGTTCAGAAATTTGCCCTTTTTTATGCTCCTGGTATCTTCCTGTCCCCATAGGTATGATTTTTCATTTTTGGAAATGAAAAAACTGAACCACAGAGAAATTAAATTACTAATTTTTGACTGTACATCAGGAATCATATGAGGATCATAATCAGATATTCTGATTTAAGTGGTGCCTATCACAAATCTAAGATGCAATCTCTGCACATGATTTATGGAAGCTATAGAAGCACAGCAAATTGCCTATTTTTTAAGTTCTAGTTTTCTCCTCAGTTAAATAGAGATGATAGCATCAATCTGAAGGTAAAATTGGAACCATGACTACCTTGTGCCATGTAAATTATTTAGCCTTGCTGCTGACACACAGTAGGGATTTTATATAAGAGATTTTATTACCATTTTATTATTATCACTATTCAATTGCATACACTTAGATGGTATTTCCAACATAGCAATAATATCGGTTTTTGACTATGTGAGTATGCTAGAGCTGCCATAACAATGCATTATAGGCTAGGTGGCTTAAACAACTGATATTTATTTTCTCATCACTATGGAGACTAGAAATCTGAGATCAAGTATCAGTAAGCTTGGTGTCTTCTTCTTGTCCTGTATTTCTTCGCTTTAGCTATCTTTTTCCTGTGTCTTCACATGGTTTTCCTTCTGTTCATGTTTTTATCCAGATTTCTTCTTCCTATGAGGACATCAGTTAGATTAGATTAGGACCCTCTATAATGACTTTAGATTAGGGCCCTCTATAATGACTTCATCTCAACCTAATTACCCCTTTAAAGATCCTGTCCCCAAAATGGTTGCATTCTGAGGTACCAGGGCTTAGAACTTCAAGATGTAAATTTTGGGGGAGACATAGCCTATACTACCAACTTTCAATAAATAATAAGCAACATTAATCTGGTTTACTTCATTTGGAGGGGCATATTATTAGGGAAGAAGGGAAAATAGCATATTTTTGAGGAATTTGAAAAAAATAGTTGTTCCTGCTTCTTTATATATAAAACTTTCTGAATCTCAAATAAATGACATCATTTTGTATTGCAATTAAACCTAAGTAGTTTTTTTAGGAGGGAGATGATTCCAGAAAGTATCTGTCAAGAAGTGGAGAAAAGTAGAAAGAAGCTAATTTAGGAAGTCTTGATGAGAGTGTTTTAGTAGCCTACCAGTAGAGATTTTTCCAGGTTCTTGGTGATCATCGAGGAAAAGAATTTCAGGACACACCATGTAAGCCAAGCAAGTGACAGCTTTTTTATTGAAAATGAATGTACACTCTCAGAGAATGGGCAGGCTCGACAAGAGCAGCTGCACAGAAAGGAAATTATTTTTGGTCTTTTGAATTGTTACTAATTGAGTGAAGAAATATTCAGGTTTAAGGGGTTGGCTTTTATTAAGAATTTGGGTAGTCATTCCTGGAATTGGGTTCCCTCCAATTTTTCATACTTTTTATGATCGTCTCAGAACTCTCATGGCAATTTCATGGCAGTGAAATTTTAAAACTACAATATAGATGATAATATAATTATCTAAAGTTCATGTAAGGTGACCAGGATGGCTGACAAGCCAGTTGAAGCCAGTTATTGCCTATGGTTATTAGTCCCTCTATTAGTTTCTGCACCCAATCTTAGAGCCTCGGTGTCCAGAGCCTCCTCGACTCCTACTCTAAGAAGAAGGTCTGCTGTGGCTCTCAGGAAATAGCTCAGAGCTGTTTCATACCAGGAACCTAGAAGCTGGGTATGTAGACACAAACTCCTATGTATCTGTTGAGGACTATTCCCGGGGGTGTGAACTCACCCAGTAGTGTTTTTGGCTTTGCCTTTGCGAGTTTCAACACAGTCCTGTGATCACAGGAAGCATGGGGGTAATTATATTTTTGGGGATTAACTCTGTGATTCCTTGGTTTTATAACTTCAGTCTTTTATATATAGTGGGTCATTATGAAAGTTTTGAGATACACAAATCTGGAAAAATATAAAATCTGTGTAGATGTAAACAAACAAAGTCCTCCCACCTACACTGATAAGCTGAGCAAGTTGAAACTTGTATTGGTGAATCAGGAAGAACACTGTCAGCTATATTTCTTGAAAGTGAAAACATGGACCGTAACACAATCTGTCTCAAAACTTTCATAGTGATATGTGTGTGTGTGTGTGTGTGTGTGTATTTACCTATTTTAGTCTTGAGTGCTACTAGTATACATCAATTCTTAGTAGTTGGTTAAACTAGCACAATTTTAATATCATAGTACAATAGCAAAATGTTCCTAACAGAAAATACAGTAAGTACCTATATTGTTATGAATGGAAATACAGGTTATAACCCATACTGAGTGAAGAATAAAATGAAATAAACTGATTAATCAGAGCAAACATAGTAGTTAAGAATATTAGTCTTAAAATCAAACTAACATAGATTCAAATTTTAGATTTGATTCTTATTACTTGCAAGAACTTAAACCAGATACTCTCAAGTTTTCTCTTAATGAAAAGACAATAATCTCATCACTTGTGTGAAGAAATGCCAAGGTCTTGTCATAGGTCACCAATGTTCAATAGGGTTGCAATTCTATTTGTTAAGATGATCATAGCAATACATAGGAAGGTTTTAGAGCAGCGGTTCTCAACCTGTGGGTCACGACCCACAGAAACTGTATTAAAGGGCCACGGCATTAGGAAGGTTGAGAACCACTGTTTTAGAGGTTTATTTCTGGTTCCTTTAGTAGCCATGAAACACATGAGCAGGACTTCTCTTTCTGATTTAGCATCAGAAAAGCTACTCTTGAGTCCTCAGTAGCTAGATTACGAGTCAAGTCATGTACTTTCTTCCTTTTCTAAAAAAACCAAACAAGCAGCATCAAAACCTGTGGATATTTGCCCTATCTACCCAAGGGAGTTTGTAAGGCTCAACCCTGCTAATGAAACTCTACATTACAAGGTCATTTATAAAGACAAGCATTTTCGTTATGGTACACGTAACACAGGGAGACAGCAGTCCTTCCTTCTTCCTTCATTTGTTAAGTTGGGATTTAGATATGACATGGAAGTTTTTTTCTGAGACTCTGCCTCTTCTTTGCTGCAGACCCTGAGTACTTTATACTTCTAGTAAGCCATTTAGAGTTACATTAATATGTGGAAAAATTGGGTGTTTACATATGGAGATAATGTCCAGCTTCAGGGAGTATCCACTGAATCGGATTCCATAAATCTCAGTGCATTTGTCTGGTTCCTTACATCCATCATCTTCAACATATTCCACCTCTTAATCTAACCTCTGTGCTCCAGTATAACCTTGTGACTCAGGTAAAAATTTCACTCTTTGCAGATGCTTGACCCTGAGCAAGTGTTTTTCATTTCGTGAACTGCTTATAGGATTGCTTTATGAAAACTCCCTACTTCAGGCCAGTGCTGCTGTTTGCTTGATTTTTTTTTTTTCCAGGATACTTTTTCTTCTTTGGATAAAATCATTCTTTTTGATCCATTTTTATTATACAGCATTTTCTTTTCTTAATCATAACTGCTCTTTATGACCCCCATCTTCCTCCAGAATCCAATTTGCCTGTCGTTCAAATCCAAAATTAACCTTTCTAAAACAAACCTTTGTATTTGCTAAATATAAGCTTTAGGGATATTGGGTTGTTGTTTTATGATAGAAACTGGTGAAGGGGAATTTCTTCACAATGATGAGGTTTATAATTTAACAGAAATGCTATAGAGCTTGAGGTCATACATGCCATCATGCTTAATTGACTGAGTATAGCCCCCTTTTGTCCTTCTCTGAGACATAAATTCCATTCTATTTCAATCATTCTTATTCAGATAGCTTTGCTTTTATTCCTTCCCATCCCACTAAATTTTTTTCTAATGTATGTTAGGCATCAACCTTGGGAAAGGCAATGTTCTAGGTAATCAGTAAAGTTTCAAGCTGTTTTAGGGACTGAGGAGATAATGAATATTAGGACAGCAGGGATTAAAGTTAAGTTACTTTTTACGTCAGCCATATTATTCAGTGATGGCTAGCATGTAAATAGACCAGGAAGAAGTAAAAAGTCTTTTACTACAAGATACTTTTCAGGGTTAACACAAAGGGCAGTATTTAGACTCTATTCTTCCTGGGGGAAAGGGGAGGCTGTGGTAGTCTTCTATAGCCCTTCAATAAGATTTAAATTTATTTGTAAATTGCTTTCTAGTTGTCAGTAGTTGTCTATCACAACTATTGTAGTGATAGTTGTCTAGACACAACTCTGTCTAGTTGTCAATCACACAGCAAGCTTCATGAATGCATCTGTGATATTCATTACATTCTTTATATACTACGTTGCTACCATATAGTCTTTGTGAGATTTGTTCCATTCTAGTTCCAGGAGTCCTTCATAATTAGTTTTTTAAGCCATTCAGGATCATCTTTTAAACATTAGTTATTTTTAGATATAATGTCCATATGATAAGAAACACAAATTTTAAGTGTATAGCTCAATGAATTTTTATTCATTTATATACCAAATATACATAAAACTACAATTAGGGTAATATTAATTCAACTTTTTTTCACCTAGGGATTGGGTCAGTGATGGTCAAGTGACCCAAGATTGAGCCAATTAGGGTATGGCATTTCCTTTAGCTTTCAGGACTAGCTGAATGTTGATCTAATGAGAATGAAGCACTGTCTTTCCAGTCCACTGTGAACAAGGACACGTTGCCCCAGGTATTGCTGGTAGCCATCTGCTTATAAAGAGCAGTTCTAGACCACAGGGACTCTAGCACAAGGACATATACTCCCAGAGGAAGGTAAACTGGATCTGAAGCTCATCCTTCTCTTGGATGCTGTTAATTTTATGATTCAATAAGTGGATTGGATTGACTTTGGACTGGATTTCCTTTTACTTAAGACCTAAGCAAATTTAATATAGTTACCTTTGTTTTTGTTTTCTGCAAGGAGCTGTCTCCTTTTTTTGATATGAGCAGCTCCAGGTGAGTTCCTACATGAGACCCACAGTGATCACTGATGCAGGCATACCATTTTGAAAGCTAATAATATTACCTCTTTTTGTATTCTAAATTCTAGCAAAAAAATCTCATCTTATTTCTAGCCCTTAGAATAAGAACTCTTTCGTGTGGACAAAATGTGAATATAGTAAAAGGGGAATGTGAAAAATTTTCCTGCCTTATGTAAATTCTATTTATAATTATAAACATAAGCCTTCTAAAAGCACAAAAATGTTGCACCCAGAGCCCTAAATATAATATTAAAAGTTTGGAGTTCAAGTCTCAGTTCTACCCATTTTTACATTGTATGATATAAGAAAGTCAATTAATTTCTCTGTTTCAGTATCCTTTGCTCTAGAACAAAAGAGTTAGATGGTATGCTTCCGAGGGTTCTTGCTAAGTCAGAAATCATTACTAATCTTTGTAATACTTGCCATTTTATCAGTGCCTACTCTTTCATCAGAATCTTTTCCCTCTTTCCCTCCTATCCTTTCTTTTTTTGTGTGGTTTTTGGCCGGGGCTGGGTTTGAACCCGCCACCTCCGGCATATGGGGCCGGCACCCTACTCCTTTGAGCCACAGGCACCGCCCTCCTTTCTTTCATTTATTTTGGCTTTCTTAGAAATAAGTATTCATTGTTAACATTTTCTATATTCTAAAAATATATTTTTTCATGATGGGTGGATGGCTATGACTTTATATTATATGGATTAGGGGGAGGAATACATACATAATTATAGCTGTTCCATTTTAATTTAATTTATTATGTACTTTTCAGCAACATACACAATGGTAGTTTGGCTTTGAACGTTGTCCATTGTCCCTGTACTTGTACCTGTTGGTGAGGAAGCGACATTGCCCAGCCCTTCTAACATAATTGTTTTTCCAACTCTTGGGCTAAATGATAAGAATATATTATACCTTAAATCAGAGAGGAGAGTTAAAACACTGCAGATACATATTTTTTTCCTTTCTAACAGTCTTTCTATTTCTAGAATCACTAGACAAAGATTTCAGAGCTTTATAAAAATCCAGAATCTGTAGGCCCATAGTAGCAGAATCTCTGAGAGCGGGACCTAGTAAAAAGGAATCTGTAATATTTTTTAAAGTTTCCCCACAGCTAATCCCCAGATCTCTTGGGAACCAGGGAGCTGGGGTAGACTGTGCCTGACTGTACTTGTAATATTACATATATCGTTTTATCCAAAATGCCTAACCTTACCCATTATTCCTATTGTAATGGTCTTTTCATTGCTGAGGACTCAACTTTAGTCTAGACATCAGCCTCTATGGAAATTGATCACGTTGATAGGACGAAAACGACTAGATATCAAAATTTTTGTCATTATCACATGAACTGACTCACATAAAATTAAACTTGGATGACAGATGGTAGTGTGCAAGTAGCAACTTGTTTGTATACCATAGGATTGGCATCCAAATTCAAAAGCTGACTGGGGCCAGGTAAACCGTAGTAACAGATAAGCAGCCAGGGGTTAGATGGTAAGGAACAGCAGAGACCACAGCAAAGGGCGGGAAGCACAGTCTTCCCCCAAAGGATTTTGCTGTCGCTCAACTCTAGTCGATTGCTTTTATTTGAGAATCAGGAACAGGATTGTCAAATCTTTAGATTTTCTTTCTTTTTTTTTTTTTTTTAAGTTAATTAAAAAATTAGATTTATTTAGATTTAAAATTTGGCACTTTTTAGAAAAGCACTGAGAATAGTGGAGCAAGAACTTAGTCTATGAGGCAAATTTGGCCTGTATGTTTTCAGTCTGTGGCTGTTGCTATGGAATTTAGGGATTCCGGGGAGTGGCAGGAGGGGGCCGTACCCCAAAGAAGCAGACTGACTTTGGGTAGGGTCGGAATGAGTGGGCATCATGCGGCCTCAGCCGAGGACCAAAGGCCTGGAGCAGGTATCCTGAAAGCATGAGTAGGCCCTGACCTCTCCCTGGCTTACTGTCCCTTCTCTGCTGTGATGCCAGATACCCCCAGGGAAGCCTAACAAGTTGGGCTATTTCACCCACAAACTGAAAGAGTATAACATTTTATTTTCTGTTTGTTTCTAAAAAGTGAAGAGACAGGTGACATCGAGTACATTTAAGTAAATAAATATTTTGATGAACGAAAACATAATAGGGTGAGAAAGGAGAAATAATTTTAGGGTAATTATCTAAACCTCCTCCATGGATGAGATTAGACACCACGATAATACATGAAATGCCTAACGGGTTTGCTGAAAAGATGCGAACAGCAACTAGACTTAAGATAATTTAATTCAAAACTCCATTAAGTGTTTGCAGAAACAAAAGTACATATTCCTTAAAAGGAAATGGCTTATTAGCTAAGCGTGGCTACTTTATATCTGATTTTCCAAGTAGCTTTTTTGATCATTCACAGTTCATTCCATATATAATATGTATTACAAATGGAAAACTTGCTTCATGTCAGTCACCTTATTTTGAATGATGATAAGGATTTCTAAGATATGCATAGTTAGGTTTGTAGAGTTTTATATCGCTAAGTGAATTTGTTTATTTGTCTTTTTATTTTGAAGTAATTTCAAACTTAAATTTACATGAGTAGCCCCCAAATTCTCACATATCTTTTACCCAGTTGCATCAATTCATCAACATTTTATTCCATTTAATTTTTCTCTCTCCCCATATTTATTATATGTAATACTAATAATATTCTTTCTTTTTTAGCTCATTTGACAGTAAATTGCAGACATCAAGCCCTCCTTCTTCTAAACAATCTAGTCTTTAATTACTAAGAACAAGAACAATCTCTATGTAACCTCAATGTAATTATCAAAGTCAGAAAATTTAACAAAATCCAACAACATTTAATATAAAACATGCTTATCTAATCTATGGTACATATACAAATTTTGCCAAGTGCGAAGTTCCTGTAGAGCATTTTTTCCCTCAGGCCAGGGTCAAAGTCAAGGTCATATATTGTCTGTCTTTGTTACATCACTTTAGTCTCCTTTAACTTAGAGCAATTCCCCAGTTTTTTTTCTTTTTTATAATATTGACATTTCTGAAGAGTATAAGTCAATTGTTTTATCATAGATTATTCCTCAGTTTGAGTTTGCCTGAAATTTCCTCATAATTTGGTTCAAGTTATACGTTTACTATATAAATTATGTGTATCAGTGTGTTCTATCAAATGGCTATGAAGTTACTTTTCCTATTAACTGTGATCGCTTGGTTAAGGTAGTTTATATCAGATTTCTCCACCCTAAAATTACTATTTTTCTTTTATATATATGTGTATATATATATATATATTTTTTTTTTTGTACAGACAGAGTCTCACTGTATCGCCCTCGGGTAGAGTGCCATGGCGTCACACGGCTCACAGCAACCTCTTAACTCTTGGGCTTATGCTATTCTCTTGCCTTAGCCTCCCGAGCAGCTGGGACTACAGGCGCCCGCCACAACGCCCGGCTATTTTTTGGTTGCAGTTGGCCGGGGCTGGGTTTGAACCCGCCACTCTCGGCATATGGGGCTGGCGCCCTACTCACTGAGCCACAGGCGCCGCCCAATTTGAGAAGAGATACTTTCTGGCTAAGTATCTTGTTCCTAATCAAACTGGCTTAGTGTCTACTTATGATTCTTCCCTGAATCGATTATAAAAATTGTGGTTGCAAAATAGTGATTTTTGTAACTCTACCTCTCTTTTTAGATTTAGTCGTTGGCCTTCTACTAGCTTTCTTCATTTTATTTATTTATCTATTATAATATGTAGTATTTTTAGTTTATTTAGTAGATTATAATCCACTAATGTCATTATTTATTTTGATGTGTAAAGTATCTAAGTATTAATGAAATCTTGTAGGTACCATGATTGCTCCAAAATTCAATAATTCATGCATTGCATAAATTAGACTAACACCTTCTATTTGTTTCTCCTGATCTATTTCTACCTTTGTCTACTTTTTTTCCTGTCCCTGACACCTATTATATATAACTGCATCCAGGAATTCCTTTGTGCCATGGTTTCTAGGGGATTCTAGTACCCCTGGCAGAGTGTTAGCAGGAGAGAAGAGGGAAGATTAAGTATTTGTTCATTAAATGTCATCATAAAAGGGAATTTTACCTGTCGTAGTATTTTAAATTTTGGATAATGGAGTATAGAATTGAGAGTTGACTGTTATTTTCTGTCGGATCTTGGACAACATATTGTCTTTTAGCTTCAACTGTTACTAGTGAAAATTCCACAATCAATATAAATTTTATTCTTTGTAAATGTAAATTTTCTTTTATTCTGTTTTTATTTAAAGATATTTTCATTGTTTTTGGTGTTCTGCACTTTCACTCTGATATGTCTAGGTATAGTTTTCTTTTTTGGTTATCTTGTTTAGGTTTATGTTTTTCTTCCTAAATGTAGTTCTTAAATTATATTATTTGTAAGATGATTCCAGATATTTCCCTTTTTTAATAATGCATTTTCCAAATTCTCTAAGTTGTCTCCTTTTGGGAATACTTCAGAAATAGTTTGCAACTTCTCATTTAATGCTTCTTGATAACATTTTCATATTTCAGCCTGTTTGGTCTATATGTCATTCTAGATAATTTTTCAGCTCTACCTTCCAATTCACTAATTTTCACTTTAGCTTTGTTTAATCCTCTGTTTAATCTATTCACTACATTTTAAAATTTTAATGCTTGTGTTTATTATCCTTTTTAGAATTTTGATTTGGTTTCTTTTGAAACTTTCTAATTTGACTCATGTTAACATTTTAAACATAGTTATTTTATAGTAGCTGTCATATAACTTAATTTTCTAAGGATGTCAATGCTAATATTTTAGTGTCTTACTCTTGCTCATGGAGAGTGTGTCTTATTGCATTTTGTCATTTTGGGCTTATGCTCACTTGGGGATTATACGTTATACTCACTAAGATATTTTGTGCTTGCTTCTTTTAGGAGCTGCAGAGTTCTTAATAGGCTGGGACAAATTTGTATGTAATTTTTCATTTTGGCGATTTATGAACCATATGAATTGTATAAATTGAAATTGAAAACTGACAAGAGGTCCATCTCAGGTAGGATTTGCTGATAGTACCCTGTGCTAGGGTGATTTGTTCTCATCTATACCTTCAATCAGCATTTTACTATGGGATCTAATTTAATGCAGAGAAGGCTCAATTTCAAATCCCAGCTTTTCGTAGAACCAAGCATTTTCTCCTTGGTTTTTAAACACTAGCATTTAGATGATACCAATAATCCTTCCTAAGAAGCTATAGCCTCACACATTCAATGATCTATTTTTGTTCTGTTTTGCTTTGCCTATATAGATTTCCTTTCTTTTCGTTGGGAGCCCAGTGAAGCATTCAAAATATTTTGATGCAGTTATTTGAGTTATTATTCACCTACCATAAATTCAATCATTTAAAGAGAACATTTTAAAGGGTTTTATAATTTTGACAGAGTTGTACAAGCTTTACCACAGCAATTTTATAAAATTTTTATTACCTTAAAAAGACATCCCATAACATTTTCCAATCATTCCTCAATTACCTAACTTCCACAGCCCTAAGCAACTACAAATCTACTTTCTGTCTCTATAGATTTGCCTACTCTGAATTTTCCATATAAACGAAATCACACAACATGCAGTCATTTGTGACTGGCTTTTTACTTAGCACAATGTTTTCAGAATTCATGTATTTTTTAACATGGATTAGTACTTAGTTTCTTTCTTTTTTCCTAATTAGTAAACTATTTTTATAGCAGTTTTAGGTTCATAGCAAAATTGAGCAGAACGTGCAGAAAGTTCCTGTACACTCTGGTTCTCACACATGTACATTTCCACTATTGACATCCGGTACCACAGTGGTACACTGGTTATCATTTAAGGTTCATTCTTGGTGTTGTATATTCTATAGGTTTTGACAAATGTATAATGACAATTATGCACTATTGTAGTGTTATGCAGAATAATTTCAATGTCCTGAAAATCCCATGTGCTCTGTCTATTCATCCCTCCCTTCTCCTTGCTCCTGGCAACCACAAATCTTTTTACTCTCCATAGTTTTGCCCTTCCTAGAATGTTATAAGCAGTAATCCTTGGGTATCTGCAGGGGATTGGTTCCAGGACCTTGCACAGATACCAGAATTCACCCATACTCAAGTTTCTTATATAAAATGGCATAGTATTTGCATATAAATTACACACTTTATCCTTTGTACTTTGAATTATCTCCAGATTACTTATAATACCTAATACAGTGTAAACGATATCTACATAGTTGTTATACTGTATTGTTTAGGAAATGACAAGAATAAAAGATCTGTACATGTTCAGTACTGATATAACTATCCATTCTTCTTTCCAAACATTTTTAACTTGCAGTTGGTTGATTCCACAAATGTGGAAACCAGGAATGTAGAGAACCTTTGTGGCGTTGCCTGTGGTTGGCATCGTATAGTGTGTGACCTTTTCAGATCTGCTGTTTTACTTACTAATGCATCCTATGTCATTTCGGGACACATTAGTAAGTAAAGCTCATTTCTTTTTTAGCACTGAATGATATTCCATTCTCTACCTATACCAGTTTATCCATTTACCTACTGAAGAAAATATTGATTACTTCCAAGTTTCTGCAATTATGAATAAAACTGTTATAAACATTGGTGTGGAGGTTTTTATAAGGACATAAGTTTTAAATTCTTTTGAATAGGAAACACAAAAAGTACAACTATTGGGTCATGTGGTGAGACTATGTTTAGTTTTGTCTTCATAAGTGGCTGTCCTATTTTGCACTCTCACCAGCTGTGAATTAGAGTTCCTGTTGCTCAGCATTATCATAAGTGTTTAGTATTGTTAGTGTTTTAGATTTTGGCCATTCTAAAAGGTGTGTCAGTAGATCCTACAGTTGTTTTAATTTGCAATTCCATAAGACAGATGATATAAAACATTTTTCATAAGCTTATTTGCCATTTTCTTTGGTGAAATGTGTTCAAGGACTTGGCTCATTTTTTATTTGGTTGTTTTCTTACTGTTGAGCTTTAAGATTCCCCTATATATTTTGGGTAACAGTCCTTTGTCAGATATGTCTTTTGCAATTTTTTCCCCAATATGTGCCTTTTCTTCCCATTAGCTTGTCTTCGTCTTTCACAGAGCAGTTTTAACTTTAATAAAGTCCAGTTTACCAATTATTTCAGTGCCTTTAGTGTTGACTCTTAATGGTCATCTCCATACTCAAGGTCACTTGGAATGTCTCTTATGTTATCTTTTCAAAGTTTTATTTATTTATTTATTTATTATTATTATTTTTTGCAGTTTTTGGCTGGGGCCAAGTTTGAACCTGCTATTTCCGGTATATTGGACTGACACCCTACTCCTTTGAGCCATAGGTGCTGCCCTATAGTTTTTTATTTTACTTTTTTTTTTCCTTTTTTTCGTAGAGACAGAGTCTTACTTTACTGCCCTCGGTAGAGTGCCATGGCGTCACATGGCTCACAGCAACCTCCAGCTCTTGGGCTTAACGTGATTCTATTGTCTCAGCCTCCTGAGCAGCTGGGACTACAGGCGCCAGTTTTTTATTTTATATTTAAGTCTATAATAACTTTTGAATTAATTCTTGTGAGGGACATAAGGCCTCTGTCTAGATTCTTTTTTCTTTTTTTTTTTTTTTCACACAGGATGTCCTATTGTTTAGATACCACTTGTTGAAAAGAATGTTTTTGCTCCATTATATTGCCTTTGATGTTTTGTCAAAGATCAGTTGACTATATATGACAGGGGCTTACTTTGTTGCCTAGGCTAGATTACAGTGACACAATTATAGCTCTTACAATTTTGAGCTCTTGCGAGCAAATGATCCTTGTGCATCAGTTTCTTAAGTACCTGGGACCACAGCAAGCACACACTACCATACCACATCTGGCTAATTTATTTTTCAGGGTTTTTTTTTTTTTTTTAGAGATGGGGTATCAGTATGTTGCCTTATCTGGTCTTGGACTGCTAGCCTCAGGCAGTCCTCCTGCTTTAACCTCCAAATAGCTGGGATTACAGGTGTAAGCCATCACCTCACAATGGGGAATTGGCTATACTCAGGTGGATTTATTTTGAGTTCCTATTCTGTTCATTAATCCATGAGTGTATTCTTTTGACAATGTCAACACTATCTTGATTACAATAGCTTTATAGTAAGTACCGAAGTCAAGTAGTGTCAGCTCTTTTTCTGCATTGAGGTGGCTACTGCAGATCTTTTGCCTCTTCATAAAAACTTTGCAACAATTTTATCAACATCCAGAAAATAATTTCCTGGTATTTTGAATGGGATTTCATTGAATCTAAAAATTAAATGGAGATTGACATCTTGACAGTATTGAGTCTATCCATGAATGTGAAATATCTCTTTGTTTATTGTTATTTGATTTCCTTTATCAGAATATTTTGCTGATATAGATCTTATACAAATTTTATTAGATTTATCCCTACATATTTTATATTTTGAGTGCTAATGTAAAGGATACTGTGATTCAAAAATTTAAATTCTACTTATTCACTCATGCTATCGGGGAAAGTGACTGCCTGTTGTGTATTAACATTGTATTCTGAAACATTACTATAATCACTTATTAGTTCCAGTAATAAGTTGATGTTTTCAGATTGTCTACATCAATGATCACATCATCTGTGATCAAGGACAGTTTTATTTCTTCCTTTCTTATCTGTGTATCTTTTCTTTTCTTTTCCTCCCTTTTCTTAATGATTAGCTGGGAATTCAATATGCTGATGTCTTTGTCTTATTTCCAATCCTCCTATTGTTTCTGATCATGTTGGAATAGAATTTAGTCTTTTTCCATTCTCCATGATGTTTGCTTTAGGTTTTTCATAGATGCTCTTTTTCAAGTTGAGGAATTACCCTTCTACTTTCAGGTTGAGAATTTTTATCCTGAGGTTTTTAATATAGTGAAATATTTTCTTCTGCGTCAATTAAGATAATTATGAGAGTTTTGTTTCTTATTCCATTCAAATATTAAGCTAAATCTGCATTCTTGAGATAAATCCCTTTCGTTGTGATATATAATCATTTTTATATTTTGCTAGATTTTTCTTTGTTAATATTTTATAGGGGCCTTTTGCATCTGTATTTATTATTGGTCTATATATTTTTTGTGAAGTTTTTGTCTAATTTAGTTTTTGGTATCAAAATAACTCTGGACTCAACAGAATGAGTTAAGAAGTATTTTTTCCTCTTCTACTTTTTGAGAAGGATTGTTGTTAATTCTTTCATAAATGTTTGGTAGAATGTACCATTGACACCTGATATTTTGTTGGTGGGTAGTGGTTCTAATTGCTAATTCAATCTCTTTATTTGTATAATTTGATTCAAATCTTCTCTTTCTTCTTGAATGAGTTTCAGTAGTTTGTGTTTTTCTAGGATTTTGTGCATATCATCTACATTGTCTAATATTTAAATACATATATTTTTGATTATGTTGTTTCTTATCCTTTTTATTTCTATAAGATCAAAAGTAATTACTCCTCTTTTATTCATGATTTTATCAATATAAGTCTTCTTTCTTTTTTGCTTTGTTTCTCTAGCTACGTGTTTTTCAATTTTGTTTTATCTTTTAGAGAATCAACTTTTGGTTTTATTAACTTTATTATTTTTCCGTTCTTATTAATTTCTGCTTTTATATTTATTATTCATTCCTTTTGCTGGCTTAGGGCTAAGTTTGCTCTTTTTAAAATTTATTAAGGAGAAAAGTTTAGGTAATTGAGTTGAGACTTTTTTTCTCTTGCAATGTAGAAATTTATAGGTATAAACTTGCCTCTAAATAATTCTTCAGTAGCATATCATAAGGTTTGGTACATTGTGTCTTTATTTTTATGTATCTCCAAGGATTTTCTATTTTTTCTTGCCATTTCTTCTTTGCCCCATTGGTTTTTACATAATGTTTAATTTCCATATTTTTATACATTTTCCAAATTTATTTCTGTTACTAATTTCTACTTTCACTACATGTGGTGGCAGGACAGACTTTGTATAATTTTCATCCTTTAAAATGTATTATTTGTTTTATGATTTAGCCAAAATTTATCTTGACTATTATTCAAATGTACTTTAGATTATGTATTTTGCTGCTGTTGGGTGGAGTATTATAGGTTTCTATTTGTTTTAGTTGATTTGTAGTGTTATTCAAGCCTTCCATTTTTTAATTTCTCTTATATCCATTTTATTTGGGGGGTTATTGTGATTGTAATTGGTTATTGAAATATCCAGTTATTATTCTTAAATTGTCTATTTCTTCCTTGTTTCTGACTGTTTTTGCCACATGTAGTTTGATACTATTACAATACATTAGATATACATATCTGTAATTGCCATATCTTCCTTGTGGATTGGCTTTTATTATAATAATGTCATCATTTTCTCTAGTAATTTTTATGTTGTAAAGTAAGTTTTGTCTGATATTAGTATAGCTACTTCAGTATTATTATGGTCGTTGTTTGCATGGTATATCTTTTCCTATTTGTTTATTTTCAATTCACTTGTATCTTAGCATCTAAAGCATGTCTCCTGAAGATAGCATATATCTGGATTTTGCTATTTAAAAACTCCAGTCTCTCTTGGGTGGCACCTGTAGCTCAATGGAATAGGGCGCTGGCCCCACATGCTGGAGGTGGTGGGTTCAGACCCAGCTCCAGCCAGAAACTGCAAAAAAAAAAAGAAAAAAGAAAAAAATTCAGTCTCTCTAACAACTTCTGCCTTTTGATTGATTTGTTTAATCCATTTATGTTTAATATTATTATTGATATAGTTTGATTTATATCTGCCACTTTATTTTTTATTTCCATATGCCTCGTTTCTTTTTTTTTTATTACTTCTTTACTACTTTTATTTTCCCTGGAAAACATTTTTAACATACAATTTTAAATCCATTAATGACTTATATACTATACTTTTTTAGAGTGATTTTTGGTGGTATTTGGGAGGGGGTTACATATACATCTTACCTTATCAGATTCATCTTAAATTTATAGTGACTTAATTCTTCTTAGATATAGTTATTATATAATTTTATGTCTATTAAAATTGTTAAGAGAAGAAAGAAGAGTGAGTATATATTTATATATCTAGTGTAACTTGTGTAATACCTACTATCACTTACATTCATTTTACATGACTTCCTTTAGTATTTTTTTTTTTTTTTTTTTTTGTAGAGACAGAGTCTCACTTTATGGCCCTCGGTAGAGTGCCGTGGCCTCACACAGCTCACAGCAACCTCCAACTCCTGGGCTTAAGCGATTCTCTTGCCTCAGCCTCCCGAACATCTGGGACTATAGGTGCCTGCCACAATGCCCGTCTATTTTTTGGTTGCAGTTTGGCTGGGGCCGGGTTTGAACCCACCACCCTTGGTATATGGGGCCGGGGCCTTACCGACTGAGCCACAGGTGCCGCCCCACCTTTAGTATTTTTTATACATCAGGTCTTTCAGAAACACATTTTTTAAAATATTTTATTCATCTGAAAATATTTTCATTTTGCTTTCACTTTTGAAAGTTGAATATGTTGCAGCTGCCATCTTTACCCAGGTGCACCTCAGTCCACTTTCATTAGATGTGGCCTGAAGCTCTCCTGATCTCATCTCTGGGTACACAGCTGAACTCTTTTCATCTGGCGCCAAAAACCTAGGACTGGTGGTTAGTTAGCAGCTTGGCCCAACCACTCTAGTTCCCTCAGATCCTGGTCCCATGTTGCCCAGACCCGACTCCATTGACCTGCCATCAGATTTTTAGAGGATTTCATCCCAGGTGCCATTGAGGGAAACAGCTGTTTCTACACCAATAAGTCTGTCCTGGTCCAAGAGGGCATCACCCAACTCAAGGAACAATCCACCCATCTACTCTCTCAAAATGAGAGAGTTCAACAGCCATGGGGATCTTGGATTATACCCCTCTTGGGCTCCTCTACTATAATTTTCCTTTTATTAATCATTATCCTCTGTATCATCGAATTCATGTCTTCTTTTATTCAAGACAGGATAAAAAAGTATCAGCTGCAGTTGTAATCCAATTCCTATTACTCCCAAACCCTCCTCTAATGTACCCCAAACCCATATGGCCCTACTAACACCTAACTCATCCCATTGAGGAGAACTATGGCCCCTATCTAGCAAGAAACAGTTTCAGAAGACTGACCTTTGATCCCATCACCTCTTTTAATAAGAGTCGGAAATGTTAGGTGCCTAAACCCTTCCCTCACCCCACCTCCCAGAACAAAAGGCCTACTTGGCCCCACCCTAAGAGTTCCCCTGGACAGGACCTAGCACTCCAAAGCCTTCCAAGAATGTGTGGAATCTCCCTCCCCCTGCACCCAGTATAAAAACAAGCCCCCAACCACTCTTGGTGCAGCCACCATCTTTGCTCAGATGAGTCTCAAAAAAAAAAAAAAAAAAAGTTAAATTTGTTGGATATATGAGATTCTAAGTCGACAACTTTTTTTTTTGTCCTTTGAATATGACATCTCACTTTCTTCTGGCCTCCACTATTTCTGATGAGAAGTCAACTATTGGGCGGCGCCTGTGGCTCAGTGAGTAGGGCGCTGGCCCCATATGCCGAGGGTGGTGGGTTCAAACCCAGCCCCGGCCAAACTGCAACCAAAAAAAAAAAAAAATAGCCGGGCGTTGTGGCGGGCGCCTGTAGTCCCAGCTGTTCTGGAGGCTGAGGCAAGAGAATCGCGTAAGCCCAAGAGTTAGAGGTTGCTGTGAGCTGTGTGACGCCACGGCACTCTACCTGAGGGGGCGCTACAGTGAGATTCTGTCTCTACAAAAAAAAAAAAAAAAGAGAAGTCAACTATTAATCTTATTGAGGTTGAGGTTCCCTTGAAGGTGATGAGACATTTTTCTCTTATTATTATCAAAATTTTCTCTTTAACTTGGACTTCTGCATTTTTAATATGATATTTCTGGATGGGTGTTTTTTAATGTCTACCCTAATTTGAGTTTGTTCAATTTCTTGGATGTGCAGATTAATGTTTCCCATCAAATTTGGGAAGTAGTCACTATTACTTTGAATATTATTCTTCTTTCTCTGTTTGTTATTTTTCTGTTAGTCCCGATAGATATATGTTGATGTATTTAATGACATTTTAGTCCCGATAGATATATGTTGATGTATTTAATGACATTCCACATTTCTCTGAGTCACAGTTCAATTTTATTCATTGTCTTTTTTCTCTGCACCACTCGTGTCAGTGCTCATGGTTGTATTACCTTTCCCACTTTTGTCTTTCTCAAATCTCCCTTTGGTATTGGGGAAATATCAACATCTATCATAAGCTATGATGATCAGAAGCTTGAAATCTTTGAGTTAAGAGAGATCTTACCTTTTTATCCCCAACATCAGCTTTTTACTTCTGGTAACGCAGCTTGATTTTTCCTTTCAGAGGTTACTTTACCTACATACTCACTTATGTGATGTTGATAGACTTCTTTTTCTTCTACCCCAAATTCTAGAGTTTGGTAGATATGCCAGTTAAAGCATTCTACTTTTGGCCACAATGGTTGACATCTGATTTAAATATGGACAATGATTATTATTTTTGTTGACAATAGTGGTGATAATGTGGTTTGTCCATTTATTTGTATGTGTGTATGTATGCACATGTGTTTTCCATTGAGATTTAAATTTGGAAATTTTGGTTGAACCTGTATGGAAAAAGATGATCTTTTTCTTTGGGGATGGCTAAGGTACAAGAACATAAATCTATGGGCGGCGCCTGTGGCTCAGTGAGTAGGGCGCCAGCCCCATATGCCGAGGGTGGTGGGTTCAAACCCAGCCCCGGCCAAACTGCAACCAAGAAATAGCCGGGCGTTGTGGCGGGCGCCTGTAGTCCCAGCTGCTCGGGAGGCTGAGGCAAGAGAATCGCGTAAGCCCAAGAGTTAGAGGTTGCTGTGAGCTGTGTGACGCCACGGCACTCTACCCGAGGGCGGTACAGTGAGACTCTGTCTCTACAAAAAAAAAAAAAAAAAAGAACATAAATCTAAAATTCCAGGGGCCATTTGTGCTCTACTTTGGGAAAGCTGTGTGAGAATAAAGTCAACAAAGAAAAAAGTAGACCTGAGAGATAGAGTAGATTCTAGCCAACAACTTTTGATATAATATGGCAAAATCTAGTAGCAGCAAGTGTGGATTTATCATTTACATGAATGTAAATCTCTCCCTATTTCTAAACCCTTTCCATTTACCGTTTCGTGTCTTGCAGTAGGTCCAGATTGAGTCAGACTTCTGTCACTTGATTCTAAGAAGTTCCTGGGAAATGTATGAATTAATATTAATTTTCCACATATATCTCATCCAACTTTGGTGTTAAGCAATAAAATTACTCATTGATTACAAGTGCATCTAACGTCCTTTGACAATTGATGTTCCATGTAACACCAGTTATTAATTTTTCCTGAAAACTTAACAAGTTGTTGGGTTAGGAGTTTAAGAAGGATGGGGAATAATGGTGTCTCATAACCATTTAGAGACTGGTGATTTTTTTTTTTAACTAGTGTCTGTTGGTTCCAGGCAGAACTTCTTCAGATTCATACTTGTACAGGGAAAGCATACGTTTCATAAAACTAGGTACTTAGGTAGCTTATGGGGACACTCAGTTTCAAAGCTCCTTTATCATACACTGCAGAGCAAGCCCTTGTTGGGAGACAGCTAGGGACCTAGGACATAGGGCAGTGAGGCTGGGTACAGCTGGAACGACTTATACTCCTTCCTCCAAAGAAATATAAGAAGTGGATGGGCTCAGGAGAGTCTGGATGTCCAAATGAGTTGGTTGTAGGTAATTGCTCCCTTTTGTGAGAGAGGATCAGAGTTTTGCTCAAGTAGAAAGCAGGGGGAAAGAAGAAAACAAAACAACTCTCTTGTAATTTTGTGTGTTTTTTCCCCCAGTGAGATAATTCTTTTTTAGTATTGTGTGGAATCATGGATAGAAGCTATTTGTCTTTATTGTTCTAGGTTTTATTTTTTGTTCTTTTTCCCCCTCTTGTTTCTGTAAAACCTCCCTGGGGAACAGTTATTACTTGTGCATGAGTTTTAATACTTTTATCCTATTTATCTGGAAAGTACAGGCCATCTGTTTCTCATACAGATCCCCACAACCTGTATTTCTCTGTATCCCAAATACAGAAATCCATGCTTATATTTTTGTGTTGAGATACCTACACTTGTGGCAAGCAGGCTCTACAGGCAGATGAGCAAGAGAAAAAAATGTTTTAATTGTTTCACAAAGGTTTTCTTGTTTCATGATATTGAGTTCTCTGGGGATTGATAATAGGAACAATAAAATAAAAGTTGAGATTTTGAATGGATTTAAACCTTAACATAAACATCTTTAAAAAGAAAGAAGAGCTTAGCTTTTAATGTTAGCGACCAAGTTTGAACCTCAGTTGTTATCACATTGCTTCTTTTTTTTGGACATGCTAAGCTCACCAAAAGCTTTTAAAACAGCACTTTTTAATATTATTAATCTGCTTAGCAATATTTCATTGAGATAGTGTAAAGGTAAACTTCAACCCAACTTATGGCAAAGAATAGATTAGTATGTAATTAATGAGCTTTTATTACGGTAAGGTCCATTTTTAATCGCTTTTTTTCTTTAGTCTTTTCAAACTGCCTTATCTTGTGATCCCTGTTACAATTATTTCTGAGCCCTCTAAATTCTTAGTGATTCACCTCTTTTAATCCTTCCCAGGTTCTCCTTATCTATTATTACTCTGTGGCCTAGACCTTAAAATGTGATCTGGAAGAAATCAGACCAATCCTGAGCAGAGAGGAGAATTCTGCAGTTTCATTCTACTAATTCTCCGCTCCAGCCTTGAGTTCTTCCTATGGCGTAATCTATACAATTTCTATTATTTTTGTACATGAGTTACTCATTTTTGTTTCCTAAATCCTAGTCACTCACATTTTCCTATCAGTGCTATTTTTACACCATTTCTAATATCAGCACTCATCCCAAATCTCAACTCTGCATCTAAAGAAGGAAGAATGAAAAAACCAGAAGTGAAAGGCATCCCTGAATAGAGACAGAAACACCGCCCAGGGCTCCCTTCAAACTCCTCAGTTAACCGCTGTCCTAGAATCAGATCAGACTAATTTGATAGGAAGAGTCAGTAGGTGGAGAATTCATTCTGCATTTTCTTGCTAACCTGTCATTTACCAGTGCTTTGTCATATCACCGTTTTGTTGACCCTACACAGCTTCCATTTTGTTGCAATAGGAGATCACTGTCAGAGTATCCGGCCCTTTTCCTGCCCCCAGCATTCCATGCTGGTGCCACCGGGACCCCGACTCCTTCAACACACCACCAGTCAGTTGGCTTTTGCTTCTCCCTCCCTTGCCTTTGTTCAAGCCTGTCCCTTACATGGCGAGAGATCCTTTCCCTTATCTATCTTGCCTGATCCTACCATTTTTCCCCCTGGATTTTATTTATTTTCCTCAAAATGGTTTCATTTTGAAATACTATTAGACTTTAATCAAGTTGCAGAAATAGCACACTGAGTTCCTGAATGCCCTTCATCAAGCTTTCCCCAATGATAACATCTTATGTGCCCGTAGCACAATGCTCTACACCAGAAACTAGATTATTCTAGAGGCATTATTTGAATTTCTCCCATTGTTCCACTAATACCTTTTTTCATTTGTTTGTTTCAGAATTCAACTCAGGATCTCACATTTTACTAAGTTCTCATGTCTCTTCAGTCTTCTTCAAAGTGGAACAATTCTCAGTCTTCTTTTTTTATTTTTTCTTCTTGATACGTTTCAAGATTACTGGGCAATTAGTTTGTGGAATCTTTCAGCATTTGAATTTATCTGATATTTTCTTTTTCAGGTTGGTTACATATATACACATACACCTATATATTTCTTTTTTTACATTTATTTTAGATTAAAATGGGGATATTTTATCACTGTTGCGTTGATGTTATGTGTTTTTTCCCAGAGTATTGCAAAAGTAAAGTAGTGTCCTCCTCAGTTCACTGTAGGAGGGCGTAGGTGGTGTTGATATGTCTTTTCATGAATAATTCTAACTTTGATCACTTCGTTAAGGAGGAGTCTGCCAGATCTCTCCACTATGAAGTTACTGTATAATTTTATCAGGGCTGCCATAACAAATTGCTAATGGCTTGATGGCTTAAAACAACAGAAAATTATTGTCTCACAGTTCTGGATGCTCAAAATATAAAATAAAGTTTTGATTAGGGACATGTTCCCTCTGAAGCTTCTCGGAAAGGATCCTTGCTTGCCTGTTCCAGATTCTGGCAGCCTCAGGCTCTTCTGAGCTTTTGGAAGCTAACTTTTGGAGTGTCTGCCTCCATTCGACATATGACATTCTCCCACTTGGTCTCTTTGTCTCTCTTCTTCCTAAAAGGTCACAAGTCATATTGGATTAAAGGCCCACCTAGTCCAGTGTGACGTCATCTTAATTTAACTAATTATGTTTGTAACAACTTATTTCCAAATAAGGCAACACATTCTGCGGTTCCTGGAAGGCCATGGATTTTGTTGGGAGAATACCATACATTTCAGTAGAATTTCTATTTTTCCTTTTATAATTACTAAATACCTATGGGGAGTTACATTGAGATTCTGTAAATATCCTTCCACGCACTAATTTTAGAATGTGAAGATGATTTTTATCTGTATTCGTTACTGTGCTGTTTGCAAATGAAACTTTGATTTCTACAATTTCTTCTACATTTATCAATTGGAATTTTTTAAAAATTTTCTCAGGCCTTGCAGGAATGAATAGCAATTGGAATTCTATCATTGGAATGAAGCATTCCTTCTCTCTTATGTACTTACTTTAAACATTATTTATTCATATTACATGAACTCATAGATTCCTATTTTATTCTATTGCTTATAATTTGTTACTATAATAATATTATAAAATAAAACTATTATTGTTATTACTTAAACTGGCCCAGATTTAGCCCAGGGAGAGTCATCAAGTTGGTTGCCATTCTTGAAGTCTTGCCATGTGCTGATTGATGAATTTTCCCCCAATGACTCTGCTTCAAAATCTGGTGTCCCTTTCTGAATTCCTATTATATTTAGGTAGTGCCACATTTCAACATTTGGTTTTGCATACTTTTACTTTTATCTTAACTCTTTTTTACTCTCTAGAAATGACTTATATATCTCTTTAATTTTCTCCTTATTCTCAAGGCTAAAAATAAAATCTCAAGATTAAACACAAAGTAGGTACTTGCATTTTTCTAACTTGGTTGATTAGTCTATTAATTGATGAAATCACATTCCCTATCTACCTAGTATCCAATATTTTGTTACTTTTGCAGGAGTTTGATAACTGAGTGTATGCTTCTTTCTGAATGGCATAATCTCTACTTTCTTCTGGCATAAATTTCTCAGCACCTGGCTTTCTTTGTATTAAATACTAAGTACTACTGACAGTGCTTGCTTGGCTTTAAATTTCCTACAGACTTAAATACACCAAGCAGCTTTTTACCCACATTCCCAGAGCCATAATTACAAGAGCATTTCAGTACACAGGAACAATTACTAGTTCCTTCCTGTGACAGGGTGGAGTAAGTGCATCTGGATAAATGTTTGCTGGAGGATTAAACCAAAGACAGCCAATTCTCATCTACATTTTTTGAGTAAATGCATTTGTGAACAGCGTTTGCCAACTTCATTTTGGATTCAATGTGTGAATGCTAATACTGACAATAACTTGGTTAAGGATAAGAAACTGTTTGCAAACCTATTGCATACCTGCCATAAAGCTGCTTAAGAAATAAATAGCATCAATCAATATTGTTTATCCTATGAAAAGTCAGCTTAAACTCTGGGTGTATTTTCATTACATTTTTAGGAGACTGAGTCCACCTAGGATGTGTACACTGGAAACAGCATTGTGTTCTGCATGGAAGTAAAATACGTAACATCAATAAATTAAAGAGGATTACTTGTCACACATGACCACAAGTTTACACGGATGGATGCATAGTTCCATATATTCTTGAATATGTAGCTAACATGCTGTGACTTACTAGAATTGTGCTTTTGTCGACAGGAGACTATTCAACTTTCTTAACTCACAATCACCTTTTTTGTATACAGCTAACCATAAAATAAGTTTTTAATATGGACAAAAATTATACTAAAACTTATCCAAAAATCCTGCTTATAATGATAATGGGTTTTTGAGGACACAGGATATTGTTGAATGAAAAGGCATTTGTATATTGAATACGTGATGGATTAGGCTATGCAAGTTTGGGAGTCACAGTGGACAGAGAGAAATTGTTCTGCTGTCTGCGGTGTTCTGAGGTCAATGCTGGAGGCAGAAAAGCACCATCGACCAGAGAATCTGAAGCTGGAATCTGCATGAGGGAAAACATGGATCAGGACGAACAGAGGTAAAAATAAAGCCCAAACTAACCAAATATATCAGGGACTAGGGGTGTATGACATGATGTGGACTTTGAATTTGCTTGACATGGGATGTGCTATAGAGCCCTCATCCCCTGACCAGCAGCTCTTCGGCAATTCTGTGACACAAACGATTGACACAGTCAGCAGTTTGCTCATTTTGCTTCCTGCAACTGTGACAACTCATATCTGGGAGCACTTGTTCAGGACAGAGATGAGAACATGAGAGGGTTAGTTTTCTTCTTTCTACATCTAGTCACCTAGGAGATGGTTTTGAATTCTGAGGGTATGGAATGGGCCATTGACAAGATCTTACTTAGCTCCCAAGGCATGGTGAGGACTTGCTCTACCTGACAGCCCACTTGGCACAGAGTTGGGCAGTACTATTTCTATCTTACTCAAAAAAAAAGGAACGAAACTTAGAAAAATGATGTAAGAAAATGGCTAGATTTGAACCCAGGCTGTCTGGCTCCAAAGCCACCCTGCCATCCTAATTTCTAGGATTTAGAACATGGCCAATTTTCGGGAAGTGTCAGAATTGTATGAGAAACATGTCAAGGACCTCTTTCAAACAGAATAGCTTACTGGAGAAGCATGGCGACAGGCATGATGATGTCACAGTGCTCAGCCCACTGCACCCATAAACTCATTGAAGCTCAGCAGAGTCCTATGCCGTGGCTGATGCAAAGGGGGAAAATAGCAGGTTGGTGTTCCAGGGCTTTAAGTGGTAGACCAGAGAGATCTGAATGTGGGCATCTGACTCTAGATTCAGTGCCCTTGACTGTGTTCCATGAACTCTGTCCTTAAGATGCACAGTTCCATTTAACTGAGTGGTACTAATCCACACATGAGTTCCTTTAGTCATCCCAACGGATGCCCTAGTTAGGAGTCAAATAGAACTGTTGACAGAAGAAAGTCTATTGGTATTAACCTGGGGGTGCATAAAAGTAAGTTCCCTGCAGCTCGGGCAGACTCGGGGGAAGAATTCTTAATTCTGTTTTCTGTTTTATATCGTTCACCTCTTCCAGCCATACTGGCATCATTCATATTAAAATAATGAATCATGGTGGTGTTGATTTCAGCTAGAAGAATGACTCTCTACCTGACTTTTTTTCATAAAAACTGTATGTGAGGGCAATCAGAGAACAGCTCCCCTCAAAGTCTAATTTTTTATCTTTCTAGCACATTTCCCTAAATTTGAGAAGTGAGGAAAAAAAATCAAGTACTCCACCCTTGTCACTGAGGTGGATAAATCCCAGCTGTCAGGGAGAAGTAAATCTCTTTTGCTTTGTATTCCAAACCTCCCATGAGTATATATTTCAGCTGGTCTTTTTCTCCACCCATAGCCTTATTTCCTCATGAGCTCATACAAAGATTCTCTTTCAAATGAGCTGGCAGACCCTTCAGTTCACTGCTGCCTCTTCTCAATGACAACTTTCGCAATCAGGAGTTTAGTGAGGAGACCTGCTACACCTCCTTCATTCCAGCCCAGTGAGACTGTGCAAAGACTTGTTTGTAGGGCATAACAGACAATCACCTCTATAGAAAAAGATCTGGGCAGCTATTAAGCAGTTGATTAACACCAAATGATATTGCATAAAACAATTGCGGGAAGGGTGTTGGTAATGGTAAAAACATAAGCCGCTGAGTCTTACTTTTTCATATTTTACTTGGCTGCTGTCATAAGCAATAAAACTTTTGTGTGATTGCTTGGCACTGTCATAGGTGAGAATTAGAAAGCTGTGTCCTCTTCTTGACTCTGTCCTTGGTTTATCGCCTAAGCAAAACACTAGCCACTGTGTGCCTCTTTTCCGTCCCTTTGCTAAGAGAGCAGATGTGTCCTTACTTGATACATGTTTTGTATATTTCTTGTAGCGACCTCAACTGCCTTGCAAACACAGGGCTCTAAACTGTGACATAAAACTAGAAACTAGAGTGAAACTGGTACAGATGAAGGGATTCTTTAAATAACTGGATGAATTTAGGGTGTAAACGGGACTATTAAGATTGAGTTTGGCCATTCCCAACAGATGGAAGCCGGGATCCTCTGAGAATAAGGAGAGCTCTGAAATCATCTCTTCCACTCACTGCACACATGGTGTCAGGATACCATTGTGCAGTCCATCTGGTCAGCTCTTAGGCCTGAGCAACTCTTTCTTTTCAGGGAGACAGAGAAATACCAAAAGAACAAGCAGTTTGGAATGGATCGCGCATTCATGGAACATATAAATACATATGTGAAACTGCCTACGCAGATTCTGACTGCATTAGAAAGCGCTCATTGTGGAAAGCTGTCACTTGGGAAATGCTGCTACATCTGTTCCTTTCCATTTTAGGATGTTGTCCTTAGAGTAGTTCACCTCAACCCAATTCAGCACTGTGCAAAAACGAACCTGAGTGTGGGCAGCAAGGGAAACAGCAGTCAGGTACACAGTAGGTTCCACGGAGGGCACAGAAAGTCATTTCTGGGCTCTTCTTTCCTGTCAGCAGATGGCTATTGCATGTGTGGAATGAGAGTGGCTTGATGACTGGGGCAGTGGCAAATCTTAGAAAAGTGTGGTGCCTAAGATACAAGCAAGTTCGTCCCGCAGGCCCTACTGCTTATTTCAGAGAAGGGCAAGAAGGTTCTCTTTATAAATAATACTGCAGATGCTGCTGATGATATTGTTACTAGAGATACTGAGATAGTAAAATACAGCAGAGTTAATCAAAAGTTTATATAGCAATATGGAATTACACATACGTATCTATGATCTCTTAACTTTAAGTATATATGTGGGTCATCACGGAATTTTTGAGATACACAAAAATCAAGAAATGTAAAATCTGTGTAGACAGAAACAAATGCTGCCCTCCCAGCAACACCAATGAGCTGAGCAAGTTGAAACTTGCATGGTGAATCAGAAAGGATGCTGTCGACTGTGTTTCTTGGAAGTGAAGTAAGGGATCACAACACAGTCTATCTCAAAACTTTTGAAGTGACCCACATTATATATAGTATACTGAATTACATTATTATATGTGTCAATATTTTGTTTCCTCATAGTCTATGGCCTCCATTAAAAAATTTAAGTTTTCAATATGAACGTTGTTCTTATTGAAACCATTGCTTATATTTCAAGACTAAAAAGACAAAGTGGCAGGACCCATGGCTCAGCGGGTAGGGTGCCGGCCATATACATCAAGGCTGGAGGGTTCGAACCTGCCCACACCAGCTAAAACAACAATGATGATGCAACAAAAACATGGCCAGGCATTGTGGCAGGCATCTGTAGTCCCAGCTACTCAGGAGGGTGAGGCAAGAAGAGTCACTTAAGCCCAAGAGTTTGAGGTTGCTGTGAGCTGTGACATCAAGGAACTCTATCAAGGGTGACATAGTGACACTCTGTCTCAAAAAAAAGAAAAGAAAAAAGTAAAAAGGCAAAGGGTTAACATGTTTGCCGTGTCAAATTCTTGTGTTTTTATGGTTTAAAAACTCTTAAGAAAAATATTCACAGCATCAGTCAGTCTTTCTTCATTAAGAAAGTAATATCCCTTCTAAATATCATACTTAAGAAACAATGTTTCAGAGTTGGATTGTCTGTCTCCTGGCTCTAAGTGTGGGATACAGTCAAGGTAACACATCTCAATGGCCATACCAGAGTCATGGCCCTGGGCAAAGTTCCTCTGACGCTGGCAGGATCATCGGGGTAGCTTGTTTAGCATGTGATCTGAAGTTCAGATATGTAAAATTTTCAGTAATACTTTGGGTATCTCTTTTTGATTTGGTTTATATATGCTATGACAGCAGGAGACAGTTATTTTCTTGGATTTTACTCATTAAGTCCACCTGAGTAACTCTCTGGACTCTTGGATGGTTCTCTTGTGTCTCTTGATGCTTTTAGAAAAGTTCAAGGATTCAAAACCAAGTGTGTTTTTCCCCCTTTTTTACCATGGTGAGATCAATAAGTATTACTAGTGCAATAAGGTATATAGGCACTACACCACCTATTTAAACTTCCATTAGTTACAATTTTAGTTGTCAAGCATCATTAAATAAGCACTCAACACCTGTAAGTCATGCAAATGCTGATTCATGAATCCTGGCAAATGTTTACGAATATTTTGGGCATAGGACATCATGTTTTTCAATCAGTTATGAGAACTTCTCAAGGAAAGGTGGTTGGAGTTGGGCATACATGTTTAAAAATAAGCCATTTTTTATTGGCAACTGAGGAAAGAAAATATGCCACCGTGATCTGCAAGCCTTGTAGTAAATAACAAGAGTGTATCTAGGTGATGGTCAGTACAAAGTGTTGTTAGTAGTCCTTAGAAGCTATTGATCAAAGGCATTACACACATTAACAAGTAATATATGAGGACTTGCATGTGCTTGGTCTCCTGTGGAGGAGAATAAGAAGTTCAAGTTCTTGTCCATAACAAAATGCATAATCTTAATAGCCCAAGGTGTGGCAATAATTTTGGAACCAAAAAACCATCAGGAGTTGAAGAGTTAAGGAAAGAACTGAGGCACCAGCAGAAAAAGGCCCACTGTTCATATTGACCCAGGCGAAGGACCTTTAAGTTCTCTTGCCAGAGTAAGAGATATTTCCAAGGCCATGTGCCTCCAGATTTGCAAAGAGATCGTATATTATTCTCTAGCAATCCACTATGTTTCATTCATAGTAAAGATGGGAGGACTAGTCTCTTAGAGATGAATTTATTATGCTAAAATTTTTATTACCTAACAATCTTCATTCTAATTTTGCAGCATCTAATCTTACAAACCAATTTTCATGCTATATATTTAGACAATTAGATGATATCATGTTTTGCTTCCCCCAGTCTCAAAATCTGTTTTCAAATGAAGTCATAGAGATATGGAACTGGAAGACAATTTAGAGACTCATTATAAATGATAGACTTTGAGTAATTATTTGCATAATGCAATATAGAAACATCTTACTACTACTAATTTGAATATTTTAGGTAAAAGTGACATTTTTGACTTTCATTATGCAAATAAATTTGCCTCCATCCTTTATTACACTTTGTGTGCAGAGAGCAGCTTACTTATAATGTGGTCAGGTGGTACAAATTTAATTTTTTTACTCTACTTTCTTAAGTCAATAATTTCTGCCTTATAACAATTTCTTTTGTTCTTTTAACTATGGTGTTCAAATAATTTCTTTGGTTCTTTTAACTCATCTTTCAGGATTGAGACAAATTTTTGAAAATGATTTTATTAAAAGAATAAGAAAAAACCATAAGTGAATACAGGGCAATCATTAATCTATGTAGGATAATTATCAAGAAAATAAATATAACCAAATGTGTGGCAATCTTTGAAATCTCTTCATAAACCACAGTATTGTCTGAAACAAATTTAATAGGAACCCATCAATTTGCTCTCATTATTATTTAATGTCCATGCAGTGCAAAAGTTGACACATGATCCTAAAACTAAATGTAATTGTGTCTTAAAAACCAATAAAGTAAGGATCATTTAGCATCTAATTCTAAAGAGGATTATTACCCATAGATGTGTTACATGTATAATGATCCAGTCCTGATGTATAAATAAGGTTATATCAGATAAATGTATGCAGTTGATACAATAACTTATTATTTAGCATTTTTGACACTTTTTAACATTGGTGAACAAGATTTTTATTGAAATTATGAGTAATTTAACTTACAAAATTTCATCACTGGACAAGTTTCAAGTTCAGTTTATATGAGAAGGGACTGCAATCATTTAATTTGTCAGAACCTCTCCCTTCCAATGACGAACAAAGAGGATTAAGCATCTTAATTAAACATAACTTTCAAAAGTCACCTAATAAAATATTCAAACCTACTCTCGAAAGCGCTTCCACAGAATTGTGATTTTAACAATAGTGGTGAATGAAGAGGAAGGAAGTTTCAACAGCCTGAAAACACGTCTTTGTTTCCCCTCTTTTCATTTAGAGAATTAATACAAAAAGCTACATGTAAACATACATTAATCACTCAAGCTCTTCAATTTTGAGCCACTACTTATAAGAATCAAGAGATCTTGAGCGTTCATTTTTTGTCTAACTTTTCCTCATCAAGGAAGACTAAAGGTGAAGGAGGAAAAGAATCTATCCTTTCAAATTAAGGCTGAGAAGATGTCACAGAGTCCTTCAGAACCAACTGAAGCCTCTAACACCCCGTATTGTTGAAGATATAAAACTCTTACTTGGAATATGGTAGGAGAGAGACTTTGAAAGAGGCCTCTTAAAATAGACTTGTTAGAAATTCAACAATGTCAAGTTAACCAGCTAAATGAAGTAAAAAAAAAAAAAAGTTCTAACAACAGTGAATAAAAGGACAGAAATATACGGCCAGTGAAGGTTTTTCTTTTTAAATAAAGGAAACAGAATGGGGCTTCCTTGTGCCCAGGTATCTTTCCCTTCTTTCTCTGTTAAATAATTTCTCTCTGAAGCTCTTCCTGCCTCGCATGACTTGAATGACCCATTTTAAACATCATAGTATCCCTCTCTATCACCGTCCCCAGCTAACATTCAGGGTTTCAATCCTCTATGTTTTTTTTCCATGATTCGAATCTATACACATTATCTTACTTTGTAATTGAAGAAAATCATTGCATCTATACATCTGTGGGTGTATCTATAAATATAACACCACCTGCTGAGATTGACCTCTTTGTAATTGGAACGCCCACCAGCAATTCAGAGAGAAAACGAGTAAAGAAGAGGAGAGAAATACTGTCAGAAATTTAAAATATCAATGAAAGTAACTGCTCTGTTTGTGGAATTAAAACAGTAAATTCTATTACAGTTTTATGGAATAAAATTCTCGCACTCATTAAATAATATTTCATTCACTGACAACCAAAGAACATTGGGATTTAGAAAGAAAATGTTATCTTCATTCATTATTTTCAACTCAGTGAAAGAATATAAAAAGTTGAATTTGATTTTAGAAACTAAAGTGATTTTTTTTTCTTTTTTGCTCTATGCATGGTGAATCCACAAATATACTAGTTAGAAGGTATTAGTTTCTATTTCCTAATATATGGATTTCTTTAGCTCATAATTTTCTCCTGTGATCTGAGCTTTTTGTGTTTTACATTGTATAAGCTTCATAGTTCTATATTCAATTCAATAGCGTCTGAGTCTTTCCTCGTTGCAGGAACTGCAGGGCTAGAAAGGCCATGGTCCCTTTCCTGCTGTTGATAAAGGCTGACTACCTACTTCAAAGAAGAAGGCGAAAAGATAGATTAACACGTACCTAAGGTTATCATTGTAGCTTGCAGTGCAGTCCTACTCTGCTAGCACAGTTTTACCTCGCCGTTTACATGCTTACAGTCTTGAGAGCAAGAAAATGGTAAAGGTTTGTGGCTTTCATTCATCTGAAGATGACAATACTTGCAAGCTAAATTCAGATAGGTTAATCCAATAAATGCAGTCACCTCCGTAAGCCCCAATCTCCTTCCTTCCTTTCAGTTTCCCCCTGCGGAAGCCAAGTTCCTTTCCATTGGCTCTAGAATTGCCTGACTTTCTTCCCACCGACCCCTAATTATTCCCTGGTCCCTCCGTCATCGATGTTTCTCTCTACCGGCTTTCCCCTCCCTTATGGCCTTGCTCTATTTCTCCCATGCAAAAACCAGAACATGCTGGGTCCCTACAAGGCAGGAGTAGAATTCTTCCATTATGTATTCTCTGGCTAGGAGAATGTGTGTTTGGTATAGTATATGTATTTTTAAAATGATTTCTATCATGTGTTTTTCTCCACGTCTGTTTAACCATGGCACCACATTGCCCCACACCCCATCAAAGATCCCTTAAATCCCTAAATTGCAAAAGAAAGGGTGCAGTTCTTATTTTTTAGGTGATAGCTGCTCTATTATCAATTTGCTCACTCTGTCCTTTAAACTTTCCTTGGGTTTCTATAATGGGCTCCTTGATTCTGCCCTCACCTCTGAGATGGTCTTCCTTGGTGTCCCCTAACCTTGCTATTGCCTCAGACTCCAGTCTTTGTCCACTTCTAGTTTCAGTTTACTCAGCCCTCCCCCGCCCCACAGTGTCCATCACACTCATTATTTATTTATCTATTTATTTTGGAGATAGTCTCACTATGTTACCCTCAGTAGAGTGCTGTGGCATCACAGCTCACAGCAACCCCAAACTCTTGGGCTTAAGCAAGTCTCTTGCCTTATCCTCCCAAGTAGCTGGGACTACAGGCACCCACCACAATGCCCAGCTATTTTTTGGTTGTAATTGGCCTGGGCTTGATTTGAATCCACCAGCTCTGGTGTATGTGGCTGGTGCCCTAGCTGCTGAGCTACAGGCACCAAGCCCACACTCATCATTTTAATCACCTTATATAATTGATACCTAAGTTAGAACCGGCTTCTTTCCATGAGATGTGTATGTATTAAGAAGCCCAACTTCCTCCTGGGCATCTCTAATCTAAAGAAGAAACCATCTACTTTAAGGCTGTTCTTTGTCTTTTCAGAGCCTCTGTGGTTGATCACTGTGCCACGTGTCCAGTCATACACACCCCAAACCTCCCTGCTTTGCCTAACGATCAATCAGTGCAATTATGTTGATTTTTTTTTGATCTTCTGAATATATACGAATTATGTCCTTATTGGGGCTCAGAAAAAAAGATACCCCAAAGATACCCCTTCGGCATGCTGAGTACTTTGAACTGAAGTCCTCATCACCTCCCTTGTTGGACCTCCTCCCCCGCCCCTCCCTCTCCCTTTCCCCAAGCTTCCACTCTCTCTGAAGAGAACAGTTCTGAAGTTCCCTTGTCTCACTGAGGCAAGTTCCTTCACCGAGAATGCAGTTGTCTAGAGCCCTCTTCCTGTAATCTCATTAAACAGAGAAAATTAACTTACAGGATAAAGACTAGCATTAACCCCACACAGACAAACTTCATTTGAGGTTATTGTCTGCTCTTCATGTTCATTCATCTTCCCTAAAGGCATTTATTTATTCTTTCTCTACAGGTGCCTACAGCCCTCGCTTCTCTCTCTTCTATGAAAAAGGGTCTACGTTAGCTTCTGAATCTCATGGGTTATTGGGCCCTCACTTTACTGTGATGTGTCCTGCACATAATAAATAATACCTTTGTTCCTGTTTTTTGTTCATTTATCTGTTTTTGGTTCATTTATTTCAGCAGACTCAATTATCGCAACTTGAGAGGGCAGAAGGAAAGTTCCCTTTACCCTGACATCCTCCTTTGTCATCCCCACTACTCCCACCTTATTTAAGTCTCCATCATCTTTTACCTGTTCTTTACAATATCCTCCACACTAGTATCTTTGCCTTCAATCTTGCTTCTCTAAGATTTGTCTTTCTCACTGTTGGAATCTAGTCATTGTGGATAGATTTAATTTCCAGTAATGGCCAACTTAAAAGTTCTCTGCAAACATCATGCTCTCTCTCAACTCTGGGTTTGGTGCTAGTTATTCTTTCTTTCTGGAATACTCTTTCTCCCTTTTCTTTACCTTGATAAAACTTGTTTACTTTTTAGTACTCCATTCAGAAGTTATTTCAGGAGACGGTTCCCTGCCTTTCTACCCCATATATTCAAAATTGGATTAGGTTCTTTTCCATCCTTCCATAGTACTCAGTGGAAGCTGCAATCATAATTGCTACATTATGAGTGAAAATCTACTGATTTCTCACAGGGATATTGACAGCAGGAACATTTTGCTCTTCTCCTGTGTATATTGTATATTCTCATTGATTAGGTCAAGTGTAAATCATTGTTGCATTTGTATGGATTATAGCCAGATAAAGCATATTTGACTTGTCTCTCAGCAGTTATCCCAGAATAAGGGTTGTGTAAGTGTCTGAAAAAAATATGGAATACATAAATCATTGTGCAGTCTTTCCCACTTTTTTTTTTCCTTCTAGTTCTTCTTTGTTCTTCTCACTATATATTTTTCGTAAGTAATAAGAACAGTCTACTGATTGGGCAATTCTTAGATTGCTTAAGGTCTTCTAAGGATATATGGAATAAATTAGCCTATTTTTGAGAACCACAAATCTTTCTCCAGTAAAAAAAAAAAAAAAAAAATACTCAAAGGCTGAAAAAGTCTAATCCCCCAGCTGTACTTGTCTGGCCAGAATGAACTGTCAGTGACTGAATGAAGTTTCTGTCCAACTGGTCACCGTCTAAAATGTCAGTATGGGACTTAAAAGAAGGAGTTTGTTATATGGGACAGATTTCTGTTCTATAAATGCAATGGGGTACAAATGCAATGGTTAAAAATAAACTCCTAAAAGTTTATAGCTCACAGAGATGTCCTAATGTAAAAATGCTCTGGAAAAACAACTTGAAGGGGGAAAAAATAGAATATAAATATGTGGTATGGAAGTAATGGAGATCTCCAAACACAGAAATACTTTAGAAATTCTCTAGAGCATAGTAAGTTTGTTTAAATTTACAGTAATCTTGCATGTCCTCAAAAGTTTAGTAGTTGTCATTAGCAATGGAGAAAATGGATGCCATTAGAAGTGTATTTCCCTAGTTGAACTGAGAGGAATTTTTTTTTATAAGTCAAAGAAAGAAGATGTCATGATTTATGTTTCTTAGTCTTGTTTGTAACAGTGGGCTGGGAAAATGAGACTGGGAACATAAAATGTCATGCTGATAATGTGTAAAGTAATAGAAACATCATTATTTAATACCACTTTCAGTTTTTAAAATACAGCTGAATGATGAGTTTTATATAAAACATTCAGCAACTTGTTTCCCAAAGCTGTAATATCTGGGGATGAAAAGGCATCTTTTATACACGTTTCATTCCAAGATTTATAGGAAATGAACTTGCATATTTAAATTAAGAATGAGGTAATTAGTTTTAAGAAATGAGTCTGAGAAAGCTGGAAAGTCACTTAACAACATGTTTATGAAACTCTTTATGGAATAGTAGAGGTGGGAATCTAATGTCCCCATCCATTCCTGAATCTCCTTTACAAAGACAATAATGCTTAGAACTTTCCTACACTATGAATAGCAATGGCCCTACTGGGGGTCCCTGGCTCCATCCTGAGCCCAGATACCAACCCCATGTAGACTTTAAGGTTAATCATTTTGCAATCTAACTTTTCAAAATTTTATCTGAGTTCATGTTTTTCATCTCCCTTCACTATAGTAGGAACTCATATGCTCTTGCATAGGAGAAAAGGGTGAAAGCCAGTGAAAAGAGGTGAGGGTGGGGAGAACACCATAGCCATACTGGTTTCTGTTCACAAATCCTATCCCTGCGGAGGCAGCTTTTAGCCTTCCATTTAGTTTCCAACTTCCCAGGCCCCCCCACTCACTCACCCCACCCCCAAACTTAACATTTTGTGTGCTCTTACTTTTTCTTCTCTCCCTTTTATTTTAAAAGTACAGTTGACCCTTGCACAACGTGGGTTTGAATAGCTATATGCAATGTTTTTCAATGTAAGTTACCCCAGGATGCCTCCCTCTCTTGCTCCCCTCCGCCTCCTCTACCTCTTCTGAGACAACAGGACCCACCCCCGCCACTTCCTTCCCTCACTTCTCAATGTGAAGATGAAGAGGATGAAAATGAAGACCGTTATGATGATTCCCTTTCACTTAATAGTAAATACACTTTCTCTTTCTTGTCATTTTCTTAATAATGTTTTCTCTAGCTTACCTCTTTTTTAAACTTAATTTTTGTTAAATCATAACTGTGTAAAAAATGCTTTATTATATATAACATATAAAATGTATGTTAATGGACTGTAAATATTATTAGCAAGGCTTCCTGTCAACATTAGGTTTTTAGTAGTAGCATTTTAGGGGAGTCACAAGTTCCACAGAGATGTTTGACTGTGTGTGGGTTTGGTCGCCCAAACCCTCATGTTGTTCAGGGCCAGCTGTAATTAAAAAAGAAAAGTAACCCTGAGACTGAAGCAAACAAATTGTGTCATGCTCTCTCCTCTGACTGCCAAATCATGACTTGAAAATTGATGATGTAGCATATAGAATAATATTTTTCTGACCTTTGAAGATGTGCAAATTATACATTTTTCTTAATTCTGAATCCCTGTTCAAATTCAAGTATTTTATATCTGTTGTCAATATTAAATGATAAGGATTACATTCCAATTTTGTGATTATTTCTTTATTGCATGAGGCTACTGTGACATCACCTGGAGAAATCGTTCAGACATTGAAAAAGTGATGCTTTAGCACCCTTACCCTTCCCTCGCGGTGTCCTTTCTTTCTGTCTTTGCCCTGGCACACCCAAGATCGTCATAGAGAAGCCTAAATGCAGCTTTGCTCGGACTCACTGTGCTGGCTGCCTAACCTGGATCCTGTCTCTCATGAGTCCTGGCACCTTCTTGCGACTTCCCCCCCAGCGCTGTGCTCTATCTCATTTTATTTCTTTAATTTTTTTTTTGCCACCCTCATTTTGTCACCACAAAACACAGCAATCTCAGACTCTTGAGCTCAAGCAATTGTCTTACCTCATCCACCCAAGTAGCTGGGATTAATAGGTGCCTATCACAGCGCCCGGCTATTTCTATAGGGGTCTCACTGTAGCTCAGACTGGTCTTGAACTCATGAACTCAGGCAATATGCCCACCTCAGCATCCCAGAATGCTGGGATTATAGGCGTGAGCCACTGTGCCCAGCCCTTTCTTTCTCTCTTTTTTCTTTTTTGAGACAGAATCTCACTTTGTCACACTGGAAAGAGTGCCGTGGCATCACAGCTCAAGCAACCTCAAACTCTTGGGCTTAAGCAATTCTCTTGCCTCAGCCTCCCAAGTAGCTGGGACTACAGGTGCCCGCCACAGCGACCAGCTATTTTTAGAGATGAGGGCTCACTCTGGCTCAGGCTGATCTATAACCTGTGAGCTCAGGCAATTCACCCGCCTTAGCCTCCCAGAGTGCTAGGATTATAGCCGTGAGCCACCATGCTCATCCTCATTTTATTTCTGTCAGACTTTCCGTAACATGATATTTGTCCTATTTGTTTATTTTTAAAGGTCTCTAAAGTTCGAGCCAGAGAATAACACATAAATGATACAATTTCAGGCAATATCATGGAGTAGGTGAGGATGAGGAAGGAGTGGAAATTTTGTTTGGGGTACAAAATCCTTTTCTGATCAAATTTCCCACCTAGACTTGAGGATGTATGTTTAGGGGATGTGGAGTCTGTGAAGACCCTAATATCATATAAACACAAGTTCTATAAAATAGAACATGAATCTTTACTAACCAACCTTTGGAAACTTGTTGCATTTCAAAGTCTTGTTTGCCCACAACCTTCCAAAGTCCCTGCTATTTTTTACTATGGATCTTTTATTGGTTTATGTGTTTGTCTCCTGGCACTCTGCAATTTATCATTTATCATTTTCACTTTTCTGTACGTGGAGAGCCTGAAAAATGATAAAATACCTTCATAAACTGCACGTCCATTCTGGTCTCTCTGAAATAAAGCTGTATTTTTTAAGTAAGGCAAAAAGTGGCCTTGTCTGTATCTGCAACATTATAATTCTAAATTCTTCTGGGAAAAGAAGTTTAATAAGAATGTTATTCTGGTAAGGAACAAATATGAGGAAACATACAGAAATTCTTTCTCCATAGATAAAAAGAAAACTTTGGCAGAATTGCACCCTAAGTGTATGTGTCAAGATGTGTTTTGTCTTCTAATAAAAATAGAAAAATATTAAGAGATCTAGGCTGTTGTGCTTTCCTTTCTGTGGGATGTAGACAGGCTGAGTTCCCCATGGACCTTCCAACTCAGAGTAAAGTGCCCAGTCCAGGCAATGTCTATGGGACAGTCCTTATGTGGGGAAATCAGCAGTGCAGGTGAGCTAAGACCATTAGTTAGTAGCTTAGGCTGGAAAAGCTGGGATATCTGGCTGAGAGGATGAGACTTGCTCCCATTCCCCCCACTTGCACCCTTATCTGGTCACTTTAGATGTTCTATTACCCTACGTCTTTGTTTACCCTTTGCCCAAACTTCTTGGGGGCTATAACCTCCCTTCTCTCATTTTTAACCTTGACTACTGACTGCTGTGCATTTTTGCACGTATACTTTGTCATGTGCCCAATAAAAAGATTCCTGGGAAGCAGGACAGGTTGCTGCATTGTTTTCAGGCTGCCACCAGGCACTTGAAACATCATATGCCCTTCCAAGCTTCCTGGTTGTATGCACTAATTGGCACTAAGTTGGTGTAAGTTTCATGCTTTCCCCAGCACTGTCTCCCTTGCTGACTGCTGTCCCAGGTTGGGGTTCACTAGATGCCCAACAATGTTTGCTTGCAGTTTTACTTGTTTCTGTCTTCCTTGTTTTACAAAGTTGAATTGTATTTGTTTTTTGCTGCTATATGGTCTCTAATCTCCAAATCTATCTCTTTCTGATTCTTCCAGATAACTGTCAATCACTGCTCCCTTTCCTTTCCATATTTCCCTTATGTTCCAGTTTGCTTTGGTTTCTGTTTCTTCTTTATTAGAAGCAAGTTCTGGGATTAAGCTTTCTGCAAATTGTAGGAGATGATGAAGATGTACTTCCCTTGCTATAAAGCAGAATGCTGAAGTTTACATTAAGATACCTGTCATACCTAATAATTTAAAAATTTAAAATTATCTTTATTGACTTCATTATCTAAGTTATGCTTCTCAGTTATGTTAAATTGGTTAGACAGATATGATAATCCTCTATCTTTACAAATGAAGAACCCTGGGGTTCCAACACAACTCATTGTGACCTGATTCTCACCACATACTGCATCAGAGGCAGAGTGAGGACAAGCCAAGGGCTTCCAGTCCCCTGCACTGTGTCCCTACCATGAGCTAGACTGGGAGCAGTGAGTAACAGGACACTCCGCTCTCATCTGTTTCGAAAATACATTTTGGACAAAAAGTTCATCATCACAATCAATGAATGCACATGTGATTTTCTCATACTTCGGAAAAACAAAGGAGAGATGAAGTTAATACTCTTTATTGATTTAAAAGTAACAAAGTATTGCTCAGTAGAGCTCAAAAATTTGCCACACATGGAAAGACAAATGCTACATGAGTTCACTTATATGTGGAATCTGAAATGGTCAGACTTACAGAACTGGAGGTGGTTATAAGAAGACTAAAGTGGGGGTCGGGGAGGGAAGGTCAATCTTGGTCAAAGGATAACAAATTGTAGTTCAATGGGCGATCTAGCATACATCATGGGGACTGTAGTTGGATAACGAAAAATCACATCTTTTTAAATTCCTAAGAGTAAATTTTAAGTGTTCTCACCACAAATATTGGTCAGAATATGAGGTAATACATGTCAGCGTGGTTTAGTTATTCCACAATATGTACATATTTTAAAGCATCATGTTGTACATTATTAATAAATATGATTCTTAGTTGTAAATTAAAAGATAAAAACTTGAAACAAAATGTATTAATTTCCATTGATAGTTAATATCATGGATTTTTTGCATCTATACCAGAGAATTCTGCATCCATTTCTTAAAAATTTAGACTAGAAAGTGACATATTTTCAAGTCCAAATACTAGAGTAGACATGCCCTAATCCTCTCAGTTAAAGTTCATGATTTTCTATCCATAGTGAATTTCTTTCTAGACATCAAGCTCACTCAAGCCTAAGGGCCTTTGTCCTTGCTATTACCCTGATTGAAATTCTTTTCCCCTAGGTCTTGTGGGCTCTGTTTTCTGATTAATTACCCAACTTAGTTGTCAACTGTCATCTCAGAGAATCCTTTCTTGAACAACTATCTAAAGTAGTCTCCTAGCTTTCGTTATACTCTATCATATCATGACTTTTTTTTTTATAGCATCAGTATCACGAATTAACTTATTCATTATGTGTTTTTTTTTTTTCCTTCCTCTTTCCAGAGTGGAAACTTTATGAGAATCTTGTCTCTTGTTAATCCCTGTATTTTTAACTTTGCAGCTATAATTATAATTTATTTTTATTTTATAAATATGTCTTTTGTCTCTTTTTTAGCACTATCTCCCCAACACAAGAGTGCCTGGCTTTTAGTAGATGCACCATTCATCTATTAGATAAATTAATAAATCCAGGGAAGATATTTCTTCTATAGATTCTCAACAGTAGATAAGCCAGACGCTGATAGTAGAAATTCAAAAAAGTCAGACACACTTTCGATCAGTGTTATTTGTTATATGCTTCGAAATCCACCTCCCATGCTTTTTGTTCATTCCTCCAGCAGAGGACAGCTTTCTGCTTACACCTGGGGCACATCTTCTCTTCCACTTTCCCTCCCTTGAAATAATGGCTGCCAGTTCCCTTGTCCTTTCTGTGTCTCTTCCTTTCAGAGCAAACCTTTTTCATTGCCTTTTACCATTACCCATATTGCACAGTTTTCAAGTGCTCCTCACCTTCACCCACCTGTCTCACTTTCTTCTTTGGTCAAACTTTTTTAGCTAGTCCTTGTTCCTTTTAAAATGAGTTCTATCAGCTGTGGGAAGACTTCTTACTTCCCTCATCCAGGAGGGCTGGAGCAGAAGAATGATTAATGGACTTTCGAGTCAATCAGATAAAGATTGACTTTATCTTTAACTTTGCTAAGAATGTTTCTAAGATGTACCCCATGTGTAAGCAGAAAGCCTTGGCTTTCTCATCTATAAAACGAGAATAAAAAGAGGAAAATTTTACTCACCCACTTGTTTGGGATTTGATTATACCTTACATCTCCCAGCCCCTGATTTCTAACCCAGATGAGAAATTGATACAGTGTACACCAGGAATGAAATTCTTAGCCATACTGCTGGTAAAGTTGGACCAAAGGGCCTAGAAAGTGCTCACTCTAAAATGAGGCTTCTAATACTTCCTTTGTTTAGGTGGTTGACTAATGGACAGCTAAGTCCTCTGGTTATTTTTCACCCTTACTGCTCTTACACTAAGTTTCTTTAACTTTTAAAAAATCTATTCATTAGGCAAATAATTGTATAAACCCAGTATAAGACTTTACGTGAATTATCTATTCTTTTAAAGATATAGTCCCATTATTCCAGCCTGTGGATGTTTTTGAATTAATCTTCAATTATCAAATATATTAGGTTTCCAGCCATGACTTTTGTCATCTGTAAATTTGATAAACTTGCTTTCTAAGATTCTTTTTGGGTCATTTAATATAAATGTTGCTTGAATATGACCAATAACATAATCCCATGTCACATCATTAGAAACTTTGCTATATATCAACTTCTTGAGTAAGGTTGAAGCTTTGGAGAACTGACTCTACTTTCTTCTCAACCATGTTCTCTCACCAAGTAATCAAGGATATGGGAGATATTATAGGATACATGTTTGTAAATATAGTACACTCTATCTAGAGCATTGCCTTAGTAGGCCAGGATAGTAACTTTATTTAAGAAAATAATTCCTTACTTTTAGTATACATGCACAATCGCCTAATACCACACCTTTTTCTGAATGCTCTAGAATAATTGTGGAACTCTGTAAGGATTCCATATTAAGTCAATTCATAGGCCTAAAATCTTCCATTTGAGCTTTGGAAAACTTGCCATGTTTCCTCAAAGACAATCAGAAATAGACTAGCAATCACATTTTCAAAGTTTTCTTGACAACCTGAGAAGTAATTTGTAAGGGTCGATTCAGCTTATTTGGAACCAGGCAGCAAAGCAGGAGGCTGTGGCTTGTTAGGAACCGGACAACACAGGGTTGGACATCAGATCAGCATAATGAGTAGTGGCCAGCATAGAGAGTTTGGTGTTTACCTATCATCATTTTCCTTATTTTAAGCTTCAATTTCCCTTTAATCGTATCTGCTCTACACGTCCCAGTGCAATGATTATTCCCTTTGATGGCCTGTCTGGAAAAAAAAAAATTCTGCCTTTCATTAGCATTTAATCATCTGCTCCAAGCAATGGGTAAAACCCTATTTTCTTCTTATGTCCAGCCTCTTAATACAGAGGGAAAACCTCTGTTTCTTATCCCTAACTGTACTTTGAATCTTACTAACACTAGTCTTAAACATTGTGTTACTCTTATATTTATTTCTCTTGGGCAATTGTCCCCCTTCTTTTTGACATCAGGGACCATTTTCATGGAAGACAATTTTTCCTGGCATGAGGTGGGGAGTGGCTGGGAATTAGATTCCCATAAGGAGTAGTGACCTAGGTTCCTCCCATGCACATGCCATTTACAGTGGGGTTTGTACCCCTATGAGAACAAATGCCACCCCTGTTCTGACAGGAGGGGAAGTTCAGGCAGGGATGTGAATGATGGGGAGCGGCCATAAATACAGATGAAGTTGCCTGGTTCCCAAGAAGCTACAGACTGTACTGGCCTGTGGCCTAGCGGTTGGGGCCCACAGTCCCAGCATATATTCAATTACCCGTATCACTGTCCAACACCATTTATTACACCAAACCAAACTAACGCAAACAAAACAAAAACAGAATTTTTTTTAAGAATATTTGGTGTTACAAAATTTTGCTTTTGATAATTGTAATTACATCAACATTATTTTATTTATATTTTGTTCAACATTTTGTCCCTACTAAGTCATGCTACCTTTCAGGATATATGGAAATGGGCTCATAGTTAATAATTTTTAATTTTAACAGTAATTCTTATAAAATATTAACATGAGTAACATTGCATCTATTCTTATCCCATCACTATTTTAAATTATGAGATTTTATAGTTATCTTTTTGTTTCCTCTATATTATTTTTTTCATTTTAGCTAAAATTAAGACCATAGTATACATTGCCTTAGTGATTTCTTCAAATTTATAAAAGAGAATGTGGTTAGAAAAGAAAGTTAATAATTTATAAAAGTCTCAAAATGAATAGGAAATATGTTAAATATTGAGCATATATATGATATAATGTTATGCACGCACTAAACGATTTATGAAAATGCTTCAATAATGTGATAACATCTCATGAATGAAAATTATATAAAATGATATCATTGAAAAAGAGAAGGCACCCGAATTGGTTGTATTTATAATGGCATTAGTGATTAGGAGTGATTTGCATGCTTTTATCTATACTACCCTAAGTTAGTATTACTTGCGCATTTTTGTTATTACAGAAGCAACGAAGTAAAAATGATTATTATAAACTGTGTACTTAAAATTATGCAAACGAAAGTATGAAAATCTCTTTATTACATTCACCATCGGTAACTGATTCCCCTGTTAAGAGCTACATTTTAAATGAATCTTTGCATTTTGCCTATGCTTGCTGCTTAATTGAAGTTTTTGAACACCTTTCAAGTCACATTTTGTCACTTACATCGTCCTTTGATCATGGTTTATTTTTGTGCGCAGGCACTCTCTCTCTCTCTGTGCTCATCGCTGTCCCTTGGTCTCTTCCCCACTGTCTGTCTCCCACTGTGTCTTGTCTCCATCCATCCGTGCTTCCCTCTCAGACATGTGGACCTATTGACGGAGAGCTAGACGTGGAGACGGACAGCAGAACAGAGAGATGGCACGGGATGCCCATGCAGCAGATATTAGGGAAAACCCACCTGAAAGTTACGGCAGGTGGTTCCATTTACAAGACAGTTCTTGGAGCAGAAGTGTGTGACCTGAGCGGTTTTTATCACGTGGCCTCTTGACTCAAATTTAGTTGGTGCGACAGGAAGGACTTCAATTTGTACAATTAATTTTCTTAGTACTAACTGACTGCCTTGGATACCAACCCAAGTACTCATAAAAAAATAGTTTATGCCATTTTGGGGTTTATGCCAGAACAATTGAGCATTAATTGTTGGTGAGAAGGAATCTGTATTTTAACAAGTTTTCCAGGGAATTACTGTTCCCAGCAGAGTTTGAGGCCCGCTCATTAAGCTTTATTACAGAAAACCAAGCACACTCTGGTGCACCATTTAGGTAGCAAACTTCTTGTCCGTTTTTTTCTTCTAGCCCCTTTCCTTTATCCTCTCCCCTTCTTTCCTCTCCTTCTTCTTTTTTTGGTGGGGAGTTGTTTCCTGTAACATGTTTTCATGTCCACACTCAAAAATTTGGGTTAAAGTGACTCTAAGGAAAAGGCCGGGGGCCATCCACCCAGGTCTCCCTGGAGAGTAGAAGCCTATGGTCTTCTTGGGGTTAATTGCTGTCTTATCAATTAGTTGATACTTTGTGGAGACATGGAATTCTCTGTTGTGTGTCAAAGCATGTTCTACAAAATTATCCTTGTTCTGTTAGTAATTTCATGTTTTCAGACATCAACATTCATTGAATTCAGCACCATTTAAGTTCTTTTCTTGGTATTTCTTCTATTTTAGTTTCAGGAACCATGTGAATTTTAGATTACGCATCTATTGTGGTGTTGATTTTAGGTATTATTAAAAATAATTTTATAGAGAAAAGCACAAAACATGAAAATGCATCCATAATATAACTATGTAAAACAAATAAAAAATGCACATAAAGCCCACCCCAGTTAGATATGCCAATATAGAAAAATATTATTGACTCTCACTGTTGAACTATTGAATTTTTCTTCTTTCTCCTACTATTTCTCAGCATTTCTGTTTATTCTTTACAGAAGACTTATTACTCTTACATGAAGGAATAAATTTCATTGTTTTAGAGAGCATCTGAATTTCAGAATTAAAATTAGGGAAAAAATCCTTTTTTGTCTTTTTGTTTAACTTTGAAACATTGATATAATGAGTTAAACTACATTTAGAATTGGAAAAATTGCTAACATTTACCAAAAAACCTGAATGTTATCTCTCTCTCTCTATATATATATAATTTTTGCAAAAGCAACCCATCATTATTATGGATTGCTGAAAACGTGGGAGAATTAGAAAAAAATCAGCTAATTCACAAAGATAATGAACACCAATAAATACCTTTCTAATACATATTTTGTGCATACATATAGATTTCATTTGATAGTTTTTAAAATTTAATATTGCAGCAAATATTTGTTCTTATCATAAAATTTTTATGAAGACATTTTTATGATTGCCTCATAAGTCTTTTGAGTGCCAATGATATAGATTATATAATTATTGTCCTCCTTTGAGTATTTCATTTAAAGATTTTTAAATTGCTTAATACAAAACAACCCCCAAATGCCTCAACTCCCCAAACCCCTTTGTACCATGAACTAACTTTCTTTCTCCATCTTTCCTTCCTTTCTTCCCTCTCTTCCTTGTCTTTTTGTCTTTTTCTTTTTTTCTTTTCTTTTTCTTTAGATTTTTTTCCCCCTTAGGTTACTTTCGGAGATATGTCATTACTGGATCAAAGGAAATTAACATTTTTTAAAGGCTCCTAACACATACTGTCAGTGGTTTTTCCAAAAGGAATTCAAAACTTTACACTCCTACGAGCAGCATATAAAAGTGATCTGGAAACTTTTAAAATTTTGATATTGGAGATTCTTTTGCCATGTTCTTTCTGAGAATGTAATCATATTGTCCCGTACCTTGTCACAGACAAGCCAAAGCAGATATTTTCTTTTATAGAGAATCTCAAAACTAGGTCTTTTGGGACATTTACTAGTAGATGGCTTACCCTAATAGCTCTGATAAAAAATGGCAGTCTCTCTCCTTAATGACGTTTTTGATAAGTTCAGCCAGCCTTGTCTGAGGATTCATTTAATGTCAGGTTAGGATATATATGTGTGCACTGAGGTTGTGCTGTATTGTCAAAGTGGTAGCTTGAGTTAAATTTTTAAATATTTATAATCATGCTGCAATTTCAAAATAACACAGACCACATCAACTGCTTAGTACCAGATGACAAATTTGAGTAGATCTGTAGCGATACCGTCAAATTGTGCCCCAAAGAATGGGAATTATTTTTTACTCCTAATGATAAATGAACATTGTATTCATTTCTATGCTTTCTGCTCTAAGACTAAGTAATACAGAATTTCTTAGATATCTGAAATGTATAGACAGTTTTTGTAAAATAACAGTGTAAAAATTTCATGTATGCCGGTCTCTCTGGTATCAGGCCTCATTCTATGGCATGGTGGTGCTCACCTTCCTGGGGGTGGGCAGTGGGCTGTTTGGATCTGTCTCCTTTTCTGTAAAATATGAGTCAACAGCTAAGCTTGTTTCCTTCCTTCCTTCCTTCCTTCCTCCCTCCCTCCCTCCCTCCCTCCCTTCCTTTCTCACAGAATCTTACTCAGTTCCCTTGGGTAGAGTGCTTTGGCATCATAACTCACAGCAACCTCCAACCCTTGGGCTCAAGCAATCCTATTGCCCCAGCCTCCCAAGTAGCTGGACTACAGGCAAAAAATCAATTTTTTGATTTTTTTTTTCTAGTAGAGATTGGTGGGCAGGGTGTCTCACTCTTGCTCAGGCTGATCTCAAACTCCTGAGCTCAAGCAATTCACCTGCCTTGGCCTCCCAGAGCTCTAGGATTACAGGCATCAGCCACCTTGCCTGGCCAAGCTTGCTTTTCCACATACTTCATGTAGGAGAGTGGTGGTTGTTAACAATTTGATTTGACTTTCACTGCCTTTGGCTGGACATTTGATGACCTGTACAGCAACACTACATATCAGGCAGGTGGGACCAGATAAGATCACCCCTCCCCCCCCGACCACCCTCATCACCTTATAAGAGGAAAATAAAGCTGTGGGACCTCAGGTACCTTCAGAAAACAGAAAATGGCAGTGTCTGAACAAGGCACTTCTGACTAAGAATCCAGCATATGTTTTCTGGAACACAGATGGAGATAAGTCAGCATTAATTCTTGGGAAACATTATTCTAATCCAATAATATATGTTTAACAGAAGTATTCAAAGTTGAGGCAGAGAAGAGGTTCTATAATACATGAACTTAAGAAGATAGTTTTATATGGCGGCACCTGTGGCTAAAGGAGTAGGGCACCAGCCCCATATACCAGAGACGGTGGGTTCAAATCCAGCCCTGGCCAAAAACTGCAAAAAAAAAAGAAGATAGCTTTATAGTCAGGCACACCTAAACTTGAATTTCAGTACTAAGTAGTATGATATCTTGAGCAAATTTCTAAACCTGTCTAAGCAAGTGTTCTTCATATAAAATGAATATAAGATAAGTTTCATGAATATAAAGTTGTATAATAGCCGGGCATTGTGGCGGGTGCCTGTAGTCCCAGCCACTCGGGAGGCTGAGGCAAGAGAATCGCTTGGGCCCAGGAGTTGGAGGTTGCTGTGAGCTGGGTGAGGCCACGGCACTCTACCAAGGGCCATAAAGTGAGACTCTGTCTCTACAAAAAAAAAAAAAAGTTGTAGAATACTGTTTGGCAGAAGGCATATGTCAATAAATGATTGTCCTATTACTAATATATTCATTATTTTAATCTTATATTTTATTCATTATTAAAAGAGTAGCTTAAAACTAGTTTACATAAATTTTGCTATAACTAGATATTAATATTTAAGTTGCACTGTCTCCATTTTTGAAAAATTACTACTTAGCTTTAGATGTATTTTCTAACTAAATAAATTTGAATGTATACCTTAAGATTATTTATGTCGTGAAAATAAAAACAAACTTTCTGTAGCCAAGACTCTCTTTCAGTCTCTAGGTCAGTGTCAACTGGAACAAATAATGTTTTATGACCCCATTAAGATGGAGGGCCTTAGTCTATTTTTCCTGTCCTAGTTGACCACTGCATCATGATGATGAGAGTTAACATTTCGTCAAAGAGGGTGATGCTAGTGTTAGGCAAGAATTAGCAAAACTTGGACAAAGAGGTTCAAAATATCTAAGGGTACCAAGATTCAACTATTAACTGGGATTCACAGCTAATCAATACTATGAGAGGCAAATTACCTTCCATTTCTGCATGGATGTGATGTTTATAGTGAAAGAGAGGATGGAGGTCAAGTACGTTTAAAATCCAAGGGATTATAAACTTCAGACCTGAAAATCGTTATGCTCCCAGTCTTTCAGTCCATTAATTACAGGTGATGAACTTTAAAAAGAATTAAGCCAATTAGCTCCTGTGGTGCCAAGCTAAAAAGCATTAGAGAGTGGCTGATAGCTTTAGAAGAATTTAGAAAACATTTAAATCAATTCTTAGATTATCCACGATTTAATTATTTATTTTTTTTGGCCCTAGGAGACACTACACTAAAAGCACCTCTTGTTTCTTAAGTCTTTTCATTTTCTGTGGCTGTGTGTTGCCCAACCAAAGAAAGCCTATTCTAAAGCATTCAACTAGTTTCTGTGGCAAAGGTCAGAAAGTAATAAATTGGGAATTTAACTTCCACTGGACTCAAAACTAAGGAAATGAATTGCTATTCCTATCACCATAAATCTACAGAGGTGCAAGCCACAGAATCTAAAACAAATGACCACCTTCCATGTCACATGTCAGAGATTGCTCACAGGTGGCTGGTGAGAACATTTGGTTCTGGGTTCCATTAATAAGCAACTGGGGTTGCAGTATTTTCTCAAGTCTACTTGCTCCCATAGGATATTATTTGGCTTCTATATAAATTTTTTGAAGGTGATCAAGTGACAGTTTGATGCACAGTTTAAAAAATCTCTTAGTGTGAGTTTTATAAGTCTATTGCCATAGTCCCCATGGCCTGCCATTTCCTTTTTGTCATGGATCACTCAAGATGGAAAACCAAAATCACATATGATTTATACCCTAAGCACTGCTTCATAAGCCGGCCTTTAGAATTGCCTGCCATCTTTTCCTTTACTCTAGATTCAGAGACATTAATTCTTGACTAGGACCGAGATTCTGGACTTTAATAAGCAGCTCAGGGATTCTTTAGATTGGGTGAGTTTGAGCCACGTCTTCCACTGAAGGCATTGGAGGCTGCTGAGCAGACACTTGCTGAGAGTCAGTCCCTTTTGTAGGTCACAGGACATATCTCAGAGCCCCTGAGCTCAGACCTGCTCATAACTCATTTCAGTGATGAAGACAGAGGTAAAGCCATCATGCCATTGCTAAGCTTAAGGGAAACGGCACCAAAGTGCTATATTGGCTCATTCTTTGTTTTGGTCTGATTAAGAAAACCAACAGGTTCTTTAGAAACTCCTTTCCAAAACTTACGGAGTTCTTGTTGCACTGGAAAACACATGCTTTGGGTAGGAACTTGAATTTCCGTTGCATTTCTCCTCTAAACACTAGAGCAATATTGATACAAATTATGACATTTCCAACAAATAGAACTGCAGATTGAGGGTAGGAAGCAGTAAAGGAGCAGGTAAAAGTGGGAGAAATGGGTTGAGATGTTTCTTTTTAGTAAATACTTGAGATTAAATCACATTTGTGTTTATCACTGACTGAACATTTCTTCTTAAATTTAAGAAAAAATTTTCTATTTTCTCATATTTCTTAAGGCCTTCCTTCCTTCCTTCCTTCCTTCCTTCCTTCCTTTGACAGAGTCTCATTTTATTGCCCTTGGTGTAGAGTGCTGTGGCATCACAGCTCACAGCAAACTCCAACTCCTGGGCTTAGGTGATTCTCTTGCCTCAGCCTCCCAAGTAGCTGGGACTACAGGCGCCCAAAACAACACCCGGCTATTTTTTTGTTGCAGTTTGGCTGGGGCCAGGTTTGAACATGCCACCCTCCATATCCGGGACCGGTGCCCTACCTACTGAGCCACAGGCACTGCCCTTTTTCCTATTTCTTATATGTAGTACTTATATTCTTTCTTCGTACTTTCCTTTCTCATGTAGGCTCTCTTTCCATCTGTTTTCTCATTCACTTTTGTCCCTTTATTTAGTTAACACAACCACATGGCATTAACCAGCTAACTAGCCAGAGACCACCATTCAGTCCGAAGGATATTCTGTGTTCAGAGGGACAGAAACTCTTCAGGAAACCTCCTGGCGTTGATGCTGTCTGTTAACTAATGTTCGCTTGAGCTGTAGTGATTCAATGCAGCTATCATAGCTTTCCTTTTATCTCCCAAGTTCAAGTCTGGGTCATTGCAGCAGACTTTGCTCCTCTCTGTCCCTGGGCTTTGTGCTCTCCAAGGCTTCTCTATTCTTGCTGGGCAGAATTAATGGTGGGTGGCCCAAATTTCCATCCGCATACTTCCTAGTGTCCAAGCAGTAACTCTCTCATCACTTACCTCACTCTCCCCAGCATCTTATTTTTCGGGTATATGTTAAAAACATCCCTTTATGGCAGAATCCGCTGATCCTTTGTAAACTGAAGGCTAAGCCACTTTTGGCTGCCGATATCCCTACCTTGCTTAGTTACAGAGTTTTTAGGCCAGATGGCCACAACTTCTTTCTTTTTTCTGCAGGCTTTTCAATATCGAAATTCTTAAAAAATATAGAGAGACACAGAGCTGGTAATGGACTTGACAGTGGGCTGTAGAATGCCCCCTTATTATGCAGCATCTATGCCGGATGGTTTCTTTGACAAGGGAAAGAAAACATGTGTGAGGAAAGAAAATATTTCTAAAATAGGAAATAAATGAGGAAGCAGACTTTTCAGAAATTGCTTATCAGGAAATTTAATATGACCCTGATTTGGAATTATTTTCAGAGTGCAAGAGTAGAAATGAAAGCCTTTAATTTGGTTTACTTCTGGAGTGAAAAGATGGAGAGAAAACAAAGAATTTCAAGGAATTAGGAAAGACACAGAGGATGAAAACATTTTAACAGGTAGCCATTTAAGATTCAATTTTGGGGTTAAAATATTACATAGACTTCACTGAATCTTTAAAGTTTCAGAGCCAGCGTATTAGAGAGTTTCAGAGATTTCAGTTAGTTGCTTTTCGCTAAAATCTAAGAGACTGTGGATGAGACTAAACTGTTTATAAGAATCATAACGTGCTTTATGGAGAAATGGCATGATCTGCCGCAGAACGAGGCCATGTTCACTGTTGTATATTTTGCCTATTCATTGTTTTTTATAAGTCTTCTGACACTAAATCTTAGTGCTAAAAGATGTGAGTTACAGAGGGCTATAAAGTTAGCCAGCTGTTCTCAGAAATGTTTTATGTTTAGTGGGTATTTGTTTCTTTAATCATGTAGGAAAAGTTGTCATCATACCAGGTCGGCCAGCTTTTCTTTGTCTTTCTTATGACAGGCTATTGAACTCCTGAAGACAGTAAGATGCATAAGTATTAATTTTTATTATTTGGTTTGTAATTCTGGAGTTTAGTGCCTGAAAAATATAGTCATATACACTTAACACATCCTGTTATAACAATTTTATTACTGACTTTTTATCCTGTGAGCTGCCTTACGTCTTTTCCTCTAAATTCTAATATATGGCACAGCATTTTAGAACAATTCCTTCTCACCCTTCATCACACACAGGATGAAGAGCATTTGCTCGCCTCCCTTATAAAATGAAAGTTCCACAATGATCTCATTTCTCTACTCACAAACTATGGGCCCCCTCTCTTTTTATTTAACATTTTCCATTCCCCAATGCTTTCTGGTATCTTTCTCTCAGTAAACACTATTCCCTGACTTCTGTTTTCCTGATTTTCATATTTAACCTGAAATTCAACAAAAGCTATATATTAAAGGGAAGAGAAATATGTGATGAGTTATCCATTAGTGACAGTTCCCCAAATCTAAATTATGTTGGATTAACTCAGACATTACATGATAAAAGTTTTGTAGCTATTATTCATATTTACCATCTTTAAACACAAAGGGTATGCAGAAAGTTGCATAATGAAATTAGAAATTCTTTAGTAAGAAAAAAATAAATGCTGCCATTAATAAAACCATAAAACTACAAGGAGCAAAGATTGTATAGAGGGCAAAGGAAATGGAGTATGGATTATGGAGAGAAAATTCCCCCAAAGAAACGTATTTCAGACAACTACTGTTTGACTAAAACCTGGACACAAGTTTCAAGACGAACCTGGACACAAGTTTCAAGTTAACCTCTATTACTGTTTCATACAAGATGCGGTATTGGCAAGGGCACCATATGTAATAACACTGTTATGTCTATTATATGGAACTTGATTGATAAGTTTTAGAACCTTTTCTTTCCATTCATTCTATGATGTTAACTTATTCAAGAGTGCTCAGAGAAAGACTGGTCAAACCCTGCCATATCCTTCAGAAGCGGGTGCTTACTTTTGTTTTCTCATTTTATAAAATAGAGAAACTGAGGCATGAGTGAATAAAATGGAGCTGTAAGAAATAGCCAATGAAATGACTCCAAGGCCACAGCACAGACGTGAGACAGTTTATCCTTAGGACCCTTCCCTAGAGTGTTACATTCCTGGTGCTAGATCTCAAGGCCTCTTCTTGCCTTCCTGAAGCATGTGCGGCAGGGTAGATTTCTTCTAATTAAAATGATTTTGCCAATTTTCTGACCAGTCTGGTGGCAGAATTCAATGGGGGAATTTGTGATAAGACAATTACCTAAATGATTATCACTGCACTGCTTATAATAGCAGAGGGGCATTAAACATAGGGGGAACTTTACCAAAAATACCGCATGCAGGGGAATGATTCTGAAAGACACTGGAAAGGAATGTGGCATAAAACAAAAGGACCTTCAGTGCCTCTCACAGCTTTCTGACTTGTCATTGCTTTTCACTGCCTTCCAGACAGCTGCAACAGGCCCCAGTAGCTTTGCTGTGTGGCTGTGATGGGTGCAAGGGGATTTTGTGTAGTTTGGTGGATGACACGTGTACTCACCCCATGCTCCAGGGAAGGCTGCAATTCTCCACTGTAATGTGGTGATTTTGTGTGTTTCACTTCCAAGTTCTGTAACTTTGGAAGAAGCTGCTGACAGAGTTTATACCCCCGTTAACTCTCACAGATCTCTATATGTAAGATTATTTACTGACTATTCTTTATGTGAATAACTGAAATAACTAACAGAAATAAACATACATAATAGAGTTTAGCATTATGACAATGTTTGAAAGTGGTATTGCGTTTATTTTTTTTAATTGTTAAATCATAGCTGTGTACATTAGTGCAATCGAGGGGTACAATGTGCTTGTTTCATATACAATCTCAAATATTCTCATCAAACTGTTTAACGTAGCCTTCATGGCATTTTCTTAGTTATTGTATGTAGACATTTGTATTCTGCCTTTAGTAAGTTTCGCCTGTACTCATTCTAAAATGCACCGTAGGTGTGGCCCCACCCATTACCCTCCCTCCCACCTAACCTCCCCTCTCCCTTCCCCTCCCTTGGCCCTTTCCCCATATTCTTGTGCTATAGTTGGGTTATAGCCTTCATATGAAAGCTATAAATTAGCTTCATAGTAGGGCTGAGTACATTGGATACTTTTTCTTCCATTCTTGAGATACTTTGCTAAGAAGAATATGTTCCAGCTCCATCCATGTAAACATGAAAGAGGTAAAGTCTCCATCTTTCTTTAAGGCTGAACAATATTCCATGGTATACATGTACCACAATTTGCGAGTCCATTCGTGGATCGATGGGCACTTGGGCTTCTTCCATGACTTAGCAATTATGAATTAGGCTGCAATAAACATTCTGGTACAGATGTCTTTGTTATATTGTGATTTTTGGTCTTCTGGGTATATACCTAGCAAAGGAGTTATAGGATCGAATTGCAGGTCTATTTTTAGGTCTCTAAGTATTCTCTAAATATCCTTCCGAAAGGAACGTATTAGTGTGCATTCCCACCAGCAGTGTAGAAGTGTGCCCTTTTCTCCACATCCATGCCAACATCTCTGGTTTTGGGATTTTGTTATGTGGGCTACTCTTACTAGGGTTAGGTGATATCTCAAAGTAGTTTTGATTTGTATCTCTCTGATGATTAAGGATGATGAGCTTTTTTTCATGTGTCGGTAGATCGTGAGTCTGTCTTCTTTAGAGAAGTTTTGTCTTCAAGTCCTTTGCCCACCCTGAGATGGGATCACTTGTTCTTTTCCTGCTAATACATTTGAGTTCTCTGTGGATTCTGGTTATTAAACCTTTATCGGAGGTATAACCTGCAAATATTTTCTCCCATTCTGAGTGCTGTCTGCTTGCTTTACTTACTATGTTCTTGGCTGTGCAGAAGCTTTTTAGTTTGATCAGGTCCCAGTAATGTATTTTTGATACTGCTTCAATTGCCTGGGGAGTCCTCCTCATAAAATATTCACCCAAGCCGATTCCTTCAAGAGCTTTCCCTGCACATTCTTCAAGTATTTTTATGGTTTCATGTCTTAAGTTTAAATCTTTTATCCAATGAGAGTCTATCTTAGTTAATGGTGATGCAAGGAATAATTTCTATTTTTTAAAATTTGCCGAGGTTAGATTTGTGGCCTAGGATGTGGTTGATTTTGGAGTATGTTCTGTGGGCCGATGAGAAGAATGTGTATTCAGTTTTGTTGGGATGAAATGTTCTGTGGATGTCTGTTAAGTCCAGATGTTGAATGGTTAAGTTTAAATCTAAAATTTCTTTGCTTAGCTTCTTTTTAGAGGATCTATCCACACTGCTAAAGGGGTGTTAAAATCTCCAGCTACTATGGAACTGGAGGAAATCAAGTTGCTCATGTCTGTTAGAGTTTCTCTTATAAATTGAGGTGTGTTCTGGTTGGGTGCATAAATATTAATAATTGAAATCTCATCATATTGAGTATTACCTTTAACAAATATGAAGTGTCCATCCTTATCCTTCCTTATTTTGGTTGGTTTAAAGCCTATTGTGTCTGCAAATAGGATTGCAATGCCTGCTTTTTTCTGCTTTCCATTTGCCTGGAGTATAGATGACCAGCCCTTCACCTTGAGTCTATATTTGTCTTTTAATGTAAGATGAGATTCTTGTATGCAGCAGATATCTGGCTTGAGTTTTTGTATCTGGTGAGCCAACCTGTGCCTCTTTAGAAGACAATTTAAACCATTCACATTAATTGAGAATATTGATAAACCTTTCGAGCATCTGGTAGACATTTTTAATCCTTCTGCAACTGTGGAAGTTGGAATTTGATCAAAATTTTCTGGGTGGTTTACTTTTGTGGTGGAGGATTATGGTGGTCTTTATAGAGGATAGGTCTGAGAATATCCTGGAGAGCTGATTTAGTTATGGCAAATTTCTTCAACATGCGAATGTCATTAAAGTATTTAATTTCTTCATCATAAATGAAACTCAGTTTAGCTGGGTTGAAAGTTATTTTGTTTTAGGAGATTAAAAGTCGATGACCATCCTCTTCTAGCTTGAAAGGTTTCAGCAGAGAGATCTGTAATTATTCTGATATTCTTCCCCTTGTAGGTAATGGTTTCTTTCGTCTGGCTGCTTTCAGAACTTACTTTCTCCCTCGTATTAACTTTAGTGATATTGATTATGATGTGTCTGGGGGAGGTCTTATTTGGTTTGAGTCGTGCTGGAGTTCTGAAACTGTCAGCTGTCTGAATTTCAGAATCTCTTGGCATGTCTGGAAAGTTCTCTTTCATAATCTCATGGAGAAGAGACTTTGTGCCTTGTGAAGCCACTTCATCGCTTTCAGGGATCCCTATAAGATGAATATTGGTTTTCTTTAAATTATTCCAGAGCTCTCTGAGAGAATGATCTGTTTTTGCCCTCCATTTCTCTTCCTCTTTGAGAGTTTGAGAGCGTTCGAATGCTTTGTCTTTAATGTCAGAAATCCTTTCTTCTGCTTGCTCCATTCTGTTACTGAGGGATTCTACTGTTTCTCAGATCTTTGAGGGCTGCAACTTCTTGTCTCAATGTGTCAAAATCTTTGGTTATTTGGTCTTTGAATTTGTTGAATTCTTGAGACATCTTTTGGGTTACTGCTTGGAATTCTTATTTGATCTTATTTGCTATCCAGATTCTGAATTTAATTTCTGACATCTTAGCTATTTTTGCATGGGATCTTGTGCTGTGTCTGCCCCATTGTTCCTTGGGGGAGTTGATCTACTCTGATTATTCGTATTGCCAGAGTTTTTCCATTGATTTTGCCTCATGATTATTTTTCACCGTTGCCTCTGGCCATCCTCAGAGTTGGGGAGGTGTCTCTCCAAGATTAGACCTCAGCGGGATCACTCTATTGTTGCTGGACCTTTGTAGGGAGTGACCCTGTGTAGCTCCTCTTGCACTGCCCTAGCCAGGGAGTTCTGGTTGTGGGAGCAGCTCCACAGTGTGACATACCTGGATCTAGCAATAGGGTGGGGGGTGGTGCACACAGTTCTGGGGGTGCCTGGCACCTAGTGACTTTGGCACAGAGGGCCCAAGGCTCCAGCAGTCTCTGGCCAGGAGAAGGGCTCCACGCAGAGGCAGGGAGAGCTCTAGAGGGCACGCAGCTACTAGCATCCCTGGACAGACGAGCGGCCAGTATAGAGGCAGAAAGTGTACAGGAGGGAGGATGCGGGGTTGCGCGGCTCCCAGAGTTCCTGGTCAGGGCATGTGGGGGCCTGGCGGGTGCAGGTCATGGGTCACAGTGCCGCTTGTATGGAAGTCCAGGCAGGCGCAGCTCTTCTGGAGGTCTGGGCGGGCACCAATTGCGGGTTGCGTGTCTCGGCACAGCTTAGTTCTGGAGGTCTTGGCGGGTGCTGGTCGCAGGTCACAGTGTAGCTCTTTCTTTTTATTGACAGCTCCAACTGCTGCTTACTCCTTCTGTGGCCGCAAGGCCCACAGGACACGCCTTCCTCGCTGGTTCTTTCTCCCCAGTGTAGGTGAAAAGTTTGAAAATGGCACCGACACTGGTATTGTGTTTTACGAGGTGGAATGAAAGTGACAAACTCTCAAATGATGGAAAATTACTCAGATGTCTTTTTTTTTTTTTTTTTTTTTGTAGAGACAGAGTCTCACTTTATCACCCTCGGTAGAGTGCCGTGGCCTCACACAGCTCACAGCAACCTTCAACTCCTGGGCTGAGGCGATTGGTTGCATGTGGCCGGGGCCGGGTTTGAACCCACCACCCTCGGTATATGGGGCCAGCGCCTTACCGACTGAGCCACAGGCTCCGCCCTCAGATCCCCTTTTAACTCTCCCTTGCTAGATTAATTTTTCACAATTACAAAGTCATTCAAGGTCATTTAGGAAATTTGTGAAATATATACTGTACAAGGTCAGAAAAATATCACTGATCACTGGTTGCAATGGCTTATTCCTATTGTCCTAGCATTTTGGGAAGCTGAGGTTGGAGGATCACTTGAGGTCAAGAATTTGAGATAGACCAGTATGAACAAGAGTGAAACTCTTTCTCTATTAAAATAAATAAATAAATAAACTATTTCATTTCATCCTCTCATTGTCAAATATTTTAACATAATGGTATAGTTCCTTGAATTCATTTGCCTGTGTGTGTGTGATACTTTATGGTAAATATTACAGTGTGGATTTCTTTTTATATCACATCTATTTTCCAATAAAATAAAAAGTTATTTTTAAGTATCTTATCTGGTGGTCGTGGAAGAGTACATAAATGAGCTTACTCAATATGAACACAGTTTCAAATGGAAAATTCTTTGGGGTCTGTATTTTTACCCCTCTTTGAGAAATACAGCATGATGGCTTGCAGTAGATTTTGGGTTCTGACCTCTGCCACTTAGTGTTGAATTGGCAAGTTCTTCGGCCACTCTGAATGTCAGCCACCCAGACTGAAATGTGGCATCAGTGTTGTATTCACTTCACTGTTGGTTCTGAGAATTCAAGTAGTAACACACGATTTCCTCTAGAATAATTTTCGTGGGTGCAAATAAAAGGTTTAATTTTTCTCCATTCCCTATTTTCAACAGTGATAGTTTGAATCTTTGTTTCCTTATCAGTTAGAGTGGTTTTCAATACTCTGTGATCATTTTCAGTTATTAAAATGTCAGTTTAAAGATTTAGTACAAAACTTCAATCTCATCCTTCACTCCCTAAATTTGGGCTTTCAAATAATGAGGAACGACAAGGAATGACATACATTTCTGTTAATCCTGTCTGGGAGCAGGGAGAAAGGATCAGAAGACAGAGCACGAGTCATTTTATTAACCTTGCCTGAGAACTATCTTCCCAGAATCTCTTTCTGGCCAAGGCCAGTTGATCACCATGGATGCTCTCACTGTGGTTGTAATTCAAGAACTCACTTTCTCAGTGAGTACTCATGCTCAAATCTCCTATGTCTGCAGGATTTTCCCAGTGTGCAGTTTCTTGGCCTCCCATTAAACTTCTTTCATCCCCCTTCAGTTCCCACCAAAGTCTGACTTTGATGGTTTCTTGCCACTGGGATTCCCTTGTCTGGTGGACAAGAACTACTCTTGGGGTTGAGGGTGTTGCAGGGACACTACCCAGAGCAGCTTCTGTGGCTTTCCTTGATCAATGTTACCCCAAATAATACTGCTGGCTGCTCCCCTGGTACGTAGCAATGTCACTCAAACTTGCAGAGGTTTGTGTGGCCTATACAGTTGGGGAAATGAAAGAGCATTCTCCCATGGTTCATTTGCAAATAAAAACATCCTAAGGAAAACAGACTGAAAATGTTCATGTTTTAAAATCCATCAGATCTGATCTTAAGTCTTGGTCTTTCTGCTTCCTACTTTCTAAATAAGTGACTTTTGGTATATTGCACAAACCCTCTGACAATTTCCTGAACTTCCGATATGAAATATGTGAATATGGAGGCCATATACTATAGAGTAAACATTAAATAATATGCAGTATTTTCAAGAATGTCTGTAACTTCCTTTTTCCCCTCTCCTTATTCATTCTGCAAAAAAACATGTAAGCTCTGTGTTTCCTCTTCCTTCCTCCCTTCCTTTCAACACTGGGAAGAACTCAAAAGATATTTGCATACATGGGTAAATGGCATGGCCAGGAGGCACCATGAGGAAAGTGAGACTATCATTGTGCTGTAATAGTCATTGACCACACTGGATGGACCCCAGACACAGAACTTTCCACACCATGCCTAGAATATGGAGCTTCATAAGTTTCTCCATTTGATGGGGTAAAGCAATTAGAAATGTGAACAGAAAAAGTAGATTTATCTTATTTAATCTACAAAAATGTAGTTTCAAGATCAAGCAACAGGATGGCACAGACTAAAAATTCATTTCAGATGAGAGGAGTATAAGGTCCATCTGAATAAATTCATAGATAATCATATACAGCTTCCAAATACTTCTTAAAGCAGTTTGCAATTTCCCTGGTTATCCACAAGGATGTGAAATTCAAAATCCTGTGTACACTCACTTTAATATTTATAAGAAGTATGTATGGAAGAGGTCTGAAAATATGGAGTGAGAACTGAATCCCCAATATTCCCAGAAACACCTTAAGACTTGTATTAACTGCCTTCAAACAGTTTTTGTGATAGAAAAATTCAAGCTGAAAAGTATTTCCAAGTTGCCAAAATAACTGTACAGGCAATAAACTTTATCATTGTTTCCCCTTAAGGGAGAAATATGCTGAATGGGTTTGATAAAAATTTGTATTGAGAAATAGGAAAGCAGGGGGGCTGGTGGGGAGGACCCCAAGGGGGAAGGGATGAAGAAGAGAAGTGAGAATTAATGCTTAGCAGAGGCACTGAAGCTTCGACTTAAATACAAATGATATTCAGACTGTGTTCTAGAAGACAAGGGTGATAGTCATAATGGCCCAGTTGTTGTTTGGAGAGTTTAGCAGCTGCACACAAGTGACTATATAGATATGGAGTTTTTTGTCTTTTCTTCAATTCTTATGTCACTCTGGGTAGTGGGGATATTATTTTACCCATGAATGGAGGGAGGAAAAACTGTTTTCCCAAGAGATAGAGATAAATCAAAGCAAGAGGAGAATTCCACTCTATTTTGACTTTATTTCATTGAAATATTGATTCAAAAAGCAATTAATTATACCTGCCTCATTAATACCGTTTAGAACCTTTCTAGTTTCTATTTTTAAATTGGCTTAAACCACGCAGATTTTGATGAAAATGTTTCGGTGTGAGTGCTGGCCCCTCTCCCCCATGCAATGACCTAATAAAAGAACCAATGTAGGGCTGTGCCTGTGGCTCAAAGGAGTAGGGCACCGGCCCCATATGCCAGAGGTGGCAGGTTCAAACCCAGCCCCAGCCAAAAACCGCAATGAAAGTAAAAGGAACCAATGTAGTAAGATTTTTTCTTTATTTAAAGCAATCATTGCTTTATTTCCTATAGTCCATGTGCTATTAAAAATTATGTTATGAATGGGGGATTGCTTTAATTAAAAAAAATTCAATGGAAATTGCAAAATAAGCCTCTTATCTGAATTTTAGAGCTCCATGGGAAACATTTATCATGGGCTAAAAGTTACATAGAAGTGTAATAATTAACATGGATGCCTGCTCTGTGGCAGATTCTAGAATTTCTATTGTCCAAAAATTACATGCCTTTAAGATACCATCCAGTTTTATTCTGAAGTTCTTTTTCATTTAAATTTTTGGATTTACTGCTTTATAATTTTCTTTAATTGTTTAGTTGGAACCAAACCCAGTATGATTTTATTTCTTCTAAGGGCTTTCTAATTACTAATTTGATACCAACTTAGAATTATTTCTGTCTATTCTTTTCTTCAATTTGAATATAACATTCCTTTCCCCCATTGTTAAAAGTAATTTTATTACATAAAAAATAATTTAGGTTGCTCCCATTTTCTTTTTGCGATGGCAACTAGGGAAATATTTTTGCAATGAAACAAGTAACAAACGATTATCGAGCATTTATAACATGTTGGAGACGGTGTCCTCCAAGCAGCCATGGTAGTTTTTACTATGATTATCCCCATTTTACAGATGAGAAAATTGAGGAACAGAGATTCCAACTTAAATAAATTGTAAAGTTGCCAGATTGTAGAAGTAGGATTCAGATTCCCATTTTCTGTTCCTCTGATCAATTCTAACGTGGGTATGCACTATGATCATCTGCTCGCCCTGCTTCCTTGATAGTCATGTTCTGGTTTTTCTGGCTTTAAATATTAATTATGATTTCAAAATGTGTTTATCCAGATCTAACCTTTCCTAAAATTCTAACATCATATGTGCATTTGCCTGGTTGGTATCGCAACTTGGACATGGAATAGGTATCTTAAACATAACTGGCAAAAACAGGAGTATCATTTACAAATAAATATCTCCATGCCCTTCCCACAGTCAACTTTTCTTGGTCTTTCCTAAGTCCCATCTTACTCCCTCCCAGTTGCTCAGACCAAAACTATTGGTAGTTTCTTAAAGTTTCACTTTTCTTCTCACCTCATATTGATGCTCTCTCATCAATGACCAAGCACCATGAATTTTACTAGTACAATTTGTTCTACATTCCCTCACTTTTCTCCACATCTGGTATTATCACTCTAGTCCAAGATGTCATTGTACTTCTTGCAGGAGCCTTCAGATAGGTCCCGCTTATTCTGCTCCTGCCCCATACAGTGTATTCTCAATGCCATAGCTATGGAGATGGTTCCAAAATGAAAACTGTATTATAAAAACATCTCTACCATAGATTCCCATTACATTGAGGATAAGATAAAACTTTCTTATTCATTACCTTCCTGTATGAATTACCTTTGCTATCATTCACATCTTAGTTTAAATGACATTTCTTGAGACACTGTCCTTGATTATCTAGAGTAAAAGTAGTCCCAATTACTTGCAGATGATTGCATCCTCTGATGTATTTTTTAATACATTTCCATATGTTTTCTGTATTACTACATAGAAGTTCCATGAGTCAAACCTCTTGCTCATCGCCAGGGTTATAACCAACACGCCTATAACCAAAGACGGGTTAATAAGAGAAAGCATAACAAATTTATTTAACCAAACTTGCATGTGAAAGGCAACCTTCAGAAATGTTGTTTCCAACAACCCTGCAAAATTATCTGTTTTTATACTTAGGCTCAGTGAGGTATGGACAGCTGTGCAGAAATGAGATTAGACAAAAGTGTAAGATCTAGTGGTAACAGGCTGAGAGGGAAACCCAGCAGGCCTGTCTGTGACAATGTTATTGGGCATCTCTGTGCAGTACTTTTTTTTTTTTTAATGTGGGGCAGGATCCTTCTGGAATTTATAGTCTTTGAGGGACAAGAGAGGAGGTAGAGAGTGATCTTTCTAGGTTTTATGGCTTACTTTAGATAAGAGAGTTCTAAGTTTCTGTGACCTGCCTCAGGAAGAGGAATTCTGTTCTCTGTGACTCACCACTGTATAGGAGGAAGGAGGACAGGAGAAGGTAAAAAAGACTTTGCTTCTGTGGTTCTTCAAATTTCCTTCAGTTCAAAGTATGCGGCATGTCAAGATGTCATATTTCAGGGTATCATGTTCTGAACCCAGGTACCATTTTGGTTATATTTGTACTCCTGGTGCTTGACAGGAATACTTAATAAATATTTGTAACGAACACACTCAACAGAAAAATTCCACGTCACCACACTCTGAAATCGAACACCCTAATCAATATGCCCTATTGCCAGTTGTATACAACTTTGTTTACTTATTTCCTTAGACATATATTTCTAAAAGTAGAATTGCTGGGTCAAAAGGTAACCATATTTTAACCTTTTGATAGATATTATGATATTTTTCCTTAGAAACTTGTATTAACATTTCCAACAGGAGATGAGACTTTCTGGTCCTCTATTTCCCTACCAACACACTGGATAGCAATATTTTTAAATTTTTGCTTATCTAAAAGCAAAAATTGTACTTTAGTATTGTTTAGATTTGCATATCATTACTGATAAAATTGAATATCACTTCAGATATTTTTTATTTCAAAATATTAAGGGGGTACAAATGTTTTTGTTACTAGAATAGATTTTGTAATGCTTGAGCCAGAACTGTAAGTGTGCTCATGACCCAGATAGTGTTCAATGTACCCGTTAGATAGGATTTTACCCCTCCCAGCTTCCACTTCCTCCTGCATATTTTCCAGTGATTTTCACTTCCCACTGTGCTCATGTGTGCCCCCTGGTTATTTCCAATTTATTAAAGAGTATACATGGTATATATTTTTCCATTCTTCTGATACTTCATTTAGGATAATGGTCTCTAGTTTCATCAAAATTGATGCAAAAGGCATTAACTTATCCTTTTTTTATGGCTGAGTAGTATCCCATGGTATATATACACCAAATTTTGTTAATCCACTCACCAGTTGATGGGAACTTGGGTTGATCTCACATCTTTGCAATTGCAAATGGTGCTAGCATAAACATTCAAGTACAGAAGTCTTTTTGATAAAATTACTTCTTTTCCTGGGTAGATACCCAGTAGTGGGATTACTAGATTGAATGGCAGGTCTACGTTTAGTTCTTTGACATATCTCCACACTCTTTTCCATAGAGGTTGTACTAATTTGCACCAACAGTATATAAGAGTTCCTTCTTTTCTGCATCCATGCCAGCATCTATTGTTTTTGAACTTTTTAACAAAAGCCATCCTAACAGGAGTAAGGTAATACCCCATTGGTCTTTCTGTAGTTTCATTGTAGGCATTTAAGGCTATGAATTTTTTCTTAGGATTGCTTTTGCTGAGTCCCATAGATTTTTGACAGCTTATATGCCCCTTTTCTTTTAGTTTGAGGAAATTTTGTGTTTCTGTCTTAATTTCGTTAATGATCTAATAATTGTTCAGCAGCAGGTTATTTAATTTTCATGACTGTGTAGATTTGAGTATTACTCTTGGAATTGATTGCTAGTTTTATTCCACTGAGGCCTGAGAAGATACATGCTATTTTTTTTTTTTTTTTTAATTTGTGGGGACATGTTTTGTGGCCTACAATATGATCTATCTTGGAGGATGTTCTATATGCTGATGAGATGAATGTGTATTTAGTAGTATAAGGTAGAATACCCTGTAAATGTCTGATAGGGCCATTTGTTCTACAGTCCCATTTAAGTTCATCATTTATTTATTTTCTGCTTTGATGATTTGTCTAGCCATGTCTTTGAGGTGTTGAAATCCCTAGTAATTATGATGCTTCCATTGTCTCTTTGCTTAGATTTAGTAGAATTTCATTTATGAATCTGGGAGCATCTGTGTTAGGTACATATATATTTAGGATTGTTATGTTTTCTTATTGAATTGCTATCTTTACTGTTATATAATAATCATATTTTCCTTTATTTACTATTGTTGATTTAAAATCAATTTTATCTAATATAAGAATGGCTATACCTGCTCCATATTGGCTTCTGTTTGTGTGGAATATTTTTTTCCATCACATGAGTCTTTATGAGTCAGCTATGTTTCCTGGAGATAGCAGGTATTTGGGTTATGTTTTTTCATCCATTCAGCCATCCTAGGTCTCTTGAATGAGCCCTTAGGACAGTTCACATGGAGTGGTAGAATTGATATGTGAGATGCTTTTCTGTTTGTCCTATTCAGTAGTATTTTATTCCATATAAAATTTAATTTACACTATGTTTTTATTTAATGAATCATCTGTTATATTCTAGTGTTTGTTTTTCTATTTGTTTCCCTTTGCTATTGATATTTAAGAGCCTTCTCTATGTCATATGTATTGCATGTACTTTTAACAATTTAAAAATATTTTGTATGTTTTTATATTGTTTTTGTTGTCTAGAAGTTTTAACTTTTATCTAGTGATATTTATAAAGTTTTCTTTAGTTTCTTTCTTAAGTGTTAGGTCCAGAAAGACATTCTTTCCCATTTTAAAGACACAATCCAATTCTTTTGTCTCTTAAAGTTTAGTTTTTATGTTTACTATGTAAAATTTTTATTTGTTTTAAATATATTTTAATATAAGAAAGGTCAGGATACAGGTTGCTATTTCTTTTTTCCTTTCTTCTTTTTATTTTTTTGGTAAGTAAGTATTGTTAGTCAATTTTGCTGATGTCATTATGCTTCCTACTATCCTTTATTGACTAATTAATTTTCTTCTCAACTTTCTCTTTACATTCTATGTTCCCACAAATGTTTGTGTCTATTAGTAGAATCTCTATTTCAAAATGTTCCAAATAGTGTTCTTTGGATGATGATTTTAGGAATTATGTTTAGAGGAAGTCATATATGTTTGAGAAATTTGAGTTTCTGTAAGTTTCAGCAAGTTTCTATAGAATAATATACTCTTCAGACTCTTTAATAGACTAAAACATATAGTAAATCTTCAGGAGATGGATAAAGAAAGTCACATTTTTGATGAGGTACTTGCCCATGGAAATCTGGGAAGAATTTCGATTGTATATAACTTGAGAAATCTGACCTATTCTCTTGTCTTGATCTGTGTCTAGGCCAGTCCATAGTCTTTTAATTCATGTATTTTTATAATATATTTCATCATTTGACAAGTCATGTTCCTTCTCATTGGTGTTTTTATTTTCATAATATAAGAGATTTCTTAAATAGCTTGCATACCTTTCACAGAAAAGATCATTTTTCTTTCTTCCTTTATTAGGGAAAGTTATGCCATATAAGATTTTAAGTCTCAATAGAAGAGAAGTTCTATATTTTTCTTTCTTTATTTCTTCTCTATGAATACCTTTAGAGAAAGAAAGATCTTGGACAACAATAATATTTTTCAAAAGATAACTATCACTAATCTGAGATTATTCCAGGTAATTCTTATTAAGAAGAAACAAAAGTCCCTGAGACTAAGAGAGAACAGCAAATTAATTAGACATGAGCAGACTAGGACAATTTAACCTCCACAATCCTGAACAATGAGTTGTTTTCATAGAGGCATGAGCACATAGGTATCTGTAATCCATAAAAATTTTAAAGAATTGTTGGGGAAATGAAATTATTTTAATTAATATAAAAAACCCACTGGCTAGTTAATAACCCATCAATTGAAGATATTGCATTTAATGTAATCTCTGAATACCCCTTAAAAGGCTGAGACTAAAATGCTATAGATTTCTAAAGAACACAAATTTTACAGCCCACAACTGTTAGTCATTTGTCTTTGCTAATTTTGGAAGTATTTTAAGTATTTTCATAGAAAAGTATTTTACCCATGTTTGTTTTTATATTGAAATGAAAAAATGGATTCTATTATGCAGTATACTTCGTAAAATATTGCCTAACTGTTGTGATTTAAACATAGAAAATTAATTAGAATAGTAAATCTCATGCTTGGATAGTGCCTCCCAAAATTTAATGCTAATGTAGTTTAGAATTTTTTATACTCTACCAAGCTGATTATAGACTATGCAATGTCATACTTTTATCATCCAGGAATCTTTTAGTCACATTCCCCACTACTTTCTGACTTTGACTTCTCTACATGTATTAACAGAAAGCCAAGGAACAACTCTGGTCAGAGATATCAGATGGTCTCTGATACAGTGGAAAAAAATGTTGAATACATAGTTAAAAGAGATGGGTTCTAATCTGTACTATGGCCTTTATAAGAGGAAAAGAAGTCCTAAGGGGAGTTTTAGTTTTACTTCAACTTCAGTTTTGTTTCTAGCAATAGTATACAAAATATTTTTCTTCCCTTTTCTGCATATCTCTCCTTCAAACCAATCCATTGGCATGCTACTTTTATATGTACTGAGTGTTGGAAGGGATGTCCTTATAGAGACAGAACTAATAAAAGTTGAGGAAAGTGTAACAAAATCAGAAAGAGGTGTTTGCAGTGATATGGAAAATCACTAAGAAATACACTGGTTCCATAGTCAGGTCACTATGATTGTATTGATCAATTTAAGGATAATAAAATTGCTTCCAGAGGGTTCTTTCTTAAGATATTGGTTCGTGATCTGCTTATATAGCATTTAAAATTATGTTTATTTTTGCTTGATCTCATTTCTTATAACAGGAAAGTTGATATCTATTGCCTGGTAATTTTATTTAAATATACCTGATCATAAAAATATTTTCAGTGTGTAGAAATGGAACTTTAGCCTTTTTAGGTTATCTGCTTAATAAAAGTTTCTTTCATTGCCCTCTAGCAGAATCTGATGAGTTAAATGTGGTTTCGATGGGTTAAATGGGTTTTTGAAGAACTAACTTTTTATTAACATCACAAGGCTCTGTAAGATTTGACTAGTAGAGTTAATAAGAGTCAAGTTTCTTTCTCTCTTTTAGATAAGTCTTTGTCTATAATTACTTTTGTTTAAAAACCTGAACTATAGCCAGACTAATGTCTTTGTACGAGCTGGAGACATTAGTCAAGGAGCCACTACACTAATAAAAGAGAAAGAGAATCAAGAAAGGGCAATTGAAAGTGGCTAGGCTTACCTAGTCAGCAAAAATACAGATGCTAATGATATTGACAAATCTCTAATTAATTAGGTGGTGGTGTTTTTTATTATAATCTTTATCCATAGACTTTGATGAAATACCACAATGGTCTTAATATTAAACACAAGTAAGTTTACTGTGGGCTTGGCAATGGATTGAGTCCGGGTTTAGATTAAAATATGGGGGTGGCCCCATATGTTGGAGGTGGGGGGTTCAAACCCAGCCCCGGCCAAAAACCGCAAAAAAAAAAATATGGACTGTGTGACAATCAAGCTCACTTGAGGAATCCTTATGCTTAGAAATAAATCTTTGGTTTTATTCAGCCCATTTACGATAATTTAATTTGACACTGAAAGTCAGTGTCAACTTTTATCTCGTTATTTAAAATCGATGTTAAATATTATGCAAAACCCAATTATTATTTTAGTTCAGTAGCTCTGTTAGAATACTCGGAGCACTTGCTACTGTAAGCAGGAAGCACCGGAAATCCAGCAGGAGGGCTGCCTTCCCTGAGATTGCAGGTCAGGAGCTTTTAATGTCATGTTTGTTTTCTCCTGTTGGAGGGAAAGCAGAATTTCAACCTGTCACCTAGTATGCTTATCACAAGACAATATTAGAAGAACAATATTAATGTCTTTCTTTTTTTGTAACTTACCAAAAAACAGAAGTGTTTTAGTGGGTAAAATGTTAAAACTTACTTTGATGTTTTCCATATCCACTGATCCTTTAGTTAAATTTCTGTCTCAGCCATTGCGTGTTTACTCTTGGGGGAGGGACTTTCCTTCCACTGCCCCTCCTTACTGGCAGCACCTTTGCCCCTTATCTCTGTCTACCTCCCTTCCATTCTTCAGGGCTCTGCTCAGAGTCTCTGGGTGACTTTTCATGGCAATGCCAAACTGCATTGCAATTTCCAGACTCTCAATATCATTAGGAGGTGGAGTCTGTGTCAGTCATCTTAACAATAAATAATCATCAGGTTTATAGTGTTATTAAAATACTCTAAGGGTTATAGTTCCTGTTTCCTTAAAATACAGGGCTCCAAATATATGTTGAAACAAATTCCAGAATTACCACGTGTGAATAAATGTATGGCACATTTAGTGAGTTGTTTTCGTTTTCTCTCTCTTTTTTTTTTTTCATTTAAAACATACTCCTTTAAATCCAATAATTCATTCATTTATATATTTGCCATTTGACATGTATTTAGGAATTATGTATCAGGCACTACAGGAGGAACTGGGAATATAATAGTAAATGGACAGACTCGTTCTATATTCTTGTTTATGTGGAGAAACAATTAATCAAGCACATATCCTGAATAACTACAATTCAAGACAAGACTGTGAAGGGAAAGAAATAAAAGGGGTAGATGAGAGGCAGGCAGGGATTATTTTTCTTTCTCTCTCCATTTTAAGGATAAAAGCATTGACACTCAGAATAGTTAAGCACATATTGATGGCCCCTGGCTAACCGTGAGTAGCCTGGAACTGTTCAAGTCTAAACCCCAGGTGTGCCTCTGTCTGACGTGCTGCCACTGAAGAAAATTCGGTGACTACTTATTCTGGTGAAAACTGAATTTTGATCTGGAGAATTTAGACCAAAACACTTTATAAAACCTTCAAGTTACTGTTCAGAAAAGTCATCATCTGTGTTGTTAGCTCATAGAGGGAACATATCAAGAAAACAAAAAGCAGAGATACAACAGGGACTGAAAGCTTGGTACAATGAAAAAAGGACTAAGTATTCAGTAAATCATGCTGGGATAATTAGTGATCCATACTGAAAAAATAAGTAAAATTAGACCCCTACATGGTACTATACACAAAAATAAATTCAAAAGGAAAAAAGATATAGATGTAAATATAACTATGAATTTTTTGGAGAAAAGTGTCAAAGACTTTCTTTGTGATGTTGAGGTAGTGGATTCTTCAGTTACAAAAATTATAAATGATAAAGTATTGATAATGTGACAGCATCAATTTTTTTTCTTTAAAAAAATCAAGGTATAAACTTGGAGAAAATTTTTGTAAAACATACAACTGAACAAAGAGGTAGAACTTGAAGTTGATAAGCAATTTATACAAGAAATAAGAAAAGCAGAAGCAACCTATTGATTTGTAGGCAGAATATGAACAGGCATATAATTCTTCATATTTCACAGAAGAAATAAAATGGCTAACCTACATATATATATATCTTTTTTTTTTTTTTTTTTGGTCAGGGCTGGGTTTGAACCCGCCACCTCTGGCATATGGGGCCAGTGCCCTACTCCTTTGAGCCACAGGCACCACCATGAATGGCTGACATATTTAAAGATGTTCAACCTCTTTAATCATCAGGGAAATGAGAAGTGAAACTGAAAATATGTCCTACCCCATCAGCTTGGCAACAAGGACTGATGATATTAAGATCAGAAAGAACATAGATCTGGAAAGTCTCATGTAGTCTATCTACTTGAGTGAATTCTGCCATAATTTTGGAGACCCATTTGGTAATAGTTTGTGAGATTATACTTTTAAGTGTAGACGAAATTCTTGCAATGGACTGAGAAGGAAAAAATGAACAAAAAATGTACATGGATTTTTTTATGCAGCATTGAGTATGATGGTGAAAAATGAGAAATAATCAAAAGTCTATCAATAAAACATGGATGAATAAATTGTGAGTTATTTAGATAAGAGATAACCAGATTATATATATCAACATAAATTAATGTCAAAACAAAGTTTAGGGGAAAAAAGATAGCTACAATATGATACCATACATGTAGATAAAAGGACCCTCTATTTTTGTTTATTATATACACATTTGTAGTAAAAATATAAATTAGTACAGCACAAAGTGAGGAAGTAGTCACTTCTAGGAATGAAAGAAACTTCTACGGATGAAAGGGGACTTAAGTGTCCTGAAGTATATCTGAAACACATTTAGTTTTTAAAAATCTAAAAATAAAATGTTATATGATAAAATATTAACATTTATAAAATCTGCATGGTGAGTCAATTACTGTTCTATTGTCTGAACAATTGAAATATTTTATAACAGAAATAACTGTGATCTTATAGTTTTTTTTTTTTTTTTTGATAATTGCACTTTCTCCTATCACTGAGGTGCTTTGGGGTTTATCACTTAATTTTATCTCTATGAATTCTACTTATTTTTTCTCACTTCATCACATGCTGTAAGGGCATTATACATGAACATTTTTCCTCAAAGTAAAAAAAAAAAATGGCTACATGTTCATACACTCACTTGCTCACACTGACTTTTTTTTAAAAAATAAATAAATATGTAATGGAAGCTCTTTGGAGACAATTGAGATTATTTTAGACAAGGGCTGTGTGCAACTATAAAATTTAATGATGAATATGATCCTTTTTCTTACAGAAGGGGGAAGAAACTTTATGAAAATATTTCTTCCCAATCCTCAAGGGCAAAGCTGCCCATCTAGATCTTTTAGCTGCACAGGTGACACTGTGACTATGTGGCTGCAGCTGGTGTGGGGACAGAGACAGGATAGTGGAATCAGCTCCCATGTGTCTGCCCCACCTCTGTCTTATTTATGGGACTGGCCTGCTGTCTGCCAGTCTTCGCACCCCTCACTGTGCACCTTTCTTGAGGTACCTGGTACCCTAGTGCTAACCAAGTACAGACTCCTCGGGGTGCTTTTCAAGGCTCCGCATGAGCTGAACTTGGGCTCACCCTCCAGCTTCGTCTCCTGCTTCCTCCCCGCAGCTCCTGCTACCCTCCTCCCTAGGCCCGTGCTTGCCTCATTCCCTCCTCTCAGAAGAACTCCCGCTATCCCTGTCTCTTTCTTTCTTTGGCCAATTCTCATTGTCTTTCAAGGGTCACCTTCAATGTTGTCATCTCCAGTCATTCTTAAACGCTACCCTGAGCCTTCTTTCCAGGTTATTCTTAGGGCGGCAACAAGTCCTCAGGAAGGTATCAATTATATGCTTTTGTGTCAGTGCAACAGGCTCTATAGGGAGCACTTCATTGAAATCTTTGATTCTAGAGCAGGATGAGAGGAAAAAATGTATCCCCTGCACTGAGAAATAGCAGGGAAGAGCCATAGGACCCAAAGGCTCAGAGGCATGAGAAATTTATTGAGTAGGACTGACATGGACATAGGAAAATGAGGACCAATGTTCCTGCCCCACACTTTGGTGCCTCAAAATTCTTCAAGAAGGAAGCCTAGAGAAAGCAAGAGAGGGAGAAAGTCAAAGTATATTGATCTCCACTATTTGGTATAGTGGGGACTGATTTCAGCTCTGGACTGTGAGGATTAGTGCTCCACATCCTGAAATTTTCTTTGAACGTGGAGACTGAGCGGTGTATGATGCGGTCTGAGCTGTGCTCTTCCCTCTCCCCCACCTTCGTCTCTCATCCAACTCATTCGTTCTTCCACCCTATAGTGATAATGGAAGATTCAAATTCCTCAGATGACTCTTATTCTTTAATTGTTTGAGATCTATGTGATCTCATTTAGAAAGCAACCTTTACATATTCACATACAGGGGTCTTCCTCTTAGTAAAATTTTTATTTCTTCTCAGGTCTGTCCTGTTCCCCCCTGCCTGCTGCACACATCCAGGCACTAATCTATGTCATAACAGGTACCAATTGTGATGTCTACTTCACTTACCTAAACAGGCGTGGACTCAGATTGCATTGTCTTGCTCAGAACTCCTAGATACTAATATTATTAAGTGATTCAGACAAGAAATGGAACATTGACATTGCAGAACTAAAGACAGATCTTGACAACAGCATGAGAGGCTATTCTGTTTCCATTTCTCTCTAAACGTCACAAAGATTATTCCCTATGACAAAATATGCTTCTTTTAAAAGACACTACCGAGCATGTTGATTCAAGGCAATGTGAATGAACAGAATAGACCAGAAGGCTACACTCTGTCTTATGAGTTATTATAATCCGGAATGTTAAGTGCAAAAGAGGAAGTCATAAACACCTGTCAATCAAGTAGCTTAGTTATTGACAGCAATCTTTTAAAGATTCTTTGGACTTTATTTTATTTTATTTATTTCTGTAGAGACAGAGTCTCACTGTACTGCCCTCGGGTAGAGTGCCGTGGCGTCACATGGCTCACAGCAACCTCTAACTCTTGGGCTTATGCCATTCTCTTGCCTCAGCCCTCGAGCAGCTGGGACTACAGGCGCCCGCCACAACGTCTGGCTATTTTTTTGTTGCAGTTTGGCTGGGGCTGGGTTTGAACCCGCCACCCTCGGCATATGGGGCCGGCGCCCTACTCACTGAGCCACAGGCGCCGCCCGATTCTTTGAACTTTATTTATAGTAAAATTGCTAGAGATGTGTTTCTGTGGTTCATTCTCATCATATCACAAAACACAAGGTGAAAAGCAGACTTTCTTATATAAAATTCTAAAGAATCTTACTTGACCCCAAATTATCTTTAAGGTGGTACAATTACATGAGGACATTTCTGAACATTTGTTCAATAAAGCTAAGTTCCAGCAAACTAAATAAGTACTTGTCTCCACCTGATGCCTGATATTGGCCTAAAAACTTTGTTTTGAAACTTCAAACCAAACAACAACTCTCCCGAACTTGGCTGAGTATTGCTGGCCCTTGAAGCAATAAGTATCATTGATTCAGAAGGTAGTGTTGCCAGGGGGCAAATGAAATGAACAAAACGTTGGCATGCCAGCTCAATAACATGGTCTCTGTCAAACAAGTTATTGTAATATTACTGAACATTCACAATGTGTTGGGGCTGTATGGCATTCTTGTAATTCTGCCCATACCATTTAGAGTTTAGGTCACCTGCTTTGTCAGGCAGGGTCAGTGGCCTTCTCTGTGTCCCCTCGCTTTTTCAGTTTTCCTCCAGCATTTCTGTCTAGCACTCTTACCCTGATTAGTTTGTTTCTTCTAATTTGTTTAGGGATGGGAAGCCACATGCACGGGCATGTTGTAATTACAGCCACACGCCACATAGTGACATTTCGGTCAAGGACAGACTGCACATGTGAGTGTGGTCCCATAAGATTTGAATACTGTATTTTCAATATACCTTTCCCCTGTTTAGCCCTGTTTAGATGCATAATTACTTATCAATATGTTACAATTAATTGCAATATTCAGTATAGTAACAGGCTGTACATGTACAGGTGTATAGCTGAGGAGTAATAGATGGTACCACATAGGTCAGGTGTATAGTAGGCTACACCATGTAGGTTTGTATAGGTACAACGTGATATTGAAACAATGACAAAGCCACCTAAAAATACATTTCTCAGAACATATCCCCACTGCTAAGCAATGAATGGCTGCATATATTTAGGAGTTCCAACAATTTAGATCAGGGGTCCTCAAACTTTTTAAACAAGGGGCTAGTTCATTGTCCCTCTGACTGTTGGAGGGCCTAACGATAGTTTAAAAAAAAAAACTGAACAAATTCCTATGTGCACTGCACATATCTTATTTTGAAGTAAAAAAAAGCAAAACGAGAACACCTGCAATCACACTGCTGCATGTGGTCCGCGGGCCATAGTTTGAGGACCCCTGATTTAGATAATAGACTAAATCTTCATGAATGGCCTTTTTGTGAGTCCTCAGGACAGAAAATTCAGATACTCAGAGCTCTGCGTGGAAATGTGTGTGCACATGTCTGTGTGTATTCTTGGGTGTGTTTAATTTCTTCCAGATATCTTTTGACAGATGATTGTGTTTGGAAGACATGATTCTCAGTAAAGCATCACAAGAATGGAGAAGCATGAATCCTATGTACTCAATTTTGATATGAGGACAATTAATGACAATTAAGGTCATGGGAAGGGAAGCAGAGAGAGGGAAGGAGGGAGGGGGGTGGGGCCTTGGTGTGTGCCACACCTTCTGGGGGCAAGACATGATTGCAAGAGGGACTTTACCTAACAAATGCAATCAGTGTAACCTGGCTTATTGTACCCTCAATGAATCCCCAACAATTAAAAAAAAAAAAAAACTGCCAGAGATAGGATATTCTCTAAATGGGAAGATTCTATTCTCAGCAAAACGATATTATCAATTATTTATTAAGTCTGTTCATCTTTCACAAAAGGAACATACACATGGAAAATTCTAAAACTTTTCAGGTCACTTATTTATTCAAAGACTCAGCTTACTATGTGTCCTACAGACTGGCATGTCCTTTCAGACAGAGGAAAAAAAAGATCTGGTTTCAATTCTAGGGGAGAAACGAAGATGAGCAAAGGAAAAGGGAATATAAAGCACTCCAGGAACATTAACAGGCCAAGCAATAGGACAATCAAATTAACAGGCTATGTGTGAGGCTGATTGTACATGTTGAATCCATAGTTTTCAATTACCCAGACCACACTGGGACATCTGGCACTCCAAGAGTGTTGCATTATTACCACTGGTTTCCAAACTGGAGGACTGTGCTATTTTTTCCAGTTTTCTTTGGAAAAACACTTCTATATTCTCCAGTGGAAAGAACCGCATCAAAGGTTGTGCCATGCGCTGCTGTTGTTTCTCCATACACATAAATGAAACTATTGACTTCATGTGGCATTAATTCCACTGATGTTGTATTCCTGATGCTGCATGTGTTCTGAGTAAACTAGATTAAGGTCATATAATTTTATGGTTCTAGGAGTCATGGTAGTGGGTAGTGGGGATTAAACTGGTGAAATGGAGGCCATTGTGCCAGTGCGTGGGATAGATAGGGAGGCTTCTGCAGTTGTGGGTCAGAACTCATAAGACCTTACAGTCATTTCACTTTACAGGTAGCTAGAATCCCTCCAAGCATATTCCTGAATGATGGACATCTTCCTTAGGTTCAAACTTTCTTTTTTTTTTTTTTTTTTTTTTTTTTTTTTTATTGTTGGGGATTCATTGAGGGTACAATAAGCCAGTTACACTGATTGCAATTGTTAGGTAAAGTCCCTCTTGCAATCATGTCTTGCCCCCATAAAGTGTGACACACACTAAGGCCCCACCCCCCTCCCTCCATCCCTCTTTCTGCACCCCCCCATAACCTTAATTGTCATTAATTGTCCTCATATCAAGATTGAGTACATAGGATTCATGCTTCTCCATTCTTGTGATGCTTTACTAAGAATAATGTCTTCCACTTCCATCCAGGTTAATACGAAGGATGTAAAGTCTCCATTTTTTTTAATGGCTGAATAGTATTCCATGGTATACATATACCACAGCTTGTTAATCCATTCCTGGGTTGGTGGGCATTTAGGCTGTTTCCACATTTTGGCGATTGTAAATTGAGCTGCAATAAACAGTCTAGTACAAGTGTCCTTATGATAAAAGGATTTTTTTCCTTCTGGGTAGATGCCCAGTAATGGGATTGCAGGATCAAATGGGAGGTCTAGGTTGAGTGCTTTGAGGTTTCTCCATACTTCCTTCCAGAAAGGTTGTACTAGTTTGCAGTCCCACCAGCAGTGTAAAAGTGTTCCCTTCTCTCCACATCCACGCCAGCATCTGCAGTTTTGAGATTTTGTGATGTGGGCCATTCTCTCTGGGGTTAGATGGTATCTCAGGGATGTTTTGATTTGCATTTCTCTAATATATAGAGATGATGAACATTTTTTCATGTGTTTGTTAGCCATTCGTCTGTCGTCTTTAGAGAAAGTTCTATTCATGTCTCTTGCCCATTGATATAAGGGATTGTTGGCTTTTTTCATGTGCATTAATTTGAGTTCTCTGTAGATCCTGGTTATCAAGCTTTTGTCTGATTGAAAATATGCAAATATCCTTTCCCATTGTGTGGGTTGTCTCTTTGCTTTGGTTATCGTCACCTTAGCTGTACAGAAGCTTTTCAGTTTAATGAAGTCCCATTTGTTTATTTTTGTTGTTGTTGCAATTGCCATGGCAGTCTTCTTCATGAAGTCTTCCCCCAGGCCAATATCTTCCAGTGTTTTTCCTATGCTTTCTTTGAGGATTTTTATTGTTTCGTGCCTTAAATTTAAGTCCTTTATCCATCTTGAATCAATTTTTGTGAGTGGGGAAAGGTGTGGGTCCAGTTTCAGTCTTTTACACGCAGACATCCAGTTCTCCCAACACCATTTATTGAATAGGGAGTCTTTCCCCCAAGGTAAGTTCTTGTTTGGTTTATCGAAGATTAGGTGGTTGTAAGATGTTAGTTTCATTTCTTGGTGTTCAATTCGATTCCAAGTGTCTATGTCTCTGTTTTTGTGCCAGTACCATGCTGTCTTGAGCACTATGGCTTTGTAGTACAGACTAAAATCTGGTATGCTGATGCCCCCAGCTTTATTTTTGTTACTAAGAACTGCCTTAGCTATACGGGGTTTTTTCCGGTTCCATACAAAACGCAGAATCATTTTTTCCAAATCTTGAAAGTACGATGTAGGTACTTTGATAGGAATGGCATTGAATAGGTAGATTGCTTTGGGAAGTATAGACATTTTAACAATGTTGATTCTTCCCATCCATGAGCATGGTATGTTCTTCCATTTGTTAATATCCTCTGCTGTTTCCTTTCTGAGGATTTCATAGTTTTCTTTATAGAGGTCCTTCACCTCCTTCGTTAGGTATATTCCTAGGTATTTCATTTTCTTTGAAACTATGGTGAAGGGAGTTGTGTCCTTAATTAGCTTCTCCTCTTGACTGTTATTGGTGTATACAAAGGCTACTGACTTGTGGACATTGATTTTATATCCTGAAACATTACTGTATTTTTTGATGACTTCTAGGAGTCTTGTGGTTGAGTCTTTGGGTTTCTCTAAGTATAAGATCATGTCGTCAGCAAAGAGGGAGAGTTTGACCTCCTCTGCTCCCATTTGGATTCCCTTTATTTCCTTGTCTTGCCTAATTGTATTGGCTAGAACTTCCAGCACTATGTTGAATAGTAAAGGTGACAGAGGACAACCTTGTCTGGTTCCAGTTCTAAGAGGAAAAGCTTTCAGTTTTACTCCATTCAGTAAAATATTGGCTGTGGGTTTGTCATAGATAGCTTCAATCAGTTTTAGAAATGTGCCACCTATGCCTATACTCTTCAGTGTTCTAATTAGAAAAGGATGCTGGATTTTATCAAATGCTTTTTCTGCATCTATTGAGAGGATCATGTGATCTTTATTTTTGCCTCTGTTAATATGGTGGATAACGTTTATGGACTTGCATATGTTGAACCAGCCTTGCATCCCTGGGATGAAGCCTGCTTGATCATGATGAATGACTTTTTTGATGATAAGCTGTAATCTATTGGCTAGGATTTTGTTGAGAATTTTTCCATCTATATTCATGAGTGAGATTGGTCTGAAATTCTCCTTTTTGTTTGGGTCTTTTCCTGGTTTTGGTATCAGGGTGATGTTTGCTTCATAGAATGTGTTGGGGAAGATTCCTTCTTCCTCAATTTTTTGGAATAATTTCTGCAGTACAGGAATAAGCTCTTCCTTGAAGGTTTGATAGAATTCTGGAGTGAAGCCATCTGGACCAGGGCATTTTTTAGTTGGAAGCTTTTTTATTGTTTCTTTGATCTCAGTGCTTGAAATTGGTCTGTTCAGGAGGTCTATTTCTTCCTGGCCAAGTCTAGGGAGAGGGTGTGATTCCAAATATTGATCCATTTCCTTCACATTGTCAAATTTCTGGGCATACAGTTTCTGGTAGTATTCAGAGATGATCTCTTGTATCTCTGTGGGATCAGTTGTTATTTCCCCTTTATCATTTCTGATTGAGGTTACTAGAGATTTTACTTTTCTATTTCTAGTTAGTCTGGCCAATGGTTTATCTATTTTATTTATTTTTTCAAAAAACCAACTCCTTGTTTCATTAATTTTCTGAATGATTCTTTTGTTTTCAATTTCATTGATCTCTGATTTGATTTTGGAGATTTCTTTTCTTCTACTGAGTTTAGGCTTAGATTGTTCTTCTTTTTCCAATTCCATAAGGTCTCTTGTGAGATTGTTGATGTGCTCTCTGTCTGTTTTTCGAATGTAGGCATCTAAAGCGATGAATTTTCCTCTCAAAACTGCTTTTGCAGTATCCCACAGGTTTTGGTAGCTTGTGTCTTCATTGTCGTTATGCTTAAGGAAGTTAGTGATTTCCTGTTTGATTTCTTCCTGCACCCATCTGTTATTCAACAGAAGATTGTTTAATTTCCATGCCTTTGGATAGGGTCGAGCATTTTTGTTAGAGTTGAGTTCCACCTTTAGTGCCTTATGGTCTGAAAAGATACAAGGTAAAATTTCAATTCTTTTGATTCTGTTGATATTTGTTTTGTGTCCCAGGATATGATCAATTTTGGAGAATGTTCCATGGGGTGATGAGAAGAATGTATATTCTTTATCTTTGGGGTGGAGTGTTCTATATGCGTCTATCAAGCATAATTGTTCTAGGGTCTCATTTAAATCTCTTATATCTTTGTTTAATTTCTGTTTAGAGGATCTGTCCAGCTCTGTAAGAGGTGTGTTAAAGTCCCCTGTTATGATGGTATTATCAGATATCATATTGCTCAGACTGAGTAAGGTCTGTTTCAAGAATCTGGGAGCATTTAAATTGGGTGCATAGATATTTAGAATTGAAATGTCTTCTTGTTGTAGTTTTCCCTTGACCAATATAAAGTGACCATCTTTGTCTTTTTTGACTTTAGTTGCTTTAAATCCACATGTATCTGAAAATAAGATTGCAACTCCTCTTTTCTTCTGAATTCCATTTGCCTGAAAAATTGTCTTCCAACCCTTGACTCGGAGCTTTAATTTGTCTTTTGAAGCCAGGTGTGTTTCTTGCAGACAGCAAATGGATGGCTTGTGTTTTTTAATCCAGTCAGCCAATCTATGTCTCTTCAGTGGGGAATTCAAGCCATTAACATTTATGGAGATAATTGATAAGTGTGGTAGTATTCTGTTCGTCTTATTTGGTGAGAGTCCATTGCTTAGTTTTATCTTTTGCATCAGTGTGGAGGTTAGGTTCTGTCCTTTGATTTCTGAGTTCTTACTTTGCTGCTGATCCATTGTGGTGGTCAGTGTGCAGAACAGGTTGAAGTATTCCCTGTAGAGCTGGTCTTGTTGTGGTGAATTTCCTCAATGTTTGTATATCCGTAAATGATTTGATTTCTCCGTCAATTTTGAAGCTTAGCTTAGCAGGGTACAGAATTCTGGGCTGAAAATTGTTCTGTTTAAGTAGATTAAAGGTAGATGACCATTGTCTTCTTGCTTGGAAAGTTTCATTAGAGAAGTCTGCGGTCACTCTGATGGATTTGCCCCTGTAGGTCAACTGGCGCTTACTCCTGGCAGCTTGCAGAATCTTTTCTTTTGTCTTGACTTTGGACAGGTTCATCACAATGTGTCTTGGAGAAGCTCGGTTAGAGTTGAGGCGACCTGGGGTCCGATATCCCTCTGAAAGCAGTGTGTCAGAATCTTTGGTGATGTTTGGGAAATTTTCTTTTATAATATTCTCTAGTATGGCTTCCATTCCTCTGGGGCATTCTTCTTCCCCTTCTGGAATTCCTATAACTCGTATGTTGGAACGTTTCATAAAGTCCCATAATTCTGACAGTGAACGTTCTGCTTTCTCTCTCTTCTTTTCTGCCTCTTTTACTATCTGAGTTATCTCAAAAACTTTGTCTTCTACCTCTGAAATTCTTTCTTCTGCATGGTCTAACCTGTTGCTGATACTTTCCATTGCATCTTTAAGTTCCCTGATTGACTGTTTCATTTCCTTCAGCTCTGTTATATCCTTTTTATATTCTTCATATCGTTCATCTCTGATTTGATTCTGTTTTTGGATTTCCTTTTGGTTATTTTCCACTTTATTAGCAGTTTCCTTCATTGTTTCCATCATTTCTTTCATTGTTTTCAACATGTGTATTCTAAATTCCCTTTCTGTCATTCCTAACATTTCTGTATAGGTGGAATCCTCTGCAGTAGCTACCTCATGGTCCCTTGGCGGGGTTGTTCTGGACTGGTTCTTCATGTTGCCTGGAGTTTTCTGCTGATTCTTCCTCATGAGTGATTTCTTTTATCTGTTTCCTTGCCCTAATTTTCCTTTCACTTCCTCTTGCTCTTTAAGTTCTCGTGCCTGTGGACTAAGGGTTACAGGACCAGAAAGGTGAGAAGGTTGAAGAGCAAAAAAGGGATGAAAGAAAGGAGGACCGAGTGATAAGAAAAAAAAGAAAGATAGAGAAAGGAGAGGGGGTAGGGATAAGGAATATTGACAAAAAGAAGAGAGGCACAGAAAGAGGGAGACAGGGCAATATAGGTGTACAGTAGGGTACTTTGACACAACCTTAAAAAACCCCACCTTCTGGGGGTTGGGTGCCCAGTTGGGTGGTTCCCTTGAGGTCAGCAGCTCTTTGCTAACCTGGTCAGACACAGTACCCCACCTCCACCAAGTAGAGAGGAAAGACAAAAATGCTATAACTCAAACCAAAACAAGCAAACAGAAAACTTTATGGCGATAAAATTGGGTGAAAAACCAAGTGATAGTGGTAGAAACACTAGCAAAAATGAAGTTGTAGTTATTAAAAAAGGCAGCAATGGGAAATTATAATTAAACTAGAAAAATTGAGAAAGAAAAAGGGATCTGTATGGAAAAGATTGAAATTAAGAAACAAAAGAACATCAACAACGTCAAAATAAACAAACAAAAAAACCCAACCAAACAAAAAAAAAAGAAAAAAAAATACACAACCAGAAACAAAGCAGTTTGTATATGTTGATGAATATTGTCTGGGCAACACGTGGTCTTTTGGGGTATGGGATGTTAGTCACAGTTTCGATACGACTGGAGGCTGCCGATTTCTCAAACCCCAGCAGGTAGACACCCTAAATCTCTCTTCAGCCCACTTAAAAGGCACTTTGAACTTGTAAACTTGCTGAGCAGAAGCTTTCCCAGCTTTCTCGCTGGAATCGCTGCTGAAGTGGCTATCCACTTACTCAGTGTGCCAAAACCAGTCTCACTCTGCCCCTGAGGGTTAGGGCTGCGAGGCGGCTCAGACCCCACCCTTAGGCTACTTGGTTGCTGGGTTACCAGCTCCCACCCGTTTCTAGCTCTGTGACCCTGAGGGCGGAGCTTGCCGGGGCAGATCACTGACAATGGATCCGTGTGACCCACCGCCAAACACTATTAGCTCCGTCTGGCTCAGCGGCTCAGACTGGGGCCCTAGACAACGGCCAAAGTTCTCCGCACTCCCACTCAGGCCTTCCCCAAGGCAGTTCAACTCAGTGCCAAGTCCAAGGACATCAAAAGAGTTCACAGGTAAGGCCTTTCTGGTTTGCAGTCTCGCTGCTACTGAACTTACAGTTGTGGGCGGGTTTAGACGGGTTGAACACACGCGACCACTTGCCGGTTTTCCACTGTTTTAGTCCTCCTCTTGGGGTCCAGAAGTCTCTCGCTGACTCCCTGTATCCTCATAGGAGTGATGATAGGCAGTTCCCACCAGCCAGAGATGCCTGGAGTCCTATCTCCCCAGACTCACGGTGCCCAGATGCAAGGAAGCTGTTACTCGGCTGCCATCTTGCTCCGCCCCCCCCAGGTTCAAACTTTCTAATGGCGAGTTCCCTCCCACTGCTGATCTCACTGTTGGGTGGTTGACAGTGGTTGTTGGAAACATCTCTCTCCGGGAAACCAGAATCCGCTCCCTCACTCCTCCCTGCTCCTTCTGTCTCATCTTTGTTCGCAGTTGTAGGCTGGCGCAGTGAGCGGACCATCAGAAAATTCCCCTTTCACTACTCAGTAATGTCTCTGATGTTCTTGTTGATGTCTATAAAAACCAAAACTGCAATGAGTCTAGCTTAGCTTATTTTGAGCTCCTACAAGTGTTTTGTTCATTTTTGTAAGCCTATGCTATTGGAAAACTAAGGCCAAATTAATCGGGGGGACTTAATTCCAATAAAGAGTTTTTCTAAATACCCCTAGTCATTTACTATTGACTTGATACCCGCCCCCCCCCCCCCCGCTGTAATCTCTTTTGCAGACAAGCTTCTGCTTGTATTATTTACGGTTAGTTACACATGGTGGTGGAAGCTGCACCGGATGAAGAGACTATTGGTGTTCCTAGGAAGTTTTTCATGGCTCAACTCAGAATCTTGCAAAACAAAATCTGAGGACAAGCTATATTTTAATAGAAAAAAGCTTAGCATTTAACTAGGAGGTGGTTAAGACTGGAAGTCTGGAATGTTAATATGTGAAAGTTAAATAAGGTATTTATTGTGGTTATTTTTCAGAACGAAGGACTGCTTCATGGTTATTCATTTAAAGGGCTGCACTTGGCTAGAAAATGTTTTCTTTTCAGAGAAGGATCCACGCAGTGATGAAATACCTGCCTGTCAGATTACTGAGAGGAAGTACAGATGAGTAGAATTCCAGCCACTCATAACTTCTGTTTGCTTTGTTGAAGGGATCAGAGAGAACATGTATATGAGTCACGTGAACTACAGACATGCCGAGATCTGAAGGCCTTAAATATATAAGTGGAGAACACCACAATCGATGTTGTAAGTGATATTGTTGAATAATTGTCAATTATTGTTGAAGTCTACTGACGTGTCACAGACTTGAACCTGCTAAGGGTAGGGTTGTGCTGGAGAGATCTGTGTGCTCCGGCATCCACAGCTGTGACTGCAGGGACAGCTGGATTCATCTGCTGACTTCACTCATGTCATGACACAGGCGAACGCGCCTGACACCCTGTGCCTTGAAGCAACCCCTATTCTCCTCTCCACAGATCTTTGCAGTTTAAAGGAACGACTTGAAAGGTCCTTAAAAAATACCAGTCTTGAGACTCCCATTGGCAGTTTCTTAACCTGTGTTAAGAAACTGCCCGTATATCTCTCCTTTCTTTCTTTCCTTTCCTTTTTCTTTTTTAACACTAGTTTGAAGATCTTTCCTTTAAGAGATTCTTGCTCTGGCTACAGGAGCTTCTGCCTCACTCTGTACTAAGCTCAGAAGTCAGGCCTCAAGCTGTATTTTTTTTTTTTTAAGGGTGGTGGTAGTTCTGGTCAAAAAAGATAACAGATGTGTCTGTGCTAGCGGCTGAACATAATTTTAGTTCTTCTAAATGGACGCCAATATGTGTACACAATTAGCCCCATAACAAGATGTGTCTGGGGAGGAAACAAGCACACGGTCTTTGATAGTGCCTAAGTATGTCATCTGACTCACCTCGGAAACAGTTGGAATAGGATTTTGCTCTTCAGCTATTGAACAAAAAGTCGTGTCCATTCACATCCATGTTGTTTGGAGGATAAGCCGGGCCGTATCTCCACGGCCTCTCTCTTCTCCCAGTGGGAGCAGTTTATTGGGTGCTGAGGCATCTCCTCTGTTGTCCAGCCACGTGGTCTGGCTGCCACTTCTGCCCTTGGACAGTCTTCCATGTCCTTCCACCATGAGTTCCAGCTTTTTGTCTTCCTGTGATTAGAATTTCCTCCCACCTGTGCTCGGTTCTCTCCTTTGGCCTGAGGTCTCCGGAGTCTCAGGGCTCTGGGACTCACCTGCCCGGATGGGAACCCACACACCTCACAGTGTTTGTGGTGCAGCTTCCCTGAGCTCGGCAGAAGTAGGAACCTCTGGGGAGATATTAGAACCATTTCAATTGGGCAAGGAGAGAAAAATAAATACCACTTATGGAGTCGTGAAATAATTGGCTTTCAGTCTTCCTTTGTTGTTGTTGTTGAGCTTTTTATCGGAGGAAAAAGATTTTTTATAGGGGTAATCAGGGTGGAGATGGCTCTAGGTGGAGGAGATAGTGGATGGGCCTAGACTTTCTTGCCAAACATTGCTCAGCACACAAGGGAAACAAAGACGGCTTTAAAGAGAGGTTCTAATCTCTAGATAACATCTTACTTATTGTTGAAAGAGGCATTTCCAGAATGCCAGCTTGTCACAAATAGCGTTGCAGGGAGGAGGTAGACCCAGGTTGTAAGTACTTTGCTGCCTTCACATCTATAATCTGGACAGCTCCTCTCTCTGGCTCAGGAGAAGGCGATGGAATCAAGCCTGCCAAGACAATAAAAGCTTTTTCAAGACTGTGATCTGTTAGATAAACAATTTTCCTTCTGTTCTCATCCCATAAATCCTGTGCTGACTCTGACTTATTATAGTGTGTATCTCAGAATATAAAATCTTCTATTAACCACAAAGTAATGGAACCTATTCATCTAATTGATCACTCCCCTTCCCCACATCCCCCAATACAAATATATAAAGCAGCAAGGCAAGGGAAGGAGCACAGAACGATTAGCAGAGCCTTTGCATTTGTGGAAATCAGTCAGTGACTATGATATTTGACTTTTAAAGCAACGGATACCGCCGATTTAAAAATAAAATCTGGTAGAAAAGGTTGATACTTAAGGTTTTCTTCAAGAAAACTAATTGCTTTTTTAAAAATTTTTATTAATTATTGTTGCAGTTTGGGCAGGGTTGGGTTTGAACTCACCACCCTCGGTATACGGGGCCAGTACCCTACTCACTGAGCCACAGGCAACACCCAAAAAAAACCTTTGCAGTTTAGGAAGCACCATATTTTCCTCTTCCAAAAACTTATGAGTAAACGTAGCAGAGAGAGAGAGAATATATGTTAAATGTATAAGATTAAGAAGTACGGTAACTTCCATACATCAACACGAAGCTTTCTCCTTTGTAATTGCAGAGACACATTTATTATTATTTGATAATATAAGAAGGCAAGTAAATAAATTCTGTTTCTATAAGGACTGTCACATGCCTCTTTTGGTTACAATGATCACTTCCCATCACCCATTCCTCTCATCTTCCCAAAATTAAGTAATAAAATCCAACTTCTTTAGGCTGTGAAAAATTTATACTAGAATTCCTTGTAGAAAATGAAAGATGTTCAGTTTCATCAGGATTAATTTGCTGCCTCAGATGAGTAAAAAGACAAAGAAGAGTTTAGTTAACTTCATTTTATATTTTGAGTATTTTGGTGAATATAAAAAAGTAAGTAGAGAGTACAGAACTTGCTTCATTGTTTTTTAATACCCAAAAGATCACAGGCTTTGGTGAACTCTCTATTCAAATACTATTGGCATTCCTAAGGCCAACAGCACCCCACTGTTTTAAAATCACTGAACCCCCGTCACCTTTGAGTCTGTGGGCCATTTAGCCATGTACATAATGAGTTAAAAGCCCAGCTATAAACTGTCTACTCAAATAGGGAGTATACTTACGAGGTTCATAATTACATCAAATAAATCTTCATTTCCCTCTTTTCTTCTAAAGACATGGCATATTTATATGCGCGTGTGTTTTAAAGACACATGATTTCTATTTTCTTTAAAATTAGAGTGCATCAAAGGAAGGAAAATGAAAATTCCTACTTTACCAAAATACTAACGTGAAAATAAGACTGCTTTTTATAAGGAAGTGTTATGGGGAGAGGGTGTGCTCAGCTAAATTTGAATGTATAATCATAGTATTTAAATACAACCTGACAAATGCTGTGAAAATACATGGGAAACATTTGGGGAGAACTCTGGCTGGAAAAGTCTTGCCTAGGTTCACAATTTTGATTTTTTTCCTGTCTTTTCCATGTCAATATTTTTTCTCTGAGGCATCCTTTTTAAGAGGATATTGCTTAAGTTTAATTTCCTATACCACTCAACTTTGAACTCTATATCCTATAATTATTATATTGTCCACTAGTTTCTGATTGCCCTTTTTCTACATGTTGTACATATACTAAATGCCTTCATTAATCAAGTACCTACTATGTGTTAGGCATTTTGTAGGTTCCCAGACCCCCCATCTTGCTGATGGAGGGCAGATGTTACACAAGAGATGTACTTTTGGCTGAGGCAAGGGTCATCTCGGGCATTTTTTTTTTCATGAAGGAAATAGCCTATTATCTTGATCTCTGTTGAAAGCCTCAGAACTGGCACCAAGTAACTGCTCATTCACTTTTTATTCCAGAATCAATCTAGTGACCAATAGTTTCTATAGACAAACAATAATTTAGCTTGTTGTATACTTTGTGATAATGGAGGGAATACCCAGAATTAAGTAGATATAATACTTGTGTTCCATTTATTTTATGATTATATTTGGTTCTTTTCATCCTCTCTCAATTCAACCTTTATTATTAACTAATATCTATTAACCCCGCTATGTATTTGGCAGTCTTCAAACAAGGTCCCCCCCGCATGTACTTGGGTAATAAGTTTTACAAATTAACTATTAAATAATAAAGCAGGGGTATAATAAAAGTAAAAATGCTTATAATTAAGAAGTGCCTCATCGGTACAGACCTTGAATGATTTGAGATTATAATAATAGATGATCCCGGAGCTTGAATGGGCAAGTTATAGAAGTTATGGAGCCTAAGGTGCATCTGGAAAGACAGGTGGGATTTGGAGACTAATAATACCACCATCTGTGTATATAATTCTTAGACTTTATAGGTGTTTTCGTAGGCAGTATCTGTTTTAATCCTCTCCTGTGTGCTGTGAGGAAGGGACCCCCACTTCCAATTTATGTTTGAGAAAACTCTCACCAAATTTGAAGTAACCTGCCACACAACATAGAGAAATCTGGACATGAAAGCTCAGACTTTGGATTAAAACCTGTTTTGTCTCTAACACAGTTGCTTCTAGATATAAAAATGGTATAAAGAGAAGGGTAATTGACATAAAGAAAGACACAGAGATTCATGGTCGTGAACTCTTGTAGTTACGTAAGGCCGTATGTTATGTAGAAAGCCAAAGAACACTGCAATGGACATTGTATGTAAAAATTGTGTGATAAAAGTCCAAATTTACTCCTTAATATAGACTATAGACCTGACTCTTGGAACACACTATCATAAAACAGGTACCTTGGAGACAGACTGACCTGAACTTTTTTTTTTTTTTTTTTGAGATAAGTCTTACTCAGTCGCCCTGGGGTTGAGTGCCGTGGTGTCATAGTTCACAGAAACTTCAAACTCTTGGGCTCAAGTGATTCTCTTGCCTCAGCTTCCTGATTAACTGGGACTATAGGCACCCACCACAATGCCTGGTTATTTTTAGAAATGGGGTCCCGCTTTTGCTCAGGCTGGTCTCAAACTCTTGAGCTCAAGCAATCCGCCTGCCTCAGCCTCCCAGAGTGCTGGGATTACAGGCGTGAGCCACCGTGCCCAGCCTGACTGACCTGCATTTAAAGCCTGCTTCTGCTTCTTGATGGTCAGCTCCTTTTCCAAGTTCCATGGAAACGTTTCCTTTCTTTGTTCAATTTCCCATCATTCTATAAGTGTAATTATTTGCTTCTTTATCAGTTTTCCTGTTATTTATTTAATAGCAATATATATTTACACATACACACATATACATGCAGTATATATGTATTTATGAGTATATACCCAATATGGATATATACACACACACACATATATACCCTATCTATCTATATTTATAGTACTTCCTATGCCAGAAACTGTTCTAAGGGATTTACAAACTACAGCAGAACCTCCATAGTAGACCACCTCCCTACATGATTACCTCCTTACGCTGACTTAATTTTCACAGACTAGACATGCACCTTAAGTGCCTTAAGTGGTAAATTTCCAGAGAGTCTAGTCTATTTACCCCTTCAATCATTGCAATAATCTTCTAAAATAGGCTGCTTTATACTGCTATTTTGCTGATAAAGTGTCTAAAACATGGGTTAGTTGCTATGCCCTAAATATTTATAACATTCCCCTTCCCCAAATTCAATGGTTGGAAACTAATCACCAAGGGGATGGCATTAGAAAGTGGGGCCTTTGGGTGAATTAGGTCATGAGGATCCTGCTGTCTGAATGGGATTAGTGCCCTTACAGAAGAGGCCCAGAGAGCCCCCTTTGCTTGTCCATCATGTGAGGACACAGCTAGAAGGTGCCATCTTTGATTCAGAGCGATCCCTCACCTGTGCCAAATCTGCTGGTGCCTTGAGTTTGGACTTCTCAGCATCCTGAACTGTGAGCAATAAATTTCTGTTGTTCATAAATAAGGTATTTTGTTGTAGCATCCCAAACACACTAGGTAACCTGCCAGTTTTACTCGGCTAAGGGGCACATTGGGATTCAAATCCAAATAATGTTATTCTGTGGTCCATGTTCAAATCATCATCTGATACTGCCTCTTGAATTATCTCTGTATTACATTTAGTTATTAGTTATTTGATTTGGTCGTCCCAGCTGTACTTCAAACTTGTTGTAAGTGTTTCATTTTTGTCATTGTTGTATGCTCAGAATCTAGCATAGTGCACGGAACATGGGAAGGGTGTAAACTAGTATACAAAAATGTCTGGTGACTTTGGGCTGTCTTGGAAGAGACAGGTGTTATCCAATACAACTCTCAGAGGGAATTCCAAGGGGAGGAGGTTGCACTAGATAAAGATGAGGAGAAGCAAGGTGGGGTTGGTACTTTGATGCCAGGAAAGCTTTTTATTCTGCAATGATCTTTTTGTAGGAAAAAGAAGTAATTGTAGATACTGAGTCAAAAGTTAGACTTTAGGGAATTAGCCAATAGCAATAGGTGTTATACTTCTGAAAAAGAAAAAAGACTGCAGAAGGGGGGACCAGGGAGTATATTCTCACAATATTTCAGAAAGGAGACAAAATTTGGGGTAGAGAGAGTGGAGATAGAGGAAGCTACAGAGTTTCGAGCCCATTTAAGAGATGGAACGAGAAAAGTTGACAGGGAGTTGGAAGGAAAAGAATTAGGCTACCTACGGGAGCAGTTATATTCCTAGAGCTAAATAGGAGGTACAGCAAATTGGTAGGAAAGGAAGCAAGTTCCAGTTTGGACCTAGTTAAGTTGATGTACCATTAAGATGTCAGTACACAGGTAGAAGATTTTATATTGAGTTAGATATAGTGCTCTGCATTTAGAAGAAAGATCTGTACTGAAAGTTAAATGTGAGAGACATTATTTTTCTTAAACAATAAGTAAAGTCATGGGGATGATTTAAAGAAATGCATGTCCTGACCCCCAAGGAAGTAAATCAAAGAAAAAAGTCCTTTGGAATATCAGCATTTAGGAGGCAGAAGGAAGAAAGCCTACTAAGGGAGGTTGGAAAGAACGTCATGTTTTTGGCAAAACAAAGAAACAAATAAAAACCCCAACTAACCAACCAAACAGGTGAACACACCCCACATAGAAAAATATCCATTTGAGGCCAAAGGTGAGCAAACTATGGCCAATGAGCTGAACATGGCCTTCCACTTGGTTTTCTAAATACAGATTTATTGGAACAGAGGCATCCCCACTTACTAGCTAGGATCACTACACCAGCACGGCTGAGTAGTTGAGACTAGGACCATATGGCTGCAAACTTTAAAATATTTACCATCTTCCTTTTTACAGAAAAAGTTTTCTGACCCCCATTTTAGACATAGAACAAGAGAAAATTATGAAATAAAAGTCAACTTCTACTTAATTTTAAGAGTTATTTTCTACAATACTTCAGGAAAGGCTTCTATAAATGAAAGATCATCATGTTATGTGGGAGGAGCTATGACAACATATATATGGGTATAAATAAAATTCTGCAGCATTGCCCTTGAAAATTGGAAAGCAAAGCATTCGAGATTTACCCTCCAGAAAAGGCATTATTGTATTAAGGAGAAAACAAATCAGCCCACTTGCTTCAATTCTAAAAGATAAGTGTTATCATCCGTCCATGTCAGATCTTTGAAATTTTCACTTATTCTTGGCTCTCTTTGAAGGAAGACACTGCTTCATAAATCATGCCAGAATAATACAGATAAGAAAAAGGCTTGCATTATGGACTCATTCAATTAGACATTCTAGAGGGCATGATTGCTTTAGGCCTGAAAATGGAACAACATCTCAGTAGAAATTAAAAACATAAAAGAATGTGTTCAGGTAATTGCTTATTAAATTTTCAACCCCCAATGACAATAACAAGTTTAAATGGATTGCTCAATATGTTTAAACTAAATGATGCTGAATGCACAACCCCACTGCACCAGGGAGGTCTAAAAGTAAACTGTATTGAATAGTTAAGTACAGCAGTACCTTTTTGCCACTGGGGGCTTGAAGAGAATTCAATAAGGCTGGCTGAGATAGTGCAAATTAAATTGGTTAGTAGCAAGTGCAACTGTTTCTGGTTTGTAGTGATCTTAGCCCAGAAGCATTTATATCATCCGTGGGTCTTAATAGCAAAGGTACTGGTGTTCTGCATATGGAGTACACTTTCAATATCATTTATTGTTTTCCCACAGGATTCCCTCCTTTTTCTCCTCCCCATTCCCTCATAGATATGTAATGTACAACAGTTTACTTATGGAATAAACTTGTCTGCTCTTCTGAAATGCTTAATCAGCATGACTGTTGTTTTAGAAGGAATCTTATAAGTCATTGTTAGGATTAGTTCTATAAATACTTCTGTTAGTCTATATGTAGGAAATTCCTACCTTAACTTTAATACAAGATAGCTTCCCTTCACTAAAACTTTTAAAATTAAGACTCTCCTGTAATCACATTTTTATTGTGATTCTCCATTCTCTAATCTGTAAATTATAAACAAAAATTGAATGTCTAAGATCTAATCTTCACTCTTCCAGAAATGTCATGGAATAAACCCATATTCAGATAATTTTCTACATTAGTTTCAGCTATGGCTATAGTACCATACAATATTCAATGATGTACAGAGTTATAATCTGGTCACCTTTGCTCAAATATCTTAAGAATGAATATATTATAATCTGTAAGTTAAATGGAAGTAAAACTACATTGTTAGCACATGAGTGGAGTGAGAGCAGATCATCTCCATTGATGTAAAAACACTTAGGTACTGAGAACATCCCATGCCCCTCTTTTCTTCTTTTTCTTTTTTTCTTTTTACGGCTGGAGAGACTGTAAATTGCACCGTGATATATATAGAAGGCTGCTCTGTGTACAGTCCCTGTGATGAGAAAGTTTATTGTACATACCTGGAGACTCTTAAAAACTGAAGAGTAAAAACACATCAAATCAAAAAGGAATGAGGGTAAGAGCAGACAGGAGAATAGTTGTTTAGACGAAGGGAAAATAGAAAAGTAGTAGGTGCTCTAACCAGGAGAATTGTGATCCACACAAAACTTCTGAAAAGAGCTTGAAATCAAAACTGGACTTGCTGCAGTCTCCTTTTATGACCCAGAATCTGACTGTCATTGTATTTGAGCTGGAAGGTATGGATGGGATTCTCCCAGGTGAAAAGCTTCTTTGCTTTCCCAACTTTATTATAGACGTTGTCTGGATATTTGAAGCATCATTGGCGACTTTCTCGCCTTTGCTTCACAACTCTCCACGGATAGCTGTCAAACTCTGTTATTAGTTGGATAGGCTAGTTTTGCTGCAGTAACAAAAAAAAAAAAAATGCAGGAATCTAAGTGACACAGTTGCAAAGGTCTGTTTTTCTTGTAAGCCTAGCGTAGGTCCTGTGGGTACTTGGCTTTGTGTGGGCTTCACTCTGGGGCCCAGCCTCTTAGAACACCATTTATCAGGATCTGGAAAGCCACAGCAGAGGGAATCACAGACAGTGAATTGCTTTGTTTCTTAAAGCATCTACCTGGAAACAAAATCGCTTGTGCTCACATTTCACTGGCCACAACTAGCATATGGTCATGCCAAAATACAAGAAAGATGCCATCATCCTACGTAGTCAAGAAAACTAGAAATGTTCAATGGAGAGTGTAATTAACTAAACCACACCTCTTATATACACACACATAAGGCACTGGGAAAGAATGCCTGCTTGTAAAGGGCTTGTGACTCCTAGTAGGTAATAGAAATTGTAGCTAGCCAAATGAATGAACTAGGGCCATCTTGAAGTTCCATGGAAGAAGGACTGTAATGATGTAGTTAGGAGTTGAACACTGGCTCCACCACTGAATAGCCCTGTAACCATGGATGAGAAACTTAATGGCCAGGATGACTCAGTTCTTTTATCCCATATAGTGGAATTACTGAGAATGCTTCCCTCAGAGTATTTCGTGAGAATTATGAGAGTACATATGATGTGCTAAGATAGCACCACTGAGAATGAACAGGAGCCAGGCTCTTGCCTCTACAGATACTTTTCTTTGAGGATCTTCTTGTGCAGAATAGGATGAGTTAAGCTTGACCTTGAAGGGAAGGCTGAATTGATTTTGCAAAAAAAAGAATTAAGGAGAAAGTGAGCAAAGACTCAGAATCAGGGTGTGACTGGAGTGTTGAGGAAAAGTAAGTAGATGGGGGTGTGTGATTGCAGAAGGAGATTTGTGGAGAGCCCTTCTCTTGTGGAAAGCCAGGACTCCATGGAAATTTTTAAGCACAAGATTTCAAAGCAGAGTGTAAGAAAATTAATTTTACAGAAGCCTGTGGGATAGATTGGAGAAGCAACAGGGCGGAGAGGGAACTGTTTGAGTTACAAGAGGAAATAGTGGTAGAGAACTGTTTTCTCTCGGTTCATGCTCAGAAGATCTAAAAGAGCTTTTACCTAATGGGAAAACATGAACTCCAGGTAACTCAGGTTAACTGATTATAAGGTAATGAGGGGAAAAGAGAGAGAGAGAGAGAGAGAGAAGAAATAGTGCGAGAGCTGTGAGTAACAAAAAGTCTAGCATTTTATGCCTCAATACCTAAGCACTACAAGGCATGTTAGAGCTGAATGATCACTCCAACTTAATTTCCTGTCCTTAGGTGACATATCACAGCTCTGAATACTAGCCAGATGCAATTTTCCTTGTGTACTGATGCTATGCAGAAAGTCAAAACGAGCCCACAAAATTATGTACGTTGACTTGTCTGCTCCTTGGAGAAAATGCCAAATGAGGGGCTGTCAAATAAATATAACAAAAGCTAGGAAAGAAATAAACACAAGTGCAGCCAAGTAAACCAATCAGCTTGAAGTTAAGAAGCAACGTGAGTCTGGTTGTCAGAGAAGCAGTAATTCCGCGGCGTGAACACACCAATGGCTGGATTCCTTGGCAGGCGGTGTGAGCTATAGCCTGTTGCCAGCTGCCGCATTTAAGGCTGCTTAGATTAGAAGGCAGATGTACAACATTTAAAGTTTATGTTTTAAACATGGATTCGTGGATCACTTTTAGGATAGCTCAACTTGTGAAGTTACAGAATGGCTTTGGGCTAAATTAGGGATTAACCCGAGCTGTAAGGTGTACTGGAAACTCCCTGGCCCAGCAGGGACTGGAGACAAAACTTTCTCTGTACTTTGCTTGCAGGGACCTCCTGAGAGGTGAAACTGTGACTGCTTTACACATTTTAGTGTGGCCAAAAGTGAAAGAAGAAGATGCTTTTTTTGTTGTTTGTTTAACCTCACATGAGTAGGAAGAACAAAGTTGAGTTTTGAGGTTTTCAATGAGCATCACTTAAAAGAGCTAAATGGAGTTCCTCAGTGTAAGAAATAGATTCAGATATTTCTGTTTATTTTCCTCTGATTAAGAGCAACAAAGAAGATCGCTACTCAGTTTTGTGACTTCACAGCTGACATACTGAGGGTCCAGCTAACTTTTTTTTTAACTTGAAATTAACATACATTTGGGGAGGAAGAGACTGAGGATGAGCAAGAAAGTTTACTACAGAAATTAAAAAGTTCAATGTTTTTAAACAGGAGTGGAGCACACATACGTATCTGAATACATAGGAATGTGATCCAAAGAGTAATCTAAGATTGTTTGAAACCACAAACTCATCACTGTAAAATAGTGGTGGCTCCATAGGATTGTCTTCTTTTCCAAGAGCTTCCTTTCTAAAGCTTCCGATTTTATTTTCTTCTTTTTGTCACAAATTAAATTCTGTCTTCTTCGTTTAACATCAGAAGTTGTTCTGATTTCTCTTTGTCTTTACTTTCATGCACTGCCCAGAAAAAAAAAAAAAAGAAAAATCAATGATGCTCTCTCATCTTACAGACCTCGGTGCCATTATGATTTTCTTTCAGAGTCACTTTCTATTCACAGACCTAACTCTACTTCAGTTCTTCTCTCCCACCAGTACTTACTCATATCAGAATCTGAGCTGTCTTCCCCAACACCTTCTAGCTGCCTAGAAGGGCTTATATCTCATCTTTTCGTTCTTGTTGTGGAGACCAAGTCTCAGTCTGTCACCCTGGGTAGAGTGCTGTGGCGTCATCGCTTACAGCAATCTCAGACTCTTGGGTTGAAGAGATGCTCCTGCCTCGGCCTCCCAAGTAGGTGGGACTACAGGCGCCCACTACAACTTCCTGGCTAGTTTTTCTATTTTCAGTAAAGATGAGGTCTCGCTCTTGTTCAGGCAGGCTCAAACTCTAAAGCTCAAGCAAAGCACCCACCTCAGGCTCCTAGAGTGTTAGGATTACAGGTATGAACCATCGGGTCTGGCCCCATGTTCTCCTATTTTTAATGCAGAGAGGCCCTGTGACTTTTGTGAGCCTACACAAATTCTAATTCAGTCCTTCTTGTCAAGGCATCAGAGGCAACACACCTGGGCCCTGTGAGAACGCGCCCTGGCACGCTGTCTGACTGTTTCATGCCTAATACCTTGTCAGTGATGACGCTGTCTTAGCAAACACAGACATAAGCATAAACAGAAGTAACAGGGGGACATTGCAGGAAAGTTAACGGATAATGTTCTAAAATAATTTAAAGGGGGAAGGGATGTGAAAAGGACTCTCATTTTCTTGCTGAAGTTGGCAGCTTATGTGTTCTTAGATCTACTTTGGCCAGAAGGAATGCTGCTGCTGTTGTTGCTTATCTTTCTGGTTCAAAATTCCAAGAACTGATTCCGGGCAAGCTTTCTCGAGTTCTCCGAGGGCCAGAGGACCCCGTGGCTGCCTCCCTGCGGGCTTGCTTCACATGCTGATGTGGTGGCCTAACTGCTAGCAGCAGTTTAGTTTGACTCTGCTCTCTGTCTGCACCGTGTGGGCTTTCCACATTGAGATTGTAATTAAGAAAGCACAGGACAAATCAAAGCACAAAAAGCACGAATGTTTGTTCTCGTCCACAGTCATTTGCAAGGGATGGTCACCAAGCGAAAAGCCAAAAGGATCTTTTCCAAGAGGCTGTATGTTACGTCATTGCCTGGTTGTAATGACCTGGTTCTACCCTTGCAGGCTCAGGGTCCAACTACATTTTCTAGCAAACTAGAGAATTAGGTAGATCTCTCCATGTTTTCATTACATTACTCAGAATGTTAGAGTGTGATGCATATGTGGTTCAACTGGTTAAATATAATCAGAGCTGAAACTACCAAAAGAGCCAGAAGGCTAGTTATGGGGCAGCCCCGATCTTTCCCTATAGACCTTCGGGAAGTCCTATCACATTACAAATGCCAATTTATTGCTTTACAATATTCAGCAACTGATATGAAAACTGAGAACCTTGAAGTTTATGTGACAAGGTGCTACCTCTATCTACCAAAGTTCCCTTCATTACTAATACTCCTCCCCTCACCACTTACATGGGGGTAAGGTGGAAAAGCATTCAAAAAAAGACTCGTTACCTGGAATTGCACTCTCATTACAGCGTGAGTTTGTCCTTTGGGGAAGTCCATAGAAGGGTTTGATCCTTCTCTCTAAATACCTGGCAGAGAATATGAGCAGATTCTATCACTTTTCTGCTTCTCTTGCTCTATGCTTTTCCAAACCATCTTGACTTTCCAGAAACATTTTAATCAGTCATATTTGGCCCTCCCTTACAAGGGAATGGCACAAATACTCTCTGATGTCCATCATGTCTCCAAGAGAAATAACCTGGGCAAAGGTATAAGGTTAAGCACCAATGAAATGGGAAATGCTGAGCACCAATGTTACTCTTCTTACATATTTTTCCCAAGAGGCCACATTCTGGATGATTAGGCAGGTGAGCTTTGCCACGGGTTCAGAGTTCATCTGTCATCTCTTCTTGTTTATTATGAAAGAAATTATTTTATTAAAATGTGTATATATTTGAAGACACTGGCTACAAATAAATAATATAAATATTCTTTCAGTGAGGATCAATTGTGCACTGTTGTTTTTGACTGTCTTTCCTGGTAGGTCAACAGAAGCTTGATCTCTGTAAGTCTGGGTGGAGGATGTCGTTGCATCTGACATGAGTCAGTGATAACACTTATACAGGGGTGGCTGGTGATGGGGGAGGAGGAGGCTTGGAAGAGCAAGTAGGGTGCAGAGAAGCCCTTTCACAGCCAAAGCCTGCAGGTCTTCCCACGCACATAATCAGTGTCTACTGAGTTTCCTTAGGATCTGGCTATTTTCTTTACTGTCTCGAACATGATCATGTCCCTCTTCAGGCAGAAAGCAATCTCAGCCTGAACAGGGCTCCTCTGGACACACAAGAATGTTGTCCAGAGGCCACCATCCTCAGTCTATCCCTATTGTCTGGGGATTAAAATATACCCTTCAAAATTTGCATAGGGAGGTTGCTGGGCCTCCTAAGGGGCAAAAAAGGAATTTTATTTACTAAACATCCCAGTTGCTTGCAATTTCAAGATGGCAACATATGGTTAAATTTGTCTTTGCTGGGGTTAAAAACAGAACGAGAAAACTTGATGCCAGAATCCACGAAGAGCTCATCTGCTGCCACGACAGGTCGCATTGCAAGGGCCAGCAGGAGGGACGCCGCCTGCCAGTCTCACCAAGAGGAGACAGCAGTCGGGAGAAAATGGAGAGGAAGAATGGATTCTGCTGTTGCATTTGACCATGTCAAGTTGCACAAATGTTTAGTTTCTCTTTAATCTGTATGGAATCTCTTTTTGGGTGTTGCATTCTTAAAACCATTTTCCTGTTAGGTTTGCTAGGAAAGCTCCATGTTTTAGGTTTCAAATAAATTTCTGTCTACAGTAAGCAGAGGACCAAAAATACCTGCTTCTGTGTCCTGACTGGCCCCATCTGTCCACGCTTGGCAAGTCTGATCTGTTTCTGCCCGTGTTTACAGTGGGTTATCACACAGCGGCAGGAGGGGGTGGGGGAGCTGCAGACAGTCAGACAGCAGAGCTGCCCAGGCAGAGTCATGCCTTGTAGTTACAGGTCCACTGCTTGTTTTTTTCTGTTCATTCTTTGCGGTTGTTCTTTTCTGAGTCTAGCAAGAAGAAACTATGTCTAAAGTCTATTTAGGGCAGTTAGAATATGAAATCAGACTCCCTTGAGAAGGAATCAGACATAGCAGACAGTGTGAACTATAAGCCCCACCACAGGCTTAGACAGAAAAAGATCAAATATCTCTGACATATGGTGGGAGGATTTTCGGGGCCTGATATTAGAAGCGTTAGCAACGAGGGGGGATGCCCCTTTCAGGAAAGGGGGAAAGACATGAAAAATAGCTTTTTGGTTACACATAATTAGCCATATACGTTTCTGAGCTTCAAAACTTCCTTTGTTAAGTACATTAAAAACGGCATAATATTTGATTTAGATCCACCAGAGAAGGGAAACAGAAAGTCAGAAATCACATTTGTAATTCTATTGTACTTTTAAAAAATTCAAGGTGAATGACAATTTGAAGTAAATGAAAGTAAAACAAAGATGGATCAGAATAATGGCATGTGGAGGGCCGCAGTTTGTGGAAGCTGCATCCAGGAATAAGAGACTGCAGTGTATATCACCGCCCTCCTGGATATATTTAAGACGCTTTAAAAGCACACGGTCTCCACGTAATACTTTATCATGACTCAGTGGCCCACTCAGGTACACTGAGAGTTAAAACTAATAAAAATGCTGCGCTAGCACAGAAAGCCCATCCTGGTATATTCTATTAAAAAGACTTGTAGACTTGGGCGGCACCTGTGGCTCAACGGAGTGGGGCATCGGCCCCATATGCTGGAGGTGGTGGGTTCAAACCCAGCCCGGGCCAAAAACTGCAAAAGAAAAAAGACTTGGAGAGTTGAGGAGGGCGCTCAAATGTTTCTCTCTGATGCGTCTGATAAGAACCCGAGGCGTATATACAGTTGGCTTTGTTTTTTATTTCTTGTTGTTTTATCTCTTGGTTAGACTGTTTGGGGAAGAAATATAAAGAAGGTCAGGATCTAAAATTTTTCCCAGTTTTTCTTAAAATTCTTTACATGTATGGAAACACTAAGTTGTAACTACGAATCTGGAAAATTGTTTTTTAAACTAAATAATTGAACATGAATAAATATAAACCTAAATTTTTTTTTCCAAAACCAAATATTCCATTTTAATTTATAGAAGCTGATTCTGGCAATTACTTCTTTGTCAAAGCAGGGCAAAGCCTTATGATAAGAGGTTGTGGACCAACTGTCTTTTTTAAACTAGTGCTGATTTCTGATGACAGTAGAGAAAATCTTTCCTCCTCTGTCCATTTGCACAGAAACTGTAGTCTTTCATTAAAACAAGGGTGTTACCAATGTTTCTTCAACTAAATTTGCCTATTGTCAGGAGGCCCTGGAGATCTTGTGTTTTCTTTCATCTAAAAGTCACCTACGGTAGTGATGAAATGGATCGTTTTTCAACATAACACAACCTCAAGACAGTGAATGGACGGTTTTCTGGGACCGACCAGTGCAGGGTCGTAAGTTGTTATGGTGCTCAAGGGTGATATTCAAAAGATTTAATAGTCAATTGAGCAAAGGTTTTAACCAATCAGAATAGAAAATAAACCATTCGTGTTAGAGGTTCCCTGACTTGGCGAGCATTAACACTTGCATCTCTGAATTGATTGTAACATGCTGGTTTCCTGGGAAGCCACACTAGCCAGGTGGGGGAGAGCTCAGAGCCATGGCCACTTACTAATCTGTGCATCCTTCATTCCCTCATAACTAAAATGGCCATGCAGGGTTTCCGTGTGTGCTCACTGTACGTGACCCTGGAGGTATCTCTCCAGAGATCTGTTTCTTCCTCCACTACTTGTAGGGGGTTCATGAGTGATTTAGCATCCTGTTACCCCAGTGTGGTATATGGACCAGCTACACCATAGCATCACCCAGAGCTCCTTAGCAAGACAGACAGAAGCTCAACCCTTCCTGAGACCTTCTGAACATTTGCATTTTCATGCAATCCCTGCGTAATCACTGTGAGCACTGAAGTTTGAGAAGTGCTGGTCAGCACCTGCATCCTGCTGGCCAAAAGGTGTCAATAAGTTTCCTCCATACTTCTTATTGATGAGCAGCCCTGCAGAAACATTTAAAAGATACACAGGAACAGGCCCTTTTCCAAATTAATCTGTCTGAGATGAGACTTAAACCATAATGGTATTTTAAAAAATCTCACTTGGTGATTCTTTTGTATAGCCTGAGTTAAGCATAACTGACATTTTTATTTGATGTAACTGGAATGGGTATAATTCGTTTTCATCTGGGGCACAAATAAGCAGAAGCACATGGAAAGTTTACCAATTGTTGCCTGTGGGCTTGACTGTCAAAGCTGACTTTAGGCTCCTCTGTTACCAGGCAAATTAAATAACCAGTGCATTTTGCTCCTTTGAACAACAGTGTATCTATAAATTGTGGGTTTATGCTTAATTTTTTAACACAAAACTATGAGACACACATGAAGAATCTGATATTATTTTAGTTAGTCTTGTAATATCAGGTAATAATATTTTCTTCTTGTATAAAGTACAGCTAGAATCCTGTTTAAGCTTTTCCTCATATGCCAAGGCAGAGTTCATTCATTCATTCATTTAGTTTTTCATTCAATCCATAGAGAGGGCCAAAAATGTATACTCATTTTAAGAGAGGAAAGAGCTATGTGAAGATTGTAATACTCAAGTCACATTTGATTTCAGCAATTACAAGAGTTACAACAAATGTTATTGGTATATAATGTTACAATTTTAATACACACTTTTCCATTTAAAAAATACATGTGCATTTTTTGGCACCTTCTGTATACATCTGAATCTCTGATATGCCACTGGTAGCATAATTGGTAAATGAGATCTCATTCTGTTTCTCAAGTTGGGTATTACCTTTGCTATCTACCTCTCTCAGTAGGAAAACGTGAGCATCTTCTTTCTTCCTGAAGCTGAAAAAGTAGATTTGGCTAAATATGGACAAAATGTCTTTCTTTAATAATAACATAATTTAATAATATTAACAGTATTAAAAGGCAATTTTTACGTATCATCAATTTTGTCCAGTTTCCATGGGTACTTCTCTATCAGCTTCCTGAGATGTGAAGCAGCAGATGACAAGACCCACCCCACCTATCTGTTGGTCACACTTGACTGCCCAGCTGCTGTACACGTGGTTTCCCGTCGTCTAGATGGGAATAGAGGCAAAGGTGTTTTGGCCATTCCCAAGAAACGAGTCACCAAAGAAACTTGTCAGAGACAACCCACTGGTAAACTATCACCCCATGTGAAATTTCTAGGACTATGTACAGTCTATGGTCCTGAAGTAGTGAGCCATTGTGCATTTTCCCCACTGATGCCTAAATCATTTCAATTCATTCACTTATACCTGCATGCATTCAATCAACAACCTTTATTGAGTAACTGCTGTATGGGTTATAGTCCATGGAACTTCAGGGAAACAAAATAAATAAATTACAAAATGTTTCTTACTCTCATATTGTTTCTAGGCTAGAAGATTGCTTCTATTGAAACTTCAAATGTGTAACATTGTAATTAACCATTTCCTTGTTTCTCTTTCGCCTGCTAGGCCAGGAACTCTTTGATGGCAAAGATAGTATCGCATTCATTTGTATATATCCCAAGGATGTAGCACAATTCCTGGCATAGTATATGCTCATTCACGAATAAAGGTATTCATGAAAGGAAATACCTTCATGAATAAGAGTGTTAGTCCATGAATGATAGAAGAAAACTTCACAGTCTCATTGTACGTTGCTACCTCCCTATACTTTCCTAGATAACGAATGGGAAAAAGAGGTGGTGATTCTACGCTTTTACTTATTGTTTGATTAATTAGTATCATCAGTGCCAGAGTCTTACAAATCACCAGAATCTCAAAATGATTCTTTTCCAAGAGGGTTTCAAGTTCTTTGAAATTCTCAGGGCCACTTTTCTTCCACACAGATATAGAAGTCAATGTTGTCATTGTATCACTGTAAGAATGTCAGACCCACCCAGGATGACCTCCTGATCTCTGTGTGGACTGTGTACTTTGGAGGGTAATTCATGGTGATAAAATTCTCATAGGTAGACTGGGAAACCTGGCTATGTGTCTTTAATACAATTCTAATTAATAATTAATTCATGAAGAAAGAAAAGGATGAATGAGTAACTCTGTTCCTCAGGAACATGTAGGCCTCTTCCTCGGATTCATAAGCTGACCCCGAAACTACCCCACATTCTTCTGAAATGACTGCGTGATACACGTGGCCTCTCTCTCTTTACTTGTCCTCTGCTCATGTTTTTTCATTAAACAATGATTTGCACAAAAGGTGTCAGCCCTCATTTTAGCTTCCATTTATTGAGAGCTTAGTCTTTTCTAGCTGCTGTAGCAAGTTGTACCTGTATAATCATAATTAATCCTTAAAATATCCTTAAGAGGTGGCTATGTGTGTGTGTTTAAGCTCTCATTTTTCAAGCTAAAGAAAGAAAAGGCTCAGAGAATTGCTCTGCATCAACTGGTTCTGCTAATTGATGGAACTAGAAATCAACTGGAGTCTTCTGATGCCAAAGTTGTTCGTTACTTGCTGCCCCCATAGACAAACTTTATCCAACGTTCTTGCATCTAAAAGGAACACAATGAGTTCGATCCCACCAAGGAAACTGTCACTTCAAGGTCTTTGGTCTTGAAGTCTTGAAGACTTGATGCAAATCTTTCTTTTTCTTATTTTTGCATAGGTAATTCAAGAATTACAATCAAGTTAGTCTCTTTGTGGTAACAGGAAACTTGGTGAATCGTGGATAATACATATGCTCACTAAATACAATCTGTTGAGTGAAAGGCCATGTGTTTGTGGAGGAGAACCTGTCTGAGAAGTCTGTGGACATCCTTTGAGATACTCAGAGAGGGATAAATGGCAGTTGTGTGTAACAGAGGCAGGGAATGTGGGCTCTGATCCCAGTTTCCTAACATACTACTAGCTTTGCCATCTAGAAGCAAATCATTGTTCCCCTCTCTTTTGCCTTAATGAGAATGAAATTAGAAAATGAGTATGAGCATGCTTTATAAATGGTAAAAAAAACCCTGTGGATTAATGTGTTAGGAGTGTCGTCGTATGGGAAGTTCTGTAAGCGTTGGATGTGCTGGGTTTGTGTGAAGCCCTGCAGGTGCTGACAGCTGGAAACCTGGGGGTGGGAGGGTGAATGTTGCCCTCCACCTCCTTTTCCTTCACCCCCTAGAGCCAACCTACCCAAATTCTGGTCAGCTTTGCCTCCTAAACACATCTCTCCATTCACCTCTCTCCGTCTCTACCCTAGTACCTAATTCTGTCTGCCAGCATCTTACACACTGTGGCCAGAGTGAATGTTCCCTAAAGCAAAACTCCTTGGATGACTCTTCTTGGATCTTTCAAAGCTTCCTCATCATCCTCAGGATATTTCAAAATCATACCACCTGCTGGCCCCACCAAGCCTTGCCCTCCACCCCCAGCCTCCCAAGCTCCACGGCACAATCTCCCTTTGGTCCTTGAAGGAAAAGGCCTGATTTCTTCTACAAAAGGGGCTTAGTTCTGTGGTTCTTATGCCCTGGAATGCTTTTATTGCCCATCTTTGTGAGTTAATTCTTATTTATTCTTGAGATCCCTGTTCAAATTTCCCCCTCCACCTCAGGGGTGCCCTGTCTGACCTGGGGAAGCCACATTCCCCTGCTTTGCACTTCATGGCAACACTCCCCTTGCTCTGTAGCCTGCATTCACGTGTGAGACTTTTTTGACCTGGCATTTATTTCACCTTGAGAAGTGGAATTATGTTGAGTTTTTGGCTTATCTTTTATTTCCTTGAAAAGGGACTGGTAATTGCTCAAATAAATATTAGTTGGATAAATGAATGAATATATAAATAAATTTAACAAATAGATGATCCTATTTCTAAAGAGTCTTTAGATATGTTGCTTAAACAAACTCAATATATGTAAGTAAAAGTTTAGCCCTTTAATAATAAAAGAATATGAATACCAATTATTTAGCATTTATTATGTCTCAGCCACCATGCTAAGCACTTTGAGGGTATCTCATTTAATTGGTTCAACTTATCTTAGAGGCAGGTGCTGTTAGTTCCTAGTTTATCAATGACCATGGTTCAATGACTTGCCCAAAGTCACAGATGATCAGAGATGGGGCCGTGTTGGCTGTGCATTGGAAGGATACTGAATCATTCACAAAATTGATAGAAGGCTAGAGAAAGAGGCTGGATGGATAACTAAGTTATTCTGGGAAGCAGAAAAACAGGGCCAAATTCAGGCCCTGGGAAAGATTGAATATGTCACACTGGCTCTGCTGCCCTGGAACATTGTCCTATGGCTGACCTCTCCTCTCTCCTGCCTTCACTGTGAATGATTTCTGTACTTGTAGCATGCTTAGTGTCCAGGTCCTGAGTCCTGCAGGGGAGCACCTAGGTGGTTGATTCTAGGTGCTTGCTGCCAGCGACAGGGAGGAGTCTAGACCGTGTCTCCTACCAAGACTACAGAAATGGGGGATTCCCCCAAGATTGAAAGGAAGTTCTAAAATGGGCAGCTACAATTTCACACATGTTCAGTGTGTTGACACGCCTGTCTCTTTACTTGTGCCCAGCGTACACAGACACGTGCTTTTGCACTGCCAATGTGTAGGCACCCAGTCTGCCAAAAGAGCCATACCTGGCTAGTACCGAGGTCCAAGCAGCATCAGAGAGCCTGTTATTGGTAACTTCAAAGGCCTCTGGCACTAGAAGAAAATTGGGCAACCTAATTAAGAGCCAGCAAGGTCTGAGGTTAAGTGGCAAAGGTCTGTTCCTCAGCAGTGTGGCACAGTGTGGAAAATAATGACTTGGAGCCAGATGATTCTTGCACATTCCTTCTTGAAGCTGTGCCCCGCTTTCATGCGGGCCTCCTGCGTGGCAGGTCACAGCAGGGAAATAGCCTGTTGAGCTGGAGTAATCAAGAGCTGCCTTCATGGCAGAATAGAGACTTTAAAATAAGGCAGCATTACAAAAGCAAAGAGGACCCTGAATAAAAGTTTTAGAGGCAGTTGAGTCCAATTTTGTTTGAAGAGATTCGTGCCCAGGCCAATTTAATCCTGCCGAAGAGCAAAAATATTTTCTATGACAAGGAAAATAGAGGAGGCTCTGACCCTCAAGAAGCTTCTGCATACACGTGTTAAAATTTGACAGGGAACAAACCAGCTTAAAATAGTAATCAGTGACCCCCCTCAGGAACAGAAGCATACTTTGGAAATTTGGACAGTCTCTCATAAGGAAGTTTCCCGACTCAGAGATAAAATGAACTGGTTCCCAGCAAAGGCTGTTTGTCCCTGCTTTCTTACGTGGGAAAGGGAAATTATCCTCTTCACCCCAAACGTTTGGCCCCTCAGAAAAGCACAGACAACAGACCATGACCACTTTGGATCAAGAAAATAACAGCAGTGAAAACTGTATACCAAGGTGACCTTCCCTGTACTTTAAACATTTCCTGACTTTCTTGCTTATCTTTGGCAACTGTTTAAGTGAAGACCTTGATTACAGCCAGCTTGTGCTACTGGGGAACGCTGGCGTTGCTCAAGCTTGAACTTGAGTATGATTTTTAGCTTTGTAATTACATCTCTGCTTTTCCCTCCTTTGGCTGGTTCATCAGCCTGGTGTTTTCTACCACGTCAATCTACTATACAGTGTGCCCATAGTGGACGGTTTAGTAGCTTGGAGGACGTTACCCGGCCACATTAGTTAATATTTATATGATTTTCTTTTCTCTACCAGGCTAAGAAGCAGTTCCCACTGCTATGTCTGATTTAGAAATGAAGAATGTGAGAAGCAGAGATTTAAGTGACTGAGTTTATGCAGTTTCTTAAAGCACCTTGACTCCTATGATGTGTGATGACACTAAAAGAATATTGAGGGCGTGTGGGTAGGACTCCTGCCTTGTCACTTTTATGCTGGTTGAGAATGTGCAACTTCTGGTTCATGGTTCATGGTGAGCCAATGCTTAGAATGAGAAACAACTCCTCCCAGTCCAGCAACCCTAGCTCCCGAGCCTGTCTGCATGTAAGTGACAGTGTCTGGAGTAAAAATGTCCTCAACTGGGAAAAAGAGGCTCAGCCTTATTTCCAGCCCTTACTCACTATTGATGTGAATTTGAGAAAACCAAATAATCCTGGGGGTTCACAATGTTCTCATCTGTAAGGAAAGGGTAAAAAGACTAACCCTGGTAGGAGGAGAAGTGTCCAAATACAAAACACCCTGAAGATGAAGACGAAGAGCTAGGGCTACAAATGATCTGTGAAGAGTCCATGTTGGAAAACATTTAGGGTAGACAGGAGAAAATTAGAGGAAACATGATGAGTACCTCAAATATTTGAAAGGAGAAAAGGGCTTATAAGTTCTGCACATTTCTTTAGAGGGTAAAATGTATATCTGGTTGGTAGGAAAAGCACAAAAGCAGATTTTAGCTCAGTATGATAATTTTCAAAAGATTAGGGCTATTGAGATATGAGATTGAAGAGACTTTTCTAACCCTCTGGAAATTATCTGAACTTAACTATTTTTTAGAAATATTAAAAAATAATGCAAATACTTTCTCCCATTCCAAAGGTTGTCTGTATGCTTTAGTTGTCTCCTCAGCTATGCAAAGACTTTTGATCACGTTCCATTCTTTATTTTTTGGTGTTGTTTCCATTGCCGGGGGGGTCTTCTTCATAAAATCTTTTCCCAGGCCAATGTTGTTTAGAGATTTTCTCACACTTTCTTCTAGAATTCTTATACCTTACGTTTAAATCTTTTATCTGGATAGAGTCAATTTTTGTAAGTGGTGAAAGGTGGAAGTTCAGTTTCAGTCTTCTACATGTGGCTAACCAGTCCTCCTGAACCATTTATTAAGTAGGGATTCTTTTCCCTAATGTATGTTTTCATTTGGTTTATCAAAGATCAGATATGGGTACATGACTATCTACCTAGAAGAAAAAACATCATTTTGCCATAAGGATATTTGTGGCTCAATTCACAATTGCCAAGATGTGGAATCAATCTGAGTGCCCATCAATGCATGATTGGATTAATAAACTATGGCATGGATGTATCATGGAATACTATTTATGGAGCCTTTCCATCTTCTATATTCACCTGGATGGAGCTGAAGAAGATTCTTCTTAGTAAAGTATCATAAGAATGGAAAAGCATGTATTTAATACATGCAATACCAATATGAGACAAAAAGATAAACAAATATACCCCCACATGAGAGAAAAACACAATTTAATTCAAGTGGAGGGGGACAGAAGAAGGAAGGGGATTGCTAAGCACTCACCTAATGGGCACCATGGAGGGGTCTACAGCACACCCCCTGGGTGGAGGGCGCAACTACAGCTTGAACTTTACCTTAGAAATGCAAACAATGTAACCTAATCCTTTGTACCCTCAAATTAATCTGAAATAAATGTATGAAAAAATGTATACAATTAATTTTTAAAAACATGAATTTCTACAATGGTTAAAACATTCAGCTAAGTGGATGGTATTCGATGGGGATGATTTTATCTTACCGAGGACACCTGGCAATGCTTGACAACATTTTTACTTGTCGCAGCTTAGGTGCTGGTGAAATGATGTTGACATTTCTGGGTGAAGTTGGTGGGTGCTGCTGCTCAATATCCTACACGACAGCCTCCACAACAAAGAATTTGAAGAATTATCAGTCCAAACTATCAATGATACCAAGACTGAAAAACCCTGAACTAGATAAACTCAAAAGTCACTTCCAAAAATTGGATTCAATGATATTACATTTTTCACAAAGTTTTTTTTTTTTTTGTGGTTTTGGCCGGGGCTGGGTTTGAACCCGCCACCTCTGGCATATGGGACTGGCGCCCTACTCCTTGAGCCACAGGCGCCACCCTTTCACAAGGTTTTTACAGATGAAGATTTTCATGTTGTCTTTTACATCTAAACAATTTAAGAAATCTTTCTTTAAATTTAACTGCCTTTGCCCACAGATACTAGTTCTGTATATTTATAGTTGTTTAAAAACACTTGATTAAATCTTGAACATTAGGTCCACAATAATAATGCTTGAACTGTCTTTATTATTTTCTGATTTATGTTCCTTTTTAAGATAGTTTTGAAATCTATTGTTCAACTACATTTCATAGGTTTTCTTTTTGAAACAGGATCTTACTCTGTCACCAGGATTAAAGAGTATCTTGGCATCATCATAGCTCACTGGAACCTCAAATGTGTGGGTGCAAATGATTCTTCTGCCTCAGTTTCCTGAGTCGCTGGGACTACAGGCACACACCACCTGTGCCTGATTAATTTTTCTATTTTTTGTGGCAAAAAGGTTTTACTCTTGCTTAGGCTGATCTCGAGCTTCTAAACTCAATTGACCCCTACCCCCTGCTTTGACCTTCCAAAGTGCTAGGATTAAAGGAGTGAGCTAGTGCACCTAGTCAGCTTTTTTTTTTTTTTTTTCCCATAAACAATCTATCTACTTTCTCTTCCCCAGTGTCTCCATATTTAACATGCATGTATTTTGCACATATTTCCCTCTGGCGTGCGTCCTGTCACAGTCATTCACTCATCTTCACACACTGTACGAAAGTGAAGTGGTGGGTACTGGGGAGATGGTTCTCGACCTGGAGTAGGAGACCTGGCTCTGAGATGACTGGTATGACCTTGGGCAAGTCACTGAGATTTACAAAGGGTGGCACAGGTCTACACACCTCAAGCCCCTTCCAGCACTAACAATTTAAAGGAAGCAGGAAGGAAAAAACGCTTAAAAATATTTACAACACACAAAGTAGGGTGCAAGACACTTCATGTGTCTAATCTTTTAATCTGTATAACAAACCTGCGAGATTGCTGCATTGCACCCACCTTTAATTAATGAGGAAGCGTGCTGAAAGGGATTATGCCAGTTGCCCTATAGCACAGAGCTGAACGGTGCTGAGCTTTGATCTAAATGAAAGACAGTTCAAGCACTGTCTTTTTTAGAAAATCTTTCTTGATCCCATAGTCTGGCCTGAATTCCCATTCTGGTGTTGTTACAGCATTTAACGTATTAAACTGAAATTAACTGTTTATGGTCTGATAGTCCTGAGAATGCAATTTCCTCTGGGGTAGTGACCATGCATTATTCCTTTTTTTTGCCTCCAGCAGAAAAACAATGATTGGTACATACTAGGCATAGTAATTTTTTTGAACTGAACTAAACTCCTGAAGTCATTCTCCAAATTAATGTTGACCGAGATAAACATCCCCAACGCACTAGGCCATGCTACTAATGCCGTCTTTTCCACATTCCTACTCTGAAGTCAATATTTGCCTTTTTAAAAAAATGTATTATTTAGCTGATTGCCCTTCCCTTTTCCTAAATCAGCTTTTTGTCCATTTACTTTTTGTATTCTCTTCTTCATGTTAAATGTTGCTGCCCCACCCCCACCCCCCAGCAGTTACTTTCGTATCCTTTAAACAGACAGGCAACCTTACTCCCATTGGAATGGGAAGGCAAATTTGGCTTCCCTTCTCTATCAGGTTTCTTTTGCCCATCAGTATCTTCATTGCTGCGTCTGTGACCTTTCCTTCCTAAATTTCTCTTAGTGCTTAAACATCTTTCAGAAAACAAGCTAAATGCAAGATCTAATTACTCAGTTTAAACTAGAACTGGGCCTGCCAGTTAACTGCAGAGGTGTCTCTGTGGACCGAGACAGCTTCCTTTGCAAGCCTTTCTTCTCCATTGAAAGACAAGGGTTTCACATAAAGAAAAATTGACCTTCAAGCCCAAGAAAGTGACCTAGATGTTGCTGTACACACCAGCTGAAAGATCATATTGCTGTTTTCTGGAATTTCAAACTATAAAAGCACCCTTCTGTGCATTACCTTTCTAGGTGGTATTTTAAGTAGTAGTCACTGAACCAAAAAAAATCAATCTGATTTTGTAAAAGGAGAAAATAAGACCTAAGGTATCTGTAATCCAGTCCCTGAGAGGGTCTTTATCCCCAGGATTGTGCCTGTTGAAAAGTATCTTTGTCAACCTTTCTAGGTGGGTTGCAATGAGCTTAATTAATTTTATAAAGAAATGCTCAACCTCTGACCAGAAACAACATGACTTCCTGGGGCTCCAAATTTTAATAAATCATAAAAGGGGTGTTTTTCCATTATAAGATACATAGTTCAAGGGTAAAATCTTGCCCTCCTACTCACATAGATAATAAACACTCCCAGGAATCTGGAAAGCTACTTATCTCCGGGAAAGCACAGCAAGGGGGTGTTACCTCTACTTCTTGTGTCTAATTTAGCAACAACTTGACTGACGACGGACTGAGATCTCGAGTTCCTTGTTACTGACTGAACACAAGAGTCCCACGGTGCAGGAGGCCATGGTATTGTAAAGAGGAAGAATAACATATCCAATGGCGAGTTAGATTAAATACCCCCAGCTTCCTTTTTGCTGCAGGATTTGGTGAGGCCCAAATGCCAGGTGTAAATCTGTCAATCTCAGCTAAAGCCAAACTGAACCTGGAAGAGTATACAATTACTTTTACCTATTGTTATAATTTCCCCCAAGGCTATATAGTGTATCAGCTTGAGCAATCATAATGGAACCCAGCTCCCTGGCACTACCGGCAACAACACAGTGGCTGGGTGGAAATATTCAATTACCGATAAGACACATTAGCTATTTTCAAAAGTGGTGATTCACCCTCTGTGATAACTACTTTGGCTCATTGTAATATTTTGGAATATACTTAAAATGATATTTCAGTTCCTTTAAATATGTTTTTACCATGTTTTTTGTCTAAGGCATTTGTCCTTTTTGATAAAACACCTAATATTTTATTATCAAGTTGCTAATTTCCATTTATGGCCTATAATAATAATAGTCCCACCAAATAATAGAAAACACTTTAATCAAAGAAACAGTCACCTAAATACAACAAATACTTTTTGCGACTTTTTTTTGCTCTTTTGATAAGATTTTTGATCAGTATTTGTCTCCCTCGGTATCCCTTTATCCTCAGTTTAGAAAGTCAAGAGTTCAACTCTGCTTTTACAGTGAATGATGTGCTTTTTTGTACCAACCTGAAAGAGTCAAAACAACACATGGTGAAAAAATGGCAGATTTATAAAAGTTAGTTGATATGTAGGAAATAGATGTACTTCAATCCTCATTTATTTAGCTTTAGTGTTCAAATTGATCAAAAATGAAAAAGAATGTGATAAGGTATATGCTAAAGATTGACTGCCCCTGCAGACATGATGTCATCCTAAGACCTCTTGCAGTTAAGACATCAAGTAAGTGTTAGCACAACTCTCACCACCGACCTGGAGCACTGTGGGAAATGGAGCGGCACCTACCTGCTCATCAATGTGGGTGGAATCCACCCTCAGCTTTATTCACCCTGCAGACCCCATATGCTACTGCTCTATTTTAGTTTTCACTGGACCATTGTTTTGAAATATTCAGCCACATGATCACAGGCCATATGTGAAGTAGAGATAGAATTTATTATTCTGTTTGTCAGTCCCTATATTTAAAGGGTTTATAGCATGTCAGAAATTCTGGCAACAACCTCTTTTATAATTAGTAGCTCCATCCTTCAGAGCTAATGGGATGAGTTTGAGGCTGGAGTGAGGTTGTTTATGAGAAATATGTCCTCTCCTGGTGCTCCATCAGAAGCTGTCCCTTTCATCAGGGGTAATTGTCAGGGTAATTTTTGTCAGGTCTTTCATAAAAAGGGAAAATATTGAGAGCGAATGGCAGAACCAAGCAGAGCCTAATCACGTTAGGGTATATCGAATACAGTTCTCTCATTTTTATTGCTGGGAGGAGGGAGATAGGCGAGAGATCAGTAAGGATTTAAGAAGAACTTAAATATAATTTTAGCCTAATTTCTATTACAAAGGCTCAATAAATTAATACCAGTAATATGATAATTGGGAATTTTACATAATGAAGTGAACTATGAGTTTGCTAATCCTATTTTCTGAGACAAAGTTCGATTTTGAATGAACATCCTTGGAGTCTTTTTTTCCCCCCAAACAGGCTTACCTCATTCTTAGAGGCCATTGTGTATAATAAAGTCGAAATGATCTTATGAAGCTGATTGCTTAAATTGAACTCAAATTCTTCTTTACATCTCTTTTGCAATTCTTCTTTGATAGTCAACATAATCAGAACTTCAAAGGGTAGCCCAAGGAAGAGAGAAAATTGTCTAGAAATGTGTACAGTGTAAACGAGGGAAGTCATCAGGCATCAGTCAATTAAGTTTGAGATACAAAATAGAGAGGTCAAAATTGCTTCCTCCTGTGGTTGGTCCTAAACTAAACACAAATCTCTCTCTAACAACATCAGACTGTTTGAAAATGTTACTGGAAAGTCCCAGTTATAAATGGAAGGTTTTGCATTCCCAGCTGAGCCCTCGTCCTGCTCTTACATTTCCTCCTTTGCCGTGGCACAGTTCCCTTCCCTCAACTCCTCCTTGCTTAAGAGCTGATATCTGTGCTTCTTTATAAACCCCCTTTTATCTTCCCTCTGGTGAGATAGAACTCTTGTTTTCTTCTCAATGAGTTTCTGGTTTCTGCAAAAGAACCCATCACATCTGATTGTACCTTGGGTCTGGAAATCTGGAGCTCTCATCTCATCTCTCTGTGCCCTCTTGAGCTTAGACTCTTCCTCTGCCCTGGCCCCTGGTTACATGTGGTTCCAGAGAGCTCTGCTACATTCTGCTCTAGGCAGGACACAGCCAGAAGCCAAGAACCCCTGCCACAGAGCTGTGCTGTGCTGCTGAGCACCAGCTCCCTTCACGCTGACAGGTGCAGCTTGAAACCTCAGCTGATGACCCCATTGACAATGACATGTGCTCCCTGAAGTTTCTTCTCTGCTGCAAATGACTCTGTAGAATTAGTGGTCCTGACTCTTGGGGCCTCTTTGTGTGTGGCTGTGTGAACCTGTCTGTGGTGTGGCTATACTTGTCCATGGTTCTGTGTTTATAAGATATGCCCCTCAGGGTTATAGCATTTCTATTTCTCTGTACTGGGAACTTACATTTGATATTTTCAGGGCTTCCAAGATAGTCACTAGCCTCATGACTTCCTCCATGGAACAGGCCCAATGCATTCTTCCTGATGCATAGATCTGAGTTGTAGCCACCAACCTTTATGATACCCACTTTGCATTTTACTCGAGACTACTGCAACTAAAAATGTGCTCCATGAACCAATTCTGATCTGCCAGCTGGGTATCACTATTTGATGAGAAGCACGAGAAGCTTACATAAGAATGTAAACCAGCACATTGCATCTTCCATCCACAAAATTTTGCTATTAAAAAAATCATCAGTTGAACTGAATAAAAAAGAGACGTAGAGCAGTCCTTGGTTATCTCCAGTTTGCTTTCTGTGGTTTCAGTTACCTTAGCCAACTGCATTCCAAAAATATGACATGCAGGTGCCAGAAATAATCAATTCATAAATCTTAAATTACGTGTAAGAGTTCTGAGGAAGAGTGGGCTGAAATCTCACTAGCACCATTCTGCTGCAACCCTCTCCATCCCTTTCCGGACACGATGATCCTATCTCCTGGTGTATACCACCTGCCCCTCAGTCACCGAGTAGCCCTTCTGTTGTCAGATGCACTGTCATAGAGTGTCCGGGGTGTGGTACCATCTGAGGCTTCAGGCAGCCCCTGCAGGTCTTGAAACATATCCTTTGCTGATAAACGGTGACTACTGTACTTGACTTACATTCTGGCGCAAGCTTCTTATTGCAGAATTGGTAACAGTTGTGGGACCAGCAGTTTGTATAGTTTGTGTAGCTGTTGTGTTCTGTAGGAGAAACTATCTCCTATCTTAAAAATAATTTATCTTTTAAAGGAAGTTGATCCGGTACTTTTCCTTTCAGCATTTAGCTGTCCTTATCCCACCACGTAATTTCCTGGCTTTTCAGATACAGAGGCATGAGTTTAAGGGCGTCAGGTCTTAGCTATGAAACTGTTGGTTGTCCTCAGAAAAGTTCTCATTATGTCCCCCTGGAGGCATGAAACTATTGGATGCTCTTAAAAATTCTAATAATATTTCCCTTGAATTGGCAATGTAAATTTAATATTTTTAATGCTATTAAATTCTTTGAATGAGTTAAAAGATTAAAACTTAAGATTTGATATATAAAACAACCGATAATATTAATAAGTCCATATGTTCCTTTTTCTCCTTCCTATTCCAAAAATATTGTCATGTAATTGCTTAATTATAAATATCGTAAAATTCAGTATGGAATTGTAACCTTAATTTGAGTTTATTAATTGACTGAAATGTATAATGTTTATTATAATTGTGAACATGTCATAATTTAAAAAACACCTGTTAAGATTGACTCAAGATTAAGCTAAATCTACCTAACATCTAAAGTGATTAAAGCACAGGCAGACTTAGTGGATTATGAATATATTAAATATAAACTAGAATGTGCTTGTATATTTATGATGCTTTGAAGTCTCTGTATCTGCTCCTTGTAGTCAATATCTTGCCATCTTGAATTTTGTACCAAGATCTTAACATGACTACAATTTATATATGTCCAGGCAGGCATTCAGCCATATAAAAATTTATTATTCAGAGCTAAATAAATGAAAATGCAAAGAGAATTATTCTCCAGTTTATTTCTCTGTACAATATAAAAGGCTGGCAATATATTAAGCATGTGAATACATGACTATGGGTGGTTATTAAATCTATCATTTTTAAGCAAGTGCATCTCTTTGCACTCCTGCGTCAGATCAGTGCCGCTGCACTCCCCTTTGCACCACTCTTTCTAAGAGAGAAGGTGGGATTTATCTTCTGCTTGTCTCCTGCTCAATCTTTCTGTTTCTGCATTGCACAAGCCACTTACGACACTGTTGGAGGATGATCCTTGAGACTAATGAGAGTTGCTCGCAGAAGTCTGCCAGTGTCGTCGTCAGCTGCCTAAGACCACGTCAAGTCCGACTTCAGGTGGACGCAAATGACCCCCTTTCTGCACAGTGTGCCTGACGTGGGTGATACTGATTATCAAGGCTGGAGGAAAGGCCACAAGACTTCATAGCTAACATTAAATTCCCTGTCTTCTGCTCTCATTCTTATTTTCACAGCCTTCACTATGTCAGGAAGCTTGAGGATTTCCAAAAAGAAGACCACTGAGACATTGATTCAAGGCAACAAGACTGTAGAATATAATCATTCCTTTCTTTAAAATACCCTCCTGGCCAGATTTTTCTCATCCTTCGTGACCAGCTTGCATGTCCTCCACCCCCCACCTGCCCCCAGATGGTCTTTCTCTCTCTTTTTTTGCTCTGCATCTATCACTGATTATATTTTTCAAAGTACTTACTGAACTGATTGCTTTATTTGTTTATTTGCTTATTTTGCTCACTTGATTATTTCCTTCACCCTACTAAGATGATTGTTTTTGATATTTATTTGCGTATTTTGTCCCTTTCTGAATGATACGAACTTTACGAGGACAGTGAGCATGCCTTGTCTTTTTATTTTCTTAAACCGCAGGGCCTCGCAATGGCTGACATAGATCAGATACTGTAACTTTGAAATGTTGATGGCCCAATGACTGACTGAATATATTCTACCTGTACGAGGCTGTCCTTTTGATAACTCAGTTTTTTAAGGAACAGTGTCCGATCCCATTTAAAAAGTTGGCTGAAGATGAAAAGGAAGTGCATTTTGGACATCTTTGCATTCACCTTAACGCGTGACATGTGTGCAACAGCAGCACCTTTCTCCCTTTCCACAAAGTACTATTCAGCTGGACGTTAGCTGCAGATGGCTCTCTGAATTGTCACACTGATATTATTAGTTTTTTGGTGTCTGTGTATCTGATCATCAAGAAGCAAAAAATATACGCTCTCCCTACTCCAATAAAAGTCAACAACAGAGCTTTATGGTGGACTGAAGATAATCGGTTTGCAAAGTCTGTGTCTTTCAGCATTCATGATTTTTTTTAAAAAGCTGAATATGAGATTTTGTTCAAAGATATGGAACAAGTCGTATCGTAAGGCTTTTATTTTAATTAAATGGGAATGATCTGTTTGTTTCTTTAAGTGAAATTGGATGTTTATTCAATTTCATCTTCAGTGTTATTTACATCAAATCTTCCTTTAAGATCATACAGAAAAGAGCAATAAAAATTAAAATCTCAGATGAAGGAAACATAATTTTGTAAATTAAACTGTCAAAAATAAAATAGCCCCCCATTTTTAAAATGTTGATCTTATCTCTGTTAGGTAATCTTCTAGGTAATATAATCAAGAGGCAGAAGACCTCTTTTGAGAATAATGCAGCCTGAGGTCGTTGGTTATTTTCTAACACTATGTGGAGCCTTCAACAGCCTGCAGTCCCAGAGCTGGGTTTGACATTTGTTTTAAGCTTCATTTGCTTCCTCATGTCACTTAGTAAAAAGCAGTGAGTGAAAGAAGCTCTGAAGGGGCATGAAAAGGAAAGACCAAGACAGAATTAGTATCGAATCCAAGTGGACTTACAGGTTGATGCTGGTGGGACTTCGTTGTAATGACATTTTATGTGACTAGTGTTTCAAAATTTAGATAGACCTATTGATAAAATAGTTATGACCTACTCCAAATTATCTACAGATTTGACACAATTGCAAAATACTCCAGCCAGGCTTTTTCTTCTTCTTCTTTTTTTTTTTTTGTAGAAAATAAGAAGCTGATTTTAAAATGTATGTGAAAATCACACAGGAATGTTTTCTAGACTCTGTAAAACAACCTTGAACAAGAACAAGGTTTGAAGACTAATAAGACTTCAAATCAAGACATCATAAAACCACAGTTATCAAGCAGATGTGGTACTGATGTAAAGAAGGACGCCTAGACTAAAACAACAGAATAGAGAGCTCAGAAATGGACCCGCGCTGATTTGGTCAGCTTTTTAATTTTTATTTTGAGACAGAGTCTCACTTTGTTGCCCTCAGTAGAGTGCTGTGGTGTCATAGCTCACAGCAACCTCAAATTCTTGAGCTCAAGCGATTCTCTTGCCTCAGCCTCCCAAGTAGCTGGGACTACAGGCACCTGACACAAAACCTGGCCATTATTTTTAGAGATAAAGTCTCACTCTGGCTCAGGCTGGTCTTGAACCTGTGAGCTCAGGCAATCCACTTGCTTCAGTCTGCCAGGGTGCTAGGGTTGCAGGTGTGAGCCACCGCTCCCTGCATGATCTGGTCAACTTTTAATGATGACATCAAAGTAATCCAGTGTAGAAAGAAAAATCTTCTCAACAAATTGTGCAAGAACATCTAGCTATGAATAAGAAAAAAATAAGCCTTAATCTCTATTTCTCATTACTCAAAAAATTAATTGGAGTTGAATCGATTAATGAGATAGGTCTAAACAAAATGGTGAAAAGTATAAAACCAGAAGAAGAAAATATCTGTATAAATTGTGTATAAGTAAAATTTCTTAAACAGAGCAAGAAGGGAATAACTATAAAGAAAAACTTCATAAATTACAATCCATCCAAATTCTAGACTTCTGCTTATCAAAATAAACTATCTAAAAAATGAACTTGGTAACCTGCATACTATAAGAAAATATCTGTAAAACATACCATGCTAAAAATGACTAAAGTTTAGGCTATATTAGAAATGCCTTAAATTCAACAATAAGAGGATTAAACAACCCAATAAAAAATAGGCAAAAGAGTTGAACATTTTTCCAAGGAATGTTTACAGATGGCCAAGAAACATATGAAAACATTAATCTTCATTAATCTTTACTAATATTCAGAGAAATGAAAATTAAAACCATAATGAAATACTGTTACATAGGCACCAAAATAGTTGCTAAAATAAGAACCAACCACACCAAATATTGGAATGAATGTGAAGCAAGTAAAATCTCACATCCTTGGTGCTTGTGCAAAGTTACACACCACTTTGTTTTGCAAAATCATCTGGCAGTATCCTCCAACACTAGGTATACCTTGACCTTATCACCTCACATTTCTACTCTTTAGAAATGTGTATTTCAGGAGAAATGAAATCACATTTCTCTTAACAAAACAATTTCTATAGGAATGCTCATAGCAACTTTATTCAAAACAGTCCCAAACTGTAAGCAGCTTAGAAGTTCATCATGGGAGGATGGAGAAAGTTGGTACGCTCATACAGTGGAGCACAGCTCAGCAGTAGAGTGAACTACTGATAACTAGAAAAACCTGGACACAGAAAAACGTCTGGCTGAATCAGAAAGAGAGAGAAAGCCTTATAGAAAAGGGACATGCCATTCTATTTATACAAACTTCCACTGCAGGCAAAACCAATCTCAGTGAAAAAAGAATCAGAACCGGGGTTACCTCTCATGGGGATTTGGAGGGGGAGGCAGAGGTTTACTTGGAAAAGACAAGAGGGAAGTTTGGGGTGGGTGGGTGGGTGATGGTCATGTTCTATATTTTGGTAAGAGCCTGGGCTACTTAGGTATGTGTCTTCATCAAAGGTAATCAGGTGATCTGCTTATAATTTATTACAATGAAATATACTAATTTTACCTAAAGCAAATAAACAGAAACTCCAAATGTACATGAAAGGAAAGCTTCTTGTAAAATAATATTTTCAACCAGACTTTACATGAGCTTCAGCAAACACTTCAATATTGTGTGTAAACTTCAGAAGGAAGAGTCAGTTAAGTTCTCAAGTGGAACTCCATCTTTTTTTTGGAAAGCAGTTACTGTTTATTAACTGACCCGATTACGAAGACAATCAGGGCAGATACCTTAGTTCATTCTTCTAATAAGCCTATTGGTTTGGTCTTCCATGTTACCAGCATCTCCACCTTCTACAAGTGGGTCGTTTTTTTCTTCATTCCCATGGTGGAGATGATAACTTGAAGGGCCACAAGAAGTTATTTGCTTCTTTGAAGCATTTTCCAACAGTATAGATCTCACGAATCAGATCCTCCATGCAGATGATACCATATTTACCAAGAGATGACACAGACTGTTATCAGGCAATGCAATTCATTTCTTATTGATTTTGCCATAACCACGCTTGTAGATTAGCTCATTTACTGACTTCAGATTTGGGTACCCCCATGCAATACGTGGTTCTACAATCCTCAGCATGTTAATGGAAGCCTTGTTGAGCTTAACAAAAGTTCCATTGAAGATCTGGCGAAGACCAAGAAGCTGCAACATCTTTTGGACCTTTGGACTCACAACATTGATACCGCTGATCCTGATGTCAAATGCCAATTTGGGTTCTGCAGGTACGTAGAAGTTGCCAGCTTTTCTTGCCATCCTAGCCATCCGAATCTCAGTTCTGTACATCTGCCTGTATTCTTTATGAAAATGCTTAGCTTTTTCATAGATAAGCTTCCTCCTTGCCTTTCAAAGTATCTTTTGGGCATACTTCTTTCTCAGACACTCGATCTTCAGCTCTGCAAAATTCTTTCACTTTTTCTTAAAGGTTTCTGGCACAGTAGGAACCTTCTTTTTTGTTCTCTTCAACACCCTCCATGTTTCCAGCCAGAAAGGAGTGAACTCCATCTTTTGTGACCATTGTAGAATTATTTTTTAGATTAATAAAATGTTTCATAAATTTGTCTTGATTATAAGATCTTACTAAATTTTAAATTGCGATTCAAATTTTTTTGGTATCCTACTTCAAATTTTCTTCTTCTTCTTTTTTTTTTTTTTGGCCAGGGTTGTGTTTGAACCCATCACCTCCAGTATATGGGGCCAGCACCTTACTCCTTGAGCCGCAGGCACTGCCCTCAAATTTTCTTTTTTTTTTTCATGCAATTTGCGGTAATGCTTTACCCATGATAATTAATGAATAGTCATTCTGTAATATTCCCCAATATCAATTCTAACAGTGGTGGTACTGAACAGGTATATGTTTATTTATAATCCATATGCTAAAAGACAGAGATAATATTATAATTTTTTATAGATAATGCTCAAAGATTCAAAAACAGAGGTACTCAAGGTCAATATCAAAACAAGGGTTAGACTCCTAGGTTGAATTTATAGCTGGTTGTGATGTTTTTATTAGGCTATGTTAACCACCCATTGTCTTTTATTAATTGTTAATTTTATTTTGAGTTCTAATTCTAATGATAGTTGCTAAATGCCTTTATTCACAGAAAATCAACTATGCATACTTCATGCACTCTAGGTTTAGACAGAATTGTTAAGGCTGCAATTAGTATTTCATAATGATTTTCCGGAAAATAGTTCCCAACTACCAAAACTTGTTAACAGTTCTGATGTTTTATAATTAAGAAAAACTATTGGATTTGTGAGAACTTTTTGCTAACCTCACTTGCTGATTTACTTCTAATTATTCCTGATCTCTTGAGACCTATTGATATACTAGAGTAAATGCATTTAGGAATTCAAGGATATGCTATTTGGTTTTTAAATGTAGGTGACAAATCCAGGACCTCACGTTAGTTAAAAAAAAGAAAGAAAAAATACACAAACAATTAGTGCAGAAAAAACTTTATAACTAATCAAATCATAAACTATTGTTTCTATATTCATGAAATAGGTGCTATAGATGTATTAAGAGTAATAAAAATTGATCTCAGAGAAAAAGGAAAAAATGATACCTGTGTCTATTATTTGTAATGTTTACAAGTAGAAAATAGTTGATTCCTGTAAATTATGTTTAGTAATAGCGTATGACTGTGTGTCCTGCCTGCAAATCTGATCAACGTTCAAATGCTGTACTGCTTTTGGTAAAGGGCAAATTTAGGTATGTTCCATATTGCATTTCACATTGTACTAAAACTATGACTATCAATTTCAGTAGAGTACCATATTTGATCTTAATAGTAACATGATTTTAAAGGTCAGCTTTAGCTATGCCCATTAAAAATGTTATAGAACAAGAAATGGTTTGATTAAGTTAGATTTTCATTTGATTTTTTTAATTCTTTATTAAATCATATCTGTGTACATTAATGCATTTTTGGAGTACAATGTGCTGATTTGATATACAATGTGGAATGCCGACGTTAACATTTGATTTTTTTTAAGTAAAACTTTTACTAATCATGTAAAAATAAATCGCTCCATTCTTTTGTTTTGTGACTAGCAGAATTACTTGCTTATGAAACTCCAATTGCTTCAACAGCTGTTCTATAGAGAAGTTGTATATAGTACCATATAAGTGATTCTTTGTTGTCATTGGTGGATATTAATTAACTATAATACAATCACAAAATCGTATGGATGACTATATAAAAGTTTTCAGGAAGTGAATCTAATTAACCGTCATTGAGTTTCCAATGGTGACATGTATCCCTGGTTCTTTACCTTCCTGGTCTCTTCCACAAAATTCTGATTGTGCCATGAAAAAAATTTTACCTTGCCTTTCATAATTAAGATGACAATTATCTTTCCTAATTATCCATGTGAGAGTAAATAACCTATAGCATTTTTTTATTTTTTTATTGTTTTTTTAATGTTGTATATTTTTATTTATTATTTTTTTTGTTAAATCATAGCTGTGTACATTAGTGCAATCGCCTGTATCCATTCTAAGATGCACCATAGATGTGCCCCACCCATTACCCTCCTTCCACCAAAACCTCCCCCCTCCCTTCCACTTCCTTGGCCCTTTCCCCATAGTCTTGTGCTATACTTGGGTTATAGCCTTCATGTGAAAGCTATAATTTAGCTTCGTAGTAGGGCTGAGTACATTGGATACTTTTTCTTCCATTCCTGAGATACTTTGCTAAGAAGAATATGTTCCAGCTCCATCCATGTAAACATGAAAGAGGTAAAGTCTCCATCTTTATTTAAGGCTGCATAGTATTCCATGGTATACATGTACCACAATTTGCTAGTCCATTTGTGGGTCGATGGGCACTTGGGCTTCTTCCATGACTTAGCAATTATGAATTGGGTTGCAATAAACATTCTGGTACAGATGTCTTTGTTATATTGTGACTGTTGGTCTTCTGGGTATAAACCTAGTAAGGGAATTATAGGATCGAATGGCAGGTCTATTTTTAGGTCTCTAAGTATTCTCCAAACATCCTTCCAGAAGGAATGTATTAGTGGGCATTCCCACCAGCAGTGTAGAAGTGTGCCCTTTCCTCCACATCCACGCCAACATTTCTGGTTTTGGGATTTTGTTATGTGGGCTACTCTTACTGGGGTTAGATGGTATCTCAGAGTAGTTTTGATTTGCATTTCTCTGATGATTAAGGATGATGAGCTTTTTTTCATGTGTTTGTAGATTTTGTGTCGGTCTTCTTTAGAGAAGTTTCTCTTCAAGTCCCTTGCCCACCCTGAGATGGGGTCACGTGTTCTTTTCTTGTTAATATGTTTGAGTTCTCTGTGGATTCTGGTTATTAGACCTTTATCGGAGCTATAACCTGCAAATATTTTCTCCCATTCTGAGGGCTGTCTGCTTGCTTTACTCACTATGTTCTTGGCTGTGCAGAAGCTTTTTAGTTTGATCAGGTCCCAGTAGTGTATTTTTGATACTGCTTCAATTGCCTGGGGAGTCCTCCTCATAAAATATTCACCCAGGCTGATTCCTTCAAGAGTTTTCCCTGCACTTTCTTCAATTATTTTTATAGTTTCATGTCTTAAGTTTAAATCTTTTATCCAGTGAGAGTCTATCTTAGTTAATGGTGAAAGGTGTGGGTCCAGTTTCAATCTTCTACAGGTTGCCAGCCAGTTTACCCAGCACCATTTGTTAAATAGGGAATCTTTCCCCACTGAATGTTTTTAATTGGCTTGTCAAACATCAAATAACAGTAAGTAGCTGGATCCATCTCTTGGTTCTCTATTCTGTTCCAGACATCTACTTCTCTGCTTTTGTGCCAGTACCATGCTGTTTTGATCACTATGGATTTATAGTGCAGTCTCAGGTCTGGTAGCGTGATTCCTCCTGCTTTGTTTTTATTGCTCAGTAATGTTTTGGCTATTCGAGGTTTTTTCTGATTCCATATAAAACGAAGTATTATTTTTTCAAGATCTTTAAAGTATGACAATGGAGCTTTAATAGGAATTGCATTAAAGTTATATATTGCTTTGGGCAGTATGGACATTTTAACAATGTTGATTCTTCCCAGCCATGAGCATGGTATGTTTTTCCATCTGTTAATATCTTCGGCTATCTCTTTTGTTAGAGTTTCATAGTTCTCTTTGTAGAGATCTTTCCCGTCCTTTGTTAGGTATACTCCCAAATATTTCATCTTCTTTGGCACTACTGTGAAAGGAATAGAGTCCTTGACTGTTTGTTTGGCTTGGTTATTGTCGGTATATATAAAGGCTACAGATTTATGAGTGTTGATTTTGTAGCCTGAGATATTGCTATATTCCTTGATCACTTCTAAAAGTTTTGTAGTAGAATCCCTAGTGTTTTCCAGATATACGATCGTATCATCTGTGAAGAATGAAAGTTTGATCTCTTCTGACCCTATGTGGATACCCTTGATTGCCTTTTCTTCCCTAATTGCAATGGCTAAAACTTCCATTACAATGTTAAAGAGCAATGGAGACAATGGGCAACCTTGCTGGTTCCTGATCTAACTGGAAATGATTTTAATTTAACTCCATTCAATACGATATTGGCTGTGGGTTTGTTGTAGATGGCCTCTATCAGTTTAAGAAATGTCCCTTCTATACCAATTTTCTTAAGTGCTCTGATCATGAAGGGATGCTGGATATTATCAAAAGCTTTTTCTGCATCAATTGAAAGAATCATATGGTCTTTATTTTTAAGTTTGTTTATGTGTTGAATTACATTTATAGATTTACGTATATCAAACCAGCCTTGAGACCCTGGGATAAATCCGACTTGGTCATGGTGTATAATTTTTTTGATGTGTTGTTGGATTCTGTTTGTTAGGATCTTATTGAGTATTTTAGCATCTATATTCACTAGTGATATTGGTCTATAGTTTTCTTTTCTTGTTAGGTCTTTCCCTGGTTTGGGAATCAAGGTGATGTTTGCTTCGTAGAATGTGCTGGGTAATAGTCCCTCTTTTTCTATATTTTGGAAGAGGTTTAGTAGTATAGGTACTAGTTCTTCTTTAAATGTTTGGTAGAATTCTGATGTAAAGCCATCTGGTCCTGGGCTTTTCTTTTTAGGGAGATTATGTATAGTTGATGCTATTTCAGAACTTGATATAGGCCTGTTCAAAATTCCCACTTCGTTCTGGCTAAGTCTTGGTAGGTGGCATGCTTCCAGGTATTGGTCAATTTCTTTCAGATTTTCATATTTGTGAGAGTAGAGTTTCTTGTAGTATTCGTTAAGGATTTTTTGAATTTCTGAGGGGTCTGTTGTTATTTCATCATTACCATTTCTGATTGATGAAATTAGAGATTTTACTCTTTTTTTCCTGGTAAGGTTGGCCAAAGTTTTGTCTATTTTATTGATCTTTTCAAAAAACCAGCTTTTGGATTTCTTGATCTGTTGTATAATTCTTTTGTTTTCAATTTCATTTAATTCTGCTCTGATTTTGGTTATTTCTTTTCTTCTGCTGCGTTTGGGGTTGAAGTGTTCTTCTTTCTCCAGTTGCTTGAGATGTTCCATTAAGTTATTGACTTCCTCTCTTTCCGTTTTCTTGAGGAAGGCTTGCAGTGCTATAAATTTCCCTCTTAGGACTGCCTTTGCAGTATCCCAGAAGTTCTGGTAATTCGTGTCTTGATTGTTGTTTTGTTCCAAAAATATGGTGATTTCCTTCTTAATCTCGTCTATAACCCATGTATCCTTCAGCATAAGGTTGTTTAGCTTCCATGTTTTTGTATGGGTATGCAGGTTCCTGTTGTTATTACGTTCAACTTTTATTCCATGATGGTCTGAGAAGATGCAAGGAATAATTTCTATTTTTTTAAATTTGCTGTGGTTAGATTTGTGGCCTAGGATGTGCTCAATTTTGGAGTATGTTCCATGGGCTGATGAGAAGAATGTGTATTCAGTTTTTTGGGGATGAAATGTTCTGTAGATGTCTGTTAAGTCCAGATGTTGAATGGTTGAGTTTAAATCTAAAATTTCTTTGCTTAGCTTCTTTTTGGAGGATCTATCCAGGACTGCTAAAGGGGTGTTATGTGGAGGGCCCTTATACAATGTATCGATCAGGCACAAAAACAGGATGGCGGAGGCGTACTTTAGGAAACCTGCTTGCAGGCTGCGCCCTGGCAACAACCTTGCCGCCCCGTGCCCTTTGCGCTCATTGGAGAGATATCTAAGTCAAGAAACCGCAATAACAGGATGTGTCCTAGAGTATATATACAGAGTGCTGTAAACAAGGTGAGAGAGGGGGCTTTTCCATCCTGCTCTCCCCGGACAAGGTTAGGGCTTTTCCATCCTGCTCTCCCTGGACAAGGTTAGAGCTTTTCCATCCTGCTCTCCCCGGACAAGGTTAGGGCTTTTCCATCCTGCTCTCCCCGGACAAGGTTAGAGGGCTTTTCCATCCTGCTCTCCCTGGACAAGGTTAGAGGGCTTTTCCATCCTGCTTTCCCGGACAAGCTGCTTGCCCCCGATAATAAACTTGCTGAAAGCTGTCTGCGTTGGTGTGTTCGTCCCTGCTGGTCGGCGGCCGAGCGACACCGACAGTGTTACAATCTCCAACTACTATGGAAGTGGAGGAAATCGAGTTGCTCATGTCTGTTAGAGTTTCTCTTATAAATTGAGGTGCGTGGTGGTTGGGTGCATAAATACTAATAATTGAGATCTCATCATTTGAGTATTACCTTTAACAAATATGAAGTGTCCATCCTTATCCTTAATTATTTTGGTTGGTTTAAAGCCTATTGCGTCTGCGAACAGGATTGCAACGCCTGTTTTTTTCTGCTTTCCATTTGCCTGGAATATAGATGACCATCCCTTCACCTTGAGTCTATATCTGTTTTTTAATGTAAGATGAGATTCTTGGATGCAGCAGATAACTGGCTTGAGTTTTTGTATCCAGTCCGCCAACCTATGCCTCTTTAGAGGACAATTTAAACCATTCACATTAATTGAGAGTATTGATAAGCCTTTTGAGAGACCGGTGGACATTTTTAATCCTTTTGCAACTGTGGAAGTTGGAATTTGATCAAGAATTTTTTGGGTGGGTTTACTTTTGTGGTGGAGAATTATGCTGGTCTTTATGAAGGATAGGTCTAAGAATGTCCTGGAGAGCTGGTTTACTTGTGGCAAATTTCTTCAACATGTGAATGTCACTGAAGTATTTAATTTCTCCATCATAAATGAAGCTCAGTGTAGCTGGGTACAGGATCCTGGGTTGAAAGTTATTTTGTTTTAGGAGATTAAAAGTCAATGACCATCCTCTTCTAGCTTGAAAGGTTTCAGCAGAGAGATCTGCAATTTTTCTGATATTCTTCCCCTTGTAGGTAATGGTTTTCTTTCATCTGGCAGCTTTCAGAATTTTCTCCTTCATATTAACTTTAGTGAAATTGATTATGATGTGTCTGGGAGATGTCTTATTTGGGTTGAGTTGTGCTGGAGTTCTGAAACTGTCTGCTATCTTAATTTCGGAATCTCTTGGCCTGTCTGGAAAGTTCTCTTTCATAATCTCATGGAGAAGAGACTCTGTGCCTTGTGAAGCCACTTTGTCACTTTCGGGGATCCCTATAAGACGAATATTGGTTTTCTTCAAATTATCCGAGAGCTGTCTGAGAGAGTGGTCTGTTTTTGCTCTCCATTTCTCTTCTTCTTTGAGGGTTTGCGAGCATTCAAAAGCTTTGTCTTCAATGTCAGAAATCCTTTCTTCTGCTTGCTCCATTCTGTAACTGAGGGATTCTACTGTGTTTCTCAGATCTTTGAGGGATGCAACTTCTTGTCCCAATGTGTTGAAATCTTTGGTCATTTGGTCTTTGAATCCGTTGAATTCTTGAGATAACTTTTGGAATTCTAATTCGATCTTATTTGCTATCCAGATCCTGAATTCAATTTCTGACATCTCAGCTATTTGTTTGTACATGGGGTCTTGTGCTGTTTCTGCCCCATTGATCCTTGGGGGAGTTGATCTACTCTGATTATTCATATTGCCATAGTTTTTCTGTTGATTTCGCCTCATGATTGTTTTTCACCATTGCCTCTGGCTGTCCTCAGAGTTGAGGAGGTGTCTCTCCAAGATTAGACCCCAGCAGGACCACTCTATTGTTGCTGGATCTTTGTAGGGAGTGACCCTGTGTAGCTCCTCTGGGGCTGCTCTAGCTAGGGAGTTCTGGTTGTGGAAGCAGCTCCGGTTTGTGACACACCCGGATCCAGCAACCGGGCTGGGGGGGTGGTGCGCACGGTTTTGGGAGTGCCAGGCACCCAGTGACTTTTGCACAGAGCGCCCAAGGCTCCAGCAGACTCTGGCCAGGAGAAGACTTTGGCACAGAGAGCCCAAGGCTCCAGCAGACTCTGGCCAGGAGAAGAGCTCTGCGCAGAGGCAGGGAGGGCTCCAAAGGGCACACAGCTACCAGAGTCCTTGTCCAGGTCAACGGGCTAGTGTGGAAGCTGGGAGGACACAGGAGGGAGGACGCAGAGTTGCGTGGCTCCCGCAGTTCCTGGTCAGGGAATGCGGAGGTCTGGTGGGTGCGGGTCACCAGTCGGGGGTCACTGCACAGCTCTTATGGAGGTCTGGGCGGACCCAAGCCCAGGAGTTTGAGGTTGCTATGAGCTGTGACATCATGGCACTCTACCCAGGGCAACAGCCCAAGGCTCCAGTGTGCCAAAACCATCTCACTCTGCCCCTGAGGATTAAGGCTGTAAGGCAGCTCAGTCCCCACCTTTAGGCTGCTCAGTCAGTAGGTTACTTTGACCCGCCTAATCCTTGCTCTGAGACCCTGAGGGCGGAGCTTGCCGGGGCAGTTCTTTCACTATGGCTTCCTGCGCCCAGCTCAGTGGCTCAGTCTGGGGCACCAGACGTTGCCCAAAGTTCTCCACACTCCTGCTCAAGCTCTCCCCAAGGCAGTTCAACTGAGTGCCAAGTCCAAGAACACTGAAACAGTTCACAGGTAAGGCCTTTCCAGTTTGCAGTCTCACTGCTGCTTGTACTTACGGTTGCCGGCGTGATTAGGTCGATCGAACACGCGCAACCACTTGCCAGTTTTCCACTGTTATTTTCCTCCTCTTGGGGTCCAGAAGTCCCTTGCTGGCTCCCTGTATCCTCAAAGGGATGATTATAGGCAGATCCCACCAGCCAGAGATGCCTGGAGTCTTGTCTCCCCAGACTCGCTGTTCCCAGTTGCAGGGAAGCTGTTACTCGGCCGCCATCTTTAATCTCTCCAGCCCTATAGCTTTATGATGAGAAATCTTCCAGCATTAAGAAGCTCCATGATATTTGCCACAGCTCTAGGGCCTAGAAGTATGATAAAAATGTTTGCAATGTAGAAAATGTTAATTCCTTGGCCTATGGAAATAATGTGGCACAGTTCATGCTAAGGCAAAGGATACCAAGTGGCAAACTGGCACTATCGCTTCTAATGGTATTGATACTTCAGATCCATAAAAGTTTACGCAAGCATCATTTAACCTGGGGTCTGTGGATTAGCCATCAGCATCATTTTCCATGAGAAAAGCTATATTGCTTGATTATTTTTTAAAAACTACATTGAAATGTTATGGCAAAAACTTGAACCAGTGACACAAATTTCTTTGAACTAAATCATAATTGGAAGAAGGCTGTTTGTTTCTAGCTTCAGTCATTTATTGTACATTTTAATAGGGTCACATTAGCACATTGTAAAAGTACTGTAGGCGGAAAGAAGAAAGCTGGAATTCTTAAAGAATTTCTGTCATTTTAAATGTTTCTTTTTATTTTAGATTAATATGTAGTTTAGGAGTCTATACAAAGCAATTTCAAAGGTATTACTTGTCTGCATGCATTTCAGCAGCTGAGAAATGGGCAAAATGAACATTTCCAGATAGCATTCTATTGCTATAATGAAACTTAGAACTCTTCTGTATTCCAATTATCAGCATAAAATTTTTCACTCTCATTGACTAACCAATTTCTCTCATTTTTATCTTGTAACTAGTGATATTTTTATATAGTTGGTCTTTATATCTACTGAAGCTATAGCAATGCTGTGCCCAGATGGCATCTGAAGAAAATGCCTAATTGTATTTTATCCCTCCATTCCCATTTATTTTTTTCTCTTTAAATTAGAGATGGAATGGGATGAGGAAATATCTCAGCTGCTGTTTAAGGTCACAATCTATTTGGATAGTCATTCTGTTCTGTTTGGCATGGGTTAATTCATTAGGTTCTTATCTTGGGAGGACTAGAGATTAACTCTGTAAGAATAGAAAATTGGACAGGTAAGTTTTAGTGATAGTGTAACTGATCCACTTGTAACCACAATTGTGATGACAAGAAAAATCTGTGGTTATCACTTAAGGGAAGGAAGGCTGCAGACAAGATGTCAAGTTTGGGCTTACTCTGATGATGTATATACATGTGCACGTGCATGCGTGAAGTGTGTGTGTGTGTGTGAAGGTGTGTATGTGTGTGCGGAGTGGGGACATGATGGAGATTAACTGGGCTATTTAAAGGCAGCTTAGCTTGGAATTGTGAGTCAAAAGCAAGGTCAAGATGATATTTAGTAGTAGATTGTGGCATGACTGGAAGCACAGATCATAGCCTTTGTTGATGTATTCATTTATTTATTCATTCAACCAATGTCTATTGAATATTTACCATAAACCCACTATGTCAGGCATCCTCAAACTTTTTAAACAGGGGGCCAATTCACTGTCCCTCAGACCATTGGAGGGCTGGACTATAGTTTAAAAAAAAAAAAAACTATGAACAAATTCCTATGCACACTGCACTTATCTTATTTTGAAGTAAAAAAACAAAACGAGAACAAAGACAATCACACTGCCTCATGTGGCCCACGGCCACAGTTTGAGGACCCCTGCTATGTGCTAGACATTTGTACTAGAAAGATGAATACATGCTTTCTTTGAAAAGACTCTTTTAATGGTGAAAACAAGACTCTGAATGCTTATATTTTACACATTACATTCTGGTGAAGCTATGATAGCTGCATTTACAAGACGCTTCCAGAACACAAGGAACAAATACCAAACTTAAACTGTAGACTAACAGAGATCACTCTAAAAAAGATGATAATAGTTTATCTTAAACCCAGAGGTAACAACATATGTCAAAAGACTGCACGCCAAATTTAAGGACCTAGAAGTAACATACAAGGCCACAGTATAGAGGGGTGCAGAGATGTAGTAAGAGATGGACCTTGAGGAGTGACCAGGGCTGGACTATATAGGTCCTCATACGTTCAACTGAAGATCAATGTGCTAAAGTTTAGGACATTTTCTAAAAGAATTTATTTAGCTAAGATTAGATTTGAATTTTAGAAAAGTCTCCTTAGCTGTAAGATAAAGGACTGGATAGGACTAGAACTGGAGGTTCAGGGCCAGTTAGAAAGTTGGTTTTGTCTGGCTTATTGAATATCAGATGGCTGTATGAGGCTGGTTCCATCCCTAAGGTCTCTATACTGTTCTATAGAACTATGTCTCTATAAGAATCCCTATTTAATAAATGGTGCTGATAGAACTGTTTAGCCACATGTAGAAGACTGAAACTGGACCCGCACCTCTCACCACTTATAAAAATTAAGTCATGCTGCATAAAAGATTTAAATCTAAGACATGAAACCAGAAAAACCCTCAAAGAAGTGTGGGAAAAACTCTTAATGATATTAGTCTTGGGACAGAATTTATGAAAAAGACTTCATTGGCAATTGCAGCAACAGCAAAAATAAACAAATGGGATATGATCAAGTTTTAAAAAAAACTTCTGCACAGCTAAGGACACAATCAAGAAACCAAATAAGCAACCTTCAGAATGGAAGAAGATATTCACATGTTATGAATCTGACAAAAGGCTGATAACCAGAATCTGTCAAGAGCTCAAGCAAAACAATAAGAAAACAGAAAACAACTCTGTCAATCACTGGGCAAGGGACATGAACAGAACCTTTACCCAAGAGGACAGACAAATGTCCAGCAGACACATGAAAAAATGCTCATCATTCCTAACCATCAGAAAAAGGCAAACTAAGACCCCAAGTTGCAGCTGCTGGCTGGGATGCTGAGAGAGGGGAACAGACACTTAGGTGTTGTTGGTGGGATTACAAACTAACACAGCCTCTTCCGAAAGATGTATAGAGACTCCTCAATGAACTAAAAGTAGACTTCCCATATGATCCTGCTACCCCATTACTAGGTATCTACCTGGAAGAAAAAAATCATGTTACCATAACAACATTTGCCCTTGAATGTTTATAGCAGCTCAATTCACAATTGCAAAGATATTGAAACAACCCAAATGCCCTTCAACCCCTGAGTAGACTAATAAACTGGTATCATGTCTACCATGGAATCTATTCAGCCATAAAAAATAGAAACTTTGTATCTTTTGTATTTACCTGGGAGGATCTGGATAACATTCTCCTAGGTTTATCTCAGGAATGGAAAATCAAGCACCACATGTACTCAGTACTAAGTTGAAACTAGTAGATTAACTAGTTAGGCCCACATGAGCGAAAAACACAGATTTAAGAAGGAAGGAGGAGGGCTCAGGTACAATGTACGGGCTTATAGGATACTTCCCATGTGAAGGACTCAACTACACCTTGGACTGTATCTTACAAAGACAAGCAAAATAACATAATTGTATATGACCTTATCGTAACAGGAAATTAAGAAAAAAGAAAGGAAGTTGCTTTCATAATCCAGGCAAGGATGAGGGAGTAGCAGTGGTGATGGAGATTGTGGAATGAGTTCAATGAATGTTACTGAGAGAGAAATGGTAGCAGTTGTTGAAAATTGGGTGCAGAGGGAAGTGAAGGGTAATGCTCACATTTCTCTCTTGCCTACGCTACCAGTCCCTGAGACTGGGAATGCAGGAGGCTTGGGGGATGGTGTGGGAAAGGCAGATGTCTACTGTAGGTCCTTCTAGAATTCTGAACAACATCCTAACAAAAGGCAGCCCTCAAAGATGGAAGTCTGATCACCTGAAGAGACTCATTTAAAAGGATAATACTAAAAAGACAAAAAAGGCATCTGATAGAGCATTTTACAGACAGGCCACCAGCTCATACTCTCCTTTCTATCATTTCTGTTTTCCTTTGTCTTTATCAAAGGACAGAAATATTGAAGGGCATAGAAAAGAGAGGACATGAAGGACTGGCCATGGGATAGACGAGAAAGAGGCAGCTACTCAGGGAAGCGGCGAGAGAGGTGGTTTTGCTCTCAAGAGAACAGCATTCTAGTCCACGTGCTGCCAAATATTTACTTTATAGCTTTGGCTAACTTGACATTTCCATATTCACTTTAGCTGTAAATCAATGTTAGCCCACCGCTCTCTGTGAATCCTTCCAGCTCTACTATTTTCAGACTATGGATGGGGAGAGTTGAATAAGTTAAAAAGTCTAATGGAACCAGAGAGCAGGCAAAGAACCCCTGGGCTAGAGCTAAGCCATGTTCGTCTAAACCTGTAAAATGTCAAACAAAAAAATACAACAACCATTGACTGCCAGTTTTTATCTATTAAACTGGTTAAGGAGGGAGTGTATATGAGGGCCAGGGCTTGAAGTACAAGAACAACAGGATGGTGGAGGAAATAGGGATGATGCTAGGTAAAAATTGTTAGTTTTCTCATTGTGTCTAATTAGACTCAGAGCCTGTGCAGGGATTAGATCCTTCTAAGTGGAAGGGCCAACTTTGTAGATGCTAGAAAAATACTTCATGATATATCCCTTAGCTAGGTCCCATCATCCCATCATCTAAAATACAAATTTGCTTTAATTCAGATTTTTCAGATTTTTTCCAGCAGAAATCTATTTCAATGAGGATTTTTTTTTTTTATTATTAGAAGTAGAATGAAAGGTCAAAATAACTGTGGCTTAAACAACGCAGAAGGACCCTGGGTTGCTAAAGACGTGACGGAGCACTATTAGCACACTAACCCCAAACTCTGTACTTCTCTCATACTGAAATTAGGATGTCATGTCTAATTTTGCTCTGATGGCCACAGATCTGCTCCAGCCGCAGCCATCCTATTCAAAGATAAGTTAGCAGAATCAAGAGAAGGGTGAGGAGATTATACCCTCTTCCTTTAAAGACCATCCAGGCATTGCAAACATTGCTTCCACATGATTGACACTCCCTCCTTGTTGGCCAGAACTTGGTGACATAGCAAAACCTAGCCCTAAAGGAGACTGGGTGATACAGTTATTACTGGAGTAGTCATAGTCTGCTGAAATATTTGGATTCTCTTAATAAAGAAAAGGAGGAGAAAGAAAGTAAGGACAACTGATAATCTCTCCCACGCTAGTTAAAACCTTCAATTGTCATGGAATACATACAATTTGGGTAGATGTATTGGGTAGACATATTTACCAATTAAGCAAGACTCTAGTTGCTAAAGTTCTAGCTAAAGTTCTTTTAAAAATCATGTTTTCTATGGCTATCAGAATGGGAAGTATAATTTTTAAGTCAAAATATATAGTAACTTTTAAAGAAAGTAGAGAAAGAAAGAATTTCTCAATCATAAAGAGAAAAAACCTATTACTGTAAAGTTGATCTATTAAAATAAATTTTAAAGTTCTATAGCATTATTGCAGACCTGAAGTTTATATTCAGTAAATCTCAGTTTTAAATAGATTGACTTTTAGTTTTTCTAAACCTTGAATTCATAGAAAAATGATTTAGCTTTGCAATGTAGTTAGAATCATCTCTTTTTCCAAAACAAAATCTTAGTAACAAAATATTAGTCACTTCTAATTTAAGGTGTTTATTGAATACCAGGACAATACACTTGCTTCCTATATTAACAAAAGTAGATTTAGAAGTGCTGGCTGCTACGCATAACAGTTTTGGTTGTTCTTAATTTCCTAAGGAATCATACTACATGAGTGTGTTTATGAGTAAGATTTCCTGATATTTTTGTACCATCATTTTGTTGTCAATTTCAATGCTGCTGCCTTAACTAGAAAGTGTGTATTAAAAGATATTATTAATATATCTGCCCATGTGGTTTTATTGCCTCTGAAATAAGATCATGACAGTCAATTTTATTTGCAAAGGGATTATAATTCTTTAAGGTAAAGAAGAGGCTTTGATGTACATTATTTTGTGTCTAATTTTTTTTTTTTTTTTTGAAACAGTCTCACTATGTTGACCTCGGTAGAGTGCTGCGGCGTCACACAGCTCTCAGCAACCTCAAACTATTGTGCTTAAGGATTCTCTTGCTCAGCCTCCCAAGTAGCTGGGACTACAGGCCACCACCACAACACCTAGCTTTTTGTTATTGTTGTTGTTGTAGTTGTAGTTATTGTTGTTTGTCAGGCCCCAGGCCAGGTTTGAACTCGCTAGCCCCGGGGTATGTGGCTGGTGCCCTAGCTGCTGAGCTACGGGTACCAAGCCTTTTGTGTCTAATTTTTGCATCTAGTTTTTAATAAGGAATGTTTTGTGACCTTAGCGTTTCATGTTTTCCCTGCATTTTTACAGCCTTGGATCCAGCATTACTATAACAGTGTTTACATTTATCTCAATTTTCAAAGGTTCTGCCCAGATCCTGAAAAAGGAAAACAACAATAGTAATGAAGTTAAGAAGGAATTAAAGAAAGCACTAATGAAATAAATAGGACACATATGCAAAAAGGCTCTCAAAAGATTCTCCAAACAGACTCTAGAATTGGAGGGCACCATTCTCTCACAATTGTTTTGTTATTGGCTATTTCTCCTTTTCTTTTTATTGAAAGCTGGATGAACACCCAGAGAACCAGTTCTCTTTCACTTGAGCTAATACAAAGGCTTCACTCTGGAAGATCATTTTCTTTTGATTGCCATCTGCTGCCCAGGATTTTCCCAGCATGCTCATGGCTCTAATCCTACAGCAGACTGCACTGCCTTCTCAGGGTCAGCTTATGTTATAGGCGTTGTAATGACGCAATCTCCCTTAATCCATAAAAGGACTAAACCAATGTCAGAAAGATATAACATGGAGCATAAGAAAAATGCATTCATTCCCAAACCTATTGAAAGGCAAAGATATGTCTAGAGGTAATTTGTAGCACCCTTCCAAGTTGACAGAACAAGTGATAGCAACTTCAGCTATATTCTCCCTGGCCCTGATCTCAAATGGATTTACCTGATTCCAGCTAATTGAATGTGAACAACAAAGCAAGAGGAAAGCGGTGAGGAAAAAAAAAATCTTATCAGTGGTTGTAACTGTTCTAAGCAAGGAAATGCAATTTCCTGATTGTCGAGAAAGAGCCTGTGTAAATCTCAGTGACGTATTTTATATCCCTGCTAATGAAATGTGTTTTAGTCATCTGACTCTGCTGTTAGACTGGGCTTAGCCACAAGGCAATGCTGCTATGTTTTAGGAGTCTGTGTTTGTTAAGAATGTCAAGTAGTCTTCAGAAAGTTAAACTCTGCTGGATAGTGTGTATTTTCTCTGTGGAAAATATTTGAGATAGTAGATAGTTTTGAGAGTGATCTTACTGAGGGAAAGTGTGCTGGGAAGGTCAAGAGGGTTAGGCTCAACTGACTATTAAATTAAGGAACAAAAGTGATAAGGATACCAAAGAAAATGAATCAGTATTCAGGGAATCAATCACATGGGCAGTGGCAGGTGACAGAGGCTCTTATTACCCTTCAGGGTTTGAAGGCTACTTTGCCATTTTTTAAAGCTGTGTTACAATTGAAATCAACTCCACCTTTCTAACCCATATTTTTTCCTTTTAAATTGTTTCTAACAGTCATTATTTAACAGAGTTCCTCTGAGGATTAAGTGAAATTATAAACATGAGCTGCCATCACAGTAGGCACCAAGTAAATGCTACTTCATGTAACCGAGCATAGTGTTGAAAATGCATTGTAAGGAAAGAATTGGGATACGTGTACGGTTCCCACAGTTAAATCTTTACAACTGGCATAGTAATCAGCTATAACCAAGAGCGGGCAGTTATTTGAAATGCAAAGTTTAGTATTTCTTTTGCAATTCTAAAAGGAAGTATAGCAAGACATTTTTCTGAGAACTCAAGAGAAATTTCTATACACAGTATTTGTGATATTTTCGGAGACATTTGCTCTAGTATGGAGTATTTAAGTAGGGGAAACTTAAATAAAGAAACAGAAACCAAGAGAATGTGGATGCCAATCTTGATCAGATGTATCAAAATTCGTGGGTCTAAGAACTCACAGTAATGGTGCTCCGGGCACCATCACATCTCCAGGGATTTGGTCTAGGCCTGCAGATTGGGATTCTGCAAAACTACCTTGTCTTGTCTTCAATGGTTTACAACATATACATAAGCCACACATAATGTGTAATATTATATTTTGACTATGTGCCAAGGTAAAGATTGTTTGAATTAATATGTATATATTTGCTTATTCATAACTTATTATATACATAATATTTAATGTTTGTATAGTTCTAAAAGTGACTTTAAATATTTTATAGAAAAATAAAACAAATACATTTTGCATAGATTTGCATTTTCTTCCCACTTCTATTTTAGCATAATGCTGAACATTTTGCATTATGACCTTTAAATTTCTAGACTCTTAACCAGTCATGCAATTGATTTAATAACAATTCATGATTCATTGAACTTGTTTATTATTATATTTTGTTAATTTTGTTTTTTCACCTCCCATCTTTACTATTATTTTTTCCACTTTAGCTAGCCTTGAGAGATATATCATAATAGTAAGTATATGAGTGTGTTTTATTTCCTTTTTCTTTCTTTTTTCTCTTCTCTTCTGTTTTTTTTTTTTTTTTTAAGACAGAGTCTCATTATGTCACCCTCAGTAGAGTGCAATGGCATCACAGCTCACAGCAACCTCAAACTCCTGGGCTTAAGCGATTCTCTTGCCTCAGCCTCCCAAGTAGCTGGGACTACAGGTGCCCACCACAATACCCGGCTATTTTTTGTTGCAGTTGTCATTGTTGTTTAGCTAGCCCAGGCTGGATTCAAACCCACCAGCCCTGGTGCATGTGGCCGGCACTGTAACTACTGTGCTGTGGGCGCCGAGCCATGTTTTATTTCTTAATTGATACTACAATGTCAATCCCATTCTTCTGCTAAGTTTTTTACTTAACATAATGTTTTTATATTAATAAATATATCTCTGTCTTTACTTCTTACTGCCGTGGTATATTCCATATTTTACACATCAACCTCATTTTATTTATACAGTCTGCCAGCATTAGATACCTGGATTGCCTCTGACTTCCTGCGATCACAATAACACTGGAGCAAAAACATTCATACATGTTCCCTCCTGGAACTCTGAGCATTTCTTTTGGGTGCACACTCGGGAGCAGAATCCTGTAACATTATAAACACAATTGACCTGTGTATTACCAAATTGCTCCCCAATACAGTCTTGTTTGATTCTCAGCAGAAGTACATAAAGGTTCTTTATCCTGAATAATACATAGAACAAAGGAAGACTTGACAAGTTTCATTTTAGAGTATGTCTAAAGAGAACCGAAATGGTGCTGACAGTATTAATGTAAGCTTGTTTTGGTTTCTGGCAATAACATATTTGATATTAAAATGTTCTTAGGATATAAAAACACTGAAGCTGACATTGAATCTGAGGCAAAGTATTCAAATAAGTACTTTTCCTTACTTTTATCTTTTCACAAAAAATGCAAACCCTGATATATCATTATGTAACAATAGTATATTCTTAAGGAGAAATTTTAAAACAATTGACACGAACGATGATGTCTCTGCAACTTTTTAAGTATTTCCAAGAATGGTGGTGTTTTATAATTGATACCATGCTCCGTTGTAAACTCACTAGGTGATTTTGGGGAAATAATTCATATCCTCTTGCTCACTTATTTCAAACATAATTAATGATGTTTTGTTTTTGTGTGCAGGTATTATTAGATTGTTACTTGAGTACAATTTATATTTTTGATTCATTTGCACTGGAGATTTGGAATCTAAAAACGGGCTGATGTATTTACGGATAACGCCGAGTTAGAGGACATGTGACATTTCTAGCTATTATTGATTTTTCTATTTTCTATGATTTCCATGTTGCATTATTTTTGGCTTTTTTCTTTTTTTTGCTAATTTCTTCCTATTCCCTAAATATGTTCCTAAAATTGTGTTCTTGAAGACCAAACCATTTATATTGCCAAATATAAAAGCCTTTCTTTAGTCTTCATATTTTTAAAATCTTTCTTTAGCATTTAATGTTTTTAATATCTTTTTTTTTTTTTTGTAACTCTTTTCACTTCATTTTTGGATTCCTTACCCTTCTGGCTCTGCCCCTGTGCTCTCCCTCCCTTCTCACTTTATTTCTTCTCTGCTTCTCCTGCGTTCTCTTCCTGCCTTGCATCAGACGTTTCTAGTCCCCAGCTCTGTCAAGTCCTAGATTTAGGTTCTAAGGCTAATTGTTCAAGTACAGGGTGCCTGTAGGTGGAACTGGAGCTGGTTTCTCCTTTGACACATGTCTTAAGGCCGTGTTTTTCAACCCTTTTTTGTCTCAAGCACACAAATCTTTAGTTAAACTTCTGTGGGACGCTTAAATTGTGGCAATCCAAAAAAAAGTAAAAAAAGAGAATATACTTAGTGTGCTTTGAACTTCTTTTGAAAATAATTTAATTATTAATATTTAAACACTCTTTAAAAAGTTACAGCCTGTAAGTATAATATTTAAAATGCACACCTAACAACCTTTCATGGCACACTTGTGTGCAGGGGCACCTGGGTCGCAAATCACTGTCTTAAAGTTTTAGGTGCCAAAAATCCTTGTGTTTTAAAATTGAAGCAATCTCAGTGTACCCTAGTCACAAGGCATCTTTAAACTTCTGCTAATTGCTGAGCACCATGTACTGATGGTGACACTGCTCAGCCTGGTACCTCCAGAGTAGGGCATGAGAATGCTAGAGGGCCTAGAAAGCGTCTGGGGAGAGGAGCGATTAAGAGATCTTTATGTTGGGAACAGAAGACAAAAGAAATGTCTGTAACCAACTTTAAATATTTATACACATGACCAGTCTGTGCAAGCGAGGGAAGCCTTATTTTGCAATGCTCCAGGTGACAGTGATAGTGCAAAGGGTACGACTTTTAAAAGGGACAATTTACAGAAGAAAGTACCAAATAATAATTAAGCCTTTCTAAAGGCTTAATTACATTAAGCAACGGAACATTGCTTTGTGTAAAAATGTTTCCTGTCACTAACATTAAAGAGGAGAAAATAATTTCTTGTGACTGTTGTATTGAGCAATATTTCTTCCAGCATCCTTTGCCACATAAAGCTCCTCTCAATTTTCCCTGGTTCTTTCAACACCAAGGCTGTTTTCCAAACCAAGTAACTCCGCATTTAAGAATCATGTTCTGTTGTTACATTTGTATCTACTTCTTATAATAATTAAAAAAAAAAATACTTATTCGTTCCAAAAATGGCTTTTCCTGCTTGCCCTTCTACATTATTTTTCTCAATTTTATTTTTCTAAGTTACTGCCTAGGTGTCTGCTGGTCTTTCTGGCACCAGTGTTTCCCATGTTAACACAAGTGACCTACTCGGCAAAACACCCCTTAACATTGTACTCAGTATATGTGTTCCCAGCTGAGAGCTCTCCAAAGACTTCTGGTTTACCGTCTCTTCCTAGCCCCCATTTCTTATTCCCTGCCCCTACTAGAATGATTTGCCACAATTGGTATATCTTCTTCCTTTAACTCAATCTGGACTTCCCTATACTCTATCAATACTCTTCTCCCCACTTGCTGGGAACTCATCGTTTGCTTGCCTTTCATAGGACAAACTCTCCTAAGGTTCTGATCCACAGAGCTCAGGCGCTCACTGGACCCAACACTGGGTGCCTCCTCGCAAACCTCCTGCTTCTGCTTCTAGCAGCTCACATTTTGAAACCAATACCCTGCCTGTTTTTCCTCCGGGAGAAAAGCAACAGCAGCAGTTGCAGTAGCGGCAAACACATGTCTACAGTACAAGACGACAGCTACCCTCGGGTCAACGATCTCTTACGTTTTCATGAGGAGCTGTTAATGAAGGAACTTATACTCAAATAGCACTTCAGTGATTTTACCCCTAAGTCAGTCAATGCTGATTCATAATCTGATGAACTAAAATGTCAAGGGAGACAGAAATAGCACTATGTCTTTACGAGGTATAGCTCTGTTGCCCAGAATTAATTATAGTGAAACCTCATGATTCCTGGATTCTGTATTTGCAAATTCATTTACTCCCTAGATATTATTTGTAATTCCGGAATAAACATTCTTCCTGTTTTTGCAATTATCTGTGGACATGTGCAGTGTGGCCAATAACAAGTTGCCACACATGTTCCCAAATCGAGGTCAAAGAAAGTGACCTTCCCTTCTTAGTCTCGCTCTCAAACTATAAACAAGTATATTTTTCATGATGCAACTGGTAACACCTTTCTCACATTGTTTTTAATAATCTCATTGTTTAAAATCGTCTTCACACATAGCACTGAAGTGCTGTCTAGCATTCCCAAGTTCAAGAAGGCTGTGATGTGCCTTAGGGAGAAAACACTTGCAGTAGACAAGCTTTCTTCAGGCATGCCTTACAGTGCTGCTGACTATGAGTTTAATGTTAATAAATCAACAATATATATCAAATACGATGTCTATAAACAGAATCACACATAAAATGATCAGTTGATGAAAATGTTGTGACCAGAGTCTCGCAGGAACCTAACCCTGTATTTCCCATAGGAGCAATATTTCAGCCTTTGCTGATTCATTGAGGTGACTTTACAGACCATAACTATTGCAAATAACAAAAAATTGACTGTGTACTTTTTCTAAGGGATGGATAAAAGACTCCATAAACATAGACAGTGGTAATCATTATCCCCTATTCCTTCAATTAGCAAAATAGCTAACTTGGAGCAAAGGAGCAGAAGGTAAACACAAAGCTTTTGCCAGCCGATCGCAGTATCAAGACGTAATTCAGGAGACAAGTGATATCCTAAACTATGTGCAACCTGCCAAAGATGCAAAGCTATACAGACATCATCAAGAAGGAGGAAGAAAAGGTAGAGGAAAAAAAAGAGAAGGAAGGGTAAGGGACAGGAAGAGGAGGGGGAAGAAAGATACAGGAGAAAATGGTGAGCCCAATAAATCAATGGAAAACAACTGAAGACTGCCAAGCTGATGCAAATGACAATGGCCGCGCAGCTGCCAAAGGTTCCTCTAACAACTGTGCTGTTTGAAGCTTGCGTTTAATTCAGTTTTAGAGCAGTGAAAGGCATGGGAGCGGACTGTGGTTACAACAGTTCTATCTAGAGAAAGGAAACTGTCTTCAGAAATGTTTTTTAAATTGCCTTTCCAACTATTTCCATTACCTTCAAACGTTTTAGTTCAGAGCCTTTTATTTCCATCTCTAACACATGCTGACCCTCCCAACTATTGGCTTGAGGAATGGAAACTGGGGCAGAAGGCGAGGGGACTTGGAGAAGAAGATGTAGGAGGGCAGGGAGCTGAGTTGCCTCTGGACTTTGAGGGGAGAGAAGCAAGGCGCATGAGAAAGACCCGAGGGTGTGTGTGGGAGACCAAGGAGCAGGCAGGGGGTCCGTTTGCCCAATTGCTGTGACAAGGGCTGCTTGACCTATGAGTTCCACTCTTCTGTGTGTTCTTTTCTGAACCCCAGAAGGGATGCAAATCTGCAGATCATTGGTCACTTTCTATAGGGGAAAATGAGTTTTACAAATACCAGTTTTGTATTTGGTAGCATTTTCGTCGTTATAAACTGAAAAGTCCTGTTCTCCTCCCTCCTCACATCCTCCCTTTCAATCCAACTTTTATCCTATTATATAATTTTGACAATGAAACCATTGGAGTGAAAAAGGGGCCTCTATAAGGGTGGTCTCCTTTCATAACTGCAGCACTGTACCCTTGAACTTGAATGGTTTCTATTAAGTTATATTTGTGATGTCTGCACCGTCTGAAATAAAGGGCCATTATGATTGTTCAGGTGTGTGAGGCTCTTCTTTAAAGAAAGAGGGATTGGCATAATAACTTTTTCATTAAAAATTAGCTTCCACATAGTAGAATGAATGTAGAAAAGAGTATTTTATATTCAGTGGCCTTGGATTCTAAGGTAATGTGAACAATTAAGAGGAAAGAATGAAGGATGGGGACTTTTCTTGATTTTGACCTGTAATACATTTGTGGATTCGATAAAGATGCTTCCCTCTAGTCTGCAACAGCAGTCCCTCAGGCACTTGGCGTGGTGAGAACTAGAAACTTCTGCTGTCAAGGGGATCCCAGAGGTTAGCTGGGTGTCTGGGCCTGCAGGATCTGCAGCAGGGGGCAAGCCTTTGAGCTGCCTTCACCTTTTCACTCTTAGCTGAGAGTATTGTCTCTAGATTCCCCCTATGGCTGCCTTTGTTTCTGAGCTGATATTTGCCTGAGGCTTGATAGGAATAGTTTACACAACTTCTGAGTGTTCAAATGATTGATTTGTTGATCTTTAAGCCTCACTGCCACCCAGCCTGGAGACTCCAGCGTTTATCGGAGTTTAATGGTGAAGTATTTATGAGCTTCTCCTCTGTAGTTTGTAACTGGTTAAAATTTCAAATGGCAATAGCAGATGTGCTACAAGGTCTTCTGCTAAACACACCGTCACGTGACAGGAATGGGCCAGGGCGTTGATCCTGATTGATTTTAAAATGACATGTACTTAATATGGCCATTCACAGGCATTAGTATCTAGAGCTAAGTCTTATCTGCACCATGTTCTGAAACCTGAGACAAAGATACCTACTTTATGTGGCTCATGTACCTTTGAATTCTCAAACTAACTTCTAGTAAAGTTGCCTCACTAGGTAGAGATGGAATTATTTGAACATGTGTGTCTGTTTTTCATTTATATCCTTTAAAAGGCAAAGTTACTATATATGATTTCACTGAAGTAATCAACAGTGTATCAGCTAATTGTAGACAATGATATCACATTGTGTATCAAGAACCTTATTGTCATTTTCTTTTCCAAAATTACTCAGCTGAAATTATTCCTCATAGAGGAATTTTTCCCCAGTGACTAATTCACTGGGATTTCTCTCAAATTGGAGTTTTGACTTTATGACCAAAAGCCGTTTTCCATATGAATCTAGTTGAGATGATGTCACTTTTTTCACTTTTTCCGCTGCCCTATCCTTGACAAAGAGCTATTGGTAGGTTCCTAAATAGGTCCTCTGACAATCAGTTGTATCGGAAGACGTTGCCATGTACTCACCTCACTCACGAATCTGTCTGGTGTCTCATGGAGATGTGGAAAGGCTCATAGTAGTCAAATAGTCTCTCAGTGTGAATCCAAATAATATCACAACTTGGTCTTCCAAACTATGCCAGGAAGAGCTGGGATGAGTATAAGAATTCAACGTATCTGATGAAGAGGAACCTGTTCCATGTTTGATAATGTTGACTCTGGCTCTCACAGTCTGAGAGTCACAATAGCGATGACAAGAATAAAGGCGATGATGCAAGGTTGATCCTCTACCATAGAATCAGCACCATGGACGTGCCAGATTCTGCATTGCATTTTCTTTTTTTTTTGGCCGGGACTAGGGTTTGAACCCGCCACCTCTGGCGTATGGGACCGGCGCCCTACTCCTTGAGCTACAGGCACCGCCCTGCCTTGTATTTTCTAAATCAACAGTTTAACCCCCACATCCTCCATGCCAGGTGTTGGTTATTATCCCATTTTCTAGATGGAAACAGAAAGTTCAGTGAGGCTATGTGAAACGTCAGTGATGCTGGGACTTCCTGCCAGAGCTGGGCTCCTTCTCTAGATCTGATTGATTTAGAAGCTTATTTTTAACCTTTACACACTGAAAAATAATAGGAGTCCAAAAACTAAAATGCCTATTTGGGCCTTTAAGGTAAATCGATGTGACAGACGAGGGTAATAGAATGGAAAATGGCACGTGTTCCAGCTAAGTCCATCACCACAGCTCAAAAGCTGGTCTTGTTAAAGTTTTAGATCTGGTTCAGCAATTCTGGGATGAGCCTAGAATTCTGCATTTTTAAAAAGCTCCTGGGTACATCAGATCTGGTGGTTTTAGGATCACAGTTTGAAAGCAAGGAACTTTTAAATATACATGAGGGAGAAGAGAAAAGTTTCCCTTTCCCCCCAAAAGCTTCCCTGACAGATCAACTCATAATAAGGCAGATTGATAAGAGAGAATGCAAATTTATTTACTGTGTGCACAGAGAGAATCACAGGGTGATAACCCAATATCCCAGTGGGATCCAGAAGTTTATATACCCTCATTTTCGAGGAGAGTGACATGAGAAATATGGATAATTCCTTTAAGTGGCAGTAAATGATTACTGGAGTGGATGAATAGACACTTGGAAGAATGAAAGGGATGGAGGAGAAACTGATTGACTTGTAAATGACTCTTGGTAGAAATTAAATTAATTTGTGAGAGAGGTATTATTAATATTTGAAAAATGGGCTGAATGCATTCCTGGTCTGGTTGCATTCTCTTTTTTTAGTATGTCAAAATATTGTGGGATTACAAATGTTTTGGTTACATGGATTGCTTTTGTAATGCCTGAGTCAGAGTTATAAGTGTGCCTATCCTATCACTCAAATAGTGTTCCTTATACCCATTTAGTAGGTTTTTGCCTATCCCCTCCTCCTCCTACCCCTCTGCTTGGTTTCCACTGAGTTTTACTTCCCTCTGCACATGAGTATTAGTTCCAATATAATAGCAAATACGTGTGGTATTTGTTTTTACCTTCTTTGGATACTTCACTTAAGACAATGGTCTCCAGTTCCATCCAAATCGTTGCAAAAGGCATTGTCATTCTTCCTGGCTGGATAGTATTCTATAGTATACCACAGTTTGTTAATCCACTCATGAATCGATGGGCACGTGGGTTGACATATGAAAGATGGTTCAATGTCACTGATCATCCGATTGCATTCTTGATCTTCTTTGTGACAGAATCTTAAGGTAGCAGGGAGGGGAAGGAAGAACAGTTGTTCTTCTCAATGGTATATCTGGAGATAATGGAAAGCCCCTTGCAGTGCCTGTTGATGTCTGAGGGTCCTTAATTCAAAATATTCTTTACACCAAAAAGTCATATTTTGGAATGGGATTCCCTGAACTCATTCATCCCTCCTCTTCCCCAGAAGTTTCCTACATAAAAGCTGAGTTGGTGGCGGTAGTACTGGAGGAAGTTCAGTCCTAAATGTTAAAATGTCATATTTTGGGGTAAAAATATTTCTAGTCTCCTCCACATATTTTCTTGGTTAGCTTGTATGGCCTGGGTGGAAGTCATGCCCATTGTGAATCACTGTAGACAAGAGGACACTATGATCTCTCTCATTTTTTTAAAAATGAAAAAATGAAGATGAAAGTCATCTGGCCTTAAAATTATTTATTTAAAACCACCCAATTTATTAATGACAGCACTTTGGGTGTTGTCTGGGCTGAGAGTGAAATAATCTCAACCACAGTACTATATTTTCCTGCATGTCTTACTCACAAAATTGTGGTGTTTGTGGGTTGGTTTCTCTAATTGATTTAAACCAGATATGACTTTATGTCTTTCATTTTCTGCTGGAAGTGGAATGCGGGGTGTGTATGTGTGTGAAATTCCGATTAACTGGGTTTCTCGTTGCTTCAGTTCTAATCTAATAGGGCTTTCTGTTCTAGGACAAAACTATCTTTTCAAACCTATCTTGAATATTTGGATACTTGAGCCAAGGTCCGTTAGTAAGTATTCTTTTATACTTCTAAGCTTAATTAAACAATTACTTTGCACTATCCCTCACTTACTTAGGAATGGGTGAACAATCAGCCAAGATTTCTTGTTTGAATAAAGTATTCTGGGAAATAATCATAAAATTAGAACCTCACTCCAAGCATCTTTTCCCCTATTATGTAAAATAATCTTAGATTCCTTCCCACTGCCTGGCTGAGCTTCATTCTGGGTAACTTGCTTTTAGGAGTTCTGTTCTTTATAATACAAAAAGACAGCAATTGAGTTACATCATGTAAAATATTGGCATCTACATTTCATGCTTTCCAATTTTTTAAAAAAACAAAACAATAGTCTCATTTAAATAGGCCAAAAACTCTTAGGAGTTTCCTTTTAAATATGAAGTATAAGATTTCACACCCTACCCTGCTCTCTCCCCTTTCCTGTGCTGGTGTGATTTATCAATGCTATCTTTGTGAAGCAGGAAAGTGGTACACAAAGGGCTTGTTGAAAAATGCTAAATTCTACAGGCACCTACCTTAAGGCAATCTACTGAAGAAAAACACCTACCGCTGTTGCATGTCTCCCTTTCGCAGGGTTGTGGAATAACGAGGCCCATTAGGGATACCAGTGTGGACGTGAGGCTGTTGATGAGACGTCCACCCGCTGCTTAGTGTCCTTCTTGCTTCTCCCGAAAGGTCATTGCAAGGGGTGCAAAGTAGTCACTTGCCATCTGTCAGGGGAAAGAACCCCAACTCTGTAACATAAAGAATGTTATTCTGAGCTGAGTATGTGCAACTGTGGCCCAGAAGCCTTGAGCGAGGGGTTTTGTTGCTGTTGTATTACAGGTTGGATTTAGCCATGTCAGGGGCAGTAATTACATGTAAAGTCATAAATCAATACAGGGAAGGCACGCATTTGTTTAGCCTGAAAAGGGAGGATCTCTCAAAGTGGGGCATTACAGGTTATAGGTGGGTTTAAAGATACTTTAGTTCATAATTGGTGAAAGAAATAAAGCTTTGTCTAAAGGCTTAGAATATTTTAAGTTAAGGCAGTCTGTTAATCAGAGACAAGCCACTAGAATTATACTGGACATATACCCAGACTCAAGTGATCTGTTAAGTAAATTGATGACCTGCAGGTGTGGCTTAAGCTTTGTCTTATATAGTCTAAGGCTCGTTAACGAGTTACAAAGGATATTTCCAAGGGAAGGAGGGGGGCATGGCAGGGTCTGATCTCCCTTTTCATGGCCAATGACTCAACCTTAGGGGTTCTAAGGTCCCTTGGTCAAGACTGGGTCCATGTAGTAAGGTGGGGGCTTAAGAGTTAATTTTAGCTCCCAAGTCCCATTTTTATTGGTAGACTGTTCAAATCCTAAGCTTACAGTCTGTATGTGGATCAAGCTGCCCACCTAGAAGGCCTGAAAAGCTATGGTAGATATTGACAGATTTCCTTGTGGGGTTCTCAGAGGACATAGTAAACAGCTCAGAAGCACTTTAGTATATAGTAACCGGCAGTAGAAGAGCAAAGTCAATAGCTTCTATTGTTCACTTGGCACCAGTGGAAGAATTGTTTCTGCTTGTGAAAGAGAGACCACATGTAAGAGATTAAAAAAAAAAAAAATCAAGTACAGTATGCTGCTAACAGCTTCACAGTTCTATAGAAAATAATAGGTTTGATTCAACTTTAACAAAACAGAATTCAAGATTCAGGGCTGAGCAGATAATGACCTGCTATACAGTCTATGCTCTTGTGCAAGCACTGGGCAGGTGATAAAGATTCTAAGATTTCTACCTCTCTTCCTACTGATTATAATCGTCAATAAAAAACAATTCTTTAAAATTAGCTGTTCTTTTCCAATATCTTGAATGCAAAGTTCATTTGAGTAAAATATATGCTCAAGTCTCAGGGTATTACAAATAAAAATCCCCAATTAGAAACAATCCAAACAAAAGCATATGTTCTCAATATTCCCAATGGTGCTCACATTATCTTAAGTTTAGAGAGAAAACTGGATAATGATTTTTAATGTGTTCTTACCACTCTCTAGGATGATATATTCATAAGTAAAAAGTGAATATTGCAAATAGGCTTAGTAAATTCCTTTGAACAAACACTCGACCTACTCTACATTACTTCAGAGGAGCTTTATGGATTCATTTGTATCACATCTATTCTACCAGAAGCAGTTACATAAATTCACACCATTGATTCTGTGAAAGCCCTAAATAATTTTGGATTAGTCCAGGAAATTGCATACTAATGCAAACTCTCTTGGATTGCTAAAAACAAACACCCCACGAACCTACCTGTAGCATAACCCAAATATCAGAAAGGAGAAAAGAGTTACCCACATTACTACTACCCTAGTTCAAATAATTTTACTTCATTATGTATCATTTCTATCTGTCAAAGAATTGGTATATTCTAAATAGTTACATATGTAATAAATGCATTTTCTGATGTTTCTGAAATTCAATATAAAATAATGAACATTTTTCCTTGCTGGCCCATGGGCTTCAAAATTACTATTTAAGTTTTATTTAGCATAAAATACGCTTAGTCATGCTTAATTTGCTTAATCATCTTCTAATTATTTCTATTATAGTATGATAATTATTGATACGGCCATAGTGAATATATTAACCTTATATTATTTAAAATATTTATTAAATACTTTTTATGTAAATATTACCCTTTTGTAAAAATAACACTTGCCTTTTATAAAGAATTCAAACAACTCAAGAAATTAAAAGAAATTTGCAAACAAAACTAGCAAAACAACTACATGCAAACACTCAGAAATAACCACTATTTATATAAGATCTCAAGGCTAGACACCATCTTTTTTTGAATATGTGCATACTATAAATAAAAAGCAATATAGGTATAAATATTTATTTTTATAACACTTACTTTTATCATTTTATACAGTAATCCAAAATTTAGGATAGTAATCCAATGTAGTAAAATTATTACATTTAAATTTTCTTCTTTTAAATAATGAAATAAAAAGAGAAACTGAATACTTCTTCAAGTAAGTATTCATCTCAAGAATTCCTCACATTTCTAAAAGATCTTTCCAAATAAAAATAGAGAAACTATGAAAGAAACATTGAAATAGAATCTTCATTTTTTAAAATTTTATACTTTCATTTTGTACAATTCCAGCTGAGTTTTTGCTATGAAAAGGTCAATATTAGAACCCAAAACTACATCTGCGTTTCTTTCTTCTTCTTATTTTGTTAATTTTATTCTTTTCATGTGATCAGTATTTATATTTTCTTGTGTTAAGACATGATTCATATATAACATTTATTATTTCAATTAGTTTAAGGCTTAAAAATATTCAAATCTCATCACTATGACTTCTAATTTTTTATTTTTTTTTTCTCGAGACAGAGTTCTACCCTATGTCCTGAGCAGAGCGCAATGGCATCGTAGCTGACTGCAACCTCAGACTTGGGCTGTGGGCATCCTGCTGCATTAGCCTCTGAAACTGCTGGGATTACAGGCGCTCGCCTTGGCACCCGGCTGGGTTTTTCCATTTTTTTCCGTGAGTTGGGGTCTCACTCCTGAATCATTGATTGGATTAGTTTTCAAATATTCACTCTATGAAGGGTTCTGTATTATCTATGCTTAAATTATACGTATTTGGAGTTTTCTGCTTTTTGAACTAGTACTTGAACAATGTGTAGGTCAGGTATAATAATTTTGACTGATAAAGCAATTTCCACTTCTCCTGTCAATGATAGTTGCTGTGTAGAAATTTCATGGCTGTCTTATTGTTAATGCTTTATATTTCTTACTTAGATGCCTGGGGATATATCACATATTTCTTCCTGTATATGTACAAAAATAATTATATTTCAGATTATTTGTCTTTTTTTTTTTCTTTTTTTGCAAGAGAAAAATGTTAAAAACTCCCAAATATTCACTAGTAAGGACTGGTTAAAAAATTTATATATGTGGCACATTCAATAGAATACTAAGTTGCCATAAAAAGACTGAAGAAGCTATTTATTGATCCATATGAAAAGATTTCTGAAAAATAATTTGTTATGTGGAAAAAAATGCAGAATAATGCACTGTTAAAAGAAAAGCTTTAGATAAATGAAATATAGCAGAGTTTATTTTAGCAAACAAAAGATTCATGAATTGGGCAGCACTCTAAATCAGTAAAGTTTCAGAGAGTTTCACCCACCAATGAGCAGACAATATTTAGAGATAGGAAAAGAGTGGCACACCCAAAGAGCCTGCTTCATGATTGCATTTGCCTTACTTGAACAGTCTGAGCAGTTTATAGCCTGAGGTTGGCTGAGAGCTCAGTGGCCATGACTGCCTTAAACTCAGGTACTTATTACAAAAATATACTCTTAAATTAGGTGGTAGTTTGTTACCTAGGGAGGCAGCTTTCAGCCAAATTTAAATTAACAGACCATATGTTCTTTTTGTAAGAAAGGGAGAAAATAAAATATATCTTTTTATTTGTAGGCATTGGTAAAGAAATCCTGGAAGAATTCTTAAGAGGTTAAGGAAAAGATTCCATGTAGTAATGCTTATTCCTAACTCCAGGTAATAATGCAGGAGATAGTGAGCTGATGGCTACAGGGATAAGAGTCAGACTTTTTGTTATTCAAATCCCATGAAAACAAAATAATAGAAAACAGTATGAAATTAAAAATTATTAATATAGCCATATTAATTAGATATCATTTAGAACTTAGTTTGGGTCTCAAAATTTCAAAGCTGGTTTTATCTGTTGGTTCATACACCGATTTATTTATAACAACAGTTCCATGGAATACCGTCTATTTTAACAGCTCTTTAGCAAGCAGGAATCTCAGCTCAATATTCTCCATTCCCTCCACTCTCTACTTAAATATGCTGCTGCTGCTTCTTTGTTTTTAACTTCACGAGCTTGGGAATCAAATAGGAATTGCTTATGTTCTATGAGGAAATACTAACTAAGAATCAATTCCTTCTGACTTTCCAGACTCCTTCAACATTTCTGACAAATTTTTGTTGTTGATTTCACTCTAGTCATGTTAACAAGCAGAATGAATTAACTGTAGCTATCATGAGACAAAGTCAGCTCTGTGACTATCAACAGATGCTTTTTAAATATTGTACATAGTCTTTAATTTGGGGGAAAAACATCCGCATTGATATTATGGTTTTAAAACCTCTACTATTCCAAATTAAACAATGGGCATCATAAAATGTTTTGCCTGCTAACTTTTATCTTTCAAATTGCCATCATTTTTCTATAAAATGATAAAGTCTCTCATATAGAGTGAACATCTAATATGGACTAGGCACAAGGCCCGAATAAGATAAAGTAAATAAACATGAGATATGGTGCTTGCTTTCAAAAACCTTACACAAAATTTAGGATCATAAAATTTTAAGACCTCAAATGATTGTACGAATGTGTTTAAATCATCTTAGAAGTGACAGTACATCACTGTTCCAAGAAATTCTTATGATTTTCATGATGATATAATAGTTTCATATTTAATGAATATTTAATTTTGCAGTCTGTTTGTTCATTCTCAAAATTTCTAAAATAATTAAAAGTATTAAAATAGTGACGTATACTTATTTTTCTATAAGAATGAACTTTGACATCATTTTTATTACTAAGAATTACTTTCAGTTCTATATTGAGCAGTGAGCAGAAATACTAATCTGGCCACAGTGCAGAACTTGGGCTAACAGACAAATGACAGTTTGATGAGAGGAGCTAGTTAGAAATTTTTGAAATAATTCTCATAAGACAGAATGGAATATACATGAAATTAGTGGCAACAATGATAGAAATAAAAGAAAGTTGAGAGTGTTATTTGGGGACAGAACGTGTAGTATGTTGGCATCAGTGAAATCTGTAATAAAGGAGAAAGGTAATATCTTAGCAGAAAATGAAAACGGATGACAACATATACTTCAGGCTTGCTTTTCAGCTTTTTGAGAATAAGGGCCATGGATTATTTGTTAATGCATGGCCTCAAGATGTATTCATACAAATTTATAAGAATATACTTGATACCGCTGACCAAACTAGGTACCAGTAACAAGGGAGGGGAAGGAGGGGAGAAGTGGGTAGAGGGAAGGGGATTGGTGGGATTACGCCAGCGGTGCATCTTACAAGGGTATATGTGAAACTTGGTAAATGGGGAATGTAAGTGTCTTGGCACAGTAACTGAGAGAATGCCAGGAAGGCTATGTTAACCAGTGTGATGAAAGTGTGTCAAACGGTCTGTGAAGCTAGTGAATGATGCCCCATGATCATATCAATGTACACAGCTGTGATTTAATAAAAAAAAAAAAAAAGATTAAAGGGCACAATTCCTAAGTATCTTCTTGTCTAATGGGAGGTAAGAACATAAGGAAATAATTACTATGCAATTATGATGTGATATCACAAATGCTATAATAGAGAAATAATAGGACCACTCCCTGTTTCTCATATGGCTCTGAATTTGGGTGCTAAATAAATGATTTTAAGTGTCAATTACTTTTTGCCATTTTCTTCAGAGCAATTCATTAGCACTTTGCCAGATCTGACACCCAAGAATGGGCTGGTAAGATCCCAGCTATTACAAATGGTGACAGGGAAGGACGTAGCTTGTTCTTTATGGCCAGAGTTGAGAATAGTGCTTATTTATTTCTCTTCTTCTAGTTTGACAATAAAAGCATTGTTTAAGGTGCCAAAATCACAGCACATGAATCCCTTCTTGTCAAGTAAAAATTATTAGAGCCGGCCCCATATGCCAGAGGTGGTGGGTTCAAACCCAGCCCCAGCCAGAAACTGCAAAAAAAAAATTATTTTAAATAATTCCATAAGAGGGACGTGTATCCATGCTCTTTGTACATGCTCCTGCCACCACTATCTGGTGGTCCATCCTTCTCCAATGTGAACTTGATCTTAAAAAGTACTCGGCTCATAGGCTGTGCTGGAAATGAGAATAATTCTTCGACTCCTCTAGTGTACATCATTGTGAGAGTAGACGGTACCCTTCACTTCTGCATGATGGAGTGATGGTTAATAATCTTAACAATGAAGGGACGGAGTCAGCTCAGGCCCGCTTCTCTGGCTTGAGAAAAGCTATTACTCTATCTGCTTTGCATTCTAATTTTTCGTTTCTCTGTGTGACCTCTTGATGACTTTGTAGAGTAGTATGTAAGTGAACAGTGCCCGAACTTCGCTCCAGAGAATGCCTCGCCCCCTTCAGTGACAGCACGAAGAGAAGAGAGCATGGCAGATTTTTCCTTCATAATAGAATTGAGTATTGAAAATGGTTTTGGGGCTGGGTCTGGAGTTGAGCTGGGATAAGGCATGAATAATTCTCCAGTAACCACTTGCTGATTGCAGCTCCTGGGACCTGCTAATGACCAGAAAGGACAAAGTACCAGGGTTTTTGCAGACTCTAGTGATTTTCAGAGGAAAACTGAACTCTCTAAGGAGAAGCAGAATTTACAGGTAGAAAGAAGATGTGGAAATCTCTTACTGATTCAGCATCCTTCCTAATTCCGTCAGGGACCGGAAAGGAAACAGAGTGATAGGATTTTAAACAAAGATTGAGATCTAGTAGAAAGTTTCTGCTTTGGGGTTCTTGTGACACTAGCAGCGGGTCTGCAGACTTCACTGGTTCAACAAAGAACTAATAAGAATTATAACCACATTTAATGAACTTTTCTCCTCTAAAGCACCAGGTTGCTTTAGTTTTGGTTAGGCCCAGTAAAGTGACACTGCTTCTGACTTATCAAAGCTCTGATGAGCAATTATACACCTTTGATTAAGATCAACAAACCAATGTCACTAATGAAATATGGTTGTCAAAATCCTTTAATGCATGAGGGTTTCTGGGAGAAAAAAGTAATCAAGGGTTTTGATAGTAAAAGATCAAGAACTATATATCTAGAACTGCATTGACCAATATGATAATCATAAAACACAGATAAACATTTACATGACAATTAATTCAAAGTAATGAATTAAAAATTCAGTTCCTTGTTTCTACTGATCACATTTCAAATACTCAATAGTCACATGTGACTGATGGTAGTGATATTGGACAGCTCAGATACAGGATATTTCAGAAATTCTATGGTATAGTGCTAGAGACCTACACTTTCGTATAGACCAGACTTTCTGAAAACAAAGAACATACACATCTTTTTGTCTCTGTCTATATTTTTATTAGAAAAGTAGATAATGTGGAGAGGATGATGAAAACTAAAATAGTGCTGATATAATGGAAAGCAATTCTTTCTGTTTCTCTTTTAAGTTTTCTACTATTTTCATTTGTTTATAACCTCTGGGGCGGGGGGCTGACAGACTCTGTAATTACAAATAATCCACTTGTACATACATTTCCTGATCTCACAATTTTAAATTATATTTATGGACTCCCTAAACAGAATATTATATCTTAGTATGCCTCCTAAATTATTTCCCACATCTGCCAGATCCATTTAAAAAATTTTATTCTACAGGTTATCGTTTGGAGGAAACATAATATTCTAATGTAATTGTTATTTTGATTACTTGATATACTACCTTGCTTGCCACTATTTATAATAAAAAAAATGTGGGGCGGCACTTGTGGCTCGAAGGAGTAGGGCGCCGACCCCATGTGCCAGAGGTGGCAGGTTCAAACCCAGCCCCGGCCAAAAACGCAAAACAAATAAATAAATAAATAAATACATAACATTTAAAAAAAATTTTAAAAGTGCCCATCCATTTTCCTCTACCTCTCCTCCTTTCAATATCTTTCCAATTTCAATCTGCCATGTTATTATTTTAAATAATCTATAATACACATACATACACATATACTTTGTCTTCCAAGCTTTGTAGTTTGAGTCTAAAATTAACGCTAAGAAACAATATTTATAATATTATGAGCACACAAATGTTATTAATCATACAATCAAGTATATGAATGACTTAAAGTGATGGATATATATATTCCTTTGTCATTGATCTGTTCCAAATAATGGTGAGTGTAATTAACATAAATTTACAAGGGCATCTGGGTTCTTAACTATTCTATGCCTTATTCTAGATAATCCATGATATTCTAGTCTAAATCACTATTTATTGGCATGGTACACAAGTTAACATCCTGAAATTCTTTTTGTTTTATTCCTGAAAAGTGTTTTTTTATTTTTTCATTTAAAAAAAATCTATTAAATGTCTTTCTTCTCTTTGAATTTATTTTTCATTTTAGGGTGTAAACTATTCTCAGTAAATTCTTTCATAAGGTGTTTTTGGGTGGAATTTTTTCTGAGTCTTTGTAGGTTTGTTAACATTTTTTCCTCATATTTGATTAAGTATTAGGGGAAAAAAAAATTCTAGATTCAAAATATTTTTATTGGAATTTAATATTTCATTATGTTTTCTTCTAATATCTAACCTTACTTATATGTGGCCCTCTAATTCTAGTTCCTCTAAGCATTTCTTTTCCTATAGCTCAGATATTGTTCAACTTTCATTATTTTCACATTTGGCAAAACCTGTCATTTGGCATTTTCCATAGTTGTTGATGTGATTCTTCTGCTAAGGACGGAGCAAAGAGATGATGCCCTTTTTGTGCGTTTCTGGTAAATTAACTCAAAGTCAGTATTAAACCCTGAAAGCAATGTCGAACAATGCGGAACATTTAACAATTGCTAAACTCACGGAGCTCCTAAGAAATGATTCCATGTCTTTGGTCTTTGTTATGTATTTCTGTGGTCTCTACATATTGAATTCCACGAACATATATGGTGTATCAGATATTTTATCTTTTATAGAAAAGAGGGAATCATTCTTTCGCAATTTCCCTACATTGAAAACTTCTCTCTGTTCAGAGAAAGATGGTCATTGAAAAATGAACTTTGTGGAAATGGATTATAACAATAAACCCTTTATATAATCAGAGTTATGGGACTTAGGACATGGACGGTCATCTAGTTTATTCCATTATTTCAGTCAAGACTATCTGAATAGCATTTCAGGATTCTGTCATTTGGATCTATACCTAAGGATTCTAAATGAAAGAATAGAATGGTTTCTTTGGATGGATGAATTTTTTCAGTCTGAACATTCTACTATTATGTCCTTTAGAATTCCATGTAAGGGAATTAAAAAATCAAAATCTAGGCAAATTTATCTTTTCCCAATTATTTACATTGAAAAATTCACAATTGGTAAGAGAAAATGAGTATTTACTATTTTGTTGCTAGGAATAAGTTAAAAAGGGAAAATCAAATAGATTCATTTTGAATTTATGTATGTGTGGGCTACTATAGGAAAAAATGGAAGAAATATTGATAGTATTCATTAGAAAATGAAATAGGATGTCAGAAAGCTAAAATATACTATGTGAGAATATAAGTTAATGGTTAGAAAGGTTAATGTTTAGAAGGAGACCATAATATGTTCTATAATCTGATTCACAGCAGAAGCATTGAGAAAACATATCACTTTATATATGTACATATACATATGGGAGACGGTCAGACTGTAACATAACCTACCATGGTAGGAGAAATGAAAGGTATGATTACTAAAATAAATGGTTATTGTTATTACCCTGATTTTCATATAGACTTTTTCAAGACTTTTATTTTGTGTTTGTTAGTCAGGGCAAGGTACAGTTGTACCCAAGAGGTTAATTGACTTGCCCAAGGTTAAACAACTTCTCAGTGGAAACGCTAGTGCTAGAACCTCTATTATTTGCTACCAATTCATTGTTTAATTACAACTGTTGTTATTCCATCTGCACCCAATGCAGAAGAGAGAAAAATAATTCATTGACATGAAAGAATAACATGAAAATTTAGTGCTCAGCTTTTGGCAGTGATAGTAGATTAAATAAAGAAATGATGGGCTTGGACTCTGTACTTGGAGCAAGCTTAATGAAGAACATAGGACTTGTGCTAGGAAATATGGGTTATCTTCGGGCCCACTTACTTGCCTATATGAATTCAAGGGCTAAAACAAAGTCCACCTCTTTTGTAAGTCTTTGGCACAGATGGATTGAGTGGCTTTTATTGCCTGGACTTGAACTTTTTTTTTTTTCCTATTATGGAAATTTAAGAATTCTATACATATTTTTTTTCTTTTTTGAGACAAAGTCTCACTATGTTGTCTTCAGTAGAGTGCTGTGATGTCACAGCTCACAGCAACCTCAAACTCTTGGGCTTAAGTGATTCTCTTGCCTCAGCCTCCCAAGTAGCTGGGACTACAGGCACCTGCCACAATAACCAGCTATTTTTTTTTTTTTTTTTGGTTGTTGTTTCATTGTTGTTTAGCAAGCTCAGGCTGGGTTCAAACCCACCAGTTCCAGTGCATGTGGCTAGAACCCTAACCTCTGAACTATGATAGCTCCTACCAATCACTATTTTAAAGTATAAATCCAGTAATAATAATGAATACCTACTAAGTTCTCAATATAAAGAAAGGGATTTTAATTCATAATTTTGATGTAGGTAAGAATTTCTTAAATGAGACATAGAAAAATCACATATTAAGAGGGAGACAAGATGGCGAACTGAAGCCAGCTTTCAACAGAGGCTCCCGTCCAGAAGGAGAGTTAAGGGACAGGAATTTAGTAAGTATCCTGGTGGACTTGAGCCACACCAAGAGAGAAGGTTGAAGAACGCACATCAACACCGCTGAGGCAAGCTGTGATCACAAGGACGCAAACAAAAGGTACAAAATCCACCACCAAGCGGACCGGAGTCCCTCTCCCCCATGAGACCGGCTCAAGAGCCCCACAATTAAACAAACGGGCAGAAATTAAAGGCCCTCCCACTACACTCCACGGGAGAGACCTTCTAAAAACTGGACCTACCTCCCCTACTGGGGTGCCGTGGCATTCTCCTGCCGGGCATAAAACTGAATAAAACTTTAAAAATCCTTTGCTGGCAACCCTGAATCCCCAACACTCCCCTCCCACCCACTGAGGTCTGGAGGCCTGTCCCCCAGGAGTTGAGATTCTTGAGTGATTTCTCAAGGGGAGTGGACAGTCCCCGAGTTGCGACTGGTCAGCATTGACTCTGAGGCACGCGAGTGAGGAGAGGGCACCGGGCTGAGGGGGAGTCACGCCTGGGCGGCACTTCCCTGTGGTGCGGTGCATCAATACGGCCAGGCATAAAACTGAATGAAACTCTAGCTTCCCCCCCACTCTCACTCGGGGTCTGGGGGCCTGACCCCCAGGAGTTCGGATCCTTGGGTGATTTCTCGAGGGGAGCGCACAGTGCCCAAGCCACGACTGGTCAGCGCAGACTCTGAGACACGCGAGAAAGGAGAGGGCACCGGGCTGAGGGGGAGTCACGCCTCGGCGGCACTTCCCTGCGGTGCGGTGCAGCAGCCCTCCCCGGGCAACATTACTACACAAAACTGAATAAAACTCTAGCTTCCCTGCTGAGCGCCCCTACTCTCACTTGGGGTCTGGAGGCCTATCCCCCAGGAGTTCGGATCCTTGGGTGATTTCTCGAGGGGAGTGCACAGTGCCCGAGCTGCGTCAGGTCAGCGCTGACTCTGAGACACGTGAGCGAGGAGAGGGCACTCTGCTGAGGGGAAATCAAGCCTTGGTGGCACTTCCCTGCGGTGCGGTGCAGCAGCCCTCCCTGGGCGGGCAACAGTACGGCCAGGCATAAAACTGAATGAAACTCTAGCTTCCCCCCCACTCCCACTTGGGGTCTGGGGGCCTGTCCCCCAAGAGTTCAGATTCTTGGGGGATCTCTCGAGGGGTGTGGACCCAGCATAAACTGTGGCTGCTCAGTGCTGACTCTGGGGTGCGAGACAGAGGAGAAAAGGGTCGGCTGAGTGCCCACACCAGAGCGGCAGTTCCCTGGAGGCAGAGCAACAGCCGTTTTTTCTTTAACGGCAGAACGGCTCACTTCTGGATATTCTGAGGCCACACCCCCTGTCTCCCTGGGCAACCAGAGGAGGCCACCAGTGAGCGGGGGATTTCCTGACACTGCTCACAAACCTGGGAAGCTTCCAGGGCGGGGCCGACCCAGAGAGGTGATCGGACGCAAGCCTTCAGCAGCAAAGAGGACACAAACCTCCAGCAGCAAAGACGTTTGAACTCAGAACAGCCCGTCTTCTGTAGGCGATTTCGGCAGGAACAGAGACAGAACCCCGCAAAGTTGTCTGTTCTGTTCTGTTCTGTTAACAGCACCCATCAGGGACAGGGCTAAGCCTAAGTGAACATCTCCTTCCCATCACCTGCATCAAGCACTCAAAGATGTCAGGCCCCATCTCCTCCTGCTAAATAGCGGCAGTCTGCGGGGGCCTGGCAGACTTCCTTGAGATTCAGGCAGGTGCAAACCCCTGGAGTGTCTGTTCACTGCAGGCAACTGGGTTAGCCATGTGCAGATATACCAGTGACTGGGTCCGACGGAGGGGCAAAGTGGGGAAGGAGAAGTCAACCTTCCTAGACTGCTCTGTTTGCTGGATGGCTCCTCCTGACTCCACACTGCACTGGGATAAGCCGTTTCAGAGGAGTCACCAGGCCCCTGTGATCCAGTTCCCAGAGACCTCTTGAACTCTCCCACCCGAGACAGGTGCCGATTGAGACAGTTGATTTGGACCTTTTGAACTGGACTAATAGACTGAGGACTTTTCAGGCGGTGCCCTGGGTGTGCGGTTGTAGGAAGGTTTCATTCTCCTTTTCCAACTGGGGCCAAAGGGGGGCAGGCGGGGTGACTTAATTGCTGATTTTTCCACACAGCTGAGACTTCAAGCCAGAGTAGAAGTTGCAATAGGATCGAACAGAAACCAGCTGAAAACAAGACAGAACCACTTAACTCCACCACACCAGACAGGGCCCCATTTTCTCAGGCCACAACACTTGATAAAGCCCCAGGGGAAAAATCAAAGGGAGTAAAATAACCATGGGGCGGAATCAGCGGAAAAACTCTGGTAACATGAATAACCAGAATAGATCAACCCCCCCAAGAAAAGATACGGCAGATGTGATTGAAGATCCCATTCATAAACAACTGGCTGAGATGTCAGAAATCGAATTCAGAATTTGGATTGCAGACAAGATTAATAAAATGGAATTAGGAATTCGAGGAGAAATTCAAAAGTTGTCTCAAGAATTTAACGAATTTAAAGACAAAACCACCAAAGACTTAGACACACTGAAGCAAGAATTTACAGCCCTCAAAGATATGAAAAATACACTAGAATCCCTCAGCAACAGAATGGGGCAAGCAGAAGAAAGGATTTCTGAGATTGAAGATAAAGTCTTCAAACGCTCCCAATCTCTCAAAGAGGAAGAGAAATGGAGAGCAAAAACGAATCACTCACTCAGAGAGCTTTCAGATAATTTGAAAAAAAGCAATTTACGAATTATTGGGATTTCTGAGAATGATGAAGTGGCCTCGAAGGGCACAGAGGCCCTTCTGCATGAAATTATGAAAGAAAATTTTCCAGACATGCCTAGAGAATCTGAAATTCAGATAGCAGACAGCTTCAGAACCCCAGCACGATTCAACCCCAACAAGTCATCCCCCAGACATAGCATAATTAGCTTCACTAAAGTTAACATGAAAGAGAAGATTCTCAAAGCAGCCCGGCGAAAGAATACTATTATGTACAAAGGTAAGAATATTAGAATAACTGCAGATCTCTCTGCTGAAACTTTTCAAGCCAGAAGAGAGTGGCCATCAACTTTTAATCTCCTAAAGCAAAATAACTTTCAACCCAGGATCTTGTATCCAGCTAAACTGAGTTTCATCTATGATGGAGAAATTAAATTCTTCAATGACATTCATATGTTGAAAAAATTTGCCATAAGTAAACCAGCTCTTCAGAATATTCTCAGACCTATCCTCCACAATGACCAACCCAATCCTATACCACAAAAGTAAACTCACTCAGAAACTTCGGATCAAACTCCAACTTCCACACTGGCGAAAGGATTAAAAATGTCCACTGGACCTTTGAAAAACTCGATACCCAAAATTCCACCAGACTTATCAATACTCTCCATCAATGTGAATGGCTTAAACTGTCCTCTAAAGAGGCATAGGTTAGCTGACTGGATACAAAAACTCAAGCCAGATATTTGTTGCATACAAGAGTCACTTCTTAACTTAAAAGACAAATACAGACTCAGGGTGAAAGGATGGTCATCCATATTTCAGGCAAATGGTAATCAGAAAAAAAGCAGGTGTTGCAATTTTATTTGCAGATGCAGTAGGCTTTAAACCATCAAAAGTAAGGAAGGACAAGAATGGTCACTTCATATTTGTTAAGGGTAATACTCAACATGATGAGATCTCAATTATTAATATCTATGCACCCAACCAGAATGCACCACAATTTATAAGTGAAACTCTAACAGACATGAGTAACTTGATTTCCTCCAGCTCCATAATCGTCGGAGATTTCAACACTCCTTTGGCAGTGTTGGATCGATCCTCCAGCAAGAAGCTGAGCAAAGAAATCTTAGATTTAAACCTAACCATCCAATATTTAGATTTAGCAGACACCTACAGAACATTTCATCCCAACAAAACTGAATACACATATTTCTCATCAGCCCACGGAACTTACTCCAAAATTGACCACATTTTAGGTCACAAGTCTAACCTCAGTAAATTTAAAGAAATAGAAATTATTCCATGCATCTTCTCAGACCATCATGGAATGAAACTTGAATTGAGTAACAACAGGAATCTGCATACTCATACAAAAACATGGAAGTTAAATAACCTTATGCTGAATGATAGCTGGGTCAGAGATGAGATTAAGAAAGAAATCGCCAATTTTTTGGAACATAACGACAATGAAGACACAAACTATCAGAACCTCTGGGACACCGCTAAGGCAGTTCTAAGAGGGAAATTTATAGCACTGCAAGCCTTCCTCAAGAGAACGGAAAGAGAGGAAGTTAACAACTTAATGGGACATCTCAAGCAACTGGAAAAGGAAGAACATTCCAAGCCCAAACCCAAGAGAAGAAAAGAAATAACCAAAATTAGAGCAGAATTAAATGAAATTGAAAACAAAAGAATAATACAACAGATCAATAAATCAAAAAGCTGGTTTTTGAAAAGGTCAATAAAATAGATAAACCTCTGGCCAACCTAATCAGGAAAAAAAGAGTAAAATCTCTAATATCATGAATCAGAAACAACAAAGATGAAATAACAACAGACTCATCAGAAATCCAAAAAATCCTTAATGAATATTACAAGAAACTTTATTCTCAGAAATATGAAAATCTGAAGGAAATTGACCAATACTTGGAAGCATGCCACCTTCCAAGAATTAACCAGAATCAAGTGGAAATGTTGAACAGACCCATATCAAGTTCAGAAATAGCATCAACTATACAAAACCTCCCTAAAAAGAAAAGCCCGGGACCAGATGGTTTCACGTCAGAATTCTACCAAACCTTTAAAAAGGAAATAGTACCTATATTACTCAACCTGTTCCAAAAGGTAGAAAAAGAAGGAAGACTACCCAACACGTTCTATGAAGCAAACATCACCCTGATCCCCAAACCAGGAAAAGACCCAACAAGAAAAGAAAATTATAGACCAATATCACTAATGAATATAGATGCAAAAATATTCAACAAGATCCTAACAAACAGAATCCGGCAACACATCAAACAAATTATACATCATGACCAAGTTGGTTTTATCCCAGGGTCTCAAGGCTGGTTCAATATACGTAAATCTATAAATGTAATTCAGCACATAAACAAATTAAAAAACAAAGACCATATGATTCTCTCAATTGATGCAGAAAAAGCTTTTGATAATATCCAGCATCCCTTCATGATCAGAACACTCAAGAAAATTGGTCTAGAAGGGACTTTTCTTAAACTGATAGAGACCATCTACAGCAAACCCACAGCCAATATCATATTGAATGGAGTTAAATTGGAATCATTTCCACTCAGATCAGGAACCAGACAAGGCTGCCCATTGTCTCCATTGCTTTTCAACATTGTAATGGAAGTTTTAGCCACCGCAATTAGGGAAGAAAAGGCGATCAAGGGTATCCATATAGGGTCAGAAGAGATCAAACTCTCGCTCTTCGCAGATGATATGATTGTGTATCTGGAAAACACTAGGGACTCTACTACAAAACTCCTAGAAGTGATCAAGGAATACAGCAGCATCTCAGGTTACAAAATCAACATCCATAAATCGGTAGCCTTTATATACACCAACAACAGTCAAGTTGAAAAAGCAGTTAAGGACTCTATCCCATTCACAGTAGTGCCAAAGAAGATGAAATATTTGGGAATTTACCTAACAAAAGATGTGAAAGATCTCTATAAAGAGAACTATGAAACTCTAAGAAAAGAAATAGCTGAAAATGTTAACAAATGGAAAAACATACCATGCTCATGGCTGGGAAGAATCAACATTGTCAAAATGTCCATACTACCCAAAGCAATATATAATTTCAACGCACTCCCTATTAAAGTTCCACTGTCATATTTTAAAGATCTTGAAAAAACAATACTTCGTTTTATATGGAATCAGAAAAAACCTCAAATAGCCAAGACATTACTCAGAAATAAAAACAAAACAGGAGGAATCACACTACCAGACTTCAGACTTTACTACAAATCGATAGTGATCAAAACAGCATGGTATTGGCACAAAAACAGAGAAGTAGATATCTGGAACAGAATAGAGAACCAAGAGATGAATCCAGCTACTTACCGCTATTTGATTTTTGACAAGGCAATTAAAAACATTCAGTGGGGAAAAGATTCCCTATTTAACAAACGGTGCTGGCTGAACTGGCTGGCAACCTGCAGAAGACTGAAATTGGACCCACACCTTTCACCATTAACTAAGATAGACTCTCATTGGATTAAAGATTTAAACTTCAGACATGAAACTATAAAAATACTAGAGGAGAATGCAGGGAAAACCCTTGAAGAAATTGGTCTGGGTGAGTATTTCATGAGGAGAACCCCCTGGGCAATTGAAGCAGCTTCAAAAATACACTACTGGGACTTGATCAAACTAAAAAGCTTCTGCACAGCTAAGAACACTGTAAGTAAAGCAAGCAAACAGCCCTCAGAATGGGAGAAGATATTTGCAGGGTGTATCTCTGACAAAGGTTTAGTAACCAGAATCCACAGAGAACTCAAACGCATCAGCAAGAAAAAAACAAGGGATCCCATCGCAGGCTGGGCAAGGGATTTGAAGAGAAACTTCTCTGAAGTTTCATATGAAAAAATGCTCATCATCTTTAATCATCAGAGAAATGAAAATCAAAACTACTTTGAGATATCATCTAACTCCACTGAGACTAGCCTATATCACAAAATCTCAAGACCAGAGATGTTGGCGTGGATGCGGAGAAAAGGGAACACTTCTGCACTGCTGGTGGGAATGCAAATTAATACATTCCTTTTGGAAAGATATATGGAGAACACTCAGAGATCTAAAAATAGATCTGCCATTCAATCCTGTAATCCCTCTGTTGGGCATATACCCAGAAGACCAAAAATCACAACATAACAAAGATATTTGTACCAGAATGTTTATTGCAGCCCAATTCATAATTGCTAAGTCATGGAAAAAGCCCAAGTGCCCATCGATCCATGAATGGATTAATAAATTGTGGTTTATGTACACCATGGAATACTATGCAGCCTTAAAGAAAGTTGGAGACTTTACCTCTTTCATGTTTACATGGATGGAGCTGGAACATATTCTTCTTAGTAAAGTATCTCAAGAATGGAAGAAAAAGTACCCAATGTACTCAGCCCTACTATGAAACTAATTTGGGACTCTCACATGAAAGCTATAACCCAGCTACAACTTAACAATAGGGGGAAGTGGGAAAGGGGGGGTGGGTAGAGGGAGGGGGATCGGTGGGATCACACCTGTGGTGTATCTTACAGGGGTATTTGCGAAACTTGGTAAATGTAGAATGTAAATGTTTTGGCACAGTAACTGAGATAATGCCCAAAAGGCTATGTTAACCACTGTGATAAAAATGTGTCAAATGGTCTATGAAGTGAGTGTATGATGCCCCATGATCATATCAATGTATACAGTTATGATTTAATAAAAAAAAGAAAGAATGAAAATAAAAGAAAAATCACATATTAAAAAGGAAGATTCCATAAGATAGACTATATCTTAATTTGAAAATTACTTATGATCAAGAGGCAACATAAATAAAGGACAAACACTAATTCAAAGAATGTATTTGCTTTGGGTAAAAATAACAATAAATTGGTTTAAAGAATTTTACAAATAAGTAAAAATATATATATATATAAACTGATTTTAAAAGATGGCCAAGGCATTCAAACCTGAGTGGCTACAGTCATAGTAATACAGCTATTACCTCACCAATAATTCAGGAAATTAAAATAACTTTTTTCATATATCATATTGGTAAAATAAGCAAAAATGTACTATTCTACATGTTGAAGAGGATATGGGAAATAAGAGCTCTTAAAAACTGTTAGAAGTTGTTACAGCTATATAGTAAAGCAATGTGGCACAGTAGAATAAAATGGAAAGTTTACAAACCTCATGACCTAGTACCACCATTCCTAAATACATTACCCAAAGAAATTTTCATACATTTGTGGAAGAAGACCTGTAGAGAGCTACATTATAATATATTTATAATACAGAAAACTTGGAAACAACACAAGTATCCATTAGCAAACAAATAGCAATTAAAATAAATGTTCTAAAATAGACGTATTATAATAGTCAACCTAGATTTTCAAAATATAGCATAGAATGAAACAAGTAAGGTGCATTTTTTGTACAATGTGATATTATTTGTGAATTTTACAGAACATAAAACAAATTGTATAATGTTTCCTTTGCATGTGCAGATAGTGATGTATTAAAAAAATGCACCAGCTATTTATAGTACTTGTAATAGTGGTTGTCTCTGGGGCTAAAGAAAAGGCGATCATCGAGATCCGTTTGTTTATATTGTTTTATTTTCTACCAGTAAAAAATAAAAAGGGAACCTTTGACTATCTGATATTTTGGCTAAATATTACCCTTTTTTTCAAAAAATTTGTTAGGTATTTTCTGTTTAACAGAATAGAAAAATTCTTTCCCATTGGACAGAGGGCCAGCCTCGGGTTATGGAACAGCCAGCTCTCCAACCTAACCACTGAGTGTCCCCGTGGATAGATATTCGGTCTGAAAGCCTGAGTGCTTCCTAGCAGTGGTCTCCATCAGAGACACGACTTGAAGGAGGCACATCTCTGAACTGGTGCCCTTGAGCACACCTGGGTTGCTCCTAAGTGTACTTCTGTTTTCCTTATTGTAGAGAATTTGTCTTTTTGACCTCTTTATCCTCTTATTTTAAGCCCGAGTTTCCCCTGTCCCCATTACAGTTTAGCACTATCATAAAACCTGCCATTTTCCCTTGGTCGTCCCTGAACTTGCTCTCTTAAGGGTCTGCTATATGTTTCACAGGGCATTTCTATCCACGGACTGCAGTCAGTTCTGGAACCAGGCTCTCATCTGGATTTTGCTTAGTTTTCTGAGTACATTTGCACACTAAAGACAAAAATGACCCCGAAGCTAAACAAACCAGATTTTATAAGAATCTGGTATTGCCTAGGGATAATTTTGTAAATTCTGAAGTTAGATTATTTCCAGAGGTGTCCAACTTGCAGCCTGCGGGCCTCATGTTGATTTAGTGAGGACTTTTTCTGCTTATCTGCGGTGTCAATATCACAAAAATTATGCACAGATCTTATTTTGCTAATCAGTTTTCATTAGTGTTTGTGTATTTAATGTGTGGGTCAGGACAGTGCTGCTGCTGCTAATATGCAGCAGAGGAAATAAAGTTTGGACATCCCTGGTAGCCTCTAATAAGCTATGACACATGGAACAAATTACTTAACCACTTTAAACCTCAATTACCTCATCTATAAAATGGGGCTCATAATAGTAACCACCTCAAAGCATTGCTGTGAGAATTAAATGAGTTGTAAAGCATTTAGTGGTGCTTTTGGCACATGGAATGCATTCAATAAGTGTTAATTATTATTTGTTTGAAGGTTTAAGGAATTCCATAATAGCATGATATTGTATGGTATTGACTGTATTCATGCTCGCAATACTTGGCTGGTCATTCATTCCGTGCAGCTGAATCACCAGGACATTTTCACACACTGCAGCTCTCATACTGATAAATGAACAGGAATACTTTTACACATTAGAGAGATGAATCCCGGGAATAAGTGACGTCGTGCAATTAAACAACACATTCCATGCAAATAAGTTTCTTCCAAAACATTCAAAAGCCTAATCATTTTGATTATTTTTTAATATCAATGTGAAGTTCTGCATTTGTCGCCTGATGGAACTCCTAAAATGCATTGTGTGCTCAAAAGGGGCCCAGGCTTCTGAATAGGACACTGTAAACCTGATTTCAACAGACTGAAAACAAGATGTGACAAGCAGTTTGACACTGGCCCTCCACTAATTTCCGCTATTTGTAAAGAGGCACATGTGAATGGAAATAGCTCTGCAGAATGGATCCGTGTGGTTGGGGCTGTGTCAGTCCACACACAAAACTGCAGTGCAGGGGAAAATAAGCAGCCATTGATTTCCTGAGAAAGCCCCCTGAGTCTGGGGAAAGCAGCCAATACGGGGCACCAGCTGCTTTCTGCTGGAAATCCTTTGTGGAGGGTATGAAGAGTGGGAGAAAGCTGGAGAAAGCTGGTGGGTATAAAGGGGTGGGGGGCACACACCAGAACCTTGGATAGAAGAGCTGAGATGACCGCCCTGCCGTGCTTCATTCCTCCAACTAAGCATGCTTCTTTCTCAGAAAGTGCAGGGGGGTGGGAGGGGAGCTTCAACAATCCTTACCTTTATTTGTGCAATACTTTGGGAACAGTTCCAATGGGAATTTCTCATGCTCTTTCACGTTCCCTGAATTCTGCTGGTGGTGAGTTCTTGTTTTCTTTAAACTGCTCTATCTAATAAGTATTTGCCTCAAAACCGGAACAAATACTCAGTGTGATTGCAAAAGCTCATTTACATAATTGCATTATGACAACAATTTGAGAAGGATAATAAATGAGGAATATTTTGATGTTTGCTGGCTGTGATGCATAAAATACTCCTGGGTTCCTTTCTGAGTACCTCCATGACAATTTTGCTTGGTAAATGAGAATAAAAATCTCTTTCATGTTTGGGCAATGGGCAATCATTCTTTGTTTCAAGTCAGACACTGCAAGCCGTGTGTCTTACAATGGAGTCAAGCATTCATAAAGGTGTTCCAAGAAAGCCCTGAACAATAAGTTTCAGATGTCCTCCGAAGTCTGAAATATTTGGCAGTGTTTCTACTTTATGAATGCTAGCTGGGAGCACTGCTGTGGAGAAAAGTTGGCCAGCAATAAAAAGCATTTTTTTTCCAAAGCAACTTGGTCATCTGCCTAGAAAGTCATTGGGAAAATATAGATTGTTCCAGGGTTTGGAATTGTCCTATAGAGTAAATAGCAAACAATTAGAGAAAAAAATAAATTTTTTTTTATAAAAATGAAAATAAGATATCTTATACAAGAATGTTTGTGCCCTGTTGGATTTTGCTATATTTCTATTTATAAGGGTATGCAAATCTATTACTTAAAATATGCGATGAATAAATTTAAAGATATGAGTTATCTATAGCTTCGACCTGGAATGTGTCAGATATGGGAATACATTTAAAGAAATTTTTAAATTTAGTTCCAATTCATTCATTTGTATCTTACTAATAGTGAGTATTATTTCTATTTAAAAGCAATGAAATAAAATTTTAATTTTTTTTACTTAATTTAAAAACAGCTTTCAAAGTGACTTACTAGTATAAACAAATTTCAGAGAAAATATATAATGTGCAATGTGTTTGGGAGTCAGAGTCAATCGACCATCTCTATATCAAATGCTAATGACAAATGATTTATTAATTTTCTTTCAGACATGTGCCATATCTCTGTTTGACAGTTTATTTTATTGTATATTTAGAGAATACTAAGACCTTTTCTCTAAAAATATTTTACAACTTAAATATCAATAAATAATATTGATTTTCTTACTAATCCACGTAGTAAGTGAAATTAACATTGGTTTTCTTACTAATCCATGTACTAATTGAAATTATGCTGAAATATCTTGATTGCTTTCACATGCTTCTCTCTTTTTATTCCATATGACTTATATTGTTCTTTTCACAACTCCCTTTCCCAATCCTTATTATCTTTAGTATATAGCATTGCAGGTGGTCTGGTGGTTGGCTTATCTTCCATTTCTAGTCCTGCAAGGCCTGAATTTAGCCAGCTGTGTTATTTGCAATTCAGGGAAGTATCGATTGCCCTGTGTGGCATACATAAAAGCAGTCTGTTAATGGCTCCTTTATACAGAATATTGACAAAATAGTTTTAGAGATCAGCTGGTAGCTGCTATTCTAGAGAACACAGATTTTGGCCTATAAACAGACCACCTCTAAACAAATTATGCTTAATCCTTTAAATAAAATCAAGTTACCATTTTATTGTCCCTGAAGTAGCAGAAAAGGAACGGATGCTAATTCTTCTCACTTTCATGTTTCAGATCCTCTTAGTTTTCGGTTAATGGATGTTTTTAGCCTATAACATATGTGGGCTATGTAGAAATTTGGATTCTAAACTGCACAAGGACTGCCAATGGGTTGCACAGAGTTGAAATGTGTCAGATTTGGCTCTTGCACCCACAATATAAAATTGAACAGTTCTCACACCAAATTTACACAGCAATAAAGGGAGGTAAAAAGTATTATATTCATAGGCAAAAGCCAGAATCCTCCATAATAGTCAGAAATACATTGACCCTGGAAACAATTATCCAAAAGGCAGTATTTTTCTTAAACATTAAGTATCTCAGGAATAACTCATTTCAGAATGCATACTTATCATTTTTTGTTTCTTTCTTTTTTTTTTTTTTGTAGAGACATAGTCTCACTTTATGGCCCTCGGTAGAGTGCCGTGGCCTCACACAGCTCACAGCAACCTCCAACTCCTGGGCTTAAGCGATTCTCTTGCCTCAGCCTCCCAAGTAGCTGGGACTACAGGCGCCCGCCACAACACCCGGCTATTTTTTTGGTTGCAGTTTGGCCGGGCTGGGTTTGAACCCTCCACCCTCGGTATATGGGGCTGATGCCCTACGGACTGAGCCACAGGCGCCGCCCATCATTTTTTGTTTCTAAATGCATCTCCAATATTCAATCTATGATTATTTTTATTCTACTTAAAAATAATCCCTCAAAATTTCCTTTAATAAATTCCATTACATGATCTTGGTCTATAAATATTATTACAACTTCATTATGGAAAGATATTTTCTTGGGTAAAAAGAATTTCTACATTAATAGTTATTTTCTTGCTATAATTTAAAGGTATCATTTTACGGTCTTCTAGCTTTCATTGTTTCTGTTGATAAATAGGCTATTTTTGACCCCATTTAAGATATTTTAAATTTTGTTTGCTTATTTTTTCTATTGTAGATATTTTAAAGATTGTCTCTTTCATGTTTTTAATAGTTTTTATAAAACGTATCTGGGTGTTTGGGGTACATGGGGGTTTTCAAACGTGTAGAGTAGTGATGTCCTTTTACTAGTTTTTGGAAAGCTTTGGAATATCTCAGTGATTATCTCCTGAAAGAGAATTTCTGCTACATTTTCTCCTAGTTTTTTCAGAGGTTATATTACAAATATTTTAAATTTCCTTACTACATTTTTATGTTTCTTACTTTCTCGTGCAATTTTCATCATTTTAGCTCTTAATTCTTCTTTCTGGATAGTTTCTTCTGGTCACGTTTCCAGTGTACTAATACTTTCTGCAGCAGTATCTAATGTACTGTTCAACTGATCTAATGAACTTATAATTTAAGATACATCATTTTTAAGGAGTTTTTAGGAATTTTTCCCAAAGAATTTTCAATATTGTCTTTTATATCTTTGCATAGAGTACATAAACTGTTTTAAATTCTGTCAGATAATTTCTAAATCTGCATTCTCTTATAAATCTATTTCTATTGGCTGCTATTTTTGCTGAGTTTTTCTTTGTAAAATATTTTTTTATGTCTTTATGTACCTGATATTTTATTTTCCACATTGGTTGAAATAATTTGAGTTCAAGAGATTATCTTCCATCAGAAAAAAGTTTCATTTGTTTCTGCCAGTTGACTTGGAGTTCCAGCATACTGAGAATACCTAAATAGAGAGAAGACTTAAAATATAGAGACTGAACTTCACTATTTGTTAGTACTTGTATACTTTTGGTTTATTTGTACTCCTGGAAACAGTACTTTTGGTTCTTGCCCTAAAAAAAAGCCTTAACAGCCCATCATCATTCATAGGCTCTCGGCTCAAGTGTCTTTCCTCTCAGCTCTGTTTAGCTGCAACTCTCAATACTGGCATCTAGGCTCTCAAGATCTCAAGAGCAAGGGGAAAGTTAAGCCTGAACGCATTAATAATGTTATTTGATTAATATTCTTCCGTAGATTTGGGCCAATAATTCTTTGCAATCTTGGTAGTTTCCAGAAGGTTTAAAAATTAATTTCTAATTGGGCCCAACCTTTGTAGTTGTCTTTAGTGGAATGGTCATCCAATTTCCTAGTCTACTATTAATAGAAGACGTAGTTTCAAATTAAACCAAATGTTAATTCAAAATCTGAGCTCGTTGTTCAGGATGACCATTTCCTGTTTCATGAACCAAAATATGCTTCACATATTCAATCACTATTGGAATGCAGCTTTAGGGAAAAAAACAGTGTGTCCCCAAACTCACCATACATATGGAAAATGGGAAATTGGAGCTAAATTGTAACTTTATTTGCAAAATATTTGGTATAAAATTTTACAAAGATATGGCCAACATGTAGTAGAGAATACTTTGTAAATACTTTATAAAATTTTATGTTGAATATTTTGTAAAGAAAGGTACATCTAGCTACAGTTTCCTATTTTCCCTGTGTATGTTGACTTTTGGCACATACTGTAATGTCTTGGCTTATTAATTTTCTTTGAAATTTTATACACTAAATTGTACCTCTTATGTGTTTTAAATATTTCTTCTGATTTCTGGTGTTTTCCATTGGAATCACTGTTTTTAGTATCTAGTTTGCTTTACCTCCACCTTCAGGTAACTATACAACCTGAGCTGCCCATTAGGAGTAGAAGATTCTCAGAGTCACCAAGCCCTAAAGTTATCATGGACATGGGAATGAATCATCAGACAATGAAAATATAATAAAAATTTCATAAAATAGAAATCAATAATGCAATAGAGAGGATCAATACAGCAAAAGTTGATTATTTAAAATAGCCATAACATTGGAAACATTAATCACAAAAAAGAAGATTCATAAGTAAAATATTAAGAATGAAAAGAAATTTATCAATATACATAAAAATCTTTATTATTAAAGATAAAATGAAAATCATTAGTATTTCATTCTAACAAATATGAAAACCTAGATGAGACTTATTGGGGCTCAGGGGTCCTGGCTCCCTAAAGCCAATTGACCTGGTTCAATTATTTGGTTGAGTTAGAACGTTCAACTGAGGCATGGTAGGAGTTGAAGCAAAAATGAGTGGAAACTAAAAATTAACTGGAGCAGCCCAGATAGCGTGACTAGAAAGTAAAGGTAACCTGCATGAGTTTCATTGTAACAAAGAGAAATTTTATTAGGAAGAACAAAAAGAAAGTTTGGAGCACTTTCAAAGAGAGTTGGAAGTGAGTCCCTCTCATACTGGGAGAAGAGGTGAGAGAGAGGGAGATGCGAAGGCCTGCAGAGGTGAAAATACCCTCTTTCTCCCCATGTGAAATTAACGGCAAGTCTCTCATTGGCCTCTCTGCCTCCAGGTATTATTACCCTTTTCTACTGGTCATTGGTTATTGTCTCTTTCTACTGGTCATTGGTTACTAGGGTACCTCATATCCACATTCTTAGGGGCCCTCCAGACACCTTGCTTCAACAGGCCGGGGTTTCCTCGACCTTCCTTGAAGCCCCTTTCTTAGCGTCTCTTCTCTAGCTGATACATTTCTAGAAGACTAACACTTACCAAAGTTGATTAGGAAAAAAATTATTTACATAAGCTATTTAAAAAGTGCCCATAAAGAAATCAAAGATCTGAAGATTTTAAATACAAATTCATAAAATTCTTAAGGAACAATTTGTAACAATTTTTCTGAAAGTATAAAACAGAGGGAATACATACACATACACCATGTTCATTTTATGAAGCAAGTAAATTCTTGACAACAAAATTTGAATTCTGACACCAAGTGCTCATGAGAATGTGAAGAAATGGCAACTATTATATACTGATACTAGAGATATACATCAGTACATTCATTTTACAAAATCTGACCATGTAAAATTGCATTTCTAGCTATACATCCTAAATAGAGCTTCTTAAAATCTTACCAGAAGCTTTACATTGTATCTATTTACACACTCACACATACACATACACAGAAATCGTGAACCAATCGTTATTATTATGTCTAATGCTTTTAATATTTTAGTTCTATAATTTTTAATAAAATTTTGGTCATGCATTACTAAATCAATTTCATATTCCACTAATGGTTTTTAAATATCAGCTTGAAAAACTTCACATTAGAAAAACTTTAATGATTGAATGCTAGATGTACAAAATACTATTAGCACCATTTTTCAAAATAACAAAATTATGTAAAATAATTCCAACTTTCCCTCAATATTCAAGTATATCAATAAATGTAAGATGTTTATCTAATGATTATAAACTAATAAATGTTATAATTTTATTACACACATCAATAAGAATGAATTTATAGTGTTGAGCTAAAAAAAGCAAGTTGTAAGAGAACATACATTGTATGATTTCATTAGAATTATTAGGTGCATGATTTCATTAGAATTATTAGGTGCAAATCTAAACTCAACTAGATAATAAATTGTATAAGAAGCTTGCATGACTTCCCTGAAAAAAAGAAAATCTTTTCACAACTTGTAGGTTTGCGATTTCAAAAAGATCTCAACACAAAGTATAGTGCTACAAATGGGTGGATTATAGTGCAAATTGAGTCCACATTCCTACAGTATCTCTTATTTTAAAATTAGGGTATTGCAGGAAAGAGTGGGCTCCAAAAAGTTAGGATGGAGATGTCTCCCAGATTCTATAAAGGTAGAGTCAGTATTATGGTTATGGTAACTTTATTACTTATGGAGGCAACTGACCCTCTCAACTATCAATATTTACTATGATAACATCATTAGTATGTGATAATTAAGAATATATAAGGAAAATATAATGCTTTGACAATGAGCAAGAACAACTCAATCTAGTATGGACTAAAATTCATCCAAGATTGCCTTGTCAATATTATGTTCTCACTAGTCACCCACAGACTAATCAGCTACTGTTTAACTTACACAGTGAAGTCCACTCAAACTAGAATTATACCAATTTGTCAAATATTTCATCTGACAAACATTCAAGTACCTCATGTGTGAGATATTGTATTAAAAACTCAATTACAACCCTGATGTTGTTTCAATATTATTAAAAATAACTCTCATTATAGAAATAAAATACTTTCATGAAATATTTCCATGAATTCTTTATAATATACTTGCTCACAAATGTGTCACCAATATGTTTGCTAGAATTTCCATCAATGTTTACCTCTATCTCTTCCACATTACTTATGAATTCCTGGCTTTAGTCTTCTATTAATTGTTTGCAGACATCTTATAATGATATTTTTATTATGAGATGCTTCATAGCAGTTTTGGAGAAAGGGAGAATATAATGAAGTTATACACATAACCGAAATATTGTTACTTAATGATTAATATTAGCATCAAAACTACTTAAACCAGTTTTCAAACATTTTTTTAAACTTGTAGTTTTTACGGGTTCATAATAGTTGTATATCTTTATATACCACTATGTGATAGTTTGATACAGGCATACAGCGTGAACTGATCAAATCAAAGGAATTGGCATATCTATCTCCTCAGACATTTATCATTTCTGTATGTTAAAACATGTCAATTCCACTCTTTTACTTATTTTAAATTATACCATAACTTATTATTGATTATAGTCAAAAGACTACAATCAATGTGGTGCTATCAAATACTGTGTATTCTATTTAACTACCTAACTGTATTTTTTGCACCCATTAATTGTTCCTGCTACCCTTCCCAGCCTCTGTTAACCATTGTTCTACTCTCTGTCTCCGTGAAGTCAAACGTTTTTAATTTTTAGCAATTTTAACAATTGTGAGTGAGGACATGAGATTTGTCTTTCTGTGTGGGCTAATTTCACTTAATGTTGTCTAGTTGCATCCATGTCATTGCAAATGGCAAGATTTCAGTCTTTTTGTTGCTATATCATATTCCATTGTGTATTTTTCACCACTTCTTTAACCATTCATACATTGATGGACACTTAGGTTGATTCAAATCTTGGCTATTGTGAATAGTACTGCAATAAACATGGGAGTGCAGGTATCTTTTTGAGATACTGAATTCCACGCCTCTGGATGGATTGCCAGCACTGGGATTGCTGAATCATTTGGTAGTTCTATTTTTAGTTTTTTGAAGGGCATCAATATTCCAGAGTTGTTATACGAATTTATATTCCTACCAACAGTGATTAAAGGTTCCCATTTCTCCAAATTCCTGCCAGCACTCATTATTGTCTGTCTTTTTGATAAAAGAAATTTTAAGTGGGGTGATATAATATCTCATTGTAGTTTTTATTCATATTTTCTAATGACTAATGAAGTTTAACAAGTTTTCATATACCTATTGGCCATTTGTATGTCTTCTTTTGAGAAATATTTATTCATATACTTTGCCCATTTCAAAAACATCTATTATCTGATTTCTTCCTATTGAGTTGTTGGAGCTCCTTATATATTCTAGTTACAAATATTTTCTCCCATATTATAGGTCACCTATTCCCTTTGCTGATTATTTCTTTTGCTGTAAAAAAGCTTTTTAGCTTGATGTAATCCCATTTGTCCAATTTTGCTTTGGTTGTCTATGCTTTGGGGATTACTAAGGAAGTTCTCAGACTAATGTCCTGAAGGATTTTTTTTTTAGTAGTTTCCTGTCTTAGATTCAAGTCTCTAACCCATTTTCCTTTGATTTTTGTAAATGATGAGTGATAAGGGCCTCATTTCATTCTTCTGCATATAGATATCCAGTTTATCCAGCACCACTTAATGAAGAGACTCCCCTTTCCTCACTGTATATTCTTGAGACCTTTGTTGAAGATACACTCAATGTAGATGTGTGGATTTATTTCTGGGTTATCTACTCTGTTGCATTGGTCCCTATGTGTGTTTTTATGTCAGTACCATGCTGTTTGGTTACTATAGCTTGGTAGTGTAATTTGAAGTTGAGTAATATTATTCTTCCAGTTTTGTTCTTTTTTCTCAGCATGGCTTTGGCTATTCTGAGTCTTTTGTGTTTCCATATAAAATCAAGAATTACATTTTCTATTTTATTTTTTTTGAAGAAAGTCCTTGGTGTTTTGATAGGGATTTCATTGAATCTGTGGATTAATTAGGGTAGTATGGAAATAATTAATAATATTAATTCTTCCAATCCATGAGCATGAACCATCTTTTCAATTTTTTGTGTCCCTTTCAACTTATTTCATCAGTGAAAGAGATCATTCACTTCTTTGATTAAGTTTATTCCTAGGTACCATGCGTTTTGTTTTATCTGTAGCTGTTGTAAATGGGATTACTTTCTTGTTTTTTTTTTTTTTTTTTCAGGTCATTTACTATTGGCATAGACACATGTTTTGTAGCATGATGATTTCATATCCTGCAATTTTATTGAATTTGTTTATCAGTTCTAACAATTTTTATGTGAAATTTTTAGTCTTCTCTAGACTTAGATCAGGTCACCTGTAAACAAGCATGATTTAATTTTTTTTTTACAATTCGGATGCCTTTTATTTCTTTCTCTTGTCTGATTGCTCTAACTAGAACTTCTAGTAATATGTTGAATGACAGTGGTAAAATGGGCATCCTTGTCTTATTCTAGATTTCAGTTTTTTCTTATTCAGTATGATACTAGCTGTGAGTCTGTCAATATGGCTTTTATTATGTTGAAATAAGTTGTTTTACGGCCAGTTTTTTTTAGTTTTTATCATAAAGGAATGTGGAATTTTATTGACTTTTTTTTTTTTTTAGTATCAACTGGAATGATCAAATAGTTTGTCATTTGTTCTGTTGATAAGATACATCACATTGATTGGCTGTGTACAGTGAGGCATCCTTACATCCATGAGATTAAATCCCATGTGATCATGAATAATCATCTTTTCAATGTGTTGTTGAATTTGATTTGCTAGTATTTTTTAAGGATTTTTATGCCGTTGTTCTTCAGGGATACTTAAATATAGTTTTCTTTTTGTATTGTGTTTTTGTCTGGTTTTGGTCACCGTGATTATCAGGCCTCATAGCATGGATTTGTGAATGCTCCCTCCTTCTCAATTTTTTGGGATATTTTAAATAAAATGCATATTAGTTCTTCTTTGAATGCTTGGTAGAATTTAGCAGTGAGACTATCAGATCCTGGACTTTACTTTAATGGAGATATTTTATTGCTACTTCAATAAAATAGGTTGATATTGGTTTATTCAGGTTTTGGATCTTTTCCTTTTCAAATCTTGCTCTAGGTTGTACATGTTTTGGAATTTATCCATTTCTTCTATGTGTTCCGATTTATTGGCATATATTTCCTCATGATAGTATCTAATGATCTTTTGGAGTTCTGTGGTATCATTTGTAATGTTTCCTTTTTCTTGTTTCATTTTATTTCTTTGACTCTTTTCTCTTTTCTTCATCTGGGTAAAGGTGTGTCAATTTTGTTTATCTTTTCAGAAAACCAATTTTTAATTTCATTGATCTTTTGTATTTGGGGGGTTTGAATTTCATTTATTTGTACTCTGATCTTTATCAGTTTTTTTCATGTTCTAATTTAGGGTTTGGTTTGCTCTTACTTTTCTAGTGCTTTGAGATACATCAATGATTTGTTTGAAACTGTTTTGCTTTTTCAGTATAAACATTTATAAGTTTTTCCTTTATTATTGGATTACAAAATACAATAGGTTTGGACATATTGTGTTTTTTTCCCAAGAATTTTAAAATTTCCTTCTTAATCTCTTCATTGATTCACTGATCCTTAGGAACGTATTGTTTAACTTTTTAATTTTTTAAAAAATGTTTTGTGGCCTTACTTGTGATCGATCCTTGAGAATGATCCATGAGTTGAGGAGAATAACATGTATTCTGTAACTGTTGGATGAAACATTTAAAAATATCTATTAGTTCCATTAGGTCTATAGTGTATATTAAGTCCAGTGTTTCTTTGTTATTTTTTTTCCTGAATGTTTATCCAATGCTGAAAATGGAATGTTGTGACCTCTGGCAATTACTGTATTGGGGTCTATCTCTCTTCCTGTAGCATTCATCATATTTGCATATATTCCTGGTTCTTTAGTGTTGAGTGCATGTATATTTAGAATTCTTTTATTCCCTTATTGAATGACTCTTTTATCAATATATAATGATCATCTTTGTTTCCTTTTGTTTTTTTGTCTTGAAATTTATTTTGTCTGGTAGAAGTATTGCTACTCCTATTCTTTTTCAGTTTCTGTTTGCTTGGAATATTTTTTTCTCTCCCTTCATTATCAGTCTACGTGCCTCTTTATAGGTGAAGTGGGTTTCTTGCAGGCAACATATCATTTGGTCTCATTTTTTAATGCATTTAGCCACTCTTTTTTTTGATTACAGAGTTTAGTCCACTCCCCTCCAGTGTTATTATTGATAGATAAGGACTTACTAGTGCCATGCTTTTATTTTATTTTGGGTTGTTTTCTAGTCCTCTCTTTTTTTCTTATTTCCTTTCTGTCTTCCTTTTTTTAAAATGACTTTCTTTGGGAGTGTGTTTTAATATCTTGCTTTTTGTGTGTATGATGTATGTGTATCTGTTATGGGTTTTTTGATTTGAACTTACAATGAGCCTTTTAGAAAACATTTTATATCCAATTATTTTAAGCAAATGACAGATTAACTCTGCTTACAAAAGGTAAACTAACAAGCAAAGAGAAATCTAAAAGAAATTCTATACCTTACTTGCATCTTACCTTTTTGACATTTTTTGTTTCCATTTATATATTTTGATACTATCTATATCAAAATATAGTTTTGTTAGTAGTTGTTACTCTTGATAAGTTTGTCTTTAAATCTTTGTACTCAAGGTGTAAGTGGATTACACATTGCAATTATTGCAATAGAATATTCTATATTTGCTAGTTTTATACCTTTGGATGATTTCTTATAGTTTACTAATCTTCTTTCCTTTCAGATTAAATAGCTCCTTTTAGCAATCCCTATAGGACCAGTCTGGTAGTGTTTAAATTCCTCAGCTATGTTTGTTTGGGAAAGTCTTTATTTCTCCTTAATGTTTGAAGGATATTTTTGCAGGACATAATATTCTAGTGTTAAAGTCTTTTTTTTTCCTGTTAGTATTTTGAATATGGCATGTCACTCTCTACTGGCCTGTAACTTTTCTACTAAGAAGTCTGCTTCTAGATACATCAGAGATCCTTTATATGTTATTATGATTTTCTCTTTTTTCCTTCTTCTCTTAGGACCTTTTCTTCATCAGTGATCTTTGGGAGCTTGGTTACTAAATGTCTTGTTTGAGTTAAATCTGCTTGGTGTTCTCTCACCTTGCTGTGCATGGATATTTTTAACTTTCTCTAGGTTTGGAAAGTTCTTTGTTATTATTTCTTTGAATAAAACTTATAACCAAATCTCTTTCTCTCTACCTCTTCTTTAATGCCAGGAAAACTTAGATTTTCCCTTTGAGGCTATTTTCTAGATCTTGCAGCTTTGCTTCCTTGCTTTTTCTTTTTTTCTCTTTTGACTGTATATTTTCAAATAGTCTATTTTTAAGCTCAGTAATCTTTCTTCTGCTTGATCACTTCTGCTACTGAGACACTATACATGATGCATTTTTCGGTTTCTCAACTGAATTCTGAAGCTCCGGAATTTCAGCTTCATTTTTTTTTTTTTGTTGTTGTTGTTGTTATTTAACTCATTTTGTGAAATTTTTCTGATAGGCTTCTGAATTTCTTCTCTGTGTTGCCTTGAACTTCATTGTGTTTCTTCAAGACAGCTATCTTGAATTCTTTTTCTGAAGGGTCACATGCCTCCATCCCTTCAGGATTGGTCGCTAGGGCCTTATTTAGTTCATTGGTGATGTCTTGTTCTCTCAGGTGTTCTTGATGTTTGTGGATGTTCCTCAATGTCTGGATATTGAAGAGTTAGGTATTTATTTTAATCTTTGTAGTCTGGGTTCTTTTGAACACATCCTTCTTGAGAAGGCTTTCCAGATATTCAGAGGGAATTAACTGGTATGACCTACATCCTCAGTCACTGCAGCCAAATCAGCACTGGGGTTGCCCAGTAATTCTGTAACTTTTAGAGACTACCGTTGGTACAGCCTTGGTGATCTTGGATAAGATGGGGGAAATTGCCTGAATTTCCATGTGAATTATTTGGCTCTTCTCTCTCACTCTTTTTGCTAGGCTGCTGGAATTGTACGAGGAGTGACATAAAACTCTCTTATGGCCACCAGAGCCAGATCACTTCTGAAGCCATCCCAGACTCACCCAAAGGCCATGGTAACTGTTTCATGGCTGCCTGTGACATTTATTCCAAGCTCAAGTGCTCTTTAGTCATCAGGTGGTGAATCCTGCCAAGAGTAGGTCCTTGGTTCAGGATAGCATGTTTCCTTCTGGTTAGGGTAGTCCAGAAATGTTGCCTTGGAATTAAGGTCTGGATTTTGGGGCTTCAAGAGTCTGTTTGGTACTTTATTTTACTGTGGCTGAACTTGTACCCAAGTTGCAAAACAAAGTCTTCTGAACTTTTCCATTTTCTTTCTCCAGTGGTAAAAGACCCCTGTAGTTTGGGGTAAGGCAACTTGTAGTGTCTCACTGGGTCATGTTCACCCGAACCCCACTGTCTACAGGCCAGCACAGCTGCAGCAATTGTCCATGGACTGCAGCTTGTGACCTGACTGACTTATGAATTTATTCCAGACTCCAGGTTCCTTTTTGTTAGCAGGTGGTGGAAATAGGTAGAACTAGGTTTTGGATAGAAGATTTCCCTTGGGAGAAGTTGGTCTAAATGTTCCCTCCATGGACACTGGAGGGAATTCTGCTCTGTTCTGTGTTCCCCTGTGCCAAGGCAGTCCTGAGTTTCTATTCCAACCCCCCACAGTCACTTCACTCTCCCTCCTCTGTACACAGATTCTCTCCCCAGTCTGCATGGTGAAGTGACAGTACTAGGAAGTAGGCAATAGTGGTGTACGCAATGGAAGACCATCTCTTCTGCTCTCTTCAGTGCCTTTGCCTTGATACAATGTTAAAACCAGGTAGTATGGTCACTCACCTGATTTTTGATTCTTCTGAAGGTATTTGCTTGCATGGATAGTTGAATTTGGAGTGAGATGACACTGGAGGTATCTGTTTGGCCATCTTGCTCCATCAGCTTTCTATGGCATCACTTATGCCATTTTAAACTCTGAACACCTTTAAAGGATTTTCCGAAAACCTTAATCAAATGTATAAATAAGTCATTATTAAAGAAATAAACAATAGAACAAAAAACTGCAGTCACATTAAGACCAACAAAGTAAAGTTCGTCTTTGTCTTAAAAAATGCCCATACAGGGCGGCGCCTGTGGTTCAGTGGGGAGGGCGCCGGCCCCACATGCCGAGAGTGGCAGGTTCAAGCCCAGCCCCGGCCAAACTGCAACCAAAAAATAGCCGGGCGTTGTGGCGGGCGCCTGTAGTTCCAGCTGCTTGGGAGGCTGAGGCAAGAGAATCGCGTAAGCCCAAGAGTTAGAGGTTGCTGTGAGCCGTGTGACGCCATGGCACTCTACCTGAGGGCGGTACAGTGAGACTCTGTCTCTACAAAAAAAAAAAAAAAAAGAAAAGAAAGAAAAAAAATGCCCATACAGTTCTCTGCAACACAAAGAAGCAAGCCTGTCTCCTAATACATTAGAAATCAGCAGAGAAACTTTAAGGAGAACATTTAGAATGCACGTTGTTCCCTTAGACACACTAAAGTCATTTACATGTATATCAAACTTATATTTCTAAAATTAGAATGTCATACACAACTTGATTGAACTATATTTGTTTGTTTTGTGTTTTGCTTTCTCTGTGGGTAAGCACATCAAAGCCAAGGTCTGAATGGGTTAGGGGAGACCAGCTACAAGATGATTGGCTTGCTGTTATAGAAAAAAGTTGACTGGAAATAACCATGAACTTTAAGTGTTACTGCCTCAAAGAAAGTGAAAAAAATGTACATATGTGTCTGCAATGCTGTCCTCATTTTCAAGCTTCCTAGTGCAAAGAAAACTGGATAGTCATGTTTAACACTGGAGAATAAATATATAAAATAAGTATCAGGTATAAAAAAGCCTAAAAGAATAGCATAAAAGTTGATTTCTTTTCTTTCCTTTGGCAGGTATCAAAGTTTGGAATATGATTGTCTGGTGGAATATTGATAGGCAGTTTCCTTACTTGTGTGATCCTAAAAGACAGTCTTGGGAGTCAGGAGCATTGAAGAGTTAAGTTAAAGGTTTTGTGCCTTTTTGCGATACTCAAGAATACATAATAGGTTTCTTCAAATTAGGGTGGTTGTTGTTAATGGATAATGCCTTTTTCTTCGGAACTTCTCCCTCAAGTTTTAGAGATTATTAATATCTAGTTTATGTCCTTATTCTTCCTACTCATATTTTCTGCTAATAAATTCATCATAACGTAATTATGAAATTTTGGTCACAGGTATATTTTTAGTGCTCAGGACAGTGGTCAATATGACATAGCTGTTCAGTAAATATCTGTTTAACATAAGGATTGACAAACGTGTCCTCTAAAAGATAGACTGCAAATATTTTTAGGTTTTGCCAAGTTTTTATCACAACTACTCAACTCTGTCTTTGTAATGAGAAAGCAGCCAAAGGCAATATATAAAAAAATTAGAGTGGCTGTCTTCCAATAAAACTTTATTTATAAATGTAGAAGATGCACTGGGTTAGACTATGAGCTGCGATTTACCAACTGCTGGTTTAAAGAATGTCTAAATAGGGCGGTTCCTGTGGCTCAGTGAGTAGGGCGCTGGCCCCATATGCCGAGGGTGGCGGGTTCAAACCCAGTCACGGCCAAACTGCAACAACAAAAAAAAATAGCCGGGCGTTGTGGTGGGCGCCTGTAGTCCCAGCTACTTGGGAGGCTGAGGCAGGAGAATCGCCTAAGCCCAGGAGTTGGAGGTTGCTGTGAGCTGTGACGCCACGGCACTCTACCGAGGGCCATAAAGTGAGACTGTGTCTCTACAAAAAAAAAAAAAAGAATGTCTAAATATATAAATTCTTAGCAACCAAATTTCTCCTTAATTTTGAGAAAGAAAGAACCAAACTCATGTTCATATTGCTAAAAGAATTATTTTTAGATATTTGATGTTTAAGAAATATATAAAGATGAGAAATGGTCATATGACAAAGCTCCAATTTATTTCACTTACTCAGAACCAGTTTCTTACATCAGTGACAAGTAGAAATAGAGCAGGTCCAGTAGCACCGAGGGTGGACCTCCATACATCCTTGAGAAGAGTGGGGCTCCGTCCCATTCACCATCATAAAAAAGAAGCTGGGCTAAAATTGGCCGAAAACAAACACATTGGAGAATGAGGGAAGAAGAAATTATTTTTAACATAATTTTTATTGTGCTAATTTGTGGCTTACTCTTTTTAGAATTGCTCATAAGGAACGTTGCCAAATTATGTCAGAAATGCTGAGAACTCTTGTTCCAGTAACATTCCAGAATAGAGTTTATAGCCTCCATGGTGAGTACAATAGCTGATTATCCCCATATATCACATTCTTGGCAGTAATGACATTTTAACAAATCCTGAAAGTTAAGAATTCTCTTCTGAGTTTTTCACTTGTGTATATGGACATGCCCAGTTTTTAATTGGCTTTGGACAAGTAGTCCATAGAAGTCTAAAAGAAGTATACTATGGATATGAGCTTTTATGGATGCAATAAGGTAGGTCAACAAAGTGTCTTTTTTTTTTTGGTCATGTATCCCATTACTAATAGAAGATTACATACTGTAGTAGACATAGTTTAGAAGGCAGCATGACAATCCCCTGGGATGCTGTGCAGAAACTTGTCACATCGCAAAGATTCTAACCTTGGCACATGACATAATTAGGACAAATTTAGTTTTCCTCATTTCCCTGGTTGTTGGAGGTCGACTCAAACCTTGGTCATTTGCAGTATAAATGTGGGACAGCAGATGAGCACACAATCTCTGATTAAATATTCTCGAATATTGAATATACATATTTTATATATATATATATATATACACACACACACACAGGCTTTTAGAAAATGGAGAATTGAGCTGCTTTCAACTTCAAACTAGTCTTAATTACTGACTACTGAGATAATTTTAGGGCATTAGGGATGTACATGCTGATGGTCAGGAGAAAAATGGGGACAACTTAAAGATTAGAGAGAGATACAGGGAAATTTGGTGCAGAAATGTAAAACCAAATTCTTTTATTAAATGTGTTAAAAGGAATAAGGGTGACAGCCCTAAACCGTGTTGAGTCTGAGGCATGTATCTCTGTTTTTTCCCACTATTTTGCCTGCATGTGTGTGTGTGTGCATGTGTGCACACAAGTAAGTGTACATGGCCTAGGAGAGTAAGATACTACAGATTTTCCGACTAAGCCTCATTGGCCCTTAAGTTGCCATCTCTAAACTCTAAATGTGACAGCCTGAAAGAGGCTTTGTACATCAAAATGCCTAGGTACCCAGATTCTTTGGGAGACAGTGAGTTTGGGCTCCGCTAATTGCTATTATACATGACATAATTTTCTCAGTGCTTTTATATGACAATATTAAATTAATCATGTGACTCACCAAAGATTTTTAGTTTTTTAGATACTGCTTTATAATTAATAAAGGGTTAAATTTGCAATCAGTGGCATAATTAACATACCTACTAACACTTCTTCCTTCTGTATGAAAAAAATATTTTTAATAATAATTATGTCAAGGGTGGTGCCTGTGGCTCAAGGAGCAGGGTGCTGGCCCCCTATAGGAGGTGGAGAGTTCAAACCTGACCCCAGCCAAAAACTGCAACCAAGAAAAAAAATAATAACAATAATTATGCCAAACAATAATTCTAATAGTTTTCTGGATTTATTTAAAAATTGTATGATAATGAACATTTATGAAAGATTATTAAATATCAACTCTATGATATTATTCAAGTTAAGTAAAATATTGAATGTGTGAACTGAAATGTGTATTTTTCAAACAAAAATAGTACATCTATAGTTTGTATTCTAATTCACTGGTTTAATTTTAAATGTGCTAAGTGTTTGCACAGAGTGACTAAATGTATATAACTCAAGTTCTGCCTCTTCATATTTATTGTCAGTGTGCTAATAATTTTTATTTAGATTCATCAATGCAGGACTATGGACTGCCAAAAGGGTTGAAAATACTAACTGTAATCAACAGAAGATGGAACCATTTTGAGTTGTTACAAACTTACGCGCTACAGCTTTTTTTGTACTTGAATCTATCAGGTCATGTAATAGGACTGAAGAGAGAAAAGTACTCCAAATTAACATCCGTGTAGAACACATTTTTTTCCTATATAATAAAAATGTGCTATTTTGAAGACTAAACACAACAATTGCTTAGAACTTAGATCAATGAAATACTTTTTTAGAAAGAATATTTTATCACTGATAGTATTCAAATGTCTGGTGCATGGTGATAAAAAGACTAGTTTGGGGTTGGATTGTTATTGTTTTAAATTCCTTAGATGCGACACACACTCCCTTATTGCTGGCACTTATTTGGGGAAGGGGCGACCATCATATTTCACATTCTTCAGAAGGGTCTATTTAACCAGAACTTATTGTCTCTCCATAGAAGTGTTAATTAAGTTAAAAAGAGGCATATTGAGCTTTTATATTAGTGAATTTTAATTTTAATCTCACAAATTACTAGCTAGATGACCAATACATTGATGGTTTTAAAACATTTCTGAGCTTATTTTGTTAAGTGGAGAGAATATGAATACACATTTGTGAGTGGCACATAGGTGAACACAAAAAATACTCACCTGTGGCTCAGTGAGCAGGGCGCCGGCCCCATATGCCGAGGGTGGCGGGTTCAAACCCAGCCCCGGCCAAACTGCAACAAAAAAATAGCCGGGCATTGTGGCGGGCGCATGTAGTCCCAGCTACTCGGGAGGCTGAGGCAGGAGAATCGCCTAAGCCCAAGAGCTGGAGGTTGCTGTGAGCCGTGTGAGGCCACGGCACTCTACCGAGGGTAATAAAGTGAAACTCTGTCTCTACAAAAAAAAAAAAAAAATACTCATTAAATTAATCCCAAGAGGAACAAAGAGCTGAGATAAAGCCAAAGCAAAGAGGGAAAAGTATCTGTGGAAGACAAATCAGATTTGTGTTCGTTCTGATCCACCTAGAGGTGAGAAACAGAAGACTGTGCCTGTCATCTAAGGAGAGGGTACATTTCATTAGAACCTGGTTTGAGCATGCACTATGAATATGTTTGGTTTTAATTTTTTCTATGCCAATGTGTGTAAGGCTATATATTTGCACCATTAGAAAACATAGTCTGTTCTTTATTTTTCTTCTTGAGTTGTGTTTAAATACCATGTTCATATTTTATGACCTCTAATCAGAAGGGAATTTAAGCTGCTTTGTCTATTCATATTATTTTGGGGGCATTTTACACTCAGGGCTACGAATTATAGACTGAAAATCTTTTATTGAAAAGGAGTCCTCTTTGGATTATAAGTACATCAACAATCACAGAAACAGGCAGCCTCGCCCCAAAAGGAGTGATCTCAACAGGATGTATAATTTGTCTCCCATGCCCCAAATAGAGTCAAAACATTCATAATTTGAACCTGATTAGATTGAGTTGTTCAACTGTTTTCCAAAACAGACCCTCAGAGCAAAGTTCTGAACATGCTCTCCAATTCCGCAATAATTTGAATAATGATTCCAAACTCTTATTATGGAGTAAAAATTTATTAATAATCCTCAAAATTTTTCAAAGCCAACCCACAAATGTTTTCTTTGTGATGTATTGTTGCAACCATGGAACCAAAGTTTGATTTTCCAGTGTCTTTTCCAATTATATCAACATGACTATAATCTGGGCCAATAAAATACCCATGTGACTTGCACTCATGTACCCCTGGTCTCTTTAGAGTTAGATATTTGTTTTTCTTTAAAAAGCATATTGAACCCAATTCTCCCACAGTGTAAAAGACATAAATCCAGCCACAAGGACAAATGTATTGTAAACGTAAGGATATTTATACCCCAATTTTCCTCCTTTTATTTAAACCCAGCTTAGATTCTCCTAAATAGGAGTAAAAAAGACTTTATAGTTTTGGTTTGTAAATATGCTTTTCTGCCTATTAAAGCAAAATAAGTAAAATAAAATTGATAACAATAACAAGTAAATTAACAACTTTGGTTAGAAAATGCTAATTCAGTGACCGCATTCTTCCATATACTATGAATAGGGCAAATTTATGACCTCCACTGTCAACACATATCCCCACAGTAAGGCAGCCTCAGAAGGCAGGTTTCGTTACCCTCCCCAGATGACCAAACTGTTTCTTCTAACCCCAAATGGTATCCTTCCAAGCTCAGCCTGCATGTTGCTCCTCTATGAATCAGCTAAGTGTTTTTGTAATGAGCCTATTGGGCTGCATTTAGTTGAAAGTTCTGAAATATATTGATATTTGCATGTTCTATAGAAATGTGATTCTCCATCACTTTTAGATAAAGAACTTTCCTGATGATCTGATGAAAATGATGTATAGACACATAAAACATCACATACAAATTCAAGAGGTTCATAGACCCCCCAAATTTGGATCCCAGTTTGAGATCCTTTGTTTTGGGGGGCCCATTATAAGTGTTTGGTCACTCTTAGAAGCACCCCAGATAGCAATTCCGATCGGAGAAGGTGGCAGCAATCAGCTCCCTGCAGCTTCCTATGTCCTTTTAAACTCTGAAAGAATGCATCTGAAAAAGAATTTAAAACAAATATTGTTTTGCTTTTTAAACATCTATTACTATAATAGAAAACTCATTTTAGGAAGGCTTTTTAATTTTTTTGTTGGGGGGGGGGTGGGCGTCCAGTATGTTGTTTGCTCTACAAAAACAGAGTGACTCTTCATAAATTAGTAGATTATCAGGACATCACCTGCCCCAAGACTGCAGACTCACCAGGGGTCACAAAACAAGCCTGCAAACAAGGGAGGGGACTCACATTGTGAAAACTAAACCTCCTTTATCTTGTCACCACAATTCAGGTGATTGCCAGAGCACCTAATACATAACAACGGATTAGTTATAAGTTCAAAGTGCAAGGCCGTGTTGAAATCTGGGAACATGTTTAATTTTTATCTTGCTAGCTATGTCATTGGTTTTAATATCCCTTGCTCTGAATCACCAGCTAAAATGTGCTACGTGGAGTGGAGATGGGTCCAATGGTGAAAAGCACACAATTTATTTTGAGTATCATGTAAGTGGACATATCTGCTCTCTTTCAAATAATCATTTTTGCTCTAGATCTGTAGTCAGCTGCAATGTCATTTATATACATGAACCTTTGGAATTGTTCATGGTATCTGTTTCATTTATTATACTTGCAGTTATCAAAATCCTAACTCTATGTGTTTTTCTAATGTGACTGTTTTATGGACAGTGTTTAACAAAGTGCTATTCTCATTCATTCTCTGTCAGGCCCTGTGCTGAACACCTGCGTCAGTTTACTTAATATGCTAACCCTATAAACCGGCTAGTGTTGTCCCTGTTTTAGACGGAGAAACAGAAACACAAGAGCGGAGTTGCTCACAGTGATAAATTGAGTCACAGTGGAGCTGCAATTGAGAGGCACAGCCTCCAACCCAGAGCATGAGCTCTTACCTACCATCCATCATGTATTAGGTGGAGTGAATTATTTACTCTGGATTAAACAATTACAGCGTTTTTCCCCCACATCTTTCCCCACCTTGCTTGGCAGAGGTGATGGGAAGAATGATAACAAAGACAGTCTGTTTGAAAGATCAAGAGTCCAAGTTCCAGAGTTGCTGACTGTCCCAGGCCACCAACTGTGCAGCATTTCAAAATGTGTCTATTCAAATTCTGAGACAAGGGTCAGACTAGTGGCTCTATCCTCTCTTTACGTTATACAAAGCTCTTGTCCCTTGATTTACAAAAGGTCTAGAGTTCTATGAAGATGTCCTGTTTCTTCAATTTAACTCTTCTCTCATCTTGACAAGTGGTGATACCGAGAGAACTACCAAGGGGTTAATGGAGGATTAGTTGGCAATGGTTAAATTTCAGAAAAGAAGTCACTCCAGGGATCAGTTAAATTCAAAGGCTTCTCAGTAAAAACATTTACTTTTTGCTGATGAGTGCAAGGAAACAGTAGAAAAAGCTTTCCCATATTGCTATATTTTACAATTTATAAAGCAATTAAAAGGAAAGTTATCTAATGCCTTTTTGCAGCGATAAAATATGAGTGTTTTTTGCATAGAAAATTATAATTAAAAAGCATCACAATAAGCCATAATCCTACCATCCACATAATATAAATTGGCATGATATTTATGTAGGCCTTTATGTGTATCTCTAAGCAGTTACACTCTGAATAGTTAAACCATACAGAGCAACAATATAGAAGAGAGGGTCTCCTTTCTCCTACCTAAAACTCCCTTGTCAAAGATGCCTACCGTTAATCATTTCTTGCATTTACTTTCCAGATAATATTTTATTTGTGAGTGCATCATATTTTATTTATACAAAAAAAATTAAGCTTCACTTTCTGCCCCTGAATGTTTTTGTTCATTAAAATATCAAATATTTCCCATGTTTTAATGCATAGAAACCTACTTAAATTTTGTAATGCCTGCTTATTATTTCTTAGTTTGAATACTTCATAGGGAATTGGTTTATCATGTAGCTGAGCATTTATATTGTTTGAAGGGTTTGTTTTTTCTTAGCAAGGAAACCCTGTAAAGAATATCCTTTTACATGTATCTTGAAATAATTATGTATGTAAATTCATAGGCATGGAATTACTGTATGCATTTACAAATCGAATAGATATCATCAAATCGCTTTAGGAAAAGGGCACAATTTATTTTCCTGCAGGAATGTAAGGGATTGCTTATGTCTCTAAAACTCACCAGCATTGAACATTATGAATTCATGTGTCATTCTGATAGATGAAAAGAACAGTATCTTGTTTTCATTTGCATTAATTTAATAATGGTATTGACCATGTTTTAACACAGTTTTTGGCATTTTGGCATTTTTCCATAGCGTATTCTTTGTTTCATTTTTTTATTCCTATTGTTTTATATAAGCCCTTTGTAAATTAAAGAAAATGACCTTTGCTAATATTGCTAATATTTGCATTGCTAATTTTTATTTAGTTCATCGTTTTTCTTTTGATATCATGCTTCTTTTTACCATAAGAAAGATTATTATTTTTTTATGTTTTATGTTCTGTTTAGAATAAAAACTCTCTCTGTTAAAAAATAAATAAATCAAATTTTATTAGAACTCTGTATTAGCTTTTCAGGGCTGCTCTAACAAAACACCATGAATTTGGTTGCCTAAAACAACAGAAATGCATTGCCTTATAGTTCTGGAGTGTATACATCTGAAATCTAGGTGTTGGCAGGGCCTTGCCCTTTCTGACAGTCTTCCCCCCAGGGGAGGATACTTCTTTGCTTTTCCTAGCTTCTAGAGGTTACCCACAATCTTTGATGTTCTTTGTGGATGGGCTTATCACTCTGATCCCTACCTCCCTCACCACGTGACATTCTCCCTGTGTGTCTGTGTTTCTTTTTTAAAGACTACTGGTCATTAGATTATCCTAGTCCCATATAACCTCATTTTAATTTAACTGATTATATCTGTAAAGACTCTATTTCCATTATGTTCTGAGCTTCTGGGTGAACTTAAATTTGGGGGAGTGACATTATTCAATCCAATAGTAATTCTTATAATTTTGTTTTTCTTATTTAACAATTTGGAAATTGTTTTTTTTTTTTAAATGTTCTTCAAACTTTAATGTTATTTCAGAAGCATGTGGAAAACTTGTTAAAACATAGATAGTTGGACCCCACCCATAGAGTTTCTGATTCTAGGTTGAGATTCAGGAATGCTAGTGTCTCACTTTGTTATGGACTGAATTGTGTCCTCCCAAAATTCAGATGTTGTATTCCAACTCTCAGTACCTCAGTGACTGTATTTGGAGATAGGCCCTTAAAAGAGGTAACTACGGTAAAATCTAGTCCTTAGGGTAGGCCCTAATCCAAAATGACTAGTGTGCATATTAAGAGAAGATTAGGAGATTAGGGAAGGCCTTGAGAAGAAATGGCTATCTATAAGCCAAAGAGAGAGGCCTCGGAAAAAACTAATCCAGTGGATATCTTGATGTCGGACTTCTAGTCTACAGAATTGTCAGAAAATAAATTACTGTTGTTTAAGCCACCCAGACTGTGATATTTGTTATAGCAGCTCTAGCAAAGTAAGACATCCACTGGCTTAATAAATGACAGAAAGATTCTATTTACATAGTTCCAAAGTGTAACCTGTAATTCAGATAGCAACCAGTAAATTAATCCTTCATTCCTTCTTTTCCCACTGGTTTGCATACTTATAGTTGTTATCTAAAAAAAATAATGAGGTTTATACTGTAGAAAAGAGTTTTATTTCTCATAAAGGGTAGAGTCTGTTGGGCAGCTGTTCCAACAGCCTGGAACGCAGGGCTCCAGGCAGGAAGGCTCATGTGTTTCAAAGGACAGACAAAAGGAGCAAGGTTTTATACTGAGCTGGGGGGTGGGGGGTTCAAATATACATATTCCACAAGCTATAGGAAGATCATGAATATTTATGAAAAGAGATCATGTGCATTGGTAATTGTGTTTTATCTTTCCCATACTGTCTGGGCTGGGAACTCAGTTTTAAAATGTTTCTAGGCTCTACTTGGCCAAGATCGGTTCATTCAGTAAGCAGAGGGTTTAGGATTTTATTTTTAGTTCACATAGTAAACAAAAATCCCATCTTTTTAAGAGTTTATTTTGGTCTGTATTCTGATTCATTCAATCACTTTTTATTTCTATAGCTCCAAAGTACTTGAATATGTTGACATAATATGGATTTAATATCTTAATATGTCAAAGGTTTTAGTATTTGTTATGATGTTTTAATATTTAACAGGATTATTCCCTTTACATAAGTCTTCTTGCCTCAGAATTGTTAGGATATTTACCCCTTTTTCCAAATGGAAACTTGATAACATTTTGCCTTTTGTTATTTAATCATAATCGTATTTCATATACATGTTAGATTGGAGTGAATTAATACTTTTACAGCCTTCCTATTCAAGAATACATTGTATTTCCATTTCCTTAAATATAATTTTGTGTCATTTAGTGTATTTTTACATAGATTTTCCGATATATGTCTGGAACGTTGTTATAGTTGTTTAAATGTATTTGTTTTTATTTATATCATTGCAGATGGGATTTTTTCTTCTATCAAACCGGTGATATGTTTCATTTTCTTCTGGCCATAAGGACTAGGAAAGCGGCTCTGCAAGTGATATGGATTTTGCATAATCAGGTACCAGATAGCTGGACACAGATGACAAGAGCCTATTATTAACACATTAGTACTTCCAGATCAGGGCTAATTGTGACAATGAGGTGCTATGACCTGCGTACTTCCCCCCACTCTAATAGTTTCATTCTTGACCTGAATATGATTCCAATTTAAATCATGCTAACTTCCGTTGAAATATATATTTTTATCATGTTAAAAATTTAATCCTCTATTTTGAGTTTACTGATTTTTTTTGTTTTAAATCAGGAATGGTTTTCGAATTTGGATAAACATTTGATTGACACTTACTGAGATCATGCTTGTTATCATTTGACTTACTAACGTGTATATTAATAGACTCCTATTATTGAATAATTCTTGTTTTTCTACATAAGCTTCCCATGATCTTAACAAGTTACTCTTTCATATATCGCTGACTTTTCTATTTCCATTTCAAATTATTGAATGGAATAATTTAAAATTATGAAATAATTTTAAAATTACTATTCATTTGTGAAATTGATCAATATTTATCTATCATATATTTGTTACATGCTATATCAGTATTTACCTGACTGCAAAAGAAGGAAATATATAAAGATATCATTCTTTCCCTATTGTATAATACAATGTCCAATTTTTTTAATTAAAAAAAATTTTTATTTATTTATTCATTTATTTATTTTTAAGACAGAGTCTCACTGTGTTGCCCAGGCTAGAGTGCTATGGCCTGAGCATTAGCCTCGCTTACAGCAATCTCAAACTCCTGGGTTGAAGTGATCCTCCTGCCTCAACCTCCCAAGTAGCTGGGACTATAGGTTCCTGCCACAATGCCAGGCTAATTTTTCTATTTTTAGAGAGATGAGGTCTTTCTTTTGCTTAGGATGGTCTTGAACCCTTGAGTTCAAGTTATCCTTTAGCCTCAGCCTCCCAGAGTACTAGGGTTGCAGGACTGAGCTACTAGGGCTAGGTAGAATTTTTACTACATAAAACCAAAGACAGTCTTTGTATTAAACCACTTATTTTAAAGTTTTGTGAATATGTTTTAGTGGTTTATTTTTATTTTCACAGAAACTTTATTAAATTGGGATTAAGAAATGTTTATGGAACTTTTAAATAATTTCATTATGATACTTTAAATTTCCTCAAGATCTCTGGTTAGTGTAACATTATTATTTCTAATTTAGTAATTTGTGTTTTGCCCTTTATTCTTCATTAGTCCTTTCAATGATCTATTATATTTTTATTTCCAAAGAACTACCTCTTTATTTATGCCTGTTTCTTAATGAATACATTCTTTTACTTTATCTCTATTCAGTCCTTCCTTCTTCCTTTTACATGATTATATTTTTGTCCAACAGGCAGTTTTTAAGGCTATTGATACAGGACAGGTGGCTCCCTGGCCAGCTTGGTGGAGCGGAGGGGCAGATCTGCCACCCATGCCTTGGCGGGTGTTGGTGCGGTGGCGGCTGACAGAGGAGCCAGCGGGCTGGAGGGTAGGCAAGGCGGGGCCCTTGCCAGAGGCTCTATTAGCCAGAGCGGCTGGACAACTGCTGGGGAGACACTAGCTTCTTAGTGTTTTCCTTCTGCTTGCACTTAGGGCTGAACAGGGAACCCCCATTTCCTACGCCTAGGTCAATTTCATGTAAGTGTCCTAGGCCTCAATTCCTTGAATGGATTTTGTCCATTCATTAATACATTCATTCACCTTGCTGGAGGGAAAGGGACTGTATCCATTCATTAATGTGCTCATTCACCTGGCCCCAGCAGAAAGGACTGTATCCATTCATTTGTTACCAAGGCCTGGCCTCATGTAACTACAAGGAACCCATCCAACTATATATACCCCTGGACAAAGAGCCCACAAAGAGTCCCCCCTCCCCACCACTTGGGTTTTTTACTCTCTGCCAGGAGCTTTAGCGATTTTGTATTCTTTTCTGTAAAACAAATCTTGTTTTACCACTAATCTGTGGTCCATGGATTCATTCTTTGAATTAGTGAGACCAAGACCCTGCTGAAAAGTAAAATTCGGGTATCACTATCTTCTGCATTCAGAACCTTAATTGATTCATTGTAATTTGTTTGGTTCTAATAAATTTTCTTCTGGAGTATAGCTTCAGCCATATCATGTATGTTTTTATATGCTTCATCAATTTCTAGCAATTTTGTAATTTGGGTTTTAATTTCTTCTTTAACCTTAGTATCGCTTACAATGTACCTTAACAGATTGTTTTTACTTATACTTTAGTTACTAATTTTTAAAATACTTGCACAGGAGTATAAACACAGTGTCTGCGGTACCTACATGTTGGGAAATATAATGACACTCCCATTATGACCCCCAAATATGGTCAATTTAAAAAATATTTTGTAGATACTATAGAAGGATATATAGCTTCTCTTTGTAGGGTTTAGTGTTTGGTCTGAATATTAACAAATAAATATTTGGGTAAAATAAATGTATAAATAAATAAAATGCAACATAAACAGAAAACATACATAATAACAAAAATATTTTAAAGTGCTACATGGTAACATGTCCTTTTATTTATTAGACTTCTCATGGGCTTATTAATATAAATTAGTATCTTCTTTCTATTGATTTCTCCCTGTATTTCCTCCATTTCCTTATTTAGGTAATGGGAAGCTTTGTTATTTGCTATATAAAGATTTATTGTTACAGTTGTAACCACATTGTATGTTTTCTTTGCTTCATTAACATTTTTATATTAAACTTTCTTTGAAATCAATAATATTGCCACTACTTTCTTTGTGATAGAATTTACTTGTTCTGAATCCTTTTATTTTTTAATCTCTTTAAATCAGTTTGTTTCACTACATGGTTTATCTGTAGTACAGGATGAATTATATATTTTTTGCACTGATTATAGTTTTTTTGTATTAAGTTACGATCTTTTATGCCTCTTTGTCTTGAGATTTTTAAGAGATTATTCTTCAGCATCAAGTATTCAAACGTCTGTTAAAATATCATTTCCATGTAGACCAGTCTTCAGAATTAGTAATATGTACACGGGGGTGTGTGTCTGTGTGTACGTGTTTGTACGCAGTTCCTGTCTTTAACCAAATTCTCCTCCCTCTTCTCCTCCTCTTCTTTTCCTTTCACTTCTTTCTTTTCTCCTCCGACCTTTTCCATCTATCATTTGTGACTAAGTTTTGTATTTGTGTTATTTTCCAAGAGGGATTCCAATTACATTATTTTAGAATGTTTTCCCTTAATTTGAATACCAAACTGTGCGATGTGGTTTGGAGTGAACACTATTTTTTTCCTTTCAGAATATTGTTGATAATATTGTGGAGATGTGTGAGCTAATATTGACTATTCCAGGCTTCATCGCCTTCTTTTTATTCTAAACTTTAAGAAAATTTAACTTTATTTTTCTTAAAACTTCCATTATTTTTTTTTCCTTGAAATTTAAATTAGGGCATGTCTTAGTTGATCATGTTATGTAATTTGTTTTTCCTGTTAACGTGGAATTTTATTTTAAAATTAACAATAAGGGTTTTTTTTTTTTTTTCTTTTCTGGCAAATTTTATTCTAATAAAGGTTGACATAAGGATTCTATCCAAGAGAAACCAGTCTTTACTGTTTGTTTGTGTTTTTATGGGATTTTTTTTCTTTGAAATGAGATGAAAAGAGAAAAAGGAAAGGGGAACTTAAATAAAACCTAAACATCAAAGCTGGGAAGCTTTGGAACTGGGGCCCGATGCTGTGACTTTTTAAAGAATTCCAAAGTTAGGAATTTAAGTAAGTGAGCCAGAGACACACACTTTTAGAGAATCTTACGGGAAATTTAGATGACGTGTCCTATCTTGTTTGATGCATAATTAGCAGTTTACAAATTTTATAAAACTCACTTTCTTTATCTGTTAAAGAAGGATACATTCATCTGTTTAATAGAATTGATGTGATTGCATATGGGATAACATATATTATTTTACTGGTATAGAACATAGTCTACGATTAATGCTTTATACCAACTATTAGTGGTAGGGAGAAAACTGCTGTTGAAATATTGGTACATCGCTGCTCCAAGACCAGTGTGTATTCTATCCATGGAGGATGAAAATCATTATTCAGTCCTTGATTTAAGTGGGACTGGCCACTTCAGCGTCTCACATATTTCTGTTTCTTACTCCCCTGGTTCGTCCCCTGCTGCATTTTCCTGCTGAGCGTATCATCTAGTTTCTTTTTCATTCATGTACTAAAATCATTTCCATCAAAAACAGAGTCAAGAAACGGTAACGCCAAGCCACCTTTCCGGCTTATTTTTACCGAGGCAGTGTTTACTCTGATGTGGCAGAATTCTACCTATTTTCTGGGCATATACTTCTGTGTTTTCTTTGTCTTCCTGAGCAATATTTCGTGCCTAGGAGTGAAGCTCTGAATCCTCGTGTATGTTTCTCACCGTGCTCAGTCTAAGGCCATCCCCATTGCCAGGGCTTGTCCAGCGCTCCTGGAAGAAGGGCTGTCTGGGTTACCTGCTATATTTCCTGTGGATTTTACCTTCCTACTGACTCCATGATGATAAGACACTGGGTAAATTATCGATTTTGTTTTTAAACTTTATGTAGTTAAATATAGAAAATTTCTGTATTTAAATATAGCACTTGCAAGGTACAGAAACTCTTTTTTCTTAAATTCTCCCCTGTGCTACAACAGGTAAAGTGTATCATCAGGTAAGCAATTTTCATACCCTCTGCCTCTATGGGATGCTCCTTACATGTGATTTTGTTGTTTATCCAAACATTTAATTGGAAAATGTCTAATGTGTATAAACCAATTGCTGATATTTTTGACTCATAGCTTTCTGTGGGGCACAGAGCCAGAGCAGAGGTAAGACGAGGCGGCTGTACGCTGAAGAGCCCTTTTCACTCTAGATGCATCCTAATTTATGTACTTGTTTACTTCATAATATTTATCTTCAAATTAACTTTAAACTTCAAAAATTATAGAGCACATTACATGTATCTGTCATCTCAAATTTTATCTCTGTTAGTAAAAAAAAAAAAAAATCCAAGATTGGGTCAGAAAATTTGGCATTTAACCAAGATCATACTTACTTTCTTGGGATTCATAATTCATATATTTTATCGCATTTGGGGCATTTCAGTAAGTCTTTTATACCTATATTTTCTGTGCAGTCAGTAAATTTTGTACTTCTTAAAGCCTGTGAAATGAAGTATAGGTTTGAAAAGCCATAACGCTATCAATACATTAATATTTATGTAGCACTTTTCATGATAAACATCCCAAAATGCTCTCCAGTAAAATAAAGTGAACTAAAGCATGAAGAGAATGTAGTTGATTACATGTCAAAAGGTCACGTTGAAAGACAAAGCAAATGAATCTGTTTGGCAACTGATTGACCGGTGTACACAAAAGAGAGCAACTTCTCTGAGGTGCCCTCAAGCTTGGAGAACTGGAGGATGGGAGGCAGCCTCCCTACAACTGGGAAAGTGTTTTAATTAGCAAGTCAAATGCTGCAAAGCCTTTGTAATCTCTCCAGTCAGAGCAGCATTCCTATTGGACTGTAAACAATCAGGGTTTCAACCCACAGGCCATTTTCATTACTCTATTAATGTAACTTTGCCATTCCAAATAACAGTAAGGGGAAATAAGCAGATAAAATGCACTCATAAAGGCATCTTTAATTTATTGTGGAGTAATACTTTGCATTCTTCACACATCACAGAAACAAATTATTGATATAAATTATGCTAATGTCTTTTCTACGATGAGATCATTTATGAGCAAAAAGATAAAAGTGGAAGAAAAATACCCTTTAGTGTATACCCGTTGCCTCTCTAATTGTGGGCTGTCTCCAACTAATTTCCTTAAAAAATGAGCAAGTCTCTGAAAAGGTATTCTTCAACTTAAGCTGTTTTAAGTTCTAATTTGAATAGAAATGATGGAAAAGGGACTCTGAGTGGAGTAATAATAAAAGATTCTATGGAAGTATATAATTGTAGACAAACAGGAAGAGGCTGGATGGTCCTGCCATCTTGAAATTTTTTTTTCTTTTTTTTTCAAAGAGCAACAGATTCCTTCTTTTATCTTTTCAGTTCCTATCAATCAAGGTAGGGGTGGTTAAGTAAAAAACCAAACAAACAAAAAACTCATCCTTTCCCACAGGAGTCTACCCGCGTCTCTAGACACTGCCTAGAGCCATACCAATCTACACAAGCCAGGTAAAAGGGGAAAATTGTGGCCAAAGACCAAAGTCAGGAGAGAGGGGCAGGGCAGGGGAATGGGGAGCCAGAAGCCGGCGGCTGTGCTCTCTGCTCTCTCCACTGCAAGTGTGGGCAATGCTATCTGCTCTCAAGGACCCCTCCCTGGATTCATACCCCTGTGCCTGTGCAAGGACCTCCACCCAACCCTGTGATCTCTGTTGAAACATTTAAAAGTGCCACAATTCTTCCAACAACTATGAAAACTTATTTGTTTTTCCTCCTAAATGTGACCCAGCCAAAAAAAAAAAAAAAAAAAAAAGTTACTCAAAAGGTACATTGTTGGTATTTCCCTCCTTATCTAAGAAGCTTTAGGGAGAAAAATGACTCTCCACCATTTATTTTAGGTACATATTCATTTGTTAAGAGGAAGGACAGCAGTGAGAAATAACCCAGTATGATCATGATTCTGTCATGGTCCACTGCAGATCAGGGTTTTTCTGATATAATTATACATTGTAGCAGTGAAACCTATTGGCTAACCATCTCCTTCTCTTGGGGGCCTACGTTCTTATATGAAAGAAATATCCTCCTTGTTCTACTTTTCTAATGAAAAGAAGGCTGAGTTATCATCCATAGCTTGTCCTTACAGTGATTCCAGGCCCACTGGGAATTCCATTTTCTGGCTCTAACAGTTCAAAGCTCCACCTGGCTTGTAACATAAAATACTCCGTAATCTGGCACTTTCGGCATTTCCCAGCCTCCCCTTTCACCACTCGGTAACTTACATGTATATTCTGGATGCTTTTTGTTGCTTTCCCTGACCACCAGCCGTTTATCTCCTATTCTGCCTATTTAAAAGTTAGCTGAGGCATCACCTTTTCTACAGATATTATGTTACAGTCTTTCCTTTCTTGGAGCCTTAGATAGTTTCCTTCTTGGGTGGGTATTCTCACAACGCCTGTGTTTTCCCATATCACTATGCTCCTTCTGTAATGAACAGAATGGGCGCAGAATGGGACCCTTTGAAAACAGATACTTGACTCCCTCCACCTTTCCAATCTAAGTACTTCTCAGAGTTCAGGGCATTTACTAGAAGCCCCAGAATTGTTTGAATAAATAAACGATGTCGTCAGGCAAAGAGTTTAACTTTACATAGCTGCTACATAGGAAAGCTCATTGTATCAAATTGACTAGAGATACTCATTTTCTTTTTAAAAATAACCGCTTGTAACTTACAGCATTGCCATATGTTTGTACCTGGCGCCTCAGATTAAAGGACTCAAGAGTTTACATCACTACAGACATCCTGGGGGGAGTTTAGGAATTAAATGAAAAAGCAAAACAAAACAAAATCTTGGGAACAATAAATCTATGTGAGATGTTTGAATTTGAGTTAAAAGATCTGTTAATTTGTGGATCTTAGGCTTCCTTTGTGGATGGGTATATTCTTTATTTATCCCCAATTTATAGAGTTACGAGTTTAATATCAATTTCTTCTGATGCTTTGCTTGAAAAATTATAGGTTTTTCAGGCAAGTATTTCACAAAAGAAGCATAGATTTTGGCACAGACATTTCGTTATTGGCCTCTAGTTTTATTCTTCACCACCTTGAGGAGTAGTATTAACGGTTAACACGATTAACAGATTTTATTGACATCCCCCCCGCTCCCAGACATTTGATCAGGTATAGGGACAGGATAAGGAATAAGACCTCGGGCTGGGGATGTTCACACAGAGACTACCTTGTCATCTGCTCTTCAAAGCCTTAATTCGTGGCTCTCTTGCATCCACATTATTTTAGATGATTGTCAAAAGACAGACATTGGAACCCTACCAGAAATGGGAGCAATTATGATTTCTGAGTGTAAGCCAAGGAATATGCATTTTAATCAAGGAATTTTTAAAAATTATATCAATAATCGAAAAAGCTAGGTTCTGTTATACTAAAAATTATTTTCAGTAGGCTAAATTAGGAATGTCTTATTTGGACATATATTTATTATTCAGTAAATATTTATTGACAGTTTACTCCATGCTAAACTATTTTATTAGGAGGGGAATATGAAGGTAAAAAGGGAAATAAGACAATTTGAGTTTAAGGCACTACCAGAAAACATATGAAAGAACAACTAATTGCAAAGAAGGATTAGGGACCCCCTGGACATACAGTTAAAATATTGGAAGCCGAGCTTTTTATTATTTTTTTCCCGCCTTGGGCAGACAGCAAGGTTTTAACGCCAGACTAGAAACAATCTCCATAGTAGAAAAGATCACATATCCACTCTTCCACAGCCAGGGTGTCATGTTTGTTCAACAGGCCTCCAGTTTCAAATTGGTGTTTAAATAATAATGCTACTCAGTGGTGGCCTATCTCATCCAGCTGATGCACAGAATCCTGCGGCAGTGATGTTCACCTTTCTAGGGCATACCAGGAAGGTATATTGCTCAAAGCTATGGACTTAAAGCAAACGCTGTCCATAGATTTATTATTTAATGGGCAAGGTAGATTGTTTGGGTGTAGTTGCTTTAAAATCATCACAGACTTAAATTACAGCTCTGTTTGTGGCATAGAAGTTGGGCTCTCACCTGCCCCTTGTCTGTGCATGTAGGGACCCCTCTTCCCCTGGCGGGTTCCCCTGTAGTCTCCTTGGAGGAAGTGTGGATTGCTTGTCCATGGTGGCGCTTACCTCTTTTAAGCAACTCAGTTTTTATTAAAAAATGACAGTTCTACTCCTGGCTTGGCAGGTTGATAAAACATTTGTTTGGTCACTGTACTGTCACTTTGCACTTCAGATACTCACTCCAGCTGTTTGTCTTGGCTTCACTCCTACACCACAGCTACGGACAGGGACACTCTTATAGGTATTTTCAATAACATAAAAATCCATCATTGGATTAAACCAGATCATCACATTGTATCAACATTCCTGCACCATTTCTTTTTTGTTATATTGCCACTTTGGCTTGTATCATCAGCTTATTTTGAAGGATGTCATCAGAAACAACCCCATGGGGCCTATGTGACATATTTACTGCAGGGATTAGGTTTTTCATTCACCACATGACAGAGAATCCTTTCCAGAGAGGTCTGTGAGAGAATTTCTCCCCATGCTTCTGAGTAACTGGTGGAGCTTTATCTTCCAAACACGGTGAATTACATACCTTGTCGTGTTTTTCTATTCTTGTTGAACTACAGAAAGGTAGTAACAAACTTGTGATTTCCCTTTCCTGTGTTCATAGGATTTTACGGCATAAATGTTCTGTATGTACCTCCTGGCACCACATCACCTTGTATTATCCTTAATTTTTCCTGGTTTCAAACTTCTTCCAAACTAAAAACCTGTTTTTCCATTCTCTGTATTTAAGAGAAGTCCTAAATTATTTCTGGAACAGACTAGGTTCTGGTTGTTTTCCTTTGTGGTTTCTTTTTGCTTTTAAACAAAAGGAGTGATTATTTATCTATTTATTATTTATTTATTTATTTTGAGACAGAGTCTTATTATGTCACCCTCAGTAGAGTGCTGCGGCATCACAGCTCATAGCAACCTCCAACTCTTGGGATTAAGTGATTCTCCTGCCTCAGCCTCCCAAGTAGCTGGGACTACAAGTGCCCAGTTATCTTTTTGGTTGCAGTTGTCATTGTTGTTTGGCTGGCCTTGGTTGGGTTTGAACCCACCAGCTCTGGCATATGTGGCTGGTGCTCTAGCTGCTGAGCTGCAGGCACCAAGCCAAAAGGGAGAGATTATTAAAGGTTAAATTGGAAAGCTTCAGCCTCTAACAATAAAGAACCCAAAGAATATTATCAAGACAGAATTAGTGAGGGTGGGGAGAGATAGAAAATGAGGTAAACAAGAACTGGGGAAACTTTGGTAAAAGAATGAATTTTGGTAAGCACTCAAAATAAAAGCCAGCTCACGGAGAGACACGTGTGGTTGAATGTGACTACTTTGTATCAGAAAGTAGGACAGACTTATAGGAAATAGAATAGACCAACTTTGTATATTTTTGCATATATCAAAAATTATTTTTTCCTGAAAGAGCATATATTGTTCATATTTGGCTTTTGTAATTTTGTCTGTTTTTCCACAGATTTTGCTTTTTACAGCTGAAAGTACCATCCTCAGACAAGGATGAATTAGACAATCAGCTCCAGAAAGTTTGGTTGACTTTAGCATGGAGAACTTTATTTGTGGCAACTGCTGTTCCCATGATTTGGTGATACTAAGTTTGGCAAATCAAACCTTAATCATTATAGATCATATTCATAGGAAAACATTTTATTTTGCCATCGAAATCATCATGGAATATTGAAGCTAGAAAATTACTTTGCTAATTCAGCAATTGTCAACAAACCAATGAGACTGGGTTTTCTCTGAGGTATGTTGTGTTGAGGGTTTTGTACCATTTTCTTCACAGAGGCCAAGAGCAAGGCCTACAAGATACCCCAAACAGAAAAATGTTACTGATATTACCAGTCGCACGGACGTGTCCTTTACGGTCTGCATCAGTTCCAGTGTCTGTGGGTGACAGGAAGAGAGCACCAGGAACAGGTAAGTGACAGAACTACAAAGAAGGGCGCTAGCGATTTGGGGAACTGAGGGTGACAAACAGAGACAGAGCTGTGACTGCTTGTTAAATGAACACTGAAATAATTATCTTGATATTCTTTGTAAAGCACCATATTTTTACCTAAAATCAAGATGAATAACCCCAATGAGGTTTTAAAGATTTTATTATCTAAATAATTATCTCATTAAAAATTATTATTGATATCATAGACAAAGCAGTAGGCAATAGATTTCTGTAGTAATAGATTGAGATATTTTGTGCTTACAGCACAACCTGGGATTGAGAGCTCAGAATTTAGGGAATCTATTGTAAGCAGTCAGAGAATAATGTGGTCCCTTTCACATAGGAATTTCTTTGTTTCCTTGTGTGTTATTTTAATTACTAGGGTTTCTGATCATACGGGTAATTGTTGCCATTGTATTTATTTTATATTGAGACTACATTTATATGACCCTGACACTGTGACTGAGGATTCTTCCTAGTGTTGGTCCTCAATTTCTATAAATATTAATGAAGTCACAGTTAAAAACAGCTGTTCTCCCTTGTTCACACCTTCTGGGAATAGCGCTGACCTCTCCTATATTATAAAAGTCTTTCTCATACATTGTCTTCTGAGTTTCCTAACTTCACATAGCAAACAGAGTAGTTTCAATTAATTCCTTTTTTACAGGCAAGAAAGCTGAGACCTGGAGGACTGACCTCCTGTGTCTGAGGTCAGAAAGTGAGGCCCGGGGAGAACAAAGACAAGAGTGCGGGAATCCTGAATTCTGGCTCAGGGCTCTTATCAGTCCCATTATCACAGCCATGGGCCTAGTCAGTGTGACCACTCAGCTCAGTCAAGCACAGGTGTGGTGGCTCACGCCTATAATCCTAGCGCTCTGGGAGGCCGAGGCCAGTGGATTGCCCTGAGCTCAGAGATTCGAGACCAGCCTGAGCCACAGTGAGACCCCGTCTCTACCAAAAAAAGAAAGCCGGACGTTGTGGAGGGCACCTATAGTCCCAGCTACTTGGGAGGCCGAAGCAAGAGAATCACTTAAACCCAAGACTTGGAGGTTGCTGTGAGCTATGATGCCACAGAACTCTACTGAGGGCCACAAAGTGAGACTCTGTCTCAATTGAAAAAAAAAAAGAAAGAAAGAAAAGAAAAAAAAAAGAAACTTAAAAAAACAACAACAAAACTTCAAACTAAGACGAGTGAAAGCCAAAGATGATCAAAAGCTAATTGAAAGCAAAATTCAAAAATAAAAATAAAATTACGAAGGCAGGACAACATGCATTTCTGTTTCTTATCCCCTTGTCCCAACCGCACCTTTAATTCACTTGCTCATTTCAATAGAGTAAGCTTCCTAAAATCCAAGTTGATGTTAAAGACAATTGCCATGTCGCTTTCTTGCTGATGATGTAACAGGGGCCTGCTGGGTGACCACACTCAGGTGTGTCCAACCTGGAAGGGTGGGGAGTTAATGCTCCCAGAGAGAACTTCCAACCAATAAGAGTTGGAAGCCAGTATTATGCTTCTTTTACTATTTCCTCTTTTCTCTACCCATTGCCAGACGATTCTAAAACCACGTTGGCCTGTCTTCAAGTTGGCTCTGCCTTCCTCCTTGCTTCCCTCCTCGCAATCCCTTCCTTACTCCTGTTTCTTAGGGAAGTCTGCCCCAATGAAATATGGATAAAACCACTTCAGCCTCAAACTCTGTTTCTGAGGAAGCCAGGCCAAGACGCCAAGCTCCTCAGCATCAGCCCTTGACTTGCAGAATTCCCTCCTCCATTCCCCGCTGGATTGCCTCCTGGCGTCTCTCTATGGATCCAAACCCCACTCCTCAAAGACAGAACTTCCTGCTTGTTCTAGGATTGTTTTTCAAGATGTCCCTAGCCTCGTGTAATTTTTTTCTCCTACATACTTCCATCTTTCCATCCAATGAAGACAACCATAGTGTGCTTGTATTTTCTATGACAAGTATCAAGAGGCAACGTTTTTATGAACTTCTTTGCTGTTTCATAAACACCTTTAAGACCTTGGGTTATTTATTTCAGTATCCCCAGCACCAGACATAGTGTTTGATGATGATTTTTCAACTGCTTACAAGGGAAGGGTGAACTACTTATTCTGATTAATGTAATCATCCATTTATCAGATGCAAAATCACTTTTTTAAAAAAATTAATTATTTTTTATTAAATCATAACTTTGTACATTGATGCATTTATGGGGCAAAATCACTTTGGATGTGGCCCTGGTGAAGGATGTAGCAGGGCAGCGCTGGTGAGGGCTGGTGCAGTGCGTTCTGGTGAAGGTTGTAGCAGCGCGGCCCTGGTGAGATGTAGCAGGGCAGCGCGGCTGTAGCATGGCTGTTTTGTTCCGTGTTGATCTGAGAATAGCTGAGACATGAACTGCATTCTTTGTAACCTTTTTTTTTTTTAATTTGCATTAGTATGTGACTGGCCTGATACATTTGGAAATCAAAGTCAAGGAGAACATTTAATGGTTTGAAGCATATAATCTGAATCTTATATTCAAACACATAAACCTTCATTTTTATGAAAATAAAAATTAGGCATAAGAATATTGGCACAGGCTAAAAAAGCCGTATGAGTTTTGAACATAAGGAGGTAATGTAGGGTGACATAGTAACCATTCTAGGACCAACACAAGCTCGGTGAGCACGAAGCAAGTTAACTACATTGTACCAGGGGAGGGTATTTGGGAAGGTTTTTTGTTTGTTTTGTTTGTTTGTTTTTAAACATTAATACATGTAAAATGGACTGTGAAACCTAACAGTGTCTGTATATATATCTTCGTGTGTGTGTGTACTGCTTTTTAGCTGAAAGTAAAATGACATCAAAAGTATGAAAATTTCAAAATCCTACGGAGTTTTCCTATTAGCATATAGATAAGGCTAATTTCAAAGGATCCATGCTAGTGGAAATATGGCTTAATAGTAGAAATTAATGAGCTAAGTTTCTCCAATATGTAAATCACTTCTTAGTACTAAGAACTTACCAACATTAATTAATTATTATTATTTTTGAAAACACATGTTTTCATTCTTTTTTGAAATTTCAGAGTATTACTGGGGTACAAAGGTTTTGGTAACATGGATTGCTTTATGTACCGCTTGAGTCAAAGTTACCAGTGTGCCCATCACCCAGATAGTATATTATTAGGTATGATTTCCCTCACCCTCTTTCCCCCTCCCACCTGCTTGATTTCTGTTGAGTTTTACTTCCACTTGTACACATGACCACTGATCAGTTAGTCCCAATTCAATAGTAGAGAGGACATGTGGCATTTGTTTTTCCATTTTTGTGATATTTCACTTAGGAGAATGGCCTCTGGTTCCATCCAGATGGTTGCAAATGGTGTTAATTTATTTTTATGGCTGAGTAGTACTCCATGGTATACATATACTACATTTTATTAATCTGTTCATGAACCGATGAGCACTTAATTGAGTTCACATCTTTGCAATTGTGAATTGTGCTGCAATAAACATTCTAGTGCAAGTTTTCTGTTTGATAAAATGACCTTTTTTCCTTTGGGTAAATACCCAGTAGTTGGATTGCTAGATTGAATGGTAAATTTTCATTTATTTCTTTGAGGAATTTTCATGTTGTTTTCTAGTTGTACTAGTACTAGTTTGTACTAGTTGTACTAGTTGCATCCCACCAGAAGTATATAAGAGTTCCTTTCTCTCCACATCCATACCACTGTCGGTCATTTTAGGACTTTCTTCTTTTTTGCAGTTTTTGGCCGGGGCTGGGTTTGAACCCACCACCTCTGGCATATGGAGCCGGCACTCTACTCCTTTGAGCTACAGGTGCTGCCCCCATTTTGGGACTTTTTTGATAAAAGCCATTCTCTCTGGGGTTAGGTGATGTCTCGTTGTGGTTTTATTTGCGTTTCTCTGCTGAATAGTGACATTGAACATTTTTTTTCATTTGTTTATTGGCCCTTTAGTATTTGGAAAGCTTCTGCTCATGTTTCTTGCCCAATTTTTAATGAAATTGGATTTTTTTTTTGTAGATTCTGGTTATTAGCCCTTTATCAGATGTGCAGATGCAAATATTTTCTTCCATTCTGGAAGCTATTTGCTCTGTTGATTGTTTCTTTGGCTACGCAGAAGCTTTTAACTTAAGACAAAGGTGCCCACTGTCGTCACTTGTATTCAACATCGTGCTAGAAGTCCTAGCCAGAACAATCAGGCAAGAGAAATAATAATAAGGATACAAGTAAATTAAGGTCGCGATGAAAGTTTTGAGACAGACTGCATTACAGTCAGATTTTAGGTTTCTTGATTTTTGTGTATCTCAAAACTTTTTTGATGACCCACGTATCCAAACAGTGAAATAAGAGGTCAAACTATAGCTCTTTACTATTGATAAGGTGATTTTTAAACTTATATCTATATGACTCTTATGACTTAATACTAGTTTTAAAAACAGATTCATAAGGGGAGGGTATTTACAGATTGTATTAAACCCCGACAGAGCTGTCTTTACCTTCAGAGAGGTAGCAGTGAAGGTGTATCAAAGCCGAAGGAGCTGGAAATGATGTTGGCCTCAAGCACAACTGAACTAACAGTGCCATTCCACGGAAGTGCTCTCAGCAAGGACTTGTAAATAGTAAACAATTGTACACATACATAAGCCAATTCATTAATTCCAAAATGAGTTCTTTTTCTGGCAGGCATGCAGTGATGTTTAAAATGCTAATGCTTCTCTCAAGGCAAAAAAATAACGTCTTTCTTTTGCGATTAAACAGGTTCGGCATAGTTAAAAAAAACAAAATGGGTTGCACTAAAAGCACAATATCTAATGCTGTTAGTTAACTCTGAAACCTTTATTCCATAGAGTGATCTGAATTTGTTTTTGAGACTAAACATTCAACATTCCCTTCCAACTAACAGCTCTGGAGATGAAAAGTATCATTTATAAACTGGTCCCATTAGCCTTTGAAGGGTTGAATTGCTTAATCCATCTCTTTCCCCAACTCCCCTTGACATCTATTTAAAACCAAAAGATTATTCAGCTTACAACAGGATCTTTTAAACATTAAAAAATATTTTCTGGAATGATACATTTTGTTTCTTTTTTTTTTTACTGACAGATTACAATTTTCTTGTGGGATGACAGAAGTGTTTTGATTGTAGACATTTGCTTTTTTGTGGCTCAGTCGGTAAGGCGCCAGCCCCATATACCGAGGTGGCGGATTCAAACCCGGCCCCGGCCAAACTGCAAACCAAAAAATAGCTGGGTGTTGTGGTGGGCGCCTGTAGTCCCAGCTACTCGGGAGGCTAAGGCAAGAGAATCGCTTAAGCCCAGGAGTTGGAGGTTGCTGTGAGCTGTGTGAGGCCACGGGGCTCTACCGAGGGCCGTAAAGTGAGACTCTGTCTCTACAAAAACAAACAAACAAAAAATAAATAAATAAAAAATAAAACAAAAAATAACATTATTTATCAGTCCAAGTTTTTTGATAAACTCTTGGCTTCAGTCCTTGGAAAAGTCTTTAAATATATTCCAGAACTATACGTACCATTTTACCAAAAAGTAGGCAATGTTATAATATATGTGAGGTGCTTGAATAGAGCAAGCAGTAGACACTTGACAAACACAACCTTGATTCTTACTGCTCTGCTATTTGGTCAGAAGTACCTGGTACAGAATTGCTCTTATGCTTCTTTTCTGCCTGTTCCCAGACACACACATACACACGCTCATGATTAAAAGCGCTCAGACAGGCATTTTTCAATAGCCCTCTGGCAGGACAAACTACTACTGAACTTTCGAGTGGTTTACCCCATGTAAGTAAATTGTACTTGATTATTTGATAATAAAAAGTAAAACTTCCTTATACATCAACTACTGATCCCTCTCCTATAAGTCATTTTTAATTTTTTAAGATTTTAGTATGACCTTTTTATCTTTTTTGGGGGGAGGTTGTTTTTCTTTGGCCCCTTTCACCACCAACCCCCATCCTTCAAGGTGATGCCACAGGTGAGAACCACAGCCCTGAGCTTAATCAAATGGGGCCAAAGAACTGTGAGATTAATCCCAATCCCTCCTCTGTCGACCATAAACCATTTCTGTTTTTTTCTTTTTAAACAAGGAAAGAATAAACATTTGATCTTTGTCTTGATCTTACCAAAAAAGGAAGGTAACCCGTCTAGTTAGTCTAGCCATGTCGAGCCACAGCGTTTACATGATTTTATAAAATATCGTATTTCCTCGGCTATCTTGATCTCTGGGGCTCATTGATCACTGGATTAGAAACCATTTCTGCACTCTCCTTTTGAGAATAAATTGCTCATGAGCTACATCCACAACTTTGGAAGAAAAAAGAAAACTGAGATTATGTGTTGGACCTATGAAAATAAACAGATATGAACCCCCCGAGGTTGAGCTAATCACACCCTCAGTGATCAGAAAGAAAGCCCCCACCCCTCTCCAAGATTTCCATGAGGCTGTGGTTGCAGCGACCCCCTCCTTTCAGTTGTGAGTCTGGCAAACATGGAATTATTTTGGGTTGTGATATGAAATGCCTCAAGTGATTTCTCTGGAGTTATCAAATGGAAGTCAAAAACAAGGCAGAAGGGTCTGTCACCTTTCAACAAAAACAAGATTTGTGGAGAGCGTAGTTTCTGAGTGGGATAATTCAACAGAATTTGGAATGAGAAAGGTCTCTGGGCTGGAATATAGATGCTGCCTATCAAAATGGAAGGGAGCAATTGTGGAGAGGTGAGCGCAGGCTGCTTCAGGCAGCGCCCCTCATTACTCATGCTTTCATCACTATTAAAATGCATTCTCAGGTCCTTTGCTGTGCAAAAGTGATTTTGGTCAAAATGCATTGAAAATATAACAGCATAAATAGGAGAAATACTAGTTTTCTGCTTGTAGTGCTACTCAGATGTACAATTTCTTATTTTTAAAGTTAACATATAAAATTTTCCTGGAATGAGTCTCCTGCATTTCAAGTAGTCTTTTTCTTAAGGAATGCCTTCTGAAGTCGAGTTTAACTGCAGTGGAAATACCATGTGAAGACACAGGGTAAATTAGAGGAGTTAGCATCGCTTTGTGTGTTCCTATAGCAACCCCTCCAATTTTACTTGCCCCTTATTGACCGGTTATATTTAGTGACTGCTCACAGCAGAATAAAAAATGAAGAAGAAAAAAAGTAAGTGGAGGGGGTTGGAATTAAAGCCATCCTTTGTTACTTTTTTATTGCAGGTTAACTGGTTACAAACGTCCTCTTGCCTTTAAATAAGTGTCATGGATTTTTATTTCCATAAATTAATGTACCTGAGGTCCAAGAAGTCCACAGGAAAAATCATATTCTTACTCAAAGCATTTGGGTTCTCAGACGAATGTAGTCCTCTGACTATGTATATTTGCCAAACGCAGGCTATATTTACCCAACCTAAGCTTGCAGCAACCGCACTGTCAAGAGAAATGTAAATATTAATGAAGGATGTTTCTTAGGAAAGGATATTCAGTGAATGCTCTTTATCTGTCAAGACTGACTCAATCAGTACACACTTTCTGGACAGATTGAATGTTTATAGAGCCATAAATTGGCATTTATCTGACAATTTTTGTATTCCTATCAAACGGCTTTCTTTATTTGGCGTAGGCATTTCAATACACCCTTGATGTTTCTGGGGAGAAATTAAACATACAGTCTCTTTCACATTTTTCAAGTGAAGATAAAAATGAACTGGATATATACGTAGTGGTCCTTTCAACAGTTATTTGGACATGAAATGTAAACTGTGGCTTTAGTAAAAAAAATGGTAGAGATAAATTCTAGTGTACTGTTTCACTCTTCTCTTAATACATAAAATGTGTTATAGAAGGACTCATTATTAAATTAATTGTGATATAACATGATAGATAAATGCACAAAGAGCTGTGTTATAATCTCTAAAATAGTAAACAGTTGATGACATCGCTACTTTCTATGTCTTATTTTCCAAAACAAAACAAGTATGTAAAAATAAACCAAAATTACTTTGTTTTCCAAAGATAAAATATAGCTATATTAGAAGAATAAGCTTACATAAATATGTGCACTCAAACATACATGTATACACAACCTCTTAAGCTAAATCATTCTCAATAAGAGGACTAAATTGACTTTTATTGATACTTATCATGTGTCTGCTAAATGCCAATAAAACTATATACTATAAAATTAGCCATATTATGTTTGGCTTATATACTAGTAGGGCTTGTTACCACCTGACATCTTGATTATTCAGTGTATTGAATGCATAGTCAGTGTACATGGACAATAGATAGCATATTTAAAATCCTAAAATGTGTCACATAATTGTTTAAAAGAATGTAAATTAATTGCCAAAGTTAAATGTGGAATCTGAAGACTGAAAAGCAGAAAAAAAAAAGAAGAGGCTCTGTGGCTATTTAAAAGAGGACAGAGGACCCATTTATCTGCTCCTTTTCCAGAAATATCCAGAGGCCCAGCAAGAAGCACACCAGTAAGAACATCTATTGCCAGGAGACTTGAGAGAGTGTCGTCAAGTTAGTGAAAACCAGATGTTAATACTGTGCCCTTGTTCACATTTACTCAGTTCTTGTTTTAGTTGAGAACTGCAGATTTAGAGGATTTTGTTAACAGAGAACCAGTCCATCTTATGGGTAAGGTGAGTGCTGGTAAGAATATAGGAGGTTCCCAGTAACAGTCAACTTTATTCTTTCAAATATTTTCCTATCAGATAATTAATGTTTATTGTGTATCTGATGATGGGATAGTCCATAGCACTGTGGATTCTTTTCGAAATGTAATCCATACAGAAAGGAGTATCATTTCATTTGGTATTTATGGCATATCTCTGAAAGCAAGTTCTGCTAGAGGAATTAGCAAAAACCTAAACATTCTAGGTAATCTTTCTATCTCTCCTATGCTCCTTACTACCACACTATCACACTGTATTTTAAGTTTGAACCTGTTCTGAAATGTTCTCCAAATCCAGCAACAGACTTGGACTGGGAGGTCACTAGGTGCTCAAAAATGTTTTCTGTTTTGCTTTTTGTTTATTTAAGTTATTGCTTGTTTTTAAGAATTAAGTCAGGGGTTACAGAACAGAGAGAAGGAAGGCACCTCGATCAGGAATTGTTTAATTACCAAAAACAGAATAGAAGACTGTAGTAGATCTGTTGCCTTCTTATTCAGTTCAATGTCATTTCTATTAAGGATTTTCCTTTTTCTACCTGATGGGACCATCAATCTTGTAGTTTTACCTGCCCTAGAGAAGTGCTTGGCAATGATGCTCTTGGCTGTGCAGAGACCCCTTTCTCTCTGGAATCATTAACCGAGTCGGGAGGGCAAAATGATTCAAGACAAGCCAGTCAGAATGTTTCTGAGGAAATGACATGGACCTGAGAGCTAAGATTCTTTCTCTACAGATCAAGATCATGGAGGATCATAAGGATTATCACTGCTGCCACTTTGAAGAGAACATGGCTGAGAATGAGGCCCAGTGGGAAAAAAGAGAGCTAAGGGGGGAAAATTAGACAGGCTTCCTAATGACATCACGAAGTTCCTGGATCAAGCTATACTCATGTTTGGACATTTCAAAGACATTATTATGAATCAATGAGTTGTTTTCATTTGAGTAGAATCTGTCATATCTTATAATCTAAAAAGTCTTAATTATAACACGGGATGCCCATGAAGTTCACAAAAATCCAAGCATAGGAATCAAGCTACACTTAGATGATGTAAAAGAGCTGAACCAACGTTGCTTTCTCTGTTCCTTATGGAGCTGGTGGCCTTCTGTCTCTGCTTATTACTGAAAATTTGCTTCCGTTTCTGTTTGGGAAAACCTGCTCCTGTATGTATACTTGTGGCTTCTCTGCTTTTGCATAACTGTGGCATTTACTTAACGTGTAACCTAGAGCCAGGGCCAGGATTGCTACCATTCTTCAATGTGCTATCTTCTTAGCTTTCTATCTGACTTCCAGTTCAAATAGCCACTATCACTTTCTTTAATAATTTTCCAGATATTCATCATCATCTTTCAAAACAACTCTTGCAAGATTCAAATTCCAAGTTCCCAGGAAAGAGAACCTCTGAAGACCCTAAGGTCGTGCATCATCCCACCTTCTCCATCCAATTAGCCGTTACCTTTGGAGGGCCACAGGGTATGCTGTCTTTCCTGAGTTCATCTCTAGAGTAAGGACAGAGACACGGGCAGCCTAAAGAAGGCAGCCTGGTTTGGAAGGCAAAGGTTAGCTTCTCAGACATGGATAATGATCATGGCAATGACAACTTCCGCTAGTGCTGGATGGATCTCATGTGCTTTCTCAGAGTCTTCACGTCTCATTTCCATATTACAGTGCTTTTGCCTCTACTATTATCTCAAATGACCTGATAATACTTTCTTTATTTGTCTTTCTGGACAACACATAAAGGCTACATCACAGGGCTTGGCATCAGGCTTCCTAAATAGTCTCTGGTTTAGCTGATGATAGGATCTAGAAGCCTCGGGAGGTCAAGCCCTTCAAGTCCAAATTTGACCAATGGAAGACAGGAGAAGGGAGACCCAATACCCTTTCTATCTTTTGTCTGTACAATTATTCTGAAGTGCAGTTTTCCATGTACCCATCAGGAGATTTTCTCGTGTCTGGGTTCATCTGCCAAAACTGTGTCTCCTTGCAGCTTGCTGTGAAGAAGTGGCCTGCAAGGTAACCAATTACTTCTCAATTGCTTCCCACCCTTCTTGGACTCTGCTCTCTTCCCCCTCACTTCTGCTGATAGGGATTGCTCCTCTTTAAATAAAACATTCTGACTTAAGTCTTAGCTCATGCTGTATTCTCTAGAGAACACAGAACATGGATTGAGGACTTCATAGCACAGTACAGCCCTACACAATCCTAACATCCTTGCAAGAAAAGATACTAGCATTACCTACATTTCAAATGAGGTAGGTCAGTCAAGGCTCCAGCAGGAAACAGTGACACTCATATTAACACATTCAGAGGACCTTTTTGCAGAACTCTGTACAAGGGTGTGAGTGGTATGGGGAAACCTCATTCTCAGGGCCTGGTGGCAGCAGAGGAGTTGTTATCTCCCCTAGCCCTGAAGATGAGGGGAATCAAGTGGTCAGCAGAACTCAGAAAGAAAAACCTGTCTGAAGCCTATCACTTTGAGAGATGCAGCCACCTTTGGTCCACTGATTCATTGCCCTGACCCAGGCAGGCAAATGAGTTTTCTGGCTCTCCTCTGCCCCCTGCTAGTCTGCACCAGAGTCCTTTCACCACCTCTCATCAGAGTCAAGGCAATGGGATCCTTCTGATGTTACCTGCTCCCCAGGGCAGATTGCAAGGCTGGAAAGCGAATCTGGAGTACTAAGCAGAATTTATCTGAAAGAATGAAGCAATTAAAACTGAGGGAGAACACAACATTTACCCACGGTCCCACAGATAGTAAAAGTTCTGTTTTGTTTTCTAGTTTGAAATATTGCTCTGTACAAGTCCCACTAGAAAGTGTCTAATTTGAGAAGCAATCATATTGTCTGATATGATGCACCCTTTTCAACCCAAAATGATGCATTTTAGCTGCCAAGCCTCAGTTGAGCTCAATGAGTTTGTCTTGCGATCATCCCGTCCATTCTAGAGAGAGGAGGCATCATCATACCCTTAGGTTACAATGGGAGCCTCACGTTGATAAAGTCACCAGGTCTCCCTAAATTCCCGCTAACTGCATTATTTATACACTAACAGACTTTGTTTCTCCTTCTAACACTGAAACATAGAGATAGTTAAAATAAAATGAAAGCATTCAAACCTAAATTTAATTGCTAAATTTGTAATTGTGGCCCAGATAAAGTCTAGGTCAAAATTAATAATATAAAGCAGGGGTTTTATGAGTAAATGCAGTTTAAAATAATTTATTTTTAATGTTCATGCTCACTGAAACTCCATCCCCCCCTTTCCTTTTGGAAATAGTATATTAAAATGTATTTCATCTACTGTTTTTCCTTTCAAGAGAATGAATTCTTTGCCATGGGCCATACTGTGCTCCCCTTCCTTCCTTATCCCTCACACAGATGTTTTTTCCCCAAAGTTAAATTAATTTCACCTAAGGTATATCTTCCCCACATTTCCAGTCCTCTTCCACTTCAAGTAATCTTATTTTCACATTTTAGTTAACTCTCCTATTTCTCTAAAGTAGCCCCTTAAAGGGGTTTGAAGCCTGAAGTACACATTAGCACAGCTTTGCCCTGTAGCTCTTTGGAATCCGGCTTTGAAATATTTGCTCTTCAATGGCAAACCAGCCATTGTCCCCAAGGGACCAGGCTGAGGTCCTTTTATATTATAGAAGTTTTATACTTTTCTGTAATTATCCAAAGATACATTTGTATTACTAGTAAGCTACTTCACTTCAAAGGAAGACTGTAAGTTGTGGATAAACTAAAATTCCTTTGCCTCTCGTGTTAGGGACCCAGCACCCAGTCAAGGAAGGTAGGTGACTGTCTAAAGGTCACGTAGCTAGTGATTGCTGTGTGACCTTTTCTTGTTTTAGAATTTTTGAAAATCAAAAAAAAAATGTGTGATATATTGCAATAGCTGAATATCCTACAGTCACATAGGCGTAAGTTATACTGTGTTCAATGACTAATGTCTGAGTGTTACCATGGAACCGTCTACGTTTCCAACATCAGCATTGCTTTCCTGACTAGAAATTCTTTCCCCATACCTGCTTCACCAATGGCTGATCTAAAGATATTGTTCTGGAGACTTAAGCATATCTCCTACATACCTGAGAAAAAAATAGATTATTCAAAATACAGCAAGAATTTTGTCCACTAATTTGATGTTTCTCTTGAACTCATGTGTGGAAGACAGAAATGGCATATTCTCCAACACCAGCAGCAAAGAAAAGCATTGTACGAGAAAGGTCTTTATTGCATTCCACATACAAAGACCCTCAGGAATTTTCTCCTGGAATGCAATTTGTGGTTCTCCCAAATCCCATCCCTCTCATAACGTAGCATCAAGGGGTTGGATGCCCTGAAGAATGACTTGCTTTGGGACTTTGACTATTTTTCTTCCATCCTAGTGCATGATGAGGACTGGTTGCTGGAAATATTAAGAATAATTCAAAATGTCACACAAATTTGAAAAGGCAAAAACATTTACTTCAACATGACCAATATTATCACTTTGATTTCTTCTCTAAGGTTTTATATATTTCTCCTGAAATAAAGCCCAGGCATTACTTGTAATATTTGTGAAATAATGAATATACACATAAAAGTGATGTTCTCATTTCAAGGTATTAAATAATTGTTCAAAAGAGCTATTTTATTATTAGCAAATCAATTTATCTAACACGTTAATGTTTAATATCTCTACCTCTCATCTATTTGCTTCAACAACTAAATAAATTGGCATTGGCTTGTAACATCATCTGATGGCCAAGTGAATTCTAAAACTCAGTAAATTTCTTAACACTGTCTCCTCTTTCACGTTGCTGTCCCTTCCTTTGCTATCCCCCAACCCTGTGAAGTTTAAGACTCACAGCTAGAGGGAGCTCATCCCCAGAGTGCATCTTTTCTTGTTTTCCTTCTTATTTTCTTCTCTGGCTCTTTGGCTAGTCTCTAACTAGGCATATATTATCTTGAGGCCCCATTAATTTTACTAAATTCCTCTTTTCTCCAAAAATAGGACAAGACTCTTTGAATTAGGTGTGACATTTCTCAAAATATTAAGTATCACTAATTTATTCCCTAGACTTTGGTGTTGAGTACACCCACAACTTAAATCCAGAAAGCATGCCTAGTTCATCAGGGAGATTTTTTTATTTTTTATCTTATTGTATCTTCTATCTCATTATTAAAAACTTAATTTGTGTCAGTGATTTTTATACATCTGTGTCAGCAATTTGTATAAAACAGATAATCAACAGAATTGTTGAGTAATTGAGCCATATAGTGTCATGTAATTGGCTCTTTACATTAACACAGTGCCTCTGTATCTTTTAAGGACTGATAAAAAGATTGTGAGTGCATACGATTCTGTAATTACTTTATTAGGGGAAAATTTTTTACCTCTAATTATTTGGAACAAAATTTATATTTCTTTTTAACTTTTCAATATATTTCACATTTTAGGTCTTACCTTATCTCAAATTATTGATCCAACATACTCTATTTTGGCAAAGTAAAAATGTGTAGTCTGAAAAGATAAAAAAAAATTATGATCAACTTCTGATTTTTCTGTCATGATTTAAGTCAGTATGTTTTATGTAAATCAGAGAAACCCATTTTGACTTCTTAATACCAAGAAGCTCTCTTCTGTAACATGGGTGTAATATTAACATTCTCTCCAAATATTGAGAATTAACTAAGATAATGCATTTAAACTATTTTATAGTGGGTATGCAATAAATAAAAACTCTATTATGATGCATCAAGAAAAGTCTATGTCAGCCATTTAGAGCAGAGGTTGGTGAACTTTCTCTGTGATGAGCCAGATAATAAATATTTTAGAATTTGGAGGCCATATTGTCCCTGTTGCAGCTACTTGACTCTGATATTTAGTATAAAAGTCCCCACAGACAATATATAATAAATGACTATGACTGTGTTCCCATAAAACTTTATTAGCAAAGAACAGATGGTGAATGTGATTCAGCCTGTGTGTTGTGGTTGGAAGACCCCTAGAATATTGCCTCAAATTTTACATTTTGCTATTGTCTATTTTCTGTATCCCAACTCCACTCAACCTTTTTTCACATTAACTGATTCATATTTTCTTTTCAAATGCTATTAAAATGTGTTATATAAAAATGTATTAATAATAATGAACTAAATGCCTATTAACTACTATTGTAAAATGATATGAAATATTACAGGTATGGGCTGAATCTCCCTAAGTTGTATTCTTTCCCAATTCCATTCTATTCCCTTCTCCTTGAGTTAAATGCTATCCACATTTTACGTGATCATTTCTTCAGCTAGCTTTGTTTGTTAATATAGAGATATATATAGTAATATATAAATATCTATGTCTGTATGTTACTATATATCTCTACATGTTATATAATATAGAGATAATATATATCTCTTTATGTTACTATATATCTCTATAAATAAATAGCAATTATATTAAATATATAGTAATATATAGATATGTATATAGTAATATATACATATATAGTAATATATAAATATATGTGTATATATATATATTTTTTTTTACTAAAAATCTAGAGATCTATTTTCTGACTATTTTCTATGGCCTGAGGGTTTGTGTCTTCCCTTCTTATGAGTTCTTATGTTAAAAATATTAGTCTCTAATTCCCAATGTGATAGTATTGAGAGAGGGAAAGTTTAGGAGGTAATTAAGTCTAAGTCAGCCCTCATGACTGATATTAGTGCCCTTATACAAAGACACGAGAAGTTTACTTTCTCTCTCTCTCTTCTCTTTGCCATATGAGGATACAATGAAAGTTGGCAGTCTGCGTCCCAGAAGAGGGAACTTACAGGAACCTTATTATCCTGTTACCTTGGTCTTGGACCTCCAGCCTTCAGAACCGTGAGAAATAGATTTCTTTTGTTCAAGTCAACAGGATGGTGGCATTCATGATCACAGCCAGAACTAAGACAGTGTTATGAAATGTATGCATATATGTGTCCTCTGTATTTTTACTTTTACTTAATATTGAGTGTTTAAGATATATCTATATGGATATATGTAGAATGAATGTATTAATTTTCATTTCTGTATAATACACAAAAATGTGAATATATCACAATATATTTATCCTGCTCATAGAGATTTATGTTATTTATATTTTTATTTTTGCTTTTATAAACACTTTTGCTATATATATTCTTATATATATATGTCCTTGTATATGTAAAGATTTATCCAGAGCACACACATAGAAATAAATTGCTAAATCATTTTCTATTTTTCAATATTTTCCTAAATATGCCTCAAATTGGCTACAGGAATTTGCACTCTAGTGGTAATAGATGAGAATTTTAACTCATTTACATGCATTTTCTACTGTCAGGCTTTTACTCTTTTTCACAATTTATTTGGCACAAAACAGTATTTTATTATGATTCTAATATGCATTTCTTTGGTAAATGGTGATAATTTTTCATATGTTGAATCATTTTTTTTTTTTTAGGTAAGGTTTTTATTCTATGAATTGGCCATATGACTCATTAAATTTTCCATTAAGTTATTCATGCTCTTATAGATTTAAAAAAGTAACTTATATATTATGGATTCTAATTCACTGACACTTACTCAATTTAAAAATAATCTTCTTCCAGTGAGTTAGGGGACTTTTTCACTTTGTTTCAGTGTCTTTTGATGCACAGAATTAAAATTTAATCTATTATCAAATTTATCTATCTTTCCTGCATATTTGAGTCATCTTAAGAAATACTTCCCTATATTAATTCCATAAAGACATTTCCTTTTAAGGGTTTGAAAGATTTTCCCCCACATGTTCAGGCTTATTATTTATTTGGAATTGACTTTAGTTTTTCATTGTATGTCTAAGGATCTAATTTAATTTTTCTTTTTCTTTTTTTTATTGTTGGGGATTCATTGAGGGTACAATAAGCCAGGTTACACTGATTGCAATTGTTAGATAAAGTCCCTCTTGCAATCATGTCTTGCCCCAATAAAGTGTGACACACGCCAAGGCCCCACCCCCCTCCCTCTGTCCCTCTTTCTGCTTCCCCCCCCATAACCTTAATTGTCATTAATTGTCCTCATATGAAAATTGAGTACATAGGATTCATGCTTCTCCATTCTTGTGATGCTTTACTAAGAATAATGTCTTCCACTTCCATCCAGGTTAATATGAAGGATGTAAAGTCTCCATTTTTTTTAATAGCTGAATAGTATTCCATGGTATAAATATACCACAGCTTGTTATCCATTCCTGGGTTGGTGGGCATATAGGCTGTTTCCCCATTTTGGCGATTGTAAATTGAGCTGCAATAAACAGTCTAGTACAAGTGTCCTTATGATAAAAGGATTTTTTTCCTTCTGGGTAGATGCCCAGTAACAGGATTGCAGGATCAAATGGGAGGTCTAGCTTGAGTGCTTTGAGGTTTCTCCAACTTCCTTCCAGAAAGGTTGTACTAGCTTGCAGTCCCACCAGCAGTGTAAAAGTGTTCCCTTCTCTCCACATCCACGCCAGCATCTGCAGTTTTGAGATTTTGTGATGTGGGCCATTCTCACTGGGGTTAGATGATATCTCAGGGTTGTTTTGATTTGCATTTCTCTAATATATAGAGATGATGAACATTTTTTCATGTATTTGTTAGCCATTTGTCTGTCATCTTTAGAGAAAGTTCTATTCATGTCTCTTGCCCATTGATCTATGGGATTGTTGGCTTTTTTCATGTGGATTAATTTGAGTTCTCTATAGATCCTAGATATCAAGCTTTTGTCTGATTGAAAATATGCAAATATCCTTTCCCATTGTGTAGGTTGTCTCTTTGCTTTGGTTATTGTCTCCTTAGCTGTACAGAAGCTTTTCAGTTTAATGAAGTCCCATTTGTTTATTTTTGCTGTTGTTGCAATTGCCATGGCAGTCTTCTTCATGAAGTCTTCCCTCAGGCCAATATCTTCCAGTGCTTTTCCTATGCTTTCTTGGAGGATTTTTATTGTTTCATGCCTTAAGTTTAAGTCCTTTATCCATCTTGAATCAATTTTTGTGAGTGGGGAAATGTGTGGGTCCAGTTTCAGTCTTTTACATGTAGACATCCAGTTCTCCCAACACCATTTATTGAATAGGGAGTCTTTCCCCCAAGGTATGTTCTTGTTTGGTTTATTGAAGATTAGGTGGTTGTAAGATGTTAGTTTCATTTCTTGGTTTTCAATTCGATCCCAAGTGTCTATGTCTCTGTTTTTCTGCCAGTACCATGCTGTCTTGAGCACTATGGCTTTGTAGTACAGACTAAAATCTGGTATGCTGATGCCCCCAGCTTTATTTTTGTTACAAAGAACTGCCTTAGCTATACGGGGTTTTTTCCGGTTCCATACAAAACGCAGAATCATTTTTTCCAAATCTTGAAAGTACGATGTTGGTATTTTGATAGGAATGGCATTGAATAGGTAGATTGCTTTGGGAAGTATAGACATTTTAACAATGTTGATTCTTCCTGTCCATGAGCATGGTGTGTTCTTCCATTTGTTAATATCCTCTGCTATTTCCTTTCTGAGGATTTCATAGTTTTCTTTATAGAGGTCCTTCACCTCCTTTTCTTTATAGAGGTCCTACCTCGTTAGGTATATTCCTAGGTATTTCATTTTCTTTGAAACTATGGTGAAGGGACTTGTGTCCTTAATTAGCTTCTCATCTTGACTGTTATTGGTGTATACAAAGGCTACTGACTTGTAGACATTGATTTTATATCCTGAAACATTACTGTATTTTTTGATGACTTCTAGGAGTCTTGTGGTTGAGTCTTTGGGGTTCTCTAAGTATAAGATCATGTCGTCATCAAAGAGGGAGAGTTTGACCTCCTCTGCTCCCATTTGGATTCCCTTTATTTCCTTGTCTTGCCTAATTGTATTGGCTAGAACTTCCAGCACTACGTTGAATAGTAAAGGTGACAGAGGACAACCTTGTCTGGTTCCAGTTCTAAGAGGAAAAGCTTTCAGTTTTACTCCATTCAGTAAAATATTGGCTGTGGGTTTGTCATAGATAGCTTCAATCAGTTTTAGAAATGTGCCACCTATGCCTATACTCTTCAGTGTTCTAATTAGAAAAGGATGCTGGATTTTATCAAATGCTTTTTCTGCATCTATTGAGAGGATCATGTGATCTTTATTTTTGCCTCTGTTAATATGGTGGATAACGGTTATGGACTTGCGTATGTTAAACCAGCCTTGCATCCCTGGGATGAAGCCTACTTGATCATGATGAATGACTTTTTTGATGATAAGCTGTAATCTATTGGCTAGGATTTAGTTGAGAATTTTTGCATCTATATTCATGAGTGAGATTGGTCTGAAATTCTCCTTTTTGTTTGGGTCTTTTCCTGGTTTTGGTATCAGGTTGATGTTTGCTTCATAGAATGTGTTGGGGAAGATTCCTTCTTCCTCAATTTTTTGGAATAATTTCTGCAGTACAGGAACCTTCCTTGAAGGTTTGATTGAATTCTGGAGTGAAGCCATCTGGACCAGGGCATTTTTTGGTTGGAAGATTTTTTATTGTTTCATTGATCTCAGTGCTTGAAATTGGTCTGTTCAGGAGGTCTATTTCTTCCTGGCTAAGTCTAGGGAGAGGGTGTGATTCCAAATATTTATCCGTTTCCTTCATATTGTCAAATTTCTGGGCATAGAGTTTCTGGTAGTATTCAGAGATGATCTCTTGTATCTCTGTGGGATCAGTTGTTATTTCCCCTTCATCATTTCTGATTGAGGTTACTAGAGATTTTACTTTTCTGTTCCTCGTTAGTCTGGCCAATGGTTTATCTATTTTATTTATTTTTTCAAAAAAACCAACTCCTTATTTCATTAATTTTCTGAGTGATTCTTTTGTTTTCAATTTCATTGATCTCTGATTTGATTTTGGAGATTTCTTTTCTTCTACTGAGTTTAGGCTCAGATTGTTCTTCTTTTTCCAATTCCATAAGATCTCTTGTGAGATTGTTGATGTACTCTCTTTCTGTTTTTCGAATGTAGGCATCTAAAGCGATGAATTTTCCTCTCAAAACTGCTTTTGCAGTATCCCACAGGTTTTGGTAGCTTGTGTCTTCATTGTTGTTATGCTCAAGGAAGTTAATGATTTCCTGTTTTATTTCTTCCTGCACCTATCTGTTATTCAACAGAAGATTGTTTAATTTCCATGCCTTTGTGTGGGGTCGAGCGTTTTTGTTAGAGTTGAGTTCCACCTTTAGTGCCTTTTGGTCTGAGAAGATACAAGGTAAAATTTCAATTCTTTTGATTCTGTTGATATTTGTTTTGTGTCCCAGGATATGATCAATTTTGGAGAATGTTCCATGGGGTGATGAGAAGAATGTATATTCTTTATCTTTGGGATGGAGTGTTCTATATGCATCTATCAAGCACAGTTGTTCTAGGGTCTCATTTAAATCTCTTATATCTTTGTTTAATTTCTGTTTAGAAGATCTGTCCAGCTCTGTAAGAGGAGTGTTAAAGTTCCCTGTTATGATGGTATTATCAGATATCTTATTGCTCAGACTGAGTAAGGTCTGCTTCAAGAATCTGGGAGCATTTAAATTGGGTGCATAAATATTTAGAATTGAAATGTCTTCTTGTTGTAGTTTTCCCTTGACCAATATAAAGTGACTGTCTTTGTCTTTTTTGACTTTAGTTGCTTTAAATCCACATGTATCTGAAAATAAGATTGCAACTCCTCTTTTCTTCTGAATTCCATTTGCCTGAAAAATTGTCTTCCAACCCTTGACTCAGAGCTTTAATTTGTCTTTTGAGGCCAGGTGTGTTTCTTGCAGACAGAAATGGATGGCTTGTGTTTTTTAATTCAGTCAGCCAATCTATGTCTCTTCAGTGGAGAATTCAAGCCATTAACATTTATTGAGATAATTGATAAGTGTGGTAATATTCTATTTGTCTTATTTGGTGAGAGTCCATTGCTTAGTTTTATCTTTTGCATCAGTGTGGAGGCTAGGTTCTGTCCTTTAATTTCTGAGTTCTTACTTTGCTGCTGATCCATTGTGGTGGTCAGTGTGCAGAACAGGTTGAAGTATTTCCTGTAGAGCTGGTCTTGTTGTGGCGAATTTCCTCAATGTTTGTATATCCGTAAATGATTTGATTTCTCCATCAAGTTTTAAGCTTAGCTTAGAAGGGTACAGAATTCTGGGCTGGAAATTGTTCTGTTTAAGTAGATTAAAGGTAGATGACCATTGTCTTCTTGCTTGGAACGTTTCATCAGAGAAGTCTGTGGTCACTCTGATGGATTTGCCCCTGTCGGTCAACTGGCGCTTACTCCTCGCAGCTTGCAGAATCTTTTCTTTTGTCTTGACTTTGGACAGGTTCATCACGATGTGTCTTGGAGAAGCTTGGTTAGAGTTGAGGCGACCTGGGGTCCAAAATCCCTCTGAAAGCAGTGTGTCAGAATCTATGGTGATATTTGGGAAAGTTTCTTTTATAATATTCTCTAGTATGGCTTCCATTCCTCTGGGGCATTCTTCTTCCCCTTCTGGAATTCCTATAACTCGTATGTTGGAACGCTTCATAAAGTCCCATAATTCTGACAGTGAACGTTCTGCTTTCTCTCTCTTCTTTTCTGCCTCTTTCACTCTCTGAGTTATCTCAAGAACTTTGTCTTCTACCTCTGAAATTCTTTCTTCTGCATGGTCTAACCTGTTGCTGATACTTTCCATTGCATCTTTAAGTTCCCTAATTGACTGTTTCAGTTCCTTCAGCTCTGCTATATCCTTTTTATGTTCTTCATATCGTTCATCTCTTATTTGATTCTGTTTTTGGATTTCCTTTTGGTTATTTTCCACTTTATTAGCAGTTTCCTTCATTGTTTTCATCATTTCTTTCATTGTTTTCATCATGTGTATTCTAAATTCCCTTTCTGTCATTCCTAACATTTCTTTATAGGTGGAATCCTCTGCAGTAGCTACCTCATGGTCCCTTGGCGGGGTTGTTCTGGACTGGTTCTTCATGTTGCCTGGAGTTTTCTGCTGATTCTTCCTCATGAGTGATTTCTTTTATCTGTTACTTTGCCCTAATTTTCCTTTCACTTCCTCTGGCTCTTTAAGTTCTCGTGCCTGTGGACTAAGGGTTACAGGACCAGAAGGGTGAGAAGGTTGAAGAGCAAAAAAGGGATGAAAGAAAGGAGGACCGAGTGATAAGAAAAAAAAAAAGTAGAGAAAGGAGAGGCGGTGGTTAAAAGGAATATTGACAAAAAGAAGAGAGGCACAGAAAGAGTGAGACAGAGCATTATAGGTGTACAGTAGGGTACTTTGACACAACCTTAAAAAAACCCCACCTTCTGGGGGTGCCCAGTTGGGTGGTTCCCTTGAGGTTAGCAGCTCTTTGCTAACCTGATCAGACACAGTACCCCACCTTCACCAAGTAGAGAGGAAAGACCAAAGTGGTATAAATCAAACCAAAACAAGCAAACAGAAAACTTTATGGGATAAAATTGGGTGAAAAACCAAATAATAGCAGTAGAAACACTAGCAAAAATGAAGTTCTTGTTATTGAAAAAGGCAGCAATGGGAAATTATAATTAAACTAGAAAAATTGAGAAAGAAAAAGGATCTGTATGGAAAAGGTTGAAATTGAAAAACAAAACAACATCAACAACGTCAAAATAAACAAAAGAAAAACAACCAAACCAAAAAAAAAAACACACAACCAAAAACAAAGCAGTATGTATATGTTATTGAATATTGTCTGGGTAACATGTGGTCTTCTGACATATGAGATGTTAATCACAGTTCTGGTATGACTGGAGGCTGCTGATTTCTCAAACCCAGCAGGTAGACACCCTAAATCTCTCTTCAGCCCCCTTAAAAGGCACTTTGAACTTGTAAACTTGCTGAGCAGAAGCTTTCCCGGGAAAGCGCTGTGGCTGGAATCACTGCTGAAGTGGCTATCCACTTACCCAGTGTGCCAAAACCAGTCTCACTCTTCCCCTGAGGATTAGGGCTGCAAGGTGGCTCAGACCCCATCCTTAGGCTTCTCGGTCACTGGGTTACCAGCTCCCACCCGATTCTAGCTCTGCGACCCTGAGGGCGGAGCTTGCCGGGGCAGATCGCTGTGGCAATCCCTGTGACCTACAGCCAAACACTATTAGCTCCGTCTGGCTCAGCAGCTCAGACTGGGGCCCTAGACAACGGCCAAAGTTCTCCTCACTCCCGCTCAGGCTCTCCCCAAGGCAGTTCAACTGAGTTTCAAGTCCAAAGATACCAAAACAGTTCACAGGTAAGGCCTTTCCAGTTTGCAGTCTTGCTGCTACTGAACTTACAGTTGCGGGCAGGTTTAGACGGATTGAACACACGCGACCACTTGCCGTTTTTCCACTGTTTTAGTCCTCCTCTTGGGGTCCAGAAGTCTCTCGCTGACTCCCTGTATCCTCACAGGGGTGTTGATAGGCAGATCCCACCAGCCAGAGATGCCTGGAGTCCTATCTCCCCAGACTCACAGTGCCCAGATGCAAGGAAGCTGTTACTCAGCTGCCATCTTGCTCTGCCTCTAATTTAATTTTTCAATAGGAATAGTTTTTTAGTATGGTTTATTAAATAGTAACTTGCTCTCCCCATGACATTCAATGTAAATGTATTGATATAATATAGTGTAGTGTAATATATATGATATAATATAATATATTTATCTACGTGGATTTTATATTCTGTCTCATTGGTCAATTTTGCTATCTCTAGCTCAATACCATGCTTCTTAATTATTTTAGTTTCATACTAGCCTGATGTCGGTAGGGCAAATTGCCTGCTTTGCATGTTTTCCATTTTATCAGTTATTGACCTTCCTATATAAATTCAACTAATATGTTCTGTGAAAAAGATCTCTTGATTCATTTACTTTTATATAAACTTTTTTTCTGTAGGTTTCTTGAAAAAAAAAAAATGTATATATACCTGTTGGGGATTTTGACTAGAACTGTGTTGAACTTTAGATTTAGTTGGGGAATATTGATAACTTTATGCTAGTAAATCTTTTTATGCATGAATATGTATGTATTGCCAATGTTTAAATTTATTTAAAACATGGTCATTTTTCTATTAATGTTATTCAAATCACTTACGGCTAGTCTAATACCTTAATTTTACATTACTATAGAAAATGGCATATTTTATTCAATATGATTTTACCTTCTGTATTGCTGCTATGTTGCAATGCAAATGATTGCTGCATATTATTTTTTATATCTACCAATCTTGCCAATTGATCTGTCATTTGTAATAATTTCTCTGTACTGTATGTTTTCTATTCAGATAATTTGATCAAATATAGACAATGACAGTTTTGTGTTTTCTTTCCATTCTTTATACCCTATATTATGGAGTTGACATAATAATTGTGAGCTATATGCTTTTTGTTTTCTAAGTGAAGAGAATTAACCTTCCCTTTAATCATTTCCTTATAACAGCTGAATACAGCTACACAAAGATTGATGCTGGGAATCAATCAGGAATGTGCCATGTCTTTGGAAGGCTTTATGGCATTAATATTGGAAAGTATAGACAGAGCTCTGATTATTATTTTAATTGGCAGACCCTTTGAAGAAAGAAAATTCTCTTTTTGCTTGGATTATTAGAAATTGATAGAATATATAACTTAGGGTGGTAATAGCCCATTATTATCACTGACCTCAACTCACCTGTAAAACAAGTGAACAGGGAAGAGTGCAGAGCCAGGAGGAAAGGGAGAGATGGGTTCCTGATAAACCCTTGTCAATTGTGCAAGTCAACAAGTTCTATTTTCTGTTTAAGTAAGTCAGTTGAAGTTTGATTATTATCACTCATGCTAGAAGGATCTGACTAATCATTCCCCATCCTGATTCTGCTTTCTAAGCAATGACTGATTCTTACTTATTGTCTCTCCAAGTTTCACTGGGCCTCCTTTTTGCTTAGCTACTGGGCTGCCTCCCCAGTTAGGCTCCTCACGTAGTATAACCTAAAATCACCAGCATCAACTGCCCTGTTCTGTTCTAATACGACAACGCCCAACCACAATGGCCCCAGGGCATGTTGAACACTTAGTATTACAATATCATCACCAAGGTTTGCTACACATCAGTCTTCCAAAAGAACAAAAAGTCTTATTCAAAGTGGCCCATCATCAAACACGAACTTTCATTTGCTCGTTCTTCACAAATGCAATTGTCAATCTTTTAATTTCTCCTACCTAACCCATTTCCTTGAGGTTGGGTATATTATCTTTATATCCAAGCACCTTGTGCAGAGCTGGGCACCTATGAGATGGGCAATGTTGGCTGAATAGAAATTACATTTCTACCTTCATAGCTTTCATTGCAAAGAATTGGGCCTTTCCCAAACCTGGTGGAGAATACACCAGTAACTTTCTTCAACTTTCAAGGGAATATTTTGTCCTTCCATGCCTCTATGTTCCTTTCCTCAGTGAGTAGGATAATTGAGGGTGCAAATTCTGGCTGAAACTTGGAATAATTTATTTGTGAACATGTTGTAAACATAAAGCAAGAATGGAACATGACTAAAAGGAAACTAGGTTTTCTCTCAGTTACTACTTGGAAGATTTTTTTTTTCCTCCTGCAGCTTTCAGAGAAATGGTAAATTGCCTACCTTCCCGTTTCTCTCCTTTACTTTATGTACAAGAAAGCCTGGATAATCAAGGCAGAGTGAAAAACAATACTGAAACACACACACTTTCCACAAGCAAAATAGGTTTGACTAGCAAGTCACAAATTGAATCAAAATACAACTTTAGTGTGTTCACCTTTCACTTGTCCTTAAAGATTCATTTGGTAACTAAATGGCAGATATAGATGGACTGCTTCTGGTAGGATTTCTGCTACACATGATACCAAGAGCTTCCTTCTACTGACTTCACATCGCTGTACTGTTCTGGGTGACACTGAACAGGTAACTGAGTGAGAAAGAAAAACCAGTGACTGCACCAACAGCACACGGTCCTGGGTGCCTCTGGACTCCCATCTTTTTAGGTGTAACATTAAGTGAGCTACATCTTCTGGTATCATATCTTAGACGGGTATTTCATAATTATTGCTGCTATGAGGGTGTGACAATTTTATCCTTTCTGTGCATTTTTTGAGGGGTCATTGATTTAAATGTTTTTGCTGAGTGTCTAAAGATAAACTATTAAACTCTAAGTTCTGAAAGAAGAGAACTACTTTCTTTTTATGGCTGGGTCATGTTATGTGGCACATACTGGGTACTCAATAGATGTTTATTGAAAGAATGAATAAATTAATGAATTGAAAGCTGGATTGATGAATTGAGTTGGCCAATAATATTTTGATAATATTTACAAATATTTAAGATTTAGCATGCTTGAATATAGGTGGAAAGTATAACTTAATCTTTTTATTTTTACATAAATATTTAAAGACTGCCATAAGAAGGGAGTCTAAGTATTTTTGGGAATCTGCTTTAGAGGAAGAGCCTGATATTCAGAGGATTATTTGACTGTCTTAAATTCCAGCAAGACCAGACCTTAAACTGCACCTCAGACCCTTTGCCTTTTTCAGAAATCCTGTACTAAGGTTTTTAAACTCCACGGGAGAATATTAAAAGAAGTGAATGAGGTGGGGAAGAAAAGACTTAATCTTATATTCTATTTTCAACTTTTACCTTAGAGTATTCTAGAACCTGAGTATCAGAGTACATGAACTAGGATATTATAGCATTTACAAAGGCTAGCTATTTATATATTTTTAATTGTTTAGGTATATTTTGTTTGTTATTGCTATTAGAGAAAAACTCTCCCACAGAGCAAGCAGCTTGTCTCACATTACTTGAAAGTACAATTAACATTGTTATAAGTTTTTTCCTCATTGAGCAATACTGTCTTTTTCCCCTTTCTATTTTTAACAATAGAATAGAAATTTTTCTTTAGAATATGTTCTCATTTCCCCCCAAGATTTAAAAAGAGGGACAGAAAAAAAAGAAAAAAATGCAAAAGGAAATATTACATTTCGGCCCAGGGAATATTTTTACAATGGTTGCATAAAATACTTGAGATAGATTTTTATGATGGAAAATCTAATGCATTTTTACTCCCCAGTACTATATGTCTATTCATTCATTTCCTCGGAACTAATTATTAGGATTAAGCGCCAATAGAAGGTTACTTGGGAAAAAGCGGGTGTGTGTGTGTAAAAAAAGGATTCACTAATTTCTCCATCATCATAGATTAAAAACATATAATAATGAATATAAAAGACCATCTGTGGACATCAGAGAAAAAGCCTACTCAAGTCAAAGGGGTCATAAGGCAACAGTGAAAGCTGTTGGTAAAACAAGAGCTGCGTCCTTAAAGCACAGTGCTTAGAATGAAGGCCATGCTGCTCTGCACATCTCTGCTGCTCTGCAGAGTCGTGTGTTTGGGATGGATGATAATGGTTCTCACTAAATAAATGTAACTTAGGAAAAACAGTGAATATTTCATTTTATTCAGAGCAGATCCCCTGCAAAGAAAATGAAGGCTGTTAAAAATGCCTCCTGCAACTTTTGGAGGTGGGAATGAGGACTAATGCATCAATTGGATGCCTCGTCTTCCACTTCTTTAATACTACATAGTATTGAACAATTAACTTCATCAAACCATTCTGAGCTATCTCTGGGTAATAAATGGCACTTACAGGAATCAACTTCATTTCTGAAAGTGTATTACTTTTACTACCGCTAACATGGTTCCAGAGCAGAAGTTGCTGGTGAAATAATTAATGTATGTCTAGCTGAATGGAAACAAAAATATATATCAGGGAATTTTTTTTTCCTTCTTGTGTAAGATAGCATTTTAAAAGTACTCATAGTGCAGGCGGCACCTGTGGCTCAAGGCGTAGGGCGCCAGTTCCATATGCCAGAGGTGGCGAGTTCAAACCCAGCCCTGGCCAAAAAAAAAAAAAAAAGTACTCGTAGTGGGTAAACCTAAACTTGGAGATTTTATTTAAAAATACAGAAGCTTTATACTACTTATCCATCAGGATAAGTCAGGACTTTAAACATGAGTTTGAATTTTAGATTGAGCAAAATTTTAAATGTAAAACTTCAAATATCTTATAAAATTTCTATACTCAGGAGGCTGAGGCAGGAGGATTACTCAAGCCCAAGAGTCTGAGGTTGCTGTGAGCTATGACACCACTGCACCCTACAGCAGCCTGATAGAGTGAGACTCCGTAACAACAACAACAACAAAATTTTCTGAAGGTATTATTTTTGAATAGAATAGAAGAATTAGACTATCTTCTTGAAATATTTTATAGTGTTGCATGTTAAGCACAAATATATTTAAATATTAACATTATAATTCTTATGAGCGTCATGTAGTCACTTATCAAAAATGACTGATAAGTTATTATATATAAGCTAATTGATTCAGAAAGGCTTTCTTTTCACAAAATGCTTTTAGTCCTGAATGATAGAGAAAATTTAAAAAATACATGCATGAAATTCACATCAATTAAAAAAAACACTATAGTTGTTCAGAGGATGGAGAAATTATTCACATTTTGGGACCAGAGACCTATACAAAGAGGACAGATTTAAAAACAAATAATTGTACTTTTAGTGACACTATTTCAAACAGGGTTTATTTAGAATTCTTCTTCTACATTATGTCATGAATAGAATAGCCCATTTATTTTTCTATCTGCCATCATTCACCAGGAAATCATCACTGAAGAGTCATGGGGTTTATGTATTTTTATAATTCAAACTGGATGTAATTAGGCTTTAAGAAGATTCAAATATTATTCGTCTTGTATTTCAGCAACAAAAAAATACATGCTTGTATTCAGACAACTTGGCTTAGGGTGTCTTGTTTTTCTCAACCAATATTCCTAACTGATTGAACGAACCCATCATGATCATGATTACTATTGACAAATGACGGCTTTACTGTTGCCTGAGCCAGCAGCAGGTTCATTCTGTAGCCCTCTGTGAACTCATATGAGTTTAAAGTACTTTCTCCCTTCCCATCTTCCTCCCTTTTCTTTTAAAATAAATCATTATGCAAATTTTCTGTAGTTTATATAGCAGAAGGTCCAACATCAAATTTCATTAAGGATGTCAAATGCTATTTGAATTCAGAGATATTGCCAATGCAATCTCCAGCTCAATGCAAAGTATTTCCAAGTGTGACTATCTAATCCATTTGCGGGAGGGTATAATCAGATAAAACGTTTGTAGTCAGTAGATAATTTCTTTGTCCACAGATAATTTACCAGAGCAGAGATCCACCACTTATACATCTCTACTGGTAGAGTTTTATTATAACACCTAATTATCTAGTTGTTCTATATATTTGGATCATTATGGGACAAACATTTGAGGTCAGACAAAATATAGTATATAAGCAAGGATGTCGTAAGCAAATTACTAAGTTATATGTGGCCATATCCTGATTTAAAATTCGTATTATTTGGGCTCAATGATGCCAATAGAGTAAGACTTGGAAATGATAATTTATATGATCAGTAAATGCGATATTACACAGGCCCTCATAAAAACAAACCTGAAATATATGAAGTAATGGGAATATTACACTGGTGTGTCCATAGTTTCTTCGTAAAAACAATGTAAGTTTCATTTCCCCAGGTCACTCAATATTAAGAAATCTGCAATAGGTCTCTGTTGTTCTCTTTTATGCTAATCATCCCATTATGTGTTGAAAAGCAACTCCAACTGTCATGATCTGTTTTTGTTTCCTTTTATGCACTGATGGAAGTTTCTCTCAGAGAAAATTTACTCGTTAAATTGCCCATGACTTTAGCATATCTTTTCCCACAAATTTTTCTTCTTGGATGCTAGTTTAATTTCTTTCCTTTAATTTATTAGCCTTTGACTAAGATGTTTGATTAAAATTTACTTGCCCACACTTTTTCAGGTTACCAGTGTCACACCTATTTCTCTTTGTTCTAGAAACCCTTCAACACGTTGGGAGGGAAATCTGTACTTATGATTTCATTTGCGTTTGTCCTTCTGATTTAAATTCCAACGTAATCTCTTCTACTGTTATCATATTTTCCCGAGGCACCATGTTGCACAGAAATATGGAGATGGTGGATTATCATAAGTGATGCCTGACAGACTGATTTAATGAAGAGTTTAGCATCACCCCCTTGTTTTTAAGAATTCCCATATGTATGGCATTTGGCTGAACCACTTTTGGCCACGGAAGCTGTTTTGAATGTGATGATTATTTGGGATTGACTTCTCTTCTTAATAATTCATTGTGTAATCACAGTCTCTTACATATGTACTTCCCTTCCTCCTGGGTGGTGAGGGTCAGAGGGCCCAGATTCTCACAGGGTGAGAGTGCTCTCTTTATAAGATTCCCATCACTGACTGGAATAATAAATGAAGCTCACATAGAGGATATGTAATGTCTAATTAATAGGAAATGGAAGCTGAAGATGTAATGTTTTAGTTTAGTTACTAGTTCCTAGGTCCAAGGGTGGTTATAGGAAAGAAAGAGCAATTGTATTTCTGTCCAGATGGTTATTGTTAGTGTCTGATTATTGCCTGAAACTCTTTGTTCATGTTTCAGCTGAGAATAGTTGCTCCCAATAGACCAAGAGTTCCTTTCAGGCCCTGAAATTTCAATTGACTTTCCAGCTAAAGCCCCAATGGGAGCTGCCCAAGACTATCCAAGGGCAGGGTTTAGACACTTGTGAGTTACAGCCTGTCAGTGTCAGGCTTCACATTTGTTGTTCTTAGTTCCCAAGTGGCAGGTATGGCCTCTCTCCTGCTGACCACACTGTCTTGTGGACAAAAGACAAATGGTTCCAGGTTCTCTGTCAGTCTAGCAAAGGCATTTTAAAAACTCAATTCTTTTCTGCCCATTGTGAGTGTCACAGAACTTCTATGTATTGGCAAAGTTTGTAGATTCACTGTCTACAGGTCTTCAATGATGAGTTAAAAAAATACCCTGGAAATTACTGATTTTTGCCCAGCATGTTCTTCCTCGCCTGAAACACGCTACCCCTTACCAGTTTAGGACTTAGCCATACCTCCAACTCAAAACACTTTCGTTTAGCCGAAAAACAATTCTCATAGTTCAAAATGTATGATGACAGGGTTGTACAAAATTATATTTTTCACTTCCAAGAAGGAAATAAAGATCTAATCTAACACCCCTTAAGCTGAACACTGTCCTAAGTTCTGAATGTCATGATATTCAAGGTAAAACTTAAGGCTCCTGAGTTAGGACTATCCACTCAGGAAGATTCTACTTTGAAAACACCAAGTCATCTCAGAGCTTCTGTGTTGATAATTAAATCTGAGGAAAGTAATCAAATTCAAATGAACTGTGTTCTTCTGTCCCTGTTAAATTTTGATCTTCCTCCTGCATACCCCTCAGATGGCACACTGAGGTTAGATGGGAATTTTCCCCAGTCTGCTTCCACAGAGACACCCTTGCTGGCAATATGGCCATAGTACACTAATTTCTGGTTGTTAAAGCTTTGATGAGATGTCCTACTGGATTACAGTGGGCCCTAACAAATGGCTTTATTTCTGACACTCAAAATAAGTGAAAAAAAAATCGTATACTACACTTCTTGCCTAGAAAAATCATACTACACTTTTTTCTCAACACAATGCCTATATCTATCTATTATACAGAGCAAACAATTGTCATTGGTTTCTGTCTTGTCTCCTCATTCTCACCCATGTAGGCTGTTATGATAGGAGCCTACAGTAGTTTACTAAAGCTGACATTACAAAGTACCACTGATTGGGTCACTTAACAAAAATTTATTTCCCATAGTTCTTGAAGGTAAAAGTCCAATATCAGAGTGTCGGCAAGATTGATTTCTTTTAAGGCCTGTCTTCACCTACCTGTATCTTCCGGGGGCCTTCCCTCTGTGTGTGGGTTTGTGTCCTAATTTCTTCTTTTTAGAAAGATACCAGTCAAAATGTATTAGGGCCCACTCCAGTGCCTTTGCTTTAAGTTAATTACCTCTTTAAAGCCCCCATTTCCAAATACAATGATATGCTGGGGTACTGGGGGTTAGGATTTCAACATAGAAAATTGGAGGAAAGGCAATTCAGCCCATAACAGAGCCCCAGAGGCAGAAACATGTCTTTTAAATGGTTATACATTCTTCTCCATAGGGCTGGAGATAGCTACCATAATTTATTCATTGATTATAAACAAACACAGGAAGGAAGGAAGAACAAAAATATAGCATTTTTTTAGGTTGCTATATTTAATATTTACATTCTAGAGAGCAGAAAATGGAGCATTCAGACATTCTTTCAATTTCATTGGTCATATGTACCAAATCATGGCTTTATGTTTTCAAGGAACTCTTTTATTGTTTTAGGTAGTAATTTATTTTATTTTTATTTCAAAATATTAAATAAAGGGATATTAAATAAGCATTTTTATTATTACATATGGATATCTTGCATAATACTTAAGTCAGGGCTTTTGATGTGACCTTCACCAAAACAGTGTAGATTATACCAGATAGGTTAGTTTATATCCCACACCCACCTTCTGACCTTCCCCCCCTTCTTGATTTCTGATGTCTTTTATATCACTTTGTGCCTGTGTTCACTCATCTGTTAGCTCCCAGTTATCCAGGAGAACATATGGTATTTAGCTTTCCATTCCTGAGATACATCCTTAGGATAATAGTCTCCAGTTGCATCTAGAGAGCAGAAAATGGAGCTGATGACATTAATTCATTCCTTCTTATGGCTGAGTAGTATTCTGTGGTGCGTGTGTGTGTATATGTGTGTGCATGTTGATTCCATACCTTTGCAATTGTGAATTGTGCTGCAATAAACATTTGAGTGCAGGTACCTTTTTGATAAAATGATTTTATTTTCCTTAGGTGGATACCCATTGGTGGCATTACTGTGTCAAATGGTAGGTCTGCCTTTAATTAATTGATTTTTATTTAGATTAATGTGAGGGTTCAAACAATTAAATTTACATTTGTTAGGAAGACGTCTATGAAAAACAGAGGGAGATTCCTTAAAGAAATAAATGCATTTCTTCCTAACAAAGAGAATCTCCCTCTGTTTTTCATAGAGGTTATACAAAGAGGTTCACAGTCCTACCAACATTGTATAAGAATTTCTTTCTTTCTTTATTCACACTAGCATCTATAATTTTTTTTTACTATTTAACAATGGCCATTCTGATGGGGTAAGGTGGTATCTCATGGCAGTTTTAATTTGCATTTCCCCGATGATTATTGATGTTAAGCATTTTTTCATATGCTTTGGCTATTTGTCTTCTTTTAAAAAACTTCTATTCATGTGCTTTGCATACTTTTTGATGAGTTGTTTCATCTTTTTATCTGATTTGTTTGAGTTCTTTGTAGATTCTGGATATCAGTCCTTTGTTTGATGTATAGCTTGTAAATATTTTCTTCCATTCTGTAGATTGTCTATTGCTGATTATTTCTTTTGCTGTGTAGAAATTTTTTAATTTAATAAGGCCCCATTTATTCATTTTTGTTTTTGTTGCATTTGCTGTTAGGGTCTTAGTCATTATTTCTTTGTATAAGCCAATGTCTAAAAGATTTTTTTCCTAAATTTTCTTCTAGAATGTTTATGGTGTCTTACAGAAGAATGAAACAGGATCCCTATGTACATATACAAAAGTCAATTCAAGATAGATCAAGGAGAACTTTGAAATCCACTTGTCATATCTGAGAATTTAGAAGTACAGAAATTATATAGCTCACAGGATGTCACACTGAGGTAAACCTACTTCACTGTGTTAAGCTTTCATAGTGAGCAGCTGAGCATGAATTTTCTGTTAGGATTCTGAATACATGCTCTTTTTTGATTATTTGAACTTCATTTAAGTAGGAGATAGATTTTTTCAAAACACTGATTTCTTAAGATAAAAGGGAATTAGTGTTTTGGATAACTTATAGGATTTCAATTCACTCTTTACCCGTCTTTTTCATTTAAATTTCTGTACTTGTGACACAGTTAAGCACTGCCACAAAGTGCAGTTGTCCAGCTGATGCAGACAAAAAGCCTGTATGGATTCTTTGTGCACATTGCTATATTTTGAGCTTATGCATGTAATCCATTTATTGTTCAGCTTTGGATATTATTTTAGTTTTGTTTAAAATGGCACAAAATATCAAATAATAGTTAATAAATATTGGGTTAATTGCAAAAATAATTTATTGAATATAGCCTACTTACCCAAATTAAAATGACAAGAAATTAGTAAAGTCAAGGTATTATATAAGGCATGTAATTTTCCTAAAAGCTAAGTATGTCCACCTACATGACCAAGGAGAAGGAAACACATACACACTCTAAAGTGGCCTAGATAATTAAGAAGATTGTGAAATATTGGAAGAACCATTGAGTCTTTCCAATGCAAAATACCTTCCATTAATTAATTAAGATCCAATGACAATATAGAATGTTGTAGCTTTATTTATTGCTCTCCTGGAGGAGTTAAATAAACAGCGGCTCTTATGTTTGAATGTGGTCTTTCAGACAGTGCATTTGTCTGACCAACTCTAATCTTTGTATCTACCTAAGATGTGTCCAGGTCAAAGGGAAGTGAAAAAATTCCAACTAATTGGTGGTAATTGCTTGAGATTTGAAAAGTTTTTTAGCATTCAACATAATTAGATCTCATTTTTAAAATATAAAAAAAGATGAAGAATTATTAATATATAAAAAGAGAGATTCTGTTATTTGTTCATAATTGTTTATGAACGTAATTGTTCATGCTTCACAGCCAGTTGATTCACTGGTGTTGTGAACTACTGATGTGGCATTTCAGGTTTTTGCTAGGTAACCCTTCTCACCTTCTGGTATTCTTACCTAAAGTCACTGCAATGTTCGGAATGTTGTTGTTTTTCCCAGTAAACATCCATAAATTAATATATTGAAATCCTAATCCCCAATGTGGTACTATTTGAATATGGGGCCTTTGCAAGGTGAGTAGCTCATGGGGACTGTCTTAGTCCCTTTTCTGTTGCTTACTATGAGATATTTGAAACTGGGTGATTTGTTTTAAAATGAATTGATATCTTACAGTTATGGAAGCTGAGAAGGCCACGGTGAGGGGGCTGGATTTGATGAGAGCCTTCTAACCAGTGGAGAATTTCTGTGGAGTACTGAGGCAGTGCTCAGCGTCACATGGCAGAAAGGGCTAACCTTCCACCTCCGCTCTCCCTTCCTCTTCTTATAAGCCACCAGCCCCACTCCAATGATGACCCATTAACCCATTAACACATCGATAAATTAACCCAACCCTGCATTAATCAATTTATGAGGGCAAAGCCATCATGACCTAATCACCTTTTAAAGACTCACTTTTCAAAACTGCCAAGGGGGATTAAATTTTAGTTTTGGAGGGGACAAATACTCAAAACATAGTAGGGCATAGCCCACACAAATTTTATAGGTTTTAGTGCCCTACTGGAAGAGGCCTTTGAGAGACCTCTGGCTTGTTCTAACCACGTGAGGACAACAAGAAAAAGCAGAAAGTTAGTCCTAACCAAACACAAATATACCTTAATCTTGGAATTTCTAGCCACCAGAACTGTGAAAAATTAGTGTCTGCTGCTTGTAAGCCACACGGTTTATGACATTTTGTTACAGTAGCCTGAACAGATCAAGGTAGTCACCACCCCAACCTCTATAAAATTGGTTGAAGTAAAGGAATTAGCTACTGAGGAAGAACACTGGGCATATTTTTCTTTTTGAAAATCTTCAGTACTTTCTGAGATCTTCACCTTAATTCATGAAAGAATTCAAAGTTATACATTATTCTAATTAGCATAGATAATTAGACTCTGATATCTTCTTGCTTTGTCCCTGTATCTTCTTGAATAGTGTTTAAATGAACAGCAATGCAACTTAGTATAATAAAAATATAATAGTGGTGCTTTTATGAGTATATGCTGTGAGGTGTTGATGTGAGATGTTAAGAAAGTGAGTTGAAAGACAATAAATCAGATAGTTATTGAAGAGCCTTGATTTTCGGGGATTGGAATAATTCCTGCCTCATTTGTTAATACATTTTTCATCCATTAACTTATTCATTTATTCTTTCATTATTTATTAGTGTACCCATCTACTCATTAAAAATACATTTAGACTCTGTTTATTATTGCCAGACTAGGTGCTGGGGAAATAATGATGAATGAGATAAGCATTCCTTCATTGAGCTTCCATTCTAATGGAAGAAATAAACGAAAGATGCTGTATTGTTTGAAAAGCTTTGTAAAAATTGAGCAATAATGAGACGGGAAATATATGTAGAATATGTCTTTAGATAGAGTAGCAGGGAAGACCTCTCTAGCTAGAAGACATTTGAGGTGTGTTGCGGATAAACCAGTCATACAAAGTGCAACCAGAAGAATGTTCCAAGCAGAGGGAATCGCTGGTGGGAACAAATAACCCTGCTGCTAGAATCTATGAACCGAGAAGGAGGTGAAAGAGAAGAAATGTTTCTGGCTTTTTTTCTGTGGGATTTTATTGTCTGGCATCAGCAGAAATGGGAAATGGTTGTCAGAAAAGGTGGGGCTTGAGATAATTTTTTTTTTTTGATACTTATTAGTAAGCATAAGATGGATGGGAATTGAAAAGGCCAGGCAGGTGACTCTTTGCTAAATCCACATGAAAAACCAAATCAGGGCAGAAATCACTGGAGACATAATCAAGCTTCAGAAGCTAGGTGGACACTCTAGCTGAGCAGCTACAGGTTGGAGCAAAAGAAAAGAGAATATCCTAATTGTTTTAAATAGAACTAAAATAGTTGGGATTTTATATTCTAGCCAATGGATGATGTTTCAATGGGTGTCCAGGATAAAAGCAGAGAAGAGAGCCAAACAGGTAGGTTTATGTCCAAAATGTCCTTTTCTTTCCAGTTTCATATGTATCTTTTGAATACCAGCTCCTAAGAGCCTGGACAAAGGCCTAAAGAAAAAAATTTCCTTTACTAGGAAGAGCAAAACACAAGCTAATAGACCTTCTTCCTCAAGAACAGAGCTCCTCATGGTTGCTGAAACAAGGGTAAGATTTGTGAATACGAATAAGGAATCTTTTCCAAAGTTATAACTGCTATTAACGCTGACATTGAAGATCTCAAAGGGAACAGTCTGAACTTGATTTTTTGGATGTATCATCTAAGAGCCTGGATGCAAGCTAAATATAGATGTTGTCTGCAGTATAGCCACATTCAATCATTCTGTGATGATTCTAAAAGACAGTCAAGAAAAAAAAATCATCCAATAAGTGATATCATGAACATTAAAACAAATTATACACTTTGTGTGAAGAGAGAAGTGGACTGTGATGATTAATTTTATTCGTCAATTTGATTGCACTAGGGGATGCCCAGATGGCAGGTTGAATTATCATTTTTATTTTTTCTGGTGTGCTTGTGAATGCATTTCTGTAAGAAATTTGAATTTGAATTGGTAGACTGAGTAAAAGGACTGACCTCACCAGTGTGGATGGGTATCACCAAATTTATTGAGGCTAGAATAGAAAGGTGGAAGTAAAGGTAAATTTGTTCTTTGCTTGAGCTGGAACATCCATCTTCCCCTGCCCATGGGTTTTGATACTGCTAGTTCTTAGGTCTTCAGTGTAGGACTGGGAGTTGCACCATTGGCTTCCCTGGTCCTCAAGCTTTTGGGCTTGGACTGGAAATACCCTCTAGGTTCTCAGGTACTTCAACTTATAAAGAGCAGATTGTAGGACTCCTAAGCCTCCATAATTATGTTAAGTCAATCCTTCCTAATATACAGGATGGACATAAAGTTTGTGTGTGATTTACTATGCTAAAAATTTTTAAATTGCACACAAACTTTATTTCCATTCTGTATCTCTTTCTGATTATCTGTTTATATCCTATGGTTTTATTTCTCTGAAGATCCCTAATACAAGGCTCTAGGTAAGAATAGATACTTGGGCACTTGGGCAGTGGTCAAAAGCCTTTGCTTTTTGCTCAGTGCTCTAGAAGACAAAAGACAAAAGTATTAGAGATAAGTAGATGTGGCATATGGATGAACATTTTTGAAGTGGGCATATGTGAAGATGTTTTATCTAACACATTATTGGCCACATGAATGTATCCACAATGGCATATGCTTTAAACTACTGGGTCAATTGACATTAGGTAGTTTTGCCATTGAAGACCCTAGAATCTACATTAGGAGTACAGGAATAGATTGGTTATGGAGGCATAGACTAAGGTCTTACAGTGTTTCTCCCACATATAAAGGTTAATCTAGCTTTGGAGTGTTAATAATAAATAAAAACATTGACCTTCCAATATAGAATTACTCCTCAAGGAGACCAACTGGCCACTTGGCAGAACTGATCATGTTTAGAGGCTTCCATTTTAGAAGGGCCAACATTTCAATATCACAGAGAGAAATACCTATTTCATGTATAAGTTTACTTTATTTGCCTGTATAATCTCAGTCATTTTAATTGTCTATGAGTTTATATAATGCCTAATCCACACAGGCATGGAAACCCACACAGTATGGCATCTGATTAGGAAACCTACTTCACATTGAAGGAGACTGGGAGTGGGCCATTATCATGGGAGTAAAGGGGGTGAAACAGGAAAGGCCCCATTATCATCATTCTTGATGATCATCATTTACCATCATTCTTTTTTTTAAATTTCTGATTAATATGAGAGTACAAATTATTAGGTTACATTGTTTCCATTTATTAGGTAAAGTCCAAGTTGTAGTTGATCCCTTCACCCAGGAGGTGTGGAATATACCCTTGCATTGTGTCCATTAGAAGAGACCATACCAAAGTACTCAACACTTATATGAAACCAGTAGATGAACAACTACATGTCCCCCACAAGAGAAAAACACAATTACCATCATTCTTAATGAAGATTTTTTTTCTTTCTTTCTCTACAACTGTGACATCTAGTTTGATGGGGATCCTGGTCTCCAATAGGGACATTCATTCTCTAGTCAAAGGACAGAACAAAGGTCTCAATTAACTACAAGCTAACAGCTTCTACTGGTATACCTACATGGTGGCAAAATATAGCAAGGATAGGTAAAAATACCATTTCCCTGGGGGCGATAGAAGTTACCTGGCAGCTGATTTGGGTTTGAGTGCTCCCTGCTAGCCTCGTTAAAACCTCCTTAGGCCTCAGATGACTGTGTCCAATCTTCCTTCCCTTCCTCCTGTGCTCAGGTTCAGTATGATCTCATGGGTTGGTGGTTCTCCGAGACTACCAGGCCCTCCCTCCCTCTTTTCTGTCACATATACAATCCTTGCACTTATACTTCCTTCCGAGGACTTGCTTCTTTGAGCGCCTGAACTAATGCAACTGAACATAGGATTTGCTGTCACTATATTCAAAGGAATGGGAAAATCACACTAAAACTCCACTATCCCTATAAAGATAGGACCCTTTCCTCTTGCTGCTGCTATCTAGAGTCCTCAGTTGGGCACCGGATTGTGTGATTTCTTTTCCACTTTTCACAAGGTTAGTCCATAATGTCTAGTATTCAAGATGAGAGGTAAATCCTACATAGGAGATGACCCTCTCTATTTGTATTTGAGTTGCTTCTCTCATTTCCAGGCAAATATTGCTGAAATATTGCACAGGAAAGACATGCAGGGCAGATAATTAATTCCTAGTTAAAAAGGCCCAACACTATCACAAGTAAACAATTCTTTTTTCCCCCCTTTCTTTCATGATAACCCTTTGGCTATAGATAATGCAGGCTTTGTGAAGAAACAGCTGCTTAGATAATAACCTTTGGCCATGATGCAAACAACTAATTACTGTGCCATCCCATCAAAGGCTCCACAGAGGCATGTTGTCTTTTGCATATTCACTGTCTCAAAATTATTGTAATATTCTAATAAATTAACCACAAATACAAATTTATAAATCACCACTTTCTCCCTCTCCCAGCCCTCCCACCCCTGGCCACCCAAAGCCCAATTATGTGTAAAGCATTTGATATCTCTAGATGAAAGAGAATGTTAACTTGCCAAACATATTTGTGGTTGCATCACTCTAAAATCAGCACTCTGGTGGTTTACAGAAGTCTCTCTCTTTCTTTCTGTGTATGTGTGTGTGTGCGCGTGCGCACATCGTCTTCATGTAAACTTGATGAGACATCTAGATTCAATATCACTGGCCTAATATCTGGGCTGAAGATTTTTTTTCCTCTAAAGTACACAGACACCTAGAACTGAAGTTTGAACTTTTTTCTATCATTGTGTTTTTAATCCACTATAAATAAGTTGCATAATGTAGGACTTAGAAAGGATAGCAGACACTAGAAGGAAGACCATTGCAAACTTTAATGTAAACACAAATCTTCTTACTAAACGCATATTTTTGTATGCAATGAGTCTGAGATGAAACTTGGAATTCTGCATTTCTAATCAAGCTCTCAGGTACTGTAGATACTGCTGTTTGTGAACCACACTTTGAGTAGTGAGACCCCCAGACTGTTTTCTATGTGTCCATATCTCTCCCATTTGAATCAGGAATAAGTCCTGATTGGTGGAAGTCAGTCATGGTGGTTCCATCCCTCTGGTCAGTGATGGTTAGAGGCAATCATTGCCTTGGTGTTCTGACCAATGAGACATGAGAAAGAGTCTGGGAAAGTATTTTTCACATTTAAGGCACTGAAAGAAGATCTTATCTGCTTCTGCATGCTCTTATTTCTGGATATGATGACTCAAATTATTTCCCGTATTTTGCAACTATCCAGAGGATGAACCCAGCACATGGAGAAGGTAAAAACAAAGATCAAAACAGAAAATCCAAGCAACACACCTTAAGTGATCCTGTCTTTAGACTTCTCCTTATTTGTGATAATTGCCTTTTTGATACAAATTTAAGCCAGGGTTTTAAAATTGTCTTAACTACAAAAGGAAATTTAGACATCAACTTAGGTCAGCCCTGTGTCATCTGTACTAGATTTATATCTTTGGACATGGTGTGGTTTCTTCATTTATAAAACACATGTGATTATATTAGTTACCACCATATAGGACTGGTGTGACTTTTAGATCAGCTTTTTCTTTTGTCAAGTGTTCAGCACAGCGTGTGGCATATACTTTATGTTCCATAAACAGAATAAGTGGGTTGTCCAAATTCTATTTGTTTACTTGTAGTGTTGGGGAATGCAAGTGAAGCCTATTCTATGTTGGGTACTTTCCATTGTTCAAAAATGATCTTTTGTTAAGCTGAAACCTATTCACCTCTTTCTTTCAGCCTCTAATCCTAGCTCTGACCTCTGAGGCACAGAAAGTAAGTATTATATAACCCTTTATTCATGACAGTCCTCAAAGGATTTACAGAGAGTTTTCATGACCCACTACTAAATCTTCTCTTTCTTGGCTAACCCACTACAGATCTTTCAATTGTTTCTCCCAAGTCATAGTTCTTAGATTTTCTTCTATCTCATCCCATGGACCTACTTCATTTTAACTTAAGACTATATGCTTAACAGTGCTTTTGTTCAAACTAGAACTGTGGTTCATAGTGTTGCTGCTAAGAATAGAATACATATATCGCTTATACATGGTTATATATTTACTTGATTTAAATAGTCCTGTATCCTGTTTGCATGCCCTCTGTGTTTCTTAATTCTTGAGTGATCTGCCTTAAATTGGGTATGCAGGAAGGGCAAAAGTCATCTATAATTAAAGTGTGTACTCCTGGTTTGTCCATGACAATTCTTACTGCCTAATTGTAATTATTATATTTATTTTATATTTGCAATAATAATAATTATTAACCCTTCCTTTTATTTATTTACATAAAGAGGTTCAACGTTTCTGTGTAGATGATAAATTATGTGAACACTCTAGTTATAAGCTGTCAGTAGACTTTAATTAGCACATCTTGACTGATTTATTAAAAGATTATTCACTTTAGTCAATAACTAAAATTCTTATCTTTAGAGAACATTCCATTTAGGGAGTAAATACTGGGGTTTGTTAACTGTGATATTATCTAATAAATATTCTTTCTTACCAAGTACAGGTTACAAACCTTACAATTTCTTCACCTGTCAATAATCTTAATTTGATGGTTTTATTTTTTCCTATATCATTGAATATTTGGTACATTAGATGCCAACTGGTATTCATACCCACTTAATAGACGTATACTATCCTAACACCATTTCAGGAATGTAAAAGTGGATGTGAGACTTTTCATTACTCATTTATTTACCAAGAGAATGGCGAGGCAGACAGTAAAAAATCATAAAACTTGAAGACTAAGAAAGGAGACATTAGTTTAAAAGGAAAGTCTCCTTCACTCTGTGTTCATTGTTAAGCAATCCATGAAGAAGTCCACCTCAATTTTGGTGGAACAGTCCACTTAATATAATGGGGAGATCATCTAGGTGGCATTTTTGTTGATGGTGGAATTCGAAGTTCCAGAAAACTTTCCAACAGGCTGAAACTGTCAGGTTTATGTAAATTAAAAGTGTCATGTTGAATTATTCCATTTGGAGCAGGGCAGAAGGATTAGTGTGCAGTTTGAATGATTCTCAGTACAATGTTCTTAACATTTCCCGATTTGGGCTATTAATGAACAAATCAGTGCAGTACAATGTCAGAATGAGACTTCAACTCTTGGAAAGGATAGAAAACTACGAATTTCCGTGGGTATCTTGCTTAAACAATAAATATCCAGTAAATGGGAAGTTATGCATCATTAAGTTCCTCTCAGTGAAAGATAGCACTTTCCCCGCTATTCTTATCCAATACTCAAAATAGAGCAGTAGAATCCCATTTTCTCCTTCAAGGCAGGCAACAGAATGGAAATGGAGATTTGGGACCCAAATTCTCATTAATAATTTGAATACACGTTAAGTTCTGTTCCGTGTCATTAGGTAGAGTTAACATACTTATTTTTATTTTATATGCTTAATCAAATATTGTCAGGAAAACTACACTGACTAATAAATTATCTTAATATGCCTGCAATTTGTTTTTTAGAATTATGATTGAAATAATGCTCTCGTTTTGCATTTTTTTAAACATGTGGTTGTATTCTAAAACTTGGAAATAAGATACGTTTTACTTTTATGTTTTGGGAAAATGTTTACCTTAGATAATAAAACTTTCAGACTTGCCCAGTGATGAATTTCCTATTTATGTCCCTGCTGTATTTGTTCCCGTGAAAGTTCTGCTGAAAAGTATAAACTGGGGAGAGATTTGGAGAATTGAAGTGGAGATTAAGCATCACTCCATATCTGGGTAAATGCACTAGTCTCTGAAGTTTAGAAGGACTATGATTCAATAAAGTGGGATTATGACATTCACAGACTTTCTAAGTGATTAGACAGGCAACATAAATAAAAGACTTAGGGTTGTCAATAGCTTTGTGGCAGTGTCAGCCTCTGAATCCAATAAAGACACACACTCCAGGATTTAAAAAAAAAAATCACAAATTTGTGGAAATTTAGAGATTTTTAAAGGGAGTTTATTTTATAGTTAATTTGCAGATTCATAGGGCTTGAGAAAAGGCCAGGGACAGGTGTGAAAGTGGGTTTTATTTGGGAGCACAATCTTCTGTGAGTGGTCAAGCTAAGATTTGGTCATTGGGCCCCAGGCAGCAGTGAGATGCCCCAACAATGGGCAGAGCATAGCAATAGGATTCTGAGATGGACAGTACAAACCAGGATCTCAGAGACCCAGATTTAGTTTCAAAGAATAGATTTGGACTTAGAGGTCTATCAGCTATGCCACATTACTTAACCTCTCTGAGCAATTGTTCTCTCATCTAGCAAAATGCTGATAATAGAATTTCCTTTATAAGGATGTTGTGAGAATTAATTGAATCCTGTATGTAAAGGCATAAGATCTTGCCTAGCTCAATGTTTACTAAATGGCCATTCCCTTTGTCCCTTGAGGGAGGATACTGGTAAGGGAGACACAGCACTTTATTCATTGGAGATGAACAAATTAATCTAAAAATCCAAGTCATTAGAATCTCTTGCATGAAAAACTGTCAGGACCATCTACATAACTTGGGGGCTCAGTGCAAAATGAAAGTAGGGGATCCATTGCTCAAAAATAATTTAGAATTTCCAGACGCCTATAGCAGAATTAAGCCAAGATCAGTGCCCTTCTGAGTGTAGAGTCCTGTGCAAATGGAAGGTCATGCGACCATGAAGCCCAACTTCACTACTGCAATTATATCCTGTTTTCCCACATCCATTTCTGTTTCCCTATAATCCACTCTTCTCACAGCAGATGGGGTGACTTTTTCAATACATGACGTAGATCCTATTATCACATATCATAGTCCGAAACAGAGTGGCAGTGTAACATAGTAAGAAGCTGTGTTACGTGGGTCGGTAGTAAAGCTAGAGGTCCCTGTCTTCGTGTGGCTGTTTGGATCCTAACTACAATGTCGAACAAATCACTAAAACTTAGTTGTCTGTGCTATAAAATGTGTCTAGTAATAAACATCTGCCCATATAGAGTTATGATAGATGAAATAGCTTATGTAGAGCACTGGGAATAATCCTTGGAATGTAGCTATCACTCAACAATTTTTGTCAACTATTATGTTAAGCAGGACAATACTTGCTAGATGACCACCTGCCTCTCTGTCATTGCCTATGTTTAACGTTCTCCAAACCCATCTCCTACGGCACTTCTCTCATACCTACCAGGCATACCAATGTTTTTGTTTTCTTTTGTTTTTTGTCTTCTTTCCAGTTCCTCAGGTCCATCAAACATTTTTATGCTGCAGGGTCTTTGTTATTCTCTTTAAGAGGAATGCTTTTATCAGAAGTATCCTTCAGGTCGTAGCCCAAATATTTATTTCTTAGAGAAGACTTCCATGCATCCCTCGTCTAAATTACCTTTGTGATTACCTAGCACATTACCATATTCTCCTACTTTGTAGTATCTTTCATAATTTGAACTAATTTCCAATTGTTTACATTATATAACTCATGTTATGTCATGTATTTAATATTTGTCTTTGTCTGAGAACCATATATGATTGGTTTAATAACTTATGCCCTGCACTCAGCAGAGTATCGGCACATGGAAAATGATCACGGGGTATTGTTGAATAAAGGAATGAATAAACAATAACGGAACGTTAGAAAGCAGGACCTTTTGGATAAATTCGATTTCTTGAGTAAGAGTTAGCAACTGGAACTAATGTAAAATATTAAAAAGACATTACCACAATAATAATTGCCTAAATAATATGCCTTGTTGATAATAACATAGTAGGTTTTGAGTCTTTGCTACCTGTCAGGTATCCAACTAAGCATTGAACATATGATCTCATTTAATTTTTTTTTTTATCGTTAAATGATAGTTGTGTACATTAATGCGATCATGGGGCACCATACACTGGTTTTATAGACCGTTTGACATATTTTCATCACACTGGTTAACATAGCCTTCCTGGCATTTTCTTAGTTATTGTATTAAGACATTTATATTCTACACTTACTAAGTTTCGACAATTAGACAGTATTATTATCCCTCTTTTGCACAGCTAAGATGTGGTAAAATTGACATTTTAATTTGTGCTTTTGACTTTTGGCATAAGTTACTCTTGGGAGGTTAAGAGCACTTTATTTTTTTTAGGCTTTTTTTTTTATTTTTACATATACATGTGTTATTAGGTTTCCATTTTTTTTGCCTTCACGAAATTAAAAAGGCTTAAATTTTAATAACAATAACAATGTTTAAAATAAGGACTAGAAACAAAAACCTTGTAAAGAACAAAGGAACATAAATACATTCAGAAAAGGAATCAGACAATTGCTACATGGAAATATAAAGCAATAACAATAATAATAACGCAAAGAAAGTAACATTCACATTGCAAAATGAGAGTATGTCTATTATAGAATGCTTTGACTCTGAGATTCAGTATGGAGTCATCAGTTACCTTCTTATTATTTTTTTTTAAGTCTCATAAAACAGACAACTAATATTTATAAATAAAAGTAAAAGATAATTTCAAAATTTTTTACCTCATTTTGAATGCTGTCTCATTTAAGCCATTATTCCTTTGATAGAAATTTATTGATTTTTAAAAAATTATTGAAATGTAATTTAACACAACAAAATTAACCTAATCTAAGTGCCCAGGTCAATGATTTTTCTGAAACATTCATAGAATTATGTAATTACCACAATGATGATATAAATATTTCTGTCACTGCACAGGGTTCCTTCCTGCCCTCTGCAATTTATCCCCTTTCCCATCCCTGGTCCCTGGCTGTCATTAATCTGCTTTCTGTCACTGTAGTTTTTAATGTCACTGTTTTTAATGTCACTGTAGTTTTTAATGTCACTGCATTTTCCTGAATGCAGTGTGAATAGAATGCTACCGTGTGACATCTTTTGTATTTATCTTCATTCCCTGAGCACATGTGTTTGGATTCATCTGCATGGTGGTGATATCATACTTCATTCCTGTCCTTTGTCCAGCAGTATCCACTGCATAGGTATGCCACATTTGATTTTTTTTATCCATTTACTAGTTGACAGATACTGGGGTTGATTTTAGTTGGGACTAATGAATCCAGCTCCATGAGGACATTGGTATACAGACCTTTGTGTGAACATGCATATATTAAATTTTGGCCAGTGATGAGAGACAATACATGGAAATAATTTTTCATTTCCTCAGTATTAGCAAAAAGCTTTAAATGAATCCGGAAAGGATTTATATACATTTGCATTATGCCTGCCTATTTCTTTAATCACAGAGAAATAAAATAAGCTCATAAGCTGAAGTCATGTGTTTGTATGTATCGTGAGCAGCTGCAAAAGGGAACGAGGGAGTCAGATGACAGTTCTTATCCATAATACATGTTCTCCATAGTGCACTAGTATGTCTACTACAAGAGCTTTGTCAAATTATGAAATCAGCAAAAAAGGAAAAAGGAGCAAAAAAGGAAAAAGGATTAAAAAAGGAAATACCCAAAAGATAAATGAAAGGTAGAATCTAATACATTTCCGATGTTAATATATGCCAGATATATTTCATGTTCATCATGTTTCATTCTGAAAGTTCTAGTAATAAGACATCAAGAGAGGTAATTTGACTCCAGCCCAGTATGTGAGTGTCACCCTAGGCAGTGTATGAAAGCTAAGGATGAAAAAGTCCTGCTCTCAAGAGCAAAGACTATTTTTAGTATTCAGCATTTCCAGTTTTCAAAACATTATACTATTTCTTCTGGGTACAATATATAGGAAGTCACTTGGGATCAAGAGCTATTGCGCTCTGAAACTGACCAGTGCTCTCTCTGTATACTGCTACATTCTGGGACTGGGTATGTGGGAGCAGAGTCAGTACATTATTAGTCATCAGTAATGTCCTTGAGACTGTAGGATATCATGACAAGATGGGGCTTATCAGAGAACCAACAACAGAAAGCAATTCAAAGCCTTAACTTTCAGATATAACTCTTAGAGTAAGGCATTCCATAAAATTGCAATGTAATGTCCAAATTCTGTGGATATGTAGTTTATATTAAGAATAATTAATGCCCGGGGTACTTTGGAAGTTTTTAAGAAACTACTTAAAGGTCTTTCTAAGATGACTGGGTAAACAAAAAGGCAAATGACAAACTATTTCAAAGTAAATACAGATCTCTGGGCAAGATGGTGGTCTAGAGACACCTCCTTTGCTGTTACTGGTGGTGAGATTGGGGAGAGAGGTCTCCAACCACTTCTGGCTAGGGTACCCTTCCTGGAGGCATCACATCAAGGGAATGGAAGATGGCAGAAAATTCCAGGAGCCAATGAAGAGGTCAGGAACAGTGGAGAATGGGTGTAAAAGGCAAGTGCTTTTGTGTCAGCAGAGGCCAGCCAGTTCAGAGGCAGGTTTCAGACAGAGAAGGCCAGTCCTACAGTTTTTTTTCTATACCTGTGTACTTGCCAGAGCTACCTTGGGAGAACTTGGGCAAGCAAGTGATCTTAAACAGTGCCCAGTGACCAGGATTGAGCCAAGTACTGGAGCTCTTATTGTTTGGCTCCTGGCAGAGCACTGCCATTGTCAGAGAGCAACCTGGGAGGGACAACTTGCAAGGCCCTAGTGCCAGGCTGGCTCCGGCACACCTGCTGAGCTGGGTAGACATCTTTGGGGAGACTCAAGCAAAACCTGCATTTCTGGGAAAGCCATTTTGTGGATAAGGTACACTGATTGGAAAAGTGGAAGCATGTCACTTAAGTAAGCTGTATAGCTTTAGGCTCAACTCTGCAGGGATCGAGGGCAAATAAATCAGGAATATGGGACTGAGTCTTCTTGGGCACTAGATGTTGACTTCCAGTACCTGTATTTTACAGCTGTATAAGTGTCATGATTAGCATCTCCTAACTCCTGAACATTGTCTATTGTCCAGAAAATACATTGTTATATATACATATATATTTTTTCCTTTTTCTTTCAATTTTTCCCATAAGTTTTTTGTTTTTGTATTTTTAATTTTTCATTGTTTCTTTCATCAATAGTAAGGGCTCCATGTTTGCTGTTTTTTTGCTCCTTTCATTCTTTTTTTCCAAACATTTTCCTTTGGGTTTTTTGTTTGTTTGTTTTGTTATATTATTACTTCTTCAGTTTTATTTTCTTCGATAATAAGGACTCCATTTTTGGTATGGTTTTGCTACTCCTTTTATTCCTTCTTTACTTTCCACTTCTCTCCCTTTTTTTACTTTTTGTAAATATTTTTCTATTTAGCTTTCCCATTTAAATTTCTCAAATAACAACTAAGATATACTCCCTTTTTTTTTTTTACATCTTACACAATTTTATTTTCAATTTTCTTTATATGTTTCATTATTACACTTTTTTTTTTCTGATCTTTTTTATTCTCATTCTGAGGCCTGGGCTGGGGAGGGCCACAGCATTGGCCTGGCTCAAGGAGACCTTGATCCCCTGGTCTAGGGTTTCCTTCTAGCTGTGGCCTTTGGTAGGATGCTATTGGTAGTATCCATTGTGACATACTACTGTTTTTTCTTCTTTTGCTTTGTTTTAATTCTCTGGTGGATATGAAGTCTTATTTTTGCTCAGGCTGGTAAGGAATGCCTTACCCTGAGGGACCCACCCATCACAGGCCCCCAGAGGCCAGAAATTGTGGGGGTGGGTCAACGCACCCTGATGAACAGAACTATCACTCCCATTTCTCTCTTTCTGTTCTTCTTCTCTCTTTCTATTTTTGTCAAACTTTCCTTTTGCCTCCACATTTTTCTTTTTCTTTTCTCTTTTTGTTTCTTTTCTTTCTTACTGTTCACTTTCTCTTCCTTTTTACCTTATACCAAAGGACACTTCAACACCTAAGGTCAGAGACAAGGTAATTTAAAGAGAAGGAGGAAGTCAAAAGAAAATGTCTATTCTACCCAAAGTAATCTACAGATTTGATGAATGCCAACATCATAATTTGAAGAACTGGAACAAATAGTACTTTGTATGAAACCAGAAAAAAAAAAATAAAAAACCTGTATAGCCAAGGCAATTCTTAGTAATAAAAGCAAAGCCAGAGGAATCACTCTACCAGACCTCAAGTTATATTTTACATGTCTACAGTGTTCAAAACAACTTGGTATTGGTGCAAAAATAGAGACAAAGATATATGGAAAAGAATAGAAAACCAAGAAATGAAACCAGTCTCTTATTGCCATCTGATGTTTTGTAAACCAAACAAAAGCACACAGTGGAGAAATAATCCCTTATCAACAAATGGTGCTGGGAGAATTGGATAATCATATGTAAAAGACTGAAATTGGGCCCACACATTTTACCACTTATAAAAATTGACTGAAGATGGATAAAAGATTTAAATCAAGACATGAAACGTAAAATATCTTAGAAGAAAGTGTGGGAAAGGGCGGTGCCTGTGGCTCAGTGAGTAGGGCGCCAGCCCCATATGCCGAGGGTGGTGGGTTCAAACCCAGCCCCGGCCAAACTGCAACAGAAAAATAGCCGGGCGTTGTGGCGCGCGCCTGTAGTCCCAGCTGCTCGGGAGGCTGAGGCAAGAGAATCGCCTAAGCCCAGGAGTTGGAGGTTGCTGTGAGCCGTGTGATGCCACGGCACTCTACCCGAGGGGGGTACAGTGAGACTCTGTCTCTACAAAAAAAAAAAAAAAAAAAAAAGAAAGTGTGGGAAAGACTCATTTTTCTGGGATTTCAGACTGGGGAAATACTTTTTGACAAAGACTTCAGTGGCCATCACAACAACAAAAATAAACAAATGGGACTTAAGTGTAAAGCTTCTGTACTGCTAGGGACACAGTAAGTTAAGCAAAAGGACAACTTTCAGAACAGGAAAAGATATTTGCAGGGTATGAATCTGACAAAGGGTTAATAACTAGTATGTACAGAGAACTGAAATTAATCATAAAAAAAAGAGGAAACAATCCCAGTACCACTTGGCAAGAGACAGGAACAGAACCTTCTCTGAGGAAGATTGACAAATGACTAACAAACATTTGAAAAAAAATGCTTAACATCCCTAATCTTCAGAGAAATGCATATCAAAACCACCCTGAGGTAATACTTAACCCCAGAGAGAATAGCCCAGACCACAAAGTCTCAAAGCTGCAGATGCTGGTGTGTGTGTGAAGAGAAGAGAATGCCTTTACACTGTTGGTGGGTCTGCAAAGTAATACAACCTTTTTGGAAAGAAGTACGGAGAACCCTCAAGGAACTCAAATTAGACCTCCAGTTTGATCCTGTAATCCCCTGACTAGGCTTCTACCTAGAAGAAAACAAATCCTTTTATCATAAGGACATTTGCACTAGACTGTTTATTGCAACTCAATTTACAATCACCAAATGTGGAAACAACCCAAATGCTTACCAACCCAGGAATGGATTAATAAACTGTGGTATATGTATACCATGGACTAGTTAAAACAACATGGAGACTTTACATCTTTTGTACTAACTTGGACAGAGTTAAAACATATTCTTCTTGGTAAAGTATCACAAAAATGGAGAAGGAATTATCCAATGTATTCAATACTAATATGAAACCAGTAGATAATGTAATACACACCTGCATAAGAGAAAAACTCAAATCAATTCATGGTGGGAGAAGGACGCAAAAGGGGAGAGAGGTGAAGAGGGAGGAGGATGGGTGTGCTCCTATTAATGGGCACAATGTTAGGGTGTATGGCACACCTCTTGTGGAGGGACTCTACCTAACAAATGCAAACATAGTAACTTTTTCTTTGGACCCTCAAATTATCTTGAAATAATAAAAGAAAAAAAGTAAATACAATATGATTAGTAAGGTTAATAACAGACATTTATGAATGATAACATCTACATGATTGAAAGCACGTCTGAGACAAGTATACTTTTTTGGAAGACTTTCAATCACAGAATTCATTTTTATAGGCGATATTTCCCCCTCAAGTTAATGAGTGTTATTTTTTTCATTTTAACTGGTATTGCATTTCTTCTTTGATTTTGACTGGCCAGTGGCCAAAGATGAGGATTTGTAATGTATCAAATGGTAGATATGTGTTGACCTCAATATATTTTAAAGAAGACTCAGAAATTTTCTTTCCAGGAGACTCAATAGTCTGCTTTCAAATGTCCTACAAAAGTTAGCTATTGGTATGTTTAACATTAATCCCACAAAAGTCTATTTTTGTGTCCACATACATTTTAATTTCTTTGTATTTGAGTGTAACATTGTGGATATTTTTGTATCATAAATGTGTGAACATATCTTTGTTCTCAAAGTAATTTCAGTTCCAGGAAAATGTAATATTGAGTGAGGCAGCATTTAAATTGCTGTTGTATTTGTTATAGCTGTCTAAAATTATAGCATAGGAGATGTGATACAGGAAAAAACAAAACGAAATAAAAATGCACTCCACTCTGAATTTCAAAGCCGTTCCAATAGCTATTTAATGACAGAATCAGAGCGACCAAGCTGCGCATGGCGAGTGCTCTATCCTTTACTGACTGTCTTCTTTCCTTCCCTTTCTCAGTTTCTAAGGGGAAATATATGAATAGAGAAAAAGGTCAGGCAGAGGAACATTTATTACTAGTTAGCATTTCAGCCCCAAACCCCAGTGCAGTTTATTGGTCAGCTAGATAGGAACATATCGGAAACTAATTTGTTTAGATTGACAGCCATATTTCTCAAAGCATCTCTTTCATATCCCTAGCTCCAGTCTTACAGCATGACAGGTAAATGCCAGCCATGTTAGTTAAGAATGAAGCACATTTTCCTCTCTGTCCAGAAAAGAGTTGGGCTAGACTACCCATGGTTTGGTCGACTCAGTTTGAGGGGGTAATAAAAGAAAGCACTAGCCCCAGGTTACCCATTGGTTATAGCAAAACGTCATGAAGAAGCCACAGAAAGGAAAGGTATAGGCCTATAGGCCTCTTAGAACTATGTCAAGAGCTAAGCATTCTGTTGCCCTATCTTACCCTCAAGATCCATGAAAGGAAGTGTGTATAAACAGAGATGGAAGAGGCATCTGCCCCAATGCAGTTCCTTCCACTCCCACTAAATCTCATCCTCTAATTTGTTCTAAAAACGTTTTTCACTTTGATTAGTCAATACACAGCAGTCCTCTTTTACAGGGGTGGGGTGAAAAAGAAGACAAGTTTGATTGGGCTACACTGAGTCCAACATATGTTCATTGAGTTTCTGAGCCCTGAGTGTAATGCCGTCAGCTATCCGCTACTGTGATATATCATTGTCTTTTTTGTTTTCAGGTAAATCACAGTTTAGAAATGTTTATGTGTCCATATTACATAGATTCCATTCATCATCTGAAGCTCTAGTATAGTGGATATGATAATGAAAAAGATGACCGAACCCCAGGCCTGGAGTCCCATCACATTCTATCTAGTTTACATTTGGGGGCAGCTATGATCCTTCTTTACTGATCTACAGAGCAGCCCTGCCAGCTACTAAACAGATTTACACAACTCATGGTTTAATGTCTTAACACAATTTCATGACCTGTTCTCTGATGTAGCAGATGTTAGTAATCATTGGTGGCCTGAAGAATAAGCTGGACTTCTTTTTAAGCCAGAAAGTTTTGTATTAATTTACATACCCACCTATGAGTTTATGCAATATTAATATTATTGTTCTCAGCTAATATCTGGTTCCAAAGATCTTACGCCGTATTGGGAATCAATTTTGAATTAAGTGTGCTTTCCAACTGCATTGGATAAAAATGTGTAGGCAGCAGGAGGAAAGAGAGATGCTGGAACCAAATGAGTAGATTCAAAGAAAGTAACTTAACATTGTTTTCTGTAAATGAGAACTTCTCCATGGAAGTGTGACATAATCAAATCATTATACACAATGAGCCCTTTCTTTTTCTAAACATCACTCAAGTTGAAGCCGTGTATCTGGGGACAATGTGATGTTTCATCTGTTTATGTATGTCAGCTGGTCTGGCTGTCCCTGCGTCCCCGTGAGTTTGCTTTTAAACTTCCCATAAATAACACTTTTCTTTTTTTTCTTAACTTCAATCGAAATTCATTGTGTCAATACATTGTGTCACGTGTCTTCAAATATGTAGCTTTCAAGTACTTTCTAGTTAATAAGGAATTGGGAAATATTTCTTTGGATTAATGAGGCTTATCAAGACGCGTGCTGTTTAATCCACGTCTCCTTATTCCCTTTGCTAGTCATACTACCTCTTCGAAGTTTCAGTATTACCATTTTTGTCAGCCCTGCAGGAAGTCTCTTGTAAAAATGAAGCTGTTATTTTAAATGCTTTAATCTTATGTCTGGAATAAGCAAAGTGTTTACTAAATTGAATAAATATTCCGCTGCCAATATTGAATAAGATGATTATAAAAAATGTTTTATAATGGTGAAGCACAAGTCCTGTAATGTGAAAATTATCAAGTGATTTCAGAGATACAACATACTCGGGGATGTTCTTAGGAGTTACACATTACTTAGTCCAAAGAAACAGAATAAACTGTCAACCTGCTATCCCTGAAATATTTCAACATCTGATGTTATCTGCTCAATCTTACTCATTTAATTCTTTTTATTTAAGAAATTCCTCTTGGAAACTATTTATTGTAATAAATAGGTATCTTGGACACCTGACTTGTGACTTATTGCTCAACTTTGGGGAGATTTTTAAAAGTCATTGGATAGACATTATCCATGAATTTATTTTCTTTGCTTTCCAAGGTTCCATTCTTTTTTGAATTGCATGTCGTCTTATCATTTTCTCCTAAAGTACAACTCTGAGTGAATTATGTAGGAAGAATAAATAGGATATGATACTGCTGAGGCCTTTTATGTTTGCAAAATCTTTGTATTCCCTCATTAGCCTCAGATTTCCTGGTGTGAGTGTAGAATCACAGACTAGTAATTACCTTTTCCTGGCTGGAGCTTCGATGAACTCCACCATCAATAAATATTTAGAAACCAGGATGACAGATAATATTTTCAATACTAACTTGATTTTCGTTTGTTCTCAGGTAACCTTTTGTCCTCTTTCTCTGAAAGGTGTAGGCATTCTCTTCAGGCTAGGTATTCCGAAATCCCAAATTTTAGGTGGTAGTCTTTTTTTCATTCATCCAGTTTAATTATTAGCAATTTGAAAATTAGTATCTTTAGCCTTTGGAATTTATTAATTATATCATTATTTTCTCATTTTATATTTCATCTTTTTAACACTTTTTTTCAGAATGCATAGTAAATAGTGCTCATATCGTCACCAAGGTCACCTTTAACGTTCTCCCCTTGGGAAGCTTTACACTGATGCCAGTGCCTAGTCTGCCCGTCAAAGCAGTTTCGGATCTCTTCTTCTGCAGTGGCTCTTCAGAGCTGTCACTGTTCTTAGGGCTGACAGTGAAGTTCCTGAACTCCTCTTAGAAACAGTGTTCCATACCTCATTGCTGATTATCAGTATGGTCATCAGTACTCCAAGGGAGTACTTCTTAGAAGGTCGCCATAGTGATATTCAGGAGTAAGATACGGAGCATTTTTCTAGGATGCCTGCAAACTTAGTTGTCCGACCTTCTGTCTTTCATTAGCAAAGCTATGAAATTGCTCCTCAGTTTCTTTCTTTCTTCCTTCCCTCCTTCCTTCCTTCCTTCCTTCTTTCCTTTCTCTTTCTCTCTCTTCTTTCTTTCTTTCTTTCTCTCTCTACTTCCTTCCTTTTCTCTCTTTCTCTTCCTTCCTTCCTCCCCTTCCCTTCCCCTTCTCTCTCCTTCCTTCCTCTCCCCTCCATCTGTGAAATTATTCTAGCTTTTTATTAATATTTGTATTTCAGCAATCATGTAATTAATTCCTATCAATATTTTCTTAGTCCTTAACTTTAAATCTCAAATATTTTCATGGATTTAATATTCTTATTTATTAAATATTAATAATTATTAAAAGTTTGTCTTCCATTAGTTATATGCATTATCACTATTATTTGTTCTATCCAAATTTATATTTTTTAATAGTACCTATTTTTATACATTTGTATAACTTAAAAACGAAAAGGCAATGAATGCACAAGGTAAACATAAAAAACAAATCTCTTCATTTCACACTCATATAGACATATATATATTTTTTCCCAAATGAGAGTTTATTGTACCAAATCATTTTATTTGTCATGTTTTCTTCCTCATAATATATTTCGAAGATAAATATCCAGACAGAATGCACTAATTCTTACCCTATTTAAAATAAATGCCCATTTCCCCACACTGTTCTAATGGTGACCATTAATTTGTTTTTTGATACCTATTTGTAGATGAAATGGATTTTTTTTAGTTTGCATTCATTGAGTAAAATTTTTTTTTCAAATACTTCAGAGTAATTTGTGTGCGTTTATCTGTTTTTATTCTGTGTGTAAAATGCCTTTTATTTCCTGCTGTGGTTTAAATGTGTCGCCTCCAAATTTCAGGTGTCGTCAATCTGATAGTATTAAAGGGAGCCTTTAAAAGGTGCTTAGGCCCTAAGGGCTTTTCCCTGCAGTGTTACATTAGCTTGCCCTACCCCCTTCTGCCCTGTGAAAACAGGGGTTTCTCCCCTCCACGGGGTGAGGGTACAGCCCTCGCCAGACAACGGAACTGACTGGCACCTCAATCTTGGAATTTCTAGTCTCCAGAACTGTAAGCAAGTAAATTTAGACTTTTAAATCAATTACCCCCTCTGCAGTATTCTGATATAACAGCCTAAAACTGAGAACCCACTTAGTGCTGAGAGTTTACAGTTTTCTTACTGATTTGAGAGCTACATATAGTACAAAAATCATTTTGTATTGTCACGTTTTCTCACTTACAATATATTCTTTAGCTTTGCTTATTGAATTTTTTAAATGTGGAACATTCATTTTCCATGAAGTCAAATCTACCCGTCTTGTCTGTTACGGCTACTGTATTTGGTATATTACTTGGGAAGATTGTCCCCTAAGAGATATATATATATGTCTATATGTTCATGTGTGTAGATCACATGGAAGTTTTGAGCTGGTCTGTGTTATGATCCATTATTTAACTTCTAGGAAACACAGTTGATGGCGTCCTTTCTGACTCACCGTGCAAGTTTCAATTTGCTCAGCTTTTCGGCGTGGCTGGGAGGGCTTTGTTTGTTTCTGTTTCTTGATTTTTGTGTATCTCAAAACTTTGTAATGACCTGTATAAACACACACACATACATATCTTATAGATACACACAGATATTAATAATTTACCTTTATAAACTAAAAATAAAGTTATGGTCATTTCTTTTTAAGTTTAGGAAGTGAGACATATCATTTGACATTTTCTTCAATGCATTATTTATCAGAAAGAAACTTAGCCAGTTTGATGTTAAAATTGCCTTTAGTTTAAGGTAATTCTCTACAAATTTTGATAATTACCCCATAACACACAGGAATGATTTTATGTTCCTGTAAATTAAGTTCAAGGCAACTCATTATCTGTCTTTAAGATGAAAACCTCTCCTCTCAAGGTTACCTGAGAAATGTCTAGGGCTATGAAAAAGCAAGAAGTATAAAACGCCATGATTTATCCTCACTAAATGTTCCAGGTGTCTATATTTGTAATGTAGGTAGTTCCTCTGCCTTCTGTGTTTATTGACAGAAAAGTGGAAAGAGGCCAAATCTCTAAGGCAGTGATTTTCCACCAGTGTGCCAGGATAGGATCTTAGGTGTGCCATGACTATTTTTAAATATCATTAATTGAATTATTTTTGAAAGAAGTTCAAAGCACAGTAAGTGTATTCTTTATTTTTTTTACTCTTTTATTGATTTTTTTTTACTCTTTTATTGATTTTTTTTGATAATTTAAGTGTGCAGCGGAAAGTTTAAAAGTGTGCCATGAGATAAAGTTGAAAAGCACTGCTGCCCTGACTGTAAACTTCATACAGTGCTAAGGTCTGAACATACATACACCCTCTTTTCTTAAGCTGCACAATAGCTCTTGTATTATCCGTTTCTTTTTATTGTGAGTAAAGGAAAGTTTGAGGGCACTAGAATTGTACAACATCTCACATCTAATAAATACTATGAGAAGAAGAGAGCCAAGTTTGTCTGCCTTTACAGCCCCATATCCTTTCTGCTTATTTCAAAATTCCTGCAGTGTTTGTGTCTGTGGTAAACCTTTGACGTGGTGTATGTGTGTGTGTGTGTGGGGGGGGGGACATCTAGCAGGAAGAAGCTGTTTTCTGAGATTAATTCATTTTTTTACAATTAGCTTCATAGTTTTTATATTTCAGTGTCTTTAAGGAAATTGCTACCAGTGTGTGGTCAATTTGAATTTACTATCCATTGGGTTTTCTATATAAAGGAATTAAGAATTCAAGCTCTTAGAATCATTCAGACTTGGGTTCACAGCCTGTCTTTGAACTTAATAGCTATATGACATCAGGCAAATTAATTACCATTAAGTACCATTGCACAGTACTTCTCAGGAATGGAATTAATAGCAGCACTCACTTTAAGGGGTTTTGGGGGTTTTTAAACGATATAAACTTTTCATGAGCAAGGATTTTTGTTTATTGCCATATCTCAAGAATCTAAAAGAATGCCTATCCTATATAATAGCTGACCTGTAAATAATTTTTTAAAAGTATAAAGAGTGCATACTGCACTGTTTTCACTGTGTTTGTTACTGTCAGACTACAAGTAATAATATGTAGTGCTACACATTTATCTAGTTATCTTTATATGCAATGATCAGAATCTGTGTTAAATGAAAATTTCTCATCCTTTATCTTGGCAGTTTGGAAATTGGCACAGATGGAATTCTGTCAGATCTTGTTCCTTATTTTTCACAGCTTTTGCTCCTTTTTATATATCTAAGAGACATTTACTCTCTCCTCATTGACTCAACAGAAGAAAGGGTAATTAATTGGTAACAAATCTTATTTGCAATTTTGGTGTTGAATAATGTTATTTCACTTTGTTTTTTAAATTTTCAGATTACTATGAAGGTACATACGATTAGGTTGCATTGTTTGTGTTTGTAAGGTTAGTCCGAGTTGTAGCCGTGACATTCACCCTGAAAGTGTGCCATTTACCCATATGCTACGCTCATTAGTTGGGAACTTACCACCCCCCCCTTTCTTGAATTTAACGGAGTTTTTCTCTCATTTCTGCATATGGATAATCTTTAGGTTTCAACTGAGTATTGGGTACATAGGTAGGATGTTTGACTTTCATTCTTATGGTATTTTACTTAGAAGAATGTTCTCCAAATCCATCCAAGTTGTAACAAAACTTACAAAACACCCTTTTTTATGGCTGAATAGTATTCCATGATATACATATACCACAATTTATTAATCTATTCATCTGTTGTAGGGCACTTTGGTTGTTTTGCTTCTTTAAGCAATGCTTTTAAAATGGCATTTTTGATGATATTGCATTTTATTTATTTCAGGTTAATTTGAGGGCACAAAAACATTAAGTCACAATGTTTGCATTTGTTAGGTATAGTCTCTGTTGTAGTTGCATCCTGCCACTGGGAGGTGTGATATATACTCACACATCATGCCCATTAAAATACCACTAGGTTGCTACAAAAGGCAAGAGCCAAGTCTTCATTCCCCCTCCCTCCTACCCTCTCTCCTTCCTCTTGTCCACCTTTTCCCCCTTCCCTCCTTCACCTTCTCCCAATCTTGAATTGAATTGAGTTTTTCTCTTACGGGGGTGTGTATTTAATCATCTACTGTCTGCATATTAGTATTATGTGTATTGCATACTTGCTTTTCCATCTTGGGGTACTTGACTAAGAAGAATTTACTGAGGCATGTTACAATGTCAGGTAGCTGAATGTGTTTCAAAGAGAAGGACACTGGGATGCAGATAATTTGCAAGTGGTACTGTAATGGACTTTTCCATTTTAGCTGTGGTGGAGCTTTAGTTGTGTTAATTCCTGACTTCCTTGCCAGCTCACTGAACACCCTCATACCCCCAGGAAGGAGACAGTTGGAGGACCAAGAATCAATATTTGTATCAAGGTTCTTATGCAAAGGGCCCATATGGATGGATTCAGCTACTGCAGTGTTATCTTAGGACTAAAAGACTTTATTTGTCTTATTTATTATAGTTTATTCAGCACTTAGAAGGGAATTATCAAAAATATTTGTGAAGGATTGAAGTCTATCATAGTAACCTTTGTGCAGCGGTTCCTTTCATTTTATTTAAATTTTCATATAAATTTATAGGGTACAGGTGTAATTTTGTTACATGCATAGGTTATGTAGTGGTGAAGTCAGGGCTTTAGGATATCCAGCACCCAAATAACATGTATTGTACTTGTTAAGTAATTCCTTTTCATCCACCCCCTCCTACCTCCTCACCCTTCCAAGTCTCCATCACCTATCACGCCATTCCCTACGTCCACGTGTACACATTCTTTAGCACTTGTGAGTGAGAACAGGCATGTTTGACTTTCAGTGTCTGCTTTCTTCACTTAAAATCATGGCCTCCAATTCCATCTGGGTTGATACAAAAAACATGGGTTCATTCTTTTATGTGGCTAAATAGTATTATGTTTTGTATACACGCTGCATTTACTTTATCTAATCATCCATTGGTGGGCATTTAGATTGATTCCATATCTTTACTACTGTGAATAGTGCTGTAAATAGACATGTAAGTATTTTCTAATTGATTTCTTTTTCTTTGAATATATACCGGTAGTGAGATTACTGGATTGAGTGGTAATTCCATTTCTAGTTCTTTGAGAAATAGTCATACTATACAGGTTAATTGTTCATAAATTATAGACTTATTTTTATTTTAGTAAAAGAGGAAAGATTCATTTGATCTAAAAAGAAACCAGAGTATCATTTATTTTTATTTTAAGGAAGAAATATCAGTAGAGAATACATATGTGGGGAATATCATAAGAAATACAATTTTTTATTCATTTATTTGTTTATTTAACAAATCAAGAACGATCAAAGAAACTTGGTGTTTGATATAGTTTTGAATTGAAATAAAAAATGATCTCTTCATGGGTATAGACACATAATAAATCATTAACGTATAAATGTAAAAACTAAATAGAACAAAAAGACCTGTAAAGACAAATAACCTGTCATCTTGCATGGTCTGCACCAAGGCAGGAGATCAGGGGACTACTCTTTGAGGTTACATTTTTAATAGGATGTCAATCAAATTAGTTTGAAATTATAAATATAACAAACATGTATTTGTTGTGCCATAGTAAGCTGGATTTTTGAATATGTATATTTCTTTCATGTTGTTTACCAATATAGGAAGAAAACATGGCAGCTCCCACAGCCTGGGAGAATATCTTTGATATATGCATGGCAAGTGTCTAAGCATGCATGTGTAACCACCCCCCATGGGTGAAGGATGAGTTACATTTGGGATTTAAATCATTGTTTTGTAACCTGACAAGATGCTTTGACAGACTGTTAAGACTGGAGCTACTGTGAAAACCGTTCTGTAATTTACTTTCCATTGCTCCATTATTTTAAGCCTTACCCAAAACAGGGATTCATCACCTCCAGAGACATGTCAGAAGACGTCAAGATGTAGATTTGTCTTTTTTATCCTTTCCTTGCAAATGAGATTCAATTGTCAAAATGACAGAAGATTCAAGCTGGAAGGAAGCCCCCAGTATAATGTCAGAACTTCATCACAGTAGGAGTTGCAACTGGTACATTAGTAAAGTGTTCTTTCACAATGACCCTGACCTCGAGCCAACCATTAGACTTCTGGACAGAAATTACATTTCAGCCAATCAAAAATATGGGATACGTCAATTATAAAAGGATATAATTTAAAAGGCATGAGATAGGTTCATTATATCAGCTATTGATTTGTCCTCTTTTGAACTTCGAATGTTTCTAGCATGTAACTTTGTGACATGGAAGCCAATAAACACAAAAAGGAAGTGTTGTTTATGGCGACCTCATTATTCTCAGTGTTCAGATAATGATCTGGTCTTGCAGAAAAGAATTTGATTTAGAAAATGGTGCTAGAAATCTGTCGGATTCAGGTAATTTTGTGCTGCTGGGTGCAGTCAAACAAGCTTGATTTGATTTTGGGAGAGGGGGTCTTTATTCATTTGTGTTAACTCTGGAAGTAACAGCCTTTGACTCTTATGCACCAGGTAAAATTTATATCCTGGACATTGGGGTTTATTCCTCAACATTCATGCCAGTTCAAACTGTTAGTCTAAATTAGTCATCAGGATTTCAATCCCATTGCTAGAAGTAGGTTTAGTTTTAGGCATGCGATCAAATATTTGCTAGTGAAATATCAGCTTCAAGGCAAAAGAATTCACACTCTCAAAAAAAAAAGCTCAGGTAACTTTCCCACAACTGGACATTAGCATGTGTGGAAATGACAAATGACACCGGGGAAACTGTAGCTTTTGTTACCAGTGTGAGAAAGAAGGTGAAAGTCAGCCTGGAGGAGTCTAGAGACAGAAAGAACTTGGGTCCTTGTTATTATTGCTGAGCAGCCGGGTCAATTAACCTTGAAATGCTCCACATCAAGTCTTCTTTTGGTGAGACAGAAAATATTTTCTTACTCTTAAATGCAGTTTAAGCTGTTGCCCCCCCCATTACTTAACATCTAAAAAATACCGTGAAATAGAAATAAAAATACCCTGAAATATCAGCTGAATAAACCCAGTAGCTCTGTAGAATTAGTATATGGTACTCCAATTTTATACTTTAAGAGAAAATCTAAAGTATTTTAAAGGGTGTCTGCATATAGCTTTACAATGTCAGTCACATACATTTATATAACAAATGTGTGGAAAGTATTTTCAACAAGTTCATCATCCCACTGGCCTTTGTGGCTAGGGTAATTATTCTGGTTCAACGTAGATATCGTGGCAATGCACCTCAATACTTTGTCTCCTATGGTTTGCACTGGGCCAGTTACTTCTGGATTTAGAACAGTAAAAAAAAAAAATACTTTCTAAATGATCATTATTATTCCTACTATTCTATTGTGGTCCATGGTTTATCAATTGGTTTCTATCTAAAGCTCTGCTATTCTAAGATATGTTCTGCCTTCGGCTGCGTAATAGCTATGATCCTGCAGTTTTATGTTCCTATTCTGAGTGCACTGTGTCCTTTCTGTCTGTATCTGTGTTCTGTTTGGCAGCTGCATTTTCGTCACGAGACCAGAAGGGTCAATGGATATTGGAATATTGAAGATTGTATTTTACATCCTTTTTTGGCAAACAAACTCATTTCCTGCTTGAATAAAGAACTAAGAATGAATGCTACCTTGAATACAACTTGAAGGTCATAATGCTTCCTGTCCTGGCCCAAGTTTCACCAATAGCAGAGCCACATACAAGCCACATACATTGCTTTCCCGTAGTTCATTTGGGCAGCAATCTGAAGGAATAGAAGTAAAAGATTGTGACACAGAAAAAGGAAAAGCAATAAAGAGAAACACAATCAAGTTACTACCACTGTGAATGACTGGGCCTTGAATGTGTTGAGATTTTCTGACCCATAGCATAGACTTTAGAATTTTCTGCCTAAGGAACACAGGAAGGAGTATTTATCAAATAGCTCTTATATCCATGGGCTACTCAAGCTTAATTCTCATTTTCCCCCTGTTGCATATATACAAATGCACCTGGGTTCACAGAGCTATCTCATGAAGTAGCCTGATAGAAGCCCAGATAAGGAAGCAGAGGTGAGATACTGGCAGCATACCCAGGTGTGACTTTGGCTACTCCAACAGTGATTAGAATAAACGATGGAATGAGAGGTGTCCAATATATTTTCTTTCTAATAATCTTAAGTAATCTGCTCTTCCCCTATAAGTAACAGATAAGATATTCCTGTTTCATAATTCGATGACTAATGTTTTATGGACAACACTGATTCAGGAAAACAAGTAGCTAAAAGGAGGACCATGAAGAAAACTGCAAAATCTGAAGGCAGTGATAGTAAATCATAGATACACATAAAACATGGGGAAAGGGCGGCGCCTGTGGCTCAAGGAGTAGGGCGCCGGTCCCATATGCCGGAGGTGGCGGGTTCAAACCCAGCCCCGGCCAAATAAAGAAAAACATGGGGAAAAAATATGAAAATAGGAGTGCACGGGAGAATATTTCTCAGAGTTAGTATGCAAAAGCAATGGAGAAGATTTAGATCCAAGTAAGAGAGATAATTGTCATGGCTGAGTGGCCTGGCTAATGTCAGAGAGTGGAGATGCTCTGGAGATATGACTGTGTATGTGCAACTTTACCACAGTTATGGCTGATGCTCTGTTAACAGTATTACATATGGAGATTGCTGAGATTGCAAGAACCAAAAGAAAAATGGTTCCGAGTACAAATAAATGCACAGCTTTTCACGTGTGGCTTCAATACAGAAGGAATACAAACAGGCACACAAAAGCAGAACCCACTCAGAAGAGATTGAAAGAAACAATTATGGTTAATTTGATAACAATTTCTGGCAATATTTTAGGGTTTAATTACTAGTATGTGTGTGTGTACATACATATGGTGGAGTTTTGTGGCTATTTAACTTCGGTCATTAATAATACATAAAGTTACACCAAACTAACTGTTATTCATAGTTTATCAGAGGTTCTAGACTAAAATTGATTGGCGACTCAGTTGCCAACGAAGTACATTCCATATAATACTAGTACTATAATAGTTCTAGCATAGCCGTGTGTAAAAAATAGGTTTTCTTGGAAAAAGGCCAGGATGTCCACTGTTACCACTTCTATTCAACATAGTACTAGAAGTTCCAGCTAGAGAAAATCAGGCAAAAGGAAACATTTAAGGGCAACCAAATTGGAAAAGAGGAAAACAAATTATTTCTGCTGGCTAAGATATGACCTTATACCTAGAAGACCATAAATACTCCTCCAAAAGAATCCTAGATGTGATAAATGAAACCAATAAAGTTTCACATTATAAAATCAATGTGCAAAATCAATAGCATTTCTATACACCAACAATGACTGAGCTGAGCAGTAACTCATGAACTCAATTACAATAACTGTAAAAAAGGTACCTAGTAATATATTTAACCAAGGAAATAAAAGAGCTTTACAAGGAAAATTACAAAACACTGATGAAAGAAATAATAGATGGCATAAATGGGAAAAAAGTCCATGATCACAGATTGCAAGAATCAATGTTGTTAAAATGACTGTGCCACCCAAAGCAATCTACATATTCAATGTAATTCCTGTCAAAATATCAACTTCATTTTTTTACAGCATTAGAAAAAAAACCTAAAATTAATATGGAACAACAACAACAATAGCAAATCAGAATAGCCAAAGCAATCCTATGCAAAAAGAATAAACTGGAGGCATCACATTACCTGGCTTCAAATTGTACTATAGAGTTATAATAACCAAAACATCATGATACTGGCATAACAGTAGCCACATAGATCAATGGAATAGAATAGAAAAACCAGATATAAAACCACATACCTATGAGCAGCTGATCCTTGACAAAAATGTACACTGGGGAAAGACACCATATTCAGTAAATAGTGCGAGAAAAATTGGATTGACATATGCAGAACAGTGAAACTGGATTCCTGTTTCTTATACAAAAAGTAACTCAAATTGGATAAATACTTAAATACAAGATTTTAAACCAGCAGTTCTCAACCTGTGGGTTGTGACCTCTTTGGGGGTTGAACGATCCTTTCACAGGGGTCACCTAAGACCATCCTACATATCAAATATTTACATTATGATAACAGTAGCAAAATCACAGTTATGAAGTAGCAACAAAAATAATTTTATGGTTGGCGGTCACCACAACATGAGGAACTGTATTAAAGGGTCGTGGCATTAGGAAAGTTGAGAACCACTGTTTTAAACCATAAAAATTTTAGGAAAAACCTAAAAAAAAAATCTTCCTGACATCGGCCAAGGCAAGGAATTTATTTAAACCATAAACATTTTAGGAAAAACCTAAAAAAAAAAATCTTCCTGACATTGGCCAAGGCAAGGAATTTATGAATAAGACACTAAAAGCAAACGTAACAAAATAAAAAATAAACAAATGAGACTTAAATAAATTAAGAACCTTCTGCACAGCAAAAGAAATGATCCAAAAAGTAAATGGAAATGACCAATCCATGAGTATGATATGGTTTTCCATTTGTTTATATAATTTGTGATTTCTCTCTCCATTGTTTCATAGTTCTCTCTGCAGAGATCTTTTACCACTTTGGTTAAGTATATATTCTAGGGTATTTGGTGTTTTTGAATGTTATTGAGTCTTTGAATTGACTCTCAACTTGATGGTTATTGGTGTATAGAAATTATTTTCAACCTTTTTTATCTCATGGCACACTTAAATCCACAGGAAAACTTTGGTGGCACACTTAAATTATGTTGATCAAAAAAAAAAAGAGTAAAGAAAAAAAGAATGTAAATGTATTTACTGTGTTTTGAACATCTTTCAAAAATTAATAATCTTAAAAAATTTTCATGGGACACCTAAGATTCCATCATGGCACACCAGTATACCATGGCACACTGCTTGAAAATAACTTTAAACTGTACTACAAATCTATAGTAACCCAAATAGGATGATTTTGGCACAAAAATAGAGACATAGACTAATGGTACAGAGCAGAGAATCCAGATCTAAAATCATCTCCATACAGCCAACTCATCTTTGACAAAGCAGTTAACAGTACACACCGAGGAAAAGAAGCCCAATTCAGTAAATGGTGCTGGGAGAATTGGAGGGCCCCATGCAGAAGAATGAAACAGAATCTATATCTCTCACTACCCATAAAAATTAAATATTGATAAAAGACTTAAATATAAGTCATGAAGCCATAGAATTATAGAGGAAAATATGGGAAAAACTCTTGTAGGTATCACATACGTGAAGAATTTATGAAAAAAGACCTCAATGGCGATCACAGCAACCACAAAAATAAATAAACATGACTTGATTAAATTAAAAACATTCTCAGCAAAGCAGACAATTAACCTACAGAATGAGAGAAGATATTTGCAAGACACGTATCCTATGAAGGCCTAATAACCAGAAACTGCAAAGAACTAAAGCAAATCAGCAGGCGGCGCCTGTTGCTCAAAGGAGTAGGGATCCAGCCCCATATCTGGAGGTGGTGGGTTCAAACCTGGCCCCAGCCAAAAATGGAAAAAAAAAAAAAAAGAAAAATCAAATCAGCAAGACAACAATAAACCATCAAAAAAAGGCAAAATATATGAACAGAAGTTTTTCAAAAGAAGATAGATAAATGACACTAAATATATGAAATCACGCTCATCACTAACCAGGGAGATGCAAATTAAAAGCAAAATATTGCCTTCTGTTAGAATGGCTTTTATTTTCATTTCTTGGTTTTCAATTCGATTCCAAGTGTCTATGTCTCTGTTTTTGTGCCAGTACCATGCTGTCTTGAGCACTATGGCTTTGTAGTACAGACTAAAATCTGGTATGCTGATGCCCCCAGCTTTATTTTTGTTACAGAGAACTGCCTTAGCTATACGGGGTTTTTTCCGGTTCCATACACCTAATCTTTGATAAACCAAACAAGAACATACCTTGGGGGAAAGACTCCCTATTCAATAAATGGTGTTGGGAGAACTGGATGTCTACATGTAAAAGACTGAAACTGGACCCACACCTTTCCCCACTCACAAAAATTGATTCAAGATGGATAAAGGACTTAAATTTAAGGCATGAAACAATAAAAATCCTCCAAGAAAGCATAGGAAAAACACTGGAAGATATTGGCCTGGGGAAAGACTTCATGAAGAAGACTGCCATGGCAATTGCAACAACAACAAAAATAAACAAATGGGACTTCATTAAACTGAAAAGCTTCTGTACAGCTAAGGAGACAATAACCAAAGCAAAGAGACAACCTACACAATGGGAAAGGATATTTGCATATTTTCAATCAGACAAAAGCTTGATAACTAGGATCTATAGAGAACTCAAATTAATCCACATGAAAAAAGCCAACAATCCCATATATCAATGGGCAAGAGACATGAATAGAACTTTCTCTAAAGACGACAGACGAATGGCTAACAAACACATGAAAAAATGTTCATCATCTCTATATATTAGAGAAATGCAAATCAAAACAACCCTGAGATATCATCTAACCCCAGTGAGAATGGCCCACATCACAAAATCTCAAAACTGCAGATGCTGGCGTGGATGTGGAGAGAAGGGAACACTTTTACACTGCTGGTGGGACTGCAAACTAGTACAACCTTTCTGGAAGGAAGTATGGAGAAACCTCAAAGCACTCAAGCTAGACCTCCCATTTGACCCTGCAATCCCATTACTGGGCATCTACCCAGAAGGACAAAAATCCTTTTATCATAAGGACACTTGTACTAGACTGTTTATTGCAGCTCAATTTACAATCGCCAAAATGTGGAAACAGCCTAAATGCCCACCGACCCAGGAATGGATTAACAAGCTGGGGTATATGTATACCATGGAATACTATTCAGCCACTAAAAAAAATGGAGACTTTACATCCTTCATATTAACCTGGATGGATGTGGAAGACATTATTCTTAGTAAAGCATCACAAGAATGGAGAAGCATGAATCCTATGTACTCAATTTTGATATGAGGACAATTAATGACAATTATGGTTATGGGGGGGAAACAGAAAGAGGGAAGGAGGGAGGGGGGTGGGGCCTTGGTGTGTGTCACACTTTATGGGGGCAAGACATGATTGCAAGAGGGACTTTACCTAACAATTGCAATCAGTGTAACCTGGCTTATTGTACCCTCAATGAATCCCCAACAATAAAAAAAAAAAAAAGTTTATATAAAAAAAAATGGCTTTTATTAATAAGTCCAAAACCCATAGATATTGGCGTGGATGACAAGTGAAAGGAACACTTATTCGCTATTGGTAGAACTTCAAATTAGTACAGTGTCCATGCAAATAGCATGGAGATTTTGCAAATAACTAAAGGAGTCCTACCATTTGGTCTAGAAATCCCACTCCTGGGTATGTACCAGGGGAAAATAAGTCATTTTATTAAAAAGACACATGCACTCACATGTTTATTGTAGCACAATTCACAATTGCAAAGATGTGGAATCAATCTAAGTGCCCATTAACTCATGAGTGGATTAACAAAATGTGGTATATGTATGTTATGGAATACTAGTGAGCCATGAAGAAGGATAACTTAATGCCTTTTGCAACAACTTGGATCGAACTGGAAATCATTATTCTACATGAAGTAACTCAGGAACAAAAACCCAAATACTGTATTTTCTCACTTATAAGTAGGAAATGATAGTCTTAAACATGGTCATACAGAGTATTATAATGGACACTTGGGACTCAAAAGGGGGACAGGTGGAAGAGAGGTAAGGGATGAAAAATCCCCATATCAGGTACAATTTATACTATTCATATGATGGGTACAAAAGCCCAGACTTCAGCCCTATACAATATAACCATTTAATTAAACTCCACTTGTACCTCGTAAATCTATTTTTTCTTTAAGAAAGGATTTTCTGACCAAGTACATTAAAGCAAATATATTACTGTTCCAAGTCATAATAGGCTCAATATTGTGAAGGCTTTGAAATATATTGAAAGAATAAGATTAAATAAATTTGGATGTCATACAATATATTACCCAACTTTATACTCAAGTGTAAAAAATTTAGATATGATACAAGTAGACAGAATATTTCAGATTTCATCAAGCTTTTTGACATTCTTATAAGGATAATTTATGGGTTGGATTCTAACAATATTAGGTCAATTTGTGGCTGGGAAAATTCCTCTTCTCAGAGAATATTAACTCCCATTCTAATGAATGGGTCATTGACAACCCAAAAGAAAATTCCTGGATGGTATGCCACAGAGCTCTGTCCTTGGTACTGTCATGCTTAATTTGTTAATAAGCAACTCAGATAAAGATCTGAAAAGCGTACTTTTCAAAATGTTAAAGAGAAGAAAAAGAGGAAGTGTTAATACTCAGCCATACTCTGAGGCTGTGCAGTGTTGTGGAGGGAAGTATTTTTTGAGTCAGGTAGACTTGAGTTCATTTTCTAGCTTTGCTATTTATTCTTTGTGCAGTCAATGTCAAATTACCTAATTTACATAATATATTTTCTAACAAGTGAAATAAATAGAGGTAACTATCTTAAAAATAATGAAATGTTGAAAGTGAAGACTTTTACTCATTAGGTGATATCTAGGCAACGCTATGTTAGAAATGAATCATTTAGCTTGACAGGCCTTAATTCAATTTTAGAGATAGATTTTAAAGTTCATTCCAATAAAGTTTATTTTTAAAAAATTATTTATACAGTAAATATAAGAAATACATTCAGTTACCTAAATTAGGTTTCTAATTTGATACCTGCGAAGTATAATTGATTTCAGACCTATATGAGGCAGAAATATAGATGGAACTTGTCAGCGTTGATTTATTCAGAACAGCAGTTATACAAATTTAATGTCCAGATCAAGACAAGCATTCATTATAGCACACTGTGCTCTGGCTGCCATCACATTTAGCTATTTCTCTCCTGTTTAAGGGCAACATCGACAAAGTCTAGTATATCCATAAAGAATGACTACACTAGTGAAACATCTACAAATGTATTTCACAAAGGCAATTATGGGAACTGCAAAGGGTATATTTGAAGAATATACTTCTTCAGTGCGAAGTGTATGCTTTCTATAGGGTGGGAAGATGAATGTGATTATCAGGAAAATAAGAATGACTATACAATTAGATATTCTCATATTTAGAACTATCAAAAAATAAGCCTTGGGCAGCACCTGTGACTCAAAGGAGTAGGGCACTGGCCCCATGTGCCGGAGGTGGTGGGTTCAAACTTGGCGCCAGCCAAAAACTGCAAAAAAAAAAAAAAATTAAATAAATAAAATAAGCCTTCTCAAAGAGGAATGAATTTCACTATTAATGCAACTCCAGGGCTATCTTTTTAGAGTCCTACATTTGGAAGCCAAATAACAGAGGTTACCACCCACGCATTTTCCAATACATCTATTCTCAGATGTAAGAAAATTAAAAAAAAAAAAGGTATGAGAGAAAGATTAATGAAGAAAAAAATTGTCCATAAGCCTATCCCCTCATACCTACCCCTCTCCTCTCCCCACCCCCACCTTGAATTGATTTGAGTTTTTCTCTTACATAGATATGTACTAGATTGTCTATTGACTTCATATTAGAATTGAGTACATTGGATTCTTGCTTCTCCATTCTTGTGATAAGAAGAATGTGTTTCAACTCTATCCAGGTTAAGACAAAATATGTAACGTCTCCATCTTTTCTAATGGTGAAATAGTATTTCATGGTATACATATACCACAGCTTGTTAATTCATTCCTGGGTTGGTGGGCATTTAGGTTGTTTTCACAATTTGGCAATTGTAAATTGAGCTGCGATAAACAGTCTAGTGCAAATGTCCTTATGATAAAATGATTTTTTTTTTCCTTCTGGGTAGATGCCTAGTAATGAGATTGCTGGATCAAATGGAAGGTCTAATTTGAGTTCTTTGGGGATTCTTCATACTTTCTTCCAAAAAGGTTATATTAGTTTGCAGTCCCACCAACAGTGTAAAAGTGTTTCCTTCTCTCCACATCAACAACAGCATCTGCAGCATTGAGACTATGTGTTGTGGGCTAGTCTTACTGGGGTTAGGTGATATCTCAGGGTGGTTTTGATTTGCATTTCTCTGATAATCAGGGATGATAAACATTTTTTCAAATGTTTGTTAGCCATTCATCTGTCTGAGAAGGTTCTGTTCAGATCTCTTGCCCAGTAAGAGATGGGATTGTTTACTCTGTTTTTGTTGTTGTTGATTAATTTGAGTTCTCTATAGATTCCAGTTATCAAGCCTGATTCTAGTATCAATTAGATTGATACTCTGCAAATATCTTTTCCTATTCTGAAGGTTGTCTTTTTGCTTTACTTGTGTTTTTAGTTGTGCAGAAGCTTTTCAACTTAAGTTCCATTTGTTAATTTTTGTTGTTGCAATTGCCATTGAAGTCTTTTTCATAAAATCTTTCCCCAGTCCAACATTATCAAGAGTTTTTTCCCACATTTTCTTCAAAGATTTTTATCATCTTGTGTCTTAGATTTAAATCTTTTATCCATCTTGTGTCAATTTTTGTACGTAGTGAAAGGTGTGGGTCAAGTTTCATTCTTGAAAGGAGGTAAGCACTATTTGTTGAATAGGCATTTTTTTCCCTACTGTGTGTTTTTGTTTGGTTTATCAAAGATCAGATGGCAAGTAGAGACTGGTTTCATCTCTGGGTATCTTTTCTGTTCCATATGTTTATGTCTATTTTTGTGCCACTACCAGGCTGTTTTGATTGCTGTGGAATTGTAATATAGTCTGAAGTCTGGTAGGGGGATGCCTCTGGCTTTGTTTTCATTACTAAGAATTGCCTTAACTATGCAGGTTTTTTTTTTCTGGTTCCCTCAATTTGAAGTACTATTTTTTTCAAGTTCTTCAAATTATGATGTTCGTATTTTAATGGAGATTGCATTGAATCTGTAGATTGCTTTGGATAGAATAGACATTTTGAGAAAGTTGATTCTTTCCAGTCAAGAGCGTGGTGTGTTCTTTTATTTGTTAATATCTTCTGCTATTTCTTTCCTTAGAGTTTCATAATTGTCTTCATAAAGATCCTTCACCTCTTTTGTTAGTTATATTCCTAAGTATTTCATTTTTCTTGAAGCTACTATGAAGAGAATTGTGTCCTTGATTTGATTCTCAACTTGGCTGTTACTGTAATATACAAAGGACATTGATTTTATACCCTGAGACATTACTGTCTTTCCTGTTCCCTTCCAGGAGTTTTGTGGTTGAGTCTGGTGTTTTCTAAGTAATTATGTAATCAGCAAAGAGTGAGAGTTTTACTTCCTATTCCCCCATTTGGATGCCTATTATATTCTTTTCTTGCCTGATTGCACTGGCTAGAACTTTCATTGCAATGCTGAAAAATAATGGTGACAGTGGACATCCTTGTCTGGTTCTAGTTCTAAGTGGAAAAGCTTTCATTTTTACTCCATTCAGTATGATATTAGCTGTGGGTTTGTCAGAGGTGGCTTCAATCAGTTTAAGAAATGTACCACCTATGACTATTTTCTTAAGTGTTCCCGTTAGAAAAGGATGCTGAATTTTGTTGAATGCTTTTTTTGCATCTGTTAAGATCATATAGTCTTTGTTTTTGTTTCTTTTGATACAGTGTTTTACATTTATGGATTTTCATATGTTAAACCAGCCTTGCATCCCTGAGGTGAAGACTACTTCATCATGGTGTATAATTTTTTTTAATGTGTATGTACAGCCTATTAGCTAAGATTTTATTAAGTATTTTTGCATAGATATTCATTAGTGAAATGGGTTTGTAGTTCTCCTTTTTAGTTGAGTCCTTTCCTGGTTTTGGAATAAAGGTGGTTTGCTTCATAGAATGCATTGGGAAATGTTCCTTCCTTCTCAATGTTTTGGGATAGGTTCTGCAATATAGGTACAAGCACATCTTTGATGATTTGCTAGAATTCTGATGTGAAGCCATCTGGTCCATGGTGGGGTTTTTTTTGTTGTTGTTGGATGCTTTCATATTGTTTCTGCAACCTCAGTACTTGATTTTGGTCTATTCAAGATATATATTTCTTCCTTGTTAAGTCTTAGGAGATAGCGTGATTCCAGGTATTGGTCCATTTCCTTCACATTATCAAATTTCTGTTCATAGAGTTTTTGGTAGTAGTCAGAAATAATCTCTTGTATCTGTGTGGTATCAGTTGTTATTTCCCCCTTTTCATTTCTGATTGGAAATATTTTGATTTTCTATTTCTGGTTAACCTGGCCAATGGTTTATCAATTTTATTTATTTATTTATTTATTTATTTATTTTTCTGAGACAGAGTCTCATTATATTGCCCTCGCTAAAGTGCTGTGGTATTACAGCTCACAGCAATCTCAAACTCTTGTATCTGTTTAGTTTCTGTTTAGAGGATCTGTTCAGCTCTGTAAGAGGAGTATTAAAGTTCCCTACTATTATCATGTTATAAGATATCATATTGCTTAAACTAATTAAGGTCTGTTTCATAAATCTGGGAGCATTTAAGTTAGGCACATAGATATTTAAAATTGAAATGTCTTCTTGTTATATCGTTCCCTTGACCAATATGACATGTCCATCTATGTCTTTTTTAACTTTAGTTCTTTAAATCCACTTGTATCTGAAAATAAGATTGCTACCTCTCCTTTCTTCTGATTTTCATTTTCCTGAAATTTTGTTTTCCATCCCTTCATCTTGAGTCATGTTTTATCCTTCAAGACTTGGTGCATTTTCTGTAGACAGCATATTGATGGCTAGGGTATTTTTATCCAATCAGCCAGCCTGTGCCTCTTCAGTGAGAATTCAAGTCATTAACATAGATTCAGAGAATTGATAAGTGTGGTGGTATTCTATTCATATTATCTTCTGAAAGTCCTTTGCTTAGTTTTCTTTCTTTCTTTCTTTCTTTTTTTTTTTTTTTATAGAGGCAGAGTCTCACTTTACTGCCCTTGGTAGAGTGTGGTGGTGCCACATGGCTCACAGCAACCTCCAGCTCTTGGGCTTACATGATTCTTCTGCCTCAGCCTCCCAAGCAGCTGGGACCACAGGTGCCTGCCACAACGCCCAGCTATTTTCTTTTTTTTTGTTGTTGCAGTTTGGCCGGGGCTGAGTTTGAACCTGCCACCCTCGGTATATGGGGCCAGTGCCCTACTCGCTGAGCCACAGGCGCCACCCAGTTTTCTTTTGTAAGATTGTTGAAGCAAGGTTTTGTCCTTTAGTTTATGGGTATTTAGTTTGCTGCTGGTCCATTGTGATGGTAAATGTGTAGACTATTGTCTAAGTATTTCCTATAGAGCTGGTCCTGTTGTAACAAACTTCCTTTGTTTGCATATCAGTAAAAGATTTGATTTCTCCATTAATTTTAAAGCTTAGCTTAGCAGGATATAGAATTCTAGGCTGAAAATTGTTTAAATAGATTAAAGGTCAATGACCATTCTGTTTTGGCTTAGCAAGTTTCATTTAAGAAGTCCTCTGTTACCCTCATGTGTTTGTCCCTGTAGGTCAATTGGTGGTTACTCTTGGTTGCTTGCATAATTTTCTCTTTTGTCTTGACTTTGGACAGATTCATTGCAATGTGTCTTGGAGATGCTCTGTTTGAGTTGAGATGACCTGGGGTTTGATATGCCTCTGAAAGGGGTGTGTCAGAATCTTTGGTGATACTTGGGAAATTTTTATTTATGATATCCTCTAGTAGGCCTTCCATTCCTCTGGGGTGTTCATCTTCCCCTTCTGGGATACCCATAATTCATATGTTTTAATGCTTCATGAAGTCCCATAATTCTGTCAGTGAACATCTGCTTTCTCTCTCTCTTTTTCTGTCTCTTTAACTGCCTGTGTTAGAGCAATCTCAATCTTTAACCTCTAGTTCTGGAGATTCTTTCTTCTGCATGGTCTAATCTGTTATTGACACCTTCTACTGCATCTTTAAGTTCCCTGGTTGCTTCAACTCCTTAAGCGCTGCTATATTTCTATATTTTTCATATTGTTTATGTCTTATTTGGTTCTGCATTTGAATTTTCTTTTGGTTAGTTTCCACTTTCTCAGCAATTTCCTTCATTGTTTTTTAACATTCATATTTTAAATTCCCTTTCTGTCATTTTTAACATTTCTTTATAAGTGGAATTCCCTGCAATAGCTACCTCAAGATTCCTTGAGAGTGTTGCTCTGTTCTGGTTTTTTATGCTACTAGGATTTTTCTGTTGCTTTCTCCTTATGAGTATTTTTTTTTTGTCTGTTTCCTTACTCTACATTTTTTTTTTTAATTTTATTTCCTGCTCCTCTTTAAATTACCTTGTCTCTGACCTAAGATGTTGAAGTGTCTGTTTGGTATAGGATCAAATGCAAGAGAAGAGTGAAGAGTGAGAAGGGAAAAAAGATAAACAAAGAGAAAATAAAAAGGAAAGGGGGAATAAAAGGAATGATTGACAAAAAGAGAGGAACAGAAAGAGACAGGAGTAATAGTGGTGTACAATAGGGTACTTTTACCCACACACACAAATCCCAGCCTCTGGGAGGGTGGTTTGGTTGGTTCCTTTGATATCAGAAGTTCTTTGCCAGCCTGAGCAGACACAACACCCCACCTCAATCAAACAGAGAAGAATAACAAAAATACTATAAATCAAAACAATACAAATAAATGAAAAAGTTTTTTTTTTTTTTTTGAGACATAGTCTCAGGCTGTCACTCTGGGTAGAGTGTTGTGGCATCACAGCTCACAACAACCTCAAACTCTTGGGATTAAGTGATTCTCTTGTCTCAGCCTACCAAGCAGCTGGGACCACAAGTGCCTAGCACAACACCCAGCTATTTTTTTTATTGCAGTTGTCATTGTTTAGCTGGCCTGGGCTGGGTTCAAACCTACCATCCTGGATATGTGTGGCCTGTGCCCTACCCAATGAACTATGGGCACTGCCACAAACAAGAAACTTTAGGGGCAGAAATTAGGGGAGAAAAGAATAACAGGAGCAGAAAAACCAGCAAAAATGGAGCCCTCATTATTGAAGAAGAAAATGATGAAAAATTATAATTATAAGAGAAAAAAGAGAAAGAAAAATCTAGGGGCCAGTTGAAAAAAATTTAAAAAAATGAAATATATATATTATATATATTTATCCCTCTGAAAGGGGTGTGTCAGAATCTTTGGTGATACTAGGGAAATTTTCATTTATGATATCCTCTAGTAGGTCTTCCATTCCTCTGGGGTGTTCATCTTCCCTTTCTGGGATATATATATATGTTGCCATATGTTTTCTGGGCAGCAGGTAATCTTCTGGGTATGAGATGCTTATCATGACATTGATACAGCTGTACAAGATGGAGGCTGGAAGCCTCCCTTGCCGAGTAGACGTAGTCCCGTCTTTCTGACTTCTTTGCCCTCAATCTCCTCATGGTTTGGAGCCTGAAGTTCTCCTTAGCCTGCTTAATAGACACACCTTGACCTTTCCAAAACATGTCCCTTTGCCACACAATGGCTTTCCCAGGAAAGTATGTGTCACCCAAATCTCCCATGAGTGGCTGCCCAGCTTCTCAGGTGCACCAGAAGTTGCCTTGGCCCTAGTACCCTGTGGGCTGATATTGCAAGGCAGCTTTCACACAATGACTGTGTCCAGCCTGAAGCCAAACTGTGATAACTCTGCTCCACCCAATGGCTCAGTCCTGGCCCCTGGGCACTGTTCACCATCACTTGCTTGCTCACCCAAGCTTTCCCAAGGTAACTAAGTGCCCAGGTCCAAAACAAACAAAACAAAACAAACAAACAAACAGAAAAACTCCACAGGACAGGCCTTCTCTATCTGTAAACTGCCACTGCTACACCAGCTGGTCTCTGCCTGCCTTGTGCCACTTCTCCACTGATTTTGACCTTCTCCTGGGGTCCTGAAGTCTTCTGCTGCTTCCTTGTGACCCCAAAGGGATGTTGGTGGGCAGAGCCCACCAGCTAGATATAGCTGGAGTCTTCTCCCTTATGTCTCCACTTGTTGCTGCAAAGAAGCTTTCTCTTGTCTGCCATCTCGTTCTACCCTTCCTTTATCATCTGTTGTTCATTATTTGTGGTAACCTATGATAGTTAATTTTATGTATCAACTGGACTAGGACATGGGATGTCCAGATATTTGGTTAAGCATCATTTAGAATATGTCTATGAGGATGTTTCTGGGTGATATTAATAGTTGAATCTATAGACGGAGTAAAAGGAATTGTACTCCCAACTGTGGGCGAGTCTCATTCAATCTGTTGAAGGCCTGAGTGAAATTAAAGGCTGATAAGGAAATCTGCCTTTCTTCAAGCTGAGACATCAGTCTTCTTCCTTTAAACTCAGCCTCATCTAGAACTTACACTAATGGCTGTCCTGATTCTCAGGGACTTTGGAACTGTAATTAGATCTCCTCATCTGGACTGTGAAGCATTCATAACACATGAGCTAACTCTGTTTTTATTATTATTAAGTCATATATACATAGATCATGAATACATTCATGCCTTTGTGGGATTCAATGTGTTGATTTTTTTGTACAAATTGGAGTGCTTACATGTAACTAATTAACATAGCTTTGCCCTCATTTACTTAATCAAGGTGTTAAGACATTTGTGTTCTATACTTGATAGATTTATTATAGTAAATCTCTCTCTCCCTCTGTCCATCCATTAGTACTGTGTCTTTGGAGAGCATTTTGTTTCTTAGAGTCTGATTTTGTGCCTGAGGAAATAAAAGTTGTCTGTATTTCACATTGCAGACAAACTTTCTATGGATCACCTCTTATTTGTGTAAAGTACTCATAGATAATTTACCCAATGATTCTGACTTAGAACTTCTACGCAGACTTTTGCCTAGAGAAGCACATCACAGCAACCCATCTGCTGTCAACAGAAAGGCAAACATGCCCTTAACTCTGATTCATTCAAACAGGCACACGTAGGAAATTTGTTTACTCCTTTCAACTGTGCCGGGTTTTAGCTATTCTTATTTTAGAAATAGTATATAATAAATAATGTAAAAATGTAAATGAGGCAATAAAAATCAACAATAATCCCTAGTCTTGCTTATATTTGTTGTGAGATAAATCTCAGTAATTGACATAAATGCCTTCAGAATGATAAAAATAATAGTGGCTAAAAATTTAAGCCTTATAAAAACTGAGGTACCTAATATTAATTTGCAAATATATAAATACATTGAAACTTATTAATAACATTGCTAATCAGGAAAATGTAATTTTTAAAATAAGGTTTTATTTTGTTTATAAAAAACAGAACAATTTCAAAGTAAACTAATAAAATACCATTGGCAGTATTATGAAAAATAAGCATTTTTATTTTTATGTAATATAAACAGAAATAATTTTTTTCAGAGAGAAATTTAGCATTAAGCAATATTTAAAATTATAAAATTTATATTCTTTAACATATCTTCTAGATACACCTATGTAAATAAAAATACATTTAACATTATTAAGCAACATTTAAAATTATAAAATTTATATTATTTAACATATCTTCTAGATACACCTATGTAAATAAAAATACATTTGTGAATACCATCATATTGTTTTTGACAGTAAAAAAAATTGGGCTCAAATGTCTAATATTTATGATGGCTTAATTATGTCACATATTGTGCCAATATTTTTATAAGCATTATTTCAACTTATTAAAATATATATTAATTATCACTTATTAATGTGCCCATTTTTATACTTGAAAACTAATTTATAGAAAAGTCAACTGATTTGCTTGAGATCACAAAGCCAGAAAGTGAAGTATCATGATTCCCCTGGAGGGTGCTCATCTAAATACAGCATTTTTCTATGTGACTAGAAAAACAAAGTGTCTCAGAATTGGAAATATTTCTAAGACTTATGGTCAATGAGAATGCAAGGTGCAGTGTGTATTCTTCATCAGTATATGTTTATTGCTTTTTCTGAAGAATTAAAACTTGATAAATTTTCTCATTGTGCCTCTTACCTTGTTTGCTAGGACCTAAACTGATTTTGCCCACTTTCATACATTCCAATTTCTAATGTCTTTTTCTTTTAAATACATTTTTTGGGTATTTAAACTGATCTGTAAGTTTAGTTCTGAGAGTTTTTTTAATTTTTATGATTAAGGTATGGATTTAAATCATAATGTAGATGATCTAAATTATGTCATATTTCATATTATGTATTCTGGTTTTAAAAGTTTTATTAATTTGGTATTATAACTTCATATCATGGATTTATAATTTTTATGCATGTATTATGTGAATATATATGACTATTCTCATAATCTTGTTCACATAATTTTGTTTTGTGTTTTAGATATTCCAGAGATTGTATTTCTAATAAAACCTTCTTTATTAATTTATTAAATTTAACTGTAAAGTTTTTCAAATTTTCCTTTATTAATTTATCAATTTGAAATGGTATCCTTTAATTTGAATATAAGAGAAATGAAATTACTGTATTTTAACTTTCTCATTTCTGCTTTTTTACCTATACTTTTTTTTACATATACCTGTGTTTATTAAGTTTCCACTTTTTGCATTCACAAAATTAAAAGGCTTAAAATTTAATAACAATAACAAAGTTTAAGATAAGGACTAGAAACAAAAACCTTGTAAAGAATGAAGATAAATACATTCAGAAAAAAAATCAGATGATTGCTGCATCAAAATATTAAGCAATAATAATGGTAACGCAAAGAAAGTAACATTCACATTGTCAAACAAGAGCAGGTCTACTATAAAATGCTCTGATTCTGAGGTTCAGAATGGAGTCATCAGTTAATTTCTTCTTATTATTTTTCATTACTTTTATTCATTCTGTTTTTATTAATTTTGTTGATCTTCCTGATTGTGCCAGTTACAAGCTATTTGACCTTCACATGAGTTTTAATTTGTCTGTGCCTCAGTTTCCTTTTTCATAAAGTTAGAACCATAGTACTTACCTACTTTATAGGGATGTTACATCTATTACATTTATGAGTATTATCTAAGCCTTGTTACTATTCTAATGGTGCTCTTATTGAATAGTATACTTGAACCTAGGATCTTAACTTATTTCAAACATTTACTTCCTATATATAAGATGAAGAATTTAGCACATCACCCTTTGTTTATCCCCTGCTTATCTTCCTTCTGATATCATTACTGATATTAATACTTCTGTATTAGATATCTTTTCCCTTAATATTTTAAATTTTAATTAATAAACTATAGTCAATATGTGTCACAGCCCTTATGGCCCTGGTCTCAATCTCCGCAGGAAGGAACCAGGTGTGATGCGGATAAGAAGTACAAGCTTGCAGGAGGTGGGCTAACCTTGATTGCAGGGTAGCCCCTAGCAACCTCCTCAGTAGCCTTTTATTGAGACAGCACAAGACAGGTGAGGGGAGTATTAGACAATGACTGTGTGCCTAAGGATTGCCATGAGCTCAGGCTCTTTCTCGGCAAGAAGCACCTGTGGACGAATTGCCCGAGGGTCTGCCCCCCAGCTGCAAATCATCTTGCTCAGAGGTCACCTGGCTGTTGGTGTCCTCTACAAATATGCCTTGTATTTTTTAATGGAAATATATTCTTCCCTCTGGGATATAAATGCTAATCTACATTTTTTTATACTAAAGGGTTATGGTTTAGTCAAATGAATACATTTGGGAATAAAGATTTAAGTGAGGAATAAAATTATTTTTGTTTTACAAAGTCTTAATCTAGTGTACCAACACTAACAATTAGATTGCCTTTCTTATTTTCTGTTTATTTGAAGTGCTGCTAATACCATATGTAAAATACTTAATGTGATTCTGTGAATTAACATTTTAAGGCATTCTATTTACCTAACAGCATTATGTAATCATTCAGCCATCTAACATTAACAACCAAGGGCCTGCAATGTACTGCTTGGTGCATGGCCGGGGACAGGGATGGGGGTTAGCAAGCAGAGAAGGTGTCCTCACAGGTCACTGTCTAGCGAGCTGTCATAGTAAGAGCGTAAGAGGAGAAGGAGGACCAATTCTCCAGTTGTTTATAGACCTAATGTCTGTGCTGAATTTGAGTAAGGAATGTATGCTCTCTTAGTCTTCCTTCCAATCTACATGAATGAATATGCATGATGTTCTACTGAACTGTAGAAAGTCTACAAGAAAAACTCCTGGCATACAGCTTTGCCATGTTCCTTACTAAAGGACAACAAAACAATTAGATCACACTCTTTCAACTGTTAGACAGTAATGACATATTGTAAAACGTAGCAGTGGAGGTTCCCTTTACTATTTTTGTTAAAAGTTCTTTGAGTACTGAATCCTTTCATTTCCCAAGTGGGTGTTAAAATGATTTTGCTATTTTTCCCTCAAAATGTTTTAGATTTTGATTTACATTAAAATATATTATTTATTCATTCAAAAATGATGCTTTTACAAATTGGAATCTTCTCATGAGAAACAAGATGTGTCTGTATATTTGAATCTTATTTGGTCACTTGGTTGGCTTACTTAATTTTATTTATGGAGGTTTTGTATATTTTATTAGTTGTGTCTACTTATTACTTTTTCTGTTCAGATTAGAAATGGAATTTTTCTATTATAACTTGTTCATTGCTAGAATATTTCAAAAAGAGATATTTATTGCTATTTTTTTGTGCATGTGGTCTTTTAAAAATTATTTTAGTTGAATCTTTTAAGGTTTTAAAATAATTATATTGTCATCTAACTGGTTAACATAGCCTTCACGGTATTTTCTTAGTTATTGTGTTAAGACATAACTTATTGTGTTAAGACATATATTCTACATTTGAAATATTTCAAATTGTATATAAAACCAGCACATCACACCCCACGATTGCATTAATGTACACAGCTATGATTTAATAATAATAAAAAACTCTTAAAATTAAAAAAATAAAAAAAAATTACATTGTAAGTAGACAGCTCTTTTTCTTCTCATAGCTGCTTCCTTCTGAGTGTCTAAAAATAAATTTCATTTATAACATTTTCAAAAACTGAAGGTACTGATGTGTCTGGTCTTACTCCTGATTTCAGTGAGAATTCCTCTGAATTTTTCCTAAGTATAATGATTGCTTTCAGTTTCAAATATAAAATTGTGATTAGAAAAATTCTTTCTTAACATGTTTGTTTTCAATCGAGGCATAGTTTATGAATACCCATCTATTCAAAGTTCAATTATACCCAATAAAATACCCATCTATTCAAAGTTCAATTATGTAGGTCTTCGAAATTGCATTCAGTGATTTATCTAGAACCATTTAAAAGTATGCAGGTATTTCTCTCTCTTCAAGGAAATGTCCTTGTGCTGCTGTCTAATCAATCCCCTTCCTTCTACAGAGCATCACCTTCTGATTTCTGTAGCTATAGCTTAGTTTTGCCTATGCTTGTAATTCATCCAAGGAGAACCGTATCACAGACTTTTGTATATGTGTATCTGGCTTCTCTTACTCATCATTATGTTTTGAGATCTGTTCATTTGTTTTTGTATATGTAAACAGCTTGTTTATTGTTAATTGCTGAATAGTATTTCATTGTATGGCTATACCATAATTTATTTATCCTTTCTCTTAATGATGAATATTGGATGTGTTTCCAATTTGTAGCCATTTTTCAATTGTAGATGAAGTTGCTGTGAACTTTGCTTTATTTATCCAGTTTTTAATCAATTTTTCTAGACACTAGAATATGTATGCTTAAATTATCACAGTCTATCTTCAAATAACACAAGGTAACTTCTGCATAATGTAAAAATCTTACAATGTTATATTTCACTTAGCACACCATCTCTTTGCTATTTTTATAACATATTTATATTTATATCTGATGAAACCCCACTACGTAAAGCGGTTATTATTCTTCAGCTTGGAGAACTTCAGCATTTTGGGTGAAGTAGGTCTTGTACCCTTATTGGAGTCAGATCATTAAAGTTTCTGTTATCCTTGGATAACATTGTTTTGTCATAGCCTGACATATATATCACCGTATATTACGTGGTGAGTTCTCAGTGGAAGGTTTATCGGAAAGTGATTGAGAATCCCGAGAACACCTAGACCGCGATCTGGAAGGACTAATCAAAGGGCTACAGTCTACTGTAGCTACTGTCAATGTCCGTGAGGGAGGAGTTATGCTGCTAAAGGTCATCAGAGCTTATAGTCTATGATAACGCTTACACGTTAGGAAGAAGAGAAACAATGATTACAGCGTCTGCTATTTCCCAGTTGACCCCATTTCATAAAACCTCCTTTGGTTCTCTGAATGACTGCGCAATACAGGTTTTATTCTTCTTATTTCGCAAATTAAAAAAAAAAAAAATGTCAGGCATCTGGCTGTTAACCCTCCACACACAGTTAGGGGTTAGGACCCCAAGTGGTAACTGTAAGTGTAACAGTTATGGTGCAAATCCTTAATTAAGAGATTAATAGGAACAAAGCACAATATCAATTTTAGCCTTGGTCAAACAGGCTAAACTTCAGAATAATGAAGAAAATCAGGAACTCCACCCCATACCATCCTGTGAACTGGATACATGTAGGGTGGGGCTAGCGCTCAGGAGTCACATAATTAATTGCCCAGGGCCAAGCCTGGAAATTGCAAGTAAATTTCTTTTCTGGAGTGGATGGGGCTCCACGTGTCTTGCCTTCCCTTTTCAAATCTGTTCTGGGGGCTGGTTGGCACCAACTGGAGACATCAGAGCTGTGGCACCCTAAGATTGTAGAAAGCTGGGAATGAGTAAGTAGAGTGCCCAACAGTCAGCTGTTCCCCTGTTACAGAAACCACACAAAATAAAACCACACTGTGAGGAGTTCCTTCACTAACAGAACTTACTGCCTAGTTTCCAAAATCTCTGCAGAATATTTTCAAAACATAGTGTTGCTAATGGAATGAGTATCATAAACACTGTGAGTGGAAACTGAGTCCGTTTGCTGTCCCTTGCCCAAAAGCTAATGATACCCTACAGTTTGATTTCATTTCTTTTAATTATCACTACTATAGAGTAAAAATGCTCCCCTTCTTTCTCTGCTCCCCTCCTGTGCCAAAATGTCCCTTTATTTATTGAAACACATATAATGTACTGTTGAACTTTTTGCCTGCAGTCTAAATAATACCCCACCCTCTTTTTGTCACTTTTAACTAGAAGTTCTGTTTTCTTACCCATATATAATTTTTGTATTTTTACATGAATAATATTTTTCTTTAATTACAGGCAATCTTAAATCATCCTATTTGAAATCTACATTTTCATGAGATTCTATAATTTTGGAAGATACAGATTAGACTAAGTCTCTAAAAACAAATCTGACTTTCTAAGGTTCCGTTCAAGTCATCCCTGAACATCAAGGCCAAAGCAACTTAAGCAAAGAGACAGTAAGACCCAGCAGTTGTCTTACATGTTTGTTCGTGTAATGAATCACATTTATGAAAGCATTACAAAGTTATAAACAGTCATAATGTAACAGCACAGAGTGGTCTGTCCCAGATATTTGATAGATAACCATTTTATTACCACAGTGGACCAACATTACAATTAACTAAAGAAACAGGTACATATAAATTATTTTTTTTAAAAGGAGTGATTTTTTAGACTACTTTAAAAGTAGATCTCTCAAGCCACAAATTGTGCAGCCATCACAATATTGTACATAAACCCCTACGGGCTCTCATTCCACAATGCTGTTTAAATCCTGTAGGACAAACGTTTAATATGAGGAGGCATTTTGGTTTGAGAGTTATGTATAATAAATAAATTCAAGTCTAAAATGTACAAGTATGGTTTTATACATTTAGTACTATCTCTGTCAGTAAGATCGCACTGCCCAGTCTGTTGATCATTTTCCATTTACCCAAGCATCAGTCTTGATCAGTGGTGCAGATCTACCCCTGGACCGGTTCTCCCAAGCTTTGCTTCCTTCTGCCAGCATAAATCTCCGCAGATGGATGACAGCCTGTTACCTTGTCTCTTATCTCCCTGTTTTCCACACTCAAATGCCTTCTCTTGTCTTAAAGGGGCAAGCTATGATGATAGCAAGCTATGATTATAAGGCTGTGGTTTCATTTTGTAATTTAACATCACTATTTCTAAGCCTGCAACATTTATCTGTATAGTGGTCTTAGAAGGGAGAGCTTGCTGTTAGCATTGACTCAACTATTTCTTTTCCTGAGTGGAGACATTCCAGGATTCATTAATCTTCAAATACAGTTTTTAAAAGCTTTGTGTTCAGCAAAATCCAAATTATATTTCAATGTATTTTCTTTTTCCATAGAAAACGTTTAGTGTTCAAGAAAAATATAATCAATAGCTACTCTTCCTATTTAAACTTCAAATCAATACAAGGCATGCACTTTAAGTTATTCCACATCTTCAAATATTTAATTGTATAAATAACATTATTTGTAAGATGCAATTTTTAAAAATTCTGATGTTTTTGTCTGTAGACATTTAAGGGGGGGTACAAATGCAATTTTGTTACATAGATATATTATGTAGCAGTGAAGTTTTGGCTTTCATGTGATTTTAAAATATTTTAATTTACTTATCAGGCATTACCATTTCATTTAAAAACATGAAGAAATTTTAAAGGAACAATACTTACGTTGGTTAAAAATATAGTATATCAAGGACAGTGACTTAACCTGTATAATAATTGTTCTTATTATTATGATGTTTTCTCCAAAGTATCATTGTGCTAAGGTGATTGAGGTTCTAGAAATTAGTGTTTTAATATTGAACTTACTTATTCTGTATTTAACTCTAAATGGTCCCAGTTGTGATGAGTCAACATATTCAATCTTAGAGATCAATTGTCATGCTTTCAGCTTCCATAAAACACACAGTATTCACCACTGGGATCCACTTTTCATATGCCACATGAGATCAAATGTCTAATGATGATTTGAGCTATTAGGTGGTGGGATTGTCTGGTGCTTTAACTAGAAAAAACTCAGGCTTGGTCCTAGTCCTGAGTCAAGTAGTTCCTACTTTCCTAACATTTCTTTCTAAGAATAAGGCTTAACACTGGCTTAATTTGTAGGAGCCTTCTAGTATCTTTTTCCTGGGCCAGTGACTCCTGACTGGGTCGTAGCATGGCGTGAGAGGCAGGGCTATAGACTGATAACTCAGACATGTGGACAACTGAATAAGGTCCTCTGTGGTCTTGTTTCAGGGACCAAACTTAAGCCTCTTTTCATATTGTTAGCTCTTGCCTAGGTACTTAGCGTTTTCTAGCACTGATGTTTAATACTGACAGCCACTTCACTTCATTTTGAATGTTGGGGCTGGGCCTGGATTGAGTGAATAGGAAGTAGCTAAATCAACTTCTCTGGTCCTCAGGCCCACAGTATGGTAGGGATCTGGCCTTTTCTTGCACTGATAATTGCCTCCTTCCCCCAAATGCCAACATTGTTGTCAGCTCTTATCAGTAGTTTAAACCCAAAGGAAGCCCTGTCCGTAGCCACTACCATTAGAGAATTAAAAATAATTCTTAGGTTTCTGATAATAAAACTTTCTTTTGGACATGTAAGCTTGTATCTCAACTTTTGGATATTCCATCATTAAATTATTTTCATAAAGCAATAGGTGCTTGGCTTTTGCCCCCTTGCTAGTCTATCAGAAACTTTCAAATTCCATAAAGGCTGCATCTCTGTTTTATATAATTCATATAGGCTCTGGATACCTGTGTCACTCTTTCAGTTCTTTGCTGTGGGACAAGGTGTGAACTGGAATCATGAGTAATTCTTTGCTTATGTATTTATTCACCTTATAGTCTTTAAATCTTGAGTGTTTTTGTTTTCTCTTCATTTAGAAAGTATTTTGTCCTATGCTCTTCTTTCCTTAAGGCCTACCAATTAATAAACTTAGAGGTAAAAACAACTCTGCAATATTATAACTTCCTTTCCTTCTAAATGAAGTGATGGATCCTGGAATTGGGTTACTTACTGTAATTTTTCTTCCTATGTGTTTTGAGAGCAATAGTATAGAGCATTTTTAACAACTGTTGGATAGGAAGAGGTATTTACTTTTTAGGACCAAGCTGAAATCATTATCTCAAACCATGACACTTACATTTACAACACTGTAATAATGCAATATTATTAAATATTTCTATAGCAACAGCAGCCTAGTATAATCCCCCTCCATAGCAACCCTAAAAGGTCATTGTATGTGACTGATTAAGAAATCAAGGATGGGAATAGTTAAGGGGCTTTCTCAAGGTTAATAGGCTGGTAAGGATTTCTGTGTTTGAGGCTAGAACTCTTTTCTCTTAACCCCCTCAGCTACTTTTGGTAATGGCAGAGTTTTGTTTTTGTATATGGAATATGAAACTTTTCTTTGTAAGAAGTGAAAATGACTAGATCAAAGACTTATTTAACCAAAGTACAGTTATCTCATTAGCAAATTTAGTCTCTCTTCTGTAATATAATAGTTATGTAAAAATAAACCCACCACCCAGGGACAAGACATCTGCTCCTTAATCAGGCGTATTCTTGTTTAAATGAGAGAGACATCAGAGCAGAGGTGACACAAGAGGGAAAACCAGACTTTTTTGAAGTCTTTAAGCTATAACAGAAATGGAAAGATAAATTATGCTGGCAAAATTACATACATTTTATTGCTTAGGTCTTAGTAAAATGCAAGGGTATATAAGGCAGATTTGTTCATAGAAATTCAAAGACTATACAAGTCTTTGTATTTTGAAAAAAGCTTTTTCTAGTAATCCAAATTTTCACAGATGTTCCTTATCTGAATAAGGCCATTCCATTTTTTAAAAGTTTATACATTTTCTTCTTACCACCTTCTATATTGGTAGACAGATGCAAAAAGTTACAAGCAACCAGAATTTTCCCAGCATTCAAAAATCTCTCTCTCTCGATACAGAAGTATATACACCATACACACACACACACGGAGAGTCTGAGTTAATTACTATTGTGTCCAAAGTTTGAATTTATTTTGAACTCAGCTTAATAGGTACAAGCAAAATGCAATCATTAATACCAACACTGAACTTGTCTTTGTCTCCAAACACCCTCAAGTCTGTGGGAATCTCATAGACATGTGAGATGGTGGTGATGGTAGGGTAATGAGGGGAGCAGAGTTGAGATTGTTCCACATAACTTTTAAAAGTCATATAAAGAATAGAATGTACTAGAGCTAGCAAGTCTGCCCAACTTCTAGTGTTCCAGAAATTACAATTCTGAAAGGGTAAAATTTTGTTACTCCTATATTCCTCCATGAGGTACCACTTTGCCTATACTCTAAGAACAACAAATTTTAAAGTAATAGGCAGAGGTGATAATGTACCATCTCCTAAAAATTCTTATTATTCACCTTTTTATAAATGCAAACGGTCTGAGAGCACCTCAAGCCAGAGCCGTGACAGCAAGACAGGGAGGAAGGTCATTCCTAATCCATATCTCCTTTTTCTAGCTCACTCTTTCTATAAATGTGGGAGTCAAGTTACCTGGTGTGAATAGAGAGTTTATTCACTCCTAGGTTCTACTGGGCTCAGTTTTGATACTTGTGACTCCATAAAAAAATTTTACTAGAAGATTTCTTTTAAGTTATCCCTTTATTTCAAGTAGCTGAACATCGCTTTTCTCCCTTAATGTCAGTGGACGCAATCTATTGATTTAAATCCGCCCACAGTCACCTCTAGAATGAAGCTCCTAGGATCACATCCACTATGAGCCTCTATTTATCCAAGTAAATAGAAGGTAAATTTCAGCACTATTTCATTCATATATTCAAGAAACGACTGTCAAATAAATAATATGTGTGTCTTTTAGGCCTTTGGGGTACAGAATAACAATTTTTGGTTTTAAAGGTGAGCATTGCAGAAGGAAAGGCAGGTAGATAAGATGAATGACATTATTAAGTTCTAAATACTGTGGGGGCAAAAACCTATGAATAAAATGTTATGGAAGCATGACTCTGACTAAAGAATTTGCAAAAGACTGCAGGTGCTTTGGCCAGGATGGCTATCGTGAGTTAGACGGAAGGTTTCCTTTATAGTCCAAATTCATGAGCTAGATCTAGGTGGCTTTTCCTGAGTGTCTCATTATGGCTATAATAATTATGCTAATCACTTGGAAACCACAAGTCTAAATAGGTGAGTTCCTATATAATTATTGTTTGTGGATATTTTAATCATGTATTTGTATTTTTTATGTGTATAAGCCCTAATTATTTCTTACCTTATACATTCATAAGGAAAATTGCCCTTTTTTCCAGGTGTATTTCCATGCTTTGAATGTTCTCCAAAATTGATTTGTGGAAATATAATTGTTTCAACATTGTTGTAGCCTCAAGAGGTGGGGCCTTTGGGGAAATGGTTAAGTTATGAGGATAGATCAGTATCTATAACAGGGCTGGAGGGAGTTAGCTTAGGCCCTGTCTACTATTTCTTCTTTCCCATGTGAAGGAAGGCACAGCCACAGTAGTTCTCCCTTCTGCCACAAGAGGACGCAGCAGAAAGTCCCTCCCTGGACACCAGTTCCTTGATCTTAGACTCCTCAGTCTCCAGAACTGTGAGAAATAAATTCCCCTTGTTTATAAATTATTCAGTCTGTGGTATTTTGTTATACTAGGACAAATGTACTAAGACATATATCTACCTTCTAAGGATTCCAGGACAATTAATTAAGATGATTAAAAAGTACCAAATGATTAAAAACTACTAGATGACTAATTTATTTTGAAACTAGGATGAGAGAGAGGGATATTGACTTTGCTCTGGTAGTTTCCATGTTGATGATTTGAACAATGTTATGAAATTCATGATGCTCTTAGCTGTAAAATGTATAGTTAGATAAGATGATTGTTAAGATCACTACACTTTTAAAGTTTAACAACTACTAACTCTTAATTTTGGACACCAAAGGCAATGAAGTACACTCCCCCATGGAGATTCATGATGACCTGGGTCGTAAGCCACTTGAGTCCTGGCTTCTTTCGGCCTTCTCTGCTTTTGTTTCCAGATCACAAAGCTAAAGATAATTTAATAGATTATTTAAGAAGGGGAATAAGAATATTGAATTAAAATTCAAAAACCTAGTGTCTAGGCTAAAGTGCTTTCAGAATAGCACTTTCAGAAAATCTACTGTTCTATACAAAAAATGATAAATGGCAAAATTTATCAAAATCAAGTTAATAACTGTGGAAATGAAATAAAGCCTTGCAACAATCCAAGGAGCATTTATTCATGAAGAATAGCTGAATCTTGGTAAAATAGCAAATTTTGTGGAGTTTTAACTTGACCCTTTGCCCTTCCCATTTCCCAATATCTGCAATGTCTTTGAAAACAGAAGCTTTGCCAACACAGTGGCTGTGAAGCCGGTAGCCTAGCAAGCACTGGAGGAGCAATATATGTTTGGAGCTCTCAAAAATCTCATCCCAGAGAATTGTCCTATTTGGCTTGAATGGCAGTTCCCTGAAAATCGTGAATTGTCAGAGCTTGTGTCTGTTTGATCTGAACCCGAGTTTTCTTTGTAAAAATAGCTTTATTCTTTCTTCAGCCTTATTTCTAGAATGTTTGTCAAAAACAATCAGCAACAACTGCTTAAAATTATGGTTAGCTGATTTTAAAAACTTTACAGAAGTATTAGTAAATGAGTTTTTCATAAGGAACTTGGAAAAATTCTGACAGACAGTTGGCAGTTTGAAAGAACAGATGTAGGTGGAGCTGTGCTCAAGCCCAGGAAAGACATAGAGAAACACTAATCTCACCTGTGGATGACCGCAGAGCTCTGTGCAAGCAGTCAGTGAAGGCTAAAGCATAATTGTAAACTTCCTAATGGAGCACTGAAGATGCATCTCAGTATAAAAATAGAATCGTTTTGTCCATGACCGAGACTTTACCAGGAGAGGATATTTAAGGAAATCTCTGATCAACCATTTGCTAACCACAACTAGGTACATCATAACCAAGTAGTTGCAATCCAAACCCAAAGAGAATAACTTGAAAACAGCAAGAGGCAGTAAATGAAACCTTTCAGTTGAATCTAATTGTATCCATACTAATAATACTCAACATGCATAGGAGAACAGATTGTGATTAAAGTTACAAATGTCATGGCTTATGAAAAGGTAAATATTACTGATAACATTTTGTATAAAATTGTTCCTCTATAAGACACTTTTAAAACAATGAATCATGACAAATTTGCAGTTAGTGTACTTGGAAAGCTTAGCAGATACTTAGAGATCATAACTGCCCATAAATTGTCATCAGGAAGCCTTGTTCCAAAGATGGCACTCCACAGGAAAAAGTTGATTAATCAAACTCATTTTTCTTAAAATAAGATCATTAATCAAATTTTCCCCCCAGCTATAATCAATGTAATTTGCAGCAGAGGGGATGCTAAAGAAAGTAGTTCCTGATGAAGAAAAGAAAAGTTTGTCATCCTTTTCCATTTTTGCCATTGGTTGAGCTGAATTTACAAAACAAAATCAAGGAAAGTGAGCGGTCTCTTCTAGCCTGTTTAGGAAGAATGTCTAATAATCAAATATTCCTGTTCCTTCATAGTTGGTAAAAATGACTCTTTTAAATCCCCTCAAAAACCTTGATTCTGCTGAGGAAAGATACTATGGACTATTATTTAAGACTTTCTAAATTCTTGATTAGATCTGAAATCAGAAAGATAAATGTATAGGTGCCATTTTTTTTTTCAGCTCTACTAGCTACAATGTTATAACTAGAAGTGTATAGACAATGAAAACAAATTTAACAGCACATTGGTAAAAATAAGTGAAATTTATAATAAACAAAGGGTCTGCTTCCCTTTTCTTCACTTCTCTGAAGCTCTACATTTATCTCTCTGTTCTTTCAGAATTGATGAAAAATGTCAAGGCTGTATATATAAATCGCCAAGGCAGGATTAAAACAATGGGAATGTGTTGTTTATAAGATTTCACTCTTTTTTAGCTAAGTCCAAATATTATTGGAAACTGATTAGCAATGAGGTGATAACAGAGATCCATTATTTGGTGTTTTGTTATTTGTTTTCTTAATGTTGAGGGGAAGGGACAAAATTGCTAGAATTTTTAAAGAACTTTTAAGTCACTTGTCATGTAATCCTGGAGGCCATACTTTGGAATCTTTTTCTGTCGTAGCTTATTTCTTTATTTCATAAATAAACATTTCTGTTTGTTTACTATTGGTTTTAAGAAAATAACCCAAACACTATTCTGCTGAAGAGTCACTAGCCAGAGCTAACACAGATAATTTATGTCTATTATGTGTAAAGAAGCTATTAAAATTGATATAAATAGTGTAGAATCCATTGTGTTTATAAGAAGTTCAGCCAATACAAAAAAAAAATAATAAAGAGGAAGGAAAATTGACCTTATGCATGAGGGAAAAAAGAAAAGAATGAGAAATAAAAATCAACGTTTTTTTTAAAAAAGTATCTGCTGTGTGCCAATTTTCATGCTAGTTGCAATGTCTATCTCATTTTAAAACTATGAAGTTAAAAAAAAAATAAAAAATAAAACTATGAAGTTGTATTTAATGTTTATTGTAGATGCAATTAAGTAAAAGGATGGTGAATAAACTTAATAACTAACTATCCTGGGTCACACAGCTGGTAAATATTTAAACTAAGGTCTGTCTCATTCTGTGTTACACAGTTTTTAAATAATGCAATTTACAATTATAGTAACAAACAATTATATGCTAGTTTATCTGCATGCATCATTTCATTAAACTTCATAACAGCCATGTGAAGTATATGACTCTTAAAAACTTGGACATTAGTTATTCTGAGTGAAGTGCTCGAGCTCTCACTATTTCATTCAGTTTTTCTAAAAACCCTAAGGTATGTTAGAGTCTCCTATTCTATACTTTTTTCAAATATTCTTTTCAATGTAATTATGCTAAATAGTTATATTAGAAATCTGTGTAGTCCACATGTCTAGAGCAGCTGCTGTATGCTAGTGTTGCGATGGTGTTCAGTCCATCTTTTTGTTTCTTTTTCTTTGTGTCATAAAAACCAAGTTATTAGATTATTTTTTTTTGGTGCCTAATAAATTGGCATCATAAGGAGGATGAGTACGAAAAGTAGGAAGAATTCCACATGCAAGAAATTTATAGACTTATAAAAGAACTTGGACAGTATATTTTGTTCTTTTCTATAGAAATTACTTTTTTCCAGGAGATTATAACCTTTATGTTAGTTGAAAGCTCACAGTTGAAATTATATAATGCTTATTTATTTATTTATTCACAAGACAGAGTCTTAACACTGTTGACCCAGGCTAGAGTGCTGTGGTATCAGACTTGTTCGCAGCAACCTCAAACTCCTAGATTCAAGTGGTCCTCCTACTTCAACCTTCCCAGTAGCTGGGACTTCAGACAATCAACACAATGCCTGAACAATTTTTCTATTTTTAGTAGAGACAGGGTCTCGCTCTTGTTCAAGCTGATCTCAAACTCTTGAGCTCAAGCAATCTTCTTGCTTCCTGTTCTCAGAGTGCTAGGATTACAGGCATGAGCCACTGTGTTCAGCCAAAGCTCATTACATTTATTGAGCAGATTTGTGTCTGAAACTTGTGGAACAGTGTTCTTATACAGTTGGATGAACTTGGGTAATGTCCAAGCAACCATGTGTAATTACAGTCGTCTTTTGATAAATTGCTGGTAGAACTACATATAAATATAGCATTAAAGTTGCTTAGAGGAGTTAGTGCTTACATCTGAGTGAATGTTCAAAGAAGATGCATTCTGAGCTTGGTTTTAAAACAAAATAAAAATTTTCCAAGGGTACAGAGTTGAGGAGATTTTCAGATATTGACTATTATCTGTAGTCACAGCTTGCTATCGAAAAAGTACAGATCATATTCTAGAAACAAAAAAACGCTAGGGTTGTTTGGCATCTGGAAAGAGAGACTTGAAAAGAGAGTATGGTATCTTGAATGTGATGCTGTGAAATTAGGAATATGTTCTAGAGCCAAAAAAAAAAAATCTGTTAATATTTTTGCAGCACTTAAGTGGCTTTATCCAACATTTGGTGTAAAGATGGGAGAAACTGGAGGTAGAACCATTATGTAAGAGACTGCTAGAGGGACCTGGTCAGAGAGAAAAAGGTTTTTCAACCCTCTGATGTCTTTGAAATACAGGATGGTTGTGAAAGGTCGGGTTGAGAGAATCAGACATTCTCTTTTCAATATAATAAATATCGTGATGATCTATGAAACCTATTTGCAACATTCCATGGAGTGTTCAAGAACAGAAATGTAAATGTACAGTCTGTATCTGTTTTTCATTGGATGTGTTCAAAATAATTGAAGCTCGTGAATAAATAATCAAAAAGCAGGGAGAGCCTATGGAGTAGCTAAGAAGAGAGTCAAGAAGCAACAAAATCTTAGGGAAATGTTTAAGGATGAAGAGTTCCACAACAGTTGCAGAGATGGTAGATTTGTTTTGGAATGAAAGTTCCTTAATTATGGTATCTTTGTCTTTATTTCTCTTTATTAAGTGATTTGCTTTCAATGGACTTTATCTAATGTGATTTCCCTCTCTTATGTTTTAAAATATTCTTCCATTAAATTACCTTCTTCCTAGTATCCCATCTCTGTTTCCCAGTAAGTCTATCGGTGTCTTTATTAACATTAGACTAACCTTCCACCTCCAGGACCATTGGTCATTGTCTTGTCCTTTTAAATTCATTTTTAAGCCAGATCAAAATTCACATGTGGGACAATTACATCTTTTATAAGAGATTGAGGAAAAATCTCCTAACTTTACTCAACTGAATTTGTTTTTTGCTCCCTAGTATGAATCCCTGTTCCATGTGGGTAATTTCCATCATTAACCTAAGAGTAGGCACTCTATTTTATTTTTTCAGTGGTTGCTTCTTTTATTGAGAATACACTTTTCTTCTGTTTTTAGACAGACTTAAGTTTCAGTTCAGTCCTCTTTTCTCTTCTATTAGAATATTCATAATTCACATTGACGTATCTCTTTCGTTCTGTCTACCCCACACGGTTTGTACCTAACATGTTATCTTGATTGTGTAGTTATCTGAATGTTTAAAATGCATTTTTTATTTCCATAATATATTTCAGTCTTTTTATTCCATGGACAACCCATTGCACAGTATTAAGCACATTAGTAGACATTCATTAAATGCGTCTTCAAATCAATTGCATTGTAATGGTGCCATTATGATTTTTATTGGGCACCATATTGGCCACTATCTATCACTTTTATGCTTCTTTTTAAGAACTATCCTTTTTAAGAACTATCTCTGCTTTGGCATAATTCTAGGGACTACTGAGTCTTGAATTTTTCAGGGTCTGGAAGTGAAGAGTAAAATGTTCAATTGAGGGCTTGTGGCCTAAGGAACAAGTATTTCTCTGAAAAAAGCAAGTCATCGTGGAATCTGTGACAATATTGCTTTTTAAATTGATTATAGATTATAACCAAATTTTCCCATTTCTAGTGAGGGTTGAACTAGAGGATATAGGCTTATTCTGAAGCCTTGTGGGTTTTGAATATATTTTCCTATATTCAAAACCCACATAATATATATAAAAATATATATTTCCTATATTTCCTAAATCCAAATATAATGTATCAAACAACATTAAATAAGGGTTAAAGAAAGGGGGTGTTGGGAGAACTTTAACTCAATCCCCATCTGTTTGAGGTGGCCTAGCTTTCAGAGCTATTATGGAATTGCTGAGCTCTCTAGGTCCTTCCAAGTTGAGATTGAATCTCAGAACCCCTACTCTTGAACTAGTCTTTTGCCAGGATTTGTTACAATTAATCATAATTAAATCATGGAAGATAATTGTCACAGCTGAGTGAAATAAAGGTTGGTAGAGGTCACTTCAGATTAAGTCCATAAAATTGGTAAGCAGCTTCCTTCCTGAGGCTATTCACCACCCAAATTGCCTCCTAAGAATATCCTTTCTCATGGCACTTGAATTTCCTGTTCTGTTTCTGGTGAGAAATTTTACTGCTCACACCTTTTTGGAATGTTGTAAAGAAAAACTATGCCTTGGTTGTAAAACACTGGGAAATTTTAAAGTACACTATAAAATATTAAGTAATGAAATAATTGTAGAAATTCCAAGAAAAAAAATTATCCAAATAGTTTAGTACCTAAAGGAAAGTTTGACTAAAGTGGGTTTTGCTATTAAAAAGTCTTTTGGGTTTTTCTAATATTTCCTTTCCCCTATCCGTTAAGCATACAGAACATTCTATAATGTTTCCAAACAGCATCAGACAACTGAAGACTTGCTAAAAATCCATGGATAAGCGAAAATGGTGGTATTTTGCCTTGTAGCTATTGTTCATGATGTGTTAAAAGATCTGTTTTTATGGCTGATAAAAATCACAGAATACGCTGGGAGATGTGAAGCCATGTTATGCTAATAAAAATGAGAATAAAGTATAATAATGGCATTTGAACTAAAATATTGAGAATGTAGCAAATATGCCAAATTGCATTAGCTAACATTATTGCTTTGCTTTCCTGATTATTGTATTTTGCACCTTCTTCTCAATAAGCAGATTTCAATGTCTTTACCTCCTAAGTAGCTTTGAGTCCATCTGCTTCTCAGTGTTTCTGTGGTTCCTCATCCTGTGGTGTAGGAGAGGTCGATTGCTCTGGAGTTTTGGAACAGTGTGGTGCCCTGATAACTTTGGCAGTCCTTACACATACTCAACAACATTTTCCCCAGGAAACCTTGTTGTGGAGGCACCTGAGCATCCCAACTGCTCCAGGGCTTGAATTCAGCTGTTTCCCAGGGGATTTGCTCTCACTGCTCTTGGTTGGTGCCTAATTGGGGCATTTGAGCCAGTGGTAGTGAGGGTGCCAGAGGCACCTGATGGCAAGACCTGGCCAGAACTCTGAGGCAGCATCTAGGTCATGATTTTGTCACACCTGCCCTATTAGCCCTGCCTCATGGAAAACTGCCTGGAGCACTCCTGCAGTACAGCCAGTGAAGTTTTATTGCCCTTTGGCAACCTCCATGAATGATTTGTTTTATGGTTGAATTCTCTTGGATGATCTCAGAAGTTTATGCAAGGGATTCAGGATGCCAGAAGCTTAGAGCAGAAACCCAAATCAACCTCTCTCTCCCAGGGGCTGCTCCTCGGTGGTGGTTACATTTGGAATGAACAGGACAGGTTTTGCTGTGTGGCAGCAGTGCATGATGGAGTTCAAAGGACACATAGCTGGGTGGGTCATTTACCACTTTACTTGCCTTACAGAGTAGAAACTACAAAGTGTGCTGCTAAATGGACCCGCAGAGTCTTGCTTTACTCTGCAGGTTTACACTTATTGGCTTTTTAGTTTTCTAGAGATATTTTATCTCTTGTCAAAATCTTAACCTTAGACAGAAATTTATTAGTTGTTTTACTATTTTAGAATTTAAAAAACCTACATGTAACAAAGAAAAGAAAATTATCAGAAGTTTGACTAGAATAGGTAAGCAGCAGGTGTTTCAAGGGGGGAAGTGTCTTCCCACCCTTACGTTTAGAAGAGTATAAGCATTTTGCTTGTTGATTCATTAAATGTTCATTAAATGTTCTTCTCATTAAGTGTTGAAAAGACTGTGAACTCTACATCCTTTGCACGAGGTACTGAGCTTTCAGCTCAGAGGGATGCATTGTGAGAATGTCTAGAGCCAGTGGAGTATTGACTCTCAGTCTTAGATATAGAATACTCAGTGTTAATTTAGCTAATTGCTCATTTGAACACAATTAGAACATCTGAAAAAGATTACATATCAGATATTGGTGAAAAAATTGTTTTCCACTTCCAAAATGTAATACAATATTATAGGCATGTTTTTGTGTTCTTTGACAACTCCAGGGAGTCAAGGGAACAGGAAAAAGTGTCCCAGGTTAGAGGAAATATGGGAAACATAGAAGGCTGCTTTATGGAAAGCTTCCTGTGACAACTCAGCGCCAGCTGATTTAGTTGTAAGATTGCTCATCTTATTTATTTATTTATTTATTTATTCACATATACATTTGTTCATTAGGTTTCCACTTTTTGCCTTCACAAAATTAAAAAGGCTTAGAATTTAACAACAATAACAGTGCTTAAGATAGGGACCAGGAACATAAACCTCACAAAGAACAAAGGGAGACAAATACATTCAGAAAAGAAATCAGACAATTGCTGCAACAAAGTATCAAGCAATAATAATAATAGTAATGCAAAGAAAGTAACATTCACATTTTCAAATAAGAGTATGTCTATTATAGAATGCTTTGACTCTGAGGTTCAGTATGGAGCCATCAATTAACTACTTCTTTTTATTTTTTCCCCAAAGAATAGACAATATTTATAAATAAAGATAAAAGATAATTTCAAAAAACAGATCATGCCAAATCTTATAGACAATAGAAAAAGAAGGAATACTTCAAAATCATTCTACTTCATCTGGATGCACCTGATATTAAAATTAGAAAAAATATATAGAGGAGAAATTACAAACATAATACACTTATAAATGAGGATGCAGTATCCTGTATTCTAAACAACATATTAAAGAGTGGAAGTAAAAATTAATGTTTAAGTAATGGGGGGAGCAGACAGAGAAAGAGGGAGGGGCTGGGGGTAAGGAAAAGAAAAAAAGAAAAAGAAGGAAAATAGTGACCAATTCTCACATAAATTGGATTCGATTTTGACTAAAGTACATTACTCATCTTTTTTTTTTTTCTTCAAAGAAAAGACAGAAATTGAGATTTCTCTCTCAATGTTTTAAATTTAGCATAAAATGTCTTTATTTTTTAGTTTTGGAGAGTTCTGATGGGCCAAACTCACCTATGAATACCAGTTTATGGTTTCTATCTAAAAGTGAAATGGGAAAAATAGGAACTAGATTAAGAAATTATCATTTACCTAAAAATTATCATTTATGACCTTACTTTTAGAGTGAGAAATATTGCAATGAGTTACTATAAATAGATATAAATAGAGCCTTTAGGATTCCCTTCATTCGCTTTTATGATATTGAAAAATATAAAGTGGTGTCAAAAGCCCTTTTTAGGGAGGCTTAACTCTGAACCATAATTTTCTTCTCGCCCTTATTAGAGAAAGGGCCTGCACATCCACTTAACCTTCTCAGACTGACATCAGGGAATTTATTTCTAATTCATATTCCTTTGGCACCTTCTTTCTAGCACCCTCCCCAGCAACCTGCCCCGAATAGAGAGATAAGTCTTTCCTTCATCTAGGCAGCTTGGTTACAAGAAGAGAAAAGGGTTCAGCATTGTACAGCCTGCGTGCTCGTGGGAGAGAACTCTGTGTTTCCCAATCAAGTGCCCTTGAGTTTACTCCTTCCCTTTTCTACCATGATAAGTTTTTTTTTTTTCCTCTCTATGAGTTCACTATTAACAAACTGCTCCCTCCATTGACATCCTGGTGCAGCCAAGATTTTTAACCTCTTAAGTCAATTCGAATACAATTGAATTGAGAAATACATTTGCTTCTCCCACATAGGTCGAGAGGAAAGCAGCTGTGAATTCCATTACTAATTCGGGCACATGAGGATCAATATTTATCCTGATAAAGTCAACATGTCGTTTGGGGGATTTTTCTTTCCTATTCTAGTCTGCAAATGCACGTGCTCTTAGCTCACTTTTTATGAACTTCATTATCAGCCGTGCCAGGAGATGGCTCCTGGATCTACCACAGTTACTCTGTGAACTATCCCTTTTTCCAAGTCATTTCATTAAAGGTGGAAAATATCACCCCTGTGAACATCTTAGAGTAAAAAGAGAAAGCAGTGACAAGTAAAAATAAGAAATTTTTGTAGTTTTTTAAGATTATGGGTTAATACGAGCATACAGATAATTGTAACTTTTGTATTTCGACAACTGTAGTTGCTTCATTTCCCTTGATTTGATCAACATTCTTAGTTTACCTTCTCAGTCAAGGTTACAGTTTCTATAAAGTGATACTTGTTTTCAAGCCAATTTGAGTTAAATCTTCAGTAAGATGCCTCGAGGCAGCACATTCAAAACGTCAGAAATCACTGAGCCCATTATGTCTATGACACTGTTTTTGTGTCATAATTGAAAGTCTTGGCAACAAAATCGATGTTAAATAATTTCAGCCTCTTTTTTCATATCCTTTTTATCTTCCTGTGTCTTTCTGATAATATAAGTCTCTGTGATTTGCATAACAGTGAATGCTTGGGATTGTACTGTGGACTCCCAGATATCTGAGAGTACCTCTTCGTCCTCTTCACCTCCCTAGCTCACACTGACCTCTGCTCATTGCTGTATTTTGGGCTACATAATTTATACCTTGTTTTAAGATGGAAAACTCATGCTGGAAACAATTTCAGTTATCAGAACTCGCGCTTAAATTGTTCCATATTCATAAGTAAAAGCACATAGCAGAGAAATCTGTGGATATACTTTAATGTAGAATAAAACATAACATATGTGACATATGAATTTAAATGAAAAACTTTCCCCTAAATGTCTCAGTCGAATAAATCATGTCCATTTCTCTTTCCACCTGGAAATACCTACTTCAAAACCATTAAGTCAGAGTCAGCTAGTGACTCCTCCATCTCTGGAGTCCTTACCACCTGTCCCCTTTGTTCAATACGGTTTACAATGTAACTCATCTTTCCTATTACTAATCTCCACAAAGCTGAAAAATATAGAAGTGAGATAACATTGGTAGAGGCACAGAATTTCAATTCAATATCTTTCTGTATTTCCTTAAGTTTCTTTGATTTTGCTCTATGTTCCCATATTTCAACACTGACAAATGCTGTATTTTAATCTATTTTTTTTTTTTGTCTTGCATTTTTATTCTTTCCTTGAAGCAAGGAAAATGTGCACTTTACTGCTGGGCTGCCTAATTTGAAGTGACTTTAAGTGGTAGATATTAATGATGTGTAAAAAGCCTGAAGCCAGAATAGTTTTAAACCTCTTTTTATTACACAACTTGAGCTTCAGTTATACCTGAGAGCCCGCTTTACTATTTTATCGAGGTTGTATTTCCCCCCAAATTTTCATTTCATTTATGTCTAAGCTTAGGATGTGTGCCTTAGATAAATCATCACCTTTTCGATTTTAAATGTGGACTAACTTGCATGTATTCGTATATGTGAGTGTGGTGTATTCATTTATCTCTAACTTTACACAATTTTAAATAATTCCCTAAAAAGTGGCCTTGCTGGTTAGGGTAAAAGATGGGATTTATTTTTATTATCCATTTACACTTTCATCTTATCTGTACTTACAAGTCTTATTCTTTAGAAAAGACTCTTGTTCACTAATTACTTACAACACTTTTGAAGAGGCAGAAAGTTCTGTGCCGCAGTCTGCCTGTGAACCCTGCTTGGCACCCCAGCATGCTTGTCTCGCTGCTACCCATTGTCTGTTAGTTTGATTCAGTATGAGCTCAGGACTCTTTATCTGTACACGTTGCACAGCTATTTATTTCATCATCTGTGCCTTAAGCAGAGGGGAAAGCAAAGTATGGTGACAAGGTCAGCACCCAAGCTAGTTTAATGCACACCATTTGTTTTTTTGTTATAGGTAATGAAATAACTATCTTCTAGAGAACCAGATTTGTGGCAACTTAAAGTGTTTTTACCAAACTACTCTTTATTAACTTTGAGAAAAATTTAGCTCATCAGTTTTTTTTATTTATGCTTCACCCCTCACAATAGTGGTTAAAATGTTGTGCGTGTTTTCTTATGACACTTCTTAAAACATTGCATTTTGGTAAATGTCTACCATCTACGAAGTAGAGAGAATGGTACCAGGAACCTACCAGCACCAGACCCCTCATCACTGACACCCTGCTTCATCCTTACCTTTAACCACTTCCCTTCTTCCGTTTAAATTATTTCACCAATGTATTTCTAATGAAGAATATTAAAAATATATTAAATACTAAAAATATTTTTTAAAATAGTAAAAAAAAAATTGTCTTATTTAAAAATTCAATAAATAATACTTAACATCAAATAGCCAAACAGTTCAAGCTTTCAATGAACCCATAAATGTCATGCTTATAAAAATAAAGTATCACATTTAAATTCTATGTATTTTAATCGCTTGGTATATTTCTTAATTTGTTCTTAAAATTTTTTAATTTTATAATGGTTTTAGATTTACAGAAAAATTTCAAAGCTAACATTGAGTATTATAACCACGTTCCCCATACCCAGTTTTTCCATTTATTAGCATCTTATGTTGGTACGGTACAAAAATGAGCAGCTGTCAATACAGTATTATTAAATGAAGGCCATACTTTATTAATAGTTTTATTATGATTATTTATTGTCCTTGGGACAATATATATCCCATACAGGATACAATATTGCTATTATTACTTCCATTTTTAAATTTTATTTTAAATTTCAGATTAATATGAGGGTAGAAACGATTGGTTTACAATGTTTGCGCTTGCTAGGTAAGATCGGGAGATGGGCCATATATCCTTATATCGTGCCCATTAGGTGAGAGCACGCCAATCGCCCTCCCTCCTCCCTTCCCCCCTTCCCCAACGTGAATTCAATTGTATTACTTCAAATATATTTTGAATTTGTTTTTTTTCTTTCTTCTTCTTACATTCCAATTACATGTATGTTATGCTTATCAAAACTGTTCCACAGTTCTTGGATAGTCTTTTCTCCTTCTTCATTCCTCTTTAGCATTTCATTGTGTAAAATTTCTATGGACCTATTTTCAAGCCTGATTCTTTCTGCCCCCTTCTTTAAGCCCATTGAAGGCATTCTTCATTTTTTTTTTCTCCAATCTGGCAACTCTTTTGCTTTATCCTCAGAGTTTATTTTTGTTTATATCGCTCATTGATTTTATATTACTTTTGACATTAAAGCACATCAACCAAAGTTATTTCAATATTTTTTGTCTGATATTTGCAACATTTATGTCCTGCTGGAGTTTGGTTCTAATGCTCGATTCTAGATTGAATTATTACTTGCCTTTGTCATGCTTTGTAATTTATTGTTGACAGCCGTGTATGATGTGTTGGGCAATAGCAACTGAAGTACATAGATTGTTATTGAGAGAATTTATATTAATCTAGAAGAGCATTTCTAAAATTTTAGGGTATTCTGAAACCACAATCTGGGTGCTTGCTGTGCTCATAGCTTCTGAGTTGCTTATTATTTCTAGGCTTTTCAGCAGATCAAATTAAAAAGTAAAAAAAAATAAATAAATAAAGTAAACATAAAGCCAAGCAAATAATAGCAATATAGAAGCTCTGTGACTTACGATGGTGTTACATCCTTATAAATCCATCATCAATTGAAAACATTGTAAGTCAAAACTGAATTTAATATACCTAATTTACAAAACATCACATCTTAGCCTCGCCTATCTTAAATGTACATAGAATACTTAAATTAGCCTACAATTGAACAAATTATCTAACAAAAGCCTACTTGATAAAACAGTGCTTAATACCTCATGTAATTTATTGAATACTGAAAATAAAAATGAAATGGCTTTATTGGTATAAACGCTCAACTTGTAATGAATATAAATTGCTTTCACACCATCAAAAGGTCAAAAGGTATAATTTGAAACATGATAAGTCCAAGCCTGTACATATTTAGTAGTATGTATATGTGGTACATAAATGTGTGTATACAGGATGTGTGTGTATGTAGTTTTTTTGTTTTGAAGACAAACTATTTCATGAATTACTCTTTATATATTCAATAAATTCAAATTCAAGCATTTAATGCCTCTCATAGGCTCAGTTGTGAGTTTCATAAATCTTTGTTGAATTAAAAGAATGAGATGATCATATCACGGTACCCCCATATTGTGTACTGACATGAAAATATGGGTTGTAAATGTTAAAGCCTATTTGGGCTATGTTGTATGAAAATTAAGTTCGTTGGACTGCAGAATAAATTGCAATTGCAGAAAAAAAAACAACAAAATAAATTCAAGACTAAAATAAATTTCTTTAAAATTTTTAATCTCACATTTCTATTTTTCTCCTATATTGAGAATCCTAGCAATGATGGAATTGGAATATTGGAATTGGAATATTGATTGTTAATTTATTTTATCCCACGGTATACATATTGATAATTTCAAATAACAATAGTAATAAAGGAAAAGGAATATAATAATTGTAAACAATTTTTTTTTTCATTTTTTGTGTCCTTAAGTCATATCCCACTAGGGAAGTATGTAAACAAATCACTGTTTTTTAAGTCATGTGGAATAATTTCTCTTGTAATAAATTTGCTGACAATAGGATACACATTTAACTTATTTGATTCATTATTTAAAACTTTAAATGCATTTCCTGGGTAGAATAGTTTTGTGTCTTAAGTTAAATCTTTAATCCAGTGAGAGTCTATCTTAGTTAATGGTGTGGGTCCAGTTTCAGTCTTCTGCAGGTTGCCAGCAAGTTCACCCAATACCATTTGTTAAATAGAGAATCCCTAAAAATCTTTTCATGTGTTTTGCTCACTTTTGGATGATATATATATATATTTTTTTCTTGCTAATTCTTCTGAGCTTTTTGTAGATTTGGGGTATTAGTTATTTATTAGATGTATAGTTTGTAAATATTTTCTTCCATTCTATAGGCTGTGTGTTCTGTTGATTATTTTCTTTGCTGTACAAAACCTTGTTAATTAAATCAGGTCCCATTTCTTTATTTTTATTGTTGCTGTATATGCTTTAGTTTTCTTACTCCTAAATTATTACCCTAGGCCACTGGCAAGAAGAGTTTTTCTTGTTTTCTTCATTTAAGTCTTTAATCCTTCTTGAGCTGAATTTTGTATACCATGAGAGATAGGGATCCCAATTTATTTCTGTGCATATGTTGATCCAATTTTCTTAGCAGTATTTATTGAATATGGTATCATTTTCATAGTATATGTTTTTGTTAAAGATAAATTGGTTGTAAGTATATGGTTTTATATCTGGGTTCTTTATTCTGTATGGTTGATCTTGGTTGGTCTACTTTTATGCCAATACCATGTTATTTTGGTTACTGTGCCCTTATAGTATATTTTGCCTCCAGATTTGTTCTTTTTGAACAGGATTGCTTTGGCTATTTGGACTCTCTTTTGGTTTCATATGAAATTTATATATTTTTTCTAGGTCTGTGAAAAATGTTGGTATTTTGATGGGAATTACATTGAATTTGTCCATCACTTAGGGCATCATGGACATTTTAACAATGTTGATTCTCCCAATCTATGAACATGGTATGTTTTCCATTTGTTTGTGTCATCTTTAATTTCCATCATCCGTGTTTTGTTGTTCTCTTGTAGAGATATTTAATTTCCCTGGTTATATATACTTTTAAGTATCTTATTTTCTTTGTAGCTATAGTAAATGGTATTGAATCCTTGATTTGATTCTCAGCTTGACTATTATCAGGGTACAACAAATGCTGATTTGTGTACAATTGATTTTTAAAATAAGACTTAAGTGAATTTGATTCTCAATTCTAGGAGTCTTTTGGTGGAATCTTTAGAGTTTTCTAAATAAAAGATCATATTATTGGCAAATAAGGATAGTGTGAACTCCTGTTTCCTGATTTGAATGCTTCTTGTTTTTTTGCCTGATTGCTGTGGCTAGGATTATGTTGAATACAAGTGGTGACAGTGGATACCCCTGACTTGTTCTAGTTCCACAACTTGAAGAAATTTAGTATTAGAGAGTAGTGTTTCAACATTCATAAAGAACATAGGTACATACCTGAAAAACACAGATGCATACCTGTAGCACAAATTAGTATGACCTTAACTGAGACCAAAGATATGATATGTTACGAAGCAAACTTCAGAATATATTGTTCAGTGACAATACCAAGGTGAAGAAACTATTTATGGATTAGTATCTTTAATCTAAGAAGGGTAGATTATATATATATATATTTAAATATATAATAATTAAAGTATATGTAGATTACTATATACTATGTAATTATATATAACATAATTATCAATATATTATATATTTACACATACACAAACACATGCTATGTATATGCATATATGATGTATATGGTGGATCTTTGCACACTATATGTGTTAGAGTGTATATATTTATTCTACCATGATTCTTCTCTACTGGTTATGTTTATGTGAATTAATTTTTTAAAAATCTTAGGAGTAATAAGGTGTCCACTGTATATATAAATAAACTATATATAAATAAAATTACAAAAAGCACAAAGAACCATCCAAAAAAAGTCACAAAAAAGGAATGGAAAGATTAAAAGAAAAAAGGAATGGAAAGGGAATATAGTGATGTCAGGATGGAAGATAAAGTCATTAAATATGTTTGTTATAAATTTTATTGTGAACATGTAAACATTGTCTATAATGACATAATTGTGAAACAACATGAAATGAAGATAAATGCCTAAAAATCTAAAAAATAAAATGAACAGAGAAAAAGGGCCAAGACAGTAGACTAGAAGCAGCCTGCACACGCTGCTCTCACAGAGAGGCCTGAAAGTGAGAAGATGCATATCTTTGCATCATTAGTCCAAGGGAATCAGCAGAGAGGGGCCCAAAGTGATGGAGAGAAAAATGGGGTGACAGGCTCATTAGGCTCAGAGGTACCCAGGGAAGGTGACTGCACATGACGTAGGGAAGAGACAGAGGAGAGAATCTTGGGGCTCCACAGTTCCCCCATGGACACTGCAATCAAATCTACGGGCCTCCAGACTGGCCTGGAGATAGTGCAGCAGCACTGGTCTGGGGAGAAGGCATAGTAGTGACCCACTGGATTCTGATCCCTGGGTGCTTCAGCTGGTGTCATTCTGAGATCCCTGCCCCAATGTCCTCCATGTACCTGGGAGTTATTTCCATTGCAGCCAACTCATTTATTACCATGAAGGCACGAAGCAATTTCTGAGGGATCCAGCTCCATAACCCAAACACCTCCTGTTAGTCCCCATCTCCAACATTGGGAATCAAATTTCAACATGAGTTGTGGAGGATGAAATATGCAAACTTTAACACCTCCCCCCCTTTTTTCTTTTTTTTGGTAATACTGTATATATGTTGTCAGAGGGTATGACTGGTATGTGCTTTAATCCTTCCCTTATAACCATATTTATTCATAGTACTATCTATAGGTACTGCATATTAAATGCTCAACCCTGTCTTCTTGTGGGTTTCTCCATTCACGATGATTGTCTAGAGCTCATTCTCCAGTGCTCTTCATAAAGCACTAACAGAATCCCCTGAGTGTTTGATTGTCATAAAGTTTATCTGCAGACTTTACTGTTGAAATTCAGTTTGCCTATAGCAAACCCGAGGCTAATAGTTCCTTTTCTTAGGTATTCCATTGTTCCTGAAGTAAGCCAAATTATTTCTCTCCAAAAATATTGAGGATTTTAAGTTAAAGACACTGAAAACACATGGGAACACTCTGCCTCAATCTCTGTTTACCTGATGGAGGACATAAATCCTTCCAGGCAGGCAAAGCAGCGCGCGCTTACTGACCCAGTGACGGTACCAGCAGGCACCAGGGGAACTGGGGGACAGATTTTACTGTCTTCTTCAAACTTCCCACCTTAAAAAAATGGAACTTCCTCTTTGGTCTTGTTACTAAATAGGAGTTACTTTATAGTAATACTACTTAAGGCCTCTAAGCCACTGCTTTGAGAGAGAAACACATTTGAATGGTGGCTTTTCCCACTTAGTGTGTACAATGTACATTGATAAAATTCTGCTTACTGTCTTTTGTTATTTGGAATTGCATTTTCAGAAGAGGGTCTCAACCAAGAGCCCAAAAAGAGAAAAGAAAGAAATTATGTCTTCTCTTCCACACTCCCTTATCTTCTGACATAAAGTGCTATAATTGAAAAGTCTGATGACAGGCCAATTTTCTTTCCATTATAAATGTGTCCATGGTTTTGCCTGGATGTTTGAAGGATTTTTTGTTTTAATTCCATAATTTTACTAGAATATGTTTCATCATTGGTCATTGATATATTTGTTGATATTTGTGCCATACTCTTTCAGTTTGTAATCTAAAGTCTATTATTATTATTATTTTATTTAAAAGATTTTTTTTTTTTGTATTGTAACTTTTAGTACTTTTTGTTCTCTGGTTTGGACTTCTTTGGAAATCAAAACATATGTGTTTATTATCATTTTTGTCTATCTCCTACATCTGTTACCTTTTCTCCAATTTTTTGTGTTCATTTTATTTCTCTTTGGTTTAAAAAATGCCCTTTTTACTTCTGTCCCTTTCAGTTATTTTCTGTTATGCTTACACGCAATTGTGTTTTTCTCAGTTTGTTCTTCACATCAGAGTTTCAGTGTTTTTCGAAATTATTTATCATTTTCAAAATTCTCTTAAATCATTTCGAAGACTGAGGGGATGTGCCTTCTGACCTATCCATGTGTCTCACGGTATATTCTTGACAAATAATGGTGGCCGAAAAGGGACCATTTCTATTGAAAGCCTGGGACAAAGCAGTTACTCAGGACGTGTTAGTAAATATTGAACAAAGCATTTCAACCAACTTTAGTCTGCACACACTACCTTCCTTGAGACCTGCATGGGTCATAGGGATGACTTCTTCATCTTACAAGGTTCTAGAGTCTTCTGTCCTCATTTTGGCTCTGCTACTTTCAACAGGCAATTTCAGACAAATTACTTAATTTCTCTGAGTCTTAGTCACCCTCAGTAAAATGTAGATAAATATCTATTTTAGAAAATTATGATGGGGTGGCACCTGTGGCTCAATGAGTAGGGCGCCGGCCCCATATACTAAGGTTGGCAGGTTCAAACCTGGCCCCAGCCAAACTGTAAGAACAACAACAACAACAAAATTGAAAATTATTATGAAATTTAAATAAATGTAAAAGCCTAACACAGTGCCTCAATCTGTGAGTGGTTGTTACTTTTGTAATCATTTGACTAATTTTGATAAAAATTACTAAATCTTCTGAGGAAAAGTTCTCAAATCACTTGTTTTCAGTAATGAGGAAATGACAATTTCTTCTAGCTCAGAAATTCCATGTTTTTCATTAATTTAGTTGAATTCCCTTTTACCATGTATTCCCGAGTGCTCCTGCTTTTGTAACACAAGTTTATTTTCTCTACTTTATTTATTCTTATTTATATGTTTTCTGACTTTTTTTTCAATAAGGCAAACTTCCTCACATGCTGAATTACTGTGAAAAGTAGAAGATATGCTTTAAATATGCTCTTAGCACAGATCTATGCTAAACATAAGGACAAAATGAAGAGAAAGTGAGGTTGAAAGTTCTGTCTTTAGAGATCCCTTGTACAGTAACTCTCTACTTAACTTGGGTCTTTTCTCTACTCATAAGTTGTATTTTCCCTTTCTATTTATTTACTTCTTTTATAACTTGTTCTGAATTCAGATCATTTCTTTGTATGCTCTGTTTTATTGGTTCTGACTTGGAGACATAGCTATTGAAAAGAATAGATTGGAGGGAGAAGAAAACATGTGTCTCAAAGGAGTGAAGGGACTACTATCTAATTGTTCCCTGGAGTCCGTTTACATCCAAACTTGCATAGTGTGCATGAGCCAACTGAACTATGTAACTGGATTCCCTCAGTGTTTACAGAAACAAGGACTTGAGTTCAGGGCCCAAGGAATGAGGGGGATTTTGTTTTGTCTCAATTTTGATTTTTAGCTCAATTCAATTTGATGATGATTCAAGTCTCCAAGGTTGTTACCAATCTGTTTGCACACAGTATAGGTATAAGGTAGTGAATATTTGTCCTGGTTGTGCATCATCAGGATATTTTTAAAATTATGAACTTCACTCCCAGGCAGCATGATGCAGGAGACTGGAAAACAAGGCACAGTCTTTAAAATCTCAGTTTCTTCCTAGTGGTGAAACTTCCTAGCTAGAGGAACTTGGGCAAGTACTAAATATCCAGGAGAATTACTAGATTTTTTAAAAATCAAATGCTGGCAATATAATATGTTTAATACTTTTGGAGAATTACTTATTACAATGCTCAACTTGGAAAGAGCATGTTCTGATGGCAAATATTAATATTCCTAAAAAATCATTCAAATTGTGAAGTTGATAAGCCAAGATAGTGATTTGGAAGAGGCAGAGCTCAGTCGACTTTAGGATAAGTACCTTCTGTGCTCTAGTCCTTTCGTTTCATTTCCAGAATGTTAACTGTGACACAAAAATAATTTTTACTGTACTCAATGGCATTTCGAGATAATTTTCCATCTTTATCTCTTCATAACTATTTCATAGTACATCAAAAAAGAAAAAAAAAAGTCACAGATCTGAAATTTAACCTTCACATTCTTCAGAAAGGAAGTACTACTAATACTCATTGTTAAGTGTGTGTGCTACCTTGGCACTTCTGTCTCTCACAGTAACCAATGAGCACCATCTGCAAGAGCTTGACTGCCTGGGCATCCTATGTAAAGCCCCATACTGATGGAAGGGGTTGGTCCCTGATTTACAGGTAGAAACGTGAACAGTATAGTGTAGGCAATGCTACCTTAAGGGTAAGCATGTATACAGTTTGTCTAAGTACCTTTCTGTAGTGCCCGCATTTTTTGCACTTGCCATTCCCATGTTTTTGTTAACTGTTGTAAACGTGGTAGAGAGTATTTTGTTCTTAACCCATTTTCTTTTGCTCTGTCCTAATCAATTATTGCAGCGATGGTGGGAACAACTATTGCAGAAGGCGTAAATTCACATAAAACAGAGACGCCTTTCAAGATTTGTATTGTTTTTATAATATGTAAAGAAAGTGAATTTTATGAACACATGATAAGGAAATTTGAGAAAAAACATTTAATTAGATCTAATATAGCTTTTTAACTGTATTAACCATTTACTCTTGTCAGAAAGTAATTTATTCAATAGATGTTAAGCTTAGCAAAATCACCTTAACCCTAAATACATAAATAGCAACTCTAATATTATACTTGTCTTGTTTTTGGCCCAATTCTATTATTTTATTCAAAAATTCTATATACATGTTCTATCATTACTGACATATGTTTTTTCTTCCTTTTGATTATGCCTAAGGTAACACCAACTATATCCATTGCATTGCATTTCATATTCATTCTGAATCTATAATCTATAAATTTTTATTTATATCCTAGAAACATAAAATCTTTTGGGGCGGTGCCTGTGGCTCAAGGAGTAGGGAGCCGGTCCCATATGCTGAAGGTGGCGGGTTCAAACCCAGCCCCGGCCAAAAATCACAAAAAAAAAAAACCCAAAAAGGAACATAAAATCTTTTGGCTTGTCATTCTCGTTTTCCTTCACCTTTAACGTTTTCTTATTTTAAGAGAGCTTTCATTTTGCTTAGTTTGCTTTTAAGAAACATGTTTTTAGGAGTTGATATCCCTTTTTATTCCTCCATTAATTTTTGTGTGTTTCTATTTATGTTTGATCTCATTATGCTTCTCCACTCACATTTCTATATATTTTCTCTATGCACTTTTCTTCCTTCTCCATAATCTTTTTCTTTGGGCTTCTAACTTCCTCATTTGAATCCCATGACCTTCCATTTTAGGTCCCTGCAAATTGCTTCTTTCAATTGCTTTTAATGGTGTAACTTATCAATATTGACTCAGAGATAAAATGGTGCTATAATAGGTGGGGCTGGATTTTGCTCAAGTGAATTCTGACCTAGAACTATTGAGAACACAGATGGTGGTTTCAGAGAGCTGGGCCTGCAGGGGGCCTCACTAGGTGTTAACTCGCGTCTGTCTTCTCATCTGTAGAATTGAAGATAAAGTAGTTGGCTTATACAATTAAGTTCAGGGTGTTGACTGGTATGTGGTAGGTGCTCAATACATTATACTTATTATGATTTTTAGTAATTTTTAATAGTTAAACTGTATAAATTCAGCACTAAGATATTAACAATATGAGCTCATTACAACATTGATTTAAACCTCAGATTCTATTGTATTTGTAAAAGCTACAGCTGACTCAAAGAGTTATTGTTTATATGGGTTATATCTGTTGATATTAGAAGTTAAAACAAAGAAATATTCAATGTATAAACGTTTTAATTCATTAAAATAATAGCAGTAAAGACATTACCTGTTACAGTTTTGCAAATCATCTATTCAGTGGAAGATTGCTAGTTCTCACCTGTGCATCTGTATTCCCTCTGCTGCAGCATCACACATCACAGTCTTAGGAGAACTTGATGGTTCACCAAGAGAGAATAAAAGTGAAAGGCATAATTATAGTGTTCTATGATATGCTAATAATGGATCTGACCTGAAGATTCAATGAAAAAATCTAGGAATCCCTTGGGATCCTGACCCACATTAAGAGAATCACGGATCTTTAGGAATCATGATTTCTAATTTTTAATCTTATATTGATGTCTACCTGACTTAAAGCCTGTGGACTTTAATTTTTTGTTTGTATTTGCTTATGTATTTGATTTTTAATATATAAAAGAAGAAATTTAGACTACATGTTCTTTAAGATGTAGCTCTTAAATTCAGTTATACAGGGTGTCCATAAAGTTCGTGTACTATTTAAAGTAGTCAAAAATACTTGACTATTTTAAATTTCACATGAATTTTATGGACACCCTGTATATTTGTTTGAATTCATCCTTTAAACTATTTTTTTTTTTTTTTTTTTGTAGAGACTGAGTCTCACTGTACCGCCCTCGGGTAGAGTGCCGTGGCGTCACACGGCTCACAGCAACCTCTTAACTCTTGGGCTTACGCGATTCTCTTGCCTCAGCCTCCCGAGCAGCTGGGACTACAGGCGCCTGCCACAACGCCCGGCTATTTTTTTGTTGCACTTTGGCCGGGGCTGGGTTTGAACCCGCCACCCTAGGCATATGGGGCTAGCGCCCTACTCACTGAGCCACAGGCGCCGCCCCATTCTTTAAACTATTTTTACTGTTGTCTTATTTTGTACCATATTCAAAATTTCAATTTCTTTGAATTGGAGCTAACAAGCTGTCTTTAACTGCCCACTTTGTAAATGTTGAATGATGATACTATATCTGAATCCCTGGGGATAAATCAACAGCTCATAGTATTTCCCCCAAACTGTGCCACATAACTCAGTCAACAGAGCAGAGTGCAAGACAGGTTACACTTGCTTCACACCAAGAAATCCACAAACCTGCATTAATTCTTCAATGGTTAATGGTTACTCTATCCTTCAGATAATCAGGATCAAATATATGATGTTTATGCATATGTATCCATTGGCACTTATGCCCCCCCTTTTAGAATGGAGCTTTAGAAAAGCAGAATTTTTTTTCTGTTTTCTTTCTCTTCAGCATCTAGATGAATGCTGACACACACAGATACTTACTAAATGTAGTAAAAGAGATATTCAAAAGTATAATCATTAATTAGAGTACTGGAATTTAAGAGCAGGTAGTTGGTAATGAGATATCCATTGAGGGAGCGTGAATGGTGGGATCACGCCTATGGTACATACTGCAAGGGCACATGTCGGATCTATTAAGTATAGAGTATAAATGTCTTAACACAATAATTAAGTAAATGAGATGAGGTATATATTAACCAGTGTGATGTAACTGCTCCTGATTCTATATGAAAACAGCACATTATGCCCCTTAAATGCATTAATGTATACATGATCTATGTGTTTATGATTTAATAATAAAATAAAAAAGAGATATCAATTGAAAATTTTTACTAAAATTAGCCATACCTCTAGTACCTTTCCCTTCTTTCCTACCTCCCTTAATAATATATGCTGAAGAACTTGGTTTTTTAAATAATAATTTGTTGAAATATACTTTAATTTGATTACTAGTAATATAGTGGGAAATATTTGCAAACAAAAGCTTCCTAGAAGCTTTCTGTACAGATAAAAAGACCGCAGCTCTAAAGCTATGAGGATTGTGGTTTCTGAAGGAACATCAACCAAAAAAAAAAAATATTTTCTCAGATGACTATGCTTCAGTATCCTTCCATCTCTGAAAGGCTATTGTATTTGAGAGAGAGAATTGTTCAGAAAGCTGCTATTGTTACCATTTCAATTCTGTTGTTGAAATGCTGTTTCTGGACTCTTACTGGCAACCAGGGTAGGGAGTAGGAATAAACCCTCAATATCTTCAGTACTCATTGGCCCGGTGTCATTATGTTGACTTAAGAGCTCCAGCCGTGCCTTTCTCAAAATGCTTAGCTCTTTTAAATGATTCCTTCCATCTTTCTGCATCTCAACTGCTTAATGAAATCCCTGCAAATGTCGTGAAGACACAGTATCCCTATTTTTTGTTTGCATATCGTTGGTGCCTCACGTAGGACCTGGCATAGGCAATGTGAGACAAACACCTGTGAAGTGAGCAAGTCAAGGGAATAAACGAAAGGATGAAGTGAGAAGCAGACACGAAGCCCTGTCATCCATGCTTGTGCTTTTGGACAACGTTATACTTACTGTTCTCTAAGGAGTGGAGTGGATCCTCTTCATCAAGACGTTTGGTCCTCACATTCCTCCATGGAAACCAGGCACCAAGCCTTCGTGTTTGTAGGAAGGGTGATAACCCTAATGCCAAGCAATCACTTTGGTTTATTTCTTCCTTTTGGCTTGTGTTTCACAGACGAATTACAGTGTTTGGGCAATTATTGAGATAACTCAGGTAATAAAATTGCTTTTTCTAAAAGATCCATTCCAGTGCAAATGGAAAACAGTTGTTCACCATTAGATAACATCTTTATAGGCATGGTTTAACCCACCACTTCATTGTCCTGTGGGAGGCAATCTGTAAGCCCCACGTAACTACCATCCCCTTACTTTTCAACCTTCAGTTTCCTCTAGTTCCCTTAAGAATATTCCTCACGCATGATAGACAAGTTACCTTATGAATCACTGTTTAAAATTCTTCCAACTCTGTAATTGCTAATGAATGGCAGAGTTGTGTTTGTAGAGAATTTTAGCATTAATGGCTGGATTGTAAGCAATTCTAAAAACGTGAAGAAACACATAAAGGACCCCCAGTGGTATAATATGCTTTGAACCCTTGATGACCTATCAGAATGATATCCAGCTTGCAATTTAATTTTGTAAACATTTTCAAATTGTATAGCTGGTAATATTTCCATAACCACAAGGAAAACAATCAATACTGATCTATTCTTATTATCATGCACAGAACCTGAGAGGCTCATTTGGTGGCTGTCTGCTGTCTGCGAGAGCTGCCAGGGGTTAAGGAGGTGGACAGAACTCACACACAAGAGGTTCCTCCCAGAAGGCTCCTGAGTACGATTTACATGGTAGGATAGGTCCATACAGTGCTGACAGACACCCAGGAAAGATGAGTTTCAGCTTGAAATTGTCCTTCTTTAAGAAATCAGAAACCAGGGCAGTGTACCAAACTGCTGCAAATGAAAGCAGAAAGAGGAAGCTTAAGGAAATTTTTGCCTAAAGGCACAAATCACTCTGCCTTTATCCTCTGATTAGACAGATAATAACAGGGAATTACAACACGGCTGCTCCAGAATCTGAGTCAGTAAACAGTGTTTTTACTGAATTGTAATACTTTATCAACACAACTAGAGTCATAGGGTATCAAATATATGATTTTTTCTCTACTCTGTATTTTAACATTTTATCAGGGTAAAAGGTGAACTTTTGTGTGAGTTTGTGTGTGTGTGTGTGACAATGTCTCATTCTGGCACCCTGACTTGGGTGCCATAGCGTTATATCTCACAGCCACCTCAAGTTCTTGGGCTCAAGCGATCCTCTTGCCTCAGTTTTTCTATTTTTAGTAGAAATGGAATCTCACTCTTGCTCAGGCTGGTCTGGAACTCCTGAGCTCCAGTGACCCACCCACCTCGGCCTCCCAGAGTGCTAGGATTACAGGTGCAAGCCACAGCCCCCAGCATGAAATCTTTTAAATAGGACCCATCTTAGTGATCCACATACACAAAATAACAATCTTTTTCTGTGAAAGACAAATAACAAATTCACTACTCATTACCAGCGCTCAACAGAGAAGCCCTTGATGATTTTCTCTGCCTGCTGTCACTAGTGTAGAGCCAGTCCCTCTGTCAGCTAAATTTCAAGCTGTATGTTTTTAGAAAAAGAAAAAAACAAACAAACATGAAACACAGGAAGAAAGCAAGAACACACAAACTATATATGAATTTATATGCCATTTAGCGATTAATCATTGTTAATGGCATTATGCTTGTGTCTCAGCTGTTAACTCATTGGTTTGGCTACCATTTTGTTCTACAAAATATGTCGTTTTGGAATATTCCCTGAAGGAAGTCTTACCTTTTCTGTTAGGACTATCAATCAAAACTTAGTAGCTATGTGGGTGTCACATCCTGTGGGTGTGCAACTCAAGAACTAAATATGCCTGGGGTTCATTATTTAAAAGTTTCTGATGACTTTAACGATAGTTATCAGGGCCTGGAAATCGGGTGGGTGCTTTTAATGAGGTTAACATGATAATGGAGTTTATGAAGTTGAGCAATTATTATTTCACACTTTGAATTATGATTAGTTTCTTCTATTAAAAACAATACTAATGTATAGGGCCCTTTTAGAGATTGGCATAAGGGGCTCCCAACAGTTGCTTATAGGATTTGCAACCTAGAAGTACTCTAATGAGATGTCATTTGCTCTTGCCAAGTCATATGATGTGGCTTAGCTACAACTATGAAAAAAGGGTTTGAATGCCTCTTTTTCTGTTTTGAAGAATTTAAATTAACTTCCTATAGCCTTAACCAATCAGGCATATTATACTCCAATAATGGAATTACAGTTACCCAATGTTCCACTTAAAAACAGCATTAAACAACTTTTTGTCAGGAGACTCACAAGGCTGGAAAGAATGGTCCTTGATTATTGAATGGAAAGGAAATATTTTTCTGACACAGTTTGGAAACCAATTTATAGATGATTGCAGCCATAAACTAACTAAAGAATTTTGCCAGAAGCAGTGTATATTTGACTTAGCTGCTCCTTGTTAGTCTGAGAAGGGGATGACAAATTTAATGATAACTGAACCACTTCTGAAAATTTTTGCATCATTTCTACTTTCAGATGTGGTGAATTTCTAATAAAATCATATTTGATTAAGGAAATACAATTCTTTTTGTAGCCACTCACCAAAAAGGCCAAGTACAATTTAAAATTAAATAAAAAGACTAAAAACTCAGAGTAGATGAAAAGCAAAATAGTTATCACTAGAGAACTCCAAGAGAGCCACAAAGCTTTGGTCACCTGTCTACCATTATAAAGTGAGAATATTCTATCAAAGACTGGTGAAAATTCAGGACATTTCAATGGACTTTAGTCCCAAAAGAAATAGAGCATCCTTGTTCTGAAGGAGAAAATTAAAGATCAGAAGCCAAGGAAGATATGTCTCTTTTTGAATAAGCTCTTCTTTTCATGAAGTTTCTCTAAGAAATAAATCATGGTAGTGGTGAACTCAGGTAATCATAGATACGTGTTTGGAGGTTGATGACTCAGTAGTTGATTGAGGTCTTCCTATCGAATACCTGGGAAATTAGAAGTATTATTACAATGACAATTGAATTGAAATTTGGGGGAAATATTGGCTTCCTTATTCAATACTCCAGGCCCAAATAATTGATTTGGGTAACATTAGGATTCATTCATCCAAAGAATTTAAAGTTTCAGCTTTTGCTTATTAAGTTATGTTTTGATCTGTCAGTTCTGTTGGGTAATGTAAAAGTCATTAATACTTTCATCAAATGTCCTCAGCTCTTTGCCTACCAGGCACTTGCTAGGATGGTACTTCCTGGCCCTCTTATGAGAAGGACGAGATGTGACTCAAGTCTGGCCAGTGAGCTGTGAGCACGAGTGGTGTGTTTTACTCCTGGGTCATGATATTGAATGACGGAAACAAATGTTCTTTTGATTATTGATGGAAAGTGGTCTTTCTCTCTGACAGTATACCCAGTCATTTGCTGTATCTGCTTGGCTCTGGGAAAGAGGCCAGAATAGAATCCTCAGTCACCCAATATAGATGCAAAATTTCTAATAAACCTTATGATTTCAAGGCACCGAGACTTTGAAATTGTTTGAACAGTCACAATTTAGCCTATGATGAAGGGATAGAAGACAAATTTTTGAATTTTTTAAGACATTTGTCTTTATAAATGAAGACACTATGGCCCAAAGTTGATAAACTACTTATAAATTTCAGACTGGGTGGGAACCTCAGTATTAAACAGCTTATCTGAGCCTAGCAACATAAGCTTAGTTCAATTAAATCTCATATGCTGATTTCATCATTCTTGAGATGGTGAGGTACATGATTCTGAAAGCATTGCTACCAACATTTCAGATTTAAAATATATATATATGTACATCTCTCTCTACATACACACGCCCACACACACACCAATAATTGACAGGACATGATAATATATAGATTAGATGTAAGGGGTGAAGTACAAGGAATTATTAAGCTTGACTCTCAATTTTCTGATTGAATGCTGGATTAATGACAATGCATTTTAGGCAGATAGTAAACATTGGCAGAGAACGAGTATTTTAAATCAAGGTTGTGACTTTCCTTTTGAGCATATTGACTTTGAGTCACCTTTGAGATATCAAGTAGATGTCAAGATGTTAATTAGATAAACAAATATGGAACTCAAAGGAGAGGTGTGGACTTGGAAAGAGGGTTGTAAATTGTTCATATGTGGGGAAATTTAAGTGTGTATAAATGAGATGGTGGAAGAAGAAAGGATGACATGGAAAGAGGAGATGCTTTAGGGTTAAAACATGACGTACACTAATGCATACTGGGCGAACCAAATGCTTAAAAGTCGGATAAATAGAGAAGGGATACAGAAGTAAAATCATGAAGAATTGCATAATAACAAGCCAAGAAAGGAGAGTATTTTAGAAATTGGTCAGCAGTGTTAGTGAGGAAAATGCAAGGAAAATAACGACTGTTAGATTTAGTGAAAATGAGATCACTGTTGACTTTAGAAAGAGCTATTTCAGTGGAGAATGGAAATAGAATGGTATTTTAAGTAGTATTTGTTTTCCTTCTTCCTCTTCATTTCAAGGCAGTGCGTTTCTTGCTGTTTTTGTTTTCTAGAAAAAATAATGCAGAAAATATATTTGATAAAATATGGACAGTGCTTAAAGTCTTCAAACCTTTGTAATAGCAATATGTCATATGGTAGATGAAATGCTTTCATGTACATTTTTTTTTGAGACAGAATCTCACTATGTCGCCCTCAGTAGAGTGCCATGGTGTCACAGCTCACAGCAACCTCAAGCTCTTGGGCTTAAGCAATTCTCTTGCCTCAGCCTCCAAAGTAGCTGAGAGTACAGGTGCCCACCACAACATCTGGCTATTTTTTTGTTGCTGTTGTCATTGTTGTTTAGGTGGCCCAGGCCGGGTTCGAACCTGCCAGCTTTGGTGCATGTGGATGGCGCTGTAACCACTCTGCTATGGGCACCGAGCTATTTTCATATACAATGATTCATAAGAACCTCTTCAAGGTCAGAATTCCCTTTCATGAACACTGTTCTAAGATCTTTAAATGATCACTATTCCATTTCATTACATTCATCATTTACAAAGTAACATGGCTTAATATTTTCCTCGCAAATCACAAGAATTCTGAAAGTAGCAGTTGAAGTTATTCATTTACATGCTAATTTTCATTTAGAAAGTTTATCTGATGTTGGAAGATTAAAATGCACATTTTTTTGCCAATCAAAAACTACTGTGAGATTAAATTACAATGTAAACATATTGTGCAGTTATTAACACTCAGCAAGTCAAATGTTTAGGGGTGTAGCAGGAGGATTAAGACAAACGTGCTTAATGGCAGGTGTACCTCATAACTGTAGCTCCATTTATGAGGAGAACAGGTAGGGATCTGGCTGAGCTTCACCTGTTTCGACAAGAATTTCTCTAGAAACTCATGTTGTGCATTTCTGGTTTTCCAAATAAGGCACCTACAATTAAACCCAGTGTGTGTGCTAATTATCCACACATCTGTAAAAATAGATTTTAAAATACAGAGTTAAATGAGTAAATGCTTTGAAGCTACTTTATCTCATTTTGAAATCACATAAATGCCACGCATGAACTCGTTTCATAAAATACTTTTAATCAGTGTATATGATATGCATTATGATAGACTATGAATGAATTAAAAGGAAAAGTAACAAATCTGATCATTGATTAGTATAGGATTTGGTATGGCTTAAGTTCTGCTTAATTAACTTAGAAGCCCAAGTGAAAAAGTAGTACATATTAGATTGGAAAATACTCAAAGTTGATCTTTGATTTATTCCTTAGTATCTTTTTAAAATATTATTCTGATTAGTTCAAGTATCTCTTTCAATATTCATTTTGCTTGTTGCCAACTGTTATCACTGGGGAAATCTTCTGTCCTTCAAATCCAAATTTAATTTTACTGGAAAAAAACCTCTCCTAATTTATGTGGAGGCATATACTGATTTTAATGATGGAGAGAAATTTTATCTGAACAGCAACTGGATGTTAACCTTCACATCCTAGAATAAATGTCCTGGAAAACAATTCAATCAGCCCATATTATCTTTACATCAATACAATAGTCAGAGGATGTTTAATGTTAGCAATCCAACAAAAGGTTAGAAAACTAATGAATATTTAGGCTGGAGTCAATGGCTAATTAAAATCACATAAATAGAGAATAAGATACCCACATCTCCAAGTTTATTGTGGTTCTTTTAAAACTCAAAATTCCAAAGAGTAGAGCCTTTACGAATAAATGAAAACTTCTCAATACAGATAGAGATCAGCCAGGGGGGCAGGGAAGTACATTTATCTAAAAATGAAAGTACTGTTTTAAAATATGCTCATTATGTTTTTGTCAAACTCATGGCATTATGCCCTTGTGAATCTTTGGGTTAATGAACTTCCAAAGTGTGTCTTCCAAAGCCCATATATTTTGACTCTATAAATGCAAGTAGCTCCATATTTCCCTTCAAATCCATCAACACTAAAGAATAAGAAAATAATATGCATTTGAGTAATAGCAACTTAATTAAAATGTGGTAAATATTTTCAAAATTTCATGGCCCATTAATAAAGTTGTTAAGGAAAACATATTTCTTGTCTAACCTCTGTTTATCCTTAGTTTCATTGAGTTCATTGATCATCAGACCTCAATGATTATTAAAATCACCACTTTCCTTAAACAACAGCTATAATAACTTTATAGATAACTAATCCATGGGATTAAAAAAAGAATAACTCCTGGAGCAAATATGTCTCAGTGATTGAAGCTACATAAAAATAACTAGTTGTAGTAGTTTTGACTATGTATTCCATAGGTAAATACTAATTGTTTCTGATTACATCTGTTTATTTTAGTAGCTGTCATTATGCTGGATAATATGAAGAAAAACCTGTGTCGGATAATAATATAAACATTTGTTAATTTTCAGTTCTACTTTCTGGGAAAAAATGGTGAAATAGCATTGTTCTATAGATACAAACAGTAGAATCCTTTGTATTTTTTGATATATAATTAAATGATGTTCTGAGTTTTTATTTTCGTCTAGATTTACATTTGTTATTACTATTGAAATTCAAAAACAGCAATTTTTTTACTTCAAAATATTTAAGAAGAAAAGAGCAAATAAAACTTCATGACTGCTAAAAGACAAAAAGGCAATAACCAAGAAATAATCTTAAAAACATATAGCAAGAAAAATACCCAGTACAGCAACATGAAAAGAATTGGAATGGGTGCAGTCCTCCAATTACATAGACAAACATTTCAGAATGAATTTATTAATCTTGAAGAAATCCTCATTTTGGGACAGAGAAATATAATAAATATGATGATATTTATGATCATCATCATAATATGATCAAAGCAGGCAGTGTTGGTATCACCACAGTCTAATTAAAAAATACTAAATTATTTAGAATCATATTACATTGGGAAAAGCATAATCAATAGCAAAAATGCAAACCAGACGACTTTATTGAAATAGTGCCGTAGCAGTAAGTAACAAAGCTAAAGCAGCTAGAAACAAAGTGACGTATTAACAAAAAACTCCAGTGAAAATTTTAGTATGCCACTGTGATTCAAATGGACAGAATTGTAAAAAAGACTGTCATTGATTTGGGGCCATTTGTTGTTATTGTTTTAAGTGTACAGTTCAGTGTATTAAATGCATTCATAATGTTGTGCAGCCATCATTACAATCCATCTGTCATACTTTTAAATAATCACTCCCATTTCTCCCTCCAACCAGCCCCTGGCAACGACCATTCTACCTTCTATACAATGATTGTTGCTTCTTTAAGTACCTCCCATCAGTAAAATCATTTGCCATTTGTCTTTTTTTGACAGACTCATTTCATTTAGTGTGATGTCCTCATGGTTCATCTGTGTTGTAGCATGTATCAGAATTTCCTTCCTTATTCAGGCTGAAACATGTTTCATTGTATGTATATATGACACTTTGCTTATCTATATATTATAGGTGTAGTTAGGTTGCAGTCACTCTTTCGTTATTGTGAATAACACTTCTGTGGACACATGTATACAAATACCTACTTGACACCCTGCTTTCAATTCCTGGAGATATATACCCAGAAGTGGAATTGCTGGATCACATGGAAATTCTATATCTAATTTTTGGAGGAACTGCTATAGTTTTTCTCAGCTGTACTATTTTACATTCCTATCAACAATGCACGAGGATTGTAATTCCTCCACATCCTCACCAGCACTTCTTATTTTCTGTTTCTTCTGGTGGCCGTCCTTGTGGGTGTGAGGCAGTGTCTCATAGTAGTTTTGATCCTCATTTCTATAATGACTAGTGATGTTCAGCATCTTATGTGTTTACAGATTATTTATCTTTGGGGAAAGCTCAATTTAAATCCTTTGTCCATTTTTTGAGTTCAGTTCTTTGTTTTTGTTATTGAGTTTTAGGCGTTTTGAACATTTTCTGAATATTGGTCTTTTATCAGATATTTTATTTAGAAGTATTTTCTCCCATCCTGTGGGTGCCTTTTTGCTCTGTGGTTAGTATCTTTTGATGTACAGATTTTTTAAGTTTTCACAAAGTTCAATGTTTTATTTTTTTTCTTTTGCCATTAGGATTGGTGTGAGATCCAAGAAATGACTGCCAAATCCAATTATAAAGATTATACTCTATGCTTTATACTGACAGTTTTCCATCTTGTGGTTAGATCTTTGATTCATTTTGAATTAATTTTTGTATATGGCACTAGGTAAGAGTTTAACTTTATTCTTTTACACATAGATATCTAGTTTTCCCCACTGAATGATTTTGGCACCCTTGTCAAATGTCACTAAACCAAGTATGTGAAGTTTTATGTCTAAGCTTTCTATTTTATTGATCTATTTATTGTACTCTATGAAGCAGCACATTTTTGATTACTGTAGTTTTATAGTAAGTTTTAAAATCAGAAAATGTGTCATTCAGCTTTGTTCTTCTTTCTTATAATTGTTTTGGCTGTTTGGAGTCCTTTAAGATTTCATATGCATTTTAGAATAGGTTTTTTAATTTCTGACAAAAAAAAAATCATTCAAATTTGGTAGGGATTTCATTGACTCCTTAGATCACTTTGGGTAATACTGACATCTTAAATCCTCCAATCCATGAATATAGAATATGTTTCCATTTTTTATATCTACCTAATTACCCTTAGCGAAGTTTATAGCTATCATTATATAAGTTTTTTTTTAACCTCATTGGTTAATTCCTAAACATTTTATTCCTTTTGATACTATTATAAATGGAATTAATCTTATATATTTTTTCAGGTGGTTCATTGTTAGTATACGGCTGTGATTTTTCAACTGGTGTGCTGTGGCCAACTGGTGTGTTATAAGAGAATCTTAGATATGCCATGAAAAATTTTAAGGATCATTAATTAAATTATTTTCAAAAGAAGTTCAAAGCACAGTGAGCATATTCCTTTTTTTACTTTTTTTTTTTGTCAACATAATTTAAGTGTGCCAGAGAGTATGTGTATATGGGTTTCACTGAGTATGTGGGTTTTTAATATATGGCATTTAATATGTTAAAATAGTTTCCTTAATTCCTAGTTTGTTGAATATTTTTATATGAAAGGATGTTAAATTTTATCAGATGCTTTTTCTGATTTGATTGAGAAGACCACATAGTCTTTTTCCTTCATTCTATTAATTCTATGTTTTATGCTAATCAGTTTTTGTATGTTGAACCAACCTTGTATTCCAGGAATAAATCCTACTATGCCACTGAATTTGGTTTGCTAGTATTCTGCTGTGAATTATTGCAACAATATTCATAAGGGATATTGGTTTATAGTTTTCTGTTCTTGGACTGTCTTTCTCTGGCTTTGGAATCAATTTAAGGGTTGCCTTATAGAATAAGTTATAAAACATTCATTCTTCTTCACTTTTTTGGAAAATTTCAAGAAGATGTGCTTTTAGAGGTTTCGTAAAATTTATGAGTGAAGCCATTAGGTACAGTACTAATCTTTGTCAAAGATTTTGATTACTGTTTCAATCTTTTTTATTAGTCATAGGTCTATTTGAATTTTCTATTTCTTCATAATTTAGTTTTAGCAGGATTTATATTTCTAGGAATGTGCACATATTTCATGTTATCCAATTTGCTTTTAAAATTGCCCCTGTATATACCTTTACCAAAATCTTTATTTCTTTGTTTGACTTCAAGTTATAATTTAGTGTCCTTAATTTGACTGGAAGGACTCCTAAAAGTATTTCTTGCAGGGCAGGTCAATATACTCCCTCATCTTTTGTTTATTTTAAAATATCTTATTTTCTTTCTCTATTATTATTAATTATTATTATTATTTTCTTCTTATTATTATTGTTATCATTATTATTATTTTCTTCTTCTTCTTCCTCCTCTTCTTCTTCTTATTATTTTAATAAATTTTGCTCTGTTATCTGAGTTTGAGTGCTGTAGTGTCATCATTATAGCTCACTGGGACCTCAAACTTGTGGGCTGAAGTGATCCCCACGCCTCAGCCTCCCAAGTGGCTAGAACTACAGGTGTGTGTCACCACACTAGCTATTTTTTTGCAATTATGGTGTCTCACTGTTGCCCAGGCTGGTCTCAAATCCCTGGTTGGTCTCAAGCAATACTCCTGCCTTGACCTCCCAAACTACTGCTATTACAGGTGTAAGTTACAACACCAGGTCCTCTCTCATTTTTTGAAGGATGTTATGCTGGCTATAGGATTCTTTGTTGACAGGTATTTTTTGTTTGTTTGTTTGTTTCAGTGCTTTGAAAATATTAGCTCACAGCCTTCTAGTCTCCAAATTTCCTGGTGAGAAACCAGCTGATAATCTTACTGAGGATCACTTGTACATGAACATTTCTTTTTGCTACATTCAGTATTCTCTTTGTGTTAGTCATTTGAAATTTTTATTTCAAATAGATCTTGGTATAGATCTATTTGAGTTAACTATACATGGAGTTCCTTTAACTTCTGAGATATTTATATACATATTCTTTATCAAATTGGGAAGTTTTCAGCCATTATTCCTTCCAACATCCTGTATACCCCTTTCTCTATCTCTTTTCCTTTCGGGAGTCACACAATATGTATGCTGGTCCAATTAATGGTGTTCCTTAGGTCCTTTAGCTCTGTTCACATTTATTCAAATATATTTCTTTCCATTTCCAAGACTTGGTAATTTGAATTTTACTATTATTAAGTTTTCTGGTTTCTCATTCTGCCTTCTTAAATCTGCCTTTGAATCCCTCCAGTAATTTTTATTTTTAGTTTTGATATTATACTTTCAATTGTAGATTGTTTTGGTTTAGATTTTATATATCTATTGATATTTTAAAAATTACTTTCTTGATTTTCTTCACATTTTTCTTTAATTCTATGGGTATCTTTAAAACAGCTGTTTTAAAATATTTGTCTAATCTTTATAAGGGGCAGTTTTTGTTGATTTCTTTTCTCCTTTGAAATTTCCTATTTCTTTACATGCCTTCTGATTTTTCATTGAAAAAAAGGCATTTGAATCTAGCAGTTGTGGTAACTCTGGAAATCAGATTCTTCTCGTTTTCCAGAGTGTGCTATTTTGTTATTTTTTCAGTATTGTATGTTTTTATTAACAGTTTGTTTAAAGTGTAAACTTATGGTGTTCTCAGGTCTTTTCTAACCCTGCCCCTTTCCCTTAGTAAAGTATCTCAAGAATGGAAAAAAAAGTATCCAATGTACTCAGTGCTACTATGAAATCCATAGATAATCACCTACACATTCATATGAATGGCAAAACATAACTATAGTCCAGAAAGTAAAAGGGAAGAGGAGAGAGAAGGGAGGGGAGGGAGGACATGAAAGGAGGGAGGGTATTTGAGGGGACCTCACCTAATGTTCATGATGCAATGGTACATTTCAAAACTATTAAGAAATGAGTATAATTGTGATGGATGTGTTACTTAGTTCAATGTAGGCATTTCACACTGTATATCAAAGCAGCGCACTAAACCCCATAAATGCGTCAATGTACAAATTTATGATTTAATAAAATAATAATTAAAAAATAATAAATATAATAATTTTAAAAAGCAGTTCCTTTCTAATTTTCCTTGTATAGGCAGTTGCTTTTGAATGCTCTATTTGTTAAGGTTTGTGTCTCAAATAAAAAAGAAAAAGAATAAACAAAGCAAAGAAAGAAATGTAAAAGAAAAAGAAATGAAGGAGAGGAAAATGGGTGCCAGCCCTTTAAATCTGCTAGAATTGACTTATTTGGAGGAGAAGGGGCTTACAACAGTGAAAGAAGGTACAATAACAATGCCTGAACATCTTTTGTCTTCATCTCTGTTACCAGACACAACGATTAGTGATTACAGCACATTTCCCTTATATTTGGAGCACAAGATTTTTGTGTTTTGTTTTGTTTATTTTTTTAACCTACCCTGGCTCATACAGCTGTTTGAATATTGTGCCAGGAACATGTGCATAGCTTCAGGCTGTGAGAGTTATTATAGTAGTGGATGGTTGGCTTCTACTGTGAAAAAAACTGAATCGAAATTAACTGTATTTTATGATCTAAGTTATAAGGCTTCAAAGTTACAAAATAGTCATGTCAAACAGATCCTCCTAGAGCAATTGTCTGAAGGGACAACTAATGACAGACACCGGGTGCTTCCTCTTCTGCCATCTTCCCAGAATCGTCTTTTGTCTTTTGAGGCAAGTTTTATACATGTGATCATTGATGCATTACAAAGTTATGTCATACTTTATAAGTGAGATAATTTAGCTTTGAAAGAATCCAGTAACTTTCCTTGGTTCATACAGCTACTAAGAAATTGAGATTAAATTTTTAAATCAAATTGTTATAACTGCAGAATATCATATTTATAAAGAATAAAGCTATTACCTATTTGAGGTCATAATAAATATTGCAATATGTGTATATATGGTAATAACTTAGGCTCTATTAAACTTATTTTGGAGACTTAGCTAAGGAGAAACTAAGAAGACAAAAAATAAATAAGAAGATAGGAGATAAAAGTTGTAAATTTATAAAATATAACAAGAGGATGTACATCAAAAATGCTAATTTAAAAATAGAGCATATAATTTCTAGCACCTATGAAACATTTGCAAAATTTTATCACATTTATGTGCTTGGTTACAGAGAAACCATAATTTATTCCTAATATTGGAAATAATAGAATTGTATTAATATATTAGAAAATAGAAAAACTATCATTTATGATTAGTCTTAGATACTGTTTCTTGAAAATTAAAAATATACAGTTGATTAATGACTGACCCGCTAAGAAAAATATTTTTAAAAAATTTAAGAAAAAATGTAAATTAAAAAGAGAATAATGACCTAGCAACTGTTAGCTCCTATTTTCTGAAAAAGTTTATATAAGTTTATGCATCCACATTCTGTTCAAGAGATTTTTACATAAGAAATTTGATTTCAGGCTCAGCATCTGTAGCGCAGTGGTTACGGCACCAGCCACATACAGTGAGGTGGGCGGGTTCAAATCCAGCCCAGGCCAGCTAAACGACAATGACAACTGCAACAAAAAATGGCGGGTATTTGTAGTCCCAGCTAACTGGGAGGCTGAGGCAAGAGAATCACTTAACCCCAAGAGTTTGAGGTTGCTGTGAGCTGTGACGCCATAGCACTCTACGGAGGGTGATATAGTGAGACTCTGTCTCAAAAATAAAAAAAATTGATTTCAAATAGAGATGATTATTTTGGTATGATTTTTTATGGTCAATTTTTATTAATTATACTTTTTAGAGAGATTTCCTGTACTTTAATCTTTCAAATTTATCAACATAAGTTAATCACAATATTCTACTATTAATGGTGAGCTAACTGATAAATGTCCTTTAATACATGTTATTGGCAATTTGTATTTTCTTTCTTTTATGTGTTAAATCTATTACTAGCTTATTACAATTTTCAATCTTCTGCAAATCTTAATTTTAGATTTGTTACTGTTCTTTCTCGTATTTTTGTTTTATCTGTTTCTGTTTTTTATTATAATTTTCTTTATATTTATCTTGCAATTCATTTGTTCTCTTTTCCTTTCTTACTCAGGAGAAACTTCACCTTTTAAGATTATATTTTTCTTCTAAGTACTATTTATTTGCATTCTCTATAGTTTGATATCAATTTTTATCATTCAGTTTGAAGTATTTTCTAATTTACCATTAGATTTTTATTTTGTGCTGAATTGTGTTTTTGTTTTAGAAGTGTACTATCGTAATTCTAAATGTTTGAGATCTTTTCTAATAACTTTTTATTCTTGATTTCTTGTTGAATCATATTGTGGTCAGGTCACAGTAATATTTCAACAAAATGTATTGATAATTATTTTTATGTCACAGCATTTTTTATAGCTCGGTAGATGTTTCATGTGCACTTGTAGAGAATGTGTATTCTGTAGTTATTGGATTCTGGATTGGATAAAAATTATTGGGTCAAGGTGATTGATACTGTAGTTCAAGGTATATCTTTATATCTGTCAGTTGCTGAGATTTCCATTATGATTGTGCATATATCTCTCTTGGTATTATCAAAGTTTACTTTATGTATTAGGTAAATGTATATCTATGATTGCAATAATCATAATAAATTTATCTTTTGTCATTCCAGAATTTCCTGGTTTAATCTCTGGTTACTTTTCTTTTTTTGTCCTGAAATCTACTTTTTCTCTAATATAGGCATGAGTTTTTTTATGTTACATGAATGGATAATATATCTCTTCATATCGTTTTTTCAATGCATGTCTTCAAATTTAAAATGCATCTCTTGTACATAATATAGACTTAGACCTTATTTCTACATGTAAGTTGACAATGTCTACCTTTTATCAGAGTATTTTTATACTATTTAATTTAATTATTGATATAGTTTTAGTTGTGTCTACCATTTGAAATTTATTTTTACTTGTTCATTCTATTTTTTTCCATAGCTACTGATTTTCTGCCTTCCATTTTTTAAAAAATAATTTCTCATATTCCATTTCAATTCCTCCTTTCATGTAAAATGTAAGAAATTGTGACAATATAAAGCATTTTCCACTCGTGTTTTCCCTCCTGGAGTCTTTTAAAACTCAACCCCCGATATAATTCTTGTTTTAAATCAGGAAGTATTAAGGTAACATCCTCACATTTACCATTTCCAATGGTTTGTGTTTCCTCTTGTAAATCTGAGTTCATCTGCCATTGCTTTTCTGTAGCTTAAAAAGCATCCTTTCCTTTTTCTTATAGAACAAGTATACTGGTCGCAAATTCTATCAATTTTTACTTACTTTAATAGGTCGTATATTGGTTTCACTATTGATTATGGAGTTTTGGTTGACACTTTTATTTATTCTTTCAGCGCTATAAACATACTGGTTTTTGGCCCCCATTGTATCAACTCTCATTAGCCTCTAATAAGCTGTGTGCCCTATATGGAGAGTTGGTGTGATTTTGCCACTGTGCAAACAGTGGTCATTAACAACGATTTACAAACACGATGATAAAGAACTTTTAAAGTACACTGTACAGATATGAGATTGAGTGATGTGAGCTTGCTCGCCTGTGTCTTTCTTTCTCCACTCCCTGCTTCTACCTTCCCATTTACTGATCATGACATATATTCCAGCCAGCTTCTCATGCATTTTAAGGAAAATATCTCTGAATTTTTGCAAGTGCACTATAAAGATGGTGTTAATATTTTTCATTTCCTTCATCTATAAAATGTGTAGGATGATAGCAAACGTAGCATATAGTTTTGTGTGAGAAATAAGTGAGATAATGTTTATAAAATGCTTAATAAAGTACCTGATACTTAGTAATTGTTTATTAAATGATAGCAATTAAAATTCTTATTATGCTCATTTTACTCATGCCTTCTCAATTTATTGGCTGTCAGATTCAAGTCCATATTGTCATGCTTTCGATACTGTTGACATTTCTTCTTTTCCAGCGAGTTCAATGTTGGGTTCCTTCAATACAGGGTGCTCTTCAGCGTGTGGGGGTCTGACTGTCAGCTTTGAGAGCAGGAATTCTTGTAACGGCTTTAGCTCCTTCATTGCTCACGCTTCCCCAAACCTAGAGATAGTGGCTATACCCTGTTTTTGCTGACTCTGTATCCTTTAGATCTTTTTCTGAGTTTAGTAGTTTAAAATTCTTCATAGCAAATTCCTTTGTTAAAATTACTGTGAAGGTTCCGTCTCTCAAGTGGACCCTAACTGATATAAAATACACAATTTCTGAGGCTAAGAAAATTGACTTGCTCAAGGTCACAACACTGATGACTTGAAGGGCCCAGAATCCCAATAAATGTACCTTTTGCACAGATCATTATCCGTTTCCCCCCATGGCTTCATTCTCCATCCCTCGCCACCTCCTTGGTGCCGTGAGAGGCTGACTGTATCTTTAAACTTCTTTGTCCTCTGTTAGTCGTTGGGGAGCATGGACAAGAGACCAGCAGGACGGAAAACAATGAATTATTGTTCTCTCAGCTCTCTTCATGCAGGCTTGCTAGATTTTGGCTACGATTTCTGATGAATAGATTCAGCTTCTATTGAAGGACCCTCTCCAAACAGTTCTACTATTTTTATTTTCTGATAACACTTTCTCCTCTTGCCCTTTCAAACCCGAGGGAGGTAACTTACCCGTGCTATTTCTAGCTACACAGTATTGCACAGTCCCCTATGGTTTCCCCACATCTTGCCAACACCTTTACAAAACATCTCTTTATTAGGTACTCCTTAAATTATCCTAATTTTATTGCACCATCTGTTTTCTGCAGAGACCATGACCAAAACAACAATATTCAAAAGTCTGTGCTCTCCACCTTCACTTATAATGCCTCATTGGAAGCCAAACAGGCGAAGTGCAAACGTTTTCGGCCAAATATTTTAATATTGCATGTATTGGAGTTGGAATTCAGTTAATTTTAAAAAGTCATCTAGAGAGAAAAACTCAATTTGAATGTTGGCAGAGTTGTTTTATAAAATAGAGCTAAGTTATGAGGGAAAGAAATTCTGTCTTCCACTCATGTTTTTTTTCCTCTCCCTGGAAATAAACATTTTCAGCAGTTTCTTTTACTCAGTCCCAGCAATTGACCACTCATTTACAAAAAATTTGTTGGTAGATAGATAAATAAATACATTAAAAAAATTACACAGATGGAAATGTAACCTTCATAGGATAATTTTCACTTAAAAACTTCTTGGAGTTCTTTCTGTTCCTATCTCATTTTTATAGTAGCCATTTGGTATTTCACTTTGGAAATATGCCATCATTTATTTAGCCAGTAATCTTATATGGATGATTTGCCTATTTCCAGTGATTTACTATCACAAAAATATTAAACATATATATGTGTATATTATATTATTCACACACAATATGCTTTTAAAATTAAACCTAAAGGTAGAAAAGGTTGAAACATTGACATTGGCAAATTTCCCTCCATTAAAGTTGTACTAAATTATATTCCTATAAAAATAGGTGAAAATTTCCATTTTCCTATGCAATTTCTAACACCTATTAATAGATCACATATGTAATATAATTATAATTATAATTGCATTTCTTTTTTTTTTTTTTTGGCCAGGGCTGGGTTTGAACCTACCACCTTTGGCATATGGGGCTAGCGCCCTACTCCTTTGAGCCACAGGCACCACCCTATAATTGCATTTCTTTTCTGATTTGCATGAGTGAGATGAAGTACCTTTTCATATTTTTAACGACCATTTGTGTTTTCTTTCGAGTGTAACTTTGTTCAATGCCATTTATCTATTTTTTCTACAGTGTGTTATATTTTAGAGGTGTTACTCAATGGGCTTTGTATATTAAGGAAATTAGCCTTCATCTGTAATATCTACTATGTATGGTAGTATTTTTTCTAGCTTGGTGTTTTTGTGGTTTTATTTTACCTTTCAAGTATATTTTAGTTTTATATGGTCTGATACATGAGACTTTTCTGGTTTCTGGGTTTTATTTCATAGTTAGAAAATCATCTATTCTCTAATAAACTTTTAATTTTTCTTTTAGTTCACATACGGTTTTATATGTTTCATCTACTCTGAATTATTTCAGTTTAAGGGGTGATACAGCGGTGCAACAAATATTTTTTCCATAGTGACCATTGACCATACAGGTATTGTAAAACCACTTATTGAAAAATAAATTTTTGCCATTTATTTACAAAATGGCTTTTATCATATAATAAATTCACACACATGTATATTAATAGATAAGTATATCTATGCAACCTCTCTTAGATTTCATTCTATTTATATTTCCTTATTCATGTTTATTTACTATTATAGGAAGGCCCCCAAGTTACAAACATCTGAGTTACATACGACTCAAACTTCTAAACAGGTATGAGATTAATGTACCTGTTGTGATTTACATATAAATTCAACTTAAGAAAAAATCTAAAGAACCTATCTTATTTGTAACCCAGGGACTGCCTGTACTTTGTTTTAAAATCTCAAAAAAGTGCTTTCTTGTAGTATTGCACCTTTATTTTTCCATGTAACTTTGGATCTATTTTCTGTGTCTAAAATCAAGGTTCTGTTGACATTTTTATTGTGGTCTTATTAACAGAAATTTAGTACAAGAATGTGACATAGTTATGATACTGAATCCCCAACTAGAACAGCTTACAGAATGGCTTATTATTTAGAATAGTCTTTTATTTCCTTACCTCATCACAATCAAGAAGGTTACATATGTGTTAAATAATATTTTGTGAGACAATTCTCCTCCTGTTCTTGACCCTGCCCTTCCCTATCATCATATGACCAAACCTTCTATTTCATGGACTAAATGAAAATCAAGAAATTTTCAATTTTCAATTATAAACTTCTTACTTACCCAATCTGTACCAAAGCCTTCATGCATCACCTGTTATCTAAATTCAGCCTCTCTGGTCCGCAGAGCCACATACACATTGCTTTTGGCATCTACTATTTCCTCTAAAAAATTTAAGATCTGTTCTCTTCTTTCCACCTGCATCACCGTCATTACTGTCCAGAATATCAACATCCCTCTCCTGGCTAATTGAAATAACTTCTTAACTAATCTGCGTATTTTCTATTATGACAATTTTCCCTGTTTTCCACACATCCACTCACCAACTGTCATTGACAGTGTTCGATGGCACATTTGATTGTTATGCTCTTCAGAAAACCTTTCATTAGGTTCCCATTGCTTTTTGGATGAAGGACAAGGTCCTGACCATGGTTTACAGGAAGGAGATTTTATGTTCTGGCTTCTGTCTACCTGCCTGATTTTGCTGTAGTCTTTGTGACATGTGGTGGCCTCTCAAGGTAGCCAGGTCAGTTTCTGGAATCTTGAATCTACCATTCTTCTCTCTACCAATGCAACTTCACTCTTTTTTTTTTTTTTTTTTTTTTTTGCTTTTCTCTTTAACTGGAACTTTCTTATATCCACCCAGCCCCTAAAGTAAAGCTGGCTTTTACTATTTACCTGACTTAAAAGAGGCAGTGAAGTGCAGTAATTAAGAGTATAATCTTTCGAATCAGAATTTCAGGATTTGAATCCTGTGTCTACCACTCATATACTGTGTGATCTTAGGCATTTTGCTTAACTAATCTGAGCCTCAGTTTATAATTTAAGTAAAAATAGTGATAGGATCTACTTCACAAAGTTACGACAATTAAGAAGTATAAGAAATTGGCTTTTAATAAGCAGTCCATATTACCTCTTTTCTTATAACCAGTTTTTCCTCTTTCTTGAGAGCATTCTCAACAATACAGTTACCTCTTCAAGATACAAACATACTTCAAACTCACCAGGATCTATTCAATACCTATATGATAAAGAGAAAATTCCTTCCTTCTTTCACTCACCACATTTGGATGAGACCATTTTCTAAGCAAGTTACATATACAACGTACTGCCTTGAAGAACTTACGTTTCAGTTAGAAATACAGACCTACTCTTTATGTCTATCTGAAATTCTAAATGAGGATTTTAGGGGGCTGGTGAAGCAATAAAATAATGCCCCATGTGCCCTCATGGTTTATAGCAACATAAGTTATTTCCTTAGAGTAGTTAAGTTTTATGTGAGCTTGCTAATAGAAATAGAAATTTTCAAGGAGGACACTGGCTTGTAGATTTGGCTCGTAAGTCTTTGCTGTGGTTTTGAATACTTTCATAATTTTTCCTCTTCTTCTCCAGTTCCTCCTGTTGTTATTTATCTGTATTTTCTCAAAGATACCAGATTCTATGGACTCAAGGCCTTTGCATATGCTCTTGTCTCCATTGGACTGATTTATTTCACCTTCTTTTCTTAAATAACTCACTCTTATCCTTAGGCTTTAAGCCTGGATTTCTCTTCTGCAACCTCCTCAGTTGTATTAAATGTTCTGATTGCATAGTACCTACTTTTTCATAAACAGCATTGTAATTTCATCGCATCTTTGGTTGTGAAGCTCTGTGGACAAAAGTCCACCTTCTATTCTGTTTTATTTACTTAGTTCCACACACGTGCTTGGTGCTCAACAAACATTTGTTGAATGTAAATATGTATATATACGTATGTAAAAAAAATATATATACATAAATTTATAATAAAATGAAAATGCATTTAGTACATTTAAATCAGAATGCAAGTCTCTAACAAGTTGCCAAATAATACAGTATGTACCAAGAATTTAGGAAAGATGCCATCTCTTCTTAATCCATGCAATAGAGTATCTCTTTCCCAATAGAACAAAATCAAAAACAACTGATGTTGGAGAAATGGCTGGGATACGAACTGTCACTCTGAATTGAAACCTCTTCTGGAAAAACTCTGCTAGTCTTAGCAATACTGGAATTATTATTTTCATGTAACAAGGGAATACACACAGATATTCACATATCTATGTGTACACACATATATATGTGCATTTTCACATTTAAAATTGAAAATTTTAAAAAAATTAAAAAAATTAAAATTCTAGCAAGATTGAGAAAAATATCAGAAATCTATGTCCAAGCTAAGACAAAAAATTGCAAAAAAAAATGGTAAAAATCCGGGCGGCACCTGTGGCTCAAAGGAGTAGGGCGCTGGCCCCATTTCCCAAAGGTGGCGGATTCAAACCCAGACCTGGCCAAAAACTACAATAAAAAAAATAATGGAAAATATCCAAATGTCCATCAACTACTAAAATGGTAAACAACATGTATCCTATGTGTACAATAGAATATTCTTTAGACATGATAATGAATAGACTGTGAATGCATGCTATAACATGAATCAACATCAAAACCATTATTAAATAGCGAAAGAAACCAGACACAAAAGCCTATATATTAGAAGATTTCATTAATATAAAATTTTTAAAAAGGATAATTCTCTAAGACACAGAGAGCGGTATTTGCCTGGCACCAGGGGGCAGGGGTAGGATTGATTGTAGATGGACAAGAGGGGAATCTTTAGAGTGATGGAAATGTTTTAATGTTGTGGTGATAGTCACACAACTTCATAAATCTGCTAAAAGTCACTGAAATATAAATGTCAATGGGTGACTTTTATGGTATGTAAATTATACCTCTATAAAGCTCTCTACAAAAAGACTGAAAGGAACACATTCTAGTGCATTTTCTATTAGATTAAGAATTAGTACAGAGTTTTAGAGAAATTTTAGTACATGTATGTAAATATTTCAAAAGCCTTTAAATTATGTTCTCTTTAATATAGCAATTGCAATCCTGAGATTTTTTTCCTAAGAAAATAATTAAGAAATTACAGATGTACACAAAAGTTCAGATAAAATAATTTTTTAATTTATTTATTTTTATTGTTAAATCATAGCTGTGTACATTAAGATGCACCATAGATGTGACCCCACCCATTACCCTCCCTCTACCAAAACCTCCCCCCTCCCTTCCCCCTCCCTTCTCCTTCCTTCCCCTTCCTTGGCCCTTTCCCCGTATTCTTGTGCTATAGTTGGGTTATAGCCTTCATGTGAAAGCTATAATTTAGCTTCATGGTAGAGCTGAGTACATTGGATACTTTTTCTTCCATTCCTGAGATACTTTGCTAAGAAGAATATGTTCCAGCTCCATCCATGTAAACATGAAAGAGGTAAAGTCTCCATCTTTCTTTAAGGCTGCATAATATTCCATGGTATATATGTACCACAATTTGCTAGTCCATTCGTGGGTTGATGGGCACTTGGGCTTCTTTTCAAGATGGATTTTTTTTTTTTTTTTGGTAAAAACAAAAGTGGTCTTCACCTATAATTGTCTCAAAATTTCCATTTGGTATTAGGATACAGGTTTTGTTTTTAGAATGAGTATTAACAATAAAAAATTGAAATTGCCAACTGAAATGTTGGAATAAGACACAGATAATGTTGACTTGGAAAAATAACACGGAAACTCTTTGTGCTTTTGGAGAATCTAAGAGAACCAGCTAGACCTGCAGGCTGTGATTCAGAATCCCATAGCTGCGAAAGCCTAGAATCAGAAAGGGCATGTGTATCATTGAGTGGCGACACACCATATGCCCTAAAAGCATACTCACATACAAAGTGAAAATGCTAAGCATCTAAGTGACTTCACTTCCTGTCTGTCCCCCTAAATGAAGAAGCTTCCCTGATAAAGAAAATGCCTGGCAGCAGAGGTGGTGTCATAGATGTGGCAGGCAGAGGTGGGATGGTTATACCCTGATTGACGTGTTCTCTTCAAACCTCGTAATACAGGTGCATGGGCCAGTATGAAGTGAAATGATCAGGTGTGTAATACAGGAATGTCTATAGTGGCTTAACACATGAGAAAATTAAAATACAGCCTACCTTTTTCTTTTTTTTTTTTTTTTTTGTAGAGACAGAGTCTCACTGTACCGTCCTCAGGTAGAGTGCCGTGGCGTCACACGGCTCACAGCAACCTCTAACTCTTGGGCTTACTCGATTCTCTTGCCTCAGCCTCCCGAGCAGCTGGGACTACAGGCGCCCGCCACAACGCCCGGCTATTTTTCTGTTGCAGTTTGGCCGGGGCTGGGTTTGAACCCGCCACCCTCAGTATATGGGGCCGGCGCCCTACTCACTGAGCCACAGGCGCCGCCCTACAGCCTACCTTTTTCATTGTGACATGCCATTGCTCTTATTTCTACCAAGTTAGTCCTCCTTATTTTTTCTTTCTTAAACCCTCCCCACACACATTGATGGAGTCAGTTAAACATTCACTAACTCTGTTACCCTCACCTCTAAATGAAAGAGATGTGGTTTAAGTTTCAAAGATGCTTGCTGCTACATGAATAAGGGCAGCAGGCACTTGTCTCAGCAAAACAACAGCAGGTGAAACGCACATATTTATAGATGACCCTGCAGTATTTATAATGTGAAGCCGGAGTCTCTATGGTGGGGCTCTGTCTCTGTGTGACTGCGCCGTTGAGGTCAGTTCAAGACAGCTGACTGGTTTTCTATATGTGGCCTGGGGGACAGCTGTTACGTTTCTAGACTAGAACATTTAAAACAAGTCTTAGACCTGTTAAAATCTAATAATTAAAATGAGAAATGGCAGGACTGGGAGTATAAGATGCCAGAGTCCTGATGGTAGGGAAATATTTTCCAAAGAAATGATTTTGTGTCAGGTTGTAGCTATTAAAATGAAAATACTTAATTATTTTTGTGGCCTCAGTAACAAGCAGAACAAAAAAATCAATGGAATAAAGTTTATAATTTTGATTATGCAACTTTTTCCTTGAGCCGTACATTAGCAGAAAAGCAGATGAGCTCTGATTAGGCTTATAAATATAGAAATGTATTGATCACTCAAACAAAACTCCTTGAAGTGTTCCATGCATGAGGACAATGCATCATTAGAAAGAGAAAAAGAAGATGTAGCTTGTCTTTCCGGGTTCCAATTAAGTTTGTGTAGCTGACATCTCGATAAATTATGGAACTGTATTGACTTCTTTATGAACGATCCACAAACAAAAAGGGATTATGTTGAACAGCATTTAAAGAATGTACAGAGTCCTATTTTGATGTCAGTATATGGATATAGATTTTGTCAGTGTTACAGTCCAAAGCAGCCGAAAACAGTGGAATAGACATACTTGCGTGAAGGAATTGGTATTCTCAGCAAAGTTGTGACTGTTTTGGCTGCAACTAATTCTGACCCATTCACCTCACACCCCTCTCTGTTGCTTATATAATGAATGAGATGTTTTTACATTCTGAAGTTTCTATTCACCTCTGAGCATTCTCTCTCTACTCCAACAAGAAGTTGTTCCTGCTGAACATCATCTGAACATTCCAACATCCCTCAGGAATTTAGAAATATTCCTCCAACCTCCCTAATAGCTAGTGGGAAGATTTCCTTTCCCAAATATAGACCTTTGGCTTAGTTCCCTCTTTTCCCAGAGCAAATAAAGAACTATTGCCTGCCTCTTAGTGACCAAAAACCACACTTGTAATAAGATGAAATTTATATGAAACATATAGAAAGTATCAAAGAGGGTTAATCATGTTTAAATAGAGGAGCCTCCCTGTCTAGAAGGATTTTCATTAGGCTATCAATTATGTAAAATGCTTCAATTATTTCTTCGCAGCAAGAAAATTCCAGAAACACTTAAAAGTAGTCAACATTCATTCAGTAAGCTATAGAGCGGTCATATATATGTCTCCATTCTATTTTCAAGTCACTCAAGAATTTTTAAGAGCAGGCTCCTTCTTCCCCTCTTAGAGCAGGCATTTCATCCTGATCATTAGAGAAGTAACTCAGCCCAAAATAAACAAGGCTAGAACCAAAAGGGTTTATAGTGGAGACATCTCTATTTTAAAATATGAGCACGAAAATCTTACTCCTGTATCATGTTTCCAGGGTCACATGAGACATTTAATTGAATTACTACTTTATATCAGAACAGTATCTTAGAAGATTTAGAGAAAATAGTTCAAAAAATGTTGGGGAAGTGAAGATTATAATTACAGAATAATAAAACTAAGAGAAATATAAGATATTAAAAAGACATAGTTATCTCATTGTACACATTTGCCTTCTCAGTTAATAAAAACAAATTATTGTGAGTGCTGATCATGTCCTAGGTAGGTACCATGCTAAGGATTTTGCAAATATCCATTCAGCCACTTCAAAAATCACTGGACACATTTTTTTTTTTTTTTTTGTAGAGACAGAGTTTCACTTTATCACCTTCGGTAGAGTGCTGTAGAGTCACAGCTCACAGTAACCTCCAGGTCTTGGGCTTAGGTGATTCTCTTGCCTCAGCATTCCTAGTAGCTGGGACTACAGGCGCCCACCACAATGCCCGGCTATTTTTTTGTTGCAGTTTGGCCGAGGCTGGGTTTGAACCTACCATCCTTGGTATATGGGGCTGGCACCCTGCCCACTGAGCCACAGGTACCACCCTGAAAACTGTTGTTTTATTTTTATTTTATTTTTTATTAAGTCAAATACACATAGATCATGAACACATTTATGTATATGTGGGGTCATTCCCGTTTTATGAACGAGGAGATGAAGACCTAAATTATTAAGCCACAGCTTGAAAGTGGCAGAACTCAGAATCAAGTCCTGGCCTAGCAACCTCTTAAACACTGTCAATGTACCACAATACCACATTTCTCATGCAAAACAAGAGGAACTTTCTATTTGTCAGATTATTCCAAGCAATTACAATAACCAAGGTCACTCATCTACTTAATGGCAAAGCATGAAGTAAAACTATTAATAGAATCCCAGACTCATAACCACTGATACATTTTTACTACATAAAATATATTAAACTTGTGTACATGATTATACTGTGTACTATAGTATATCATCTTTAAGTGACTATAACTCTATAAATTATTACATAAAACAATAAAAGCATATTAATACTTTATATTTTAAGAGTAAAATTTCCAATTTTTGCCTGCTGTTGCTAAAAGGTTCCTCGGAAACAACTCTTTTATATAGTCCACCAAAGGTATTTTGGAAAACCCTTAGGGACTTGCTCAATGAGAAATGAGTCATTCATGCCTTCGAGTGGTTTACTTTGGTTGAATAATTATTTACTCTCCTTTTACTATCTACCTGGAAAGCATGAGAATGTATTAGTCATCATTAATTGTTGAATTTATTTTTGATTGCATAGTGAAGGGATTCAGGAAGAGACAGAAAATAATAAAATCTAGAAAAAGGAAAAAGAAAGATTTTGTCAACCTCTTTTGAACTTTTTCTTCTAAATTTCAATGTGCTACTTCTTATTTGTGTTGGCCTTAGACTTTGGATAAGTATTTTCTCAGAAATTTTGTGTATTAAATGATAATAGATTTTTGAACAAGCAATCTTAGATCTATGCATAAAGTGCAAGATATATTTTCCATGTAATATTTGACAGATATTAAGCAATCTATGTAACATATAGGTAAACATAAAATATTAACTATAAACATACTATTAATCTTATGGGCTATGAAAATATCAATACTATAGATATCTATTGTCTGTTTTTTCCCAATTTTATTCCTAACTTCCCTCCCAGGACTGACCACTACTCTGAATTTTGGGCTTATCATTCATTCCTTGGTTGTTTAATAGTTCTGTTGCACACCGAGGTGGTATACAATATGTTGCTTAGTTTTCTTGTTTTTAAGCATTATCTACTATCCATTGTGTTTTCCCCATTATATTTCTCAGATTCATCCTTGTTGCTTTATGTAGTTGTAATTCATTTTCCCATTCATTCATACTGTTCTACTGTGATTACTCCAAATCGTATTTACCCTTACCCTTGTTAATGCATTATTTCTAGTTTTTTCATGACTATGAACAATACTGTTCTCATCATTATATATTTCCTGGTTACATATGCAAAATTTTCTCTAAAATAGTGTTTATACTATTTATATCAAGAGAAAAATTTTAGGCTATGGCCTGGAGAAAAAAAAAAATATATATATATATATATGCACATATAAAGTCTTTTTACCCATGGATGTGGTGTATCACTCCACTTCTTTAAGTCTTTTTAGTATCTTTCAATAAATTCTCTGACTTTTTTCCATGGGCACCATTAGTTTCATCCAGTCTTTCTATTCTCTTGATATTATAAGTAGAAGATGGACCTTCTGATTTGCCTCTTGGTTCACTTTTTTTTAAACCATGTTTATCTTTCTCTTTATTATTTTTTTAAGTTTAGAATATTACAGGGGTACGAACATTTTGATTATGAATTGCTTTTGTTCAGTTTGAGTCTAAATTGTAAGTTTCCCCCCCACTCAGATAGTGGGCACTGTACCCATAAGACAGGAACAATGAGAGATTGAAAAAAAAGCCATTTAAGGTCAAGGTATTGGGCAGCTGATGTGGCTAAGGGAATGGGGCGCCACCTAAGAAAGAGCCTAAGGTCTCACGTGAGTCCCTGTAACCTCCCACATAGACAGAGGCACAAAAGATAGGAAGTGTAGTCATCTGATTTGCCAAATTGGCCTTATTAGGATAAGTTTTTTATGACTTAGCCATTCTTTCCCCAGACATACATTCCATAGAAGTTCTCACCCATGTGTGAAGGCAACAATGTTTACAATGGTCAGAAGTTGGAGGCAATTTGTATGTCATCACCAGAAAACATGAGTAAATGTGAGTTAAGTGTATATACTGTCGTGAATCTTTCAGTGATTCATCAATCTTCTATGAAATATGTGTTTTACACTTTCTCCAAATCTGTGGCTTATATTTCCCAACAGTGTGTACACTTGAGAGTGTGCACTTTTAATTTTGAGGAATGCATTTTATCTAATTGTTTCTTTTATGGCTTGCACTTTTATCATAACTAAGAAATGTTTTGTTGCTACTGGTATTTTCCTCTGTTTGTTTCTATATATTTTACATATTAAGAACTTAAATTTGTGCCTGTGATCCATTTGGATTAATTTTTGTGAATGGTATTAGGTACGAATCAAACTAAAGATTTTCGAAATGAATATGCAATTGTTCAGTGTCATGCTGAAAACAGTATCTTCATTCAATTAACTTGCATGTATACATGTATTTGTGAGCATATTTCTCTATTTGATTTTTTTATGGGATACAATGTGTTAGTTTTATATACCATTTGAAATATTTTCATCGAGCTAGTTAACATATTATTTCATTTATTGATGGATCAATCTACAACTGTCCATCTCCACATTCAAACTCTATATGTTCATTTAAATTTATTGATTACTATACCTTTATAGTAATTGTTGGACATGAATTATATGAGTACTCCAACTTTATTCTTTTCGAAATGGTTTTTCTTATAATATATCTTTGGATTTTCGGTATAAATTTAAGAATCAGATCTCAAATATTCCTATAATTTTGGCTGAAATGTTATTGAAACTGAAGATTAATAAATATAAAGAGAACTAACCTAATAATATTGAGTCTTCTGATCCATGGATATGAGTCAATTTCTTCACTCACTTGATTTTTCTCAATAATCTTTCATAGTTACCAATGTATAGGTCTTAGATATATTTTGTTAAATTAGTCTCTAATTATTTTATGCCTTTTGTTAAAATAAGCATTACTAATATTTGGTTTCAAAATGTAAAGTTACATATTTTATTTAGTAGTATATTGAAATGCAATTGATATTTTTATCTTGACTTATATCCTTCTTTTGCTGTATTTATGTTTTAGTCCACGTGGCTTTTCTTTAAATTTCTTAGGATTTTTTTATACAGGGGATACATTGCCGAATATGGTCACTTGTGTTTCTTCTTTCCAAACTGTACGCCCTATATTCATTTTCTTATCTAATTGAATTTCCTAAAACCTCAAGTATATGTTTAATAAGAAACATTAAGATTGAAATCCTTTTTTATTTTCATGGAGGTAAAGAATTATATCTTTCACACAATAAAATTTCTCATAGGTGATGTATATTAGTTTTATGAAACTTGTTTTACTGAGAATTTTTATCATGAATGTGTTTTAATTTTATTAAATTCTTTTTCTGCATCTATTGAAATGATTGCATGTTTTTATAGTTTGTTGCAGTCTGTATTTGTTGGTGAATCACACTAATTGATTTAAAAGTATAGAAAGATATTTGCATTCCTGGGTAAATCCAAAGTGTATTGTGTTTATATATTGCTGGACTTGATTTGACAATATTTTGTTAAAGATTTTGAGATTATGTTAGTAAGATTATGGTCTATAATTTTCTTTTTTGTAATGTCTTTGTTCTTGCATTGGGATAATGTGGTCTTATAAAATGTGATGGGAAGCATTACAAGATCTTCTATGTTTTAGGAGAGTTTGTACATAATGGGTCCTATTAATTCTTTTTTTTGAGACAGAGTCTCACTTTGTCACCCTCGGTAGAGTGCTGTGGCATCACAGCTCACAGAAACATCCAGCTCTTGGGTTTAGGTGATTCTCTTGCCTCAGCCTCCAGAGTATCTGGGACTACATGCATCCACCACAATGCCTGGCTATTTTATGGTTGTTGTTGCAATTTGGCTGGGGCTGGGTTTGAACCCGCCCCCCTCAGTATATGGGGCCAGCGCCCTACTCACTGAGCTACAGGTGCCGCCCAGGTCTTATTAATTCTTGAAATATTTGAATGAATTTACCATAAAGGGATCTGGACTTGTAGTTTTATTTTTTGAGAACTACATTTTCAATTCCTTAATATTAGCCTGTTCAGGTTATACATTTCTTACTGAATAAGGCTTGGTAATTTATTTCTGTTATGAAATTGTCCTTTCTAGTATGAATATAGCATGATAAAGTTGCTTTCATTACATCATTTTTTAAATGCCTATAGGAGATGCAGTGCTGTACTCTTTTCTGATATTGGTAAGTTATGTTTTTCTTGGTCAGTATCAAGAAATACCTAGAATTGTATCAATTTCATCAGTTTTTAAAAAATTCTGATTTGATTGTTTTCTCCTTATGTTTTGTCTTTTCTGCTTTATTAATTTTTACTCTTCATTGTATCCTTTCTCCTATTCTCTTTGAGATTTTTTTCTTGTCTATCCTGTTTATTATATGAGAAGCTAATGTCATGATTTAAAACCTATCTAATTTTATAATTTTATAACATAAACATTTAATGCTATAAATTTCTTTCAAAACATGGCTTTAGCTATAGCCTATAAATTTTGATATGTCATTTTAATTTTCATTAAGTTCAAGATATTGCCTAATTTCAATTTCTTTGAACTCTGGACAACATAGAAATGTGTTGCTTATGGTTACTTGAGAATATTCCATATATAATGTTGTAATTTATGTATGTAACTTAATTCTGTTATGGCCAGATAATACATTTCTTATGATTTTAGTTCTTTTAAATTCATCATGATTTGCTCTGTGCCTCAAATTATGGTCTCTCTTGGTACATGTTTTATGTCTACTTAAAAATAATCTGCATTCTTCTGTTGCTGAGTTGAAAGTTCTTTAAATATCAATTAGTTAATTTTAAACCCTGATAAATTTTTTTGTTTGGAAGTATAATTTTCTGTTATTTATATTGTCAGTGCAGTTTTCTTTTCATTGTTGTTTTAATGGTATATATTTCTATCTTTGACTTTCACTGTCATTATCTTTACATATGTATTTTATAAATAGCATATAATAGGGTATGGCTTTGTTATCCCAACTGATTATCTTTCCATTAGTGTTTGGGCCAATTTTATTCAAAGCAATTATTGATATGGTTGGGTTTATATCTTCTTACTTTTTATTTTCAATTTTTTTCTTCTGGTCTTTGTTCTGATTTCCCTTTTCCTATTCCTTCATGGGATTAAGTGTTTTCATTTTACCATTTTATTTACGTTAATGGTTTATTAGTTAACTTTTTGGTAGTTATTGCTCTAGGATTTCTAAAATATATATTTAGTTTCTCATGGTCTACCTTCGAATAGAATTATATAACTTTACACATAGTGTAAGTCAGGGGTTCTCAAACTACAGCCCACAGGCCACATGAGGTGTTATGATTGTATTTGTTCCTTTTTTTTTTTTTCTAACTTCAAAATAAGATATGTGCTGTGTGCATAGGAATTTGTTCATAGTTTTTTTTTTTTTAAACTATATTCCAGCCCTCCAACGGTCTGAGGGACAGTGAACTGGCCCCCTGTTTAAAAAGTTTGAGGACCTCTGCTACTAAGCACAGACTCAACTTCCATTTTCTCTTTTGCCTTTCCTTGTGCTCTTTATGGCACATATTTTACTTTTGCATATATAATAACCCCTCATATCTGTTATTAATTTGGTATACACATTTGCCTTTTAAAGAAATTTAAAATCAGAAAAATATGGTCTATATATTTTCTCACGTTTTGACTATGCTTATCTATCTTCATTTTTTATGTTGTTATAAATTATCATGATTTATAGTTTCTGAATTTCTCAAATATGTAATTTATTGACTTCCTTTAAAGTTCCTAGCCATTAATTTTTCAAATACTTATTCAAGTCTATTCTCCCTTTACACCCATCCCCTCAAAGTAAGGATTGCAATTATATAGATGTCAGATGATTTAGTAATGGTCTTAGACATTCTTTTTTTTCTCTTTGTTTTTTACTTTTTTACTATTTATATTGTTTGGAAAATTTCAACCAAAATACATTCCAATTCACTGATAACCTTCTCTTATGCAAATAAGCCTGTTGAGGAAAAATTTTCACTTTGATATCATACTTTTTAGTTTGACATTTCATTTGACCTCCTTTATAGATCTGTAGATTTGACCTCTTTATAGATCTCTAATAAAATTCTCCATATGTTCATCCATGCTGGTCTTTTCTCCCCTAAATTCATGAACATATTTTTTATAGTTATTTTAAAGTCATAGTCAAGTTGTTTTAACATATATACCATCTCTGAGTCTGGTTCGATTGACTGATTTATCTCTTGATAGTGAATCCTTTCTTCCTCATCTGTGTCCCTTGAAATTATATTTTATTAAATTTTAGATATTGTAAGCAGAAGAACAGTAGAGACTAAGCTAAACAGTATTCACTCTTGAAAATTGACATGCCTCTCTTTCTGTCAAGTGGTATTGGGGATTGAGGCCTTTAGTCGTTGGTGTCTGTGCACCTGAGACTCAGAGAGGGGGGAGGGAATCCATTGGCAGCATTTTTGTCCTCCCTTCAAAGCAACAAAACTCCCTATTACATGTCCTGTTGACAGTCTTGTGAATCAGGTTGATTTCATACTTTTTTCCCAGTGGCAACAATATCTTGCTTTGTATTTGTGTAGGATGCTTAAAGCAAGAGAGTTCTTAATTATTCCTTTAGCAGCAGCCATCTTTTGCCTGGGGGAGGAAGAAGGGAGATTTTTTCCTTGGGAGACAGATAACTTTTATTTTCTTTATTCTGTAGTAGCAGTTCGTTTTTTTTCTGGGATCAGTAAGGTGGAAAGTTTCCTGCCCCATACCTAGAGGAAAACAGCTTTTGCTTCGAAGGAGAGAAGAGTTCCGACACTTGTGAGTTTCATGCCTGTTCCACAGAGGCAGCTGTTCATCCCCTCCATGCTTTCCTCACTAAGGGATGTGCCTTGTCAGGGCAACACAGTTTGTGAGCCTTGCCTCTTTGGGGGAAGTTTGTCACCCTTTGAAATTCATTTTATTTCTTTGCCTTAACACCTTAGCTCTCTGAAAGCCTGAAAAGCAACTAGACAAATAAATAAGAACTTCTGCATCTTAGATTTTCTTTGCTCTTTCTTTTTTTTTTTTAATTTTGGGGTTCAGAGCAACATTATCTCCTGGTTTTCTACAGTCTAAGCAGAAGTAACCTCTAGATGGGTCTTTAAGAATAATCCTTAATGAAAAAGATGGGAACTACAATGAGTACGTAAAATAATGCCATTAAGTAAATTAAAATATTTATGCAAGATACAATTTGCATTTGGTAAAAGCATAATCAAATAAACTAAAACCCATTAAATACATTAAAATTGTTGCCTGAGGATGAAGGAAAGGGAAGTGGTACATAGGAATATAAATGAAGGAATTAAAGATGAAGGAATAAAGCGAGAGAGGAAACTTTCATTAGACAAAGTTGATTATGTGCAATAAACTGAAGAATCTGATAAAGTTAGTCCTTTGTACCTGAAATCCAGAAGGTATTGATAAACAAACAGCCAAACACAAAATAGATTGGATAATATGGCATTATCTTGTTTCAGTTTTATTGCAATAAGTTGGTGCTGTGCATGTATATTATCTTTGTTTACATCAGAATATGTTGCTTGTAAAACTACTTTTTAAATTTTATTTAATAATAACATTAAATGTCTCACAAAATATAAAATTTTACTCATTGCATTATTGAAAATGTTTTCTATATGAGTACTTGCAGCTCATGGGAGGATAAAGTGTAATAATTTATACAAATCTGATTAACCTAACAGAGCACGTATATTACTATATTTTGCAGGAAAAGTAAAATAAAATACTCAGAACATATGTCATGTAGGAAATATTGTATATATACATGAATATAATGTTTACTTATTTTCTAGGAATAATTCTAGTTCTATTTATCTATCTGAGAAATAGATAGACTCAGTGATTTGTCTGGGCTTTGAAAAATTTGTATTTTGGGCGGCGCTTGTGGCTCAGTGAGTAGGGCGCCGGTCCCATATGCCGGAGGTGGCGGGTTCAAACCCAGCCCCGGCCAAAAACCACAAAAAAAAAAAAAAAAAGAAAAATTTGTATTTCATTGGGTCAGCTGTTATGGCAATTTTTAGCCTCACTTTCTCATCAGACTTATGATGTGATTTGATTTTAAGGTCACTTCCAAATCTTTTAAATATACTAAACCCAGAAGGAGAATATGTAGCTATACCTGAAGAATTTGGGGTAAGATTCCGGGAGAGGATAGCCTAAGAAAGGGCACCAAGCTACCAGAAAAAAAGAAAAACATTTGTAGGTTAAAATTCATCTAGCTAGTTAAAAAGAAAAAACAAAAAAACAAAAATACTAGTAGAATAGTGAAAGAATGTGGAGCAACTTCTCTGATGACCTCCATAGATAAAGTCTTCAATAGCATTAAATGAAATCTTAATTCCACTTCCTTGTGGCTGGACGTACACCTCTGTGTGAATCTTGTTGGCTCTGCAGATTTAGAAAATTGAGAGATCTGCCTCAAAACCACGATGAGTATTCAGAATAGGATTTACATTCCACTCCAACTTAGCTCGGCATTTCCCCAAAGCAGAGGCCAAAAATAAGGATTTATCCATAGGTGGTTTATTTGGAAAATGGTGAGAGTTCAATTCAGGGAGCCTCACTGAAGCACCTGAACAAGTAGATGGACAAGAAGAGTTTGCACAAGGTTTGTTAGGAGACTGCCCACCGAGCATGTCCTCTGATGTTCAATCTCCTAAGTCTTTCTACGAGTAAGTAGAATGTATCTCACATTGTCCACAAAAATATCTCTAAGGAAAAATATGTGTTACCTTTTTTTGGGATGGCTGCCCTTGGTGGGTGAGCAAGTAATATATCATATTTCTGAGCTGTATACATTCTCTCACTCTAGATCAGGGACTCAGAAACACCCTGGAAGAAAACAAAACTCACAGGGAACATGTTTGAGTCAAGGTACTATCAATACAAACTAAGCCCAGTTCTGCCTGAACTAGCCACAGACTCAGATGACTCTGAAAGGATAATGTGGGGCAGAGTAGGAGAGGGTCTGATATACCTGAAGCCTTGGCCAGGCAAGAGATTAAATTGCCTCCCTCTGAGATGCACAGGGTAGTTAGTTCTCCTGTGTGATCCGTAGAATAATTTGCTGCTTATCTTCTCCTAGCTAGACTTAAGACTCCACTTACGTCTTATAGCCATCAGCTGGGTCTCTGCCTAATCTTTCATTATACTCAAGGATCTATCAGGGTAGTTGGGATGGAGCATTTTTCTAAACTGTATTTCTATTTCATATAAAAACTAATATACAGTCTAGGGTGTAGGTTTAGATAAGGCAACAGTAATTCTCAGAAGTAAGTACTCTGTGAACTAAGAAACAATTGTTTTTATTCTTAGACACTCAAGAAATCGTTTTTCCCTGAAGTTTCCTTTGCCCTCCTTGCTCTGTTGGGGGCCAGGGTGGGGTGGGGGTGGGAGTTGGTTCTCTGCATTTAAAGAGCTTCCCAAGTAAGTGCAAATGTTGCCTCATTCGAAGTTTGCTTTGTCAAAGTTCCCATAAACCCAAATCCATATCATCTTCATAGTAGAAAATTCAACATGTTGGTTTCAGCTATTCAGAATAAAAGCTTGAAAATTTCTAGCTGTTTTGTTCCCACCTTGCTTGTCTTCATAATACAAAAGCAATGTAAAGAAGTAAACCATTTATTTGCTCTGCAATCAAGATAACTCTTTGACAATAGTATTAGTTATCAAAGTCTTTTCCAGGGCGGCGCCTGTGGCTCAGTCGGTAAGGGGCCGGCCCCATATACCGAGGGTGGCGGTTTCAAACCCAGCCTCAAACCCAGCCCTGGCCAAACTGCAACCAAAAATAGCCGGGCGTTGTGGCGGGCGCCTGTGGTCCCAGCTACTCGGGAGGCTGAGGCAAGAGAATCACTTAAGCCCAGGAGTTGGAGGTTGCTGTGAGCTGTGTGAGGCCACAGCACTCTACAGAGGGCCATAAAAGTGAGACTCTGACTCTACAAAAAAAAAACAAAAGACAACAAAGTCTTTTCCTCTCTAAGAAAAAGACAAATTAATGAATGAAATGGAAACCATTGGAGTTTCCACAAAAGTATTTTTTAAAATTAGTGTTTTATTCATTTTGTTATGTTTAGAAAAGTGAAATAAAAAGGCCCTTTAGAAAGGGAAATGAGATAGGATCTCATTTAGAAGGTTTAGAGACACACTTATAAGAAAAAGAAAAGAAATTTGGGGTGGGGGTGAGGATAACAACAAAAAAAAAGAAATACATTTCACATAAGAGAGATGTCAGTAGGTGACTCTGAGGAAACTGGTATTAGAGATACCAGTTTGCAAAATCTATTTGCAATGGTAATGGAGGGAAGTGGAGAAAGCAGACTGAGAAGTTAAATTTGGATCCCATGACCCTGAGAAAAATAGATGAAATCTTGGTGAAAACCTCAAATATGTTTTTTTTAAATTAATTAATTAATTAATTAATTTTTGAGAGAGAGTCTCACTTTGTCACCCTAAGTAGAGTGCTGTGGCGTCACAGTTTACAGCAAACGCAAACCCCTGGGCTTAAGCGATTCTCAGGTAGCTGGGACTACAGGTGCCTGCCACCATGCCCAGCTATTTATAGAGAAGCAGTCTTGCTCTGGCTCAGCTGGTTTCGAACCTGTGAATTCAGGAAAAATCCATCTGCCTTGGCCTCCTTAAATACGCTTTTAATAGTAAAACAGTTACAATCCCAACTTCTAACCCAGGGTTTAAAAAGTACTTGAAAAGTCTAACTCAAAACATCAAAAATAGTATATGCCATACATCCACGTTGTTCTTAGAGTGCAATTTTATGTTTCTCTTGGACCTTATGCTGCTATAAACATTTTTGCTTTCTTTCATAATTATTTACTTGACACAGTTTTCTCTCAGTATGAAATCAAATATAATTTCATTACTTTTTGATAGACCTTTATCAAATGATGATGCTGTGAACTAATCAACAAAAGGGAAAGCTGACATTTAAAATAGCCATCCACCTTTTGGCATTATCTACTGTGAAATTCACATAAGTAAATACTCAACGAGTACTTGCCTTCCACTGTTCTTGCTCAGTCACCCAGGACAGGAAACCCGTCTCCGGGAGCTGACACCACTGCTGTTGAGGGCTGTGGCCTGTGGCCTGTAGCTTCTCACACAAGAACGTGCTCAGCATAACCACAACTTTTCCAACCCAAACTATTTCCAACTTTCTCTTTTGAAAATCAAAAATGCATTTTCCGATAGCAACAATATTGCAAACTAAGGAAAGCCCCAGACATACTTGTCAAAATAGTTTTAGTACACATTTAACAACTAGAATATTAATTGGGACAGAGTTCTTGCTGAGTCTTGAATTGGCTTTGGGAATGGGGTACGGGGAAAGACATTCAGTCAAGCAGAAAAAAGAGGAAGAGATATTCTCCCTATTATTAGGGAGAATTAGGCTTCATCACAGGGAAATGTTAGGATAAGACATTTGAAATAAAGATGAAGCATCTTTCCTGACTTTTCCGTTCAGAGCCCATGCTCTACACCTCCCCCAGTTGGCATCCCAGATAGACGTTAAGAGGGAAGACATCAGACACAGTCTAATTGGTTTGGACTGATATATTGCCTCTTTAATTCTGTCAAAGGTTAAGAAGGAATATTTATTAATCAAAAAATCTGTAACTAGCTTGCATGGACGGCCATATCAGTTCTCATTTCTATGATATTCCTTCCCTGGGCAATTTTTCTCTTTGATAAACTCCTTGTTAAGGGCAAAGTTCAAATGTCACCTCACCTAGCACAATATCCAAATTTTCCGAGCTCCCAAACCATTTGGTTATAATTTGATTAAGCCAGTGCTTTTTATATTTTATGAAAAAAGGAAAAAAGGGGGTGAAGAAGTAAAAGAAGAGAAAAAGATAAAAAAAGAGATAAGAGGAGGAGGAAAGAAGAAAGGAAGAAGAAAACATTTTCCCTTCTCTTGCCCTCCGTGATTTCACAGGATTATAACCCATATCCAACAATATTATTGATATTTGGAATTTGTAATGAATTTTATATTTTCCAAAAATAATGGTATTCAATTCCTAGCATGTCTTTTTAAAATATTAATTTCAACCTAATGCCTATTTTTGATTATATACATAAACAAATTATTCCCAACAAGAAAGTATTTTCTCTGAATTTATTCTCTTCATACTTTGCATCCAATTTACTTGTTTTCTTTTAAAATATTTTACAGTATCTGTGGCTTTATGTTTGGAAGGAGCAGCTGAGGAATGGTCTGAGCACAGGTTCAGAATTCCCACTCCTCCGCATTTCTTTAAGGTTTACTTATTCTAGAAATGAACATTCTGGCTTATGTGATGCAGAGATGACATTTCTTAAAGAAATTCTATTCCACACTTCCCCAGTTTTAAAATGTTCCTTTTCACAAATTATTGGAATTATTTCTTTATCTGACCTCTTTCAGAAGCCCATGAACTTCTAGAGGGTAAAGGTATTTTTATCATCTTTGCACTCTGCAGTCGTTAGCGAAGATCTTAGTGTAAGACAGGTGTTCAATAAATATTGAATGACTGAATGGAAATTTTCCAAATATTCTGCTTTCTGTAGAATCTTTTCATCCCTTACTTTTGACTACACAAATCTTCTAATAGTTTCTATTCTTGAATTATTAATTCAATTAAACATTATCTCCCTTAAGGCCACAAAGAGGGCCTCTTTTCCCAACTACAAGGTCAGCCAGAGAAATCACTTCTCTAATAGCTATAAGAGAAGGATGTTTCTCTGTCCTACTAACCTCACTGTTTATTATGCAGACATGTTCCTAAATAGATGCTGTTTGTGATTTAGTGATATTTATCTTAATTGCTTCAAGGGAACTCAAAATACTCCTAATAAAGAATCTTTATTAAAATTAAAAAAAAATCAAAATCATGTCTCTACCCAGGAGACAGTTTATTTACAGTTTATATAGCGGGATCTTTTGTTTTATGCTATTTTGTGTGGTTTTTTTAGCACTAGATATACTTACGGTTCAATTAACACCTTCATAAAATATTTTCCTATTGTAATCAACAGTCTACATTACAGATACAAAGAGTTTTTCCATGAGACTTGATAAACTGAATATGAACTTCTCAGAATTATTTTATTTTATATTTATCTGAGGCTTCCTATCTTTCATAAAACATATCATCCTGTGTAGCTCAATGGATAAAACCAGGAACCCCAGAAAAGAAGCTTTGGGGTTTGAGATTACAAAGTAAAGAATATTGGTTTTCTAAATTTCATCGAACTTTCTGGGCTGGCAGAAAAATCAGTCTCCCTTTGCCAGAGATGAGGGGCCGCATTGCCCAGCATTCTGGAAAGGCCCTGCCTGAGGCCCAGTGCTCAGAAGTCAGTGTTTATTCTCTTCAAGATTCTCCCTGTGTTAGTCTTTTTTGCATTTCTATAAAGAAGGACTCAGGCAAGGATATTTATAAAGAAAAGAGATTTATTTGGTTCACAGTTCTGCAGGCTGTACATGGCTCTAGCGTCTGCCTCTGATGAGAACCCTCAGAATTTCAAATCAAGGGAGAAGGCAAAGGGGGAGCAGGCGGCTGTCCTGCGCATCAGGAGTGTGAGATCTCGCTCATCTCCGCAGAGAGCACCAAGCCCTTCAGGAGAGGAATTCAAGATCCAGAGAACTCATACTTGGCCCTGCCCCTGACACTGGCGATGAAATTTCAACATGAGATTTGGAGGAACCAGATATCCAAACTGTATCACTCACCCACCATCTTCATGGCTTCTCGTTGGATATGCAGAGTCCACTTTTTGCAAAGTCCATTCACTGAAGTGCAGTCCATGGTTGGAGAAGATAGATCACACCCAGAAGGAAATGCAGGAGTTGGCTAATCAACACTACGGGTCCTAGGAAATTGTATATACAAAGGGTGCGTGCAGTGTACTGCAGACTTACACTGTTTCTCACAGTGTGGGCTGGGGCCAACATCATGACATCACCTACAAAGGTGCCAGGAGTGTGACTGTTTCATCCAACCCCAGAACTACTGAATCAGAAACTCTAGGCAGTGAATCCCAATAATCTGTTCGATGACAAACACTTCAGATAATGCCCACAATTTGAGCATGTTTCTCTTACGTGACACTTCACGCCCTTGCAGCCTTACTGTGCTGCATTCCAGCCCCGCTGTGACCCACCTGCTCTGCGCTACCTCCAGCAGGCTCAGTCTGACGTGTCCGCTCATGCCCGTGCTCTGCTCCTCTCATCTCTGACCCTCATTCTACTTTTTGAATAGCAAGGACACAAAATGCGAGGGGATTCAGTTCATATAATCTAAATATGCGAGGGGACCAAGCACATATAATCTAAAAGTACAGGGAATTCCTGATTTCCCCACAGATGATCTTCGACATCAGGGAAATAAGAATTATATTTCTTATTTGAGATGCATACATTCATCTCACTTTTCTCCTCTGGGTAGACTGTTAGTAGATGCAGTTTATACAGTTTCTTAGAGAGCAGTTCCATGAGATCTAGCAATCAGTAGCCACCAATTCACTAACCCCTTCTTGTAACATACTCTACTTCTTTCCTCTGTTTCTCACCTTCTACCCCTCAGGTGTCAGCTCTGGGATGGCAATGGTAATTTCTAAGACAGTAATAGCACATAAGCCTTTGCCTCAAGTTCTAATTTCTGTGGGAAATTGGCTCAGAAAAGTACATGACATTCACTGCAGTATCATTTCAATTGCTCTCTACATAGAAAACAATATTCAAAATTCATATTTTTAAAAAGCATTATAATAAAAAATTGTTGCATTTAACATATTAAATTACAAAGCAAATGCCTGATAGCAAACTAATATATTCAAAGTATTGAATATTTGCATTTAATTTCCTATTTGTTATTGTTAGGCAACTCTAACAGCTACTTGATGAGAGAGTAGCTGAAGAGAGTAGTAGAAGTAGATGAGATGTTATTATAGTTTGCACACTATTTTCTCCTTTTACATACATTTCCACAGAACTGAATAGAATTATACTTTTTCTTTTTCTTTCTTTTTTTTTTTTTTATTAAATCATAGTTGTGTACATTAATGCAATCATGGGGCACCATACACTGGTGTTATAGACCATTTGACATATTTTCATCACACTGGTTGACATAATCTTCCGGGCATTTTCTTAGTTATTGTGTTAAGACATTTATATTCTACGTTTACTAAGTTTCACATGTACTCTTGTAAGATGCACCGTAGGTGTGATCCCACCAACCACCCTCCCTCTACCCATTCTCCCCCTTCCTTCCCCTCCCTCTGCCCCTTCTTCATATTCTTAGATTATAACTGGGTTATAGCTTTCATATGAAAGCCATAAATTAGTTTCATAGTAGGGCTGAGTACTCAGAATTATACTTTTTCAATAGAATCATAAACTTCTGCACACTCTTTAGTAATAAGGAACACATTCATTGAGCCCTGGATTTACCTTTCTTGTAAGTGAACCGATTTTAATGCTGCTCTTTTCGATTTTCCTTTTTAGGAATTATTCACTTTGCAAATAGGAAATGCAGAGTATACATCTCAATTTCTCTTTTTAATTCTCAGTGGCTTTCCACAGAAATTGAGTTTCAATGTGATCAAATGCCCCCTAGGATAGAGCCATGCTAACGCTCAGTCATTCCTCTGTTGTCTGAAAAAGCCATTGTGGTTCCCTCAGTGCTGAAATCATTGTAAGGGAATGCCAGCTGCCCTGGAGAGAAAGATATCTGAGACCAGGACATCTATTGTGTTGTGATTTGGGAAAAAGCCCTAAAGTGAAATGTCCCCTTCACCTGCTCATGATGATGTTTTAAATTTTCCATGAAGGATCCCTTCCTTCAATGTAAGGTTTGGTTGGTAGGAAGCTAGTGTCAACATTCTCATTATCCCTGGGAAGAAGAATACAACCATTTATGCTCTGTTTTGAATTTGCTCACATATTAAGAGATGCCAATACCCTGAGATATAGGGTAGGTTAGATAAATGTGGAGGGAGAATAAAGATGGATAAAAAGTTTTAAGTTTAAGTAAAACATCCAATGTTTTGAATATCCAAAGCATCTTTGAGTGGAAAAAAGATTTCTTAACTCTTTTCAATATTGTATTGTCAGGGCTGGTAGGCAGTGGCATCATCATAACTCATAGCATCCTCAAACTCCTGGGCCTCAGCCTCTGAGCACTTGGGCCTACAGGAGGATGCCTCATGCTCCATTTATTTTTTCTCTACCTACAAATTATAGAGACAGGGTCTCACTCCTGGCATCCAGCCTTGGCCTACCAATGTGTAGGGTTATAGGAATGGGACAACATATTGGGCCTTATCTGCCGCTGCACTTTTGTTAGATATAGCCAATTTGCTCTCCATAAATCTTATGCAAATTACATGCCCATCCGTGATGTAGCATAGTAACTGTCTCCTCATAGCTTTGCCAACAGGAAGTATTCTTCAGTATTTGGCTTTTTGCCAATCTAATATATGAAAAATGGGATAATTTATCTTATTATGACTGATGATTGAACATCTTTAAATATGTGTAAAAGCCATTTATACTTTCTTTTCTACACTGTGTTCTTTGCCAAATTTTTCAATTTGATTCATGTATCCTATTCAGTAAATATGTATATGTGGCAAATAGTGTTCTATATATTTATGATGTGACAAGTGTATAGATGAAATATAAATTGCAAGTCTACTTATGTCTATGTGTTTTGACTTTGCTTGTACTTTCTTCTCCTCTGGTCTTGCAATGGTCTTGAATTTTTATTTTATTTATAAATTTTGACCAGAAACTTCTACCTCCAGTCTTCATACAAACATATAATCTTTGTACCACTGAATGAACTTCTCACCTTCAGCAAATATATTTTTCTGGTGCCTTTAAAGCATTTTCACTGCTGGTCTTTCTTCATTCTCCGCTCTTTTCTTCCTCTTATGTAGCATCTGTCAAATCTCACTGATTTACAGTCATTACACAATTTTTACCATATGTATACTATCTATTTCTCCTAGTTTCCCAGTGTGAATGAAGTATGTGAAGGGGGGAATCATTATTACTTGTACATGTATATAACTTCTGGGAGGATCAGGTGAGAGGAAGGAGCTAACATACCCTTATTCATAGAAAAAGTCCCTATTTATTTATTTTTATGAGGAAAATGTAAATGTATTTCCCCAATAGTCACTGTCCCAACAAACATCCAGAAAAAGTTTTGGCAGCTTTCATAATGGACAACTGAGAGGATTCATAGAGGGAAGATTCATTCTCCAAAGGGCACTGATATTGGAAATCAAAAAATCACTAAGAAGGTAGGACACACAGAATTGCAAAGCTCAAAATTTCAGAAACTCTGACTCCTAAGTCAATGCAATTTTATATAAAATATCTCCCTAATATCTTCATTAATGAGAGTAAAGACTTATGAGGTTTGATAATTAAGCTTGCTAACTTGTCACCATGTACTTATGTTGACAGCACTGTACAAACAACTCAGTGAAGTTTTATAACCTTGGTATATCAGCGCCTCACAGTTGTGTCTTGCTGAATGGCATTCATTATTGTTGGTGGTTTGTGTGTGTGTGTGTGTGTGTGTATACCATCATGAGAATGTCAGAGCTTGAATTAGAACAATGAGTGAACATTAAATTTCTTGTTAAACTTGGCAAGAGCAGCAGTGAAAAAAATGGCAGTGTACAAATGAAATTAAATGTTTTATTAAGGGAAGAGAAAATGTCACTGATGAAGAGAAGTTAGGGAGGCCAGCAACGAGCAGAACTGACAAAAACATTGAATTGTATGTCAAATCATTGGCTGACTGTGAGAAACATAGCAGACCAGGTAAACAATGATACAGAAACAGAAACATCTTAACTTAAAATCTTGGCCAACAGCTCATGGCTCTTGCATCATGACAATGCACCAGCTCACATGGCACTGTTTGTGAGGGAGTGTTTAGCTGGTAAACAAATAACTGTATTGGAACAACCTCTCCACTCACCTGATCTGGCCCCCCATTGACTCTTTATTTATCTGAAGATAAAGGAAATATTAAAAGGAAGACATTTTATTGACATTCAGGACATCAAGGGTAATACAAGGACAGTTCTGAGAGCATCCCAGAAAAAGAGTTCCAAAATTTCTTTTAAGGATACTCTAGTTACTGGCATCAATACATAGCTTCCCAAGGGGAGTACTTCTAAGGTACCTGTACTGGTATTCAGCAATGAGCTATGTAGCACTTTTTATAGGACGATTTTGTGAACTTACTTGCCAGACCTCATATATATGCTGAAGATACTCAATTCCTCAATAAAATTGAAAAGACCATGCAACTTGCAGTGTGGATACTAAATCACTATATGTAGTATCTATCTATTTCTCGGAAAAAAGTCTGTGAGGTTTCTGTTTCTCCCTTGGTAGCTTTACATGAAAACTATCTGGGATATGTTTGGTCTTGACACTACCTATTTTGTGTAGCATATATTCTTAGACATTGAGAGAGTTAGTGATGAAATGAAGCAGAAGCTTTTAGATTACAATTTGCCCAGTTAATTGAGAACAAGGTCTGACTAATACTTTCTTTCCATTAGTCAGTATTAGAGTTTTTATATGCACATTAAGTAGTTTGCAAATAGCTGTGGTCCAAGCACTAACAGTAACTGGGATGCTCTGTTTCTCAGTCTCTCTCTGAGACTACAGTAGCCTGTGGTACTGATGGCCTCTCCCCTGTGACTGGGAGGTTGATCACCCTCAAAAGAGTAGAAGGTGACAGGAGCAGAACTAAGGAGTTACATGGAGCATGTCAGTATATTGAGAGATTTAGTTACAACCAACTAAATCTACACAGCTCTATTTTGGACAATTTCTTCAATTGTTACAATCTATGGACTAAATAAAAAAGGCAAAAGTTAATTGATCTGTTTTCTGCCTTATAAAATGAGAACCTCATGGAATTAGTTCTGAAACTTAAGGTTCCACCCAAAGAAATATCATGAGTAATAAGAAAGATTGGTGATACTGTCTTTATTGGATACTAGAAAAGTAAAGCTTATAGGATAAAATAGACCTGTGGGCATTAGTCTGCGCTGTAGATTTGCAGTTTGAGTTGATGGAACCTGTGTTCAGAATAATTTAGTTCTTTCAAAGAATATTCTATAGGAGCTCTGTCTACCCTGCTATTTACAGTCTGTGTACATCCAAATGTCGAAGGGATCCTTGCCATTCCAAGTTCATAAATACAAATTCAGTAAACATAGGCCAGCTGTTTCTTGATTATTCATAAGAAAACATTTAATAGAAAATAGGCTAAGGCTAACACTATAGAACATAGTTTTTAAGAAGTTTATCTAGAACTTACTCTCATCGCATAATTCCAACCCTGAGTAATGCCTTTCTAATTATGTAAAGCATAACAAGACCACAGCCAAAGCTAGACACACCCTAGTCTTCACTACCATACTAACAAAATTAACTAATGGCTCAAATCATATCTGGTAAAATAAATGTTTTTGGAAATAAATTTAGATCAAGGGGGAACTGACCCCCAGATAAGGACATAAAATGAAAGATCTTTATAATTCAAGTGGGCAAAATTTGATTTTCTGCTGTGCCTCGTGTCTCTGGAATGCAGACACTAGCATTTTAGATGGTACTGTGCCCCCAGGAAGCAGGCTGCCATGTACTGAATCAAAGGAGGAAATAATTTTTATTTTATATGATACCATTATAAATAACCTCTGTCTGATGAAAGAATACCTACTACATATCAATTATCTTTATATATAACCTAGAAAATCAGTGAATGAAGAAAATTCAGAAGAGCAAACACACTGGATCAAAACAATAGTTTGAACAAGGTGTACTTTGCAGCTAGAATAACAGTTGAGTATCCTATGCTTTGAAGCCAAAAGAACATTAGAAAATAAATGAGTACATGTATATGTATTTCATTTGAATGTTCAGATTTATTATTCTAATAATCACACTAAAAATAAATTATGGGTATAAAATATTATCTTTATGATCATACATTTTCTCCCCATACTATGTGAGATTTACCTCATTTTTTGATTGCTCCCATATTTTTCTCAAAACAAATACTGAAATACTAGAATATTTTCTGAGAAACAAGACTTAGACCAGATAATTAATTTATGACTTCATTTACATGTAAGTATGAATTTTTAATATTCTAGGAATTTATGATATTTTATAAAACAAAACTGCAATTAACAAGTGTAAATTTCAAAACTATCCCATTCTACAATTTAGTTCAGGCTTCCTGGACTTTCCTTACAAGGTGGATTCCCCCTCAGATTAATACAAAGGACCAGCCTACTTGGGTCTCCACTCCCTCTATAAGTTCATAGATGTAAAAGTTTTGCTCTTTTCTTTCTATCCCAGCAGGGGGTTTTAAACGATTTTATTTTTATGATGCTATTTATATCAACTGGTATGGGCTCCAAAACAAATCATTACACTGTATAAGGTAGACAATTGAAAGTTATCTAGAGGCGAAAATCTTCACGTTTCTGCTCTCAAACATCCTCATAATTCTCTACTCTTAGGCTTTCCTTAGTACAGGTTCTGATGGTCATTGTTTCCTGAATTCATAAAATCAAATTAATTCCTAAAATTTGCAGCCTTTACTTTCCTTTATTGCATAAATATCCAAAGGCCATTCACGTCCTCTCAAACCATTTTCACATAAATAAAAACACTTAGTGGTTATATGAAAATTAAGGACTTAAGATGTAAGTATCTTTGCCTTGTTGAAAGTTTTACATCTCATGGATTTCATCTGAAAAGCTTTGTCCTCCAGAGCTAGCATTAGATCTGGGGGTATTTATCTAGTGGCAATATGACAACAAACATCTCTCACTGCCGCCTCATCAAACCCTCATAATTTTGTTCCATGTAGTAAAATATTTGTGTTTGGAATTCCAGGCTGCTCCATCCTGTGAAGTGGAGGACAGTCACCTGAAAGGAAGCTGTGCCTGTCAATTGATCAACCTTGATCTACCTATCCAAGCACATCTTCTCTTCTTTGGGATTAAAAGGTATTTAGCCATTTCCAGTGTGCACTGTGCAATGAATATAGATGTGGGAGAAGTTTGTAGGTTTTGTAGATTTGAACAAATCTAGCTGGACAGTTGGTATTACTATATTCTTGAATATTTTGTAAAGCCATTTATGCATAAAAATAAGTGATGCGATTGGACTTTCTCAATGAATTCTGTGTGAGTTCATTGGGTTTCTCGGGACACAAAGGCATGCAATGAACTTCACTGGGTCCCGTTACCTTTAAACCCTGGTATCAAACTCAGATCCTTGGAACTGCTGCAGCAGAATAATCTTATAAATTAGAATTCTGCAGATGAGGCCAAGAACAATATTTTGAACATAAATTTTCATTGAACAGTTTAAGTTCAAAATGTCTTAACTGAGATAGTTACATCTTATACTGTGACTCTAACAGATATTTTGCTGCTACTATGTGATAACTTTACAGCCACACTAACCTGTCCGTGGTTTTTGGCACACACCTCTCTCTCATTCCTATGTCTTTGTGTGTGTGTTTTTCAATCTAGCTTATCCACTCCCTTATGTGCTTAAAGAGAAACAAACAAACAAAAGATTCCTTAAATCTCAGCTCAAATATTATTTTCCCAAATAAATTCTGTAACCCTGTCTTCCATGTCTCTACAACTACTTGTATCACTGTGACATTAACATTTTTTTTTTTTTTACATCAGGATGCAGTTAAGTGTTTGCTAATCTGATTTGCTTTTGTAGTTTGAATTCTCAGGGACAAGAATCATATTTATCTTTTAAACCCTGCAATTATTGGATTTTCTATCTTACAGCATTTATTCTGTTTTTAACAATCTGCCAAATTCAAACTTTGAAAATACTTTTTAAAATGACATAGGAATGCGAATGCCTTCCATAATATGTAAAGTAACATTTGTGTACTTACATTTTTAAATACGTCTTTTAATTTAAAGGACTCTTTTGGTGCTTTCCTGAATTCTATCAGTAGCAAATCATAAGCTCACAGATTTAAGGTTCATTCATTAAAACAGGTTGAAAAAAATATATTCCTTTGTAGCCTGGAGATACCTGTCACTCGCTTTTCCTTGGAATTCAACTCTCTAAAGTTATTTTGAAGAGAAATGTAGACTTCTTAACAAGTTTGTTTCAGCTGATGTTTACTATTAATGAGCTTTGATAGGATCCATCAGAAATCAACTTTCATTACCTTGTCTCCAACTTGAACCAAAACTATTTACTTTTATAAGCCTGAAGAAAAGAAAAAGCTATAGCCCGAATCATTTCCATGATTAACAGTACACACTATAAGACAGTTTTATGTATTTTTAATCTAAGCCACTAAATGTAATTCTGTTTCCTTTGGTCCTGTCTTCAGAAAAGATGGAAAACAGCAGGTCACCATCGTCTCAGAGAAACCACTTACACATTTGAAGACCATCTATAAGCCTTCCTCCTCCAGGCTAACCAATCTCTGTCCCTTTAACCTCTAAAATGGTTCTTAGAGTGCAGCATAGTAATCATTTTTGCAGCTCTTCTATGAACATTTTCCTGACTCTCATAAGTTGTGTATTCAATAATGCTTTTCTAGATAAAGATGTAGTACTTTTTTTTTTTTTTTGGATTGTGTATGAGAAAGAACATTTTATCATAGGCAATTTAGTAGAACTTTAGAGTCGCATATTTTCCGGAACATTCCCCACTGGAAACTCTTCTATGGGCTCCAAAGATGGTTAATATAATGAATTATAAGTGCAAGAAAGAATATTTTATGGATAGTTTTATTACAATTAGAGCATGTAAATTTAGTCAATTAATTATGTGCCAGAGTACTTTAAATGAATCACTGCTACTTAACTTCAGCAACCTAAAATAGAGCCTGACTACAATGAAATTTAAATACTCTAATCAACTTACATTTACAAATCTGTAGAAACTATCTATAGGAGAGTGAAAAAGGTTATAAAATGGCCTGAACAGGTCACTATTCTAAGAACGACAGGCTAATATGGACCCAAACATGTCAATCCCAAATTCTTATCAGTTGTTCCTAGTGGCAAGGTCCCTACAAATAGGTAGTTATGGTTCCCAAGTAACTACCTATTTGGCCAAGAAAAGATTGTACCTATACACCTGGAAGCTGCTAGGGCAGGCATCCACTTAGCATGGGAATTGTAATCTTTAGAAATTTCAGTTTAGATATAAAAATGCAACTCTTTTGGTTTCAGTGTTTTCCTTTTACACCCTTTGCCCATCCTAGTAATAAAATGGAAAACTTCAAAGGCAGATGAATGGTAGAAACTTAATCACAGAAGAGATGTTGGAATAATATTAGTAATCTTAGAAGTTTCAATGTTTCCAAGGAGAAAGAGGCATGGATTATTTCTAGTCCTTCTCTATTCCTGATAGAACATGGATTTCTAAGCAGTAGATTCTTCTTTAGTGATAATGGCACATTCAGAGTTGTAGGAACAAGATAAAGTCTCATCTTCCTACTGCCCGTGCTTCCCCTGAGAACAGCGATGTAACAAATAAAGGTCAAGGATATGTAGCTGAGGGTGGAAATTAGATTAAAAAAGACGATTTGGAAGTGTATCTGTTACATTGTATGTGTCAATGTCCATTCTTATTAGAATATCTTAGTTTTCTTATTAGGATATCTTTTCTTGTTTTACCCATTAGAATTTCTTTATCTAGTTTTTATAACAAACTAAGCCTAAGCATTTGTATTGCTAGGAAGGCAATATTTGCCTGAGCAGATCAATCACAAAACCAGTTGATGACAGGGGAAAAAACATATCCAGGTCTCTTCGAATTATCTTGTTTGGCAAAAAAACAGTCAGTGTAAAAATATTGATTTTTACATATTGTAAGATATTGATTTAAATGTAGACATATTTATAAATCTATCAATGAATCTATCTATAGATATCTCTTTATCTATCTGAGATATTACAAGGAATTACATGACTGTAAGGAAGTAAATGGAGTTCATAGGGCAAGAAGTCAGGAAGGGATGGTCACAAAAGACTAAAACTGTCATAGGCAACCAGAAAGAAAAGATTCCATGAAGAGAAAAGGAATTATAGACTCTACACATGTTGAACTATGTCTCAGAGGAATACCTAAGTCTTTTGTTTTAAAGAGTTTCTCCTGATTAAGTCAGGATCATCAGGACAATTTCCTACACTTAAAAGCAATTGATTAGAACTTTACTTCTGTCAAAAAAATATCATCACAATAGCCTCTGTTAGTATTTGATTAACAGAGTGAATAAGATGTGTGTATACTACAAAATGATAACTACATTCTTTCTTTGTGTATCAATTTGATACCTTGAAAAAAAATCAAAGATAGGTTTGTGCTATTCTGGACTTTTCCACTGGGTGTATTTCTCATTCAGGTTCTATCAGGGACTGCTCTGGCCACCGCAATTGTGAGAACAGAAAACAGAAGTCTGATCTTGACCTCTTACAGATAAGGCTACAGATCAGGTGTGTATCTAGATATCACTGTACTTATTTTCTCATGCATCAGTGAGGGTAAGTAATATTCTAATTGTTGATGTGCTAGTTAGTTGACAGTCATATCTAATGGTCTAATCATATCATATATAAATAATTAAGATTTAAAGACACTAATCTATGATATTTACATGTGGATACCAAGAAAAAGAGAGGGTAAATAACTTACTCCGTTTACTATTAGGGAAGTAGGATTCAACACAGGGCCTAATTTCAGAGACTATTTTTAACCTGTTCTACCATATATCCCGGGTTAGGATGTATAGCTCACAGCTTCAGGCAGAGTAGTTTTTATCCAGTAGTCTTACATGTATTATGGAAAAATCATCCCACATTCCTTTTACCATATGGCAGTTAGGAAAATCAATCATCTAGTTCTGTTTAGTCAGTTCCATCTCTTTCTTTTTATAACTTCATTCTTTTTCTGCCAAGAAAAGAACTTGGAATGTATTTTTATGTTTTGATTTGTGCCCAACTATTACTTTCCAATTTTTCCCTCCTTATTTCTGTGACTTCAATACATGAGTTTTGTGAAGAGATTTTTCAGGTACCCTAGGGTCTTCTTCTTATGTTCACTAGATTTTTTAACTGTAAAACTTAGTGGAGTTTCAATCTTATAATAGCTATTCTTTCTGAATACCTGCCATCTAAAATCGTAGTCTAATATTCACAGACTTTTAAAAAACCTTCAGACATGGAAAATACAAATGATTGATCACAAGTCTAACATGAATGTGGAAAATTGTTATTTCCTAGGGCAATGTTGAATCACAAAACTGACATTCTTTATAGAATTTTTTTCTGCATATATGATTCTATTAGATTCTACAAACTAGATATCTTGTTGCCATAGGAAAAAAGCTACATTTAAAAAATAAGCCAAAAGCATTAAATAAAAAAAGAATAATCAGGGGATCTTGAGTAAGGGTTGTATAAATACAGAAAGAAAAGAATATGTTATATAGCTTTATTGCTATTACAATTTTCATAACATAAAATTCATCTTTTAAAAGTATATATCCATTGTTTTTAAAATATTTGTAGTTATGGGACAGTGCCGGTGGCTCAAAGGGGTCAGGTGCCGGCCCCATATGCCGGAGTTGGTGGGTTCAAGCCCAGCCCTGGCCAAAAACTGCAAAAAAAAAAAAAAAAAAAAAATATATATATATATATATATATTTGCAGTCATGTAACTGAGATTTAATTTTCCTAGAAATAAACACCTTAAGAATAATTTCCCATTCACCTCTCTCCCTAGCTCTAAGCAACCCCCAGTCTACTCTGTCTCTATAAATTTATCAGTTCTGGATATTTCATATTAATGAAGTCTTACAAGATGTGGCATTTTGTGATTGGCTTTTCTCATAGTATAATGTTTTTGAGGCATATCCACGTCCTGGCACATCTCAGCACTTCATGTCTTTTTATTGCTGGGTAATATTCTTTCCTATGGATGTGCCACATGATTCTTAACTTTGGGCTGTTCTGAATGGAATTACTAGGAACATTCATGCGTATGTTTTGATATGTTTTGGGGTGGATATATCTTTCTATTTCTTTGGGTTCTATATTTAGAAGTAGAATTCTTCATTACTAATTCCATGTTTAAAATTCTGAATAACTGTGAAGCTTTGGGGGGACAAATAGATAATCATATCCTTTTCTGTTTTTAAATAGAGCGATTTGTTTTTCTTATTATCAAGTCATAAGAATTCTTCATGCATTCTAGATGCAAATTCCTTACAGATAATATGATTTTTTTTTTTTAACAGTGTCTCAGTTTTTTGCCCTTTGTGGAGTCATAGCTCACAGCAACCTCAATGTCTTGAGCTCAAGTGATCTTCTTGCCTCAGTTTTTCATTTTTAGTGGAGATGGGGTCTCACTCGTGCTCAGGCTGGTCTCAAACTCATGAGCTCAAGTGATCAACCCGCCTTGGCTTCCCAGAGTGCTAGGATTACAGGCATGAGCCACCACGCCTGGCCAGAATATGTGATTTATAAATGTTTTCTTCTATTTAATGAGGAGGGGTTTTTTGCATGTGTGATACTATTGTTTGAAGCACAAGAGATGTATTTCTGATCTAAGAAATCACATAAGTTTAAACAATTAACTGAGTAATTGGAGAAAGTAATAATCATGTACATATTCTAGAATCATTTCATACATAATAAGGCCAGCTGGATAGCACGACACTCAATGGCTGAACCTTGGTCAAGGATCACTGAAATGACTGTCTTGGTGTTGTAAAATATTTGGGGTGAGTATTTATATATGCTTTTATGCATTTTTTCTTTTAAAATAATACTTTCAGATAATGTATGAAACTAGCCTTAGTTTATAAATGTAATAAGATTTTGCCTCTTGAATTTTCTGTTTCTAAGAATATTTGGTTAACCATTTCCTGAGAAAACTAAGACAAATTTCTGTAATCAGAATTATAAACATTTCTGTAATCAGAATTACAAACATATAAAAGACTACAGTAGATATAATTTAATTCTTTGCATTTTCATACATGCTGCCTTATTCTCCATGTCAAGTATTTCCCTTGCAAGTTAATTTTTTCCTACTAGGGCACTCAGAAACAATAAGTGTTGGGAGATGTCCTACACCTATTAAACTAGAGATGACAAATTTCTGATGAAATAAAATACAAACATATTCCCATTATCAATATTTGTTACATTTTACATGGGTTTTCAGAAAAAGTGTCCCATCGCAAAACTATCCTAAACAATAGCCTGCAATGTATGACAATTTTGGAAATGCTAGTTGACTCATTCATCTGATTGTCTAGAAACATGCATAACTTTAAACTGATATATCAGAAATTAATCATCTTAACATAATTACTTACAGCTTGTGACTTTATATGTATGCGCTCTTTGTGTGAGGATGGTGAAGGCTTTACATCTCATACAAATTTCATACTATCTTCACTTTTATAAGTCCTTTAACAAGAAGGGATAAGAAGTTAGCAGCATTATTTGAGGGTGTATTGAAATAAAGGGGCTAATATCATGGATTTGCCATTCTTTTCTACTGTATAAAAGTTCATTTGAATTCTCATAATTGTAATAGTGGAGTTAATATAAGAAAGAATAGGATCAAAATGAATAGGGCCATTTTTCTACTTGGAGGAAACCAAACTAATATAAATAATATTTAAGGGATTCAGTTACATGCAATTACTAATTTGGTCCTTTGAATGACTCAATCCTGTTCCACTTATAGGTTCTGTCTCTCATAATCATTCATTGTAAAATAGATCATAAATTGTGGTTTCTAAAACATTGTGATATAATCATCATGGCATGTTACCCTTGTAATAACGTTAAATTGATTGATGCCTCTGAAAGAGCTACTAAAATAAAGTAAATAAATATATATAAAATAAGAAGGTGTGAGAAGCATAAGCTGTTATGCAATCATCACAGATACACCCTGAATGAAGCTAGGGATTTTATCAACAAAACTCTTTGTAACAAGCAATAGTGCTAAAGAAATAAACAGGTCCCAGCTTTCTGTAAAGCTCTTCTCCATCTCAAGAGAAAGCTGCATTTTTACATGAATCCTCTAATTTAACATAATGTGATTTGAATCCTTGTTCACAAAGTGCTTTGTGCATTTCTTTTTCATTGTCCTGGGTCTATCCCCTGCTGAGACAAGTCTGCTGTGGGGGATTGAAATTCTCTCCTTTCCTTCAGCTGCAGCTGCCAAGACTCTGCCTCCCAGGCCTGTGTTCACCAAAACAATGATTACCTTGGACACTTGCTAAATCATAAAAACCTAATTTGCACCTAAATATAGTCTATGTACATGAATAATAATTGCTCATCTTTCGGGTAAAATTACACAAACATACAGAGAAGTCACATACTTGGACATATTTATGGCAGCTTGGCTAAGAGTTTTCAAAAGTCATTACATCAGGCTAATTAATCTTTTACATTTTGCTCAAGAAGGTCTGTTCACATTAACCAATGCCAACCTTTCTTCTCATCTTCCATTCTTCTATATTTCAAACCATACCACCTTGCTCAGCCAAGTTCACGGAACAAAGCCTTAATAGACAATATTTACTGGACATTTAATATGCATTACACTAGACTGAGAGCTTTATATGCAAGAAAAATATTGTGTATACTAATAGAGATGTAGTCATGTGTAATTATTTCAAAAAACATGAATTTTATATTTCAATATACCCGAATTCAAATCTTGGTTTTGTCCCATGTTAGCCTGGGCTTAAACTTACTGAGATTCTAAGATTTTCTTTGAAGTAAGGAAGGTAATAATAATTTAGAGATTATTTTTTTGTTATCATTGCTATTATTTTTATTTCACATTAATATGAGGGTACAAATGTTTAGGTTACATGGTTCTTATTTCCAAGGTAAAGTCCAAGTTGTAGAACAGCTTTTCACCCAGGGAGCGTGCTATCTACCCTCACATTGTATAGATTGGGTGAAATCCCATCAGTTGCCCTCCCTTCTTCTGCCAGTCAACCTCGCCGCTCCCTTCTCCTCTCTCCCTCTTCCCCCCTCTCCATTGCTAGACTATATTTATGTTTTATCATCGTGTGTATGTTTAATTGTTTATTTATTGGTTTTATATTCGTATTGAATACATTGGAATTTTTTTCATTCTTGAGATACTTTACTAAGAAGAATGTGTTTCAGCTCCATCCAGATAAACATAGAAGATGCTTAGAAATTTGTTTGAGTGACTCGTCTGAGGACACAGAGTTCAAGATAAACTTGAGGTGAAGTCTATGTACTTAATCAATATAGTTTACCTTAATCCTTGAGTTTTGGTAGCTTTTCTACTCTTAACACAAGTATTGAGACTGCTTAGGATATTGAAAAACATCATTCTATTCCCAGCCTCCCAGAGAGAAGGTAGAACTGACATTAGTTTATATTTCTGAACAATTTAAAGTCACACCAGGCATTTTCGGTTTGAAAACTATTCTACAGAGTTTCCTATAACTTACTCATGCCTATCTTTCCAATTTCTTTTTTCCCAGCTTTCAGAAAAAAAGTGGTACATTGTACATTTTGTGCCTGGGAAGCAGGTGAGGGAGTGGAGGATTGAGAATGAGGAGGAAGTGAGGGACTGAATCACAAGTAGTGATTTTGAAAAATGAAAACTTGGTTCCTTTTATTTTCTAACTTTATGTTTTGTCACGTGTGTTCGTTGACTGTGAGGGCAACATGTTTCTCAATGACTGTCCTTAATAAACTGGTTCTATTTGCTTTTACAGCACTAGTGCAGAGTATGGCAACAAAAGAAAAAAGATAAAAGAGTGAAGCAGAGAGGATAAAGGGTGCTTTTTTGAGGTCGCTAAAATCTAAGTAATGACAATAAAGGGTTACATAAATGAGTATTAATCTATAAGCCTTTAGAATGAACTTGCCTTTTGTTTTATGAAGAACTTGGAGTGAACTCTGGAGCTCTCATCATTACATGGACTTCATCATATTAAGGGACGAATCAGGGCAAACACAGAAAGATTTGTACAATGTTATTTTAACTCTATAGACATTTTGTGTACCCACAAAAACTTTACTTTATCGTACTTCAGAATTGTCGGTGATAACTTGAAGATGCTGAAGAGAAGGAGCCTTGGATTTTATGGATTGACACTTACTTTTATCCAGTGGAGCGCAGGGCAAAGGCACTCTATAAACTGAATTTTTAGCTCTAGGAAGCAGTGTTCTGAACCAGAAAACAGGAAAGAGTATTAATCAAAAATGAAAAGGTTCTGCTGAAAGCAGAACAGTCCTGGAAAATGATTTCAAAGATCACTGGCCTTGCACACAATTATTTTGTAGTGGCAATTCATGCCAAGAGTTTAAAGAAAACTGATGGGAAATTTCATTATTCAAGTATGCACTAAATATACAATGTAAACGCTGTCACTCACTGAGGCAAAGCAAAAGTGACATTAAGACAGAATATTTAAAAAATCTAATTGTTCCATACTTTACAAAGTGAGCTTTCATTGCAAATATTTATTTCTATTATGAGGCCTACAGAGGCATAATATTGTTAAAATGAGAATGGTCTCTGAACCGTATAGACTTTTATGGGTATTTTAGAAATACGTCTCTGAAGTGGTGAATGACTGGCAGTGTTATTCCTTATTTAAATTTTTTCATGTGTTTTACCAGTTCAGGAAGGATCTAATTTAATATAAATTCCCTCACAGTCTGTAACTTCCTCTCTGTTTTCATAGCAGTAATCCAAGACCCTGCTTCAAACACAGTTAAGCCTATTAAAAGTGTCGAAGACAGTTTTGTCATTGTTTAAAAGACAAGACATTTATTTTTTAAAGATGGCACAAATTTTATAGACTTAAGATTAAGGTTAACATATCCCATCTTATGGAAAAACAAATAAACCCAAAGAGAGCTTTTATTCCTCCTCAAGTACCAAATAAGTAGACCACTTCCTGGACCTAAGAATTTCCACAAAAACTCATAAATATACATTTTGAAATACCTGTCAAATCAGAGAAGCAGATAACCTTTTACTCAAAAGACAATAGTTGAATCAAGTGAAAGCACTTAAAATATTGGATGGCTTTTGTTTTGCTGAAATAATTGATTAAAATGTTTTGTCCATAGACTCTTTTCTATTTTTGTTTGTTTGTTTGTTTGTTTTTGTTGTTGTTGTTTTTGGCCGGGGCCAGGTTTGAACCTGCCACCTCTAGTATATGGGGCTGGCGCCCTACTCCTTTGAGCCATAGGTGCTGTCTGACTCTTTTCTATTCTAATTGTAGATTCGCTTCAGCTTATTTAACAAAAGATAGTGCTATTGTGGATAATTAGAAAATAAGATAAGTATATGTTTTCAAAGCATTGGTAAGATATATTTTCACAAAGTGAGGAGGAAAGTGGCAGTGTCTTTTGAGACTCAGCACCAGCTCCGGTCTTTGAACTTTGAGCTTCACGCGTTCTACCTTGGTGGAACTAACTCTCTATGATTCCTAAGTTCATTCTCTGAGGTAGAATTGATTATGCCAGCTCTGCAAAATTTCTTCTTCCTCATGCGAATGACTGTTCCTGCTGAATAATTCAAGTAAACTGTGTAATAATACATGATACAGAGAGATCAAGTCAGCAAATACCTTACAGGAGTTTTATCTAAGTGATACCATTTTTTCCACGGTTACCTTATTACACTTCTTAAAAATTATCTTCATTTCTGGAGTTAATATGTAAGAAGTACCTTTATATTAATGTACAGAGTATTAACATATATTACAACCTCATTAAATTTAGTTACCTTTTATCCCCTTTCCCTATAATATTGAATTTATTGTTACTTCCATTTCCTACAATGTATTTCTTGTTTTAATATGCTTTTTCATTGAATCATCAAATATTAACTTCTAACTGTAATTATTACTATATATTTTTTCAACAAATGCTTCTTAAATACATATTATGGAATATGTAATATACTGTGGAATTTGGGTGTGAAAACGTGCTGTTGATTATCTTATCCTTCAAAGGAGCCAAATTTTATTCAAAATTAAAATTAAAATTTTAAGACCTTCTATATAGTCAACAAGGCAATACTGCCATAGAAAATACGATAGCTCATCTTAATTTAGTTACCCTGTTTGGTGTGCTCCCAAAGATGCGCTAGGTCTTATTTTTAGGGGACGTCTTATCTTTCCTATAAGTATGTCTTATTTTTGGAGGATGTCTTATTTTTGGGGAAACAGGGTATTTATTTTGATGATTAGGTTAATCACATTCAGAATATACTTATACTTTGCTTAAAATTGGATATTTTTCTAATGAAATATATCTGATCTGTTGAAATATTTTAATTCCTAATGACGTTGCAGTCATATGTCACTTTATTATGGTTCCCTTTATTTTGCTTTCCAGATGTTGTGCTTTTTACAAATGGCAAGTTCATGCCATTTTCCAACAGCATGTGCTCACTTGGTGTTTCTGGGTCACAAGTGGACAATTCTCATAGTATTTCAAATGTCTTCATTATTATTGTATCTGTTATGGTCTTCTGTAATCAGTGATCTTTGATGTTCTGATCGTAATTGTTTTGGAATGCCACAAACCAGGTCCATATGAGATGGCAAATGTAATAAATGTTTTATGTTGTGATTACTCTCCCGATAGGCTATTCCTGCATCTTTCTCCCTCTCCATGGGCCTTCCTATTCCTTGAGCCACAACAGTATTGAAAGTAGGGCAATTAATAACTCTACAACAGCCTCTAAGTGTTCAAGTGAAAGGAAGAGTCACACATCTTTCATTTTAAGTCAAAAACTAGAAAGTATTAAATTTAGTGTGGAATGTATGTTGAAAGCCAGGATAAGCCACAGCTCAGCCTCTTGAATCAAGTCATGGTGCAAAGGGCAAGTTCTTGAAGGAAATTTAAAGTGCTACACGCAAATGATAAGAAAGCAAAACAACCTTATTGCTAATATGGAGAAAGTTTTAGTAGTCTGGTTAGAAGATGAGAAACCCTTGCAACATTCCCTTAAGCCAAAGTTCTTATCCACAGCAGAGCCCAAACTCTTCCATTTTGTGAAGGCTGAGAAAAGGTGAGGAAACTACAGAAGATGTGTTGGAGGCTAGCAGAGGTTGGTTCCTGAGGTGTAAGGAAAGAAGCCACATCCCTAGCATAAAGTATAAGGTGAAGCAGCAAGCTGATGGAGAAGGCACAGCAGGTTATCCAGGTTTAGCCAAGATCACTGATGAATGTGGCTGCACTAAACCATAGATTCTCATTGAAGACAAAAAACATCTTTCATTGGAAGAAGATGTCATTGGGACTTACATACCTGGGGAGGAGAAGTCTATCTCTGGTTTCAAAGCTTCAAAGGATAGGCTGGCTTTCTCATTAGGGGCAGATGCTGCTTGTGACTTTTAAGTTGAAGCCAGTAGTCATTCCTCATTCCAAAAGTTCTAGTTCTGTTAAGAATTTTAAAATCTGCTTTGCCTGTGCTGTAGAAATAAAAGAACAAATCTTGAATGACAGCACATCTATTTAAAGCGTGGCTTACTGAATATTTTAGGCCCACTGTGGAGACCTACTGCTCAGAAAAAAACATTATTTCAAAATATTACTGCTCACTGACAATGCACCTGGTCATCCAAGAGATCTCGTGGCGATGTGCAAGGAAATTGGAGGTTGTTGTTGTTGTTGTTGTTTTTTTCCATGCCTACTAACACAAAATCCATTCCACAGCCCATGGATTGATGAGTAATTTCTACTTTTAAATCTCATTTAAAAAATACGTTTCATAAGACTGTAACTGCCATATACAGTGATTCTTCTGATGAATCTTGGCAAAACAAATTGAAGCCCCCCTGGAAAGGACTTGTCATTCTAGATGGCATAGTTTGGAAAAAGTAGATTCCAATCCTCATGGATGACTTTGAGGGGTTCAAGACTGCAGTGGAGGAAGTAACAACAGATGTGGTAGAAATAGCAAGAGAATAAGAATTTGAAATGGAGTCTGAAGATGCAACTTAACTGTTACATGATTAAACTTAAACAGATGAGGCGTCACTTCTTATAAATGAGCAAAGAAAGTAGTCCTTGAGTTGAAATTTTTTTTTGGTGAATAGGCTGTGAATATTGTTGAAATGACAAAAAAAGGATTCAGAATATTACATAAACTTAGTTGATAAAGCAGTGACAGGATTTGAGAGGACTGACTTTTCAAATTTTGAAAGAAACTCTACTGTGGGTAATATGGTATCAAACAGCTGTGACAGAAAAATTGTTCATGAAAGAAAGTGTCAAGCAAAGAGGCAAATGCCATTACTTTATCTTAAATTTCCACAGCCACCCCAATCACTACCCTGAAGTAGGCAACCATCAACATTGAGGCAAGACCCCCCCACCAGTGAAAAGATTATGACTCATGGAAGGCTAAGCTAATTGTAGCATCTTTTTAAAGCAATAAAGTATTTTTAAAGTTAGGTATGTCTATTGTGTTATTTTAGACAGTGCTATTGTAAGCTTTAAAGACTACTATTTAGTGGAAACATAACTTTCATATATACTGAGGAATAAAAAAAATGTGCGACTCACTTTATTGTGACATTCACTTTATTTATGGTGATTTGGAACCAAATATGCAATACCTCGGCGGTAAGCCTGTTCTAATTATTTTTAACCTTAGGACATTTTTAAATACATTAAAAAGTTATTTATTAAAATTTACTTGTATCATAAATTCCTTGGTAACAGAGGGCTTATTCAGCAAAGGGAAACACTAAGTTATTTCGGTTTTTGCATAGCATTAAAAATTTCTATGTTGAAGTAATGCCTATTTTAGAATACTACTAAGTTATCATCATTTCTTTTGTTTTTTAAATCAATTAAAGACTTAGCTTAATTTTTCTCATATTTATCTTCAGAGTTACAGTCTGCTTATCATTAGTACTTGAAATCAGGAGCACTGATCATTTGTTCGCTGAAGATTTGTTTCATCAGGAGTTGGCCAACTACAGCTCTCTGAGTCTCAGGGGGTGCAAAGAGGTGACTAAATGTCAAGATAGAAGGTACAGCTGTACACAATGCCATTACAATGGTATAGGCACAATATCCCTGCTCTAGTTCGTGTAAGCTGAGAATGCTGACATTACATGGAGAATTTTGGGCAAAAAGCTTCCTACTAAATGTATAGAATATGTGTTATTTTAGAAATCATCTATATATTATTCAAAATAAATTACCATAGTGGAAAACATAGGTGTAAATATGTTTGACCTTGATACCAAAAGAAAAAGTAGAAAACAACTGGGTCCCATCAAAATTAAAAACTTGAGTACATCAAGGACATTATCAAGAAAGTGAAAGGATATCTTGCAAAATGAAATATTCGCAAATCATATGTCTGATAGAAGATTCATACCCAGAATGTATAAATAGCTCCTACAAGTCAACAACAAAAATACAACCCAATTAAAAAATGAGCAGAGGACTGGAAAATATATTTCTTCAAAAAAGATATACAAATAACAGTAAGCATAAGAAAAGATGCTCAATATCTTTAACCGTAAGTTAAAAGCCAATCAAAACAGCAAGCCTACTAGGAGAGCAGTAATAAATCCTGTCCTAAAGAGTGTTGGTGGAGATTTGAAGAAATTGGAAACCTCGTACATTGCGATATACAGTACCCAGGGCTTTTCTTCAGAAAACTTGATGTGAACTGAATGTGTTCCCCCAAAATTCATTTCAACAAATTCTAACACTCAATGTAATGGTATCAGGACTTATAGCCTTCAGAAGGTGGTCAGGTTATGAAGATAGTGCCCTCTTGAAGGAGATTACTGTTTTTACCAAAAACATCTCAGAGAGCCCCTTTACCATGTGAGGACAATGTGAGATGACATCCATCTGCAGGCCAGGTCATGGGACCTCAGCAGACACCAAATCTTCCAGAGCCTTGATCCTGGACTTCCCAGACTCTACAAATGTGAGAAATAGATGTTTTTTTAAGCCATGAAATCATTGGTACTTTTGTTATTGCAGCCTAAACTAAGACAAAGCAAAACATAAAATTACCATATGACCCACCAATTCCACAACTACATGTATACCTACTAGAATTGAAACCAAGAACTCAAACAGATACTTTTATACCAATGTTCATTGCATTATTATTCACAGTAGCTGAAAGGTAAAAATAGTCCAGTGTCTCTCAACAGATGAGTGCATAACAAATTGTAGATGTATATACATGCACTGAAATATGCAACCATCAAAAGAAATTCTGATACAAGCTACAATATGGATGAATCTTAAAAACATTATACTAAGTGAAATAAGTTTAATAAAAAACATTATACTAGTGAAATACTAAGAGGAAAAATACCATGTGATTTTGCTTATATGAAAAATATAGAATAGGTACAGACAGAAAGTAATATAATGGTAACAGAGTCTCTATTGCAGGTGATGAAAACATTTTGAAAATAGACGGTGGTGATATTTGAATTGTGAATATAATTATTAATGCTGATAAATTGCTTAAAAATGTTATAAAAGGAATTTTATATTATACACATATATGTATGTATGTACACTATATATGTGTTCATATATCTGTATATAGATGCCGAAATTTGACATGCCTTCCCCTACAGAATTCTATTGTGGTTATGTCTATATATATGTTCAAATATATTTGTATACATACATATAAATATATATATAAAACCACAAAATAAAAACTTACTTTTTTCTGTATTTTGTTCATTTTGACTTATTTTATTTACTGGGATAAATATAAAAATTCTACAAGAAAAGAAAAGAATATAGTATCTATATTTTAAAGAAACTCAAAATTATGTGAAGAAATTTCGTTGAGTAATACAATGTTCCTGGCACTGTTGTAAGAACTAAACATTCTTCACTCTTTTCTACTCATAAGTACCCTCTGAAGTATTACTTTCATCAATTCTAGGTTAGGAAACTAAGGGACAGAGGTTAAATAACTTGTTCAATATGTAACAGGCCACAGTAGGTGGCCAAGCTGACCAATTACTCCAAGAAGTTTGATCCCAGCATTTCTGCTTTAACCATGCAGCTTGGGTGTTCAGACATTTTGGATTTATTTATTTATTTTTATTTATTGATTTTTTTATTAATTCATAGCTGTGTATATTAATGCAATCGTGGGGCACCATACACTGGTTTTATACACTGTTAGACCCATTTTCATCACACTGGTTAACATGGCCTTCCTGGCATTTTCTTAGTTATTGTGTTAAGACATTTATATTATGCATTTACTAAGTTTCACATGTACCCTTGTGAGATGCACCGCAGGTGTAATCCCACCAATCACCCTCCCTCCACCCATCCTTCCCACTCCCTTCCCTCCCTCTTCCCCTTCCCAATATTCTTAGATTATAACTGGGTTATAGCTTTCATATGAAAGCCATAAATTAGTTTCATAGTAGGGCTGAGTACTCAGAATTATACTTTCTCAATAGAATCATAAACTTCTGCACACTCTTTAGGAATAAGGAACACATTCATTGAGCCCTGGATTTACCTTTTTGTAAGTGAACTGATTTTAATGCTGTTCTTTTCGATTTTATTTTTTAGGAATTATTCACTTTGCAAACGGGAAATGTAGAGTATACATTTCAATTTCTCTTTTTAATTCTCAGTGGCTTTCCACAGAAATTGAGTTTCAGTGTGATCAAATGCCCCCTAGGATAGAGCCATGCTAATGCTCCTGGTTTGATCTCTTCTGACCTTATATGGATACCCTTGATTATCTTTTCTTCCCTAATTGCGATGGCTAAAACTTCCATTACAATGTTAAAGAGCAGTGGAGACAATGGGCAGCCTTGTCTGGTTTCTGATCTGAGTGGAAATGATTTCAATTTAGCTCCATTCAATAAGATATTGGCTGTGGGTTTGCTGTAGATGGCCTCTATCAGTTTCAGAAATGTCCCTTCTATACCAATTTTCTTAAGTGTTCTGATCATAAAGGGATGCCAGATATTATCAAAAGCATTTTCTGTATCAATTGAGAGAATCATATGGTCTTTGTTTTTTAATTTGTTCATATGCTGAATTATAATTATAGATTTACGTATATTGAACCAGCTGGAGACCCTGGGATAAAACCAACTTGGTCATGATGTATAATTTGTTTGATGTGTTGCTGGATTCTGTTTGTTAGGATCTGGTTGAATATTTTTGCATTTATATTCATTAATGATATTGGTCTATAATTTTCTTTTCTTGTTGGGTCTTTTCCTGATTTGGGGATCAGGGTGATGTTTGCTTCATAGAATGTGTTGGGTAATATTCCTTCTTTTTCTATATTTTGGAACAGGTTGAGTAATGTAGGTACTAGTTTCTCTTTAAAGGTTTGGTAGAATTCTGACGTGAAGCCATCAGGTACCGGGCTTTTCTTTTTAGGAAGTTTTTGTATGGTTGATGCTATTCAGAACTTGATATTGGCCTGTTCAACATTTCCACTTGATTCTAGCTAAGTATGGAAGGTGATGTGCTTCCAAGTATTGGTCAATTTCCATTAGATTTTCATATTTCTGAGAATAAAGTTTCTGGTAATATTCATTAAAGATTTTTTGAATTTCTGAGGTTTCTGTTGTTATTTTGTTTTTGTCGTTTCTGAATGATGAAATTAGAGATTTTACTCTTTTTTCCTGGTTAGGTTAGCCAAAGGTTTATCTATTTTATTGACCTTTTCAAGAACCAACTTTTTGATTTATTGATCTGTTGTATAATTCTTTTGTTTTCAATTTCATTTAATTCTGCTCTAATTTTGGTTATTTCTTTTCTTCTACTGGGTTTGGGGTTGGGATGTTCTTCCTTCTCTAATTGCTTGAGATGTCCCATTAAGTTGTTAACTTCCTCTCTTTCCATTCTGTTGAGGAAGGCTTGCAGTGCTATAAATTTTTCTCTTAGGACTGCCTTTGCAGTATCCCAAAGGTTCTGATAATTCATGTCTTCATTGTCGTTTTGTTCCAAAAATTTGGCAATTTCCTTCTTAATCTCATCTCTGACCCAGCTATCATTCAGCATAAGTTTATTTAACTTCCATGTTTCTGTATGAGTATGCAGATTCCTGTTGTTACTGAGTTCAAGTTTTATTCCGTGGTGGTCTGAGAAGATGCAAGGAATAATTTCTATTTCTTTAAATTTACTGAGGTTAGACTTGTGACCTAAGATGTGATTGATTTTGGAGTATGTTCTGTGGGCTGATGAGAAGTATGTGTATTCAGTTTTGTTGGGATGAAATGTTCTGTAGATGTCTGCTAAATCCAAATGTTGGATGGTTAGGTTTAAATCTAAAATTTCTTTGCTCAGCTTCTTATTGGAGGATCTATCCAGCACTGCCAAAGGAGCTTTGAAATCTCCGTCTATTATGGAGCTGGAGGAAATCAAGTTGCTCATGTCTGTTAGAGTTTCTCTTATAAATTGAGATGCATTCTAGTTAGGTGCATAAATATTAATAATTGAAATCTCATCATATTGAGTTTTACCCTTAACAAATACGAAACTGACCATTCTTATCCTTCCTTACTTTTGTTGGTTTAAAGCCTATTGTGTCTGCAAATAGAATTGCAACACCTGCTTTTTTCTGATTACCATTTGCCTGACATATGGACTACCATCCTTTCACCCTGTGTCTATATTTATCCTTTAAGGTAATATGTGACTCTTGTATGCAGCAAATATCTGGCCTGAGTTTTGTATCCAGTCAGCTAACCTGTGCCTCTTTAGAGGACAGTTTAAGCCATTCACATTAATGGAGAATATTAATATGTCTGGTAAAATTTTGGGTATCAAGTTTTTCAAAAGTCCAGTGGACATTTTTAATCCTTTCACCCCTGTGGAAGTTGGAGTTTGATCGTGAGTTTCTGAGTGAGTTTACTTTTGTGCTAAAGGATTCAGCTGGTCATTATGGAGGATAGGTCTAAGAACATCCTGAAGAGCTGGTTTGGTTATGGCAAATTTCTTCAACATATGAATGTCATTAAAGTATTTAATTTCTGCATCATAAATGAAACTCAGTTTAGCGGGATATGGGATCTGGGGTTGAAAGTTATTTTGTTTTAGGAGATTAAAAGTCGATGACCACCCTCTTCTGTCTTGAAAGGTTTCAGCGGGGAGATCTGCAGTCATTCTAATATTCTTCCCTTTGTAGGTAATGGATTTCTTACGTCTAGCTGCTTTCAGAATTTTCTCCTTCATATTCACTTTAGTGAAGTTAATTATGATATGCCTGGTGGATGTCTTATTGGGACTGAGTAGTGCTGAGGTTCTGAAACTGTCTGCTATCTGAATTTCAGAATCTATAGGAATGTCTGGAAACTTTTCTTTCATAATTTCATGGAGAAGGGCCTCAGTGCCTTGCGAGGCCACTTCATCACTTTCAGGGATTCCAAAGAGGCAGATATTAGCCTTCTTCGAATTATCCCAGCGCTCTCTGAGAGAATGATCTATTTTTGCTCTCCATTTCTCTTCCTCTTTGAAAGCTTGGGAGTGTTCAAAAGCTTTGTTTTCAATGTCAGAAATCCTTTCTTCTGCTTGCTCCACTCTGTTACTGAGGGATTCTACTTTATTTTTCAGATCTTTGAGGGGTGCAAATTCTTGCTTTAGTGCGTCAAAATCTTTAGTGGTTTTGTCTTTAAATTCATTAAATTATTGAGACAACTTTTGAATTTCTCCTCGAATTTCTAATTCTGACTTTTGAATTGCTCCTCAAATTTCTAATTCCAAATTTTCCTCAATTCTATTAATCTTGTTTGCAATCCAAATTCTGAATTCAATTTCTGACATCTAGGCCAGCTGTTTATGAATGGGATCTTCAGTTACATTTGCCATATCTTTACTTGGGGGGGGGGAAGGTTGATCTATTCTGGTTATTCATGTTACCAGAGTTTTTCCGCTGATTCCATTCCATGATTATTTTATACAGTTTGACTTTTCCCCTGGAGCTTTGTCGAGGACCCATGCAGTGCTACATCCTGAGAAACTGGGGACCTGTTTGGTGTAGTGGGGCTAAGTGTTTCTGTCTTGTTTTCAGCTGGTCTCTGTCCAACCCTAGTGAAACAGTTACTCTGGGTTGAAGTCTCAGTTGTGGAGAAATACCAGCAATTAAGTCACCCCGCCCCCCACAGGCAACAATTGAAAAAGGAAAATCAAACCTTCCTACAACCATACACCCAGGGCACCACCTGAATAGTCCTTGGGAGATCGGCTCAGTTCAAATGGTCCAAATCAATTGTCTCAGTCAGCACCTGTCTCAGTTTCAAAGGTCTCTGGCAACTGGATCACAGGGGTCTGGTGACAACTCAAATATGACTTGGTCTGGTGCTTCGTGAATTCAGGAGGACCCACTCAGCAAATAGATTAGTCTGGGAAGGTTGATGCCTCCTTCCCCACCTTGCATCTCTGTCACATCCAGTCACTGATGGCCCTGCAGGGCTGTGACCCAGTTGCCTCCAGTGAGCAGATACTCCAGGGGTTTGCACCTGCTGAATCACAAGGAAATCTATATCTGCTCTGCGAGGCCACTGCTCTTTGCCTCTATCCAGCAGAGAGAGGTGAGGCCTGACAGCCTTGGGCACTTAATGGCGGCTGGGGTGTTTTCACTCAGTTCCAGTTCCACCCCTGGTCGATGTTACTGACAGAACAGAACAACTTTGCGGGAATTTGTTTCTGTCCCTGGTAAAATCCCCTGCAGAAGAGAAGCTGTTTTGAGTTCCCAGAACCTGTGCCTCAGGCCCTGTCTTTGCTCAGGCAGGTTTGTATTGGTTACCTGTCAGTTCTAGCCTCCTGCCTTCCTTCGTATATAGGCTGGCGATCCCCTGAGGGCCGGGTGCGTCTTAGGCTCAGTAAAGCAGTTCTCTGGGTCAGCCCTGCCCTGGGAATTTCCCAGCTCTGTGCGTGCATTTTCTAGTCCCCGCGCTCCACCCAGGCCGGTACCACATCAGGCAAACCCTTTACTTACAGGGCCTGCATTTCCATCCTAGATCTGTTCTGCGGTGGTTGCCACCTGAGAAGATGCCCAGCCTCCTCTGGTTGCTCAGGGAGACAGGGTGTGTGGCTTTGGAATAGCTGGGTGTGAGACCTGTTGTTGCCAAAAATGGCTGCTGCTCTGCACCTCAGGGCACCGCCGCTCCGGTGTGATTCCCTCTCTGCTGACCATCCTCTTCTCATTCATGTGCTGCAGAATCAGCACTGACAAGTTTCAGTGTAGGCCCTGTCCACATCTCTCAAGAAATCACTCAAGAATCTGGACTCCTGGGGACAGGCCTCCAGACCTCAGAGTGAGAATGGAGGGGAGTGCTGGGAGCTCAGAATTGCAGGTAGATAATATATACAGTTTTATACAGTTTTATCCCTGGCAGGAGAAAGCTGTGGCACCCTAGTAGGGGAGGTAAGTCCAGTTTTTAGAGGGTCTCTCCCGTAGAGTGTAGTGGGAGGACCTTTGAACTCTGCTCATTTGTTTGTGGGGCACTCTGAGCTCTTATCATGGGGGGGGACCCCCATCCGCTTGGTGATGGATTTTTGTACCTTTTGTTTGTATCCTTGGGGTCGCAGCTCGCCTCAGCAGGGTTGATGTGTGTTCTTCAATGTTCTCTTTTGGTGCAGCTCTAATCCACTAGGTTACTTGCTAAATTTTTCTCCTTTAACTCTCCTTCTGGATGGGAGCCTCTGTGGAAAGCTGGCTTCAGTCAGCCATCTTGTCTCCCCCTCTCGACATTTTGGATTTAAATTACTCATTCTCAAATGAAGTTTAGTGCTCACATCCAAGCCAGGGCATGTTTATACATAAGTGTTTTGAATTCCTTTCAGTTTTTTCAACACAAGTATATTATGCCTTCTACCAATTCTCACTGAGCCTGATTTAATTGTTCCTACCACTAGTTATTATTCAAATGTGGCAAGTGGTTATCAGCACTTGTGCATTCAAACTCTGTGTGTTATGTCTCATTTTAAATATGCCACTCGAAAATTGCTCTTTAGTCAGTTCAGCACTCACTAAGCTGTAATGCTGAAAGGATAGTTAGAACGTACAATGTGTGACTGAAAAGCCTTTTCTTCCCCTTTCTGAACCTTCTGTCATAGTGATCTGTCATATCCACAGTGACAGGAGAATGAATAAAATTATAATTGAAAATGAGACCACCTTCTGTATCTGACTCATCTCTGAGTACCCATCACTGGGTATAGTGCTTGTCTTGTAGTAAATGATAAAGACACTTTTGTTACATGAAGGAATGGCACAAACACCAGCTGAGCATTTTCTAAAGATGCTCTAAGATGTCCTAATTCACCACATAGCATCACAGGAAACAGAAAACTGATTCCAATCCTTTACACATGTCCCTGGCCATGCATGGGTATGAGCTCTACTGCAATGCCCATGATGTCATAATTTTACTTTATTTTGTTCTCTCTTGAAGTAAATATAAAGTGCTTCCTTTTTTTGCACTACTTGAATGCACATAAGCAGAGCTGGCACTCTTTCAAGGGTGAGGGAGGTGAGGCACCTAGAGGGTAGAGTTCAAGGAGGCAGTCACTCTCAGATGTGGGCAAAGATGGAGTTGGAATCAATATGAAACTGAGGGGAATGGCTCTGTAACATTTGTTTCCTAGATGCCTTTCTTGCACTGAGCCTAAGGTATAGAAATGGCAGCACTGGAGATTACAAAGAATGAGTCTAGAGTACAGTGCAAATAGAAGTGAAAAGCTGAATTTGAGATGTAAGGAGAGTATGACAGCATTGAAACTTAGTTGGCACCTGGTTTGCCTGTGAGTGTGTTCAGGAATCCCATGGCCATAGCCAAGTGAAGATCTTGACTTCTGAGGCAGGTGTAGGAGGGGTAATAAACTTGAGGGTTCTAAGCTAATTTTGTCTTCTAAGGAGGCCTAAAATCTGAAAATAAAGATTCCTATATTGGTCTAAACTTTTCAGCTGTGAGTAGTTATAGACTTCTACGTCTGCTCTATGAAGGGTAAAATTTCCATTATTTTAAAATATGTGTAAATAATGAGAAGATATTGTGTATAAATGATTGTAAAATAATTTTTGTTTGTTGATGAGTAGTGCTCTAATGACATAGCATGATTGTACTTGCTCAGTATCAGTGCAGTGAATAATATTCAGATTTCAACCAGCTAATCCCTGGATCTATTTTTAGTGTTATGGTGTAAACATCCCCCACTCACCCATACATCTCCCATCTTCACTACACTGTCTGTGTGCTTTTGTTTCTAGCAGCTGGCACCTGGCTCTCTGCAGAGGGCTAACCTTGGATGCTGAATGTTGCCATGCCCTCCCCCACAGAAAACCCAGAAACTTGGGAGTTCCTCCTTCCTCTTATTCAGTTTAATTTACATTTATCTGACGACTAGTGATATTGAGCATTTCTTCATGTTTCTTGGCCATTTGTCTATCTTCTTAGGAAACACTTCTATTCATGTCTTTTGCCTATTTATTAATGTATTTTTTTTTTGCTTGCTTATTTGTTTAAGTTCTTTGTAGATCTGGATACTAGCCCATTGTCAGATGTATGGTTTGTGAATATTTTCTCCCATTCTGTAGGTTATCTATTTACTCTGTTAATTATCTGCTTTGCTGTGTGGAAGGTTTTTAATTTAATCAAATCCATTTTTTAAAAATTTTGTTGTTTCTTTACTTTTCTTTGGGGTCTTAGTCATAAATTCTTTCCCTCTGCTGTTCTCTGGAAGAGTTTCTCCTGTTTTCCATTAGAATTTTTATGATTTCTAGCCTTACATTTAAGTCTTTTAACCATCTTGATTTAATTTGTATATATGGAAAAAGATAGTGGTCCTGTTTCACTCTTCTGAATGTGGCTATCCAGTTTTCCCACCCCCATTTATTGAATAGGGCATCCTTTCCCCAGTATATGATATTGTCTGCTTTGTCAAAGATCAGTCGGTTGTCAATAGATGGTTTTATAGCTGGTGTCTCTATTCTTTTCTATTAGTCCATGCCTGTAATTTTATACCAACACCATGCTGCTTTGATTACTACAGTCTTGTAGTATAATTTGAAGTCAGATAATGTGATGCCTCTAGATTTGTTCTTTTTGTGTAAGATCCTTTTGGCTGCTGAGGTTCTTTTTTGGTTCCAAATGGATAGTTTTTTCCTAGTTCTACCATCTGATTCTGCTGGTACTTAAGGTTTCAGATAGAAATTAATTTTTCTTATGGAAATTTTTCCTCATTCCCTACATTTGTGTGGGGAGCTTATATAATCCCAGAATGCTTTGAACTTCCACGACAAACTTACTTATAAATTTGCTATTTGTGCATGTTTGATTTTTGTTTATTCCACAAACTAGCCTGTGAACTTTGTGTGGGCAGGGATGGATGTTTTGGCTTCACTATGGCAACCCCAGGGTGTGGCACAGTGCCTAAAATAAATAAAACATATAATAAATATTCATTGAATAATTCATAAATACATATGAATTAGATGAATTGATTTATTTGATCAATATATTGCCTATAAATATAAATCACTTGACACTGTGTCTTATTTTCTTTATTCATATGTTTATTTGGTAGGTTCTAATTCAGTGTATGTTATTATGAAGGATATTAACGTGTATATATGCTCTCTTTTCTATAAGAGTACAAAACCACTTTAAGAATCAACACTTAAACACATCAAAATGAATATTCAAAGATAATTTTCTATTGATTTTCTAAGGGGTTAGTGGTTAAAATGTAACCAAAATTCATGCTTATTCACAGAAAGTATTTCCTAACCTGGTTCAATACCTGGCCACAAATACACCAAGTGTCCTCCCTACCAGATTAAGTGTATCTGTATAAATATTTTAAAATCAGGGTTGGATGGAATCCTCTGCTATGAATATTCAGAAAGCATCCTGCGAACACAAAATGTCTTTCAGATGAAGTCCAAGAGACTTTTAAAAAGTTTTTCTAAAGTAGAGTTCTCAAAATGGTGGAATCTTATCAGGACTCTCTCCAGAAAGCAGAGCCTAAGAGGAAGGTCATTTATAGGTAGTTTGTTTCCATATTCTATCCAGAAGTGAAGAACTCAGGAAAATTAAGCCAGAAGAGAGAGGAAGCCAACATAAGGCTGTGTTTTCATCTGTGGTCTACCACTGTGAGTACCATACATGAGCCATGTATGTGAATCTTCAGATCATTCAGACAAGGGCATGAAAAGATAAGTGATTATCAACGAGCTTGGGTACCACATTGGTCAGTGTTTGCCACCTGTGCATTTTCAACTACTCAGACCCTAATACTGGGTGATTCTGATAAGTGTAGCATGCTGAGGGGATCAGAAAAGTCCTGGGGCAGAGAAGTGAAATCTACTTAGTGCTGCTGAACAAAAGTACGTCTGGTACCCTGTGAGGAAATGGTTACTGCAGAAATGTCTGGAGTAACAGTGTAGAAGATATGAGTAGGGGAATGTGAGTTATCAAGGACATTGGCTTAGGGGGAAGGGAGGATGAGTACCCATCACCGATGTGTTATGTTTGTTCTTCCCAGGATTATTTTTTCAGTTAATTGCCAATGTTAAAAATCAGAATCCTATGCTTTGCTTCGCTACCAAAAAAGTAAGATTTATATCTCTCATAGAAGTATTTTGTTTAGCCATCATGGCATCTAATTGTTTTGTCAATTAATTTCCAATGTTTCAAATGATGACACATAGCAATTTGGACTTGCTACTTCACTTCCAAAAATGGGTGTTCCAACAGTGCTGGAACTACATCCGCTCAGGGTGGGAAGGAAGTTACCTGTGTGCTCCTAATGTGCACAAAATGAGGGTGTGTAACATGCCCCCTGGGGGAAGGGCTCATCTACAAATGGAACTTTACCCTGGATGTGAGAATAATGTAACCTAAATATTGTGCCCTCATATAATTTGTATAAAGTTAAAAAAAATAGGAGTTACCTGTGTGCTGTTTGTGCCCTTTAGATGGCATACGCCAGGCCATCCATCATCCACTCATGCTGCTCCCTCTTCCTATTAGTGTACTTTTCTTCCCCAATAAGTGTTAGCATGAGAGAACACTGTTTTAAATACTGGAACCCCTTACAGCAGTAGATGGTTAATGCATTTGTCCAATCAGAAACATTGTCTGCCCGTCTCTACCCTGCTGTGTGCCCTGAGCAGCTGAAATGCACAGATGGCATCCCCTGAGCTCCTTTTCCAATGTGGCTTCAGGTTGGGTTAGCCAATGGAAGATGCTGGCAAGAGATCAGAGGGCAGAAAGAAAAACAAGTTGAGGAATATTTCTGCCAGTTCTTCCCAGTTTCAGCATCATAGTTCTGAAAGTGGCTGCATCCCTCTATAATCACAGCATCCCTCTGTAATCACAGGATCCCTTGAGCTATCACTGGTCTCTAGTGGCATAATGTTTTCCTTTTGCCACTTCAGGCTGTTACCTGCCCCTGAGTAGCTCAATGTTATTATTAGGTTCTCTTAAATCTGCCCTCACAACTGTATGCCATCCCTTCATTAAAATCTCTTTAGCTTGATTGGGATTCTGTTTATTGCCAGGGTCCAGACTAATATTAATATTAAAAATATTAATAATGGAGACATTCCTCTGTTGGTAGTCATTTGTCAAACCTGCTTTCAACTTCAGGGAACCAAATATCATTCTATTCTGAGCTGCTTCTACCCTTACTGCCAATCATAAGCCGGTCCTGTTTTCCTACTTAGCTGACCATGTGCGCTACTGGGGCCTAATCTGCTGCTACGCTTCAGTCTGCACTGTCTGCTTCAACCTGACAGCATATTGATTGACTGCTGGGCCAGGAGGTTCCTTGCTGGGTTCTCAGGTTACTCACTGTACTTGCCAACACTTCAAGTGACCATAATGAGTTTCCCATGCATCAGCTGCGGTCCAACTTGTCTCGCTTATAATAAGCAAGGGCAGTCAAGACTCTTATTTTTTCTCCCTCCTGCAGATCAGTGTTTATGGTTTTAGATTGTTTAGTTTATTGATAATAATCTTTATAAAAAGGCTTGTGGAGACTTAGCTTTGATCCTGACACTTCAGGGCAAAGCTTCCTGCACTAGAGGCTTTATGAAGGCTGTGCCTCTGAACCTTGTACAGCATGACATGATGCATCAGGCTTGGATCAATCCTTGGTCCACCTTGCAAGGACCAGGGTGTTTAGCTCTCCCAGCACCTCCAGAGTCTTGAAGATCTCAGCCTGTTCAGTGGCTCTAAGCAAGCTCTATCCACCCAATTTCAGACTCAATATTTTAATAGCTATTCAAACTCCTGCTCTTTCCACTGCATCACCAAAGTAGAATGAGACAGATTTGGGTTTGAATACCTGATTTGTCAATTGGACAAGTTACTTAATGTCTCTGCACCTAAAAGTTTTCTTTGAAATGGGAATAATAATTCCATTTAGGATAATGAAAGTAGATATTATGTCACTTGGTAGCCTAGTGTTGATTATAATAAATATTCAAGAGATGTTACTTTCTCTCAAAAAATGGAATCCAAATTACTCACCCTTACTAACTGTAGAAGGCTTGCCATGTATTGGTTAATTTTATTCAGTTCTCAACTACAAGATAGAATACTGTAGTTAAGAGCATAATCAATAAAAGCAGATGATAGGGTTGAACTCTGGCTGTGTACCTTCCCAATTGTGTGATGCTGGCAAAGTCACCCAATCTGTCTGTATCTTAATGTATTGATTCTAGAATCCTATTACCTATGTTCAAATTCTAGCTTATCCTGTAGTTAACTACATAAACTAAGGCAATGCACTTTTCTCTGGGCCTCCACTTCCTTATCTGTATTTAGGTCTTATTACTGAATATCATCTGCCTCATTGGATCACTGAGATAATTAAATGGGTTCATGCTTATCAAGGGCTTAAAATACTGCCTGCTCAACAAATGTTTACAAATTCTTCTTTTTTCTCATCTGTAAGATTGGTATGATAATATTTATTCATAAAGTTATTGGGAATATTAAATTATAAGATACATTATTCAAAACCAATGAAATTGAGAGTATCTGACTACATGTTACTTTTATGTTTTAGTAACACATAATGATATTTTCACAATGGATAAAACATACTGAGTGTTCAGTAAATGTTACTCATCACTATTTTAATATCATGTTAAATCACAAATCACACTGACTTCTCTGTGGTTTTCTCTGCCATGAAGACCCTATACCCCCTCTTCAATAGGCTCCCTAAAGCTGCCTAACCTCAGCTGCTACTTTTGTCGCTATAGAATGCTGGGTTTATTTTGGTCTGAGCTTCTGTAGAGAGAAGAGATATGACGTTTCTTCCATTATCCAAGTGCATTTCGTTTTTCCTCTCTCTTTTTTCTGGGCACATTTCTTAACCTAACTGCTAACATTCTCTCTCTCTCTTTCTCGATATATATATGTATGTATATATATGTGTGTGTGTGTATATATACATATATATTATTATTATCATTATTTTAATATATGTGATCTTCCATGGCTGCACAGGGACCTGGCTAAGATCTTGTCTAAAAGACACAGTAATAATCTAGTACTAATTCTTCCACTCCCTCAATGTTCTGCGAGGCTGTGCACTCACTGACATTCCTTCTGGTTTGGGCCACTTCCAGATCATGACAAGTTAGGATCCGTGGCTAGCTTCAAAGCTGCAGTTAAAAACCTCTTCCATTCACCATTCCTAGTTGGCTCCTGACCAATCACCTCCCCCACCTTGAAGTGATAGTTATTACAGTAAAGAATTTATGGCTTTTGGTGTGGAGCAAGACAGCAGCTGGCAAAAACTCTACAGACTCTTTCATTGAGCTCAGCTCCCCTTATCCCACTTCAGTTCATGATCAGAGAAATGGGATGGCACCCTCTCCAGAAAACAAGGCAGCCTTTAGCAGAGCCCAGGGGGAAAAGGTGATGGGAGGGGCCGAGGGAGATGTGGCAAGCAGCTCCTCTTCTAGTGGTTCCTGAGAAGATGACGGAGAAAGGCACGGAAGCACTTTGATTCAGATTTTTTGTTCAAGAGTATTTATATAAACCTACACAAATGGTTAAATCTATAGAACCACTATGCTGAAATGAGCCCTCTATTCACTTCTTCCTGACTCTAAGCAGAACTGAATAGACATCTCTGTAGCATGTGTTTTAAAACTCATTTGGACAGAAGTGGCTAGATGAGGTAATTGCCGGTTAGGTAAAAATGTGCTGGGAGAGAACAAGGAAAACTCCTTGCCATAAAAATACTTTTATTAAATAATTGAAAAACTGGAATGACCCACCTGCAGTTTATAAATCAAAGTTACCAGATGGTACAGAACATTTGCTAATAAATTCTTATAAGAACAACCCTAGAAATGGAGTCTTTTTAACATTTTTGCTGTGGTGCAATACCTTTTTATATTGGTTTACTTCAACCTATGGCACATTTTTTCCCCCCAAACTTTAAGTTAATAGATTGTAAAATTGTACTTTGAAGCTCATTTCAAACTCTTGCTAGATATAAAAACACACAGCAGAGCAGATTACTGAGGCATGAATGGCAAAAATAAATTAATAGTTGAGGCATTAGAATAATCCTCGGATACCATTAACTCAACTTTTGTTGATACTCCATTTTTATGTTGATACTTTGGGGTGAGGAGAGCAATAGTTTGTCGATGGTCAGGGGACTGTATTATGTCCAGCTCTCATGGTCAACAACTATGGATTAGGTCAAAAATTTTTTCCAGCTCTTCTTCCCCATCATTGAAAAGGTGAAAACCATCATACTCAATCCCTAAGCCCCCATTTATTGTTGACATATAAACACTTACTAGATACCTGTCTTTAAAAAAGAAAGATATCACTGACTCTGTATCTCAAACACCTCTCTGGCCAAAGACTGTCATAGACCCAAATGTCAAATATTCCATTCCCCACTTATTTCCCAAATATTTCATGCTGATTAATTCTCATACCTTAAATTAAATACAACACTTTGAAGGGTAGAATTAGATTCATTAAAAAATGTATTATGCACATATCTGCATGTATCTTAGTGTTACAGAGCCAAAACAATACCAATATCAAAAGCTTTTAAATTTGTATTGAATTGCCTTTGGTGTCTTGGCATGTGCTTTTGAATGACCTTAATGATTCTAGCTCTTTGCCCTCTGATGGTAAATTTAATACTTCCAATTGTCCAAAGATCTCTGAGAGGTAAGTGCAGTGCAAAAGGAACATGAACAAGCTTTATTAGACATAATTGCATTATAAAATATTAAGTCCACTTTTTCTATGTCAGTGAATTCATAAGTCATTTCCTTTTAAACAACTGAATGTAATGCTACTATTATAGTTAAAAGAAATTTTTACATAGGCATTTACAAAGTTTGGCATGTAATTCTGACATGGTGAAAATGGATAAAATTAAGATTAAGAAAATAGATGCTTCCAAAATGCTGGATAGCCAGAAACATTTCATTTTTTGTAAAATTCCTATTTCAGAGCTAATGTTTATAAAAATTAAGGGAGAAAAACCCAAAATTTAATGCCTGAAAGATGATTTATATTTAACAAAAAAACACAACATCCCCAAATTATTCACTGCTAGAAAATCTCATTCCTAAATTATTAATTTGGTGTCAATTGAAATAAAGTCACATGTCACTTTATAGTGAGCTTCTGATTTAATTATATATTAAATTTTTTATAGATAATTGGATATGTACATAGAGTGAAATAGTGAGATCAGTAGACAGAAAAGAGAGACTGTGTAAATATACACACAATTTGAAGATGCTGCAGGTAATTTACTGGGAATAAATTTTTGGTGGAATTAATTTTATATCTTTTACATAAACAATTTCAAAATCAAAAATAGTATTTTACATTTTTTTCATGTATTTGTTTGATATCATTTTCTCTGCCTATTCTTTAGCCATATTGTAAAAGACTAATGTTGAATGAATAATGTACTCATCTTTTAACTAATGTATGTCAGAATTATACTTGTACCATTTGCTACAGTACATTAGAGGACAGAATACAATTAAAATTGAAGTTTGCAAAATTATTTTTTGACTTTTTACCTTCTTATTTTGAAGAAAGTATCTTCGTTTTTAGTCCAAGCCAATAACGATCGTATTTTAAACATTTTTTTTTCATTTTCTATTTATCTTCTGAATCTTTTGCTATGAAGCAGGGTAAGCAGAAATTCATAAATTTGCACTATTTTTAAGTCATATTTACTTTGCATTAAGATGATAGTAATGAAAACAGGATTATTTAATAAATGGATTTTTATACAAATCCTCCCAAAATACTATAGGTGGTTATTACCTAACTATTTTTACAATATGTACAGCCAAAAAATTAAAAATTATAAATTAATGAGAGCTCTGAATTGTCACAGAAAATTATGAAAATAATATTTAGCTTTTCTGACCCCAATGAAATTAACAATAAAGGTCAGCTGAATGTTGTACTGATTTCAGAAGTGGTAGTTGTCATCACCAAAGCACTATAAAACTTTGTCTTAAAAAGATGATATAAAGACTTGAATATGTTACCTTCAATCTAAAATAAACAAACAAAAATTCTGATTATTCTTCACCTCCCTCTTTGAAAAATGAAAAGACACTATGAATTCTCTTTCTCAGAAAGAAAAAAATAATAAATCAAAATGCGTTCTAAAATACTATGGTCTCCTGCTTATTTTTTTTTTCTTTGTTTTGTTTTGTTTGAGACAGAATCTCACTATGTTGCCCTGGGTAGAGTACCGTGATGTCACAGCTCCCAGCAACCTCATACTCCTGGGCTTAAGCTATTCTCTTGCCTCAGTCTCCCAACCAGCTGGGACTACAGGCATATGCAACAATGCCTGGTTATTTTTTTTGTTGCAGCTATCATTGTTGTTTTTAGCTGGCTTGGGCTGGGTTTGAACCCACCAGCCTTGGTATACATGGCCAGTGCCCTATCCACTGAGCTACGGGGACTGCCACTCCTGTTTGCTTTCTAATTTCTTTTTAGAAATGTGGTGCTGGGGATTAATGGGATTACACCTGCGGTGCATTTTACAAGGGTATATGTGAATCCTAGTAAATGTGGAATGTAAAGGTCTTAGCAAAATAACTAAGAAAATGCTACGAAATCTATGTTAACTAGTGTTATGAAAATGTGTCAAAGGATCTAGGAACCAAATGTATGGTGCCCCATGATCATACTAATGTACACAGCTATGATTTAATAAAAATAAATAAAAAAAAAAGAAAAGAAATTGTGGTGCTAAAAAGAAACAGAAGATTTTGCTTATTTTATTTATAACACGGAGAAAACTTTATATAAATCATATAAATGAGCTAGGAAAATGGAAAATAATTTCAAAGAAGAAAATTAGTGAAAGTTTCTTTAGTATGAATGAAATATATAACCACACTAATAACCAAAATTCTTAAACAAATAACCAAAATACAGTAGGTCAGTGTTTCTTATTTGTCTGAATATTAAAGATAGCATATGTATAGAATTTTAAGTCAGATTTTAGAAACTAAAAACATCAATTATTAGAAAGACTTTTCTTTGATAAATGTAATAGAAATTTTCTTTAGGGAAAATGAATAGAGAATTGATTCACATTCACTTTTGCCATGATGGAATGAAGAGTTTGAAGACATCTCACCACAGAAAGTGAGTATAAAGCAGCCCAACACTGTCAAAAACAGCAACTTGAACACTGCAGAAATAGAAAAGATCTGTACAGCAAACTAAAGAGTGTTCACTCACGAAAACTACTAAAGTTTGAATAAGATGAGTGGGGAATATGTGGCGTTCTTATTAGCGATGTTCCTATCTACACCTTATCTGTTTTGGCAGAGGAGTTTAAACAGACCTTGAAAATCAGCAGTTTGGCTATTACTGCTGGAGGGGGCTTGCTTGAAGTCAGGAACTGCAGGTTGTTGTGATCATCTCAGTGACAAGCAGATAGGCAGGGCCAGCAGCTCTATTAGCCTGAGGTTGAAATCCTGGATTGGACACAGTGAATGATAGCCAGGGAGTTTCCGAGATGTAAGCCATCTGTAGGAGGCTCGATAAACTCTGCGCCTTTCCTGGGTTGACCCGATGCTGAGCCAAGCCACCCTCGCATCTCTGTCCAAGGAAGTTTTCTGTACATGCAGAGGGGACATGAGAAAGCAGAGCATGAAATAAGAGCCAAGACATCCTTGAAAATGGCCTAAAATTTAAATGTATTCCCCAGACCTCACAGAGATTTATCAGCAGAGAGTGAAAAACATACTACTTTGACGTATTTGAGCACGTTATGACCAATCTTTGGGTGAACACCAACATGTTCAGACGTAGGAGAATTAGGGAGCCAGGATTCCAAATAAAACCTACAAAACCGAAGAACAAAACCTACAAATTCACACTGCCAGGAAAAGAGATTTCACAGCTTTCATCCAGAAAAGTTACTAAGAATACAAACAAATGAAAACCCAGTAGCAACCCTTAATAAAAAAAGAAATCAGAACCGAATTAAAATATACCTTCTAAAATCCTAACATTTTATAAAGGACTTATAAGACAACAAAAAAAGAAGAAAGAAAATTGTGACTCATACTCAGAAAGAAAAATGAAAACAAAAAAAACAGTGATTAGAAACTACCATTAATTATTCATAGAAATCGGATTTATGGGCAAAAACTACAAATCAGCTGTTATCAATATTTTCAAAGAGCTAAAGTCACCATAGTTAAAGAATTAAAGGAAAGTATGACAATAATGACTTAACAAATAAAAGAATATCAACACAGAGATGGGAACTGTAAAAATCTAGATGAAATGCCCTAAAAAATGGCTGTCAAACTTAGCATAACTATTAAAAATTTCAAAGTGTAAGAAGTCATTCATTTTCAAATGGTTGTAATGCTATACTTTGAACGATCTTACAGGCTTATAGTTCTCTAAACATATGCATTACCTTTGATATTGTTTAACAAATACTTTATGTTTATCGTTGCCATGATTGGTGCTTTCTTTCTGAAAAAATAGTTCTTGGGATTTTCTGGTCTCTTTGTTTTTCCTCCCTCCAACCAAATACTCAACAGCTCATAGGCAGTAAGTTATCCACCCTGGCATATTTCAGAAGAAGAAAAAAATTAATAAAAACAACTTTTGTACAATCTGAAACAGAAAAGATAAAATATGTCATTGTGACTGAAAATGCATTGATATATGAAATGCATCAATTTGCTACTGAACTAACAAAACCCAGCTGAAAATGGTTATTTGAATCAATCAATTTTATGTATTGATGTTAACAGCTGAAACTTCTACCAAGTTTCTGAGTTACTCAATAACCCAGAACTATAATGAATTGAATTACTTCTGTTAATAAATTATATAGCCAAAAAAGTGTGAGGTCAATTTGAAGTAAATATGCTAACATTAAGTGTTAGGAGAGTTTAGCCTTAGACAGGAATTTCTCTGGCCTATGTGATCAAAAAAACTTCACAGAAAAAGTGGCCGATAAGGCTGGTGTTAGCAATATCTGCCTATCCAGATGTGTTGGAAGGAATCGCAACAAAGTGAGTTAGCCACAGTGAGAGGGGAAACCTAGGAAAAATTAGGGATGAGAGAACAGAAGTCTTCTCACGGAGACCCCAAGAATACAGCTGCAATGTCCTCCTTGTGGTGACTCAGCTCTGAGGAATTTGTAGAAACTTAACTTCCTGTGACCTGGATACTAACACGTGCTCTGCTTCTGTAAAAGCCTTCTCGAGGTTGATTCAAACTGACCCATGAGAAGAGTACCCATGGACAAAGAGCCCTTGACTGGAGATGAAAGCGAAAAGACAGAGCCAGTCGTGGACCATGGCCAGTTTTGGACTCTAGTCTGCCGTCGCTCTGCCAGCTGAAATAAAGTCCTTTCTCCTAACCTCAACGTTGGGCGTTCTTTCCATCGGGCCTCATCTTCCTGCAACAACAGCATCTCACAAGATGAAGGTGACTGGGCTCTGCAATATTTCTTTGCAGGGAAATGGTGGACCAAATGCTTGAAAAGTAGGTTAGAAATAAAGAATTTTAGACCATACTCAGAAATCAGAATCTGAAATTCTTGCACTCAGCTACACACAGACCATCAATAATTCCCCATTGCTAAATGTATACAGACAGCCTTGAAAGACTAGTGTGGTAGTCACATAAGGACAGTTTGGAGAAACAGTATATTGGAAGCAGAAAAAAGATCTCAGATACATGTATACTCAGAACACAGTTGGAATCAGAAGAGTCCTTTTGATCACTTCCAGACCTCCCAAAGAAAATCAAATGTTAAACTTCATTTTTACGAACATGAACCTTCCCAAACACTGACATGTTTACATGCATAATTGAACAGCTAGTTGAGCCTGACTCAACTCAACCATTCTTTGATGACTTCACAATTTTTCTGTCACATCTTACTAGCTATAGGAAACATATATTTTCAAAAAACTTATTTTCATGTATTATCATCTACCAATGTAGTTAAACTTGCAGTTCAGCTGTAATATATATTTTTAAATACTATACACTGTCATAAAAATGTTATACATAGCACCATCTGTTGGCTGAGGTATCTTTAACAGATGAGAAATGTTTAATGTAAATTGCATTAGAATAAAATTAAGAAGTTTGAACAGAGAAAGTATAAACAGCTGTACTTTGGATGAGAAAAGTGTGGAGTCTATATGTAGCCACTGATAAGGATTGAAGCCTGATAATTCAAATTATTTTGGACTCCACCTATAGCAATAGTATGAACTATAACTAACTGGCTTTGTAATAATTTGTCTTATCACAGATGTTAAAAATGATTTTAAAAGCCATACTACGTTTAGTTTTGGCACATAGATCTCACATAAAATAGGTAAACCCAGTGAATGCAGTCAACCTGAAGATGAAATGCAATGTAGAGAAAAATATAATAAAATAGCAACAATATTTATTACGTAGTTATAAGATGAAATTAGCCAAATGACGTCTATATTACATGAACCTTCTTGTGTCAATTTAGCCCGTCACTGTATATTCAGTAGTGTAACAGGTGTAGACATGTAGTAATTTTGAGGAATGGGCATTCTAATTACATTTAGATGCATGTCTTTGTGAAGTCTGCAAGAGAATAAAGCTCTGTTCTTTTCTCAGTTTTTATCTCTTTATAGGTATTTGTGGCACTGACCTAGGCAGCTCGTGGTCATGTACTTTTTTATTTGCTTTTTTGAGGTTATACAGGCAGCTTTGGTTGTGATTTTTTTTTTTTCTTTTCTTGAGGTTGTATCTATTGCCTTTTAGAAATACCAAGAACTTATAATTATCAGAGAAACTCAAGCATACCATTTTCATTGATGGATTTTCACTATCTACTGTATTAGAAATTCCATAAATACCCAGTAGGTGTCATAGTCTAGGTAATCTCTGCCTTTAAGAGTTTAACGTTTAAAATAAACTATAAGATGTTCACATCCAGGAAACCATAGAAAGGTAGTATGATTTTGATATGTAATAAGTATTTAATACAATAAATTATATAAGTGTTCAAAGGAGAGTTCTTTTGGATCTGAAGTGATGGGTAAGGCATGATGCATATATCTCCTGCCCCTTGCCTGCTTATTCAGCAGCCTCTAAACTCCATTCCGTTGACCTCATTGCTCTGCTCCATGAGGCTTCCGTGGTTCTGTGTATCTGTGCGGGCACTCTTTCTTTCCAAGAACTCCTGCTTTCTCATTCTTTCTTCCATGGGCCCAGATTTACTCTTCCCTAGTCATCTTAACACAACTTTCCAAGTGCCTTGTAATTTGGCCTCTGCTCATTTAACCTTCATTTCTCATTGGTGTCTCCGTTACATGGTACTCTCTGTGTCTGCTGAATTCCCTAAAGTTCTCCAACGTGTTACATTCTCTCTTATCAGAACTTTTCCTGATTTTCCAACATGTATTAAAAGTGTCTCTCAAATGTTCTCTTGTGATTCTGTGTATAAACATTTACTACAACTTTAAGTTCTCAGTTCCTTTCTAGTCTATAATTTCTACGTATCAGCTTCAAGATTAAGGTCTTACCAGATAATACAGTGTCTAATATATAGTACTGACACAGTAAATATTTACAAGTAGATTAATAAATGAAGAGGTAATCCCTGTTTGATGAGAAGCAGAGTTAATTGTTCCTCTTAAGTGTTTCCAAAAAATTTTTTTTGGCCAGGACTGGGTTTGAACCCACCACTTCTGGCTTATGGGGCCAGCGCCCTACTCTTTGAGCCTCAGGTGCTGCCCACCATATTTATTTCAAAGAGATTTTTATTCTTCTTTAAGACTGTCTCTACAATTCCAAATTATAGCTTAGCAGAGTAGTATAGGTTTTTGTTACATGTATATTGGTGGGTCATACAAAATAAAGAATCAGATTGGTGGAAGATCAAGAAATCTGAGACACTATGGTTTACCTTTGAATCTAATGCAGCTCAATTGTAAACACAGCATGTATTTCTCATCAGGCAACACAAATTCAAAACTAGTTCAGTTTTACTTCTCTTTTTCACTTTTTTCTCTGAGAGACATTATTAAATATGCTTGAAATATGTAAAAATATTTTTCTTTTTAAAGAAAATCTCTTTACTGCGTGACTCACTATACTTTTATTTCTATTATTTTTAAGTTTATTGTGACAATGAACCCAAATACAAATGGTACAAACCTATTTGCATTAAAATAAAATTTTGCAGTTTTATCAGAATATTAAACCTCTTTTGTTAAAAAAAAAAAATGTTTAGTCCGTCAGTACACCCTGGAAAAAAGAGAAAGTAATCTTGGGAAGCTAAATTTAGAAGAGATATATAGGAACTCAAGTACACTCAGGAGGATTGCAAGTACATAGTTATTCAGCATCTACGAGGTTTTCTTCTGGTTCTAGATGCTAAGATAACAGCAGTGAAAAAAACATCATGTTGCCACTTTCCTGAGCTTACAGAGTTTCAAGTGCTGCAAAGGACAAAGAGAAGAAGAGAAATTTAAAATAAAAATCATTAAGTCAGTGATTTCACATGATTATAACTTCCACTGAGAGAATAACTAGATAATAAGAAATCTAAGGGGAGGCAGAACTTTAAGTACAGTGGTCAGGAAAGGATCTGAGTGATAAATAAGTGATAAAAAGGCAAATGAGCAAAAAACAAAAAAGAATGAACAATGCTCTACAATAAAAATAGATTAACATTTGGTAATCAAATGATCTATTTTTCTTTTCGACCCAAGTTTTCATTTTATTGAAGATGCACAACAGGGTTGTTGAATGTTGCCCCAGATCGGACAGCTTGGAGGAGTGAAAGCAGGGAGAAGTACAGCTTCTCCCTATAGATAACAGCTCCTGGTCTAGGTCTGTGATTTAATAAGGGCATAGGAGTACCTGTTGACCTGATTTGAGAATTTCTACTGGGATAGGTTGCCTTTTCTCTTTCATGACAAGAATAGTTTTAAAATAAAACACGTTGCCTGAAATCAGGACGCTAAGACCACAGAGACCATAATGTAAGGCAAGTCCATTTTTAAGCCTAACAACCTTGAAGATGTCCCTTTGAGAAGGAAGTATTACATGATATTGGGAAGAAATAGCTTCATTACTGTGTCCTTTCCTTATGAATCAGAACTATCCTTTCAACTAAGCAGTTTGCTCTGTCTCTTGGGATGTCATTTGGGTCTTTGAGAAGGAATGTAGGATTGTGGGTCTGCCTTGAAATGTTCACACATGGTCATCTAAATCCCTGAAGAAACTTTCAAGGGTCTGGCCAAGGCTGCTGCTATTGAAACGATAAATACGTTTGAGAAACTTAGAGCAATAGAGAGTGAAATATTTCACCTGTAACCCTTTCAAAACTTTAGTTTCCTATTGGGAGCATGAGTTTGGTCTTTTGCCTGATTTGACTATCAATTTTGAGTTGCTTCATTAAATTTTTCACTGGGTCAGGGCCAGGTTGCTGGGGAGGGGTTAGCATAGAGAATGGGCTCAATGGAGTCTGCTTTTGAAACATGTTTGCCCTTATTTGGAGTTTAATGTGTTTAAGAGTTCTGAGAAAAGGAATTGTCTTAACAGCAGTGTGATGAATTCTACCCTCAAAACAACAAGAGACGCGTAAGCCAAGAGTTAGAGGTGGCTGTGAGCCATGTGACACCACGGCACTTTACCGGAGGGCGGTACAGTGAGACTCTGTCTCTACAAAAAAAAAAACCACAAGAGAAATGATTCATAAATTAGTGAGAGAAACATTTATGTATATGTTTATTTATCCGTATAATTATTAATGTGAAGAAAGGGCTAATTAGTATAAATATTCAGTTTCACCATCTCATTTTCTTTTGGTATCACAATAGACAGTCTCTAAAGGGAAATACAATCATGGCTATTTCTTGACAGACTCGTCCCCATTGTATGTGGGAATTCAGAAGATTTCAGCATGCATTCTCCACTTCTGCTATCAGCATAGCCATCATTGTCATCATGCTCATCGTCACTGAGATATCTGTGAGAGTTTATGTCTTCCAGGAAGTCCTCTAAGTGCTTTATCACTTTATGTCACTTCATAGTTATAGTAACACTATAAAGTCACTATTTTTATGGCTACATTTCATAAACAAGAAACAAAAAAAAGCTTAGAAAGTATAACAAGTTTAAGGTCACCAAAAATGTCCAACTTGTGCACACATAATTTTTAGTATCCATTCAGTAGCCAATGGACAGATCCAAAGCAAAATGCCCCTCAATAATTTCAAATCTTGTGTGTGAACAAGAAACCAATTCGATGGTCATGTGAAGTTATTTTCTCCAGAAGTCCTAAACATTCATTCATTGTTTACAATAGTGTCTATTAAGAAAAGTTTAGGTATTTTTTGAAAACTCAAATAGTACGATATATAGTATGATAATGTTTTCCCTCCTCAGGAGGTAATTCAAGTGACAATGTGTCGTCCTTCTCCTTTATCCACACTAAAGGATTCTGGAATTACAACATGTCACATCCCCAATGTTAATAGATTGTGTCCTTATTGTAAGTCTGAAAGGGAAAGGAGAGTAACGCCATAAGAGTAAAAAAGTCCTACCTATATTTCTGTGTGGTTTTCCAATCTAAGAAGCACTAAATCCTTTCATTACAAGGATTTGTTCTGCAAAATTTGGATTCAATCAAAGGCCACACTCAAGGATTTGGAGGTCATGTGTAGCTTCCTGGCCACAGTTCCCACCCCTGGAAATAAACTTGTAGTCAAGCAATTTCTAGAGGAAGTGAACTAAGGGACCATCAGTTCCTTCAGATTTTTGGCAAAAAAAGAAAAAAAAAAGAGCCTCATATTGCTCATACCTGCAAAGGGAATGTGAGAGAGTCTATGTAGTCCAGCGAACAACTAGGGTGAGGGTGTCTGGAGGTCTCCACCTTGGTCGTGTTATTAAATAGCAAAATCCAAATCTATAACTTAAAAATGATGTGTTAGAAGGAGGTGCTATCTGAGGTCTTCTCCAGATATTTTAAAGAATATATAGACATTAATTATGTCCTTTACTGCTTTCTTAGCAGGCCTCTCCTGCTCAAACAATATTATACACACAGGAACCATTCTGCTGACGAGAACTCAAGCTGTTATGTTATATTAGTTCATTATTCACACGTTTCTTCATCATTTAACATTGCCAATTGGTTTGCTAGTAGGAAGATTAAAATTTACAATTAATATTTATGTCAATTATTTGTGTCATAGGCAGATATCCTTGTTACAAAATTTACTGCACCTTTTTGGCAAAAGATACCGGATCATGAGCCAACAAGAACTTCAAAAACAACTAAAAGAAATACTCTAATAATGGTGTGTCTTGTGGTGAGATGGGTTACAGCAAGGAATACTTGTGTATTGTGAGCAATAATATACAAACTGTTATAAAGAGAGGTCATGACATAACTTCATTCACTTTTAAATAGGCTAGAAAAAATAAAAGGAATCAGGTTATATCTGAGAGTTGTGAGTGAGATTGATGCTTTATAGTCTTAGAAAATCAATACTGTGCTGCTTCTCTAGTACATCTTGATTTGTAATTCACACAGTGTTATGAAAGGTTATAAATCTTAAAGAAGAAAGGGGGTTTGTAGCCTACAGAGTTCATGCAGGGGAAACTAAAGTTAAAGCAAAATGATGACTATCCCAGACTTTACACTTGTTCCCTTCTCTTTACCTAGTAAGTCTTGCTTTATAATAAAAAAGCGTGATTATCTGTCATGATATCACTAAGGGTCAAGCCATCTTTGTTTTTCAGTTATTACAAATCTAACTTTCTAATTATATGGAAGTGAGAAAATTTTATATTTTATAAAGCTTAAAGAATATAAATATGTGTATTATTACTTTTGTTAACTTTGTTATTTTAATTTATGATCTAGGTATTGAGCATGGAGTCACCATGAAGAAGAAAGAAATAAGATCTACTTTTATTTACTAGAATAAATACAATACGATATTTTAAAACTAAATGAAAACTACTAAACCACTTAATATAACTGCAAGGCATGAAACTCATTTTTGTGCCCTAATATATAAAGAATATGTAAAAGTAGGTATCTACTTATACTTTAAGGAGCAGGATACAAAATATTCTTTTTTCTTTTTTTTAAATTAAATTATAGCTGTGTATATTAATGCAATTATGGGGTACAATGTGCTGGTTTCATATACAACTTAAAATACTTTCATCAAACTGGTTAACATAGCCTTCACCATGTTTTCTTAGTTATTGTGTTAAGACATTTATATTCTACACAAGTAGGTTTAACTTGTACCCTTGTAAAATGCACCATAGGTGTGGTCCCACCAATTCCCCTCCCTCTCCTCCTTCCCCTTCTTCTTGGGCTGTAGTTGGGTTATAGCTTTCATATGAAAGTGTAGGTGCTTATAAATTGGTTTCATAGTAGGGCTGAGTATATTGGATACTTTTTCTTCCATTCTTGACATACTTTGCTAACAAGGATATGTTCCAGCTCCATCCATGTAAACATGAAAGAGGTAAAGTCTCCATCAGGGTAACAGATTTTATTTAGGAAAACCAAAGAGAAAGCTTAGAGTACTTCCCAAGAGAGTTGGAAGTGGGTCTCTCTCATGGAGAAAATGTGAGAGAGAGAGACGGAGACTCAAAGGTCTGTAGAAGTATGAATATTCTCTACATGAAATTAGTTGCAATCATTCCAAATACTTGACATGTACCTTATATGTTTCTAATGAGTATTCATTATGTTACAAATAATATTGTAAATTAAAAAAAAAGATGGGACAGTTTTCATAATGGATGTGAGAATTTGGGAATATTAGTGAGGTTACAGTAAATACTCGTAGAATAGATAGTACACGATAGCGTAAACCAGAGTAGATTAGAATGTCTTATTTCTTGACTCTGCGCCTATAGTACAGAGGGTCAGCACCAGCCATATACACGGAAGTTGGCAGCTTTGAACCAGGCCTGGGCCAGCTAACCAACAATGACAACTGCAACAACAAATAAAATAGGTGGGCACCTATAGTACCAGCTACTTGGGAGGCTGAGGCAAGAGAATCACTGAAGCCCAAGAGTTTGATGTTGCTGCTAGCTGCGACACCATGGCACTCTACCAAGGGCAACATAGAGTGACTCTGTCTCAAAAAAAAAAAAGAAAGAAAGAAAAAAGTCATATTTCTCCAACACTTTTGGTAAAATCTGCCTACACATAATAGTAGAAAAACAGACTACCCTACATTATTGTTTGTAACTAAAAAACAAATTTAAAAAATTGAGATTTAGTTCCACAACCATGGATGGATGACTGATCAATTTAGCTGCAAATCTAACATCAGTCTGCTGAAGTCTACTTTTTGGATCAGAAGATAAAAATTTTCCATTATGGGGGCATTTTTTTTTTTAATTCAGTCTTTTTCTTCTTCTTCTTTTTTTTTTTTTTTTTTTTTTAAGTATACTACTACAGATTTCCTTATCACCATACTAGGAATACTACAGGCACAACATTCATTGCTATGGAATCAAGTGAACCACAGAGCACTTTATATACATATGTTTCAGCTACGTACCTTCCCTGCTATCTGAAAATGGATTGAAAAGAAATCTTGGCCCTTTACAAAAGATTGTTAATTCAATTCTTTGAGTAACAGGGTGGTAGTTTTTCAAGAGCATGCTAGAGGCAATGTCCACAAAAGCCACTTTGCTACATTTCCCTTCTCTGTATTTATTGACATCACAGTGGAAGCTTGAATTTGATGAAGGTGAAAGTATTTGCACAGCTTCCACTGTGATGTCATGGAAATTAGTAAACGCTATCAGTCAGGACTTTCCTTTTTTTCTGATGGCTAATTGTTATAAATTTACCAGCCTATCTTTGGTTTTCCTTTTTCTTTTTAAAAACAGTATTCTGTTTCTCATATCTATTCTAATTTCTATTAGGAAAAAAGAAGTAACGTTTAACTGCTTCTGTTGTAACCTCATAAATAATTAAAGGATCAGACAGGCCTCCACAGTGGAGATCTATAGAAGTCTTATGGAAAAGAGACATCTTAGTTTCTAATCATGTGAAGGAACTGTAAACAAATGGGAAAACAAACCTTTTACTTTTAATATCATTTCCTGTCTATATTTTTATATATTGATCTTTCATACTCAGTGTCTGATGAACCTTATTACTTTTGAGAACTGAAAATCTGGAAAACATTACTTTCTATCTGGGGCTATAGGTTTGTTTCATTGGAGACTGAATTATTTTTTTGCTTTAATTCCTCACCTGCTACATTTCACTGTGGGAACTGTCTTCACACGGTTGCGGTTGTACAATATTAATGACTATTTTATTGCTGAAAGTATCAATAAAATAGCAAAAACATTATTAGCGTTAAATTGTAACGGGCATATTTAGCCATTTATGCTTGTTTACTATACTTCAATGGTATTTTTCTTCTTTATTTCCTATGCGAATTAAGAACTTACAACAGCATTTTCTCTCATCCTTACTCTAAAGAGAATTATGAAATAAGTATGGACTTCATACGGGGATGCTTTCCATTTGTTCCATTATGTATGTCAGAGTACATATGATTTATACTTTTCTCCTTAAGTCAAACAACATTAGTTTTCTTTGAACATCTGGCTGGCATCTGGGAGAACGACTCCATGCACTATTAATCAGAATATCGTTGTGAAGTCTGGGTAATGACCGATGTGAACAGAATACATTAATATGTAGAAAAGTTCACTTTATTGATTAAATACGACTTGGTGTCCTGAAGTGCTTTGGTTTTCAACATAATTTAAATACATTGCCAAAGCTTTATTTATTTTGTAAATTTACATAATATTTTTTCTCCCAAAGTGCTACATGGTAATGGCAACCAGGCCAGATCCCAAAAGCACTTTCTTTCCATCTTCCGTCATTTCCACGGAGCATTTTCAGGGACACTAACTTCAGTGTCCAACAGGTGTCTGATTTAAGACATGAAGCAGCCTACTTCTTCTCCCTCCAGCCTCTAGAGTCTAAATCTCCACACTTCCTTGTGTGGTTCCCCAACAGTCTACTTCTCTCTCCCTTCCTGCCAGCTGTCCGTCCCACTCTCTGTTTCCCTGTCACTTTCTCCTCCTTAGGAATCATTCCTACATCCAAGCATGAGAAAGAAAATATAAGAATTACATCATTAGTGTCTTTAATTGTCTCCTCTTTAGTTTTCATACAAACGCCCTTTTACCCTCTGTGAATTATTTGCTTTCTTATTGCTCTTTTCTAAGTGTCTCTTAGTCTTACCGTTATTTAAAAGTCCACATAGGGTGAGGATATTTGGTTGTTTATGATCAATCTTACTATCTCAATTTAAGAATGAAGAATAAAATAATATAAAATGAGAAAAATATACAAAATGTGAATGTAAATGAATATAAAGCTAATGGCTTTTGGTGTCTAAATTCTTGGGTGTTTACCTTGTTTTTAAAGGCAGCCTTTAAACCCAAACCCTTGATAAATAAATAAGCACCGTATTTAAACATTTCCTTCTTGATTTCCTTTGCTTTTGTCTTATTTTAAATGTCTGTATGTTCTTTAATTGTTAATCTCCTAAGGGGAGAGGCTGTGTAAATCAACGTGCAAAGAACATTTTGCAAAATAAACCCCAAAATATGTCTCACTGGTGGTAATAATATTAATAATAAATTAACAGGTTTCACTATAATTTTCCTTTCATTTATGGTAACCAATGCTCAGCATGGAGAGAGAGCAAAGGAGAGAATTATCTCTGAAGTTCCTTTTTCTTACATCTTCAACAATGAGACTTGAATATTTGAAATTCCAATTCCGAAGCCCAAATTTCAAATGCGAAGGCAATGGATGTAGCTGCTGAACATATTCTTCCTGACAAATTAGCCCAGTAGTCTAGGATCACTAGTAATCATCCCTATCTTTTCATTACATCAGATCTACAAGATACCAGATCTTGAAGTTCAAGTCCATCAGATTTCTTGATTGCCAAGGAAATGTGATGGCAAGTAATCTTGGATTTAAACAACAGCGCATACATTTAGTTCTATGGAGATGTGAAACTTGATATTTCTCCCCAGTTCTTATCCCAGTTCCTACATAACTTTACCCTGTGATGATTATGTGCCACTAACTCTGACTGAGGTCTTCCCCAGATGTGGCTCTATAAGTCACTTGGTAAGAAATTCCTTTACAGATGTTTGGGAAAGTGCTCTGGAAGTTGGTGTAATAGAGAGTGTTTACTTATATGCTGTCTCAGTAAATCACAGACTGTTATTTCCTGTACGTGAAGGGTAATGAGCCAATGGTGCCTGCAAAACACAAGCAAACTGGGTGCTATTCCTCCCGTTCCTTGCTGTTAGGAAGGGGGAGAAACGGCTGCAGAGGACGCTGAGGGGAAACAGCAGAATAACCAGTGTTACCATTTCCTACCATTGCTTTAACAATTCAGGTTAGCACGGAAGGGGTCACATGGCTGTTCTGTATCTAACAGCTGCCGTGTATTAAAATAATTTAAATAGACAGCTCTCTCGCCAAGAAAAAAATAAGGCAGCCGAATGCAAAGTGTTTATTTAGTAGGTAATGACTCAGAAAGGAGTTGAAATAGAGGAAAGTGGAGCGAAGGCCCAGGGAAGAGGCGACCCCTGGTATCCTCTTCTCTCTGTCTACGAGCCTCTAAGCCCCTTAGGAGCTATTTTCTGCTGGATATGTAGGTCGTTATTATGTCTGGGGGTATATTGGGGATTGGCTCTTTTACTCCTGTGCTGAGTTGCATTTTCCTTATACATGTGCACTTATAAACACAGATATATACCCTTTTCTAATTATACTGCAGTTCTGGAAATTTTTATTTCTAGGATGAGGCTACTAAATAGAAAAAAAAAAAAACATTGAATTTCAAGATAGTTGGGGGAAGTTCCTATTTCTCCACTCCAATGGCATGGAACTCTAATTCTCTTGAAGGGTTGATGTTAATTGAACTGACTAAATTTATAAGCCAATTGCTGAGTTGGAGATGTGAGAACAAACACAACTGGTGGAGGGGGAAGAGAGAGAGAGAGAGAGAAACAAAAACAGTCACAGAGAAAATGTGCCAGGTGATTGATTTTTAGAACAGAAAGAGTGATCAAAAGTGGAGAGAAATACAATTTTTTTTTTTTTGCATAAAACTATACCACAATTCAATGAATCAAAGCTGGGTTGAGCTGCCACATGTGTGGTGTACACACTCTTGCCCACACACACACAAGTCCCCATCCCCAGTAAGGAAATGTTAATCCCTCTGTGCTTTTATTTTACTATCAACAATGAAAATCATTGCTCTGATGGTGGCTTCAATGTCAAAATATGAGGGAACAAAGAACTATTTTTCCAAATTGTGCATTCTTGTTTCAAGTTCACTAGTCTACTTATGAATTCCCCGTGAGAGCCAGGGATTTTAAACTCAGTTGGTGTGAGGGAAGGCGTGTATCTTTCCTTGATCCTTGTTGTTCTGAGCTGTGGACAGTCATGAACTTTCCATTTTATGTGATCTCAGGGGTGAGAGAACTGCACACCTGCTTGAATCATACTAAACCACATTTTTTAAAAGCTTAAATACATAACAGATACACCAGAGGATTTTATTCTGGGAGGAATTTGGTTAAAAATTCAGACAGTTAACACATCCCCCACAGTCCTAATCCGATCCCTATTTCATAATTATGGCATAGACTGGGAAAGTTGGCACTGTGTGTTCCTCATGGAAATGAATCCAATATATTTTCCACATACTTGTTAGATATGCTCAATAAAACATACTGCACATATATTTAAAATATGAGACAGTTTTATACATACTTTTGGAAATATAACCTAGTTAAACATTTCTAATGACAGTAACAGTGGACAGGTGACATTCTATTTGCAAATCATTCTAGAACTTATCGGGCCACCAAATCTGCCAGACTTCTCATGAAACAACTTCCCCCAGGAAATTTCCCTCACCTAATTACAGAGTGATGCTGAAGTCCCCTGAATGGAAATTCCACAAATCCTCTGTCTTTCCAACCCCTCCAAAAGCAGCTCTGCAGAGACGAAATGCTTCAGTCACTCATTCTGGGCTTCATCAGCGCAATGACTCTATGCCACTGCTCTGAGTTGAGACAGTACATTTCACCAATGAGTTTCTCAAACTTCCCCCATTAGTATACTTCCAATAAAAAGTTTATGATGCATAAGCATTAATGTTCTTGTAAGTTATGAAACTTCATGAAATTGACTGTTTATATTTAAAGTCGTTTATTTGGTAGCAAAGTTTGTGTTACTAGTGTAGATGTGAATGTAGTATTCTTTCACAAATAAAGGTAAATCAACAAAAACAAAATGATGTAATTAATGTTGACCTTCTAGCTGAAACTTGTGTAATGCCTGCCTTCCCACTGTCAAAAAGGGGAATCAGCAAATGTTAGGTGTTAAGGAATGCATAGTCCCAGGCTGAGACTTGCCTCTTACATAAACAGAGAGAGAGAAAAAGAAAAAATAGCAACTCTCAGAATTCTTAGAAAGAATAAGAATTAAGCAGGAGTACTTTCCTCGTCATTATTTAGTGTTGTATTAGTAATACTAAAATCAACTTACATGTCATCACTGGAGTGAGTCACACATCTAGGGACTGCCTTGTTACTGTGCTGTGTTATCATCATCTGTAAAGTTGATGTTAAAGTTTTTTTTAAAATGATGTTAAAGTTGATCTGTGAAGTTTTTTTTAACTCATCATCATCATCACCTATAAAATAAGATACAACATAGAGAGAGTAACTTGTTTTATACAATAAACATGTAAGAAAAATGTCGAGTTAAAAAACACTATGATCAAGACCACTGGGAGTCAAATAGGTGGTTATTTTTCAGGGTTAATAACTGACCACGGATGTGAAAGAGGCTTCAAGGGCATGGCAATGTTCTATATCTTAATGTGGCTGGTAATCAGTTACGTGAGTATTCACAAAGGTTAGTTTATAAAAATACATGCAGCTGTATATTAAATGCATATATATTTATAAATATATATGTTTCAGTTGTGTATCACACTTCAATAAAATAATATTTACTATAGTAATGATAAGAAGATGTACTTGCCTGCTTAAGAGCAAGTTCACAGGAAGAAGTGCTTCATGGTCACGAGGTTCCCATGGTATGTTGGAGCTGGCCTATACTGGTTTGTTTTAACTGACAGCTAATTTTCTGAAATTTTGTACATTGGCTGTTAAAGCCATTGTTAAAATCGAATTATATATAAACTTGCACTTGGATAAATTATATTAAAAGTAAAGGTAATACATATAACACATTATTTCCTTATTATTTTACTATTGTCTATTTTCTTAGGGTTATTTACATCTTTTTAAAAATTTCTGGAAATTTTACAATATTGTACTACTCGCCATTGTTCCCCATGTCTGTTTAGTCACATTAGGTTGTTACCTTAAATCAGCCGTGGTGGGAATATTACTATAAAAAAAATTATAAAATACTTTAAGAACTTTCTTTCTTTCCAAAGAGGTGAGCATTAAAATATTTACACCACAATACTGCTATTTAATAAATATAGTGTTTCAACAATGACATTGAGTTGAAGAAATTTGTATTTTATTGAATACTTTTCTGCATCTGCTGAGATGATCACATGATCTCAGTTTCCCTCTGTTTAAAAGGAAAATCACATTTATTGATTTATGTACGTTGAGCCATCTGTGTTTCCTAAGATGAAGCCTACATGTCATGGTGGGTTATTTATTATTTTTTTGATGTGCTATTAAATTTGTTTTGCTAGTATTTTATTGAGGATTTTTGCATCCGTGTTCTTAAGGATATTGCTCTATAGTTATCCTACGTGAGGAATCTAACAAATGGAAAAACAAACACTACATGTACTCACTATTAAATTGGAACTAACCAATCAGCACACACATGCATAGAGGGAAATAAAATTTTTTGAAAATCAAGAAGTGGGGAGGGGGAAAGAGGGCGTGAACAAAACCTACCTGACAGATACAATAAACACTATCTGGTGGACCGGCACACTTATGACCCTGACTCTAACATTACAAAAGGGATTGATATTGCCAAAAACACTTGGACCCCTTAATACTTTAAAATGAGAATGTGTTACTCTCATTAGTCAGTGGGAAACTGTAAATTACAAATATAATGAGATATAAATATAAGTGCATCAGAATGACTGAAATCAAAAGATTGGCAAAACCAAATGTTAGTGACAATATGAAACAATTGGAACTCTTCTTTCATGCTGGTAACAGTGAAAATTTGTACAAACATATTGAAAAAAATACATGGTAGTATTTTCTAAAGCTATACATATGAATACCTCATGACTTAGCAATTTTCTTCCTAGTTAGAGGCTACTCAACAAGAATATTCACATATTTTTTTCATAGACTGTTCACATAAGCGCTAGTCATAATAGTTCAAAGTTAAAAAACAAATGAATATCTATTAGCAATAGCCTGGGTGAACAAATGTAATGGAATATTATATAATTATTAAAAATACATATAGAAAGAATCAAAGGATCTTATAAAAATAAAGTTTTAAAAAAATCAGCCACATTGATTACATAAAGTAAAATTAAAATGATTGGGGATTAATCTAAGATGTTATAAAAGAGTATCGTGCCTGCCTTTTTGAGGGTAGGAAAATATGGAAGTACGACAATTATAAATATAAGGAGGGGACATAAAATTTGTGTGCAATTTAGTAAAAAATTGCACCCAACATAAAAGCATTTAAATATATAAACAAATATTTACTGATCTGAAGGGAGACATTGACAACAATGAAACAATAGTAGAAGACTTCTACATCCCAATTTCAATAATGTTTAGCAGAATATAGATCTAATAAAATATATTTATGTATTTATAGGCTATATATAGTACATTGTGGCATTTGTTTGAATGTATTTGAGATTCTTTAACCTTTTATACATAGCACTTAAAGCAATTATTTAACATACATGTAATAGATAAACTTGATCATATTTTGGGGAAATAATTCTCTGACAAAGGACAACTAAAGAAAATACATTAAATCTATATTTTAAATCTCATTAAAAATCAAAGATTAAAAAGGTAATGAAGTTGTGTTGAGTTCTGTTTTGGGCCAAGGTAAAGTAATGGGGAGTGTGTCTACTTCTCCAGCCTGATACAAAACAAACTGGCGAAAACGTATAAAACCAATGTTTTTCTAAGGTATTGAATACCAAGCAATAACAGATCATCTCTGGAGAGACAGGGATAAAACAAAGTGAATTCTATAATTTCCTTAGCTAATTGTCTTGAGAAAGATTCCAGGAGAAGGTGCAGGAAGGGGAAACCCAGGCAGAGCCTGGAGAACTCTTGAGTTGAGGATAACAGAGTAGTGGGGAGGAGAAAGGGCCCACTGAAAAAACTCTAGCAATTAAAAAAACCCCAGAATAGACAAGGAAAGAATCAAAAAGGAAATAGCTGACTTGTACAACACTGTGGACCATATGTACTTAACAGACATATAAAAACCTTTCCACCCAACAGCAGCAGAATATGCATTCTTCTCAAGCACTCAAGAAGATTATGAGTTAGCTCAAAAAATAAGTCTTAAATATAAGGAGATTAAAGTTATATCAAATATCTCCTCAGACCAACAACAGAAAGAAAACAGGAGCTCTACAAACACGTAGAAACTAAGCAATGAAAGGAATTACAAGCTGCAGCTTATTGGAGAAACCATATTAATGGTTTCTAGAAATAAATTTATTTATTTATTTATGTTGAAAAATAGGTTCATTCCTATACTGAAAAGCAACCTCTGTCATGTATTGAATCCCCATATATGGGTCTATTTCTGTACTCTACATTCTGTTTCATTGATCTATTGATCTATTTTTTGCTTATATTTCTATATTATGCAGTTTTGATATATGGTGTAGAAATTTTTCTATTAGGATATATATTTAATTTTCTTTTTTTTACACATACATGTGTTTATCAGGTTTCCATTTTTTTTTGCCTTTACAAAATTAAAAAGGCTTACATTTTTATTACAATAACAATGTTTAAAATAAGGACGAGAAACAAAAACCTTGTAAAGAACGAATGAACATAAATAAATTCAGAAAAGGAATCAGACAATTGCTACATCGAAATATTAAGCAATAATAATAATGCAAAGAAAGTAACATTCACATTGTCAAATAAGAGTATGTCTATTATAGGATGCTTTGACTCTGAGGTTCAGTATGGAGTCATCAGTTACCTTCTTCTTATCTTTTTTAAGTCTCAAAAAATAGACAACAAATATTTATAAATAAAAGTAACAGGTAATTTCGAAAAACAGATCATGCTCAGTGTTACAGACAATAGAAAAAGAAAAAATACTTAAAAATCATTCTACTTGATCTGGGTACACCTGACATTAAAATGGAAGAAAATATATTACTATAAAGGGGAAATTACAAACATATGTCAATTAAAAATGAGGATGCAATATCCTAAACAACATATTAACAAGTTGAATTAAAAATTAATGTTTAAATAATGTACTTTGGTCAAAATTAAATCCAATTTATGTGAGAATTAGTCACTATTCGATTCACAGGGATCAATCCCTCAGTCATTTCTGGTTGAGGTTAGTAGAGATTTTACTTTTTTATTTCTAGTTAGTCTGGCCAAAGGTTTATCTATTTAGTTTTTCAAAAAACCAACTCCTTCTTTCATTAATTTTCTGAATGATTCTTTTGTTTTCAATTTCATTAATCTCTGATTTAATTTTGGATATTTCTTTTCTTCTGCTGGGTTTAAGTTTAGATTGTTCTTCTTTTTCCATTTCTATCAGATGGCTTGTGAGTTTGTTCCTGTGCTCTCTTTCTGTTTTTTGAATGTAGGCTTCTAAAGAGATAAGTTTTTCTCTCAGGACTGCTTTTGCTGTATCCCATAGATTTTGGTAACTTGTGTCTTCATTGTTGTTATACTCAAGGAAGTTAACGATTTCCTGTTTTATTTCTTCCCACACCCAACTGTCATTCAGCATAAGGTTGTTTAACTTCCATGCCTTTGTGTGAGGTTGAGCATTTTCGTTGGAGTTGAGTTCCACTTTTAGTGCCTTTTGGTCTGAGAAGCTGCAAGGTAGAATTTCAATTCTTTTGATTCTGTTGAGGTTTGTTTTGTGTCCTGGGATATGATCAATTTTGGAGAAAGTTCCATGGGACAATGAGAAGAATGTATATTCTTTGTCTTTTAATTTCTTCATGTCAAAAGACAAATTAAAAGTCAGAGTTAAAGGTTAGAAGTCAATTTTTCAGGCAAACAGAATTCAGAAGAAAAGAGGGGTTGCAATCTTGTTTTCAGATACATGTGAATTTTAAGCAACTAAAGTCAAAAAAAGACAATGATGGTCACTTCATATTGGTCAAGGGAAAAATACAACAAGAAGACATTTCAATTGTAAATATTTATGCACCCAATTTAAATGGGCCCAGGTTCTTGAAACAGACCTTGCTTAGTTTGAGCAATATGATATCCTATAGCACCATAATAACGGGTGACTTCAACACCCCTCTCCCAGAGCTGGACAGATCCTCTAAACAGAAATTAAACATAGAAATAAATTTAAAAGTGAGAAAAATCTCTATAATGGAGATTATTGAAACGTATAAGATATGTCCTAAGTTAAAGGGGGAGATAAAGAATTTTCATTGATAAAAAGATCTATTGTCTTGAAAATATCACTCTTCTAGTTAAACTTCCAACAAGCATTTGTAGAAGTTAACAAATTGCTTATAAAATATATATGAAAGTACACATTTCCCAAAGTATCCAAGAATAAATTAAAAGCAAAGAATGGGAATTGCGTTCCAGATACCAACTCTTTTTATAAAGCTAGATAATTAAAATCGTGCTATACTAAATCAGAAAAAAGGTACTCAGAGCAATGATATATAGAATTCAGAAACATATTCATGTATACTATAAAACCACGGAATATAAGAGTAGACATTACAAAAAAGTGGTGATTAACAGCTCTTTTTCAGTGCTTGAAAAATCCTATTCTACACCCTTCTGGCCTCTGTGCTTTTAGATGAGAAACCTACTGTCATTCAAACTTTCAATCTCCTATAGGTAACGTGCAGATCTTCTTAAAAGCATTATAGCAGTTTAAATGAATGAGCTATGTGAGTTTGAATAGTTCTCAAAAACACAGTGTTGATATGAAAAAAAAAAAAGCACAACCGTGGAATAATGCCCACATTCTAATAGAATTTCCATGCAAGTAACCTTAATACATTTGAACAAAACTATATCAAATGTGTATGTACATGTATATCTAAGAATTGCTGAAATGGTCTAGTTGTCATGCACGACTTGTTTTTTCTTTTAAAAATCTAATAAATAGGGCCTACCATTTGCATCTATTCTAATTTCAAATTGCTATGGTACTAGTAATGTTGATAGTATCATTGAAATATTAAACTAATACCGCTTATGAAATATGCTCTAGAGAACCTGATCAAGTTCAGTGGACACATCTTGGAAAATTGTGGTTCCAAAGATGCAGACACTGGGCCCTGGAATCAATTGCTATTCAGTCTATTGGTCAAAATATGGACATTCTAGCTGAGATACATAATTAACCATGGCTCCCTCCAAACTATAATTCTGTCCACAGGTGTCTACAAAGGAATGCTTATTAAACGGGGAAACCTTATCAGAATAAGTAACTTACTGTCTTACTATAAGTTATAGTATAGGCTTCCAAATCTGTTATTTTCCACATAAACCATAGTAGGTGGTATTTTTTAAAAGTTATATTCTGTGAAGCAATAAATTATGAGGTTCTTAAAAGTCATAGCTATCACAATTTTTAAAAACATAAAACTCTCTTCACTAATGCAACCATACTTACCAAAAGTTAAACTATTCTATATTTAGGTGTTGAAAAATTTATATAGATGTTTCTGTGCCAAACCTTATCGTTCACAGACCTGTTTTTAAAGTGTTGACATTTTGATTTAGGTATATAAGAATGTTCTTTTATTAGACATTTATAATAAAGTTTAAAAAAAATCTCTTGGAGGAGAATGTTTCATTTTTGAGGATTCTAACACTTGTGAATCTCAGCAGCATGTACCTTATAAATCTCCTATGCATATACAATTTCATTTGTCAAGTGCAGAGGCTATAAGACACCCATAGCGATGTGCTTATGTATGTGTGGTGCGCGCCATCCTTCAGATCTGATTTGTTTTGTAAAAAGATCATGTCTCTTGACATGTCACATTTACCAATAGTAAGGGTTTCTATTAGATCCTAACTAAGCTTCTTTTCTCCTTCTCTCTCTTTTTTTTGTAATCAAGAGAGTTATAGAAAGAAGTAGAAGGAGAAAGGAGATTGAGAACAGGAACACATTCTTTTTTTTTTTATTATTAAATCATAGCTGTGTACATCAATATGATCATGGGGCACCATACACTTGGTTCATAGAATATTTGACACATTGTCATCTCATTAGTTGACATAGCCCTCCCGGCATTTTCTTAGTTACTTTGCTAAGATATTTACATTCCACATTTGCCAAGCCTCACATGTACCCTTGTAAGATGTACCACGGGTGTGATCCTTTCAATCCCCCTCCCTCTATCCACATCCCCCCTCCCTCCCCACGCTTTCCCCCTTCCCCCTGTTCTTAGGTTGTAACTGGGTTATAGCTTTCATGTGAAGGTCCTAAGTTAGTTTCATAGTAGGGGTGAATACATTGGATATTTTTTCTTCCATTCTTGAGACACTTTACTGAGAAGAATATGTTCCAGCTCCATCCATGTAAACATGAAAGAGGTAAAGTCTCCATCTTTCTTCAAGGCTGCATAGTATTCCATGGTATACATATACCACAATTTGTTAATCCATTCGTGGATCGATGGGCACTTGGGTTTTTTCCATGACTTAGCAATTATGAATAGGGCTGCAATAAAGATTCTGGTACAAATATCTTTGTTATGATGTGGTTTTTGGTCTTCTGGGTATATGCCCAGCAGAGGAATTACAGGATTGAATGGCAGATCTATTTTTAGATCTCTAAGTGTTCTCCATATCTCTTTCCAAAAGGAATGTATTAGTTTGCATTCCCACCAGCAGTGCAAAAGTGTTCCCTTTTCTCCGCATCCACGCCAACATCTCTGGTCTTGAGATTTTGTGATATAGGCTAGTCTCACTGGAGTTAGATGGTATCTCAAAGTAGTTTTGATTTGCATTTCTCTGATGATTAAAGATGATGAGCATTTTTTCATATGTCTGAAGGCCACTCGCCTGTCTTCTTCGGAGAAGTTTCTTCTTTAGGGAGATAACAAACAACTAATGAAAATAGAAAGTACCTTATATGTCTGCAGTTCTTCCAAGGAGCAGCCTGCTATTGGAAGTGTTTACAAATGTTGCATTATTTTATTTTTACAACAGCTCTCTAGGATGGATACTATTATTACAGTATTTCCATTTTACATAGGAGGAAGTGGAGTAGCAGAGAAATACAGAAACTTGCCCGAAATCACACAGCTAGTAAACAAGGCAGCTGGAATTTGAATGCAGACATCCTTTCTACAGAGTCTGTAGTTTTGAGCGCTGCACCATTTTATTAACCAAAAATAAACACAAGGTTGTATGAAGATGGTTATGAAGAAAAACAAGGACTAATCCTTGATATGGTTTTCATATCAATATTGTTTTAGTGAGAGGAATTTAAAATATTCTCATAATATTTTTTCTTGCGGACATTGCTGTTTCTACTTCTCATCGCCTTTCTTAGCAAATGTGATCAGGAGTCATCTGTGAACACAGGTCACAAAACTTGGACTCATCCCACCTCTCTACTTCTTTTACACTTCCCCTATCTAATCAGTGGCCAACTCTTAATATTTTTATACACGCACATGATTCAAACTGCTGTCATTTACTGAGCATCTGTGGTCATATGCCATACAACTTTCTTGATATGTGATTCTTAAATACCTCATTCCATAGGTTTTAAGATGGTATTATTATCCCTACCTGGGGTCTGTAGAGTGTTATTAATTTGTTTAGATCATGTTGCTAACAGATGGCCGAGCTGGGAATTGGCTTATGTTGTTTCAGCTCTAGCATACTATATTCAGTCTTAAATACCTCTCCTGTGTAACCCATCTTTCTGTCCCCGGTGCCGTATCCCTCAATCATAATCTTATTATCTCATCTCTAGTACTATAAAATGTTCTGAACAGGTTTTCACTGTTGTTAAAATGCTCGCACTCCCATCTGTTCGTACCCTGCTGACAAATTATTATCTAAAGGGCACATTTGATCAGGCCACACCCCTGTGAAAAATCATCCCTCTTTTCTACAAAATAAATGAATTTTCCCACATTTCTAAAACACTTCCAAATGTCTCGCTACCTCACTACCCCGGCCCTTATGTACGTGCACACACACAGACAGACATGCACACCCCAACCCATGCTTCAGTAAAATTAAGCTATCAAAGGTCTCTGAGTACACATCAGTGATTCGTGTTTATATGCAGTTATTTCAATTCCCTTTGTGGTGATTGAACTAACATTTTTTTTTTCTTAAACTAAGAACTTCGTCTTGCCCTATCACAGTCTAAGTTATATATCTCTCTGTGTTTATATAATTTTATGACCCTACTATGGGGTAATTGTCAGTTTTATTTTCTTTCTTTTTTTTTTTTGTAGAGACAGAGTCTCACTGTACCGCCCTCGGGTAGAGTGCTGTGGCATCACACAGCTCACAGCAACCTCCAACTCCTGGGCCTAGGCGATTCTCCTGCCTCAGCCTCCCGAGTAGCTGGGACTACAGGCGCCCGCCACAGCACCCAGCTATATTTTTGTTGCAGTTTGGCCGGGGCTGGGTTTGAACCCGCCACCCTCGGCATATGGGGCCGGTGCCCTACTCACTGAACCACAGGCGCCGCCCATTTTCTTTATACCTGTATATCACATGGCATAAGAACTTTCAGGGCAAAATTTTAAAGGAGCCTAGGAAATCAACAGTTTTTCCAATTTTAGTAAAAGAAGAAACAGTTCCATTTCGGAACGTTTCAGTTAACTCAGTATGTCAGCAGGGAGAGGATCAGACTCTTACAATTCCACCTCGTCAGCATATAACTAAGCTAATACCTATTTTCTAAGCAGCCTGCAGAATGAACTCTGTGATCACAGAATTTTGCTCTCCTTATGGAGGCTGCACATCGAACTCACAAGATTAAGTTGATTTGGCATTCATGTTGTTAGGGAAATTATGTTCAGTCATTCACTTAGTAGATCCTTACTGAATGCCTCAGATCAAGGAGGAGATAAGTATCAAAGTTGTGGACACGGGCTCTGTGTCAGCTTGCTCACAGAGCAAGGCCAGCTGTGGAGGTCTCTCAATGTCAATTCATTACACATTGAATTGTGGTTTGTTTAATAACCTTAGCTCTTATTATTTAAATCGGTTTTTAAAAATCTAGTTTTTCTCTCTGTTGGGTCTCTATCAAGTTTCTCTCTCCATTGCTCCAGTTTCTAGTTTCAGCCCTGAGTGTTTCTGACTCAATGCTTTTCCATTTTTGCCTATTCCATATTTATTACTTGTCTGTATGGATTTGTGTGTGCTTGAGACTGAGTACGTTTGTGCAGGGTGGAAACATGGAGAGGGTGACAAGAAAGGACGGTGTTAAAAAGAATGACATGATAGCACTGAAAGTTCTTGCTTGGGGTGGGTACTGGCAATAGGAGAAGACAAAGAGGCAAAAAAAGACAAAAACTTAACATTTTCATTTTTTTCCTGGAGATTTCGGGTCAATATTCACGTTAAAATAAAATTTGGAAAAAGTAGATTATATGCTAGATGCAGCAGAACAGTTATGGTTGTAGAAAAAGAACCAAGAGACTCTAAGGAAATGTGCTGAAATGAACAAAGCAACTTCTGCCTACAGCTTCCAAGTACAGGTGAGAATGAGAAGAGTGACAGTTGCGAAGGGGTGGAGAAAAGTTCGTGAACACAGAATGAGCTACTATCTAAAGTAAGAAGAGGAACTGGAGAAAGTATGTTCTATTTGTTTTTGTAGAAAGTAGAAGATTCAAATAAGTTGAAAGCCTAATTAAATTAAGGGTCTCCCCTAAGAAGGAAATGGGGAAAAAATCCTTGGGAAAGGAAGAGATTGATCAAAAATTTTAGTCTCAAAGTTCAGGGAGGATTTATAAGCGCTTGTTCGATTAGATTTGAAGATAAGGGAAGTTAAGTCAGTGAAGGGCTGAGAGGAAACAGTTGATTATTGCTCCACTTTGGGTAATCATGTAGCATCCTGGCCTTAGGCTGACCCTCTGAAGTTTAGAGAAACTGAAGAGCAAAATTGTACCAGGGGGAGCTATAATGGTTAGGAGTGAAAATTGGACTTTACTGGTCTAACGTTCAGCTCCAGGATCAATTCTAGTAATTTTCTGTAACTATCATTTATACCAGCACAGAACTGGCCATAGAGCTATACATGCTGTCAACAAAAAGGAACAGTACAAGTCTGGGCTGGGGCGGGGGTGATGTTTCAAAGACATACAACACAGAGGATTTTTGTTGTTTTCCTTTTTTTTTTTTAAGGAAGGAAGATATCATTCTCAAAGGCTTTCAGAAAAAGGAAGTCAGTTAAAGCAGGACCTGTCCGTTCAGGCAGGGAGGTCACAGGGACGCTGCCATAAAAATGAATAGGCAGTGGAGGGGTGCAAAAGAATTAGATACTTTTTCTAGACTCATCCAGGGCTACACCCTCTTCTAGTGATGTTAGTGACTTGTAGGTGATATAGTCAAATAACCTTCTAATCCAAATTTTTCACACCTCTTTTGAGTGAAATAAACTTTCTTTTTGAGTACACTTTTTAAAATTCTGCTTATTTGCTAAGGGTCAGTACATGGGGGAAAGAGAAGAAAGGGAGGGCTGCAGGTTGGAGGTGGAGGTGGTTCCATTTTCAGATGAAGGGAAAGTAAGGAAGACCTCTGCACTCAGTACCGAAGGTCATCTAATGAAGCTCATGCACATTAAAATAGTCCTTTACGGTCAAAGAGGGGACATCAGAGTCACATTCCTTTATTGCACATTTATTTGATGACTGTGATAAACTGGTGTTTTGAAAACTACAATGACTAGACAAGGAAGGGATTATTTAATAAAACTTTCAAAGTAGTCTAACCTTCCTCTAGGGTTTTGCTCGTATACATATGATGAAGACAATCTCGTGAATTAATATCTTGCCCTTTTAAGCCAAGCAGTGATTTTTTTAGAGGCTACTAAATATTATATTTTAAATTGACATTGCAACGTAACACTTCATCCTATATTGATTTTTCTCGTTGTGTTGAAAGAACACAATTCCTTTTAGTCTTTATAAATTCCTAGACCCAGAGAGAATAAACTACAGTGGCTGTGCATATCCCTTGGGGTCAGAGATTAGGTCACTCTAAGGGGGCTAAAGGAAAGAAAAGGTGTAAATTAACATTAATTGGAAGGGAACAAGATCACCCCCTCTATCCCAGGTGACAAGAAAGTGAAAGGGAATACAGAAACATTCCAGAATGGTGAATTATTCCTTTATTTCATGAAATAAAGAAAGGCTTTTTAATGATGCCTTTAAAAATAATATTTATTTAAAGATGGTTCTGTTCAAAGTGGAGATTGGGACTACACTGTGTTAAGATTTTCACAAGGAAAGACATGAAATTGTCCAAAATCGCTCTTAGCCATAAGCAGAATGCTTGAACCAATTGTTTCCTGGTCTTGTACAAGCTTCTATTTTTTTCCTTTTGTTAAAGACCGTTATGATCAACAGACTATTATTACTACTGTAATTTTCAAAAGGTTAAGAGTTTTGTTGGAAGTTCTTAAATAATCATCTAATGCAGGATTGTGGCCTCTACTTTTGTATACTCATCCATTGCTGTTTCTCCTTTTAATGTTGGTTGTATTTATTTTTTCAGCTTTGAGTAATCATTTTCATTTTTGAGGCATAATCCAAATTAGAAGTTGATAATGTGTGCACATAGATCACATACTCGGTATTCATAAATTCTTTAGCTCTTCAAGTTACTTTATTAAGAATTATTTTTTTTATTTTTTTAAGTTTTTTATTCTTTTATTTTTTATCATTTAGTATTCTTTGAGGGTACAAAGCATTAGCTAACATGGATTGCCATTGTTAGGTAAATGATAAGGGGGACTTTACCTAAGAATTATCACTTTCAAAGATAATTTTTTAAAACTGCACTGCATTCAAAGTTTCTTAGAGTATAATCTGAAATGTGCCATGTATAGATTGGCTGAACTTTGATCACCCTTCCTGTTCCTTTTTAACTTTCTAAGTCATGTTAATAATTAAACACGGTCACTATGTACATAGGAAGTCAGTCAGAGAGGGTTAGTGAGAGATGAAAGAGTTGGTGAGAGAAGGCAGAAGTGTGTATAGTTAAAATTATAAATAAAACAAGCAAGAAATGCAAAGTAAGGAATTTAAAATTATCCTTTGGCCCAGAATATCATGTTTCCATACAGTAATGCAGAGAAATCAATTTTGAGTCTGTTCTGAACCCAGGATATGACAGGTGACCAATCAGCTTCCATTATGGATTGAATTCCTGTCATTCCTTGTATTTGTTGTTTACTTTTCACAAGAACTAAAATAAATCAATGGTCAGATAAAAAGAAAGAATGAGATGGACAATTGGGAACAGGAAATATTATATCAACTGAAGACTATTTCATAAGGATTTCTTACTCTTTTAAAAAGTCCTGATCCTACAACCTGAGACTATATCTTCTTCATAATGATGCTTCTTTTGAGATAGCTGGAACTCACACAGAAAGTAAGCATGTTATTCAAAGCTTATCTGTGTACTTTACTAAGTTGTGTATGTTAAGCCTATTTAGAGGCACACCCTTGTGTTAAAATATCTTTGAGGTTAAATTTTCCCAAACAGGGTGTGGTATATTTTTTTGAGATTAACTTCTGACATAGATGGACTTATTTTTGCTCCTAAAAACAATTGTCAAAAGGTCAGGGCTTTCTAATGAGATAGTTATGGGCATGATAAATAAAACCGTCCCGAGATAAACATGTCTGTCTCTTTTGAAGTATGTAAGACAAAACTTAAGAATTCAGGTATGCTTTCATTTGAAGTCACCTTTGAAACACTGAGATCTATTGGTTCACCTTTGCCAACAAAAAACAAATGATTGTCAGTTGAGATACATATTCTATTTTCTTTGGGCAACAAATTAATAACTCTTTGGCATGAAACTATGCAGACCAGTTATACAGTTAGGTACTTTTCTCTAGAATCACCATAAAGGAATATAGGCCTGAAAGGTACACACCCAAGTACATAGATATTATGTCATCCAAACAGTTTTTAAAAATCATAGTTGTCCTTTTCTTAAACTTGAAAACCCCTTACAGCCACAGTTCATATTCAAAACATCACAGAGTCCAGTGTTCAGATAAGAAGGTGGTAGGGATCTTGTAAAAATGTGTTTGTGTCCTTTATAATATTAAACATGACAATTTTTACATTCACACCATGTAGAAAGGTGGTCGAGCAAATGAAGAGAAGAGGCGACTGCTGTAGGTCGGAGAAAAGCTCATGAAATTTGTGGGCACGACTTGGCATGGAATTTTATATGATCTGGTCACTATTCTCTAATTTTCTTTTTAGAACCCTTAAAGATATTATTAAAAGAGAATCCCCCCAACCCCCCAGGGTGTGTGGATAAATTTTCCTGAAAAGCCTGAATTGTTAAATGATATTTACATTGATGGATGAGTACATTTCTTCAATGTTGGTATTTTTATCATTTCTAATAGTGTCGGTGGCACTGAGGTACATAAGGACAATACATTTGAAAGGAAAGCAGACAGTTTTTCCATTCACCTTTTTTTTTTTGCAGTTTTTGGCTAGGGCCAGGTTTGAACCCACCACCTCAGGTATATGGGGCCAGCGCCCTACTCCTTTGAGCCACAGGCTCCACTCACCACTCACTGTTTTTACAATGGCTTCCCAGTAGCTATCCACTTGATGGGTACTATCCACAATGAAGCCAGCTGAAAGTTGTAGATACAGTTAGGTGCTGGAAGCCAAGCTTGCAGATGGGAAAGTGACTGACTACTCTGAAGTGAGACTATTATGCTGTTTTTTTCTCAGTTGCAGTAGTAATAATAACATATTTATAATTTCACACAATATGTGAGTATAGTACAGTTATATCTAACAATAACATTTGCAAATATTTTATAAATTCTTACACTTAATGAATACATCTTAAAACATATTACTGAATTATTTTTAAATAGTTTTTCTTTTCTGGTTATCTTTTTGATGAATATTAAGATTTCTATTTTTAAGATGAAATGAGTGATACCCCTATAATTTATAGGATTAACTTAATTCTACAAGGCTTGGTAAATGATAGAGGCAGAGCCCCATATTCAGTTTTCTTCTTCTATGCAGTTTTCTTTGGCCCAAGCATATGGAAAATTAATTTTTCAATTGCCAATTATACCAGTTGAGTCTGCCCTGAGTCAACACTAAGTTAAGTGCTCAACACTATAGTTAAGCTGACACTATACCATTTTTTTCTCATACCTTCTATTTGATAGTTTTTCCTTCGTTTTTAAGTTCAGTCTGGGTTCTCTGGAAATATCCATACTTTGTCAGCAAAGTAGACTCAAGGACAAGTTCACAATTACACAGGTGTAAGGGAGTGAGTACATTTAATTTAACTTCATGTATTATAAAAAAGAAACTTCTACAACATGGTCAGATACAGCTTCACATTCTAGTGACTTTAATGAGATTAATTTCACTTTATTTGTGAGGCAATGCTAATAATCTACTCAGAAATGAATGAATATTCCTTCTTCCCTTTTGGGGAAATTTATTTGTTCACATACTCAACTGAGTTTATTGGTACCAATGATGTTGAGGATGGTGAGAAGTGCTATGAAGACAAGGGTGAGTTAATGTGCCATTAACTGCAAATGGATTATGTGTTTGGATGGAGAGGACAACCCTGCACCTACAATGTGGAGCAGTAATTGGACCTCAGAGCCAGTCACTACCAGAAATACAGTGCCTTCAGCTTTGATCTTTGCTGGCACATGTCTTCTTAGATAGAATAGGTAGCATTCTTCTATAGAAAAGCAGAAGGAAAAAAATCAGTGTTAGGGTTAGAGGGAATAGCAAAAACTGGGAAGATCCAACTTCTGGAACTACTGTAAATCTGAGTACTTTCCCAGATTGGGCCTTAGACTCAATGATTGTTAAGATCCCCAGTTGTTTGCACTGATATGCTGGGTCACAGTCGCAACTGTGGTCAGTTGACTGGTTGGCAGCCCATGTGTTGGAATGCAGATTTTTCATGTGGGAAATTAGGAATTGATATTTGGAGACCGCAGCTTTCCTTATTTGCAAATGGGATTCACGAAAGCTTGCCTTGGGAAAAAGGAGAAATGCTGAAAACAGCACACCAGCTGGCCTTGATTTATTATATACCCTAAGAATATTTGAAGTTTGAAGACTCCCCTGAAACTCATAGCTGTCTCCCTCAGCATATGTGTGAAATTCCAGCTTTTCCCATGGTACTTATACACTATGACAATCTCTTAACACTGCTGTTGCCATTGTATGTGAACAGTGAATGAACAAGGACACTTTCTAACTGGGTAATTCACAAGCTCAGATTTATTAAAATGCCAAGGTGGCTAGTTATCATAAGATATTAGCTAAGCGCTGTGGGTCCTTTTGCTTTAAGCAACAGGACTTAATAGTTAAAGTCGTGTGCCTCTTGACCTTATGTAACTGTTGCCATACTACCTGCTTCATGTCAGAACCGGTGTCTCAAGCATCAAAGGGCAGTCCTATAGGATTACTATAGAAGGTGAACTTTAATTCTCCTCCTCCTATACCTAACCTGTTACAGGACTGTTTAGGTGGTATTAAGAATGAGTCCCAGGGGTGATCTAAACTTTGTAAAGATAATAGTGAGATTTTACGGTATGTATATGTCCTCAACAAAATAAAAGTTCTATCACTAACTCCATGAGGTAAAGAATATATTTACTTTGACAACAATGTAAAATTATCTGAAGATAGCTATAGAATGAATTATATTCCAGATTGGACTGATAAACTGTATCTCTATTGGAGAAAAGGCTCTTACTTGTAGCATTTGCCAATTTTTATGGTACAAATACTTCTATTATGTCATTTTAGCAAATGGATTTCAACATTCCTGAATACTTAATAATTGGCTTTTGCAAGCTATTATAAGCTGGTCCCAGTAGAGCCTTTACAAACTACATACTTCCCACATAGGGAACAAATTGACCTTGACATGACCTAGTTTATTCTTTTGGATCAATTGAAAATAATTACAAAGCAGATCAATTATCCCTCTCTCACTCTTCTTTGAATGGAAATTATTCAGAAATTAGACCCTTCTGTTTAGGTTGCCAAGCCACTAAAACATACCCCAGGATACCTTTATCCTTGACTTGGATATACTGTGTTGAGGTTATGGACTAATGAGATGTCAGATATACAAAGAGAAATCTCACACTATGTTCCCAGAAAGGAACTTGAAGAAGTGATAATGACATGAGATGTAAAGGCCAAAGGAAATCAAGAATTGTAAACATCCAGCTGAGTGCAGTGCAGTGGCCCATGACTTTAATCCTAGCACTCTAGGAGGCAGAGTTGTATAGATTGCCTGAGCCCAGGAGTTTGAGACCAGCCTAAGAAAGAGTCAGACCTCATCTCTAAAAATAGCTGGGCATTGTGGTGGGTACCTGTAGACCCAGATACTTGGGAGGCTGAGGCAAGAGGATCACTTAAGCCCAAGATTTTGAGGTTGCTGTGAGCTATAATGCCATGGCATTCTACCCATGTGACAGAGTGACACTGTCTCAAAAAAAGAAAAGAATTGTAAACACCCTGGTGAGAGAATTCATTCATTCATTCATTCATTCTTCATTCATTCAGTGCTCCTCAGTGTTTGCCCTTAAGGACTGTTTATTATTGTGGAGGATGGGGAAACCAATATAAAAGTACACAAAAGCATGTATTACATGATTGATTGAAGACAGTAATATATGCAATGAAGAGAAGTAAGTTGATGAGACAGAGATGGGGTTTAGATAAAGAATTCAGAGATATTCTTTCTAGAAAAGGAACTTTCTTATAAAATATAAGTTTTTTTTTTATTGTTGCTATAACAAAAAAGTGCCATAGAGTTAGTGGTTTAAAACAGCACCAATTTATTGTCTTGTAAATATGGAGGTAAAAAGTCTAAAATCAGTCCCCTTAGGCTCAAGAATATGGAGACATTCAATTATAATATTTCATTTTAGTCCCGATCAAGAAGTCTTAAGTGAAGTTGATGTTTATATATTGACCTTGTGTCCTAGTAATATTAGAAAATTCCTTTTCAATTTGTATCTTTATATTATTTAGGTTTTCTATGTGTACATGGTCTGTGAATAGTATATTATTCTCATCCATTTCAGTGGTTATCAACTTTTCTTCTTCTTCTTTTTTTTTTTTTTTAACCATTGGTTGATACTTACAAGTCCGTGCTGAATAGAAGAAATTATAGGGAATGTACTTGGGCCACTCCCAACAATAGGAAGAAAGATTCCAAGTTGTCACTCTTAAAAGTGATGCCTAGTGTAGATTTTAAACATGCTTTGAAAAGTAACATTTGACTGGTGGGAAGCAAGGATCCTGTTTCATCCTTCTGCATGTGGCTGTCTGATTCTCCCAGCACAATTTATCCAATAGGGCTTCTTTTCTGCAGTATGTTTTGTTGTCTGCTTTGTGGAATATCAGTTGATTATAGGTATATGGTTTTATATCTGGATTCTATGTTCTGTTCCACTCTTCTATGTCTTGATTTTTATGCCATTACAATGCTGCTTGGGTTACTATGGCCTTGTAATATAGTTTGAAGTCTGAGTAATGTGATGCCTCCAGATTTGTTCTTTTTGCTTACTATTGCGTTGGTTATTCAGGCTTTTTTTCTGGTACAGTCGAAGCATAGAATCATTTTTTTTTCTACTTTGTGAAGTATGATATTGATAATTTGATGGAGATTGCCTTGAATTTGTAAATCACTTTGAGTAGTATGAATATTTTAACAATGATGATCTATCTATCCATGAGCAAGATAGGTTTTTCCTTTTATTTCTACCCTATGCATTTTTTTTCTTCCGAGTTTCATAGATGAGGTCTGACAACTCAGTTTGCAAACCTGCTACCATGGGCTTATGTTGGTAGCACTTTGGAAACACCTCAGTAAGGACAATTACCCGCGGTACATCAGTGACACACAACTGTGTTTGTGTCAACATATGGTGGTGTCTTGATGAATGGTGTTCCTCATTGCTATGTGTTTTTGTGTGCAATTGTGAGAATGTTAGAGCTTGAATTAGAGCAATGAAGAAACATTAAATTTCTTAGTAACCTTGAAAGAGTGGAGGTAAAATCAAGGACAGGTTAGGCCAAGTTTAGGGGATAATGCCATGAAGAAAATAGTAATGTACAAATAGATCAAACATTTTTTCTGAGAGGACAGAAAGTGTCATTGCTTAAGACAAGTCAGGGCAGGCAGTAGTAAGCAGAACTAACAGAAACATTGCAAAAATTTGTCAAATTCTGCATCAAAAGTATCAGCTGACTGTGAAACATAATCCTAACCCTAACCCTAACCCTAGCAGATCAAGTAAACACAGATAAACAGGAAAGTCATAACTGAAAATCTTGGCATGAGAGATGTGTGCATAAATGGTCTAGTACAAAAGCAAAGGAGAGTTGAAGTTTGCCAAGATTTTTTGAAGAGGCAAGACGATGGATGTTTGGGGGTGCATTATCACTGGTTGTGAAACTTGGGTGTACAGTATGACCCTGAAACAAAACATCAAAGTGAATAACAGAATTCAGCCAATTCTTCACAATCAAAAAGTACCACCAGTCCAAATCAAGAGTCAGAAAGCCATTGCTAATCCGTTTTGATATTAGAGGGAGGGAAGGTTCATTATCTATTTGTACCAACTGGACAAACAGTTAACAAAGTTTACTATTTGGAAGTGCTGAAAAGACTAGGTGAAAAAGTTAGATGAAAATGACCTGAACTTTTCTCCAACTCATGGCTCTGCCATCACAACAATGCACCAACTCACACAGTACTATCTGGGAGGAAGTTTTGTACCAGTAAACAAATAACTGTATTGGACCATCCTCCCTACTCACCTGATCTTATCTGAGTGACTTTACCCAAACATAACAGAAATATTAAAAGAAAGACATGTTGATGACATTCAGGACATCAAAGATAATAGGATAACAGCTGTGATGGCTATTTCAGCAAAAGGTTTCCAAAATTGCTTTGAAGGATGGACTTGGTGCTGATGTCAGTGCATAGCTTCAAAAGGGGAGTATTTTGGAGGTGACCATAGTAATACTCAGCAATGAGACATGTAGCACATTCTAGGATAAATTTGTAAAGTTAATTTTTAGACATTTGTAGTTCTCTTTGTAGAGACCTTTTACTTCCTTGGTTCAGTATATCTGCAATTATTTTATTTTCATTGTAGCTATTGTGAATGATATTTGCCTTGATTTGATTTTCAGCTTGACTGTTATTAGAATATAGAAATGATACTGATTATGTACATTGATTTTGTAACTTGAGACTTTGCTGAATTTATTTATCAATTCCAGGAGAGTCTTGTTGGAATCTTTGGGATTTTCTAGCTATAAGATAAAAGATGTAAATCTAAGGCATGAAACTCTAAGAATTCTAGAGGAAAATATAGGAAAAACCCTTCCAGATATCAACCTTGACCAAGAATTTATGACTAAGAATCCAATGTTAATGATAGCAAAAATAAAATTAATAGAAGATTTGATTAAAGCAAAAAGATTCTGTTAAGGAAACAATCAACAGAGTAAGTAAACGATCTACAGAATGGAAAAAATATTCACAAGATATACATCCATAAAGGACTAATATCCGACATTTACAAAGAACTCAAGGAAATCGGCAAGGAAAAAACAAACAACCTTACTATAATAAAAAGTGGGCTAAAGATATGAACAGGAACTACTCAAAAGAAGAAAGAAAAATGGCCAATACGCATATGCAAAAAATGCTAAACATCACTAATTATCAGGGAAATGCAAATTAAAACCACAGTGATCTATTACTCGTCCCCAGTTAGAATGGCTTTTATTAAAATGTCCAAAAACATAGATGCTGGTGTGGATGCAGAAAAAAGAAATGCTTATATACTGATGAGGGGACCACAAATTAGTACAACCTTTACAGCACAGTGTCAAGATTCCTTAAAACCTAAAATTAGGCCTACAATTCAATCCAGCAACCACTATTGGGTATCTTACCTAAAGGAAACGAAGACTTTCCATCAAAAAGACACCTGCACTTGAATGTTCATTGTAGCACAATTCATAATTGCAAAGATATAAAATCAACGTAAGCAGCAATTAAGTCATGAGTGTATTAATAAAATATGGTATATGGAGCATTCCTCAACCATAAGATGAGATACATTATTACCTTTGCAACAATCTAGATGAGACTGGAGACCATTCTTCTAAGCCAATGTTTTTCAACCTTTTTTATCTCTCGCACACTTGAACCTACTGTTAAACTTCCCATGGCATGCTTAAATTATGTTGATAAAAAAAGAGTTAAAAAAAAAAAGAATATACTTTCTGTTCTTTGAACTGCTTTTGAAAATAATTTGACTTTAAAAATGTTTGCAGCACCCCAGTTGAAAATTACTGTTCTAAGTACAGTATCTTAAGAATGGAAAAGCAAACACCACATGTACTCACTTCAAATTGTAACTAACCAATGAGCACTCATGTACATGCACAGAAGAAAATAAAAGCCAGTTGAATCCCTCTGAGAAGAGGGGAGGATGGGCAGAGCAGAAGCCTACCCAGTGGGTCCAATGAACACTATCTGGGTGATGGGCATACCTACTGCTGTGACTGAAACCTTACAAAAATCTAAAATATTCATACCCCTTTAATATTTTGAAATTAAAAAAAAGTAGCACTTTAACCAAGACCTGAGTTATAAGATGGTTCCAGCAAAGCAAAGGTCTGGAGTTAGCCATCAGAGAAAAGTAAAAGAAATACAAGGTTCTCTGAGCTAGAAAGATGCTTAGTAATTTCAAGTTACAGTAATAGACTTTAAAACATATTTTTGTGTAATGACAATTTTCACTGTCTCTTGAAATTACTAAGCTAGAGCTTGTTGAATGAACATAGAAGATTGGTAGGCGATGAGGATGGAGGCAGGCAGCGATGATGTAAGGCCTTGTATGCCACATTAAGATTCAGCATTTCATTTTAATTTTAATGAGAACACTTTAGAAGCAATGACTGATTAATATATTAATATATTATAATATATTTAATAAATATATTAATACAATTATTGATATATTTTATAATAGATTAATTAATATTAATTATATAATAGATCATTTGTTTTCTATGGGATATACAGGAAGGAGAGGAAGAATAGATTGAATGAATATGGGTCATTCTGGAAAAATTCAGACTCCTGTATTTGTTTATCACACAGTCCTAGCACAGGCCTGCACAGGAGTAAGGTTTGTAGGGGGCAGAATAGGATACAAAAATAGGATATGTAGAATAGGATGTGGAGAATAGGATGTACAAAGCCAGGTCCTTGGCTCCAAAGGAACTGACACTTCTATATGGAAGAAACATAGTCACAAAGTTCTTTTTTTTTTTTTTTTTGGTTTTGTTTTGTTTGCTTTATTTTTTTTATTTTTGGCTTAACTGAATGCAATACACAGTGGCACAATATTTCCTACATAGCACAGTCCAATCCAACCTACCTTTGAAATTAAATTCTTAAATAGAATGGAGCCTACCTCAACTTTAATCTTGATGGTTGCTACTACAAATAATTGGTTTAGTCAGCAAAACACTAGTAGAAAAATGAAACTGGAAACTTCTGACAAATAATAGCTGATAGTATAGAAATAAAGTTTAGGGAATATCCTTTGCCCCAAAGAAATAAGTTAAGGGGGGGATGATACATTTTTTCACTTAAGTGGGTAAAAAACCCTTTGTGTGATGACTGTAATTATGCATCCCATGGGAAGATAAGCATTTCATGAATCCACCACTGATTTAGAAGTTCATGGAAAACAAAAGGATTACCTTCATTATAACTATTAATGGATTTGAAGTTTTGGTACTTAACCCAGAGAAAGAATAAACTATTTTTTAATTAACTTGAAGATAAAAGTTTTAAGATATTATATTTTTATAAAATTTCAAAATGATGCTTCAGGAATTATGTCATTGTAATTACACAAAGATAAGTTTTAAAGTCTGTTGTGAGACCTCCTAGTATACCTCAAAATTAATTCTTACTTACAATTAGAGATAAATTTGCAAGGTAACTTGTACATCTCTCCCGTGTTGAATTTTCAACTTTGTCTCTAAATGTTAGTATAATGGTGATAAGAAAAAAACAACAACAACAAAAAGACTACTTACCTTAGGACATTGACGTATTCCTCTTTACAGAGTAATTTCTTGTGATGTATTGGGAAATTAGATATATGGTGATTCTCTTTGCAAGTATGTTTATTGCATTAAGCTGTTTCAAATCTACTATCAAAGACCAAAGCTATGCTTGTAAAAAATTAAATGATAATGAATTCAATTCAATTCATTACACTTAGTGAATATTCAGTAATTAGTTATTGTTAATATGCACAGGGGCATATGTGAAACACACATATTAAACTCTGTTTTCTGAATATGAGGTGTTCTGCAACAAATCTTGACTATCAGTTCGTGTTTACATCATTTTCTGGATTAGTTATTGCTACAAGTAATAGCCTGAGATTCTGTTGACCAAGCAAAATAGTATCAATATTCTAAGTTGTAATGAGAAAGGAAGGAAGGAAGAAGGAACCAAGAGGGGAGGAGGAGGAGGACAAATAGGAGGAAGAAAGGGGGAAAGATAATGATAAGAAGAGGAAGAGGAGGAAAAAGACAGAAAAGGAGGAGAGAGAAGAAAGCAGCAACAAAGAGGAAAAAGAAGGGCAGTGAGAGTTGCTCTCCTTGGTTCATGGACTAAATCTGGGAAGTGAAATTTCCCTTTCTCCAAGATGAAATCAGGATTGGGTGGTAATTTTCCAACCATCCCAGTGATAGAACATCAAAACTTCTTTTGTAAATGGTGCGATTTCATATAAAGTCTGACAGGTCATTTTTCCCACGTAAGATACAGAAATAATTTTTAGGTCGAGTATAACTCTAGAGTATATTTTATATTGCTTGGGATTATACAAGGCTCTTCTGTTTATGAGAGACAGAGACTCGTTTAAGATATTTCAACAATAGAAAATTTATTGTAGGGACACATCAGGCACGCACGGGTCGGGTCTCAGAGAAACCTCATGAAATACAAATATCTGGACCTCCCCTGAAGAACAGGAGCTGCAGGCTCCCAGATCCTCAAGAGCTCTGGTGAAGAGATTATTGTATCAGCCCCCTCAGCAGCAGAATTTCATTGCTTTTCTGCTCATGTCAGCACCAATCAGCTGGTCCTCTTTACTCTCCCATTGAAACCAAGTCGTCCATTCCCCCGTCTGATTTTCCATTTAATCACCACCTTCCTTATTTAAGCAGAGCTTTGGCATTATGCCACCATGAAGGCCACTGGAAAACGTATACGTGAATTTCTTCATGCGCTACGTGTCGCTCCTGTCCAGTTAGCTGTGACCAGGGGACTAAGTCCATAGTAGCACCAGACTCTCTTCCACATGGACCACGGGTATGACTGTAGCTCTAATATTTGGCTTCAGTACTCCCTGATTATTTGAGAGATGACTCTAATTATATGTAGCTCTGAAAGTCGCCACTTTCAGAATCTTAATATCAAAATAATCAAAATAAAAGTGGAAGGACAGGATCAAAGGGGAAACATTTTGTATAAAGTTCTCTTGGAAACCCCGTAACAATGGAAAGTGAAATGTCTCAAGTAAGAAAGTCCTTGACTTTCTGAAAAACAGCGCAGTTATCCAGTCATTCAATGATTCAGTTATTCATGTCACACATGTTACTCATGTTCTACTATAGTTTACAAACCAAACAAATTAGGGTCCCGTCCCTCGTTTTTGACCCCTCCCTTTGCCATTCATGGGGCTTAAGAAATGGTGTGCAGTTAAACTAAATAAAGGTTCATAGGACTATAAATAATTATATGTTGGAAATTGAATGGTGATGTCTATTTCCAGAGAGCAAATGAGAGCGCCACCTTGGAGAATAAGAGGAAGGACTGTATCTCTGACACTTACACTGAGACCTGAAGAATGAGGAGGAATCAGCCTACAGCAATGACCTTTAACTTCAGTGTTCAGTTCTGCACTGCCCCACAGCAATAAGGATTAATAGAATAGTTTTTAATCTTAGCTTTTGACCCAGCTCTTCCAGTTCTTACAGCAAAAGTGGGTCTAATAGAAAATGCTGTGGGGCATTTCTTTTCCCCTCTTAGTCCTTTAGTAAGTACTATAGTTGTAGTCTTGTAATAAACCATTCATTTGCTTGCTTGAAAATGGTTCTGTAATTTAGGAATAAGGAAAGAAATTGCCACCTGGAAGAAAATATTTCTCAAGAACGATAGGACAGTATATACTGTGAAATTATAGTAACAGCAGCTGAACACTGATCCATCTGGAAACTTTAAACAACACATCTGGCAATTTACAGGTAATAACTTGCCACATTTGACAGAAAAGGTCATAAATATTTCTTATTATTACTAAACAAGACACCTGTGAGCTCAGAGCCAATACTTATAAATCCAGAGGCCATATTGGCTGGCTGTCCTGCAGTAAACATAAAGTCAGCTAATCTTGCAAACTGGAAAATGCCATGAGCATAGAAGGAAGCCAAATTCACTTTTGTGAATAAAAGTGATCTGTCCATGATAGGACGTAGCTGGATTTTAAATGTAAGTGGGTCTTTGATAGCAGAAGTCCAGATTCCTCTGTTCCTGGGACCCTTTCTATTGATACTAATTGCCCTGAACTGTTGAAGGTATCTCCTTTCATTTTCAAATTTGTCCTTGTCTCAAGGTAAAAAAGAAATTATATTTGTTTTTCTGTTCTTAGTATACACATTCTCCAGACAACAAGAAGACATAAGTAACCAAGAACTGAACTATTAAGGTCACCAACAGTTATAAAACAGCTAATGAAAAAGCGGTTAGCTTTAGTGAAGATGCCAGAGCTTGAATGTCTCTTGTGATATTACTGGCTCGTGCTGCAGGGTTCGAGAAAGCTCTCTCAGGAGGAGCAGGAGCTCTCTCTCAGATAGAGCAGTATGATGAATACACCAGGTGTGTGCTTGTCCACACATACACCGTTCATACGATTGGCTGAACTCTGTACTCTGCTAAGTGCAGCTGCTCTCATGATGTAGTCATACTGACCTACAAGCATTTTCTACCTCCCTGGTAATACAACTCTGTTTTGAAAATGAGTAGATATATTTTACGCATGCTCTATCATTTATAAAAAATGTCAACTCAAGCCTAATTTTATAAAGAACAGGAATAACTATATTGAGTATAGAAGCTCAGACTTGTAAAATGAATTACTGTAATATGATGAATTCTGGTAGATATGATTCTTATTACATGATCAGTAATTTGAAACATACAACACTTGTAAAGGAAATATTTTTGAAATAATTCAGTTTCCCTAATATCGCTTTTAAACAAATGACAACATTTTATCATGATAAGCAATGATTTCTTCCCTAAGTTTTGGACTTCATGTTTTGGTTATTTGGTTTTGTTCTTTGAATCAAATAATTTTTCAATAAAAATAGTTAGCATTTCCTACTTAATGGAAATCAATTCATTTAAAGTTTGGGATATGATAAACAAAATAAATTGAATTAAGCCAAAAAATAATTAAAAGGTTAAAAATACTTAAAATCCCAATTTTCCTGATACAGGACATCAGTAGTCATGGTTCGGGTTAAGGATTAGAGACTGTAAGGGGAGTGGGTAAAGTTTAAGAATAATCTATTAGCTAAAGTAGGATGTTTGACAAAGTTTTTTTTTTTTTTTTAATGTCTTCAGAGCCACATTATCTGTGTGTGCATACATCTTGGCTATCATTTGCCCAGGTAGAAAAGAGAGAGAAGATTACTAATATATTAATTATTCCCCTGCCCCAGGAAGAATACATATTAATTTGAATCACTTATTTCATTAATATCCCAAGACAACCATGTAATATCTGGATTTCATAAGTTTTTTTTTTTTTTTGCCTTCAGGGAAACAAAACCGAGCAACCTGCAGTATTAAAATATTCATCATGACCATAAAAGCGTAGAGTATTTATACAGTTTTAAATGGCTATCCCTCCAAAGAGAAACATAAATAAGAATTTGATGAGTGGAATTTAAAAGATTAATTTTAGCCATTAATTGTATGTGTACTTACATAATTTAAGACCATTTTTATCTCTACATGTACACTTGTCACTTGTTCAACTATACTCTTTTTTTTTTTTTTTTTTTGCAGTTTTTGGCTGGGGCCGGGTTTGAACCCACCACCTCCAGTATATGGGGCCAGTGCCCTACTCCTTTGAGCCATGGGTGCCGGCCGACTATACTCTTTTTATTGGTGCTAGAATGAGATCATTTTTCAGCCATCCAGCCTTATTCTGAGGTCCTACTCAAGGCCATGTTGAGGAAAGGGGAGTAGCTTTGAGGAGAGGAGGAAATCCCCATACGCTTCTGAGTTGACAGGAATCTGTAAGTCTTGTCTAGATGGGTTGCAAGGTGAAAGCAATGCCTGTGTAGTATGGCTGGAGACATCCATCCCGAGGTGCCAGGCTCCCTGCATTCTCATTTCTGTAGAAATGCAAGATCTGGGGATCACAACAATGAGGAAGACATGTTTCTGACATGAGCAGTGTAGAGAGGTGACCCCTGAAAGGTCTGCCTTGTGTATCTGTCTGTCAGGTGCTAGTACCCATGTTCTCTTACCAAGGAAGCTTTTGGTTTATATTTAAATAAATGCTGTGTTGCTACCCTTTTTGTTTCTTGCCTTTCTCCGTGTTTTCTATTTATTTTATTTGGGGAACGTAGTTTCCCATTTCCAGAGAGGTCAGGAGAAGGGATCAATGGTGCCAATGAGCCTAAAAATTTTTGTTAGTTGAATGAGAAGAATCTTTGATAAGTTCCTTCTAGCTCTCTGGAGAATATTTTATAATTTTATAATGTGGAATTCAAACGTCTGTAAACCTGCATTTGTAGACTATTTTCTTTTTGTCACTTCATTGATTTTCTACCTGCTCTTTCATTGCCAACCAATCAGTCTTAAAAGGTAGTAACCTCTTTTGGTAGAAACACTTCCAAGTTTTACATCAAAAATATCCCCCTATAAGGTTTGTATGTATATAATTACAGATTTGAAATATATGGGTATATATGTATAATTTTCTAATTTTAAATTATTACTTTCATTATTTCTTTATAGTACCCATGTAGTTGCATTGATGGTTCCACAATATTCTCACTTACTATTGCTGAGAAGTCAAGAGTATTTCCAAAATCTATCATTATGAGGAATGTAGCTGTAAAAAAAGTTGTTTTATATAACCTTTTCTAAGAATTTTAAGAAGCAAAAACGACTAACTCAATCTGGGTAATCACTACATTTTGAGTGGCTCAGCAGTATGTGAAAGAACAGTGGGTTTTAGAGGGAACACCTCTGTCTTTACTCAAAGGAGAGTTTAGTTAAAATTGGAGTTAAATTAAAAAAGTCTTCCTTCTGTCAGGCCTTAGGGAAATATCTTAGAGCATATGATGACTTTCACTTCTTGAACCCTTCCTGGAAGTATAGAGTTGATTGCCTTACTCATGAACTTCCAAGTAAATCACAGTAGGAATCTGAGATCACTGTACAAATATGTACTTGTATGCCCAATGGGAAAATTTTACCTCTAGTATAATTAATCAGCATTAATTATGTACTTTTTATGCATACAGTCTACAATGCTTATCTAGATAACACTAAATTCAGAAGAGTTCCATAACAACAATTTTTCCAATATAGAAAGTATGTCCTCATGTGGAAATTACTCATTTATTTTTATTTATCTAAGTTGTAGTTAACAGCTTCACTTCTATCTAAAAAGTATGGTATCTTCCTAATACCAGCTTTTAATTCAGTTTTAATTAATTCAGAATATGAAGAAAGATTTCCTAAAAAATAAATTGTATACTTTCAATATATTTCATTTCCTTGGTATATATTTCTGTGTTTAACACTATTCAGATATGTTTGATCTCTCTCTCTTGATTTATGTTATTTTCTTTTTCCTTCCCTGGAAAGCCCTCTCACCTTCCAGCCTTTTCTATTCATTCAAGGATACGATGGTTCAATGTAGGTGAATTGGCCTCCCTCAAGACAAGGACTTTGACACACATTGCAGAAACTTTCCTCAAAAGTTGTATATCAGATGAAGAGTTGTTAAAAGAAATAGCTGCCTAAAGCAACTTATGGAACATTACCTAGAGAGGGAGTTTTTGTCAAAAACCATCATATTAATAGGTGAAAATGAATTGCCCCAAATATTCACCAACAACATATTACATATGATACTTCCATGAATAACTGAAATTATATCCCACGGAGTTCACATTATTAGCATTCACTGAGCAACATGATAATAAATTCAGAGATAATAAACTCTGAATATTTAAGAATAATATTTAGCACGTTTATGGTATAGTTTCAAAGTGAGGTATAATGAATCAGTGAGCTCCACAGGACGTACTTTGGAGTTAACTGGGTTTATTATGCACGATTTGCAGTTAATGAAACAGAGGACCTGAGATATTAAGGTATTTTCTCAACGTAGCCTCATTATCTTATATGATCTCATATCTTTCTTTTACTGAGATCTACTGTCAGAGACATCTAGGGATTCTTGTTAGGAAAGGTGAAATGAAGATAAAATGTATAATTTCTTATTGAAATTCAAATATCCAAATAACACTGAGAATGACATCTCTCTTAAAATGATAGGTAAAATAAATGACACAGAAGTCTTGATTTTTCAAAACTCTTAACAAATTAAAAATTACTGTAAAGAGGTACAAGACTACTGTTGAGTAGTGGGGGGTTTTGGTAAATTGTCCTTGAGACTCAGATCACGAGGGCTCTTAGTCCAGAAGCAGTTCTATAAACTGTTTGCTGCACCACAGAGAATTAAATGTCTTCCCTTGGGTATCTTTGTCTACACCATATTTCAAAGCATTTTATAGCTTGCCATGAGAAATTCAATGCTGAATGTTAAAAAGTAGCCAGGCATTCAGGGCAATTAAAAACAATTCCGAGTTTCTAAAAACGAATGAAATAAAGAAGGCCATTTCCCATCTATTTCTAGTCTATTACTTGTAAGCCAGGAAAAGAGACTAATATGTGTAGTGTGTGTGTGTGTGCATTTTGCCAAAAAAAAAAAAAAAGCTATAGGAAATAGGGAATTTATCCCATTTTTTAATTCTTGCAGTACCATAAACAAAAATCCATTTATCTAATGAAAACATACAGAGACATAATGTGTATTTATGTATATAAATATATACATTTTTATTTTAAAGAGCTTATATTTTTCTTGTAAATTATTCCATTATTAGGCTGGCCCAGTATGATAAAAACAGAGACACTTCCAATGCTACCTACAAAGCGAGTATGTTGTCTAAAACTGGCCATAAGTAGGGATATAAAACATGTTCAAGTCAAATTTCATCAATATAGACCAAATAGAGTATAGAATTAAAGAGCTAATTTCCAAGCCAACTTTTCTGCCACCTGCATACTCCCAGATCTCATTTATTTAGGGCAAGAAAGAGGCTGGTAGATTACTTGTGATTATCCGACAGTATTAGAAGAGAAAAACGTAAATATGAACTCACCCAATGATTTTCATATCTAATTTGGTTACATAAAATAAAATGTTTAGGGAGTTTTTTTGTTTGCAGTTGTTTTATGTGTGATGCTTCTTGAAGAAATCTCCAGGGTGAAGTCCAGACTTCCTCTTGCACGTTTCATGGTAGAAAATAGTTTCTCTCCTTCCTTCTTTCTCATTTCTTCTACTGCAATCCATGCAATCCTATGTTGATTTTTCCCCCATTTTAGATTATAAAATGCACCTCCCCAGTTAACCTTTCCTCAGTGTCAAAAGATGATGGTCTTCCTCTCTTTCTTGAATTTTCTGTTCCTCACATTGCTCACAAGCTGAGTGATGAGTTTCTACTGTAAGAAAGGTGTGTCTGTAGCTGGGCGTTGTGGCGGTCGCCTGTAGTCCCAGCTACTCGGGAGGCTGAGGCAAGAGAATCGCTTGGGCCCAGGAGTTGGAGGTTGCTGTGAGCTGTGTGAGGCCACCTCACTCTACCGAGGGCCATAAAAAGTGAGACTCTGTCTCTACAAAAAAAAAGAAAGGTGTGTCTGCCCTTTCTCCCACTCTCTTTCGTATTTACTGAGTAAAGGATGTAGCTGCTCATAACTGCAGTGTTCATCAGTCAGAAGAATTAATTTTTCCACCATTTGTAGGACCTCCTTGTAAATCCATAACATCCACAGTACAGTACTGATAACTCTGTCTATGCTTCCCATAAACTTTGTGTGTTCTAAAACAGCTATCAGGTTTTCAAATTGAACAGGCTGTTTCTTCCTATATCCAGTGATCAACTGTGCTGGAGGATCAAAGAAGGTACTCACTAACGTTTTTGGGGAGTGGGATAGGCACTAACCTCTTGTCATAGAATAAGAGACACACACACACACACACACAAAAGTGTCAGATGTCTTCTTGTTATGGGAGTTTCTTTCTTCAGTAGGTCAGTCTTGCTGTTTCAAAGAAGAAGTCCATGGACCACAGATCAGTGGTAAGATAGGGTATATTAGATAGAAAGGAATACAGGTGTAATAAAAAGCACCAGAGCTTCTGGCTGAGGAAAGACCTGAGTAGGAAGTCCCTGATTGGGGCCAAATGTCAGGGTGTTCCCTTGGTGAAATGGCCCAGGTCTAGGGAACTGGGGTCCTCTGTCCAGCCTTGACTAGGGGAACACTGTATCATTCCAACATCCGAGTGGAACAGGGAAATCATTATATCAGATAAGATCTAACTTAGGATCAGAAAGTGTTAAAGTTACCAGTACCCTTGGTATATTCAAGGGCTAGTGCCAGAAGATCTATGGTCACTTCTGAAAAATATCAGTGTTGGGGGTCGGGGTCCCTGTTCTCCAAACCCCGTTGAGCTGGTTCTATTACTCAGCTCAGTTAGCAATACTGAGGCGTGGTGGTAATTGAAAGCAAAAGTGAGTGGAAACTGAAAATCAAACTGGAGTGGCGTAGGTAGTGTGGGTAGAAAGCAGAAGTCACCTACACAAGTTTCAGGGTAACAGAGATTTTATTTAAGAAGAGCAAAGAGAATGTTTAGAACACTTCAAAGGAGAGTTGGAAGTGGGTCCCTCTCAGGGAGGAGAAAGGCCTGCAGGGATGTAAATACTCTCTCCATTTGCAACTGGCTGCATGTCTATCATGGGCCTCTCTGGCCCCGGGTAGCCTTGCTCTCATGTGGTTGGTCGGTGATGGTCTCCTTCTGTCGCTCATCGGTTACCCAGGTTACTTCCCACTCACGTTCTTATGGGTCCTGCAGACGTCCTGGTTCAGCAGGGCAGGTTTCCTCCCGTTCCCCTTAAAGTCCCTTTCTTTGTGTCTCTTCTCAGTCAGAACCAAGCAAAATTTGTTTCTAGACAAAGTGCTAAGAATAATAGGATTTTGGCAACTGAATATATTAGTATTGAAAGAGATCTAATAAATCTATGAGATCATGAGCTTGATGTCCTCATTTATATTTATTAGAATTCCAACTCTTTCTTTATCCTCTTGCCTCTTGACTAGAATAGCAGCACATTGAGAGTTGCCCTGTTTTTAAACTATTATTTATCTTTCATGCGTAAATGCTGTGCAGTTAAAATACTCTTAAAATATAAAACTCACAGCAGTGGAAGCTGATTTTGTCAGCTGCTCTCTGCCACTTGCTACACTAAAGATACAGGGTTCTCCACTGACTGCTGAATAAAACCCCACCCCTTTGGTTAGAGATTTAAGACATCCCCTTACTTATCCAGAGATAAACACTTACTATTTGGTTTCCATTGCCAAACTGTGATTTGGCCAGAATGAATCATACTCTCCGTGTTCCTTTCCTAATATTTCTGACCTCCTTGGTTTTTCTCCTGCTCTTGTCATTGTACTGGCAGCTCCCAAGTGATGGACAACTGACTGATGGATGACTCACATTTACAAATGGAGGCTATTACAGGTAAAAGGACCTGTTCCAACTTACATACAAATTCAACTTAAGAACAAACCTACAGAAGCTATCTCTTTCATATCCTGGGTACTAGCCATATCAAATACAATTTGTTCTCTCTGCACACAGCTTAAACCTGCTCAGCAGCAAGGCTAATATTAAATTTTATATCTTTCCTGAGCTCTTCTCTGTACCCCAAAACTACATACTGAGCACTCCCTTCTCTGAAGTTCCCGAGCTTTCTGTCTACAGCTTATCCATTTTCATCACGTTTAATCTGCCAGGCTATAACCTCCTTTCAGGTTAGATTTCTGGCTGATTACTCTACGTATCTTCAATAGCACTCCCAAAGTATAATGGTTTTTCTTCATTTATTCATTCACCCATTCGACTAATACTGCTTTAGTACCCTCTAAAGTCAATAACTATTGCCTTTTTAATTTTTTTTCTTTTAATGACCAAGAGTGAGCTAAAAAGGGTCAGTCTAAAAGGACCTAAGAGGTTAAAGGAAAAGGTAACCTGGCAAGAGAGATCAAATAGATTCATTTATTAGAATTCAACACAGATTAGTAATGATGTTAGATAAATCCCTATTATAAAGAGATAGAGATACCTGTATTGATCTCTCTCTCATGCAGATTCTTTTCCTTCCTGTCTTTGATATACCACAACTGGCTGAACTAGATTTTATGGTTCAGAATGATCTTTGCAAGTCAACATTTATGTGAGTTCTGAGGGGCTGATTTCCATTCCTTCTATATAGTTACTTTTCTGTATGGAAACTTTGAACTTAATAAGAATTCGTACACAGATAGAAATACTAATAATAGTTCTTTAAAATTGATATCAAACACATGCAAGAATACTTAGAGAAAGAGTTGAGGAAATCTTTTTTCAAGACAAGAAAAAAAAAAAGAAAACCCAAAATATAACTTCCAAAAATATAAGCAAAAAATGGGAAGGTACAATACAAATATATATTTTAAACTTGTATATTTATTTACTTATTTTAAACTCCAACAATTAGTTTTAAATATCTTGAACTATAACTCATGGCTCTCCATATGCTAAATGCCCATGTTTTATGCAAATTCACAGCATTTAAACACATAAAAAAGATATTTGTTGAAATTACCCAATGAACACCATTTCCAAAGATATATATTTTGGCAGTTAAAAGATGACAGCTTACCTAGAATATAATATTTGGTACCTTTTATAGGCCTTCTTAAAGGGTGATGAGAATTCTTCAGGGTTTATACCATATCAGTAAACCAAAGCCCACAATATGGATTGTTAGAAAAAAAAAAAAAGATAATCTCTAGCCAAATTCTTTTCTACAGGGGAAAAAAGCCTGGGGAATTGTACATGGGTGATGGAAATTAAAATGGAATTAAAAATATTATCAGAATTGCACACTTGCTGTCTGCTTAGAAGACCGCTGGTAAATAGAAAGTGTTTGTTCTTACCCTCTCCCTTCTGTGAACTGAATCTCATGAATAGAAATCACAGTTTGGCGCATTGGGAGCTGGGCTATCGATTGCTTCTCCTCAGCGTTGACTGCAAGCTTTGACGATTTGGCCTCAATTTTTTGTCCACTGGGGAATTAATATCATCTAACTCGTTTATAGAGTTAAAAAATACACACACACACACACACACACACACACGCATGCATAAGTTGTGAATAAGGTGATCATAAATTTTTCTGTCTTTCTATTTTCTACAACAATAGAAATTTACATCTCAAAGTCTTATCCAACAAGGTAAAACTGCATTTGAAACTTGGTAATTCTTTTCTTCTGCATAGTCATTCTTCCTGTAATATTCTGAAAATTTGTGTCAATGTAGATCAGACCAGAGTAACACATATATGATTTCCTTCTTTTTTCTTTTCCGGTTATTTCCTTATCAATTTCTTAGTCTGCCTTTTTGTTTGCCTACTAGAGTGTGATACTCCTCCAGCATTTCCAGGTCTGCTTATAATCACTGTGAGCTCAATTCTCATCTCATAACCAGGTGTTTAAATAATTCCACATATTCTGCAGCAGACTCAATTTTCCATTGTCTTATCATCCTTAACGAAATGTTTGTTTTAAATTCAGCATCAGCCACAAATGTCCTTCCCTCACAGGTAAGGACACTTTTTTCTTTTTTTCTTCTATTTCACTATTGAAAGTGGTCATAAATGCAAATTATTCTGCCCTTTTTAGTGTAAGAGACTGTAGTGTTGTCTAAAATGCCCCTCCGGATGAAATAAGAAAAATTAGGAAAAAAGGATCCTTACTTACCTTTTTCTTACCTTATATTCTGAAAATGTTTTATAATGTCAAAACTCGGGAATAATAAGTAAGGCTAAACTGTTCATTATCAATGCATGGGTTCAGTTGCAGTGTTAGGCACAAGGAGATTATGATAAGTGAAAAGATAATATAAGCAGTGTCTCCAAATTTAAGAGTAAAAATAATCAAGTGAGAAAGGCAATGAGGGAGTTCTGATCAAAGGAGAATGGAAAATACGACGGCTTGTGAAATTATTTAACTGATCACATTAGCATAACACAACATGAAGATAAAAACAAAATAATTATTTAGGATATTATTCAAACTATGTTATGCATATAAAGTACATAGCCTGTAAGTGTACACACCAGCACATTTTCCACAAAGTTGGTGCACCCAGGACACCATCACGCGGGTGAAGAAATATAAAACTGACAGTCCCCAGAAACCTCCCTTACATTCCCTCTGGAACAGTAGACACCCCACAGGCCTACCTTATCCTGACTTTTGATATCATTTGATTAGTTTGCTGGTTTTGTATCTATTTTTTCACCCAGGATCATAAATATGGTTAGTGCAATTCGGTGTCCAAATATATCATTTTATCTTCTCTACGGCTAATGGACATATTGTCATCTTTATTTGGGGATGTTGCAAATTTTTCTGTGGACATTTGTAGATGTCCTTTTATTCAATATGTGTGTGCCTGTTTGGTGTGTGTGTGTGTGTATAAATCTTAGACTGGAGCTGCTGAGTCATCCAGCGTCCTTAGGTTCAGTGTTCTTCTTCTTTTTTTTTTTTTTTCTTTTTTTTAAATTTTTATTAAATCATAGCTGTGTACATTAATATGATCATGGGGCACCATACACTTGGTTCATAGATCGTTTGACACATTTTCATCACATTAGTTAACATAGCTTTCATAGCATTTTCTTAGTTATTTTGCTAAGACCTTTACATTCCACATTTACTAGGATTCACATATACCCTTGTAAGATGCACCGCAGGTGTAATCCCATTAATCCCCCTCCCTCCACCTACCTCCCCCCCTCCCTCCCCTCCCTTTCCCCCTTCTCCCTATTCTTAGGTTGTAACTGGGTTATAGCTTTCATGTGAAGGTCCTACATTAGTTTCATAATAAGGGTGAGTACATTGGGTACTTTTTCTTCCATTCTTGAGACACTTTACTAAGAAGAATATGTTCCAGCTCCATCCATGTAAACATGAAAGAGGTAAAGTCTCCATCTTTCTTTAAGGCTGCATAATATTCCATGGTGTACATATACCACAATTTATTGATCCATTCGTGGAAGTACCCAATGTACTCACCCTTATTATGAAACTAATGTAGGACCTTCACATGAAAGCTATATCCCAGTTATAACCTAAGAATAGGGAGAAAGGGGAAAGGGAGGGGAGGGAGGGGGGAGGGAGGCGGAAGAAGGGGGACTAATGGGATTACACCTGCGGTGCATCTTACAAGGGTATATGTGAATCCTAGTAAATGTGGAATGTAAAGGTCTTAGCAAAATAACTAAGAAAATGCTACAAAAGCTATGTTAACTAATGTGATGAAAATGTGTCAAACGATCTATGAACCAAGTGTATGGTGCCCCATGATCATACTAATGTACACAGCTATGGTTTAATAAAAAAAAAAAAAAAAAAAAAAAAAAGAGAACACTTTTTCTCTGTTCACTTATCTTGATGTCTTACCCTCAAATCACTTGACTCTATTAATACAGGGAGCTGACTGGTGGTTGCTCAGTTTTCCTGGGTCTTGACTTCCTCACTAGGGGAAAGGCTTTCACCAAGAAAATTGCCCCAAGCCGTCTTCCAGATGGGTTCCTGAACTAGGAATTATTCAGAAAGGATGGGGAAGGGGAGCAGACCTGCTTTGAACTTGGCGATGGTGCCGAAGAGAGCCTCGTGGATGAGGCGGCGGGGTTGTGGCCCTGTGGAAGAGGAACTCGCAGAAGGTGCAGCATACTCAATGATGTGGCTGGATGGGTGGTGGATGCAGGATCTCCTCCTGGTCCTCGGGGCTGGTGTCATGCATGGCCACGTCCGAGTGCAAGGCCTTGAGGCATCGGTAGCCCAGGTTGAGGCAGTAGGCGATGCACCGGCTGCGGCAGACGTGGCAGAGGATGCGGCCCAGCGAGGTCAAAGCGCCACTCAGGTAGCTGGGCTGCTGCGTGTAGCGCCTGGTGGCGCACACGCAGGCAGTTCTGGGCAAGTGCATCTTATCGCTAGAAGGCTTATAGTCAGAAAGTCTTGCTCCTTTTATTTTTTAATCTTTATATTTTACTCTGTGATTCATTGTTCTTGTTTAAATATTGCTACATAGTCAAGTCCACTGATCCCTTTATCTGATGTTTCTAGTATGATAGTAATAAATGATAATTTTTAAATTTTAGCTGTTGCAGTTTTCTTCTTTGGAAGTTTCATTTCTTCTTTCTTGTATATCTTCAATTTCTCTTCTCATAATTATTTTTCTTTGATATGCTTAAATTTGTGATAACTATTTTCATATTCTTTCTGGAAAAATGCCTTCTGTCTGTCTTTTCTGCATCTATTTCTATTAATGAATAGTTTCCCACATATTGGGTTGAATTTTCCTCTTAGACTGTATACTCATTAGTTATTGGATGCTGGACATTATGATTTTATGAAATTGAGTGTGCATATTTGTTGAGTTTTTTAAAGAATACTTAATTTAGCTATGGTAGATAACTTGGAGTTCAATTTATATATGTATTTTAGATCTTTTTAGAATTTTATATACATCTGTAGTAGACCATACTGCAGAGATAGTTTAACCCTACTAATAAACCAAGATGCTTCTGAGATGTTCAGACAAGGCCCCAGGTAATCACCAAGGATATTACACTCTGGCCAGTTGGAATGTAAATGTGTCTCAACCTTGTGTGACCTTTGAGAATAGCAGAAATCATAGGTATCTGGTCATTCTTAGCCACAGTTCCTGGAGTTTCACCCTAGCCATGCATGTATTATTATTTAATAAAGACTAATGGAAGTACTTAATAAGTTGTCTCTTTTTCTTTATAGCACTCTCCTCCCCAGAACCTATGTTTTAACGTGTTAGTTACCTAGAATTCTCTGGCCCCCAGTATTTCCTTAACTCAGCAAGACAGTGTTGCATGGACTCTTTCTCCCTGCTTCATACTCTAAAATACACATACAGGTAAAAACCCACAGTGATGTCATTTGTTTCATTTTACTCAGACATCACAATCCTTTGGAACCTATGGTTTCGTATAAGAGTAATTCTACAGTTTGGTTAGATTTTGAATTATCTGAAAACAAGTGAACCTGAGCACATTTTAATATGTTCATCGAATGCTGGCTATTTATTCTCTAATGAAGTGTCCATACTAGTCATATTTTTTTCTTATTGAGATGCAACAGTTATTTTTTATTTTTGTTTTTACATATTCTGGCTATTCATCCTCTGTTGAATAAATTTTGAAAAACTTTTATCACATTATGTTGTCATTTTATTCTTTTAATGGTGATTTAAGGAATATTTTGATTTTAATAAAGTTGAATAATCTGTTCCTACATCACTAGTACCTTTTGTGTCCATTTAAAACATTGCCTATTCCAAGGTCCCAACAATATTATTCTGCATTATATTTGGGAAAATAAGGTAAAAGTATATAGTTAAATTGTGTGCATGCTATAAGGAAGCTTTCAAGATGAATCTTTTCCTATGAGTAACCAGTTGACACAGAGTCATTTACTAAGGAAGGTGTAGATTTCTCAGTAAACTGCTATGACCCCTTTGTGGAAATGAAGGAACTACATGCATAGAAGGCTTGTTTCTAGAATTCTTTTCTGTTCTATGTATCTTACTCTACACCATTACTCTTAATTATACTTACTACATAGTGACTCTTGTTATAATAAATCTTTGTTTTTGGTTTCTAATTGGTTATTAATAAGTGTTTTATTTTTGTGGTAAGCAGCACAATTTTATCACACAGATGTTTACATCAAATCCCAAAACACATGAATATGTTACATTATGTGGTAAAGGGAAATTAAGGTAACTGGTGCAATTAAGGTCACTAATCAGCTGACCTTAAGATGGGGAAATTAATCTGTATTATACAGGTTGGCCCAGTGTAATCACAAGAGTCATTAAATGTGTATAAAAGAGGCAAAGGAGTCGCTGTGTAAATGATAAACTTTGAGAAAGACTCTCCCGGCCATTGATCACTATGGAAATGGAAGGGGGTCGTGAGCTAAGGAATTTGGATAACTTATAGAAACTGGAAAGTGCCCAGGAAATTGATTCTTCCTTAAAGATTTTAGAAAAGAAAGAATGGCTTTCATTTCTTTCTGCAACATCAAGCTAACATACAGCTTTATTTTTTTGTTACTGAACATATTTTCTTTATACAGTCAACCCTCAGTGTATGCAGGGAATTTGTTTCAGAACCACTGAGTATACCAAAATCTAGGCACATTCAAGTCCCACAGTCATAGAAACTGCTAAATGAAGAGTCGGCTCTCTGGATATACACTTTCTGAAATATTGGATTTTCCATCTGCTTTTCATTAAAAAGAATCTGCATGTAAATGGACCCATGAAGTCTAAAATTGTGTTGTTTGGGATCAAGTATAGAAAACATATTGATTGTAAGTTTTCTTGTTTTTCATAACTAAAGTTGTTTTATTTTATTTCCAGTTTTGCATTGTGCAATACATTGTAGTTTGGTAATTATTTTCTTATAGCTTTTTAAGATATTACTTCATTGTCATGATGGAAAAAGTCATCCAATACCCCTGATCAAAAGAAAATTTGTTTTTCAGGAGTCACCTTCCACTTGTCAGCATTTTCATGATCTATCTCCACTGCATGTAACCATCTTGCCAAAATGTGCACTTCTTGACCAGCTGATAGCTAATGATTGAAGTAAAAAATATACAGACACAGCCCATTGGCCCAACATGGGCTAAACCATGGAGGTCCGGTATCTCCATGAAATTAGCCAAAGCTTTGTTGGATCTGGCATCAGAAATTGACCATTTTCACCCCAAATTCTGACTCCTCTCTGCTTCTTTCTACCTTCTTTCTACCTTGTTCCCTAATAAATACCCTGCATAATAAACTCTATTTCACTGTTTGCTCTGGAAAACGCAAATTGAGACAGTGGTTTGAAAAAGCATTTGGTAAAATAAGAATTTGAAGCTCGATGACTCAATACATGAATGGCAATGAGAAATCCATCTCTGTCTTAGAGAACAGATCTAGTGACTGTCCAGTTGTTAAATTCTGGTGAGTGGAAATGAAGACACTAGAAGGTGTGATGTATCGGGCATATCAGAAATACAGAGGGAATAGCAATAGGAACTTATCACATTGTTTTTCAGTTACTAAGCACCACTGGAATTCTAAAAGAAGAAAATGAAAACCTGTAGGTCATTAAGAGACAGATAAAAGCCAAGAGTGAAAGCTAGGGAGCATCTTTTGTAGTTCACCAAAAAGCTCTTCTCTGCAGCCACAGGGAAGAGCAGCCTGGGAACCTTGATCAGAGCCAGTGGCTGAGCTCAACACAGCAGCCCGTATTGCTACAATTGATCCCAGGGCTTCAACTGATGCTTGCTTGCTCCCTATTGGACCTCCCAATCAATATTACTTTCACTACCACTGAGTCTGTATGCAGTGGCTTTTATGTAGGTTTGATCCAGACTCTTTTCCCTGAAGGGTTAAAGTCCTCTGTCTTCATGGGATTTCATCTCTCACCCATTTACCATAATGTTTGGACGAGGGAATCCAAAGAAGTTCAAGTCCAGTTTTGTGCTCCGTTCTCTAACATGTGTACCTACTCCTGAAAATCAGGGTCAAACAGCCCTGACAGCCAGGTTTTAGTCTATTTTTTTGCCTCTGGTTCCTGAGTTCAAGGCAAGCAAAGTGCCAAGGCAGTTGCTATATGTTATGGCATACTGGGAGTCTTGCTGTGGTTCTGGCACCAGTGTACCATATGGGTACTTGGATCTCAACTCACAGAAACTATAATTTTTGGAAAGAGAAGTACAAATTTTTCCAGTTCAACACTGGCTAAAACTAAGGAGGAGCACTCCTTTTTCCCCTGTGGCTTCCTGACCTAAATATCTTTTCTTTGGGCAGTAGAAACAGCTGAGGGTCTTTGGCTTGATGTATATTCTGGGGAATGGTATTCCTCATAGAATAGTGCCTCCACACCAGTACTTCAATTTTGAAGAGTACGCTGCCCCAGTGCTATGTCAGGCTGGTTCCTCTGGGTGGTGTGATATGTCTAATGGCTTCCATGATTATGGCTACATCCCTATACCTGTTGTGCAATAAGGTGAAAGTCTACTATGGTTTGACTATTTGATCCCTCCAAATGTCTTATTGAAACGTAATCACCAACATGGAGATAGGACCTAATGGGAGGTGTTTGGGTTATGGGGATTGAACTCTCAAAATGGCTTGATGCCATTCTCATGATACTAAGTGAATCCTCACTCTATTAGTTTCTGAAAGAGGAGTTGTTAAAAAGATCCTAGCACCTCCCTGCTTGTTGCTTTCTCTCTCACCATGTGTTCTCTACACATGCCAGCTCCCCTTCTGCCATCAGGGGAAGCAGTTTCACCAAAAGCAGATGCTGGCACCATGTTTTCTGTATGTCTGCATAACTGTGAGCCAGATAAACTTTTTTTTTTCTTCATAAATAATCCAACTTCAGGTATTTCTTTGTATCAACAACAAAAAAAAAAAAAACAAAGAGCCGTGCGGTACCTGTGGCTGAAAGGAGTAGGGCGCCAGCCCCATATGCCAGAGGTGGCAGGTTCCAAGCCCTGGCCAAAAACTGCAAAAAAACAAAACAAAACAAAAAAAGCCCATTTAAAAATATGTTATGTGATACCACATGCTTGTGGACCAAGCCCTCTGTATTTCCTTAGGTAGTGGTACTGAGGCCTTACTGGTAAGAAAGGCAAACCTATATTCTGAATATATGTTTTTTTCTCTGATTAGAACAAATTTCTGGTCCTTACTTGAAGGAAACAGGCCAATGTAGTCAACTTGCTGTCATGCAGCCTGTTGGTGCTCAAGGAATGGTGTCATCCTAGGGAATCAAATTAATTCTCTATCACTGGCAGTTTGGACTTCCTGTAATAGCACTAGCTATGTTGGCTATTTTGGGTGGTAAGGGTTATAAGAGAACAGAAGGAAAATGAAAGTAAATAAAAATGGGGCATTTCCTTCATTCTCTCTGAATGTTCAAACTTTCTTTTCTGCTCCGTGAGTCCGACTCAGCACTGTAGAGCTACCTTCCTGTTTTTACACTGTGCTGACTTCAAACCAGGGGATAGCAGACTAAGAAAAAAGATGTTCAACTCAACGCTGATTCAGTAGTAAATAAAACTGTAGTATCATTCCTTTATCTGCCTGCTTATTTTAATTTTCAAAGTTCTAAAATAACTCCTGTGCATCTTCTTTGATTAATTCAATGAGACAGAGAAAGGTAGGTGCTCAAATCTTCGTACTCAGAACCAGAATCCTCCTAACCAACTTTTTTCTTTATTGGAAAATAGTCACTACTTTACATTCATGTTTGACAACCACATTATCTGAATTTTCTATTTGTGTGTTTATGTTTTATATTGTTAATCTTGGTCTTCATTGCATTGCCTTACCTCCTAAGATATTTTTTCGTGTTGTTGATATTTGTAAAGAAAAAATATTGTCCGAATAAAATAACAAGCTCCTGTCAAGCAATTAGTAACAATGGTGATAACTGACAATATTAATTCAACCCCAGAGATTTGATAATACAAAAATATGAGGTCCAGTGAATTTCCAATTTGGCCTAACTCCTAAAATGTAATTTCGTGTTTCCAACCTATGAGACTTTTTCATTAGCAGGCCTTGAGTTCCAATTTTGTCATGCTACACCAGAAGTGCTGAAAGTTCTATTCAGTTTCTCAGCCTTACAGCTTTTCTTTGAGAATACATAGAATATATAATTCTCAAATATACAAAGCCAGTGGACTTCAAAGGTTAACAGAGAAAGCTTTGTGTTTTCTTTCTTGATGCCTTTCTACTGGGTTTTCTCAGTGGCTATATGAAATGATTCTCAGCGAATGACTATCATTATTGTTGCTTTTTGCTTTAAGAAATTATTGGGTCAATATTGCTAAGGTGGCTTTAACTTTTTAATTAAAATAATTTCATTATGTTTATTATTACATGCTGTGGTTTCCAGATCACAGAAATACAGCCTTTGAGATAAATCTAAGAAAGTGCAGGAAAAAGGACTTAACTCAAGTTCATGTCATGCTTTAGAAGGGGTTGATTATGAATATCAATTTAGGAGATCCAAGTCTTGAAAATATTAGACTAAAAATAAAAATTAATTATCTGTTATTGATAGGCCATGCATTAAAAACCTTCTAAAAGTAACTGTTACCTCTGGTAGACCTGGACTGGCTCACGCTGAACCTGGGCATTTAAACTTGGTTTGATCTTCTAGGTCCTTTGGAGAATTATACAACCTACTCTATGAGAGACCATTCACTTATGGGTTTGTACATTTAGCATACATTTATTTAACACAATTTATTAAGGCACTTTGAAAGGTATTAAGTATAAAGAATGTATTTGATGAATGCAGAGCTTGGTCAAAAGGAATGCATGGTTTAATATAGTGGACATTGTTAATGAGTGCAGTGAAAGAGCTTTTAAGAATAGCTTAGGCTGTAAGAGTGTATGAGCCATCACATGTACAGATGTGAAAAGAGAATCAGGTACTATTTCTATTTTAGATATTAAAAGGTCATTGAATATTTTTCGTAGTTATGCATTACGTTTTTAAATGACTTGCCCAATGTTTTAACTAGTACTATGATACACAACCATGTTTAAATATTTTATAATTTTTAATATTTTGAGACTTGAGCTCCCATGATGTTACCTGGATTCTTCTCAAATTGCTGACCTCAAGTGACCCTCTCTCCTCTGTGCTCAAAGTGCTAGGATTACAGGCATGAGCCACCAACCCCAGTCATGTTTGAAACTTAGTTCTTATAAAATGAAATTGAATATAAATTAATACATAGTCTATTTAATTATTTTTTCTTTCTTTCAGGCTATACATAACACATTGACATCATCACAGACTCTGATGAAGTGATGAAACAATGCCATTAACGGCAGTTTTGAATCATGTACTGCTCCAAGAAACATTTGAATTGCTTTCTAACTACATACAAATTATATGTACATCTACCTTGTATTATTGCATTATTTCCCCTGACTTACAGTGTTTGAAAATAGATGTGAGTTGAAATTCTTAGAGAAACATAGTCTTCAACTTCAGAATCCTTGAGGTATGCCTACAGCAGCCCTTCACTGCTAGGATTCCCTTGAAGGATTTCTTGGCCATTGGGACTGTCAAGAATGCCTGCTTCCCTTAAGCAAAGGTTTAGATTCTACTCACTTGACACAATTGCTATTCCAACTAGGTGCAGATCAGTCCAATTCTATCTGAACAACTGCAAGTCTAATTAAATGATAACATTTCCTGACCTCTTTCTGTCCCATGTTGTACAAAACCAGGGGAATTTCAGAAGCATTGCCAAGGACTCTTTTGTCTAAAAAAATGAGTTTATAAATCAGTAGCTTGGGCAGCTACTTCTTTTCCTTGTGTAATATATAAAGAAAGACAGATAATACTTGTTCTCTCTTTTCTAATTAAATGACATGAAAATGTGATCTAAAATTGACACTCTTCTCAAATCCATGCACTATAATACTCAGAGGCTAGTTCTGTTTTATCAGATGGCAGGAAAGACAGGAAGTAGCATCACTGAATTCTTCCCCTAAGCTGTTAATTGGTTGACTTACCTCTAAATGCTTGTAGACTCTAGAACCCATTAGGTCTAACTTTATGCTGGGCCCAGGAAACTCAAAGGTACTTAAGACACACTTCTGCCTGGAGGTACAATGGATCTACCTGTGGCCTTCCACTGATAGATAGGCTTCTTCAAGAAGTTTGCCTCTAATGCTGCCATATTTTTTCCTTGAAGTTTTACAGTGTTTCAAAATCTTTGTGACTAGTAGAAAGATATTTTTCAGGGATTTTTTTTATTGTTGTTTTTGACAGAATAAGGTAGAATAATTTTGCAACTGTGTGATACTGAAGAGCTTGAGCTTACCACACCTAAAAATGTGTTTGATTTTTTTAAAGAAACAGAAGAATGACTTTTCATAACAGTCACTGGAAAGTATGCAAAACAAAAACAAAAACAAAAAACAGTTTAAAAAATGACAGCCTCTGAGTCTAAAGTACCCAAGTATAGCAAGATTTATTCCTATCAATCAGAAGGATGCCAAAATAAATCTATATGCACTTTATCTTAAGCACCAGTTAAGTCAGATCAGAGGCAAAGAAAAATTCCAGGCCAGTAATACTCCATTTTTTATGAAAAGAGGAATCCAATGCCTATTATCTTTAAAAAGCTTATTTTTTCTCATAAAATAAATGTATGCTGACTGTAAAATTCAAACAAATCAAATATTTAAAGTAAAAGTAAAAAGCCTCTATTTCTCCTAAATGTTTAATGTAGCAAAAGCTATATCATTAAAAGGGTGATAAATTGCAAGATAGCTGGCACAAATAGGGGTTTTGAACTTATCTAGGCTCCTTAATATAAAAGTAAATTGGGAAGTCTCAGGACTTTTACAGAAGACTAACCAGGAGGTTGTGAAGTGAGAAAATCATTGAGTCCCACTAAAGAACCTGCCTAGGTTTACTCTAAAGAAAAGATAACTAAGAGGGAAGACAGTTTCTTGTCTCCAAACTGCCGAAAGGTCAGCAAGCAGAAACAAAGTAGAATTTCAGTAGCAGCACAGGACCGACTGGTGGATCGTAACAGGGAGGCAACACGTGGGCCCTGCATGCAAGTCCGTTTCCGAGCAATTGATGATGCCTAATCGTCATCAGGAAATGACAGCTCCCCACGCAGCGTATGCTTAAGAAAAGGCTAGGTGGCTATCAGTCAACTGGCTTCCAGCAACACGAAGATTGTTTTAGAGGCCTTTCATTTCAATGTACATTTCTGCTTCCTCTCCTTAGTTCTCCTCTCTCATCTCTCATTTCAAACATCTAATTTCAGGCAACTGGATCACTCATAAAGAAATAATTATTTGGCTTAAGACAGATAGACAAAACAACAGTAGGGAGTATTTCCAGAACACAGTGAAGGGATAAGAGCCACAGCCACACTCTTCTCCCAGAGCAGGTGAAACCGAGAGGCACCAGTGTGACACTTAAGATAATTTCTTTCTTATTAGCATAAAGGGTTTAGCACCGTCATGCTCAGGTTAAAGCAAACAAAGTTTCCTACATCTATACAGTGCTAGAATAATGATTTTTAACTGAAAACTCATCAGAAACTCTTGAATGAATAGAAGTATATCTAAAAAACTATGCCTCATATTGCATGTGCATTAAACAACCAAAGCACATGAAATTCCATTATACTTGTGTTCGCTAATTACCTCCTCCTCCTCTACTTCTAATTTTAGTTGTAGAGTTTCGAAAATAAAAAGAAAAATAGCAGAACAGTATGAGGAGACAGATGGCTCTGCTGATGACAAAATCCATTTGACTTTTACCACATTAGGAGATGGAGAGCTTGATTAATAGTTGGTCAGCCAGTGAAACAATTTGAGAAGAAATGCTTTTTGGAAAAATAGGTCTTAAATTGACAAGAATACCTTATAATTGCTTGATTTAAATGTTTCTTGTGGAATGACCATTTTGCAGAAGACCTCTTCAACACGTCTGCTTATATAAGCTCAAACCAACCTAGAAATGTTTTTAGTGTGAAGTCCAGAACAAGAGCCAATGTAAATTGATTTTCAGTGCATTTACTGATCAGGTAAAAAAGACAATGCCATTGAAAACTTCTTAGTGTCTTTCCTTGGATAGTAAAATCACCAAAGAGAAAAAGGGATCAAAGAAAGCTTACCTATAAGAGCCTGAAACTTTTTCTATTTACCTTTATTTTACAAGTACAATTAATGAGACCTAGATGAATGAAATTGAGACCAAATAGCCTCCTGGCAAAACCTCTATGCTAGACCCTAGAATACTAGTCTCTTAACTCAATATATGCGCTGCCCTTTGCACGATCTTCTACTGTGTGCACAGTCGTCATCTTAGAACAACTTTTTAAAAGTTTCTTCTATTTTAAAGTTAATGGGCACATTTAAAACTAAATTACATGTGTCTGTGATGTACATTTATGGGAAACTAAAAATTGCGTATCTCAAAATAAGCGTATAATAGCATTACTTAAATGCTACTTACAAGGCGATAAGTTAAAACACCTTATCTCTATAAAAAAGCCTGAGGATGAATACTGACACATGTTAATTGTAACTAAATTTTATCCCTAAATAATGGTCTGAAAGAGGAATTTCCAATCCTATGATTCACTTGCAATCATTGACCAGATTATTGGTAACTTTTAGTTTTGTAAACCCAATGATAATATTATGGGAAAAAAATAACCAAGAGGGGCGATGACTATAGAGTAGATGCTCCTTCAAGGCAAACTTTTCTAAGGAAATAAATTACATAAAAGGACAACAACAGTAGCTTCAACTTGAGAGTAAATACCAAAAATGTTATGGCTGTAGTTATTACATAATGATTTATTATTTGGGTGATTTTCTAAGGTGTCGTCTCTTGTTATTATTTGACCATGCTGGTATATTCATACAATTTTATATTTGGTGTTTCTCTCGTGTTCTTTATCATATTGGTGCACATGCACATGTGCACACACACATCTCTCTGACTGTACAATGCCAAGTAATACCATTTGACACATATACTTTGTAAATCAATATCTGATATTTTCTTTTCTTTGTATATTTTATAAAAACATAGCAGAGTTTCAAATATCAAGTCATGTTTTCTGTCTTGTATAAACTGAATAGAGGGAAAAGCTGATATAAAGTAACTTCTTAGTTTAGATTAATGCAGTCCCCACTTAAACACAAAACAGTCTCTCATGTTTTGAACTATACGTTGTTTGCCAAATTGGATAAACCCAATAATTACATTCCCAGCTGTTCATATCAAAGATATTTTTACATTTTATAGTGCTTTTGCTAATAGGAGCGTGACTTTTGATCATCTGTTTATGGTTCGTATCTGTGATAAAAAATATTTAATATATTTTCCTGTATGTGTATTGAGGAGTCACGAGGATCAAAAATAGATATACCCTATAAGGCATTAAATGGTATTTGTAAGTTTTAAAAATTTCACTTTGTATAAAGTACACCCCCACCAAATAATACACATAACCAGAGTTATTGAACTCTAGTGGACTCCTTGACTTTGAAGCATTAGAAGCAAAGTATATGAATTTAGTCATGTTCTTCTGAAATGCATCAAAATGGAGATAAATATAAATATAGACAGAAAGTTCCATAGATGGCTTGACATTGGTAAAGCAAATACAACAAAATATTTATATAGAATTTATAAAATAAGAATACACATGTTCAGGAATCATTTCAATATTTCTGTATATTTCAAATGTATAATATTGGGAAACCTTAAATAGGCTCAAATTGTGGCCTACTGCCTGAGATGTTCCTTCATATATGTCTAAGAGATAATTTTAGTATAAGTAATCAACTTAAATTTTATCACAAATGATTTGTGACTCAACTAATTTTTAAGTTTAATAAAAGTCTCTGAAATGAGTGACACTATACTTTAGATCAGGTATTTTCAATGTTCCCCTGTCTCTTAAATCTGGTTTCAAAGCATAAATTGTCAATTACTAAATAACCCTAATAGGCAGGTCAGCTTATCCCTTAGCTGAGGATAAAGCCTGCGTGCCAAGGGCTGGTCATGATCATTCCTGAACATTACATACACTGTAGTGTGGAATGCTGGCATCTCAATCATGTATTGGTTTAGGTTCTTGAGCAGATCTGATACCCCCTCTGGGACTCCTTGGCCTACCTCTAAGGGTAGTGTAGTCCCCTTTCACCCAGGTGAGAATACCTATTGGATCCTTAAACTTTAATAGTGGAATGTCAATCCAACTATTTCTAGACTATGAGAATTTACACTCATTATAATGAATCAAGTACTACTCACTTTGTGAATATTTGGCAAGTACTTTCTATGCTAAGCCTTCCAGACTCTGAACACAGCACAAAGATGAGAAAAATAATATGGTTTACCATAGACTTAACAAAACCAATAAGTTGGTCATTCAGTGTCTATTTAACTAATTTTTTTTTAAAAAAAAAGCAACTCTAAAGGTAAAGCATCTAGTCCATGAGAATCTCAGGTTTTAATTTAAATTATCAATTAAATTATATTTTTATTTATTTATAAATTATAATTATTTATTTATAAATTAAATTATCTCTGGTTTTATCAGAGAGCCAAAGATTTGTAACATGTATTAGATTTTAATGATAAGTTTTCAAGTTTAATCAAAAGAAATAAAACAGCAAAAATCACTTCTGTCTTGATGCTAAACTGATTTAAAAGGCAAGGTATATATATATGTTCCCTGTAAGGTCAAAATAATCAATTAACTTTAGAAGTAAATGGAGAAAAACTTTAACTATTGAACATTGTCCTATGTACAATTTCTATAAGGCAATGGAAAGTATGTAATATGTTTTTACAGATTTTCAAGAAGTTCAGAGTGAAATTAAAAGTTCAATAACTATATTGATTTTCTAGTTCCATTTTAACAATCCTAAGTAGTATATGAGTGTTCCTAAAAATGTAAAATCACTTTTAAGAAAGAGGAAGATCATCAGAAGGTCTAAAACATTAGTCATTTGCATTAAATACACGTGTTGCCATATGTATGTTAAAGATTTTAGATTAATTTGTTGTTTTCTAATTTATTACATTTATCAGAATGCTGCTGTGTACTTTCTGACTACAGAATACTTTCTCATTAGATAAAAGCCAAGGCAAAATGTACACAAAAATAAAGTTTTAAAAATAAATCATTGAATCATTTTAAAAGGCAGTAAATTAAAACTGTGTAAGAATTCCAAAGTCAAAAGAGGGTCACTGTATAACTAGTGGTGACGCTTAGAAGGCAGGTGTTTTCCCCTTGTTGCGTATCTTCAAGGAAACTGAAAACTTAGCTGCATTTCTTTTGACAACAGGTCAAGGAAATGAGATGTGGAGAGAACTAGAAGCTTTTTCTGTAATAGACAGCTTCCTAATTCATTTCAGAGGCGTGCTTGTGATCCATCTCTGGGCTGTTGTGTAGTCTCCTGTGAGTCAGAGTGGGCTGGGGATGAAAGAGAATAGGAGGGACAGAGAGAGAAAAGGGGAGACGGAGGGGGGAGTAAGAGGAGAAGAAGAGGAGGAAAGAGAGCAAAGAAAAAAGAATTTTAAAGGATTCATATATTCATAACTTTTATTCAAATTTACCCACCTTATAGTCCAAAAAAATGCTAAGCCAGCTAATGAAATAATGTGAAATATAAAATTCCCTCAGAAAATTTAATGTTACTTAAAGACTTTATTATTGACCATATGTGAATTATAAGTAATGATCTCTAAATAGTACTTATTTCATTGATAATTGTAGGGAAGTCCCTCCCTTAGGTAAATTATATACAGCTTATAGGATATATTTCATTATGGTATTGAAACGTCCTCATTTCCCTTCAAGATCTTTTGTTAAATATTTCACTGAGTCAGTCCTAAGTAGTTTTATTTCTCAGGGAGTGAAAGCCAATACAAAGCTCCAAGAAGTCTATAGAAGTAATTGATCTATATTATCAGTCAATTATAAATGACTTAATTTCTTCTATGCTTGTTATTCTGGAAAATGTGACAGAGGTCACTTGTTTTATTGTGTACTTAATGAATTTCTGAAACATAATGCCTGATATCAAATCACAAGATTTATGTCCATGTTTTGGATCAAGATGACATTCGTAAATGATGTTTGATTCTGATATTATATCAGCTTATCCTTTCTCTCAACTACATTTACTCGATCTATCTCTGGTCACCCATTCTTTCTTCTAGTGAACAATTTTTGATATTTGAAGATTCACCTTCATTTCAAATTATTCTTTTTGGTGTGTTTAGCAAAGCAAAGTATCAAGTAATAATTTTTGTCAAATAGTTTTCTCACAAATATGTTTAGGTTTGATGAATGCCTGGATAAAAAATAGGATATTTTATTCAAGTTAAATACCAAGACACACAGGATAAGAGGGTATATAATGGGAAGCTACTCTTTCAGCAGTTATATTTTTTCTTATTCTTGGTAAACTGGTAATTATCATGAACAATAGCAAACATGTCTAATGCCCTGACTAGGGACTAGGCTCTCTCTACCTATGTTCAGTATACTAAATCATTCACACCAATCTGTTCAGTAGGTGTTATTGTTGTCTCCTTTTTATAGAGGAAGAAACTAAGGCACAGAGCAATTGTGTAACCAGCCGATCTCATGACAAGGAGGTGGCAGAGGGAGGATTGGAAAACAGGTTGTCTCCTTCGGCATTCACCCTTGTAAATACCTCTTGAACTGGCTTATAGAAAAACTGAAGAAATTTTAGAAATCAAGTCTCACAAAAGCAATTTCATTAATGACTTATGGGTAGTAAATTATAAACACAGAATCAGGAGATAAATCCTCTTGAATTTGATGATTCCCACCATTTTAAAATGAAATTACTGAAAAATAAATTGGACTTTTGTATTTAGAATACATCAAATTTTTAAAGCTTCCCAGTCCACGATTTATCTCATTCATTCTTGTCTACTGCTGAACTTTTTGTATGGTGAATTTCTAGTTTTCTTGTTTTATTACTAAATACACTAAATGTAGTTTTTGAACCACAACCACAAACAGTTTTCAAAAATACATTTTATTGCATATATTTAAAGTATATTAAAAGACATTTTATATATATATAGTAAAATGGTTACTGTAATAAAAAAATTAACATATCCATCACCTTCCATAGTCACCCATTTTTCCTCTACGTGGCAAGAACAGATATACTTCACTTATTTAGCAAAAATCCTGAATACAATACATTATTATTAACTATTGACCTTGTGTTATATGTAAGATGAATGAGTAAGAGAAAGATTTAATGTACAAAGATATTTGAAGAAACGCCAAGTTCTAATAAGTTCAATTAATTTTACTTTTACAATGTAAGAGACATGATAGTTCCATAAATTAAAAACAAAATGGTCTCTGCCTCTAATGAGTGTAAACTAGATGGGAGAAAGATGAAAGGAGTAAAGACTTTGTGAAGTCAGATCATAGATGCTATTGCTCACAATAACAAATTAGCAAATAAACAAGGTAAGAGATATAGCCTCATATCATGTGAATCATGAATTTTTCACTAAAGAAATAAAACCAACCTTTGGGTGAATCATGGTGTCATTCCTCATGCACTATTGTCATCAGAAATGGCACTCAGAGGCCGGGTGTGGTGGCTCACGCCTGTAATCCCAGCACTCTGGGAAGCTGGGGCAGAAGGATTGCCTGAGCTCACTGGTTCAATACCAGCCTGAGCAGGGTGAGACCCCTGCCTCTCTAAAAATAGCCAGGCATTATGGTGGGCACCTGTAGTCCCAGCTGCTTGGGAGACTGAGGCAAGAGGATCACTTGAGCCCTAGAGTTTGAGGTTGCTGTGAGCTGTGATGCCACGGTTCTCTACCAAGGGTGACAAAGTGAGAATCTGTCTCAAAAAAAAAAAAAAAATGGCACTGAGAAGAGATTCCAGCTAAATACTGAGAGTTTCCAGGGACCTGCCAATTAGGGGGGAAGTGAAAAGACAATGGGGGAGATGGCAGTACTAAGAAACCGGCTGACCACGGCAGGAGTTCAGAAGAGCATATTTTATAGGATTTTTTTTTCTTATATTGGATGAAGAGCTGAAGGTTAGATGAAGGGGCTAGTCCCCGCCTGAATGGCACAGACCCGGGGAATAGAGTCTAAGGTTAGATGGTTCAGGACTCCAGCAAGAGCACCTAGAGCACCAGTCAAGCTCTCCTCCTCTGCACTCTCCTCTTCAGACTTCAGGAAAGGGGGTAAAATACCTTCAGACTTGGGGTGGAAGACAAACATGTATCAAACATGTATCAAAAGGCAGTAACAGGCCAAGGTTTGACCATACAATCACAAAGAAATAAAAAGACATTATGTGTCAACTATATGGAACACACAGGTACTAAGGACAATGGGAAGAACCCATGATCCACAGAGGAAAATGTAAGAAACCAAATTGGAAAAAAAATTAACTCAGGGAACAAAAGAAAACTTTATAAAACAACAGACTGATATGGTTGAAAGGAAACTGAAACCCCAAATATTTTCATTGTATGATGGGGAGTGGGTGGAAATCCTATAGAAGAATAATAAACACTTTTGAAAATCCAATTACTAACATACTGAAAGGTTTGAGTTAACCATTTTGTAAGTGAAGAAAAAAAATACAGGGATTTTTTAGTAACAGTGGGAAGATCAGAGATAGGGAAATAGTCAAAGATGACCCTGAATAAGGATAATTGGAGACCCTCTGAGCAAAAAGGAAATTCAATATAATGAAGTAGCGGATAATTTTCCCAGAATGAAGCAAAGACTTAATATGCATTTCAAAGAAGTGCACTCAATTACAGAAAGAATGATACTACAATGGACACGGAGACATAGCCCGACTAAGTTATTGAACTTCAAAGATTAAAATCAAAATTTCTCAGATATTTTTTGCAGGCTCACAAAAGCAAATCACCTGTACAGCCTAAAAAAATCAGGCTGGTATCCACCATATTCAATTGCAGAATGCAATAAAGCAATACATACAAAGTGCTGAGGAATAAGGAAATCTAGAATATTGTCTTTGGCCAAGTTGTTATTCAACTACACAAGAACAAACTCACACATTTCATCCATAAGAACTCAGCTGATCAATGTCTTCATTTTAGCTGTGTAGAGGACGGATGTCAAGTGCACCCAGATGACTTCTTGTGGGAAGACGCTGCTGTGTTCCCAAATACCTAAGAGTAGACAAAAGATTAAAAACCAGGAGCATCTATAAAATAGCACAGTGTTTTTTCTTTCTTTCTTTTTTTTATAAAGTATGACCTCCTGACCAAAAGAATCAGTATCACCTAGAAACCTGTCACAAAAGTAAAATTTTGGATACCACCCAAGACCTACTGAATCAAACTCTTGGAGGTGGGGACATCTCTGTTTTAGAAAGTCTTCCAGGTAATTCTTATGTATAGTAAAGTTTGAGAACAATAGTGCTTGCCCATTGCATAGGTGGCTTTAATACTCAGGGATTAAAATCTAGACGGAGTGTAGACTGGCCACAATTATGATTTCAGCAAAACTCTGAGGCTAGAGGCCCAAATTTAACATCCATGAACTCTGGAGCCAAGGCCATATGCTGAGCTATGTGCGGAATTATTCCTGCCCGTATTGATTGAGTTCCCATTCCTGCCTGTGAATGATTAAATGGATTGAATAGAATTGGCCATCTTCAAAACAGCTTGCCATGACCAATTAAGTCCAATGTCTTATGGTAAGAACCGAGGAAACAGATGGCATATGAATTTGGAAATAGGTTACATGGGGCTGTAAAAAAGAATAACAGAAATTAGCAAACAAGCACAGAATCACATGGGAATTATTACGTCTGGCGAGGAGATTAAAATCAGCCTTGACATGAGTCAAAATTCTAAAAGAAGCCCTTGTCACAGGTGTGACATAGGCCAGGTGATTTCCACAGTAAGAGGTGCTTTTGCCTAGGAGATACAAAAGTCAAATATTGAATGTACAGAAAGAAAATGTTAGGATTTGGTTTTATTTTGTCCTTTGAAAATGTGTTAGCTGAGTTTACGATTTATAAACTCCATATTAGTACATGCTATAGTGGATAAATGAACATGTGTTGGTAAAATCCTCAGGGACTATAAATATGTGAACTAAAGACATTGCCTGATGAAATCTAGTCATCAGTGAAATGAATAAAAACAGAATTATTAAAACCATTTAGGTGAAAGACTAAGGTCAAGTAATTAGAGAATTATGGCTGCAGAACAGAAAGTGTTCTATACCCGAGGAAGAAAATATCTATCATACGACAGCATGGACCGGAATGTGAGAAGAATAACGTTTGCCATATTGCACAACTCCAGGGGGAGTCATTCCTGCAAAATAAAATGTGAGTGGAACTCCCTGGAGTTACACAATGAACAACTTGAGGAAAAAGGACTGTGAGTAGTACTGAGGACTGAGTCCCTTCTCAGGTTTCATACCAAATAGTCAAGGTAGGACACTGTTTACAACTGAAATGTAAAATTGAGGGTGGCACCTGTGGCTCAGTGGGTAGGGCACTGGCCCCATATACTGAGGGTGGCGGGTTCGAACCCAGCCCCGGCCAAACTGCAACAACAAAAAAATAGCCGGGTGTTTTGGCAGGTGCCTGTAGTCCCAGCTACCTGGGAGGCTGAGGCAAGAGAATTGCTTAAGCCCAGGAATTGGAGGTTGCTGTGAACTGTGACACTATGGCACTCTACTGAGGGCAATAAGTGAGACTCTGTCTCGGGGGGGAAAAAAAAGAAATATAAAATTGAAAGTATGTAATGGTTCTACAGTCAATGATTTTTTTTTTATGTTCTTCTTTCACAAACTTAATTTTGGGGTACAACTATCTCTTGTGCAGAAGTAATAGTTCATTTAAACTCCTTTGGTTTTCATTGTTTCTTTTATTAAATGCAAGTAAAAATATTAGTATTTTACTTAATAATAGCATGCACTTATAGATCCTTCTCTCTTTGTAATTTCTTCTTTCTTATTCTGCCCAATTTTTAAATAATATTTATACAAAGAAATGATTCTATGGAAAAAACAAAGGATGTCTTCTTCACCAGGATGCCCTGGCCTTCTCATGGCCCATGCTCTCACTTTTACAGTGAAGGCAATTTAGGGTTTATTTTGCAAATCGACAAGTACTTTCTTATAAACCCATAAATTTATAAACCTTAAGTCTGATTCTCAATACTTTCTTTCCATGTTAACTTTAGAAACGTTATGTAACAAAAACAAAATAAACCGTAAAAACAATGATTCCATCCCTCTTTCTAATACTGAAGGAACCAGTTTTGCACATAGTATTATGCTCCTAACATTTAAACTTTTCTGTCAGACCAATGAAACAATAGACACATGCGTATTTGATGCAATGTTCCTGAAAAAAGTATAATAGAAAGATGTGAATTAAAGGATTCTGAATATTCATGAGGGATAAGTATAAAATGGTGATAAGCTAGATTGTAATCCTCAGTTCTTAGTACATGCCACATCTCCTTGAGGAGGAATACCCCATCTATCTCATGGCATGCATGATTTCTTTTTTTTCTTTTTTATTGTTGGGGATTCATTGAGGGTACAATAAGCCAGGTTACACTGATTGCAATTGTTAGGTAAAGTCCCTCTTGCAATCATGTCTTGCCCCCATAAAGTGTAACACACATAAAGGCCCCACCCACCTCCCTCCTTCCCTCTTTCTGTTTCCCCCCCCATAACCATAATTGTCATTAATTGTCCTCATATCAAAATTGAGTACATAGGATTCATGCTTCTCCATTCTTGTGATGCTTTACTAAGAATAATGTCTTCCACATCCATCCAGGTTAATACGAAGGATGTAAAGTCTCCATTTTTTTTAATGGCTGAATAGTATTCCATGGTATACATATACCACAGCTTGTTAATCCATTCCTGGGTTGGTGGGCATTTAGGCTGTTTCCACATTTTGGCAATTGTAAATTGAGCTGCGATAAACAGTCTAGTACAAGTGTCCTTATGATAAAAGGATTTTTTTCCTTCTGGGTAGATGCCCAGCAATGGGATTGCAGGATCGAATGGGAGGTCTAGGTTGAGTGCTTTGAGGTTTCTCCATACTTCCTTCCAGAAAGGTTGTACTAGTTTGCAATCCCACCAGCAGTGTAAAAGTGTCCCCTTCTCTCCACATCCACGCCAGCATCTGCAGTTTTGAGATTTTGTGATGTGAGCCATTCTCACTGGGGTTAGATGATGTCTCAGGGTTGTTTTGATGTGCATTTCTCTAATATATAGAGATGATGAACATTTTTTCATGTGTTTGTTAGTCATTTGTCTGTCGTCTTTCCTATCAAAATACCAACATGTACTTTCAAGATTTGGAAAAAATGATTCTGCGTTTTGTATGGAACCGGAAAAAACCCCGTATAGCTAAGGCAGTTCTCTGTAACAAAAATAAAGCTGGGGGCATCAGCATACCAGATTTTAGTCTGTACTACAAAGGCATAGTGCTCAAGACAGCATGGTACTGGCACAAAAACAGAGACATAGACACTTGGAATCGAATTGAAAACCAAGAAATGAAACTAACATTTTACAACCACCTAATCTTTGATAAACCAAACAAGAACATACCTTGGGGGAAAGACTCCCTATTCAATAAATGGTGTTGGGAGAACTGGATGTCTACATGTAAAAGACTGAAACTGGACCCACACCTTTCCCCACTCACAAAAATTGATTCAAGATGGATAAAGGACTTAAACTTGAGGCATGAAACAATAAAAATCCTCCAAGAAAGCATAGGAAAAACACTGGAAGATATTGGCCTGGGGAAAGACTTCATGAAGAAGACTGCCATGGCAATTGCAACGACAACAAAAATAAACAAATGGGACTTCATTAAACTGAAAAGCTTCTGTACAGCTAAGGAGACAATAACCAAAGCAAAGAGACAACCCACACAATGGGAAAGGATATTTGCATATTTTCAATCAGACAAAAGCTTGATAACTAGGATCTATAGAGAACTCAAATTAATCCACATGAAAAAAGCCAACAATCCCATATATCAATGGGCAAGAGGCATGCATGATTTCTAAACAACCTTGATTAGAGGCTGTGGACTAGTGTAATGAAAGAACCATATTGGAATGCATTTCTAGAATATCAGAAAGGTAATCTCAGAGCATCAAAGTAGACAACAGGGATGTCTGGTCAGGCTAATGTGTCTAGCCATCACTCTTACACTGGAATTCTGTAATCAAGTATATCGTTCTGATTTAGAAAGTAAATAATCTAGAAATTTTAGGCAAGAAAAATAATCTATGTTAGTGAAAAGAAAAACAATCAACATGATTATGTAATCATTTGAATTAAGGGAATTATGTATCCATTTTAAGTGCGACCCAAAGAGTGACGACTAAGGATATTTATTTTTTTTGTTTTTGTTTTTTTTGGCCGGGGCTCAGTTTGAACCTGCCACCTCCGGCATATGGGACCGGCGCCCTACCCCTTGAGCCACAGGCGCCACCCGACTAAGGATATTTAAATGCAGTGAACACTTACGTGTCACCAACCGTTTACTTAATTGATTTGTTTTAATCATTAAACAATGGTTTTTATTATAGCTCCTTTTTCAAGATGCGTAAACTGAAGCTTTGAGAGATTATAAAACTTGTCTAGGATTCCTGAGTGAGTTAGAAGTAGAGCTGGCATTCAAATACAGGCTTGGAATTTTCTAAAGCCCAAGCTTAAATCTTTGTGCTAGTGGCCCTCAGCTCAGCCACACACTTCAATGTCATAAGAAACTTTTATAAAATCTGGACTTTTATATCACTCACAAAATGGTGTGGCATGTGACTTGGACACTGGTAGATTTTAAAAGTTTTCCTGGATATCTACTATATAGCCAGTTGGGACACACATCTAATGCCATGCAGCCTCCTTCTTTGGTAAAAAGTCTAGTAGCTCACCCAGACCCCATTCCTTTGCCTTGGATCCAGATTATAAATAGTTCACTCTTGTTTAGTTGTTCTTTCCTAATATCAAATATATCAATTACCCTGACAAATTTCAGGATAAGATATAGTGCCATAAGCAAACCTTTTACACCCTATCTAATGTAAGTTCTGATAGTACATATTGTAAAGATAGATCCAGCATCAGAATAAATCTTTGACCTCTGCCTGAATCTTGGTACTTTGAGGGTAGAGAAGGGGGTTGCTGAAACAACTGTTGGTGGCTTTGCATTTTACTTATATTTCTATGAAACTCCAGGTTTGAGCATTTATTCACATCAACAAAGAATTGACCAATTACAGCTAGACAGGTTTTCATTCAAACAAAAATCAGAGGAAATAGAATAGAGGAAAACATCTGCTAGGCCTTGAAACAGTTTATGGATTGGCTTTTGCCAGAGGAGCCAAACCAGTAGCTACTCTGTCACCAGTAGGTGTCACTGCAATCTGGAATTACCTGGTGAGGCCCTGCGCTTGTCCCCATGTGTGTGATATGTGTGTGTATGTCTATCATCTATTTATCTGTCTGTCTGTCTCCACATATATATACAGATATAAACACAAATATTACTTATTATCTTTTATTTTCCACTTTTCTCCCTTGAGTTACTTCTGAAGAGCGAAGCCTCAGTATAAAACCATATTAAGCAAAAGGATTTGGGTTTATAAATAACTCAGTTACAATCACTACTGGACCTGTGTTCTTGGTTTTCGTCTTCTACACTGAAGGTGTTTCATGATTCATGAATTTTTTACATTAATACTTTTATTTTTCATCTTGACCTATAAAATTCTATCAATTTAATGTGTACAAGAAGATTTTTTGAAAAAAAAATATATATAGCGGAATGACTAACTCTGATCAATTAACGTGCATTAGTCACAGAGTTATTTTTTGTGCTGAGAACACTTTATGCCCAACTTCTTAGCATTTTTTTTTTCTTTTGAGACAGAGTCTTACCATGTTGCCCTCAGTAGAGTGCTATGGTGTCACAGCTCACAGCAACCTCAAACTGTTGGGCTTAAACAATTCTCTTGCCTCAGCCTCCCAAGTAGCTGGGACTATAGGCACCTGCTACAATGCCCATCTATTTTGTGTGTGTGTGTGTGTGTGTGTATGTGGTTGTCATTGTTGCAATTTGGCAGGTCCGGGCTGGGTTCAAACACACCAGCCACAGTGTATGTGGCTGGCACCCTAGCCGCTGAGCTACAGGCACCAAGCCTTCTTAACACTTTTTAAGAATACAATCTGTTATTAACCATGAGGTTGGACAATTAGGTTCATGAACTCATCCTAGAAAAAGTGCTACATACCTCCTTGGTAAAAATCCCTTCAGTCACTTTTTAAGTACTCCCCTTGGCCATCTGGTGACTGAACATCGTGACATTAGGCAATGAGGTGTACAGCACATTTCCTAGGAGGAAATTGCAGACTTAATTGTCCAACCTCAAACAGTTACCATGTTGAACAATAGATCTTTTAAGATTAGTGATGTGAAGGTTTATCGGTGAATTGCACTATCTCAAAGATATCAACCCCATAACATAGTAATTCCATGTATCTTTGATCTTTACATAGTAATTCCATGTACTTTTATTCTTTCTTTTGGATACTTGGCAATACTACATTGTGCAATGCTAAACTGAGAGCTTTATAGGAGAGGAGCGAGTAGATGATCTTCATAGTCTTCACATTCCCCATGACCCCCCCACTCATCTTATTTTATATATTCATGTACCTATTATAGAATAATTCATATACTTATTATAGACTAAGATCTCAAGGAAAGAAGTTAGGACTTTTCCATCTTTGAACCCACCATGGTGCCTATTAAGGCATTCTGAATTTATTATTTACCATTTGGGGATTATCATCAGTAGAATCTGCAGATAACCAAACTTAATTGGCTTCAAAACAAAAGGAATCAAATAAGCAGGGCCCAGTGGAGCAGAGAAGACACTCTGGTGTGCAGATCATCCCAGGCACTTACCAATTGTACTTCTTCCAGAAATAATCAAATGGTAGCAAAGCAATTTGGTTGCTGTGAAAATAGAACATTTTAAGTGAGGGGGAAATAAATTGCTTCAAGAAATTGATGACATAATATTCACGTTGCACTTCTCATAGTGCTCAACACACTGAAAGCCTAATTTTAAGACTTTCAGAGAGTCAAATTCAGTAACATGAGATTTAGAGACAAACTCAAGAAAGAAGAAAGAGCATCAAGAGAAATAAATGCCAGCTTGACATGGGAATGGACTACTGAATGGGGAGAGGTCTACAATGAGAGTTGGGAAGCAGTTAGATACCCGTAGCTAGGGGAGTCTTGAGTAGGAAAAAGGACCAAAACAGGAAAAAAAAAAAAAAGAGAGAGAGAGAGATCAAAGAATGAGACTTACAGAGAATAAAAATAAGAGGAAACAAAGATGAGATTGGTCTGACAGCACAAAGCCAAGCCTCTGTTGCCTCCTATCTGAGCTGGTGGGTGCTTGGCAACTGAGAAAGAACAGGAAATATCCCACGGGCTGCAGAGGAGGAGTTGCTGCACAGGGAGTGCACACATGGCCGGCAGAAATGTCAGCTCAGAAGCAGAGGCAATCGTCCTGCTTCCTGCCAGCGCCAAGGCTTGTTCCCTGCAAGTTTAAGCCTGAAAAAACCACAAAGGTTCGTGGATGTGAATCACATCCTAGAAAATTTTAATTATTGCTTCATCTCTCAAGATGTGAACTAATTATTTATGAAAGAATCATTTTCTTAGAATTTAAACTCTGGTTTTACAACAGAAATAAAAATTTTGGAAGTACTTCTTAAAGCTTCCAGGTCTTATTGGAAGCCATAGTCTAAAAACAAATGTATCTGTAGTCTGATTCTTCCTTTAGAAGGGTGACATATATATGTCTGAATCTGAAAATATATACTATTTTCAGCAAAACCAACAAGAGAAACTATCTTTTTGCAACTTTTTCAAGTGCTCAAGGAAATAATCATGCATCAGAAATCGCTCTAAGCCTCAACAATTTAAAATATATTTGTTATTTTTAATAAGCAAGAAAGAAAGCTCCTTTGTATCAAAATACTTGTGTGCTGAATGGTATAAAAATCAGAGTGCCCATGCCCCCTCGCATGAGATTGAATCAGCAAATGATTTTTCAATCTCAATAGAGATACTACACTTTCAGTTACCAGAAATTTTCTAAAAAAAGAAGCATATCAAATAATACTCTTTTGCATCTGATAGTCTGCTCTGCCAGAAAACATGCAGGAGATGATTCTGAAAGAAGTGCTACTATGAAAATTATTAGCAATCAGTGTTATTGAAGGGACATTGCTAGGTTAATTCAATCCCCAATTGCATCTTGCATTAAATGAAGATAATACATCATAATGTTGTAAAGTCAGGCATTTTAATACTTACCCTCAGGACACTGGGGCATAGTGGTATTTTCTCTCTCTCTCTCTCTCTCTCTCTCTCTCTCTCTCTCTCTCTTTGAGACAAAGTCTCACTTTGTTGCCCTTGGTAGAGTGCCATAGCATCATAGCTCGCAGAAACCTCAATCTCTTACGCTCAAGTGATCTTTTTGTTTTGGTTTTTCAGTTTTTAGTAGAGAAGGAATCTTACTCTTGCTCAGGCTCATTTGGACTCAAGCTATCAACCCACCTTAGCCCCCAGAGGGGGGTTTCCATGAGCCACCACACCTGGATTTTCTTAACAAACAGGTATTTGCAACTCCAGCAATATATTAAACAGTAATGGACAGTACCTGGAAGAGTCAATGTCTACATGTCAAATATACATTCATCCAAACAATGAGGATCCTAAACTCACAGAAGAACTTCAGATCATTGATTATTCTAATTCAGCATAGTCAAACAATTTTTAAGCTGCCATACCACTTTTAAAGGAGAAGAGCATCAGAAAATCCACACACAATTGCTATTTGTGTACCATAAAGAAGGTCTAAATGCTAGGGGTGAGGGAAGTGAACACGGTAAAAAGCAGTTATTAATTTATAATACATCATCATGTTTCAGGAACAACGTCATGTTTCAATGGGTGAGTTAATATACTATTGAATTGTACAAATCTCACATATTTCATTCCTAGGAAGTTCATGTATAGAAGAAGAGGTCAAAACTGTCAAACAAATCAAATGAGGAGTGAAATATCACAGTGTCGTGTGATTCATAGCGAAACGATAGATATCAGTTATACAATATACACAAACACACATGGGGCCATGTTATGCAGTTGAATTCTCTCCCTGCTTTTTTATTTGTCCCCTTCCCTGTGTCTGGTAGTAGAGATGACTGTACATGGTCACTACTGGAGGTTACAGACTAGAGGGAGAGACCCATGAATGACACAGGCATCAAAATTGGGGGAGAAAAGAATAAACAAAACTAAAACAATGCATTTAGTAGTTTCTAGACCTTGGTTTGAGTTCCTGTTTTAGAACTTCCTGAGTTAATCTGAGCAATCTCTCTAGCATGGAGATAAGAATATTTAATTTAGAGTTACTACAAGAAATCGATAAAGCCATGTATACGTGTATATGTAAGTGAATGTGTTTGGTATGAGAGTGCTATCTGGAAATAGCACTCTTATAGCATCGTTAATATTATTTTCCATGTTATTTCATGCCTTGATACTTTTTGGACAGCCTTTGCCTAAGGTCCATAAAAATGTTGTATAATATTGACTGGATAAAAGTGTACAAAATATACTTTATTTTAAAGTGGCTGATTAAACAATAAATTTAAATTATCTAACATGGAAGTTGGTTTTAGGTTTGTTCTTGTTTCAGAGATCTTATAAGAATTCATCTCTTCCCTACCCCCCTTGTATTGAATGGTTCTATAGCTGGTTTTAATGAGAAGCAGGGTAAGAACACAAGTTGTCAGTGTGAGCTGCCAGTGTTCTAACTCTGGCTCAATCTGCCTTCAAGTTATTTAACTTTGGATGGGTTATTTAACTTTTCTAAGTCTCCCTTTTTTTCAACTATGAAATAAGGGTAATCACTCATTCAGCAACTGGAGTATTAAATGTGTTAGGAGTGCTTGGAACCATGCCTCACACATGTATTCAGTAGATGTTATTATAATTCTTAGTGGTTTCTGGAGTCCTGCAGCCTAACTCACAAAGCTCATGGAAACCCCAGCCATTGGCAGGTTAGCTGCAGGAGGGTCACAGAGCAATAATGAATTTTCAGCCACAATGTAAGGCAGAGAAAATCCTTTAACCCCCATCTAGTCAAAATTCCATTTTTAACTGCTCTTATGCTGGGGAATCCTAATAAAATATATCCCAGAAGTACTTATTGGGACATTATTTGGTTTCATAAGGACCTCAGTAGAAGTACAATTATTTGAGTCCAATTTAAAATTGTTGCTTTTGAAAAATTGCAGCTGGAGTCCTAGACTCTCTCTCTCTATATATATTGAAGTTACAAAAGTGATTCTAATACAAAGCCAACTTTGAAAACCATTGAATTATTTTGTAGTTTGAATATGTTGGTGATGATTGGTGTTAAAAGGTAGACGCCCATACAATTAAAACTCAGTCCAGAGACCCTGGTTGTCAGCCCTTCATCAGATGGATAGCATGGAAATATTTTCTTCCATTCCATAGGTTGTCTATTAACTCTACTGATTGTTTCCTTGGCTGTGCTGAAAGTTTATAACTTAATCAGGTCTAATTTGTTAATTTTTGTGGTTGCTATGATTGCCTTAGGGTCTTCTTTTTTTTTTTTCATAAATTCTTTTCACAGGCTTATGTCTGTAAGAGTTTTCTTCAATGTTTTCTTCTAGAATTCTTATAGTTTCATGCCTTAGGTTTAAGTCTTTTATCCATTGTGAATTAATTTTTTAAGTGGTGAGAGAGGTGGATCCTGTATCAATCTTCCATATGTGGCTATTGAATTCTTCTAGCACCATTTATCAAATAGGGACTGTTTTGTCAAATATCAGATGATAGTATGATGATGGTTTTGTATCTGAGTTTTCTCTTCTGAGAAAATGTTCTTGCACTAGTACTAGGCTATTTTGGTTACTAGAGCCTTGTAGTCTGGTAAAGTGATACCTCTCAAATTGTCCTTTTTTGCTTAAAGTTGCTTTGACTATTCAGGCTCTTTTCTGGTTCCATACAAAGCAGAGCACTATTTTTTTCTAGATCTGTGAAAAATGACATTTATACTTTAATAGGGATGCATCAGATCTATAGATCACTTTCGGTAGTATCAACATTTTTAAATGTTTATTCTCCTGATCCATGACCATGATATACATCCCTGTTAGTTTATATTCTCTGTGATTTCCTTCCTCAGGAACTCATAGATTTTCCTGTAGAGGTCTTATACCTTTTTGGTTAAATCTATTCCCAGGTATTTTATTTTGTTGCTATTGTGAAAGGTATTGAGTCTTTGACTTGATTCTCAGCTTGACTGTTGTTTGTGTATAATAATGCTATTGATTTGTGTACATTGATTTTGTAATCTGATACTCTGTGGTATTTGTTCATCAATTTCCGGAGTCTCTTCACAGAACTTTTGGAGTTTTCTAGATTTGAGATCCTATCATTAGCAAAATGTGATAGTTTGCTATTGGGCATCCTTGGTTTCCTTCTCTTGTCTGAGAACTCTGGCTAGGACTTCCAGCACTATGTTGAATAGAAATGGTGACAGGGGGCAACATTTCCCAGTTCCAAATAGATGTGGGATGCTTTCAACTTTTACCCCCTCAGTATGATATTGGCCTTGGGTTTGTCATATTTGACCTTTATAATTTTTATGTATGTTTTGTGTATGTCTATCAGCAACAAAATTCAAACTACCCTAAATAAAAGGGATCAAACACACGAACAGGGGCTTTTCAAAAGAAGATAGACTAATGGCCAATAAACACATGAAACACTGTTCAACATCTCTAATCATCAGGGAAATGAAATCGAACCAATATAACATATAATCTAACTCCAGTGAAACTGGCCTTTATTAAACAAACAGACCTACAACCTCTATGTGCAGTAGTAGGGAGAAAACTTAAAGAACTAAAAATTCTTCAGGATCAAGTACTTTTAGTTCAAAATGGTAGACCTACAATTTGATCCAGCAATCTCACTATTGAGTATTTACCCAAAGGAAAAAAAGTCATTTATTCAAAAAGACAGGTACATGCAAATGTTTATGACAGCACAATTTATAATTACAAAGATGTGGCATCAACCCAAGTGCCCATCAATACATGAGTGGAATAATAAAATGCAGTATATATAAACCATGGAGTACTACTACTTTAAGTCATTAAAAAGAATGGTGAATGAACCTGGATAGAAATGGAGATGATTTTTTTGTAATGACCTGGGTGGAAATGGAGATGAATCTTTTAGGTGAAGCATTGCAAATATGGAAAAGTGGAAGATGGCGGTCGAGTAAACAGCTTCCCTGCAACTGGGCACAGTGAGTCTGGGGAGATAAGACTCCAGGCATCTCTGGCTGGTAGTCTTGGGCTCTCTGTGCCAAAGTCACTGGGCGCCAGGCACTCCCAGAACCGTGAGCACCACCTCCCACCCTGTTGCTGCATTTGGGTGTATCAAACTCCAGAGCTGCTTCCACAACCAGAACTCCCTGGCTGGGGCAGCCCCAGAGGAACTACCCAGGGTCACTCCCTACAAAGATCCAGCAATAATAGAGTGATCTCGCTGGGGTCTAATCTTGGAGAGACACCTCCCCAACTCTGAGGATGGCCAGAGGCAATGGTGAAAAACAATCATGAGGCAAAATCAACAGAAAAACTCTGGCAATATGAATAATCGGAGTAGATCAACTCCCGCAAGGAACAATGGGGCAGACACAGCACAAGATCCCATGCACAAACAAATAGCTGAGATGTCAGAAATCGAATTCAGTATCTGGATAGCAAAAAAAAATCGAAATAGAATTCCAAGCAGTAATGCAAAAGATATCTCAAGAATTCAATGACTTCAAAGACCAAATGACCAAAGATTTTGACACATTGAGACAAGAAGTTGCAGCCCTCAAAGATCTGAGAAACACAGTAGAATCCCTCAGTAACAGAATGGAGCAAGCAGAAGAAAGGATTTCTGACACTGAAGACAAACCTTTTGAATGCTCCCAAACTCTCAAAGAGGAAGAGAAATGGATGGCAAAAACAGATCACTCTCTCAGAGAGCTCTGGGATAATTCAAAGAAAATCAATATTCGTCTTATAGGGATCCCCGAAAGTGATGAAGTGGCTTCACAAGGCACAGAGTCTCTTCTCCATGAGATTATGAAGGAGAACTTTCCAGACATGCCAAGAGATTCTGAAATTCAGATAGCAGACAGTTTCAGAACTCCAGCACGACTCAACCCAAATAAGACATCCCCCAGACACATCATAATCAATTTCTCTAAATTTAATATGAAGGAGAAAATTCTGAAAGCAGCCAGACGAAAGAAAACTATTACCTACAAGGGCAAGAATATTAGAATAACTGCAGATCTATCTGCTAAAACCTTTCAAGCCAAAAGAGGATGGTCATCAACTTTTAATCTCCTAAAACAAAATAACTTTCAACCTAGGATCCTGTACCCAGCTAAACTGATTTTCATTTATGACAGAGAAATTAAATACTTCAATGACATTCACATGTTGAAGAAATTTTCCATAACTAAACCAGGTCTCCATGATATTCTCAGACCTATCCTCCATAAAGACCAGCATAATCCTCCACCACAAAAGTAACCCCACCCAGAAAATTTTGATCAAATCCCAACATCCACAGTCACAAAAGGATTAAAAATGTCCACTGGACTCTCAAAAGGCTTATAAATATTCTCAATTAATGTGAATGGTTTAAATTGTCCTCTAAAGAAGCACAGGTTGGCTGACTGGATACAAAAAGTCAAGCCAGATATCTTCTGTATACAAGAATCACATCTTACATTAAAAGACAAATATAGACTTAAAGTGAAGGGATGGTCATCTATACTCCAGGCAAAAGGAAAGTAGAAAAAAGTAGGTGTTGCAATCCTATTCACAGATGCAATAGGCTGTAAACCAACTGAAATAAGGAAGGATAAGGATGGACACTTCATATTTGTTAAAGGTAATACTCAATATGATGAGATTTCAATTATTGATATTTATGCACCCAACCAGAACGCACCTCATTTTAATAGAAGCTCTAACAGACATGAGCAACTTGATTTCCTCCAGTTCCATAGTAGATGGAGATTTTAACACCCCTTTAGCAGTGCTGGATAGATCCTAAGAAACTAAGCAAAGAAATTTTAGATTTAAACTTAACCATTCAACATCTGGACTTAACAGACATCCACACAACATTTCTTCCCAACAAAACTGAATACACATTCTTCTCATCAGCCCATGGAACATACTCCAACATCGACCACATCCTAGGCCACAAATCTAACCTCAGCAAATTTTAAAAAAACAGAAATTATTCCTTGCATCTTCTCAGACCATCATGGAATAAAAGCTGAACTCAATAACAACAGCAACCTGCATACCCATACAAAAACATGGTAGCTAAATAACCTTATGCTGAAGGATAGATGGGTTATAGATGAGATTAAGAAGGAAATCACCAAATTTTTGGAACAAAACAACAATCAAGACATGAATTACCAGAACCTCTGGGATACTGCAAAGGCAGTCCTAAGAGGGAAATTTATAGCACTGCAAGCCTTCCTCCAGAAAATGGAAAGAGAGGAAGTTAATAACTTAATGGGACATCTCAAGCAACTGGAGAAGGAAGATCACTCCAACCCCAAACTCAGCAGAAGATAAGAAATAACCAAAATCAGACCAGAATTAAATGAAATTGAAAACAAAAGAATTATACAACAGATCAATAAATCCAAAAGTTGGTTTTTTGAAAAAGATCAATAAAATAGATAAACCTTTGGCCAACCTAACCAAGAAAAAAAGAGTAAAATCTCTAATTTCATCACTCAGAAATGGTAAAGATAAAACAACAACAGACCCCTCAGAAATTCAAAAAATCCTTAATGAATACTACAAGAAACTCTACTCTCAGAAATATGAAAATCTGAAAGAAATCAACCAATACCTGGAAGTATGCCACCTACCAAGACGTAGCCAGAATGAAGTAGAATGTTGAATAGGCCTATATGAAGTTCTGAAATAGCATCAACTATACAAAATATTCCTAAAAAGAAAAGCGCAGGACCAGATGGCTTTACGTCAGAATTCTACCAAACCTTTAAAGAAGAGCTAGTACCTATATTATTAAACCTCTTCCAAAATATAGAAAAAGAAGGAAAGCTACCCAACACATTCTACAAAGCAAACATCACCTTGATCCCCAAACCAGAGAAAGACCCAACAAGAAAATAAAATTATAGACAATATCACAAATGAATATTGATACTAAAATATTCAATAAGATCCTAACAAACAGAATCCAACAACACATAAACAAAAATTATACACCATGACCAAGTGGGATGTTTCCCAGGGTCTCAAGGCTGGTTCAATATACGTAAATCTAAATGTAATTCAGCACATAAACAAACTAAAAAATAAAGACCATATGATTCTTTCAATTGATGCAGAAAAAGCTTTTGATAATATCCAGCATCCCTTCATGGTCAGAAAACTTAAGAAAATTGGTATAGAAGGGACATTTCTGAAACTAATAGAGGCCATCTACAGCAAACCCACAGCCAAATTCGTATTGAATGGAGATAAATTGAAATCATTTCCACTTAGATCAGGAACCAGGCAAGGTTGCCCATTGTCTCCATTGCTCTTTAACATTGTAATGGAAGTTTTAGTCATTGCAATTAGGGAATAAAAGGCAATCAAGGGTATCCACATAGGGTCAGAAGAGATCAAACTTTCACTCTTCGCAGATGATATGATTGTATATCTGGAAAACACTAGGGATTCTACTACAAAACTTTTAGAAGTGATGAAGGAATACAGCATTGTCTCAGGCTACCAAATCAGCACGCATAAATCTGTAGCCTTTATATATATCAACAATAACCAAGCTGAAAAAACAGTCAAGGACTCTAGTCTTTTCACAGTAGTGCCAAAGAAGATAAAATATTTGAGAGTATACCTAACAAAGGATGTGAAAGATCTCTACAAAGAGAACTATGAAACTTTAAGAAAAGAAATAGCTGAAGATGTTAACAAATGGAAAAACATGCCATGCTCATGGTTGGGAAGAATCAACATTGTTAAAATGTCTATACTACCCAAAGCAATATATAATTTTAATGCAATTCCTATTAAAGCTCCATTGTCATACTTTAAAAATTTGAAAAAAATAATACTTCATTTTATATGGAATCAGAAAAAAACTCGAATAGCCAAAACATTACTCAGCAATAAAAACACAGGAGGAGGAATCATGCTATCTGACCTGAGACTGTACTATAAATCAATAGTGATCAAAACAGCGTGGTATTGGCACAAAAAACAGAGAAGTAGATGTCTGGAACAGAATAGAGAACCAAGAGCTGAATCCAGCGACTTACCATTATTTTATTCTTTGACAAGCCAATTAAAAACATTCAGTAGGGAAAAGATTCCCTATCTAACAAATGGTGCTGGGTGAACTGGCTAGCAACCTGTAGAAGATTGAAACTGGACCCACACCTTTCACCATTAACTAAGATAGACTCTCACTGGTTAAAAGATTTAAACTTAAGACGTGAAACTATAAAAATACTTGAAGAAAGTGCAGGGAAAACTCTTGAAGGAATCGGCCTGGGTGAATATTTTATGAGGAGGACTCCCCAAGCAATTGAAGCAGTATCAAAAATACACTACTGGGACCTGATCAAACTAAAAAGCTTCTGCACAGCCAAGAACATAGTAAGTAAAGCAAGCAGACAGCCCTCAGAATGGGAAAAAATATTTGTAGGGTATACCTCCAATAAAGGTCTAATAACAAGAATCCACAGAGAACTCAAACGTATTAGCAAGAAAAGAACACGTGATCCCATCAGGGTGGGCAAGGGACTTGAAGAGAAATTTCTCTAAAGAAGACAGATGCATGATCTACAAACACTTGAAAAAAAGCTCATCATCTTTAATCATCAGAGAAATGCAAATCAAAACTACTCTGAGATATCACCTAACCCCAGTAAGAGTGGCCCACATAACAAAATCCCAAAAACAGAGATGTTGGCATGGATGTGGAGAAAAGGGCACACTTTTACACTGCTAGTGGGAATGCACACTAATACGTTCCTTCTGGAAGGATGTTTGGAGATCTAAAAATAGATCTGCCATTCGATCCTATAATTCCTTTACTAGGTTTATACCCAGAAGACCAAAAAATCACAATATAACAAAGACATCTGTACCAGAATGTTTATTGCAGCCCAATTCATAATTGCTAAGTCATGGAAGAAGCTCAAGTGCCCATCGACCCACGAATGGACTAGCAAATTGAGGTACATGTATACCATGGAATATTATGCAGCCTTAAAGAAAGATGGAGACTTTACCTCTTTCATGTTTACATGGATGGAGCTGGAACATATTCTTCCTAGCAAAGTATCTCAGGAATGGAAGAAAAAGTAGCCAATACACTCAGCCCTACTTTGATGCTAAATTATAGCTTTCACATGAAGACTATAACCCAACTATAGCACAAGACTATGAGGAAAGGGCCAAGGAAGGGGAAAGGAGGGGGGAGGTTAGGGGGGAGGGAGGGTAATGGGTGGGGCCACACCTACGCTGCATCTTAGAATGGGTACAGGTGAAACTTACTAAAGGCGGAATACAAATGTCTACATACAATAACTAAGAAAATGCCATGAAGGCTACGTTAAACAGTTTGATGAGAATATTTCAGATTGTATATGAAACCAGCACATTATACCCCTGGATTGCACTAATGTACACAGCTATGATTTAACAATAATAAAAGAAAAGAAAAGAAAAAAGAAAAAAAATGGAAAAGTGTACACCACATATACTTACTATTAAATTAGAACTAATTGATCACTCATGTGCACATTTGGTAGTTAAATTAAATGGAAATCAAGCAGGTGGTAGGGGGGAGAAAGAGAAGGGTAAATTCACACCTAATGGCTTCAATGCACATTAGGTGGTAGGCACACTTATAACTGAGTTATATGATACAAAATAAAATCAATTCATGTAAAAACACCATTTGTACCCCTGTAATAATCTGACCCCAAAAAAACCAACTCAGTCCATTTCTTAAGAGAATCTAATAGAAAGACACAACAAACTAATAATAAAGCTATAATTATTAAGACCTGTGAATAAAATTTTCTAAAAACTCAGAAGGTACAATTCTTTCAAAATTTTCAGAAGGAAAATATATTCAATATCTTGTAAATTTTCATTTTATTTTTATTAAATCATAGTTGTGTACATTAATGCAATCATGCTGCACAATGTGCTGGTTTTATATACAATTTGAAATATTTTCATCAAACTGATTAACATAGCCTTCACGGTATATCTTGTAAATTTTAAATAATGATTAAAAAACTATTTTTCAAGCAGGTTGGGGAGAAGGGAGGATATTTTGAACATATGAACAATACCCGAAAAGTATGGAGACAGGCAATCTGATGACCTACTCAAGAAATATCAAGTAATAAAGTATCCTGAGAAAGGAGTGTGTGTGAGTGTGTGTGTTTGTGTGTGTGTGTGTGTGAGAGAGAGAGAGAGAGAGAGAGAGAGAGAGAGACTGTATAAGACCAACATTAAGGGACAGTTGAGGGACACCATTGCAGGGAAATGTGACTACTGCATAGTGTGGTGAATTAATTCAATTGAGGAAAAATGGAGTTGGAGGCCATTTAAGACCTGTTAAAATGGCTTAGAGAAGGTCTGTTTAAACACCAACCTAAAATGGCAGTGATGGAAAGGATGAAAGAACAGATTTCAGGGCTATTTCAAAGCTAGAAACGGCATGACTTGATGACAATGAGGATGTAACATTGAAGCAGAAAAAGTTTAATATTAATGAAGAGGATAGCTGATATGCCAAATAGTGAGAGAACAAGTGAGAGCCAGCAATTTGCAAAGTAGGGTAGGATTTGCTATCTCAAGCATCAGGAGCTTGTTACTAGAATTAGGGCCCATCTTCTTTTCCACTTTATCACCTGAGGTACAGAGTAACTTAGGGGCGGGGGAGCAAAAAATAGTCTGGCCTAAAAAGGAATACACATACCTAAAGACCACTACTCCATGTAAAGCATGATCCCCACTTGGCCTTGGAAAGGGAATCTTTCAGAAACAATTATATTAGACTGAATGTTAAAATAACTTCATATAATTTCTGTAAATTCTACCCAATGGCTGACCCATCATGTTTATTTATTTACTTATTGTTTGGGATTCGTGGAGGGTACAAAGAATTAGGTTACACTGATTGCATTTGTTAGATAAATTCCCTCTTATAATTGTATCCTGCCCACAAGAGGTGTGCCTGACATTTTTATTAGTCTTCATTTAGTACTTGCATTTAAAAACATCTTATTCATGCCCAAATCACTTTATTTGTATTTTTGTATCAGAAAAGCTGAGCTTTTTTCAGAAGGCCATAAAAGAAAATTAATTTTATAAAGGGTAAAAAATAAAGCCATTCTTAAATAATTAATTAGTTCAAGAGAAAGGAAAGAAAGGAAAAATATTATGAAACTGTCAAACATATAACATCTTTCATCTGGAGGTGGAAAAGCCTGGCTTGGACCAAGTTTTCTGACTTTCTATCTACTTCACCATAATTCTATTTGAATATTAGTCTTCCCTATGAGTGAAATGAGAACTCTGAGTCTTCTACCTCTTTCGTTAATAATTCTTAAGTACAGTGAAGTTGGAAATATTTGGACTTTAAATTTGGGTCGGTGAGACTGTCTAGGAAGGTGTAATGAAAGTTATGAAAGGACGACGCGAAAGAATCCTGATAAAAAGTTATTAGTGATAAAAGACTACACTAAAATTTGCAGCCCCACCAACAGTTACTCTACACCAGTGTCTATTGTTTCTGGACATTTTACTAAAATTCTAACTGGGGTAAGGGGATATCTCATTGTGGTTTAATTTGCATTTCCCTGATGATTAGTAAGTAACATTGGGTATTTTTATTGGCCATATGTTTGTCTTCTTTTGAGAAGCTTCTGTTCATGTCTTTTGCCCACTTTTTTTCTTTTTTTTTCCCAGAAAGGCCAAGTTTATTTTAATGACCTGGACAAAAGGCTCCTCTTAGCAAATGTAGGCATCAAGCAGAGTGTGGTGCTGGATTTTATATGCAACCTTTGAGGGTGCCAGCTGCTTCTTAGAAGTTTCCCAGGGTCTTGACTATGTTCCTATAACATGTTCCCATAAGAATTAACATCTATCTGTTCATGTCAGAAAGTTTCAGGGAGCCTCATGGCTGCACCCTGCAGTATTGAAGTGCAGGCCAGCCCACCACAAGGTGGTAGGCTACATGGGGAGGGACCCCATTGGAGAAAAGGCCATTAGGAATGTTTCAGCTGCAGCCCAGCTCCCAGGTGAAAGCAGTCACATGAACAACTCTAGCATACACCATTGCCCAGCTGAACCTGTTAAACCTGTGTCATGATAAATAATCATTTTGTTTGAAGCCACTTAAATCTTGGGGTGACAGCAATAGATGCCTCAAACAGCAACTAAGGACAAAGTTTCTAGCACAATACCAGTGGTTTTCCATGGGGCTGTTCCTACCTCAGAGGTGTGCTTCTGAGGCTGGATGGGGATATGTTCTCATTTCTCTTGATGGCTTGGCCAACAGGACCTGGAAAGCTGGTGGGAATCATGGCAGGTGCTGTCTCTTGGAGACTGAGAGCTCTCCTCCTAACTCCTTTCTACCGACAGGATTTCTTTCTTCTCTGGACAGGGGTAGACGTTGGCTGCTCAGCACCATTCTCACTTGTCTTCAGCAATCAGTGCAAACCACCAGGATCTCTCAGTCCCTCCCAACTGATGATCCTAGGAAAAAACCCTACCGGCCTAGTTTGGAACAGGGATGTGCCAATGGGGTCAATCAACTGTGGCCAAGTGGTATGGCAATAAATGACAAAACTGAGACTATTGAAGCTCCGTACTACAGTGGGGGGAGGGGGTTGCTGCAGGGACTTGGTGTTGAGTCAGCATGTGCCCTAAAAGGCCTTTGTCACAAGAGCTCTATGGAAAAATGGGTCACACGCACACCCACCTTAGGACTCTGGCCCTTCTGGATGGCCAATGAGCTAATTCTCCTCTTCCTTCAATCTCAGGGTGTGGCTCTGGTTCCAGAGTTTACAGTTGCTGCCTCTTCACACACAAGCCATTGGCTGAGCAAGCCTAACCTCAATGCACCAGGCTAGGCTCCAGGGAGAGGTGAAAGAGAGAGACTTGCCAGGCTCTTCACAGGACAGCCTGTTCCAGAAAGGCAGTTGGAGCATCCTCGCACATTCTCTTGTCCTCCAATGATGCCCAGATACAGGGACAGGGAAGGAGTGGTTGAGCTGATCTCTGATTGAAGGTGCCTAGTAGGGCAACAGACTGGCTGCCCTTGGAAGGCAGAGAGAAGGATGGCTAGAAAGCCCTGGAAGGCCTTGGAGAGGACATGTGCCAATCACAGCACAAGCTGCGCCCACCGACCCTTCTAGAGAGATCTGCCCTACCCAGAGCTCTGCTGGAGGGTTAGTCACAGGAACAACCCCAGGCAGCCAATCCACAGTCTGACCACCCAGTAGCCACCACATGGCCTGGCATGGAATCTCCAGATTTTCAGGAGTTGGAGCTGAGAATGTAAATTAGGAAGACAGGTAGCTGTGAGCTCACCGAGAGATGGTGGACACACAGGTCCTTGGTTGCAAGGTGAAGGTGAGACATGTTCAAGCAAGAAGGGAGCCACCCAAGGCAGAGAAACAGCCCCCTGAAAGCAGGAACAGGGACCATGAATGAGGCAGGACCACAAGGAGTCCTCAGATGCTCAAAGAGCCAGGAAGGTGTAGATTGGGGTTAGGAAGAGCCACATAGCAAAGCAGGCAGAAAGTGGCAAGGTGACTGGTCTTGCCATCAGAGGAGAGCAGCCCTGAGGCAGAACCTGGGCTTTGTTGCCCAGGACCTCAGCACACTGCAAACTGTCAGGAAGGCTGGCTGTGGCCAGGGCCGGCCCCACTGAGGGTGCTACCTAAGGACAGGTGTGCAGGTGGATGGAAAAGGAGGCTGAAATTTTAGGACATGAAAATCATTCTCTGTCACCACTGGCTTTAAATCTGTTTCTCTAGTTGGCTTCCCTGGGGGTCTCAGAGAACACCTCCTGGATGTTCAGTCAGTGCTGATTCCTGCTCAGGGCAGGGGCTGTTGGTTGGGAAGTAACCCTATGATGGAGCAGGAGGAGTGCAGAGAAGCAGGTGCTCAGTGTGTCTTGCAGAGATGTCATGGGGGTCCACAGAATGCCCCACAGAGTGCCTGACAAGAAGCTTCCATGCTCTGGGACCTGCTTTCATTTTTGGAGAAGACTTCACCCTCATCCTTGTCCTCATCCTCATCCTTGTTCTCAACCTTAACCCTGTCACTGTCCCTGCTATCTTTGATATTCACTGTTTTCTTGGACTTGGGGGCTCGGGAGCCCACACTAGTGCCAGAGGACATCAAAAGCTTGGGCTCCAATGTTTCCCACTTTTTAATAGTTTTTTTTTTCTTATATGCTTAAGTTCTTTGTAAATTCTGGATATTCATGCTTTATCAGATGTGTACCTTGCAACCCCTCTACTGAGTATCTACTCAAAGGAAAAGAAGACTTTTCATCAAAAAGACACCAGCACATGAATGTTTGTTGCAGCACAATTTGCAATTGCAAAGATGTGGAATCAACCCAAGTGCCCATCAATGCATGAGTGGATTAATAAAATACGGTATATGTATACTATGAAGTGATACCCAGCCATAAGAAAGGTTAATTATTACCTTTAGCAACAATGTGGATGGAAATGGAAACCACTCTCATAAGTGAAGTTTCTGAAGATTCTAGTTATTAACGCTGAAGCAAACACCACATATACTCACTGCTAAATTGGAACTAACCAATGAACACACATGCGTAGAGGGAAGTAAACGTAAGTAGAAATGAACTGAGAGGAGGGGAGGAAAGGGACGGGGCCGAGTATTATCCTAACACGTACTTCTTCCCTCACAATTTACACATTCTAGGATTAAGATCTGAGGTCTTCCAAAGGGTCAGCTCTTTGAATACCAAAAGATGAGGCATCCTGGTTTGAAGATTCCTCAGACAATTATAAATTATCTTTTGTCCTGACTTACACCAGCAACTACTAGAAATTCTATAGTGTTAAGTTATAAGCTACTGGAGATCTTTATAATTTAGAGCAAGAAGTTACACTAAAGGTGTAGCAATACAATTTACTATAACCTGTTGGGGGTTGGGAGTCCTGGTTCCCTGAACCCAGTAGACCAGGTTTGATTACTCAGTGGAACTAGAAAGTTCAACCAAGGCATAGTGTAAATGGAAAGCAAAAGTGGGTAGAAACTGAAAGTAAAACCAGAACAGCACAGGCAGTGTGGATAGAACGCAAAAGTAATCAGTAAAAGGCTTTAGTATAAAAAGGAGAAAGTTTATTTAGGAGCAAAGAGAAAGCTCAGAGCACTTGCAAAGACAGTGGAAGCAGGTCCCTCTCACACAAAGGCAGTGTGGAGGGGTTAATGTCCTTTCTCTCCATTTGAACCCTTTTTTAAATTGAATCGTAACTGTGTACATTAATGATTTATGGGGTACAATGTGCTGATATGATATATAATTTGGAATGCTTACATCAAACTGGTTAACCTAGCCTTCACCTCACTTAATAATTTGTTGTGTTAAGACATTTATACTCTTAATAGATTTGACATGTACCCTTGCATCATGCACAATAGGTGAAGTCCCACCAATTACCCTCCCTCCACCTGGCTTCCCCCTTCCCTTCCCCTCAACCTCCTCTTCCCTCATTCATTCGGGCTATAGTTGTGTTTTATCATTTATATGAAAGTGTGGGTGATTATTTATTGGTTTCATAGTAGTACTAAGTACACTGGATATTTTTTATTCCATTCTTGTTATATTTTACTAAGAAGAATACGTTCCAGTTCTAGCCATGTAAACATAAAAGATGTAAAGTCTCCATCTTTTTATGGCTGCATAGTATTCCATGGTATACATATACCACAATTTGTTAGTTCATTCATGGGTTGATGGGCACTTGGGCTGCTTCTATGACTTGGGAATTATGAATTGGGCTGCAATAAACATTCTGGTGCCAATATCTTAGTTGTAAAATTATTTTCGGTCATCTGGGGATATACCTAGTAGAGGAATTGCAGGACCGAATGACAGGACTACTTTTAGTTCTCTAAGTGTTTTCCAAACTTCTTTTCAAAAGGAACGTATTAGCTTGTATACCCACCAGCAGTGCAGAAGTGTTCCCTTCTCTCCACATCCATGCCAACATCTGTATTTTGGGATTTTGCGATGTGGGCTAATCTTTCTGGAGTTCCACGATATCTCAAAGTGGTGTTGATTTGCATTTCTCTGATGATTAAAGATGATGAGCATTTTTTCATGTTTTTGTAGGCCATGAACCTGTCTTCATCAGAGAATTTTCTGTTCAAGTCTCTTGCCCATAATGAAATGGGATCACTTGTTCTTTTCTTATTAATTAGTTAGACTTCTCTGTGGATTCTAGTTATCAAGCCTTTATCAGAAACATAACCTGCAAATATTTTCTACCATTCTGAGGGCTGTTTGCTTGCTTTACTTACTGTGTTCTTGGCTGTGCAGAGCTTTTTAGTTTGATCAGATTCCAGTAATATATGAAACTCTGGGAAAAGAAATAGCTGAAGATGTTAACAAATGGAAAAACATACCATGCTCATGGGTGGGAAGAATCAACATTGTTAAAAAGTCCATACTACCTAATGCAATATACAAATTTAATGCAATCCCTATTAAAGCACCATTGTCATACTTTAAAGATCTCCATTTGAACTCTTATTAGTCTCCCTGTGCTTCTAGGCACCTTTTCCCTTTTCTATTGGTCATAGATTATTGTCCTTTCCTATTGGTCATTGATTACCTAGGTTAGCCCGTATCCACATTATTTTTTCCTTTTTTGGCAAAAATTCTGAGTGCTGATCACAGTGTTCCCATAAAGTTTCTATGGGCCCTCCTGACTTCCTGACTCAGCAGGCCAGGCTTTCCTCCCATCCTTCTTGAAGCCCCTTTCTTTATGTCCCTTCTCATAGCCCATTGTCATATGGACACAGGTAAGCCACTGCTCTTACTTTCTAGAGGGCTGAGACCTCTAGGAAACTATAGTGGACAGAGAATCCCTGTGGTCTGCAGCTTTGAGACCAAGAGATGAGCTTTGGGTAGCTGCCTAAGGTGCTTGGCTTACCAGAGGCTATTGTACATATTTCAGATCTATGAGAAATACTTTGAGAGCGAAGAGATAAAGGATCATGAAAACAAACTTTCCTCCTTCATAAATAAGTCTAGGAATAGCCCTGGGCTAAATGGACACATTATGTTCCCCTCTCAATTTGGACTTTAGATGGCTGAAGTTACTCATTGACATTAACATAATAAGAACATATAGTATAAATTGAAAACCATTAAATATTAAATAACTTAGAGACAATTTCCTAGAGGGAAGAAATTTTCACCAGAGAAGTCTAAACTCTAAAATTTTTCTCTTCTCTCTTCTAACAAAGCTCTTTTTAGCTACTTTTCAATAATATGTTAGGCTCTGTATTATGACAAGCTTCCTAAGTTTTTAAGTTTTAATTTGTAAATAATATGTTGTCTTTTGACACTAGAATGTAAACAGCTGAAAACCCACCAGAATTACAAAGCTCAGTAGCTTTGTCAAATGAAAGAAAAAATATAGTTAAATAAAATTTCTAAATTATGATGACCACTTGTTAAAATAAAAAGAAGTCAATTAAGGCCAGGCGTGGTGGCTCACACCTATAATCCCAGCACTTGGGAGGCCAAGATGGGTGGATTGCCTGGTGGTGGCTCACACCTATAATCCCAGCACTTGGGAGGCCAAGACGGGTGGATTGCCTGAGCCCACAGGTAAGCCAGAGTGAGACCTCCATCTCTAAAAAATAGCCAGGGCTTTGGTGGGCACCTGTAGTCCCAGCCACCTACTTGGGAGGCTTAGGCAAGAGGATCACTTAAAACCAAGAGTTTGAGGTTGCTGTGAGCTTTGACACCACAATACTCTACCAAGGGTGACCAAGTGAGACTCTGTCTCAAAAAAGAAAAGAAAAAAAAGAAAGAAAAAAGAACTCAATTTATAACCATATGTATTATTTATAATTTATACATGTACAGTTTATGGCCTAATAGTAATATTAATGGTAAGTTTTATGATCTAACTAAGAATTGTTTAAAAATTATTGAAAAAATGTTCATCATCTCTATATATTAGAGAAATGCAAATCAAAACAACCCTGAGATATCATCTAACCCCAGTGAGAATGGCCCACATCACAAAAACTCAAAACTGCAGATGCTGGCGTGGATGTGGAGAGAAGGGAACACTTTTACACTGCTGGTGGGACTGCAAACTAGTACAACCTTTCTGGAAGGAAGTATGGAGAAACCTCAAAGCACTCCAGCTAGACCTCCCATTTGATCCTGCAATCCCATTACTGGGCATCTACCCAGAAGGAAAGAAATCCTTTTATCATAAGGACACTTGTACTAGACTGTTTATTGCAGCTCAATTTACAATCGCCAAAATGTGGAAACAGCCTAAATGCCCCCCGACTCAGGAATGGATTAACAAGCTGTGGTATATGTATACCATGGAATACTATTTAGCCATTAAAAAAAATGAAGACTTTACATCCTTTGTATTAACCTGGATGGACGTGGAAGACATTATTCTTAGTAAAGCATCACAAGAATGGAGAAGCATGAATCCTATGTACTCAATTTTGATATGAGGACAATTAATGACAATTATGGTTATGGGGGGGGGAACAGAAAGAGGGAAGGAGGGGGGGCCTTGGTGAGTGTCACACTTTATGGGGACAAGACATGATTACAAGAGGGACTTTACCTAACAATTGCAATCAGTGTAACCTGGCTTATTGTACCCTCAATGAATCCCCAACAATAAAAAAAAAAAAGAAAAAAAATTATTGAAATTATATATTCATAATATAAACCTGACCAAATGGAGATACCTCACATATTTCTGTTTGGTGAAAAGACTAAATATTTTTAAAAGAATAATTATCCCTATATTAATTTAAGAATTTAGTATATTTCAAAGTAAAATTCAAATAAGATTCTGAACAATTGGTAACATAGAATTTTTTGAATTTTTCAATTGTGAAGAGGCTGGAGATAAATAAGGAAAGAAGGGGAAGATATTCCAAATTTGCTTACCAATTATAAATTGTGAGATAAGGATGCAAAGTAAATTTTTGTACTGCTGGCTACTGTTGACTGCAGAAGTATTTTAGTCCCTAGTGTTACACTGAAAGTTTCACATTATCACACACCTAAAAAATGAAAATGATAATTTCTTTGACTGGCAATCTAGTTATAGTTGACAAGGCTCTTTACAGCAAAAAAAACCTACATGTTCTCCCACGGATTGAGGAGCCCCATTATTTGGCACACCTACAACCCATTCCCTGTACACCTGTCTTACCATACACCTGTTAGGAATCTTTGGGTAATTCCCCAAACCACCATGGATTTTCTCATGAAAGTGGCAGATGTATGCAAATAAGTATAAGACGAGTCATCAATGAAAGGGATCATTACAGCTATAGCTTATATTCCTCCTGAATCACCTTACCTATCAATTTCTGCCTTGGAAAAATAGGGAATAAAATGGAATCAAGAGGAGAAAAAACCAAAAATGTTATGAATAATTTGTGTGCTTCTCATTATACTTTAAAAAGCAACCCTTTCATTTAAGTTATTCATATACTTGTCTTTTTCATTCACTGACCACAACATCTTACAGTACCTGATCCCCTGCTGCCGTGAACTGGTGTTCATCACATATACTATGTATCTAATAATCTAATAGTAAAGCTTAGAGGAGGGCGGGTGAAAAAGAGTGAGAGAAGAAAGTGAATCAATGAAGAAGAAGGGATATAAATGGAGTACTCTTGCATGTTCGTCTTAACAAATGAGATGGATTAAGAGAAAAACGTGAATTCTATTTATTTAGCTATCCCCTCTCATTTAGCAGAATTCTAGTTAAATGATAGAAACACAATGTTATTAAAGGAGTCATTAAATGAACACAAAGAGAGGGTGATTTTTGACCCATTTAACAGAAGAGCTGTCTATATTGTGAAATGCAAGCCCACTGTCTATGCAAAACTACAGACTTAGAAATAGGTAAGAATTCACAGTGTTTTGCAACCTGCTGCATTACTGGTGAAATAGCTCTGTTTGATAGTTCTTCAAATCAATGGAAATATTACGGATGAGTCTTACATTTTCTATAGTGAAGTTGTCATAGGAGTTTTGTGTCAATTCTCTGTTACTTAGTTCCTGCAGCTAATCCATATTAGCCAATATCAGTTTGATTAAAAAAAAAAACTGATAAATACCACATGGAAAACTTCCCACATAACAAATAAATGAAGGTGACAGCTTTTTCCTCAACATATATGACATTTTTTAATAGGAAGCTAGAAAAACTGGAATATATAATTATGGCTTAAGTTGTTTTTTTTTTTTTTAACTCTTTTCCTAAGATACAATATTTAAAGGAAGTGGAAATAATTTATCCAGGCAATCTCTCTATACATAAAAACAATAATTTGCACTTCTTTAACCATTTACTATCCTTTGGTCTAATATGCATATGTTTATACAGTTCTAAATGATGATTCATTCCTACGTATTTATCAATTGCCCAATTTTCCACAGTTAATTCTTACATACAAACTTAGCCTAATAAGTTATTTTATAAATTCAATATAGAAGTTCAATATATTATTTAATGAATTACTTCCTTTTAAATAAAGTACTCCTCTGGAGACAATGGATAATGTCTTGGCAGTCAGTTCTATAGAAAATATAGAAAAATGAATCTGTCCCAAATAGGAATATTAAAAAAAGTTGTATTTCATTTTGAATAGATTTCCCATAACTTAAAATGTTGTATGGTTTTTATCACTATTTAAACAGACTATTCGCACTATTGGAAAAAACAATCAATAGTCATTACAAATATTATTTGCCATAATCATAAGTCACCACCAGCTGCTATTTCACATCAAATGTTTAAAGCTTAGCATGGGTATTTGATGCAGGGCTGATGACTGGATGAAATTACTGCTAAAGATTTACAGATAGGAAAAAGTGGATATGGAGTCTGAGAAGACTTAGTGGTAAAAATGCAAGAATGTATTTAGTCTGAGTTTTATAGTGATGCTATAATTAAAGGGTATTTATGTTTGTGAGTTTTGTGCTAGCTGGTCTCACTGTTGCAATATATTATACTTCCTTAGTGTCATCATGAACTCAGAATGTTTAAAATTTGTCACATGAGTATACATTGATGCAGGGACACAGTCCTCGACTTGGAGGAGTTTATTAATATTCTGATACTTGGTATATAATTATTAATATATGACTGATCTTTCAATGGTTGACCCTTAATGGTATTTACTCCTCTGTTTTCAGTTGTGATTTAAAAACTGAATAATCATGACAGAACTGATCTAGAGTGTATCCAATTAGGAATCTTGGGTTTATGAATTCTGCAAAAAAATGACTCACTGTTGGCTATCAGAGTGTTCAAATACATCTCTGATCTAATGTAGCTCTTGAACATGTCCACCCCTCCGTTCTGTGCAGAATATCTTCTTGTGTACAGACTCAGAACTTACCTTGTCCATCAAAGCCAGAACAGAAGTGGGGGTGTTGGAAGAAACCTGCTGGTATATTGAGAACATAATACAAAAAGACACGTAGATGCCAAACAAGCGTCAAGGCTGAAAAATGTTGTGTAGGCAGTTTTAGAAAGTGAGGCTGTAAATTCTGCACAGAGAAATCCTGCAGTGAGCACAGGTAGCAACCATGAATGTGTCGACAAGTAATAAGCACATATTTGCGCAGCCCTTGTGTATGACAATGCTATTGATCCACCATCAGTGGGTCATGCACGCGGAGCTGTTTGGGCTGAAGGGATGATGGATCTGAGCTGCTCTGCCTGGACTTCATTATAAACAACAGCTTGTATTTAGGAAGCAGATTTTTCTCTCTAAATGAATCTACCTGGCCCCACTGACCCTGATCTGTATGTGTCTCCCTTTGCTTTCATAGACAGTAGTATTTGTGAGATAAAACATGCTCACAATTTAGATTATATGTCCTAATAACTATAACTTGTGTTGCAGAAACCATTTGCTGTTCAAAGTAAAGAAGAATTTGAACAGCAAAATGGGCCCTTATTTGAAGAATAGGGCCCATTCAGACAACTTAAAAAGTGTTAGTCACTCAGTCTTCTGCTCCCCCTCAGGGAGTTTGTTTAAACAATTGTGTCCTGGGAACCGTGGGCCCAGTGTGGCAAAAGGTTTGTGTCTTTAACCTGTTTGTTTAAAGCCTTTGGGTGGTGGAATGATTCTGTTTGTTTCTGAATCTAAATAACACAGTATACTATCTTGATCAAATTATTCACTGGACCTGAATCTTATCAATAAAACAAGACTAATAATCTTTATCTCAAAAGGTGGTTGTTGTGAAAATTAAATGATAATCTGTCTAAGAGTAGAAAGTTGTAGTTCACATATTCATCCCTGTATTGAAAGCCTACACTCTCAAGAACTGAGCCAGGGCAGAATTATCATGTGAACAATATAGATACAAAGACTGCTATCTCTTGCAGCTTACATTCTAGTTACATTTTTTTTTGCAGTTTTTGGCTGGGGCTGGGGCTGGGTTTGAACCCACCACCTCCAGCATATAGGGCTGGCGCCCTACTCCTTTGAGCCACAGGCAGTTACTTTTACCCAGTCCCTCCATATTTCTTTTCCCTTCTTAGCATTCAGTCTTGATAACCTATATGACGGCAACGAGAAAATTGTTCAGAAATGTACACTTCAAAATATGTCCAGAAATTCAAAGCAACTGATTTGACAAATGGTTTCCTCTGGTTAATATGGTTTTGGTAATAACCTACTGTCATTCCCAACTCAATGCCTGGGTTTATTTCTTTTCTAAATATATTTTTGCAATTTTACCAACATAGCATAAACATCATGACATTTGTGAATTTCATGAAAGACTTTTGTAACAGTGATGATAAAATAATTGTTAGAAAAATCATTGTGAAATAGTAGCTGAAATGTAACCCATAATACATTTCCCTTTGTCTTGCAAATGAGTTAATATAATAACATATAACTCTAACTTCAGTAATGTGAGAACTAAAGAATAACATGACAAAACATTTTTCTGTATTTACTATGTGCCAGATATCTGTGGAGGAAATAGCAGTTTTGATGCATGTAATACAGTTGTTAACTATAGTTGTCCCACCAGTATAGAACACTATAACATATTCCTCTTATCTAGCTGTATTCTTTAACAAATATCTCTCTATCCTCCTCTTCCTTCAACACTTGCCAGCGTATAGTATCTACGCTGTTCTACTTTTTATTTCTATGAGGTCAACGTTCTCTAACTTCCACATAAGAACATGTGGTGTTTAACCTGTGTGTGGCTTATTTCACTTGACATAATGCCCTCTGCTTCTATCCTGTCGCCATAAATGACAGGATTTCATCCCTTTTTATGGATGAATAGCATTTCATTGTGTGTATACAGAATATTTTCTATATGCATTCATCTATTGTCGGACACCTGCACTGAGTCCATGTCTTGGTTATTGTCCATAGTGCCACAATCGACATGGGGGTACATTTATCTCTTTGATACAGTCATTTTCTTTTCTTTGGATTGATTCATAGTGGTGACAATGCTGGATTATATGAGAGTTCAATTTGTAATTTGGGGGGGGAGGAATTTCCATACTGTTCTCTATAGTTTCTTTTATAAGTTTACATTCCTACCAACAGTGGATAAGAGCTCCTTTTCACTTTATATTTGCCAGCATTTGCTATTATTTGGGTTTTTTTGGATAATAGATACCCTAAATGGAGTGAGATGATACCTTGATGTAGTGTTGTTTTTGCATTTCCCGGATGACACGTGATGATGAACTTTTTTCATATATTGGTTGGTTATTTGTGTGTCTTGCTTTGAGAGATGTATGTTTCAAATTATTTGTCTATTTTTAAATTGGCATTTTTGTATTTTCTGTTGAGATATTTGAATTCCTTGTATATTCTAAATACTATTTCCTTATTGGAAGAATAGTTTGTAAATATTTTCTCTCATTCTTAAGTTGACTTCTCACTCACCTCCTTATTTCCTTTGCTATTCAGAACATTTTGAGTTGATATAGTTTAATTTGTTTATTTTTTATTTTGTTGCCTGTGCTTTTGTTTAAATTTCAGAATATTGCAAGGGTTACATGTCATATAATTTGGTTTGATACATTTTAAGTCAAAGTTACAAGAATGTATGCATTGTACAAGTTACGTGTGAATTTACTCAATCCCGCCTCCAGAACCTGATTAATTTCCATTGAATTTTACTTCCATATGGGCACATAAGTGTTATTGACTAGTTACAATTAAGTATTGAATACATTTGGTGTTTATTTTTCCATTCTTGCAATATTTTGCTTAGAAAAATGGTCTCCAATTCCATCCTGGTTGCTACAGAAGATATTAGATCACCATTTTTTATGGCCAAGAAGTATTCCATGGTGTATATATCACATTTTATTAATCTACTTATGTATTTATGGTCACTTGGGTTGATTATACATCTTTGCAATTGTGAATTGTGCTGTGATAAACGTTTAAATACACACATCTTTTTGAGAAAATGACTTTTTCTTCCTTTGGGTAAATACCCAACAGTGGGCTTGATGGATTTAATGGTAGGTCTATTTATAGTTCCTTGATGTGTCTACATACTACTTTACACGTAACTACTAGGTTATACTAGTTTATTGTTCAATTAATAGTTTATCTTCCTTTCTCTCCTCATTCACACCATCACTTATTATTTTAGGATTTTCTGATGAAAGGCATTCTGGAGAAAAGTGATATCTCATTGTGGCTTTGATTTACATTTCCTTGATGCTTAGAGATATTGAATATTTTTTCAAGTGTTTGTTGGCTATTAGATTATCTTCATTTGAAAGAATTCTGTTCATATCTTTTGTCTACTTTTTTTTTCTTGGTGATTAGCTTGAGTTCTTTGTAGATTCCAGTTATCAGCACTTTATCTTATGAACATTAAGTAAATATTTTTCCCATTGTGTAGTCTGTCTGTTTACTCTATTGATTGCGTTTTCAGCTTTGCAGAAACGTTCAGATTTGATATGGCCCCATTTGTTTATTTTTGTTGTTGCTGTGATTGCTTTTTAGGTTTCCTTCATAAATTCTTTCCCTAGGCTAATATATATAAGATTTTCCAACATTTCTTTCTAGAATTATTATAGTTTCATGCCTTAGGTTTAAGTCTTTTATTTAACATGAACTAATTTTTGTGAGTGGTGAGAGGTGTGGGTTCTGTTTCAGTCTTTTATACTTGGCTATCCAGTTTTCCTAGCATTCCTCCTTACCCAAAGACATGAATGGAAAACAACCTGTTGCTGAATAATAGTTCTATTAATAAGGAGCAAAGATGAAAATCATAAATTGAATGATAAAGGGGGCCGAAGTTATCAAAATCAGTTGGATGTAGCATAAATAGTCCTAAGAGGAAAACTCATAGTTTTAATGCCCACATCCAAAAGACAGAAAGATTGATAAATCAACAGTCTAATAGATTATCTCAAGTAACTGAAAAAGAAGCCAATCCCAAGCTCAATAGACAGAAAGAAATAACCACAATTAGAGCAGACTAAATGAAATCAAGAATGAAGAAATGAAAAAGGAGAAATCACAACTGATATTGCAAAAATACAAAACATCATCTTGAAATAATATAAAACGCTATGCTTGTAAACTTGAAAATATGAAAGAAAGAAACAAGTGCTTGAATAAGCACAACCTCCTACGGCTCAATCAGAAAAAAATAGAACTACTGAACAGACCAATATCAAACACCAAAAATTAAAACAGAAATGAAACCTTTTTTTTTCAACAAAAAGAAGTCTCAAACCAGATGGTTTCACACTTGAATTTTACCAAATGAAAAAGAAGAACTTGCAGAAATTATTCTATAACATTGAGAAGGCAGGAATCCTCCCTAAATTGTTCTACAAAGCCAATATCACCTTGATAATAAAGCCAGGAAAAATGGACAAGTACAAAAGAAAACTGGGGATCAATATCCTTTATGAGTACAGATGCAAAGATTCTCAATAAAATCTTAGCAAACAAAACTCTGCTGCACATCAGAAAAATGATTCACCATGACCAAGAGGACTTCATACCCGAGATGCAAGGATGGTTCAACATAATCAAGTCTACAAATGCATTTTACCACATAAATAGATGTAAAAACAAAACCCATATAATGATTCTTTCAACAGTTGCAGAAAAATTATTTGACAAAATTCAGAACCTTTTTATGATGAGAACACTTAAAAATTAAGTAAATAGGTATAGTCCAAGCCTTCTGAGGCCAGAAAGTAGAGGAACCAACTAAGCTATGCCTAGACTCCTAATCTACAGATATTGGAACAATGAATGCGTGTTTTGATAAGCTGCTAAATTTATGGTAAACTGTAAAGCACCAATGGATAGTTACTATAATCAAGAAGAGTTCACACCCCTTACCAACCTATGTCACAGAATAGTGCTCATGTGTCAATGAATTCTCCCCTATCCAGAGTTATATTCCACAGATCCTCAGTTCAGTATCTTCAAGACCCTGGGATAAAGTATTCCATAATCTAAGCCTTTCTACATCTAAGTCTCCCACTATTTTCCTATTCACTCAGGCTCATATATTTTGTCTCATTTAAAATGGTACTACTTTACGTTTAAATCCTAAAACTGATTTTCAGCACTGTGGCTGCTGGTGCTAAGAGTTTGTTCAAACTCTGCTAATGAGACCTTCCCAATTTTCCAGCATGCTTTGAGTTGATAATTGGTTGACCTAAGCCAGTCATTTTATTTTTGTAAGACTTCCGAAGCATTAAAGTAAGTAACCTGACAATCTTTCTACTAATGATTGACCCTACACACAAAATGTCACACAAGCCAGTGCTTTTTCATCTGTACTTCATCTCAATCTAGCTCCCAATCATTGCAAAGCTATGGAATGCTGGGGATTAACACTACTGCATGTCACATCAGCAGTGGAGTTCTTAGCAATATTTCATGCTTTAATCCAGTTTTATAAGTTTATTCTGTGTGTCTGTTTTCTACCTAATTAAATATTTTTTTACTGGAATCAAATATGTTAGTCTGGGCTTCCTGTGGAAATCAGAACTGGAAAAAAGGACTTTGCATGAAGCAGTTTAGCTGAAGGAATCAGAATGCAAGGCTGAAAAGATTAAAATAGAGGAGAGTCCCACTGCTGTAGACAACTGGGCCTTGGCCTGGCTGGGACTCTCTATACAGTTATTTAGAATGCATTTCAGAATTGTTCACCTGAAGGATAAGAGGTACATGGATATATATATTTTAGCTGCCGTCACCCACCTGTCCAGGATGAACACAGAGTGTTATCTTTTCTACAGTTCTGAGGTGTCCCTAAAACCTGTGATTTTCAGGTGGGCTCCCACAGGTCTCCCACACCACATGGTCAGAAATAAAGGAGGTGAAAAACAAGATCACACCTGAGGTTAGATGCTAGTAGACGTATGTTTAGAAGAGTCCTGCTTTCTGGATTTTGGAACTTTGTTGAGACTGTTCTATTATCTCCTGATATTGTGTACTTTTATTGAGAAAGAAAAGAATAACTTGATATTGCTAACTTTCATGTAATTAATTTTATGTATCTAGATGATTGGAGAAGTTTGTCTTAATCTTTGATTTTGAATTTCATCATCTTTCCCATGTGCAATTTCTATCATTTATTTCAATTTTGAAATAAATTTGGATTGCTTTGACAATCTTGATGTGTATTCTACTCTAGAAAACTAGTTACCATTAAATGAAATTATTTCTTATCTTCACTATCTACTCTCAAATTGTTTTTATCTTTTAGAATCATCTGCATTTACTATCCCCAGCTTTGTCTCTCTGTCACTTTCTCTTTCTAGCCATCTCGTTTTCTCATTGGATTGTTTATTTTATTGTTGAGTTTTGAGTGTTCTTTATATGTATATTCCAGATAACAGTTTTTTCTCAGATATGTGGTTTGAAAATATTTTCTCCCACTCTGTTGTTTTCCTTTTTTATCCCCTTAATAGTCTTTTGCAGAGCAGAACGTTTAATTTTGATGAGGTGTATCAGCTTTTCCTATGTGATAATTCTATGTGAAGTTTCAATTGGAGTTAAAATAAGCTGATACTCTTACTGATAAATTAGTAAAATGGGTGATATTGAGTATATGGGAGGAAGAGATTGCAGATGAATGATCCCTGAAGAGGGAGGTAAGCTCAGGTTTAGAACACAGTTAAAGGAATTGGCCACTGGCAGTCATGAACAAAATTCTAAGTTTATGAGAGTCCTACTTAGGAGTATATTAGATGCACAAAACCTCCCTAAGTCTTGGGCTAAGACTGTCAAAATCTTTAACCAGTGTACCTCTTATTAGACTCTTTTAATGAATAAAAAATAATGAATGATTCATATTAAGGTGGTCTTGTACCCTTTGGTTCTACACAAGCTATAATATCTTTCTTACATCCTGTGCTTGTACATTAAATTTGTGACTCTTACTTGAAACTGTGTATTGTGTGGGTTCAATGGCTTACAGCAATCATGGATCTTACCTGCTCTCTCATTTTGACGTTGCTGAAAACTGAAGCACGAGTTGTTGCATTTGCCAATTTATAAGGAAAGTGGAATTCAGAAATCTTGTTCAGATTCTGTTGTGATTGATCAGAAAGATTGTGTTTTTACAATATATATATATATATATCTTCACTCCTCCAGCTGTTGCCCATAGAATGCATTGCTGTTTTACTGGTTATTTTAAGTAGAGTGCATTTGCTTTTAACAATTCAAGCTGTCATGTGTATATTTTTGTCACCAAATATGTTCGCTATCAATAGGACATATAGTTTTTATTAGAAAATAGAGTACACATCCTAACTTCATGGACAAAGAAGTATCCACATTCTTTGCTGTATTCAAACTGGTGCAAAAATAGCAGAGTGGCAGATGGGGATTTTTATAGCCCTTGTTATTGAAGAATGAATCAGAAAAGCATTTGTCAAAAACCCACAGCCTTTGATGGGAAGGAGATTAACTGGGCAAAACATATTTGCAATGTCACTGAGTAACTTTGAAGCATGTGCTTTTTTTTTTTCAAAGCAGGAAGCAGCAATCCTAATGGTCTCAAAAAATATTTCATATGATTACTCTTCTGAAACATTTATGAAATTTCCTTTTTAAAATATAGTAGTCTAATCATTGTTGCAAATGCATCAAAAATACCCCAAAGTATCAACTCAGTATTCACTTGGATCTTATGCATAAATAATTTTAAGAAAAGAATGTGAAACCATATTTCCAGCTGCTAGTAGATGATTTCGATATTGGAAATTGTAGTGCACATTATGTGATCCAGTTTAAATTTAGGAAATCCTTAACATTTCAGAGTGGTACAAAAGAGATCATAACAGTTCCAATTTCAAGTTAGAATGTAAATTTAATAGAATTGTAGCATTGGTATCATTTCTTCCATATTAAACAATGAAATAATTGTAAAAAAATGATTAAAAGCATACAGTGATGATGGCATTTAAAAACACAAAAGCAAATACCTTAATTCTTTACCCAGTTCATAGCCTGGATAGTTACTAATTTTATCTGCCTATCTTTCTTACAGATGTGTAAGTAAATTATACCAGTCAGGAGGAATGTCCTGATGTTATCTAGAAAGCCTTTAACATCTGTTATTGTATCTCATTGTGAAACAGGAGTTTCTACCTCATCATTAATAACCAATTACCGAAAGGAAATTATTTACTGTGTTTTCCTTCATTCTTAGTATATTCTCTTCCTCTTTTTAGGTTAATAATCATCCCAGGTGATTTTAATAAGAAATGAGTATGGAGTTTCTAGCCTTGTTTTAGAAATGAGGTTAGAGATAATTATTTTGTAACTCAAAGCACAGTTTTAAAAATACACGTTTAACTGTGCATGTTGAACTGCTCTGTATAAGCTAGCATTCTTTAATAAGTGATTCTTTCATAATGTCATTGTATCTGTACATAATGTGGGTAATTTAAAAAATTAATGTTATAAAAAGAGTTGAGGGAGGGTAAATCAGATGCAAGCAAAGAGGCGGTGTGGTCAGACGATATGGTGATGCTTGTCATGTCTCTGAATAATTTTTAGATATAATAAGGCAAAAGTATCTGAGCCACTGCCTTTATTTTTCTAACCTTTGTTTTCATTCTTTCTACTGTTAGCAAGAAGTCAAAAGAGGTGGGAAAATTACCTGGGACCTTAAGTGGAGGAGCAGCACCAGGTGATTGAAACTGTGCTTTACGTTATTAAAACCCAGTTGAATAAAACATAGACAAAGGAAAGAATAACTAAGCAGCAAAGAACTCCGTATCGAGTGTTCACTGCCTGGCTGCTGGGTCTCACCAGTTGTAGTTTTGAAGTATGTTCTGTAAAACATGTATCATGTGTTTCATACATTTTTCTCAAGTTATCGGAAGTTTTTTTTTTTTTTTTGAAAGGAAAGAACACAAACTAGAATCAGCTTTAAAAATTAGAATTTTTCAAAGCTCTATAGGCCAAGAATTGATGGAAGAACTAATTTTCTCTATTAATAATTCTAGTGATCATCATGATACAGACTGATAAATCCTCATTCTTTAAAATAAATGATGATAAGGCCTTTCAAGTCGATATGGGAATTTATTATTATGTTTCAAAGTGCAGCGAAACAAATTTTCTCTGAGTTTTCATGTGTATTTTATGGGAAGGGTAGAAAAACAAATGTGTGTTTCTACATGACACGGTCTTTAGAGCATCATGCTTGATTCACAGATACCTTTTCACACTTTGACTCTCCTTTGAAGTAGGATTCCATAACACCAATTCACTTGTTTATTTAATTATTTACCTCTATTCCTATAGCTTATTCATTTTTTCCTTTTGAAAATAATGCCTGAGGATCTACCATGTGAGGTATTCTTTGTGGCTGTAGTGAGAAATACATGATTGGAAGAATAATCTTCTTACAAGCTTAAAGGAAAACCTCTCAGACAAATAAAAACAAGCTATTTTAGGCAAGGTAAAAACCATGATCAGCTGCTTCCCTGCAGGATCTGTCCCCTCACAAACAGGCACAAAGAATTATAATGAGTCATATCCAGGGACACCAAGATATCTGGTTACTGTAGCTTTTAATTTACATCATTGAGTATATATGGATATTATAAATTACGAGGTATTCACAACTTGATCTCCTATAATACACATGTGAAATCTTTTACAAGGATGCAAAATGAGATGTGGAGAAATAAAAGACTAACTCTATCAAGAAATCAATAAATAATTTATAAAGAATAATTAGGTTCTTTTGACTAGATAGATGGCAAGTTAGTATCACCCCTCCCAACTCCAGCATCCAGTACTCACTAAATTAATTATCATATAATATTTTAAATATACATATATATATATTGCAGTTTTTGGCTGGGGCTGGGCTTGAACCGCCACCTCCAGCATATGGAGCCGGCACCCTACTCCTTTGAGCCATAGGCACCACCCCTATCTGGTATATTTTTACAAAGTTCAAGGATGCTCAGAAGGCACTCCCTGTCTGCAGCCCTCTTCTAGATGTTCTTTCATAAATGTGTCTCCATTTTATCATCTCCCACACCCAGATCAGGGGGTTCAAGAATGGAGCTCTAGCCCCAGTTAGACCAATGGATGGTCACATGGTTGAGAAGAAGAGCTCTGTTAAACTGTGACACTTCGCATTCTCTTGTCACTGTGTAACCTAATCAGGTCTTGTTTTTCTTGGAGAGTTTAAATGTGAAGCATATAAGGTACACACTGTTTATAATAGTAGGCGAGCACAGAAGCAGAGTCACATGGGGAGACTGCAGTGAACAGGGCCATGGGAGAGCAGGTGGCGTGATGTGGAGGACAGAGTGGGATGGAGAGTCATCAGCAGGAGCAAAGTCAAGAGGAAAGTTGAGTAGCATAAGCTACTAAGGAGTGAAACATCAGGTGCTTTGCTCAAGAATTAGGAAACTAAAGTTGGATGTTCAAGGTTTCCTGTTACTTGTTCTATACACTCTGAGCCCTATTAGTGAGACTACATCCTTTTTCTGAATGTGCATCCTTTTTCTGAATGACATCACTGCAAGTGCGCTGAGCATGGCATAGTAGATTTGAAAAGCCCCCAACTTGGTGGTTGAGAACATAGTGAGTGAGGAGGAGACTCTGGTAGAAGAGGGGCAGGTGGGGGGAGGTAGTCTACAGCCACATCTCATAGGCCCTAGTCTGTCAGGTAAGGGGTGTGAATTTTATTTGAAATATAGTGGGAATCTAGCAGGGAGTTTTAAACCCAAAACAAATAGTGCTGACTTTAATTGTAAAAATGTCATAATGTTAATGTTTGCAGAATGGACAGTTGAAACAAAAACGGATAAACAGAAGTCAGTTTTGTGTAGTATCACACCTACTTAGGAAATAACTGATGATGCCTTGGGCTAGAAGCAGATCAACTTCCTCTGTGTAGGTGTGTGATAAGAACACACCTGTACAGAGCTATTTGGAGTCAGAGAACTGGGACTGGCCAAAGAGCTAAAAAAGGAAAAGAAGAAAACAAAGATACTGCATAGGAATTTTGCCTTGAGCAACTGAGTGGACGAGAGGGCCTGCAGGCTCCTGAGGTGGTGTGGGATAGAAGATTGGCAGAGCTGTGAGGCATGCAGTGGAGGTTTCTCTTCTGAACATGGGAAGTTCCAAATGTGGATTAGATCTCCAAAAAGAAGATGTTGATCAGATAGTTACACATACTAGCCTAGAACTCAAGGAAGAGGCCAGGGACAGGGATACACATTTCAAAAACATTTATATAAAGATGATATTCAAAACCACAGGAAGAGATGAAATCAGTATGGGAGAATATCCAGACAGAGGTCATAATATGGACTTTTCTTCATCAAAATTAATGTGTTTGTGCATAGCAAACATGAAAACCTTGAGAGCTGAAGGTTAAACTGATAAAACATGTTCAGGGTTTGATAAAACAATCAAGTCCAGGATTCATATGTCTAATTAAATATGAGCTACTTTAAACTGATAAAAATAAAAGCAAGGTATACAAGCTAGTAGAAAGAAATGGATAATGGACATAAACAGGCATCTCATAATACAGGAAATCCAATTGGTCAATAAATATGAACAGATGGTCAACCTCACCAGCAATCAGGGAAATTCAAATTAAAACAATTGGATATCAGTTCTCACTCATCGGATTGGCAAAAGATATGAAAAGCATTAAGTTCCTTGCTGATGTGGATTTATGGAAATGAATGCTCTTATACATTGCTAATGGGAATATGAATTTTTTACAGATTTTTGGGAAAGAAATCTGGCTTTACCTACTAAAATCTAAATAGATAAATGCTCTCTGATGTAGCAAATTACAATTTTGAGAATTTATTCTAAGTGCTTAAGGACAAGTGTATCAAGATGTTGACTACAACATTTTTTTTGATAGGCAAAGTAATGAATATTCATAAAAAGGGACCAAAATATAGTGTACACAGCATACTTATTCTATGAATGTTATGCAATTATAAAAGTAATTTTTAGACATTTTAAATAAAGCTGCTTTCAATAAAGAAACTTGGAGTCTGCCTAAAAATAAAACTTGCATGTATCAGCATACAATATGTTCTTAAAAATATACATCAAATAGTCATTTTCACAAAAAATCTGAAGTGTCTGGGGTTAGGAGTAATTATTTTTATTAATGTTTTTATTACTTAACTTATTGAAACAACCATGTGCTACTCTTCTAATTAAATATAAATGTATTTATTTTTAAAAAGATAAAGCATACTTTAAAAAATAGGGAGAAAAGTACATTTCAGAATTATTGAATTTTCAAAATAGCCATAAAGGCTATGTTAACCAGTTTGATGAAAATATTTCAAATTGTATATAAAACCGGTACATTGTACCCCATGAGTGCAGTAATGTATACAGCTATGATTTAATAAAAAAATAATAAAAATAAGCCATTTTAAGAGAAAAAAATTTAAAAAATTCTAAAATGAGTTGGGCAAATTACCTATATAGACCAATCAAGGAACAATCCTAATTTTAATAACTGTATACAGATGCAAGATGCTACGGAGAGCAGCATTCAATGTTAACCTGCAGAGTTGTCTACCAAGGACATTTTCCCTCCTCCTAAAGAACAATTCAACCTGAATAGCTATGTCACTGGAGATATATTTCAATTTTGATAAGTTTTGGACCATTGGTGGAGAAGAAAATTTCCCTGAGTGTACTGTATATCAGGCTAACAAAATCAAAAGAGAGGACTCTAAGAACTTGTAAATTAACAGAGAAAAGTGTCTTTAACTTTCTCTTGTACTAATTCAATGCCAATTGAGAAAGATGTGAAAAATATAATCACTAAAAATAGAAAGCATGTGCATTTCTGGTAAGCACAGTGATACATCTGTACGTTTGTTTGTATAGCAAGTGGAACTATTCATGGTACTTTTAAAACAGGGGACATAATTATAAGCCTACAGCCATAGGTGGGCTTACCTGCCTAAAAATGTGCTTGGAAGAAGAGACATGTCTTCATGTCTATTTGGAGAATTGGTCACTTGTAATTGCTGACTTTGACATAGTGAATTGTTTACCCCCTCTTTGCACCGTTTTTATGATGTAGAGAGGAAGAAAAAGTCACAGATCAGGGAAAATTGGGAATCACACAATGTTAATCAGTCTGAAAAAGAAAACTGCTCTGGAGGCAAAAAAATAAAATATTATAATAAAATAAACAATAGAAAAATAACATGGACTTTAGAATCAGAGAGAAATTCTAGCCATAATGTTGGCACTTTTCACTTTTGGAGATGAAAACAGAGAAACAAGTTAATTGGAGAGCTGTTACCTACCCTCTTACAAAGGAGTTCAGGAATCTCGGCTGTCCAAACATCACAGGATGCACTGTTTGTGCATCTGTACATTTGCTAGTATGACAGAGGAGTTAAGAGTCTCTTTCCATGCCAGGCTGTCTGGGGTTAGAATCCTAGCCCTGCTACTTGTAGCTGTGCATACTTGGGCAAGTTGCTGTGTGCCTCTGCTTCTTTGTCCCAAGAGAGGATGGTGATGGGAACCTAATTCTGACGTGAGGTAGTGTAACTACTACCCAGTGTAATAGTAATAATAATAATAATAGCAACTAATAATTATAAAGTTACTAGTTGTCTTTTACCATCTCAGTGCTTTATACATATTAAATCCTCTTATCTTGACAACCTGATGATATAAATATTTATGAAAATAGTAATATTATTACCCTCATTTTACAAATGATGAAACATTTCCTTAAGTAAGGAACCTATGTAAAGTTGTATAGCCAACTCACCGTGGAGCCAGAAGGCCAGCTTGGTAATGGCACCCTTACTCATTTGTCCTCACTGAAAAGACGCCCAACATTCCAACATGTTGGATGGAATCAGGGTCAAGAAGCAAAATAGGAAGAGCTATCTATTCCCAGTTTGTACAGTGTTACTTAATCAGGTACTGTTTCCCTATTCATTCTTCCGTATGCCTTTGTCCTTCATCTTCGCAAAGAGACAACTACCCTGATAACAGAAGGTATTCCAGAATTCTTGGTTATTGCCAATATTGATAGATAGTAAAGAAATTGCTTACACCCCATTTGCCTCTCTGATTACATAGCAAATAGTCAATATGTAGATACAAACCTCACCCCTCAAGAGTTAGGAGTCTTGTCTCTCTGGTCTGCCAACTTGATTGGCAGGCATTTCAGATCAGGTCAGTTTTCACTGGGATAGATGCATTTATAAATTCCCAATGGCTATCTCTTGCTATGTAATTTTCTGTGTTCTTTAGGACGTCTACTTGCAATAGAAAAGCTCAGCTCTTGAGATGAATGAAGGAAAACCATTCCTCTTATTAGACAAAGATCGTAGAGATTCACTACAGAAAAGTTCACATAAGCTCCAGGCTTATAAATAATCTCCACCCTGGCATATACACAATCATAAGGGATCCAAGGTGAATGGTGTTAAAATCTGGGAAAACAAAGGCAGATGGACAGTTTGCACCAAATGGTCTCCTGGGCACAGGCACAAAAAATATGCAAATAGTTAAATGAAAGTGTAGTTCTGTTTAAGATGTAATACACATATTCAAGCTGAGGAAGACCAAAACAGAAGATGCATTACATTCAGATTGTGAAGGTCCTTTTTGTTGTTACCTAATCATTTTTTTCTCTCATGTTTGCATTTAAATGTCATGCACATTTTGTTAGAGATCTTCAACCTTTGCATTCTCTTGCTTTCTGGTTAAAATCCTTTATTTTCTGACAAAATATGGCAGAAATCTTGCAAACTGGAGTGTTGCAGCCAACAGATTGCTAGACTGTCACTCTTTTAAAATGCAGCTGTGCAGGCAAAGTGCTGACAGGTCCATTATTGTGAGGAGGGAAACTTTTGGGAAGGGTACAAAAACTGCCAACCAAGAAGCAGATGCTTTGTTAGATGCACTCAGATAGCTGCACAAGCGGGACCAATGTGGGGCCATGATTACGTGTAATGATTCAGCATATTATTACTATCATTAAGCACTCACATGCTGAAAGGGAACATAGCATTTGGGAGGTAGGGCTCATGCTCCTACAGAAGACCTCTATTCATCCCATTCCTCTATTTCCAAGTTACCTGTGATTTATATATTCATTTTTTCATTCAACAAGTATGCATTGAGTGCATGCATAACAGATCTGTATGAGATGTTATGCTAAAGCACCCGTGACATAAGGGAAGAGAAAAATAGAGTAAAATGTCCTTGATTCCATAGATTTTATTTTCTAGTGGTAATACAATGTAATAAACATATTAACAAATAAATAGCTGAGATAATTTCAGATGGTGATATTTAATGTGAGGAAAATCCAACAAAGTGATATGAAATGAATTAATTGGTGTGCATAAGATTATTTAGAATTGAGTGGTCAGAAAATTCTTCTTTGAGCGGGTAACTATAAATCTGTGATGATAAAGTCAACAAGAAAACACACATTAGGCAATCTATGTGAGAGGGCACAGCCAAGATAGAATTAAAATCAGTGTAAGATCAAGTATTCAGCTTGTCAAAGTGGATATGTTCAGGGAAGGACAAAAAGGGCATCACTGACTTGAGAACTCAGGGATGAAGTTTGGTATTGTCAGAGCAAATGGCAGGTGAAAGAGGAAATTTTTCAAAGGAGAGACTCACCAGGTGAAGGTGAGATCCAAAATTTACTTATAAATACTGATCAAACAGTGGGTTAACCACTGAACAGTGAAGGTGTAAAACAAATTCTATAGGGTCAAAAGAAAAAAAGTAAGTGCTGAAGGCTAAAAGAAGCACACAGAAATTTTAGAGACTTCTGACCACAGAGGAGAAAGAATGGGGGCTACAACCCAGCTTGGCCAACTACCAGCAGGACAAAGCTCAACAATTTTCAGGGAAAATTTAGAAAAATCTAGAATCTATAATTTATCTTTCAAACTATGCAGTACACAGTCAAAAGAAAAATAAAAATGTGACCCATAATAACAATTCTCTTGACTGGTAGTCAACAGAAAAAATAATCTATTAAAACTAAATTTAGAAGAGCTAAATGCCTGAATTAGCAAAGATTTTAAAGAAGCCATTATAAATATGTTCAAAGGGTTAGAGAAAAATATGATCACAATAAACAGATTTTTAAGGCTTTTATAGGGAAATGTAAATTATGTGGTTTTTTTAAAAATAATTAAATGGAAATTTTAAAACTTAAAAGGTGAATTTTTTTTTTTTTTTTTTTGAGACAGAGTCTCAAGCTGTGGCTCTGGGTAGAGTGCTGTGGTGTCACTGCTCATAGCAACCTCCAGCTCTTGGGCTTAAGTGATTCTCTTGCTTTGGCCTCCCAAGTAGCTGAGGCTACAGGCACCCACTACAATGCTTGGCTATTTTTTGGTTGCAGTTGTCATTGTTGTTTAGCTGGCCTGGGGATGGATTTGAACCTGCCAGCCTTGGTGTATGTGGCCGTCACCCTATACACTGAGCTATAGGCATCACCTGTAAAAGGTGAATATTAAAAGAAAAAAGTCACCATATAGAGTTTAAGTCACCTTGGAGAGGGTGAAATTTCAGGGCAAACTTCAGTACAATTGAAGGCATATGAAATTATGAAATTTTTAAATCACAAAGAAAAAGATTGACTTATGGGACAATATGAAGTGGTCATACATATGTGCACTGTGAATTCCAAAAGAAGAGCAGAGAATGTGGCAGAAACAAGTTGTTTGAATGAATAATTACTGAAAATATTCCAGGACATAAATGTCCTGAAGCATTTGTCTTATGTTATCTTCTAGTAAATTTATACTCTCTATGCTTAAGTCTTTAATCTACGTTGACTTGATCTGTATTTATTGTGACAGATATGTATTGATAAATTTCCAAGTAGTTGTACAATTTCCAAAGTTCCTATGATTTGAGTTCTCATTTTATTCCATGGTGTTCTGAGAAAATACTTGATTTTTTCTTATTTTTAAAATATTTTTTAAGACTTGGCACATGGCTTAACATATGATCTAACCTGGAGAATATTCCATATGCTGACAAGAATGTGTATTTTGCAGCTGTTGGACAAAATGTTCTATAAATGTCTGTTATGTCCATTTGATCTCTAAGGTAGAGTAAGTCTAACATTTCTTCATAGATTTTCAATCTAGATGAACTGTATAAGGCTGAAAAATGAGGTATTAAAGTGTCCAACTATTATTATATTAGCATCTCTTTTTGGATCTAATAATATTAACTTCATATCTGGGTTCTCTGGTGTTGATAAATATGTATTTACAAGTGTTATATCTTCTTGCTGAATTGATCTCTTTCAGTTTTACATAATGACATTTTTATCTCTTTTGTTTTTTAATTTACTCTATTTTATCTGATACAAGTATAGCTCTGCTTTTGCATGCTTTTAGTTTGTTTGCTTGTAATTTTTTTTCCTGTACCCTCACTTCCTTTTGTCTTTACAAGTGAATTGAGTTTCTTCTAGGTAGCATATAGCTGGGTCATTTTTTTTTTTTTTATTCATTTAGCCATTCTGTATCATTTAATGGTAAATTTAAACTATTTATATTCAAGGTTGTTATTAGCACCAAGGTCTAACCAACGTAGCTCACTGGCCATTCTCAAGGTTGTTATTGGTTGGTGAAGGCTTAGTTTTGTTATTTTGCTCATTGCTTTGTGATTGTCTTGTAATTTTTTTTTTTTTTTTGCTTGTTTCTTCCTTTTTTTTAATTTACAATTTTGTGGGGTTTTTTTTGTAATGATAACCTGTTCTCTTTCTCATTTATGTATCTGCTGCACCCATGAGATTTACATTTTTATGAGCTTACATGTTAGTAGACTTAATCCCTCTGTTTCCAGATTTAGTCTTAAATCTTAAGCCTTTCTTATAGAGATGGTTGGTGTAGGATGTAGGATGTATTGTAGGATGATTAATTCTTTCAGTTTTCTCTTGTCTGGAAAAAACTGTATTGAATTATTCTGTTCCAAGATTTGTGTTTGGTCCATTTTTATATCTATCTCTTTGTTGAATTTCTTATTCAGATTATGATTGTCTTCCTACTACTTTTATGTTTTTATTATTATTACTATTTTTTTTTTTTGTAGAGACAGAGTCTCACTGTTCCGCCCTCGGGTAGAGTGCTGTGGCGTCACACGGCTCACAGCAACCTCTAACTCTTGGGCTTACGTGATTCTCTTGCCTCAGCCTCCCGAGCAGCTTATGTTTTTATCTGCATTATCTTGTATCTCACTGTCTCTAAAATCAGTATTTTGTATTCCTTTCCAATCAATTCATAGATTTCTCTTTATTTGGGGTCTTTATTGGAGAGTTTTATTCCTTTGGAAGTGTCATGTTTTCTTGCTTTTTCATGTTTCTTATATATTTTTGTTGATATTGGCACATCTGATGTGACAGTTGCTTTTTTCAATTTTATATATTAGCTTTTGTAGAGAATGACTTTTTTTTTTTCTGTAGATGATATATACAGTCTCAACTGAGTAGGGTACTTTGGCTTTGGTTTTGTTGAATGCTACATTGTAGTCTCTTCTGATTTCCTCTGTTGCAATCAATGTCAACAGTGTCTACAAGTTCCTCAGTGACTTAGGCTGTGGTTATTTGTACAGGTTGTCATGAGACTCTACTGGGAACTGAAGCACTGGGTGGGCTGGCCCTCAGGTTCCCGCACAGCATGCCCATTCACTGGTGGTGGCAATGATGTGTTGGGTGAGCTGGTATTTGGGCTCCTTGGTAGAGTATGTGGGTACAAGTAGTGGTAGCAGCAGCCTGCCTCGGGACAGTTTTAATGGAAATACATTGTTTCATATCATGTAACATGCCATAAGTTGAATTCTACATGGACTGAGATAAATCAAAGATCTGTATTATAATTCCTAAAACTACCACTAAAAATTAAGGCGAAAACTAAATGCTAATAGATAAATTAACATTGAAATCCTAATAAAATATTTAAATAATTCAGAAACAGAACAGAAAGCATGTAAGAACAGCAAACAATGACACCAAGTGGGCCTAAATCAATTAATATCCATAATTTTATCAAAGATAAGTGGAACGGGCATTGGATAAAAATGAAATATGTGACTATACACTAGTTTCAAAAAATGGACTTTGAATATAGAGACAGAAATTTAAAGGTAAAAGTATTATGAAGAGATATGTCATGCAAATAGTACAGTAATGATGGAATAATTATATTGTTATGAGAAAAAAATAGATTTCAAGGCAAGGAGTATTACTGAGATATTGATAAAAGATAATTATTTTTAAAAGTTTAATTCAAAAGAAAAATTTAAAAGATGCTAAATTCACATGTACCTAATAAAAAAGCTTCAAAAAGAAAAATACAGAAATTGACAGAACTAAAGAGAGAAAAAGACAAATCCACAAATACAGCTGTAGATTTTAATACCTTGGGTAGTATTTGAAAGAAAATTAGATTTAAAAAATCAATATGAAGATGGAAGAGTTGTGAAAATCATTAAAATCCACCTCAAAATTATTTAACTGAATTTATATTTCACTGTTTACAACTGCACAACTGCAGTGTAAAGTTTTTTAAGGGATGTGTGTATGTGAAATATTCATTAAACATACACTACAAAATAAATTATTAAATACAAATGATTGTAATCTTATGGAATTATGTAATCTATAATCTCTGGCAATGTGAGTTAAATTAAATTAGAAATCAATACCAATAATGTATCTAGTAAAGCCCCCAATATTTGAAAATTGAGTAGTATACCTCTAAATAACTCAAGGATTAAGGAAGAAACCACAAGAAAAATTATTAGAAAATATTTTAAAGTGAGTGTTGATAAAAATACCTCTTATCAAAATTTGTGAAATACACTGAAGGCAATGATTAGAATAAATTTTTAGAATTCAGTGCATGTATTAGACAATAAGAAAAGCCTACTTTTCTATCTTTTTTCTCTGTGAACTTGGGTGAGGGAGTGTGTTAAGACAAATTTTGCATCTCTGTTTAGGTAAAAAAATTTTCATTGGGTCTAGCTGGCAGAGAAATTTGCTTGAACACAACAGCTAGACTCGATACCTCTTAGAGATTTCTTCCTACTCCATTATTCTAATTCTAAATATTTACAGAAATCTGTTGGGACATGACTTATAGCAAAAGTCTTTATAGCAAAAGTCCCTGAAATACCTTCATCTATCGTGACTGAGTCTCCACCAAGTTCTGGAGTCATTCAGTCATGCACGGCATGGCAAAGAATGTTTAGTACGCTTATTACACTAACCAGAAGGGCTTGGAATTCAGTATTATCACCACTGGACACAGTTCATGTTGGGACAGAATGTTTCCTTGGATGTCCAGATAATCTTCAAGCCACCTTGTTCCCTGTTTTCTGTACAGCTAAAATATCCCTGGGATCCCATCTGTTCTCCCCACCCTCTGCCTCTTTGTCACTGAGGTCCGTAATCCAGTCTACCAGCTGGAGCAAGAATTCTTCCTGGACCAGGTCTGTCCCTCCCTAAAGGAAGTCTAGTTAAAGCGAAATAATGAAAATTATTGAAAATGATATAGAAAAGACTAAGGAATAGTGCCAAAAGACGGACTTGGAACAGAGATACGGATAACTTAAACGTGAAAGTACTGTGAGAAATGTATTTCATGGAGCTAGCACAATAAAGTTGGAGTGATTATGCAAGGAGTATTGCCAGAGATATTGAGAACACGTTCTATCCTATCCTAGGGCAGTGGTTCTCAACCTGAACTGTATTAAATTAGGAAGGTTGAAAACCACTGCCCTACAGTATGAAAACATAATCTACTCTCCTTTTCCTGTAGTTCTACAAATATCTACCATATGCATAAATGATATCTGCGTATATCCCCTCTGAAAGCCAGAGAGAAATATCTCTGTCATGTACCAAAGAAGGAAGATGCTTCCTTTCTCACCAACCAAAAAGAAACTGTGACCTTTACTCCACCTCCAACTTTCCTTTTTCTAAGTTGTCAATTTTTTTCCTGGGAGAACTCTCATAATTTCTCCAGACATTTCATCCCCTTTTAGCAAAGACCAGCACTCCCATGGTAAGAGTACTGACCTCTTAACCTATTGGAACCTTTATACAAGCTGTGCTCTAACAATTATTGGCTTACAATGGGCTCTTAAGTCATAATTACAGAGCTTTTCTTTTTCTAAAGTCTAGGTTGTGTACCATCTCTTCTGGATTCTGCTAAGATATAAAAGTGCCCAAATCCCATGTCAGCTGTCATGACCTCACAGTTAAAACCATCCTCTCTCTCACTTCACAGTATTCTTTCATCCACTGGAAATCCTATTTCAATGAAGAAATAGAGAAATATATTTACTTACTGCTTGGCACACTACATATTTTACGTGTCAAGCATACAGATCCCATACCAAGGTGTGCAGTGAAAATGAAGTCAGCACTACAGATTTTCCTTAGTAAAAATTACTGATGGCTTTTCCTTACAGTGTAAGAATGTGCTCTTTATATAAAAAGCCCGACAATTCAAATGTAATTAAAACACATCCATTATCTCACACAAATACACTGACGACATAAAAAAAAAAACTAGTTTAAATAGGCACATAGACCCTGAAAAAGCCTTTCAAACACCAATGGGAAGTAATTTCCTGTAATTATTTGATAGTGATCAGGGCCAAGAAAATTTTGTGAAATAGCTTCTATTTCTATGATCAATAGGCTAATCTTCCTTGGCACATTAAAAACAGCTAGTAATAGGTAAAAACAACCCACGACACGTGAGATCAGGAATCTATATTTTGCAAATGTTTGCAGTGTTATATTAGAAAACCTTTTTTTTTTTTTCTTTTTTGGCTATTCACTTTCAGAGATCTGCTTTGAAGTGTGACACCAATCACTGCGCGTGTCAACTTGCAGCTCCTTCTTTACACTGGACTTAACACACTGGCACTGCTGAGGTTATGGCTTTTGTGTATGTCACCACAGATGCCTACAATCTGGGGACCATGAAGCTGCCTTTGCAGCTTATGCCTCTCCTGGCAACCCAAGAGAGGTGTCTTTGCTGTTTTTCATTCCCTTTCCTTACTATGATGAGAAAAAAGCTTATACTATAACTAGAATTATTATGGGCAGCAAATCAAAGCTAGTGGCTACCAAAATGCACAAAAAGTATCTCTGTTGAAGCTTGACTTTTTGGGGTGAACTTAGCAGAATCTTATAAGGTTGAATCCATAGATTATCCAGTGTATTCCTTGATAGAATTAAATACTATGACTGTTTACTTAAAACCACATGTCTGTATTCTCTTGAAAAGTCAGAAGTTCTTGAAATAGCATGACTGGGTCCATATTCAGCGGACTCTTCCTTTTGGGGTAGCCACTCTTGCACTGGGCACTCTTCACCTGGTCTGCCTCACTTGTTTATATTCACTTCTAGGCACTGTGGTCAGTGGTGTTTGAGACATCCCTGGACGATGAGTTTCTCTTTCCTCAAAAAGTCAGTATCCCTATGAAGAACAGCAGTCCAATTTGGCCTTAAGAGCAATACCACTTTAATATGAGTGTGTTCATTAGATATTTTGACAATTTTACTTAGTATTAACTCCGGCTAGAATTTACTTGAGGACTCATGATTTTAAGTCTTACAAATCAAGCATCTGAATTATTTAAGTCTTCAGACACTTAAGTCTCGGGGAGAAGAGACTATTTTCCTTGGTATATACATTTTCTAACAAAGGAAGCATGGCTATACCTGTATTATTAGGAGAAATGCCCTCTCAAGGGAAAATGATAATTCTAGGAAATGGTGCTAGAAATTAATAAATGTCCATATACCCATGGATTATATTAATATCTCAGTAACAAAGCGACCCATTTCTCAATCAATGATGGCAATTTCTATATTAGAGAGAACATTAGTATCCCTTAATCTAATTTATCTACTGGGTTGGATTTTCTAAAGTATTCAGAGACAGAGGTTCCATGGTTTAGGTCACTTTCAAAATTATTATATTCTTTTTTTCATAACTAGGTAATTAAAAAAATTTTTTTCTTAGCAATTTCTTTTCTTTTTTAATTAAATCATAGCTGTATACATTAATGTGATCATGGGGCACCATACACTGGTTTTATAGACCGCTTGATACATTCTCATCACACTGGTTAACATAGCCTTCCTGGTATTTTCTTAGTTATTGTGTTAAGACATTTATATTCTACATTTACTAAATTTCACATGTACCCTTGTAAGATGCACCACAGGTGTAATCCCACCAATCACCCTCCCTCCCCCCATTCTCCCTCTCCCTCCTCTCCCTCTCCTACTTCCCCATATTATTAGGTTATAACTGGGTTATAGCTTTCATTTGAAAGCCATAAATTAGTTTCATAGTAGGGCTGAGTACATTGGATACTTTTTTTTTTTTTTTTTTTTTTTTTGTAGAGACAGAGTCTCACTGTACCGCCCTCGGGTAGAGTGCCGTGGCGTCACACGGCTCACAGCAACCTCCAGCTCTTGGGCTTAAGCGATTCTCTTGCCTCAGCCTCCCGAGCAGCTGGGACTACAGGCGCCCACCACAACGCCCGGCTATTTTTTTGTTGCAGTTTGGCCGGGGCTGGGTTTGAACCCGCCACCCTCGGCATATGGGGCCGGCGCCCTACTCACTGAGCCACAGGCGCCGCCCATACATTGGATACTTTTTCTTCCATTCTTGAGATACTGTACTAAGAAGAATATGTTCCAGCTCCATCCATGCAAACATGAAAGAGGAAAAGTCTCCATCTTTCTTTAAGGCTGTATAATATTCCCTGGTGTACATATATCACAATTTATTGATCCATTTGTGGATTGCTGGGCAGTTGGGCTTTTTCCATGACTTAGCAATTATGAATTGGGCTGCAATAAACATTCTGGTACAAATATCTTTGTTATGATGTGATTTGTGGTCTTCTGGGTATATGCCTAGTAGAGGAATGATAGGATTGAATGGCAGATCTATTTTTAGATCTCTAAGTGTTCTCCAAACATCTTTCCAAAAGGAATGTATTAATTTGCATTCCCACCAGCAGTGTAGAAGTGTTCCCTTTTCTCCACATCCATGCCAACATCTCTGGTCTTGGGATTTTGTGATATGGGCTAATCTTACTGGAGTTAGATGATATCTCAAAGTAGTTTTGATTTGCATTTCTCTGATGATTAAAGATGAGCATCTTTTCATATGTCTATAGACCATGTGCTGGTCTTCTTCAGAGAAGTTTCTCTTCAAGTCCCTTGCCCAGCCTGCAATGGGATCACTTGTTCTTTTCTTGCTTATATATTTGAGTTCTCTGTGGATTCTGGTTATTAAACCTTTGTCGGAGGCATAACCTGCAAATATCTTCTCCCATTCTGAGGGCTGTTTGCTGTTCTTGGCTGTGCAGAAGCTTTTTACTTTGATCAGGTCCCAGTACTGTATTTTTGAAGCTGCTTCAGTTGTCCGGGAGGGTCCTCCTCATAAAGTGCTCGCCCAGACAGATTTCTTCAAGGGTTTTCCCTGTACTCTCTTCTAGTATTTTTAAATTTCATATCTTAAGTTTAAATCTTTAATCCAGTGAGAGTCTATCTTAGTTAATGGTGAAAGGTGTGGGTCCAGTTTCAGTCTTCTACAGGTTGCCAGGCAGTTCACCCAGCACCATTTGTTGAATAGGAAATCGTTTCCCCACTGAATATTTTTATTTGGCTTGTGGAAGATCAAATAACGGTACATAGCTGGGTTCATCTCTTGGTTCTCTATTCTGTTCCATACATCTACCTCTCTGTTTTTGTGCCAGTACCATGTTGTTTTGATCACTATCAATTTACACTATAGTCTGAGGACTGGTAGTGTGATTCCTCCTGCTTTGTTTTTATTTCTGAGTAATGTCTTGACTATTCAAGGTTTTTTCTGATTCCATATAAAATGAAGTATTATTTTTTCAAGATCTTTAAACTATGACAGTGGAGCTTTAATAGGGATTGCATTAAAATTGTATATTGCTTTGGGTAGTATGGACATTTTAACAATGTTGATTCTTCCCAGCCATGAGCATGGTATGTTTTTCCATTTGTTAACATTTTCAGCAATTTCTTTTCTTCGAGTTTCATAGTTCTCTTTATAGAGATCTTTCACGTCCTTTGTTAGATAAACTCCCAAATATTTCATCTTCTTTGGCACTACTGTGAAAGGAAAAGAGTCCTTAACTGTTTTTTCAGCTTGACTATTGTTGGTATATATAAAGGCTACTGATTTATGAATGTTGATATTGCAGCCTGAGATGCTGCTGTATTCCTTGATCACTTCTAAGAGTTTTGTAGTAGGATCCCTGGTGTTATCCAGATATACAATCATATCATCTGCAAAGAGAGAAAGTTTGATCTCTTCTGACCCTATATGGATACCCTTGATCGCCTTTTCTTCCCTAATTGCGATGGCTAAAACTTCCATTACAATGTTAAAGAGCAGTGGAGACAATGGGCAGCCTTGTCTGGTTCTTGATCTGAGTGGAAATTATTTCAATTTAACTCCATTCAATACGATATTGGCTGTGGGTTTGTTGTAGATGGCTTCTATCAGTTTAAGAAATGTCCCTTTAATACAAATTTTCTTAAGTGTTCTGATCATAAAGGGATGCCGGATATTATCAAAAGCATTTTCTGCATCAATTGAGAGAATCATATGGTCTTTGTTTTTTAATTTGTTTATATGCTGAATTATACTTATAGATTTACGTATATTGAACCAGCCTTGAGACCCTGGGATAAAACCGACTTGATCACGATGTATAATTTGTTTGATGTGTTGCTGGATTCTGTTTGTTAGGACCTGGTTGAATATTTTTGCATCTATATTCATTAGTGATATTGGTCTATAATTTTCTTTTCTTGTTGGGTCTTTTCCTGGTTTGGGGATCAGGATGATGTTTGCTTCATAGAATGTGTTGGGTAGTCTTCCTTCTTTTTCTTACAGTGCTATAAATTTCCCACTTAGGACTGCCTTTGCAGTATCCCAGAGGTTCTGGTAATTTGTGTCTTCATTGTCATTTTGTTCTAAGAATTTGGCAATTTTTTCTTACTCTCATCTCTGACCCAGCTATCATTCAGCATAAGGTTATTTAACTTTCATATTTTTGTATGACTATTCAGATTCCTGTTGTTATTGAGTTCAACTTTTATTCTATGTTTGTCCGACAAGATGCAAGGAATAATTTCTATTCTTTAAATTTACTGAGATTAGACTTGTGACCTAAGATGTGATCAATTTTGGAGTACATTCTGTGGGCTGATGAGAAGTATGTGTATTCAGTTTTGTTGGGGTGAAATGTTCTTTACATGTATGCTAAATCCGAATGTTGGATGGTTAGGGTTAAATCTAAAATTTCTTTGCTCAGCTTCTTATTGGAGTATCTATCCAACACTGCCAAATGAGTGTTGAATTCTCCAACTATTATGGAACTGGAGGAAATCAAGTTGCTCAGGTCTGTTAGTTTATTTTATAAATTGAGGCACATTCTGGTTGGGTGCATATATATTAATAATTGAAATCTCATCATATTGAGTATTACCCTTAACAAATATGAAGTGACCATTCTTATCCTTCCTTACTTTTGTTGGTTTAAAGCCTATTGTGTTTGCAAATAGAATTGCAACACCTGCTTTTTTCTGATTACCATTTGCCTGAAATATGGGTGACCATCCTTTCACCCTGAGTCTATATCGATGTTTTAAGGTAAGATGTGACCCTTGTATGCAGCAAATATCTGGCCTGAGTTTTTGTATCCAGTCAGCTAACCTGTGCCTCTAGAGAGGACAGTTTAAGCCATTCACATTAATGGAGAATATTGATAAGTCTGGTAACATTTTGGGTATCGCGTTTTTTGAAAGTGCAGTGGACATTTTTAATCTTTTCACCACTGTGAAAGTTGGAGTTTGATCGAAAGTTTCTGAGTGAGTTTACATTTGTGTAAAGGATTAGGTAGGTCATTATGGAGGATAGGTCTGAGAAAATCCTGAAGAGCTGGTTTGGTCATTGTAAATTTCTACAACATGTGAATATCATTAAAGTATTTAATTTCTCCATCATAAATGAAACTCAAATTAGCTGGATACATGATCTGGGGTTGAAAGTTATTTTGTTTTAGGAGATTAAAAGTCGATGACCACCCTCTTCTGGCTCGAAAAATTTCAGCACAGAGATCTGCAGTCATTCTAATATTCTCCCTTTGTAGGTAATGGATTTCTTACATCTGGCTGCTTTCAGAATTTTCTCCTTCATATTAACTTTAGTGAAGTTAATTATGATATGCCTAGGGGATGTCTTATTTGGGTTGAGTCGAGCTCGGGTTCTGAAACTGTCTGCTATCTGAATTTCTGACTCTCTGGCATGTCTGGAAAATTCTCTTGCATAATTTCATGGAGAAGGGCCTCTGTGCCTTGAGAAGCTACTTCATCACTTTCAGGGATTTCAATGAGGCAGATATTAGCCTTTGTCAAATTATCCCAGAGCTCTCTGAGAGAATGATTCATTTTTGCTCTCCACTTCTCTTCCTCTTTGAGAGTTTGGGAGTGTTCAAAAGCTTTGTCTTCAATGTCAGAAATCCTTTCTTCTGCTTTCTCCACTCTGTTACTGAGGGATTCTACTGTACTTTTCAGATCTTTGAGGGCTGCAAATTCTTGCTTCAGTGTGTCAAAATCTTTGGTGGTTTTGTCTTTAAATTCATTGAATTCTTGAGACAACTTTTGAATTTCTCTTCTAATTTCTAATTTCAAATTTTCCTCCATTCTATTAATCTTGTTTGCAATCCAAATTCTGAATTCAATTTCTGACATCTTGGCCAGCTGTTTATGAATGGGATCTTCAGTTACATCTGCCATATCTTTCCTTGGTGGTGGTGGTGGTGGCAGATTGATCTATTCTGGTTATTCATGTTGCCAGAGGTTTTCCACTGATTTCAGCCCATGAATCTTTTACACCGTTTGGCTTTTCCCCTGGAGCTTTGTCGAGGACCCGTACAGTGCTACGTCCTGAGAAACTAGGGACCTGTTTAGTGTGGTGGGGCTAAGTGGTTCTGTCTTGTTTTCAGCTGGTCTCTGTCCGACCCTAGTGAAAAAGTTACTCTGGGTTGAAGTCTCATCTATGGAGAAATACCAGCAATTTGGTCACCCTGCACCCACAGGTAACAATTGGAAAAGGAAAATCAAACTTTCCTATACTCAAACACCCAGGGTACCAGTTGGATAGTCCTTGGGCATTTGGCTCAGTTCAAAAGGTCCATATCAATTGTCTCAGTCAGCACCTGTCTCAGGTGGGAGAGTTTCAAAAGTCTCTGGCAACTAGATCACAGGGGTCTGCTGACAACTCAAATATGACTTGCTCTGGTGCCCTGTGAAGTCAGGAGGACCCACCCAGCAAATATATTAGTCTCAGAAGGTTGATGCCTCCTTCCCCACCTTGCACCTCTGTCACACCCAGTCACTGATAACCCTGCAGGCTGTGACCCAGTTGCCTCCAATGAGCAGATACTCCAGGGGGTTGTGCCTGCCTGAATCACAAGGAAATCTATATCTGCTCAGGCAGGCCACTGCTCTCTGCCTCTATCCAGCAGGGGGAGGTGAGGCCTGACAACCTCAGGCGCTTGATGAAGGCTGGGGGGTGTTAACTCTGTTCCAGCCCCGCCCCTGATTGATGTTACTAACAGAACAGAACAACTTTGCATGAATTTGTTTCTGTCCCTGCTAAATTCCCCTGCAGAAGAGAAGCTGTTTTGAGTTCCCAGAAACTGTGCCTCAGGCCCTGTCTGTGCTGTTGTATGGTGTTAGCTGTTTGTATTTGCAGCACGGTTAACTGTCAGATCTAGCCTCTGCCTGCCCTCCTTTGTTTAAGCCGATGTTCCCCTGGGGGCCAGGTGCATCTTAGGCTCAATAAAGCTGTCTTCTGAGTCAGCCCCACCCTGGGAATCTCCTGGCTCTGTGCATGCATTTTCTAGTCCCTGCGCTCCACCCAGGCCAGTACCACCTCAGGCAAACCCTTTAATCATGTGGACTTTCTTTTCATCCCAGATCTGTTCCATGGTGGTTGCCACCTGAGAAGATACCCGGCCTCCTCTGGTTGCCTAGAAAGACAGGGAGTGTGACTTCGGAATATCCAGGGAGTATGAGCCCTATTGTTGCCAAAAATGGCTGTTGCCTGCACCTCAGGGCACCACCACTCTGGCGTGGTTCCCTCTCAGCCGATTGTCCTCTCCTCACTCCTGTGCTGCAGAATCAGCACTGACCAGCTGCAGTCTAGGCCCTGTCCACACCCCTCAAGACATCACCCAAGAATCTGGACTCCTGGTGGACAGGCCTCCAGACCTCAGAGTGAGAGTGGAGGGGAGTGCTAGGAGCTCAGAATTGCAGGTAGAGAATATATACAGTTTTATACAGTTTTATGCCTGGTAGGAGAGTGCCGTGGCACCCTAGTTGGGGAGGTAGGTCCAGTTTTTAGAGAGTCTCTCCCATGGAGTATAGTGGGAACTTTGAACTCTGCTCATTTGTTTGTGGGGCACTCTGAGCCATTCTCCTGGGGGAGAGGACTCCCATCCGCTTGGTGATGTATTTTGTATCTTTTGTTTGTATCCTTGGGGTCGCAGCTCACCTCAGTGGGGTTGATGTGCGTTCTTCAACCCTCTCTCTTGGTGCAGCTTTAATCCACCAGGTTACTTGCTAAATTTCTGTCCTTTAACTCTCCTTCTGGACGGAAGCCTCTGTGGAAAGCTGATTTCAGTTAGCCATCTTGTCTCTGCCCCCAGCTATTTCTTATTAAATCCTAACTGTATATAATTATGGGGTACAATGTGCTGATTTGATATGCAGTGTGGAATGCTTACATCAGACTGATTATCATAACCATATCTCACTTATTTATTTGTTGTTGTAAGACATTTATACCCTACTCTTAGTAGTTTTTAAATGTACCATTGCATTGTGCACAATAGGTGAGATCCCACCAAATACCCTCCCCCTTCTCTTTCCCTCCCTCCACCCTTCTTTCTCTCCCCTCCTTTATGTGTTATAGCTTCACAGTGAGCTAGTTATACTTCATGCCATATGACTGACAATTCCAAGTTGAGGATCTTTATTACATAGCAAAATGCGCAAAAGCTTTCTAGTCACAAAGACTAGTTTTATGTATGGTTCCATCTTTTATTTTTACCTATTTTACCTAGACTTGGCTAACCTCTCAGTGCCATACCTATAAACTAAGTCTAGCACCATTAATCATATAAGATTTAAAGGGTTACATAAAGTAATGAGCATGGCAATAACTGACACCTGCCTAGAACCCAGTAGGTATTTAATAAAAATCAGATACATCATTTGCCAACATCTATTTTAAAACATCGCTTCTGTTTTCACATTCCCACCATCTATTATATTTGTCTCAGTTGTTGATACTGAAAACCTACATTTCCACTTTCATTTCTGTAAAGGTGCAGCTGCACTGAGTCTTATGATGTATTTATTGATAGGTTATGGTTGTAAGACAACCCAAACTAAACTTTCAACAATACAAGGAGCACACTGGATGAAATAGATGGAAACTTGAGGTAAGTTTTGATCAAGGATGTAAATGACATGACCAGTGCTCAGTTCCTGTCTTCCCATTCTTAGGATTGCTAACACATTATTGACATATATTTCAGGCAGGCTTTATCCCCCCAAATTCACAAATGACTATCACGCATAGTAGAGATATGTGTCCTCATTTACATCCAATAAGAATTAGAAGGTGTTATTTTTCCCATAGTTCATATATAAGTCCCAGACTCGAGTCTGACCTGATTAGCTCAAATTACATAATATGGCTACTCTAGCTGGGGAATTGGGATGTTTAATAGTAGAAGTAAAATTAGAGTGAAATCTCATTAATATAGTGGTGGGCATTTTTCTCATTTGTCCTGACTAGGAAATGGTAAGGTTCCAATAGGAAGATGATTAGGGAGTATGTGCTGAGGAGGTTAACAACAAATGGCTAAAAGCCCAGAATGCTCTGGTTCAGCCCTCAGTCCAGCTCCAAACATCCTTTCTGATATTATATGCCAAATGCTGCTCACTCCAGAATGTGGATGGTACCTCTTTAAGCAGAGCTCCCAGAAACCCATCTCTTTTTTTCTCCCTGGTAACCTCTTCTACATTCTTCATCTGACGGGGGCCTCCTGGAGCCCCAGTCAATGTGGTTCAGAATTGTGACATAAACTGGGAAATCAGAATCCTGGTCTGTTTCCCTCTTCCCACCACTGTCGGATTAATTATTGTTCTAATGTTAAAGGATACCATATCTTTCTGATACTGAGGATAAAAACTACGTGCTTGGTTATGGAAAGTGTTCAATACATTAAATAATGGTTCTTATAACAATAATGAAACCATTCTTAGAGAATATGACCATACAACATTTCCCAACTTTTCCCCGGCAAAGCCTCTGTCTTAAACTTGCTTCTTTGTGCCTTACACAAGTACACAAAAATAAGTATCCACAATGTGAAAGTGACACTACCTGCCATTCTCCCAGTACAAAACTGTAAAGCCTTTGACATAGGAAGTTACCTATTTTCACTTCTACAAGATCATTTCATATGTTACCTTATATAAAAATGTGCCTGCAGCCCAATACCTATGACAGATTTACCATTAGTGCTCAGCCCAACTTTATGTGCTCCTGGGCAGCAACAAGATGATACCATCAAGAGGCTCTGGGTACTTTCCACTTACCAAAAATGGCAATACAAATATAGTTTCATACCTATAGAAGAGTGATCTGTTCAGCACTGTGGGAGTTCTTCAGGAAGGGGGACCACAAAGGCTAAGCTACAATAGGTGTCTTCACTCAAAGTAAAATTAGGTGGCCTCTGAGAGAGACCTGGCTGGAGGTCCTGGGAATGATGCCCAGGCTGAAGGACCGCTCTGTAGCAGTAAATGTGCTGGTATCTTTGTCCACAGAGAAAGAGGAAAGGCAAGGGTGTGGCTGCTAGAAATATCAAGGCAAAGGGTGACAATGAGAAAAATATAATGTGTAGGGAAATTGGAAAGGATCACAGAGCTGGCTACAGAGGCTTTACATGTTAAAATTATGAGCACAGCCTTCTCTTATGAGTTTCACTGACCTTTATATATTTTTCTTTCCACTATATTTCTTTTGTCAATATAACTTCAAATCAATTCAATTATTTCTCTTCTCTTACCTCATTGCAGGCCAGACTTTCCCTGGTGGCATTGTTTTCTGCCGTTGGGGGAAAAAAAAAATATATATATATATATAATATTTATATATCAATATATATATTTTTTTTACATTTTTATACAGTTTGCCAATAACATTGCTTGCAGTTTTTCCAATAGAGCTATGTCAGCATCTGTAAGCATTTGTCTTCCTCATTCTTAGAAACACATGCATACACACATGTACATGTCACATCCTCCTAAATCATGCAGAGGGTTTTGAGGTATAACAGTGCCATATCTACTATGGTTCTAAGAAATTCTAAACTAAGAGTGTTAAATCAAGAATGTGTCTTGTCACTAGCTTGTCCCCTTGTCTAGCGGAAGCATTTATTGTTTGTGGTTCTCTTGACTACTTCCCGGATCTCCCCACAAACAAATGGATTTGAGGGAGAGGAAAAGATGAAAGGACCTGAGAAGAGAGGTTGGGTCAGCAAGATGTGTAATTGGAAGATTGGGAGGAGGTGATGATGGAGTCTTGAGCTGAAATTTTTAATAAGAGTGTTTAAATGTGATAGGTATGCTTTCTCATGAGTCTGAGTGCCTCACTTTCATGAGTGTTAAAGAAAATATTCTCCTCTCTCAAAAGGTACCTGACAAAGAAATATACCCCACCACCATTCTCTACTGATCCACCACATAAAGAATAAACAATCTTCTTCCCCTGGATACCTAAAAGAAATTTCAAAATAGGAAGTCATTCCTATAAAGTTAAGTAATACTGCCTCTTTTTTTTTCTGGCTAGGGTTTTGACTTTTAATATATAACATCAGATATATTTCTTACCAATTGTTTCCCTTAATCACCCTTTTTAACTTTATGCGGACTACCAGTCTGTGAGAAAACGAGTCATTTTTAAAATCTATTTTACTATTTTTAAATTTATACATTACACAAGATTTCATTTTCTACAGATTCCACTTTTGTATTTTATGCCCTTCACAAATCTCACTTGATTAGTCACAGTTTCACTTAGCCTAGGTATTATACTAGTGATAGATAAGCATTTAGCCTGAAACAGGGTCCCTGCTGTTGTGCTTCTCACCCAAGAGTTGTGACATAGACCCTGACATTATTCTCGTTAGGTGAAAGCACTCCAATCACCTTCCCTCTTCTCCTTGCCTCCCTTCCTTTCTCTCCCCCTCCTTGAATTAAATTGAATTTTTCTCTTGTGTGGGTATTAGCCATAAAAATATGGAGACTTTACATATTTTGTATTAACCTGAATAGAGTTGGAGACATTCTCTTATTAAAGTATCACAAGAAATAGAAAAGCAAGTGTCCAATGTACTCAGTACTAATATGAAGCCAGCAATAATAACTTAGCTTTGATCCCACAGTGTTATATCACATATTACTGTTTCATGTTTCATACGTGAAGAACAAACAATTGTCCCTAATTGCTCTTTAATTTCTTTGATAGATACTATATTTTTATTTCTGGAATAACAGCAAAAGAGTCTTCAGACAGGGGACTATAGTCACCATGAAGCTGGAACTGAGTATGCAAGCATTTTGGGGAGCCAGCTTTGCTAAATTAACTCACAAGTTATTTCTGGAGAAGTAACATAGTTCTGTTAGATCTCAAGACCATACATGAAACAACCAGAATTGAATTAGATGCAAAACAGTCCTTTTATATTGTTGCACTGGTGATTACCGAATACTTCATATACTTCCCTCTCGGTGTCTACAGTAAAATCCTGATAGGTGTGTTGTGGCGAATGAGAGATCTGAGGCTCAAACAGGATTAGCAGTGTGTTCAGGTTTGCTTAGGACTAAACAGCAGAGCAGGGGGCTGGAGATAGTGCTCTCTGGTTCTGCAAATCACAGCACTTTTATTAGGCTACAGTCATCAGCCCTGAGATGGTAATGGAGATAGCTGTCCAAGCCCTAAAACTCTACCACTGTGTTCAGGTGAAAAGTCTCATCTCTAAAAGAGCAGTTCAAAAACTTAAAAATAATAAGCATTTATTGAATACCTATTACATGACAAGCACTATGATAGGAACTGCAGATAAGAGACAGCAATTTACTTTTAAAGAAAAGAGAAAAAAGCTAATATTTCACTGCATTTAAGGAATGTCAGAGCACCTACTGCAGAAGGCAAAAAAAAAAAGTAAAGCTAATTACAATGCAATATATCAAGTT